>NC_053496.1:176599927-177989152 GCF_905171775.1 Rana temporaria | reverse complement strand
TCCTCCCTCTCCATAGGCACGCCCATTCCCCGCGGGAGCCGAAATCTACGATGTCCGATTACAAGGTGAGTCCGGGGTTAAAAAAATCGGGACAGGCATACTGTAGCTCGCGCTACAATGCCTGTCTCGATGGTAAAATCAAGCCAGTGAGGGTGAACTACCGCTTTAAGTTCCGGAAGCAATTAAAAACTGAGCTTTTCAGTCAAGCCTATGGAATTACATAGGCTTTTTTATAGTTTTCTAGTCTGCTAACTTCTTTTAAAATCATGAACTGTTCAGCTGGCTGATGTTTTTTGGTTGTGGCTGCATTGTTGTTCTCGGCGCATCGAGGCCTACGGGTAACTGACTGCATTTCTGTACTTTTTTTTGTACTTTTAAGAATTTTAATAAATAAATATAAATAAATAAATAAATATAAATAAATAAGGAAAAATAAGAATGTTGATCTGGGTTATCTCATTTCCTTTTCGGATCAGGAAAGAACATTTTAAACTATAGAAAATGAGGCCAAGCTTTATATGGTTATTCTGTCTTCCTCCTGGGTGAACTCAGTAGACATAGACCTTTCCTCCTCTGATGTAACAATGTAAATACAAACTTTATACTCATAGAAATAAAATAATAATGGGAACTGGTTCTATATTTAGTGTTTTTTACTTACTTGTGTCCATATGTAGAGAAGATTCCTCCTGTTTACATTCCGTAATCATCTCCCCCTCCTCCATAGACTGCTGATCTCCACTCACCAACCTCTCTTCTTCTTCCTCTTTAACCTCAATGTCTTTCAGTTCTTCACCCTAAACCCCAAAGATGAGAGAAAGAAACAAGAGATTACACAGAAGAATGTCCTCTCATAGATTAGAATACATTTTGAGTTCTAGTTGCTCATCCCCACCTACCTGATGATGGTGGGGGATGGTGTGACCTTCCTGTGTGGAATCCCGGGAATACAGAGGACAGGGACATCTCTCTGGTGGGTTCCCATTACTGGATCCATCTGTAGGAAACACACACACTGACTGAATACATTGTTTCTATGTGTTTATCAGATGATGGGGGATCTAGGTGAGCCTCCGTACTGCTCTCTCCTTTACAAAAAAGTCTCCTCTTACCCGGTGATGTGAGGGGCGGCTGATTCTCCATCATGACGTCCTTGTAGAGATCCTTGTGTCCTTCTAAATACCTCTGTTGTCAGACAGTGAGGTGGAGACACTGTGATGGGTGATGTCCTGTTAAGACGGCTGCTGGGTGTTAATGGATCTCCAGATAGTTACTGCTCTATAATCTGTGTGAAGACAGGAAGTCATAATGATCACTTCATACTTTCCAGAATTATCCCTACTTCTACCCATGTCAAAAAATAAACCCTAAAAACAGTATTTTAGGTTTGTGTAGTAGTGGATGTTGGAGATAAAGACATCACAGTGACTATGGAGGAAAATAACGAACATGACGGGGGTGGGGGGGTTTATTGGTGTAAATAGAAAAGGAATCTTCTTACCCTCTTTGTGTGTTCCAGTGATGTGTGCTCCCTATTTCCTCCTCCTTTCACCGTGGATATTGTACGTTATACAACGTTCTGTGCTTATCTTTCATCAGTTCCCGTCAGAGTGATCCGCACACAATATGTGATGTTGTTGTCTTGTTAGAACTGCATCATGTGAGGCTTCTAAGGTTACCAAGTGAATGTATCCTATATCTAGCCCATCCTCCACCCATACTTCCTGTGTTTCTTCGAGAGGGGTCTGGCTCCAGAGTGGAGCTCCACTGATGACAGGAAGCACGTGACCTCCACTCCACTTCTTTTTTATTTATTCTTTTACTGAACGTTATTGTGAATCTCTGCAGCTGGGAGAGGGGTCTGGCTGCAGAGATTCACAATAAGAAAAAAAAAAAAAGTGTAGTGGAGGACACATGTTTCCTTTAATCAGTGGAGCTCCACTCTGCAGCCAGACCCCTTGTAGAGACAGGAAGTGATGTAGGGTACAGAGAGGAAGTGATGTAGGGTACAGAGAGGAAGTGATGTTTAGGTATAAACAGGAAGTATCGGGTGAAAGGGGAGTTGTGAGGAGGTAGAAACAATATGTTAGAGCTGATGTTTCATCAGGTATGGCGACCCATCAGAATTGGTAACAGAAGTGACGTTCCATCTTGCTACACCCCGCACTCCTCCACAACGAAAACACAGAGAAAGGGCAAGCAAACATCTTGTTACACCCACTGGAGTTTTGCATTTCACACTTATTTTTAACAGGAAACGGAGCTTATAAGGTGAAATACAGTATTTAGAAATCGGACGGACAGTTTAGATGTTGAATTTTAAAAGCAGCGGCAAACCTGTTGATCTCACAGGTTTTCTAATGTGACAGAACGCCGCTGCTTTTATAATTCAACATCTAAACAGTATGATGGATTTCCAAATACTGTGTTTCACCATATAAGCTCTGTTTACTGTTAAAAATAACTGAAATACAAAACTCGGATGGGTGTAAGGAGTGTGGGGTGTAGCAAGATGGCAACGACGGAACGTCACTTCTGTTACCAATTCTGACAGGTTTGCATATCTGACAGAACACCTGCAAACATGCAGGAAGAGGAATTAAGGTCACCCTGCCCCCATCTCCAATTGTTATAACTACTTGTATTTTGCCCATTAATTCTCTTCCAAGTAAATTCACAGAGCACCCGGGAATGACTCTACAAGGGTGATACACCGTGCATCCATCATCTAAACTGCTCACAAGTAAGCAATGGGTTTCCTAAGTCTTTGTCAGGACCCCATTTATACCCACAGAAGGCTCACATTCTCTCAGAGTTCCAGTATATTCTCTCTTCTTTCACCCCCTTTGCTTCCCAGGACAATTTTCAGCTTACAATGCTTTGAATGACAATTGTGTGGTTATGCAACACTGTGCGCAAATTACATTTTAATATTTTCTTCACAAAACTAGAGCTTTAGGGTATTTAGTAACCACTGGGTCACCACTGAATTACGGTAATGGTTGCGCTGCGGGTGTGGGTTGTCTCCGAGCTGGAGGCCTGGTATGGTAAAAGGTCCCGCAGTGTTACAAGTGGAACAAGTTGGAATTCTGGGTGTCGTCTTAAGACCAACAGGCTGTTAATAAATAGGCTGCTATGGCCATTTGTACTCAATTTTATGTGCGGTCTCATTAATTTAGTTAATAGCAAGGGGGATGGTAAGTACTCATGGTCGGGCAGACACAAAACAAGGTTGGACATCTTATCTACACTGGTCATGTCTTTTTCACACAAGCTGGTTAGCGGCTCTCCTCCCCTCAGGCTGTCAGTGTGAAGAAAGGAATGCCGATAACCAGCTTGTGTTTACATCACACCATGGAAGGAAGAACTTCTGTAGAATAGTTACTCTATTGTCAAAGTGCCAAAGGGCGTAGACAGAACGTTACAGGAACATTGGTAGACCAGTTTTACACGGATAACGCATGCTTGTTTATAAGTTGTTAACAAGTACGAGTTATCCTTGTGAAGCCGGTCTACCAATGTTCCTGTAATGAACTGTCTACGTCCTTTGGCACCTTGACAATAAAGTAACTATTCTACAGAAGTTCTTCCTTCCATGATATATTCTGAATACTGTCATTTTTTTATATGAATAAATATAATGACCACTAAACAAAATCAGTGTCAAAAATAATAAGCAGTGCATACATTTTTACAAACAGTGAATGTGTGTAAATTTCTCTCAAAATGTAAAAATAAATAAATCAGAGATAGCATCAAAAAATTGGTTGTGAATACTATCAAGGATATTATAAAATATAGAACCTGTGAAAATAGTGACACAAGTGATAAACATAAAGAATCTTCAAGTCTTCCACCACACCAAAAGTGTTCAGTGAATCCTTCACCCATCAAATCAAACACTCACCAGAATGATATGCCTAATGCCGCGTACACACACAACCGTTTTTCGGGTTCTAAAAAATGACGTTTTTTTAACGATCGTGTGTGGGCTTCAGAGCATTTTTCGGGTTCTAAAAAATGGTCAAATTTTTGTGTGTGGGCTTTTCACGATCGTGTGTAGGCAAGGCCGTTTTAATAATCGGGTTGAAAAAAACTTTGTTTTTTCCAAACCATTAAAAAAATGAATTTTTTTAGAACCCGAAAAACGGTCGTGTGTACGTGCTTCAGTAAAAAAAAAGCATGAAAAGAACCTCTCAGGTAGGGGGATCAACTGGGACAGTGGAAGTAAGTATGATATGTTTGTTATTTAAAAAAAGAAAAAAACAAACCTTTACTAACCCTTTAAAAACGAGGCCGCATATGTGCGTATGATCGGCGCTAAGGGGATAAACCAGAAGCACTGGATGGACAATTGGATAAATGGTTCTATGTTTAGGATGTGTCTGTGTACATATTATAATACTCTATATATATATACGTCTGTATAGTATTATCGGTTGGAGATAAAATACATTACAGTGACTATGGAGGAAGAGGATGGATATGATGTGGGGGGTTACTGGGTGTAAATATAAAACAACTTGTATTACCTCCTCTGCTTCCGATTGCAAGGATATCCTTCTCTGGTCACCTACACTGACCCCCGACACCTACGCTGACCCCCGACACCTACCAGACACATACACTGACCCCTGACACCTACACTGACACGTATACTGACCCCCGACACCTATGCCCAATCACAGGGCACCGGACATCAAACATGGTGATCGAGATCGGGGACACAGAAAATGAAAATTAGGAGGAGGCACAGAGCCGAATGACGCCCCCCCTAAATGTCAGCACTGTTTTCCGGGACTCTAGTCTAGTCCGTGGGACCCCGGAACACACTTGGAATTGCGGGAGGGTCCCGCGGAATCCAGGACGGTTGGGAGGTATGCATCTGTGTATCCCACTGACTAAGTTCCCGAGACACCAGTCCCAGCCATCCCCTAAAGACAACTGCACTCCTGGAACCACAGGAACTGTATTGTTCACCCTTTGTTCATCCTCCTATACTTCCTGGTCAGTGACCATGGCATTCCTGGGGACAACCACGTATCAATTGATTTTTGGGATGCACAACATACAATGTTTGGTACATAATTAATCCATAAAAACAAACAAATACATTAAGTATGTCAAAATACCTGAACCGGTAATCACTAAACGAAGGGTGCGTAACCCTGCACACCAGAGGCCGTTGGTATTAGGACATAACTTTCAATCAAATTATATAAAACATCTCTGGACTGTATTTATAAAGTTATAGTTTTATAGTCTTACCTTTTACCCCATGAAATGTCTGTTATGATTTATTTGCACATGTGTCTATCTAATATATCCTTTATCATTTATTATTATGTATTTATATGTGTTACAAAATTTACCAGTGTTTTTAATTCTTATGTACATACTGTACCTTGCTCAGTTCTCTCCACGAGTTGGCAGGAAACTTCCGGCTGGCTGGTCTGTGTATATATACACCACATCATTAGGTGTTGTTATTTGCTTGAGAAGGGAGCGCACATGCCCCTATGAGGTATAGCACATGCTCTAAAATGCGTTGCATTCTGGTCCCGAGCCCTGCCTGTGTCATCCTTCTCCTGGCTGCCAACTCACTTCTGGAAGGACTTCGGCCAACTTCCTCCTCCACATGGGCAGCTCCCGCAGCCATCTCCAACTAGCGCTTCTCTGCTTTTGTTTTTGTCCTTGTATATTCAGAGTCTGCTAATCTCCACCAAGAAGCCTGCCCTAGTGCCTTGGACATTTTTGGACTTATCATGGACTTATACCTTATAATTACACTGCTTGCATATTAGGTATTATGACTAGGGTTGTCCCGATACCACTTTTTTAGGACTGAGTACAAGTACCGATACTTTTTTTCAAGTAGTCGCCGATACCGAATACGGATACTTTTTTTTAAATGTGTCCCCAAATGCAGCCATGTCCCCCCACATATGCAGCCATTGTCTCCCCCCATGCAGCCATTGTCTCCCCCCATGCAGCCATTGTCACCCCCCATGCAGCCATTGTCACCCCCCATGCAGCCATTGTCTCCCCCCATCCAGCCATTGTCTCCCCCATCCAGCCATTGTCACCCCCCATGCAGCCATTGTCACCCCCCATGCAGCCATTGTCTCCCCCCATGCAGCCATTGTCACCCCCCATGCAGCCATTGTCACCCCCCATGCAGCCATTGTCACCCCCCATGCAGACATTGTCACCCCCCATGCAGCCATTGTCTCCCCCCATCCAGCGTCTCCCCCCATGCAGCCATTGTCACCCCCCATCCAGCCATGTCTCCCCCCATCCAGCGTCTCCCCCCATGCAGCCATTGTCACCCCCCATCCAGCCATTGTCACCCCCCATCCAGCCATTGTCACCCCCCATCCAGCCATGTCTCCCCCCATCCAGCCATGTCTCCCCCCATGCAGCCATTGTCACCCCCCATCCAGCCATTGTCACCCCCCATACAGCCATTGTCTCCCCCCATCCAGCCATTGTCACCCCCCCATGCAGCCATTGTCTCCCCCCATGCAGCCATTGTCACCCCCCATGCAGCCATTGTCACCCCCCATGCAGCCATTGTCTCCCCCCATCCAGCCATTGTCACCCCCCATGCAGCCATTGTCACCCCCCATCCAGCCATTGTCTCCCCCCATGCAGCCATTGTCACCCCCCATGCAGCCATTGTCTCCCCCCATCCAGCGTCTCCCCCATGCAGCCATTGTCACCCCCCATCCAGCCATTGTCACCCCCCATCCAGCCATGTCTCCCCCCATCCAGCGTCTCCCCCCATGCAGCCATTGTCACCCCCCATCCAGCCATTGTCACCCCCCATCCAGCCATTGTCACCCCCCATCCAGCCATGTCTCCCCCCATCCAGCGTCTCCCCCCATGCAGCCATTGTCACCCCCCATGCAGCCATTGTCTCCCCCCATCCAGCGTCTCCCCCCATGCAGCCATTGTCACCCCCCATCCAGCCATTGTCACCCCCCATCCAGCGTCTCCCCCCATGCAGCCATTGTCTCCCCCCCCATCCAGCGTCTCCCCCCATGTATCCAGCGTCTCCCCCCATGCAGCCATGTCCCACTTACCTGCATCCCCATCCCAGCCATTGTCACCCCCCATCCAGCCATTGTCACCCCCCATCCAGCGTCTCCCCCCATGCAGCCATTGTCTCCCCCCCCCATCCAGCGTCTCCCCCCCATGTATCCAGCGTCTCCCCCCCATGTATCCAGCGTCTCCCCCCCATGTATCCAGCGTCTCCCCCATCCAGCGTCTCCCCCTCATGTATCCAGCGTCTTCCCCCATGTATCCAGCGTCTCCCCCCATGCAGCCATGTCCCACTTACCTGCATCCCCGCTGCCGCCGACTGTGTAATATGCCGGGAACATTACAACTTTGAATCGCTGTAATGATTGGCGCTGCGTATAGACACTCCCCCTCGCTCGGGATTGGACAGTTCACCCGAGCGAGGGGGAGTGTCTATGCGCGGAGCCAATCATTACAGCTATTCAAAGCTGTAATGTTCCCGGCGTATGACACAGTCGGCGGCAGCGGGGACAGAGGCGTCCCTAGGGGGGGGCCAGAGGGGGCCCTGACCCCCCCCAACATCATGCTGTGCCCCACCATGTGCCCCCCCAAAAAAAAAAATTTTTTTTTATTTATTTTTTTTGCAATTTTTGTATTTTGCTCCCCGAGAGGGAGAGCGTCCCCAGTCAGCTCTGTGGGGGATTCCTCCCCCTCGCTGTGCTCGCCGACACTGCATAATGCGAGCGCTCACACAACCAGATATTCAAGCCTGGGCCGTGTTTAAGTGTGTGCACTGCAGACTGCAGTACACTGTAATCACTGAACTACATTATCTCCATCCCTTCTCTCCCCCCCATCTGTCTCCCTCCCCTCTCCTGTTCCTGTTCTTTCAAAACATTCACAATTTACTTTCACTTTCAGTCAGGCAGATAATATACGGTGCAAATTTCTTTCCTGCATCCACAGATTGCAGGAAAGAAACTTGCATGATTCCCCCATCAACAGACAGTGGTGACAGGGTAATATCCCTCCTGCCCAGCAATTATATTCTCCCGACAAACAGTGATTATCACTAGTGACTATACAGCAACCACTAGTGATAATTATAAGAGAATCTGCTCATTAATGGTTCAAATCTCAGCCAGTTTCTGCTGAACCAGCTGAGATTTAAACTGTCTATGACTGGTCTTAGCTTATAGGCAGCCCATACATTGATTAGCACTGTGGAGTGTCGGCTTCCTGGCGTGATCGGGCATGTGGGATTTCAAATACACCCGAGCCCATCTCTATTGGTTGTAGACAGTTGAGCTCCCTGCAGGTTGCTTAGCAGCAGTGGACCCTTCTCTGACATGCTGATCGGGATGCAATCCAGGTGATGCTCTCAGTCAAATCCTAGTCATAAATATCAGTGATTTTTAGGGCTGTTACTGATCAAAATGTTTCTGTTCGATTAATCGTTTTTTTTTTTTTATCGATTAATCGACTAATTTCGATTAATAGCGCACATACAGATCCAACTACTTTTAGCTGATCTCCTTAAAGGCTGATTCCCAGTGCAGCTACCAACCACTGGAAAAATGGATAGCAGGATACAAAAAACACACAAAGGCAGCGCTCGATGGGAATAGCATTAAAACTTTTACAGTCATCAAGTAGGTAACCAAATAAATATTGCACTGGAGCACTGGAGATAAAATCATGTAGCTAAAAATGGTGCGAGTAATACCAAACGGTACCAAAAGCAGTCATAAAAACATGTAGCTAAGTATGATACTGGTATAAAAATGTGTACAACGATACCACTGCTGAATCCAGATGAGAGAGGTTAACATCAGTCCGTCGGCATGTAGATGTCCCATGAAGGGAACTTCACAACTCCCAGTGGATGGCTGTAGAATCCCAGGTTGATAGAGGGAAGTGTAACAGCCCTTGCGTGTGGCAGATAGTGAGGTCCCGCCGGCATGCAGATATGAAGGCACAGCAAAGGAGCCCTTCAGATGGACACGGCAAGCCCCGCCGGTGTCCGTGACGTACGGATCTCCAACGGAACTCCCTGAAGGCCCAGAAGCCGGCGGAGGATGAGTACCAATCAAAAGAATTTTAATCGATCAAAAAGATTTTGATCAATCAAAAAAATTCAAGATTAATCGATTAATTAAAAGTTAATTTGCACAGTCCTAGTGATTTTATTGATCAAAGCCCACACTTTACAGGCATAGAGCCCACATGGCTGCTGATCATACGGTTGATTATATTTATGTGGTTGTACTCTTGATGCTAATAAATACTGTGTTTATTAGATCTGACTGGGAGCATCACCTGGATCACATGCCGATCAGCATGTCAACAGAGAAGGTTATACAGCATTACTGCTGCTAGGTGACCAGCTGGGGGCTCGGCTCTCTATAACCAATAGTGCCAGCCTTCCCCTGCATGCACCCATAATGTCACCAGCACTAGGTCCTAATAGACTGCAGACGCCAGACCAGCGCTGTAAATAGCAGGGACAGGACAGCTGGGGATCCCCACTGTGGCAGAACACCAGTAGACTCCCTGGCAAGACATCCTTTGCAACCCTGATAGTTCTCCCACTGCTTTGGACCCTTATATTTTCTTGGTGTGCTGGTGACATATCTCTTGTTTTCTGCCACCCTGGGGGCCCCAGTATAGTAGGAAGGGAGCTCACTGCAGAACATGTGAAAGGGCCCATAGTGGGATCGTAGTAAAGGGCCCCAGGATATATATATATATATATGTATATATATATAAATATATATATATATATATAATTGCATTTTATAGTTGGACCCCCTACTTTTGTCCCTGTCCCCCCATGTGCCCCCCCTAAATATGAAAGCTGGAGACGCCACTGAGCGGGGATGCGGCGAATGGCGACGGGATGCGGCTTCACGGCGACGGCGGGGGGGCAAGTATTCTATTTGGGTATCGGGGGTATTTGCGGGAGTACGAGTACTCCTGCAAATACTCGGAATCGGTCCCGATACCGATACTAGTATCGGTATCGGGACAACCCTAATTATGACCAAGCCTATAACCTCCTGTTTTTATTTACTACCAATGGCCTTTGGTGCTCAGGGTTACGCACCCTTCATTTAGTGAGCACATAATCAATCCAGACTTTAAAAAAAGTCTCACACATGTGGCATCCCAGTAATCGGGAGGGGTAGAAGAATGTGTTTTGAAGTGTAATTGTTAGTATTCCCATGCTGTGTATTAATATTTTATTAATTGACAAATTTGTGTAAAAAAAGTAACATTTAATTTTCTTTCTACATTTTACTAAAACGTGTGCCAAAAAAATGAAATACCTTGGGGTGTTACCTCTCCAAATTGTGGTCATTTTGTGAATGTTTCTACTGTCCTCATTCTTCAGGACCTCCAAAATGCTATAGGTAGGTCAGATAATTAGATGTGTCATTTTTGACCCTAGAAAGCCTGAGGGTGCTCCTTGGATTTTTCTATGTGGTTAGGCTCTGTAAAGGTCTCACATATGTGGCAACCTCATACTGGGGAGGAGTAGAGGAGTGTGTTTTTTGGGTGTCTTTGGAAGCATTCCCATGCTACATGTTAGAAATAACTGGTTACAATGACAAATTTGTTAAATAAGATTATAGCAAACATGTACAACTTAAAAAAAAAACTCACCTTGCGTCTTACTATACATCTTAGAAAGTCTACTTTCCAAATTTTGTGGGCGTTTCTACTGTCCTGGTGCTCCATAGTCTCCAAAATGTGATAGGTAATCTGGAAATTAAATTGTAATTTATTCCTTGTAGTGCCCACCCCCAAGAAGCCCGTTTGCCCAAAGTTCATTCCCCAGTTTAATGCACAGACAACCAGGCACGCAGCAACAGTCACTCTTTCTGGCTCAATAAAACAATCTAGAGGTTTCCTGGTCTGTACACACAATGTTTCTGCATAACTGGATGCCCCCTTCCAATATCATTCCAACATTCACCACTGAGCTCTCCAGACCAGATCCCAAGAAAAATCCCATGATTAGAAAGGATTCTCAGAAGTAGTCCCCCTAGCTCTGGACTAGCTGGGACCTTGATGAACACCTTAAGAAGACCATCACCTGAGCTGCTGATTTGCTTCATCCAGCCCGCTTCATTCTACAATCCTTCAGAAGGCAAGGGGAAATAATCAAACCTGTAGCCGGCGATACCCAGAACAGCCCAAAGCAATCACAGTGAAAAAATACATTCTACTACTCCTCCCGAGTATGGGAATTACACATATGTGAGACATTTTCAATGTTTGAACCGATTATATATTGAATTTTTAAGGGCTTAACCACATAGAGAAGCCCAAAATCCAAGGCGTACCTTCAGACTTTTAAGGAGTGTATTACCCTCCTAAATAGGTTGCTAGAATCATTAGGAAATATGTCGTTCTTTTTGTAGTAGTTTTTTGTTGGAGCCATGAGGGTGCTATAATGCCAAACACATCACAAAACTCTATCTGCATTTAAACCTACCCCTTTTGGATATACATAAGCAGGACCTGAAGTTACTTCTGAGTGACAATATATTAATGGCCCCTTTCGAGACGAAACATAGGGAGGCGACGTTCTGACGTCACCACGCTTTGTGATCTAACCCGGAAGATACGGGCTGTTTGTTTTGAGAGCCAGCCGCTGATTTTTACTGGATGCTTTATATCTGCTGATTTGATGTACGTGTAATTCGTTTTACTATCAATTAAACCTGAGGATTTTACACTATGTGAGTCCCTTCTTCCTTTCCATATATATTTTGTGTTGGCATACTGATTGAGACCATCCATTACCCTGGTAACACGTTCCGAGGATACTATTGTGCACGCTGTATTTGATCTCCTATAATTTAGAGATCATTTAATTTCGGTAAGAGGCAGTGTGTGATCTTGGTGGAAGTGCCTTTCTCATCACTTTTTCCCTTGGATGTTTTGGTGATCATTTTCACTGGGGAGACCATTTTTTTATGAACTTTCTTTCCGATTTGGTGGACCGACTTTATATTGGAACATGGTTCAGTTATGATTGTACACGGATTCTTAACATATTCACTGTTTATGAATTTTTTTATGTACTCAATGCACTATAATTTGATTCTTAATACTGTTTAGTATAAGTACTTACAGCCACTATATTTATTTGTTCATCCTTTTGGTGTGGTTTCAGCACATAGCGCCAATAGGCCAAATTAGTGCTACTTTTTTCCGTTTACTTCTTTTTATTATACATGTTCTGGCGATATACGCCGAGTATAAGGAGATTACATTTGGATCTGGCACTCATATTGAGCTTAAGGAGACGCGTGAGAGGTCCACGATTCATGTTACCTTTTCAGTTTTGCCTGCATGGATACTATTGGTTCAGGGGGTCCCTTTCCTAAGGTGAGAGTATAAAGTGAGACCGAAGGTGGAGGGATTGTCACTCATTTTAGACCACTTGTGAAGGATTCCGCGAATGCTGTGGATTCTTTTGTTCATCAATTCTTTGGACTATTATTTTACTATACATTTTAGAAACTTTATTTGATTACGCTGCACTTGTTCTATATTTAAAATGTATCATCTAACCTCAGCTTGTTTAATTAAGCTTTGGCAATAAAACCTGGAAGCTGATTGGTTCCTATGCAGAATTGAGCCTGATTTTACACTGTTCAGCTTTAGTAAATAAACCCCACAGAGTAGATGATATACACTTATTTGCTTTGTATTTTACCAAAATTTGGCCTAAATTAACGAAGAAAGGTTATTTATTTGCATTTTTTATGAGAGAAACTAGGAAAAATGCTTTTTATTCTACATTTTTTTGTCTCTCTGCCATTATACTGTATAGTAAAAGTGGTGGAGAAACACAACTAAAAGGAAAGCTTTACATGTCTCATAAAAAATATATAAAATTCATTTGGGTACAGTGTTGTATGACAGAGTAATTGTCAGTCAAATATCACCATGTTAAAAATGAAAGAATGGTGTATACAGGAAGGGGGAATAACATGGCGGTCTTCAAGTGGTTAATAAACAATAAAAAAAAGAAGCTAGAATCTAAATCAAAACATTTATAATTGAAGATAATAAACAAAAACAAAAAATGAATTATTGGTTGGACCAATGAGAAGCCGGCTTCTTCAGTAAAACATAAAAAGACCAATAATGTACAGAAACCGATATCAAGCAATAAGAAGTGTTGTCCATGTATTGTCATATTTGGCCATGTATTAGCACAGTTTAGTTGTATGGTGCGGTCTGTGTGAGTGCGGGACCGAGTCATCTCTGTATGTTTAGAGGATCATATTACTAGAATTCTGCAGACTCAGATCTATCAAACCGAACCTGAAAAACATTCAATATATTCCGCCCCTCCCCCAACACACCACTGTTATCATGAGAAAGATCGTTATCTCATGTGAATTCTCTGATGTTTCACAAGGTTTCCTTTCCGTGAGAAAGATTTCCCACACTCTGAACATGAATAAGGACGCTCACCTGTGTGAATTCTCTGGTGCTGCACAAGGGGTCCTTTCCGTGAGAAAGATTTCCCGCACTCTGAACATGAATAAGGACGCTCACCCGTGTGAATTCTCTGGTGGTGCACAAGGGGTCCTTTCGACCCAAAAGATTTCCCACACTCTGAACATGAATAAGGACGCTCACCTGTGTGAATTCTTTGGTGATACACAAGGGGTCCTTTCGACCCAAAAGATTTCCCGCACTCTGAACATGAATAAGGACGCTCACCTGTGTGAATTCTTTGGTGATACACAAGGGGTCCTTTCGACTCAAAAGATTTCCCACACTCTGAACATGAATAAGGACTCTCACCCTTGTGAATTCTCTGGTGATACACAAGGCTTCCTTTCGCCCTAAAAGATTTCCCACACTCTGAACACGAATAAGGATGCACACCTGTGTGAATTCTCTGGTGTATAACAAGGTCTCCGTTTGACGTGAAAGATTTCCCGCACTCTGAACATGAATAAGGACGCTCACCTGTGTGAACTCTTTGGTGATACACAAGGATTCCTTTCTGTGAGAAAGATTTCCCACACTCTGAACATGAATAGGGACGCTCACCTGTGTGAATGTTCTGGTGTCTAAGAAGACTTTGTTTGGTAGTGAAAGATTTCCCGCATTCTGAGCATGAAAAAAGACGCTCACCTGTGTGAATGTTCTGGTGTAAAAGTAGATGTTGTTTGGTAGTGAAACATTTCCTACATACTGAGCATGAAAAGGGACGTTCACCTGTGTGAATTCTCTGATGTCTATGAAGGTTTTGTTTGCTAGTCAAACCCTTCCCGCACTCTGAACATGAATAGGGACGCTCAGCAGTGTGACATTTCTTGTGTTTAAGAAGGTCTCTGTTTTTTGTGAAAAGTTTCCCACACACTGAACATGACAATGACCTCTCTTCTGTGTGATCTGCTTCCTGCCCTGAAGAAGATTCCTCGGGAATAGACGGATCTATTAAAGTATTTCTACTGTGAGATCTTAGAGTCCTGGTATGTGATTTATCAGAAGATTCCTCAGACGTATTCCGGACATTATGGTCATCTGCTGAGAAACAATTTTACAATAAATGTTAGAGGAATATTTTTGTATTCAGGAGTCATATATGTTGACGAAAAATTATAAGCTGCGCAAAATAAAATGATAATCCAGTTAATGTGTGAATAGGTGTAACGCTCTCGCACGTGAGGTGAAAGAACGGAATGCAGTCTCTCCCACTATATGAAGTGAGTTGTCACCATATTCATAAGGAAAAAATGAAAATAAAATGAAAAGTGAATAAAGTGAGGGATGAAGAGCTAATTAAACACCAATCACATCACAATTTCTTATACGGTAAATGAAGAATAGTGTTCTGCCCATATTGTTCATAGTAAACATGTGCAATGTGCTGTTATAGATTATACTGCAATGTTAGTTTGACGTTGCTGCCATCTAGTGGTCAGAGTTGGTTATTATTTTGCCAGAGCTTACAGGAGGTTGTATTTTCCTGAGAGTAAGAGGCAATAACCTTTAACCTGGAACTGTATTTCCTCCATTTCATGACTGCTCCTGGATCTAGGCAGACTCATGCAGAGGAGCTCTCAATATATTCCTGGACTAATGATGGAATTGTCTGTGAGTACTCCTACTGATGGACTGAGGCTGCTGTATAATGTTTAATGTACTGACACATATGTTTTCTTTATGTTTATGTTGTAGTTTTACAAAGTTATTCAGAAAAAATAATACATACAGATCTGATGTCTCAGTTTCTTGACTTCTGAATTATTGTTAAGCTGTCTGACTAGTGTTATACAACAGTTCAATAAAACAAAGCAGAACAAATGGTATTATGAGACAGGGCTATTGCACCCTACACAATGTCCAATCAACACTGAGAAGTCCAAATGAGAGCAAGATAGCGGTTCAAGAATAAAGACGTCTCACACGCAAAGTCCAGGGTGACAAGTATGCAACACCTGAGAAGGAGTGATATCCATTTTGAGAAAAAGGAAATCCTCCACCACCAAATTGCTGCCGCTTACCAGATTGTGCGATCCCTTGGTTAGAGAGATCACACACGCTTATGGCTATTTCCCCAGCTCTGGGTCTCTGCGTCTCAATGTGAGGGTACCATCAGAAGTATCCAACCCAAGTGTTCACGACGACAAGAGAGTTCATGGCCCATAAAAAAAATGAAAACACATTTCCGTAGTGTAAAGCCTCGTACACATGACCAGTTTTCTTGGCAAAAACTGTAAGGCTTGCTAGAGTTCCCCCATAATATCAATGCTTGTATAGATGTACCATATTTTCCGCAACCATAAGATGCACTCCCCCCCCCCCAAAAAAAATGGGGGGGAAATGTCCCTGCGTCTTATGGTGCGAATACTGACCAGGCACTGTCGCCACCGCCATGTCAGAATCTCTCTCTCCTTCTCCTAGCAGGGGCATACCAAGAGGGAGCGGGGGAGATGTTTTCCCCCAGGGGTCAAAACATGGGGGGTGGCAGTAGCAGTGCTATGGGGATGCGCTCCGCACCCAGGTAGGGTGTCACCTGCCAGAGGTGACACCGTCCCGAAGGCAGTGTGAGCCGTTGCTGGTTTTTTTTTATTTCAGACTAACCCCCCCTTTTGGGGCCGTGGTCTAGTCCTGTCTGACTTCCTGCTCCTTCCCCCACAGCTGCTGCTGTAAACTATGTCCCCAGTCCTCATTTCTAGCTGCTTCCTGGGTACATCTGAGGCTGAGAGCCAGCCAGCCAGCCAGCCAAAGGGGATTATAATGGCAGTGTCCTCCACTGCCTGAGGTGAGCTGTTGATAAGGGGGTGGGAGGTGTGAGCTGGCATGGTATCCATTGCTCATCATCTGAGCTAATGTGATAGAAGAGGCTTAAGGGGTGTTTGTGTCTGCCCTGCCACCCTGAGCTGATCTGGGAAGGGGGGGGAGGTTGCTGTGTCCACCACCAGATATAGTGTAGCTGAGCTGATTTGTTGCTGTGTGTCCACCACCCACCTATATTAGTAGTGTAATATAAAATATTTTAGTACACCGTTTGGTTCTGAATTTTTTTTTCTTGTTTTCCTCCTCTAAAACCTAGGTGCGTCTTATGGAGCGAAAAATACGGTATGCTTTAACCCAGAACCGTTAGGATTAATTACACAGAAGCTAGAAGACAGCCTTGTAGTATGTTATTATTATGTACGAACAGAGAACAATAACAAGATAAGGCATGCGGTAGAAACAAGGTTTAGTTGGTTACACAGAAAATAGATTGCCATGTTTTCATGCTCTCAGAGCAGATGGTTACACGTTGTATAATTGTGACATACTGTATTACTTATATAATCTAATTACTTAAATACGATTGGCTGAACCAAGGGCGTTCCTTTTCTTGTATGTTTTGAATAGGTGCAGTGCGCACGAAAATTAAATCCTAGTCTTTGATTCACCATACCGCTGTGTGTGTCTCGACTTGCCGATGCATCAGAGAGTCTCCATACATCCAGAGGTCCTTAACCCCCAGGTCCAGTTGAACCACCAACCTCACAAAAACCATCAAGAAAACCGCTGGCAGAGCTTTTTTGCTGAGAAAAATGGTTGTGTGTATGTTTTTCGTGGAGAAAACTGTTGTGGATCTCGACGAGAAAAAAAAAGAACATGCTCTATTTTTTCTCGTCGGGAGTCTCAATTTTCTCGTTGTGTTTCTCATCGGGCTGGTTTACGACGAGAATTACGTTCGTTCGTGTGTATGCATAGAAACCCGCGCATGCTCAGAAAAAAGTATGAGACGGGAGCGCACCTTCGGTAAAAGTAGCGTTCGTAATGGAGATAGCACATTCGTCACGCTGTAACAGACTGAAAAGCACGAATCATCTCTCACCAAACTTTTACTAACACGCGGTAACACGAGATTAGCAAAAGCATCCCCAATGGTGGCGCCAGTGTAATCGAACTTCCCCTTTATAGTGCCGTCGTACGTGTTGTACGTCACCGCGTTTCAGAACGACGACATTTTTTCTCGACAGTGTGTATGCAAGGAAAGCTTGACAAGAACCTTGTCGAGAAAACTATGTTTCTTTTACGAAGAGATTCTCGTGTGTACGAGGCTTAACCCTTTTATTTTTTTGTTGTTCCTCTTCATAAAAACCTTTAGTAAAAGGCAAAAGATTTATTGGCTTAACCCTTTTAAAACATTTATTAAGTAAAAACAATCATATGCACTTACAATTGTGCAGGTATGTATAGGCGGTTCAGTATGTCTATTCAAGCTGGCGGGCTCTCAATAACAGCCCGTAGCTTCTGGGACTGGCACAGTACGCGGTGACGTCAGCATGCACGCCGCTCCTCCCTATGCCGTTTCGTCAATTGTGACATCTTCCAGGGTCACGGGCGGCGTGCTGACTCACCGCCGTAAATACTCCACATTACCTCAGGTACCATCCAGCTCTGATCTCCTGGCCATCGCCATCTTGAAACCTGGCATATGCCCTAAGTGCACGAATGGAGGCACCCCAAGAATGCCCCCACTCTTCACTCCTTCATTCAGTTTACCTTAATGATAATTGAACATTGAAAACTAAATTTTGATATGTTCAATCCCAGACTAAAAACCGTAATGTAATACCATACATAGAAATGGCAACATTCTCCGCATTACACCGCTGACACCTGTGGTCAATGGCAGTATTGCGGATGTCTCCTTTCTTGCCGAGCGTACGCATATATGCGTCCTCGGCTTTCGGGGGTTATATTGGGATGATGCCCACAGCTGCAAGCATCATCCCGGTACCGTTGTTTAGAGACGGCGATTGGCTATCCAGGCATAACAACTGATGCGGCTAAAAGCCGCTTGGTTGTTATGCCGGAGGAGCGGGAGGGGACATTCTCCCCCCCACCGCCTCTGGCCGCTCTGATCCTCAATCCCGCGCCTCCAGTGTCCAGGTGCAGACTGAAACCAAGCCGTAAACACGGAAGTGGCATCATGACGTCACTTCCGGGTTACTCGGCTGCCAATGGCGCCAGATTAAGATTTGAAGTGCAAAGGAGGGATCGGGGGTCTTTTAGATCCCCGATCCCTCCATAAAGAGTACCTGTCACCACCTATTACTGTCACAAGGGATATTTACATTCCTTGTGATAGCAATAAAAGTGATCAAAATCTAAAAACAAATAAGATTTTTTTTTTTAAAGCGCCCCCCTCCCCGCGAGCTCGCGCAACAAAGAACACACATACGGAAGTCGCACCCGCATATGAAAACGGTGTTCAAATCACACATGAGGTATCGCTGCGATCGTCAGAGCGAGAGCAATAATTCTAGCACTAGACCTCCTCTGTAACTCTAACCTAATAACCGTAAAAAAAAGTTTAAAACGTCGCCTATGGAGATTTTTAGGTACCGTAGTTTGTCATAAAAAAGAAGAAAGATGACTAAAAATGAACCAGCTGTGACTATTGCATAGAGACTTAAGGTTGATGTTACGTGTTAGCATGAGGTGGGGCTAAATCTATATTTAATATTAATTAGCCGCAACAACCCCAATCTATCCACCCTTCCTTCATCGACATAAATGAGCGTTACGCCAAGAAGAGAAACAAAAGTTATAAGCCATTCTGAAACCCTTTATAGAGCTATTCAGTCGATATTTATGGACCAATATGTTCCATAAAAATCAATCATATTGTCATGGGTGCTCTTTGTCCCATAACCACTATGGACTGATAGGAAAAAATTGTATGGGTATAATAATATCTATGTTATTTGAAACAAAATAAAAATATATATATATATTTTTCCCAAAATCAGGCTTATATGTATGAATGCATGTTAGTGTGGAAAAATCTCAGTACCTATCTCTCTCATCGTGATAACCTTATGCAGGTCACCCAGGAAATCAGTTAGTACACAATAACATGTATTAACTGTTGTCTATAAACACATTAACATCCGTATCTATATTGAGACCATATGGAGTATAGCAACGGACCCTGTGGATCCATGTCATTTCTAACCTTGATATATATGTTGGTCTAGTTCTAAATCTTTGAGCTCCGGAATGCAAGTGGGAGCAATCTGAACAGAAATAGAAATTCAAAGTAGATAAACGATACAATTCATCCAAATCACACTGTGCAACTTTGTGCATTGAGGACATTGTTATTGAGGAACAGAGAGGGACCTTTCATATGGTGTACAGTCTCTCCTCCTCATTTGTTGGGAACATGACGTTATATTGAGGAATGGAGATGGACCTTTCATATGATGTACAGTATCTCCTCCTCATTGGTTGGGAACATGACGTTATATTGAGGAATGGAGATGGACCTTTCATATGATGTACAGTATCTCCTCCTCATTGGTTGGGAACATGACGTTATATTGAGGAATGGAGATGGACCTTTCATATGGTGTACAGTATCTCCTCCTCATTTGTTGGGAACATGACGTTATATTGAGGAATGGAGATGGACCTTTCATATGGTGTACAGTATCTCCTCCTCATTTGTTGGGAACATGACATTATATTGAGGAATGGAGATGGACCTTTCATATGGTGTACAGTATCTCCTCCTCATTTGTTGGGAACATGACGTTATATTGAGGAATGGAGATGGACCTTTCATATGGTGTACAGTATCTCCTCCTCATTTGTTGGGAACATGACGTTATATTGAGGAATGGAGATGGACCTTTCATTTGGAGTACAGTATCTCCTCCTCATTTGTTGGGAACATGACGTTATATTGAGGAATGGAGATGGACCTTTCATATGGTGTACAGTATCTCATCCTCATTGGTTGTGAACATGTTGTTATATTGAGAAATGGAGATGGACCTTTCATATGGTGTACACAAGTGGTGGTCAGTTTGCTGGATGTAGGAGGCCTTAAGTGTGGCCCCTAAATATAATAAAAGGGTGGCACATAATATTCAGTGTATGTAAAGCTACAGAAATCTGTCGAACTGAACATATTACAGTAGATGGTCAGAGACTATAAGTATGGTGCAAATGAGATCGTAGACTGAGGACATGCTGCAGGAGGCAGACACTGTGAATACCTTCCATGATAATTCTGTTACAGTTTCTTTACAGGACATTGATGAGGTACATCGATGATGTTCTTACTGTAAGCAGTTGAGGTTTCTCAGTCTTTCCTGTACAGAAGGATAACATGCTCTCTATTTTGTACATGAGCAACACAGATTGCTTGAAATTAAATAGAAAAAAAAATCTCTGTATACGGAAGAGGTGATTTGTTTTTAGAGCTCTGTTGATGAAAAATTGTCTGGTTCTAGATGACTCTGAAATATTGACTGGATTTTCTTTTTATGATTACTAATAATTGTAGGAAAACTATTTTAGAATGTTGATCTGGTGAGCTATCTGGTTGCCTTTTGGGATCAGGAAGGAATCTTTATAACCTAAAGAAGATTAGGCCGAGCTTTATATGGACATTCTACTGTCCTGGGGGTCAGCTGCTGCTTTGACGTTTTTATTTTTCTCCTGGGTGAATTCAGTAGATATAGACCTTTTCTCCTCTGATGTAACAATGTAAATACAAACTTTATACTCATAGAAGTAAAATAATTATGGGAACTATTTCTGTTTATTACTTACTTGTGTCCATATGTAGAGAAGATTTCTCCTGTTTACATTCCGTAATCATCTCCCCCTCCTCCATAGACTGCTGATCTCCACTCACCAACCTCTCTTCTTCTTCCTCTATATCCTCAACTTTGATGTCTTTTAGTTCTTCACCCTAAACCCCATAGGTGATAGAATACTTGTATAAAAAGGAAATAGTCACAAAGAAGAATGTCCTCTCATAGCTTAGTATACATTTTTGGATCTACATGCTCAGTCCCACCTACCTGATGATGGTGAAGGATGGTGTGATCTTCCTGTGTGGAATCCCGGGAATACAGAGGACAGGGACATCTCTCTGGCGGGTTTCCATTACTGGATCCATATTAGGAAACACACACACTGACTGAATACATTGTTTCTATGTGTTTATCAGATGATGGGGGATCTAGGTGGATCCTCCGTACTGCTCTCTCCTCACAATAAAGTCTCCCCTTACCCGGTGATGTGAGGGAAGGCTATAATGACATCAATGTGATATGACCCAAAATCCTACTCACCTCTTTCTGATATATACAGGACTCTTCTCTCTGGACAGATAACAAACTTAGAATTATGGTCTAGTACAGCCCTCAAAATTTCCACTCGCCTACTAGCATTTGGCGAGTGGATTTAAGCTGGGGGCGAGTGATGACAGGGCTGCATGACCAATCTCCTTCCAATCTGTGCCTACACTTAGAGTCCCGATGAGATTGGCGGCCGAACAGGAAAGGTGCATCCTCGGGAAAAGTAGTCTGGTGAGCCGCGCACAGGCAGAGCAGTACACAGGTGCTCTCCTTCCAATTCTCATTAAGCCATGGGACCTAACAGTATGACCTCTCTGAGCCTGCCCCCCTTCCCCCGGGCCCCGACCAATGTAGCTGTGCTATGGTGTCAATGGCTGTGCAGTTGTGTGGATCTCAGCGCTTTATTGTACTCCCTCCCGCTGTGCTGCAGATCCTCTCCTCTCTGCCAGCCTGAATAAAAGGGGAAGTGGGGACATGCAAGCGTGGAGCCGCACACACAGGCTCCTGATGATGAGATGAATGGGAGAGAGAGAGAGGATGGATGGGAGTTGCAGAGGAGACAGCAAGAAAATGGGGAAGAGACCCAGTTCTAGTGCCCTGTCCCTCTGGTCTGCCCCCAGTGCCCTGTCCCTCTGGTCTGCCCCCAGTGCCCTGTCCCTCTGGTCTGCCCCCAGTGCCCTGTCCCTCTGGTCTGCCCCCAGTGCCCTGTCCCTCTGGTCTGCCCCCAGTGCCCTGTCCTATTTAGTTAAAGTTGTTGTTGGTAATATTTAATTTTGTAACTTGATTCTGCATAAAACATTGTCATTCCATGAGATAATCTACGAGGGCATGTTTACAGGTGCAATTAGGCGCAGGGCAATGTATGGATTAGGTGGGGCAACTAGTGGCGAGTAACTCTCGAGGCCTGGCTAGTAGCTCAGGACTTGAAATTTTGAGCCCTGGTCTAGTATATATCTGGCCTCTAGATGGACAGTTGGATAAATGGTTCTATATTTAGGATGTATCTGGATTATAACACAGAGGCTTTATGAACAGTTGGATTAATGGTTCCATATGTAGGATGTATCTATGTAAATATTACAATACTCTATATAAGTGTAAATATATAATAATATCTTATTACCTCCTCTGCTATCGGTTGCAGAAATATCTCCCTCCACTTCCAGCATGCTTTCCATTCTCAAGAAACTTTTTGTCTCTGTTGACATCACTTCCTCTCTGTAGATTACATTTCCTGTCTGTGTTGACATCACTTCCTGTCTCTACATTCCATTGACCATAAGTGAGATCACCGCCTTGTGGAGAAAATACACACTGCAGCCTATGTTTTTATAAACTTTGACAGATATTTCTTGATATTTTCTTTAGCTTTGGTGCTTAAAGTGGAACTTTAGTCAGAAAATTAGGTCCTGCTAGATCACCTCAGGCTGGCACCTTTTGCACGTACAGCTATATAAAATATAAAAAACAAGTAGCAGCACCTCACGACAATTACCACAGCACACTCGCGAGGATTGTAATATAAAGGGGGCAGAGAAGGACACTCACACTACTTTGGGGGGGTGAAAGAGGCAGAGAATACTGATGTGCAGATGAAGGTGGGCAGATAAGGGACTATACTGTGTAGGGGGAGAAGGAGGACACTACTGTGAGGGGGCTGAAGGGAGGCAGAAGTGGACACTGATGTGAGGGGAAAAATGAAGGGGAGCAGAGGAAGACACTGCTTTGGGGGGTGATATGAAAGGGGGTAGAGAAGGACAGTGCTGTGGTGGGTGATATGAAGGTGCACCATGTCGCTACAACCTCTAACCACCTCCTGTACCATGTTCTTAGTCTCTGACCATCTCCTGCACCATGTCTGCACAGCCTATTACCATCTCCCGTGCCATGTCTGCAGCCTCTGACCATCTTCTGTACTATGTTCGCAGCCTCTGACCACCTCCTGTATCATGTCTACAGCCTCTATACATCTCCTGTAGTATGTCCGCAGCCTCTGACCATCTCCTGTATCATGTTTGCAGTCTCTGACCACCTCCTGTACCATGTCTGCAGCCTCTGACCACCTCTTTCTATGATATCCACAGCCTCTGACCACCCTCTGTATCATGTCTGCAGTCTCTGACCACCTCCTGTACAATGTTTGCAGCCTTTGACCACCTCCTGTACCATGTCCACAGCCTCTACAAACCTCCTGTACCATGACTGCAGCCTCTGACCACCTCTTGTATGATGTCCACAGGATTAACACCACCTCCTGTACGATGTCTTCCGCCTCTAACCACCTCCTGTATGATGTACGCAGCCTCTAATTATCTTGTCTCTTGTATCATGTCCACAATCTCTGACCATCTCTGGTCTTTTATCATGTCTGCAGTCTCTGAGGGGGTCTGGGAGTCAAGAGATGGAGCGCCTCCGAGATGGGGGTCATGGGAGGAGTCAGATGTCTGTGGACTGTGAAGAGGAGACTATAGGACAAAACCAGAGCTACCAAGCTGGAGCCGTCTTACTGAGCCCTGCATGGTGCACCTGAGAGGAGTTCAGTGACAGCGCTGCCAGGCCAGTCTGAGGGGGGGGTCACTGATGTAAGGGGGAGTGAATACAATAATGTATGGGGGCACTGATATAAAAGTCCACCTTACAGCAGGGAACCCCCCGTTACCTTAGTGTATTCACTAGGCGGAAGGTGGTCTCTGGTGACCAGAGGCCCCCCACATCAGAATTCCTGACATTACCTGTTACATCAGAGTCTGCAGGATTCCCCCTTTCAGTGCAAGGGCAATGCTGCAGACCCTGATGTAAGTGAAAACTCTGATGTAAAGGAGAACGCAGTGGACTCTGATATGAGTTGGTCTGTGGTCACCATAGCCCCCTTACATCACAGTGCCTCCTTAGTTCATCATCTGCAGCGTTCTCCTTTACATAAGAGTTCCCTTGCACCCTGCCTTTGGCCAATTATGGCTCTTTCAGCAAAGTGCGCTGTGATTGGCCAAAGCATGCAGGTCAGGTGCATGCTTTGGCCAATCATCATATAGCAATGCACTGCGATATCCCAGTGCATAATGGGGCATTCCACTGCACTCGAATTTGCCATGAACGTCTCATAAAATTTGCTGTACACCCCGATGTTCGAGTTGAACATCGAGCTCATCCCTAAACACCAAGCTGCCAGTCTAATGTAAGCCAGCCAGACCAATGTAAGTCAGCCACAGTGTTACTTACACCAATCCCAGTGTCACTAGACCAGTACAAACAGCAACAGTGTTCCTTATCACCACAAGTCCTAGTGTCACCAGACCAGTGTAGCTCACAACAATATTGTTCCTGATTGTTGACAGACCAGAGCAGTCCAGCAGCATTGCTCCTGATTGCTACGATGCCACTGCCAGTGATTCAGAGTAGTGCAGGCAGCTACAGTTGGACTGGTCATCACTGCCTCACCAGTCACCAGTGTAAAAATCAACAATGTTCCCAATCACCACTAGGGATAAACATTGGGTGTTCGCCGAATAGCGAACAATTTGGGGTGTTTGCAGCAAATTCGAAAGCCGCGGAACACCCTTTAAAAGTCTATGGGAGAAATTAAAAATGCTAATTTTAAAGTCTTATATGCAAGGTATTGTCATAAAAAGTATTTGGGAACCTGGGTCCTGCCCCATGGGACATGTATCAATGCAAAAAAAGTTTTAAAAACTGCATTTTTTTCAGGAGCAGTGATTTTAATAATGCTTAAAGTGAAACAATAAAAGTGAAATATTCCTTTAAATTTCATACCTGGGGGTGTGTATAGTATGCCTGTAAAGTGGCACATTTTTCCCGCGTTTAGAACTGTCCCTGTAGCAAAATGACATGTCCCGGCCGCCGTTGTGTCGCCTGGGGCTTACTTCCGGGTATTGCGTCTCCGGTGCTGTGATTGGCTGGAGCCGAAACGATGTCACTCCCACGCATGTGCGCGGGGGCTGCCGGTAACGGCACATGGACTAAAGCAAGGACACATAGGTGTCATTGCTTCAGTTTGCCCTAATGCGCATGTGCTGATTACATCAGCACATGCAAGGGATATCTCCTAAACCGTTCAGGTTTAGGAGATATCCTGGGTAGCTACAGGTAAGCGTTAGTATAGGCTAAGGCCTACCTGTAGCATAAAGTGGTTGTAAAGGGTTTACAAGTACAACTGTAGCACCCTGGTGTTTAGGCAGTGTGCTGTCTAATATAAAATTGTCTATAGCATTGTCATTTTGAGGACACTTGGTGGTTACCTGTTGCAATTAGTTTCTCACAGGAAAGAAACAGGAAGTCAACTTTGTTAATAAAGTTTCTTATTGAACAACATAAAGTTTTTACCTCAGTTACGGAAGCCATTTTAGTTGTTATGCAGATAACTGAAGATCTTCAAATTTGCTTCTAGATACACAAATGTCTGTAAGTCTATTTATTATTTCCCAAAGTTCATTTTACACTTTGACTGCAGTGTTATGTGTTTGATATATGATTTGATATATGATTTAAATATATAGTAATATGTATAGTAAAATGTTGTACTTATTGCAAAGTGTCACATGTAATACATATTGTAATTCTAAGTTTCTCTGATTGTATTTCAGTTTACAGAACTATTGATAGATGTAAATTCAGTGTTGGAATTAAACACACTGCTATTTTTGTCTGTTTTGTTAACTGGCTCTCAGCTAAGGGATAGTAGGACAGCACAGGCAGGGTTGCTAACAAATTTAGTTTGCCAGGTAGTAATTGTCCTGGCTTATTGTTAGAAGATCCACTGCCTTCCCTCTAATTCTGGAATTGCTGCACCATTTCTCTTCTGTAACTAGGTGGCATTGTGGCTGGTGGCATTAAAGCGGAGTTCCACCCAAACTGGAACTTCTGCTTAATCCACTCCTTGCCCCCTTACATGCCACTTCCTCCTTCCGCCCAGAGGCCGCTAAGGCGATACGTCATATCGCCTTTTGGCGGCCCCTCCCTGTAGGCGATCGCCTGGGACACGTGACAGGTCCCAGGTGATCGCCTGTCCAATCAGATAGCGCCGCTCGCGCATGTGCAGTGAGTGCCCGGCCGTGAAGCCGAAAGCTGACACGGCTGGGTGCCCACAGTAACAATGAGGACGCCGGCCGGAGAGGGGGGGGGGAGAGGAGCGAAGCTCCGGCCGGCGTGTCGCTGGACCGTGCCTGGAACTCCCCTTTAAATCGATAAGGGCATATCAAGGACAGATCATGAATGGATGGGATGTCCTAGCCAATAGGTAAGGGTTTCTTTAGACCCTTGGCCTGATGGGAGAGCCTATTTATTTGGGTGGAGTCAGGGGTTCTGTGCCACCTGGATGGCTGTCTAGGTAGACATGTGTTTTGTCATGAAGGGCTGCTAGGCCGGAAGCCAGAGGCCTATGCCAGAGACACCTGGCTGCTAGGCTGCCTGAGGCCTATCCAGGAGCAGGAGAAGCAGTGTAGGGTTGGGACTGCAGGATTGGAGTCCAACCGAGTTGTGAAGGTTCAGCCGGATGGGGAACCAGTTGTGGTCGGAGGTAAAGGGGAAGCAGTCGCCACTAAGGGACCATCCACCTTGTTACTGGACACTACAGTGAGTAAGCTTGAGTACCAGTGCAATCTTCTCACCAGCCGGGGATGGTGAAAAAGGGGAAAAGCTTCAGCGAGTGCCAAGCCAGGGACCCAGCAGGTTAGTGGGGGTGACACTTGAGGAGTATACAACGGAATAGCTGTGGAAGAGCTCAGGAGATCGGGTGACAACTGGGATCTGGATGTCTAATGAGAGACTGGGAGCTTAGTGATTGAAAACCTACAGTGGGATACTGTGAGATAAGAAACAAACTGTTCTGTGTTACCAAGAGTTATGTATACCTACCTTTAGTGACTGTTACAAGTTCAGTTGCCATAGGAGACAGCGGTCCCACCTATACAGACGTGGCATCCGGCTGGAGGCCTTTCCCTTTATAGCTGTCTACCTATAGTGTCTCTGAGTCTTCCAATTAACTTTACAACCTCTGCCGGGTTAGCCCCCCCCCATATAAAAATGTTTGACTTATTTTATGCAGTTTGTTAGATCAGGTTAGATCAATCATTGTTTGCGTTAGATCGCACACAGAAGAAGCAATATTAACAGTTATTTGCTGGAGGGGCTAACCCGTCATCAGCCCCTCCTTATCAAATTTTCTGGCCAAAAATCATTCAGGCTAATAGATATTCGTTAGATCCGGTAAGATCAAGTGGTTTTTATGTTAGATTTCACATAATTAGAGACTTATTAAGTGATTAATGAGGGGGGGCTGGCCCCCCCTTATCAATTTTTTGGGCCAAAAATCATTCAGGCTAATAGATATTCGTTAGATCCGGTAAGATCAACTGGTTTTAACGTTAGATCTCACATAATTAGAGACTTATTAAGTGATTAATGAGGGGGGCTGGCCCCCCCTTATCAATTTTTTGGGCCAAAAATCATTCAGGCTAATAGATATTCGTTAGATCCGGTAAGATCAAGTGGTTTTAACGTTAGATCTCACATAATTAGAGACTTATTAAGTGATTAATGAGGGGGGCTGGCCAAAAATCATTCAGTCTCTCTCTAATTATGTGAGATCTAACGTTAAAACCACTTGATCTTACCGGATCTAACGAATATCTATTAGCCGAATGATTTTTGGCCAAAAAATTAATAAGGGGGAGGCCAGCCCCCCTCATAATCACTTAATAAGTCTCTAATTATGTGAGATCTAACGTTAAAACGCACTTGATCTTACCGATCATGAACGAATATCTATTAGCCTGAATGATTTTTGGCCAAAAAAAATGATATGGGGGGGCTGATGACGGGTTAGCCCCCCAAGCAAATAACTGTAATATTGCTTCTTCTGTGTGTGATCTAACGCAAACAATGGTTGATCTAACCTGATCTAACAAATATTCTAACAAACTGCATAAAAAAGTATTTTTTTTTTTATATAGGGAGGGGGGGGGGGCTAACCGGCAGAGGTAACTTTACATCTACCTAAGGGTGTCCTGGCTCTAACCTACTCTCCCACAGTTCTTGTTAGAGACAATAGATCTCTTCTTCGCATTTAAAAAGTGACAGACACTCATGATTTCATCTTGCATTACACCCACCATGCCTGCTAACCCACTTTACAAGGAAGATGTTCAGCTCTCCCTAACTCTTGAGGTCACCATTAGGCCTGGGACTCTGCTACACAACCATGACTCATCTGCTGTCAGCGGGATTCCCAACACAATGGAAACAAACAATCGCTTCTCGGCCTTTTGGCTAAGATCAAGTGTAGTATCTGTTCTTATCAGTTGCCAATAGGTGGTGCTATGCTGACTGTCCCCAGTACCTTGTGAGAGGGGGATTGGGATGGCAGTCGGCGGACGCTAAGCCTGTTGGCGTGGAGGTGAAAGCCTTCTGATCGGGACAGAGAGGCATGAGGTCGAAGCCAAGAGGCCGGGTCCCTGGCCTTTGGCCTGGATTCGGTGGTATCTGCCCCAGCCAGTTGTTCGGGAGGGGCGGGTAGTATTTTCCGAATGTGATTAGGTGGGAGAGTTAGGGGTTGTGGGTAGTAGCCTGCTTAGGTGGGCTCTCCCCGACCTCTTCTCCTACCTTCCTGGCTGGGAAGGGTGCTGCCGGTCCGGACCGGGGGCTAGGGACCGCTGAAAAGCCTGTGGAGATAGTGCCCCTGGAGTGGCAGTCCAGGGATGCCATACATTGCATGAGTGTTGAGGGGCACTCATCATGTGGCACCTTAGGTCACTGATCTCCACACACACTTTTTGACACCTGCCTCCTTTTGGCTAGGACCAGAGGAATTTTTGTTCCTGGCCGGAGGGCCGGCCATCGTATTGCACGGTGGCCACTTTCCACTCACCTTTCCACCTTCCTTTTCCCCCACTTTCTTTTTTTTTGACCCCCTGTTTGTCACAGTTACGTCTTCTTTTTGTTTGGTGCACTGCACCTTTAGTGTGATGAGTAGGGTGCTGGTCCTCGGGCCTGCTCTGAAAGTCTTGGGAGTGGGTGGACATGGCCTTCTGGCTTAGTTCGTCTGCTCTCACCGAGGAGGGTTCTGTTTCGGCAGTCCCTCCGAGGATGTTGGGTCCTTGTGGCTTCGGCTGCTTGGACCAAGATGGGTCCATGTGGCTTCGGCTGCATGGATCACAGTTACTCTTTTCCCTGTCAGGAGCCTAACGCCCCGGGGGATCAGAGCTGGGTCCTTTTCGGAGGACCGTTTGACGATGCACCCGTCACAGTTTTTTGTTGCACCTCTTTATGTGTGTGCACATTTTTCCTGCACCGGGTGGAGTTTTTGGGTTGTGTTTTGCACGCCACAGGCTTTTAAAAAAAAAGAATGGAAACAAACAAGTGTCGGGGATCTAGGTGGACCCTCCGTACTGCTCTCTCCTTTACAATAAAGTCTCCTCTTACCCGGTGATGTGAGGGGTGGCTGATTCTCCATCATGATGTCCTTGTAGAGATCCTTGTGTCCTTCTAAATACTTCCACTCCACCCAGCTGCTGGATGTTAATGGATCACCAGAGATTTTATTCACTACTTTATAATCTTGTGTAAAGGGAGAAAGTAATAACAACGACCAGCAAAAACTTGTGGCTGGTGCTTTATTAATAGAAATAAAAGAGATTTCACATGACCTCCCTGAATTCTCCTCACCTCTTCCTGATCTATACGACATGACTCCTCTCTGGTCAGATAACAAACTGAAAATTATCTGGACTATATTGGGATAAATGATGTCTGGGATGTATCCGGTCAATAAACCAGAGGCTCTGGATGGACAGTTGGATAAATGGCTCTATATTTAAGATGTATCTGTTCTATAAAACAAAAGCTTTGGATGGAAAGTTGGATAAACAGTCCTATATTTAGGATGTATCCAGTCTATAAACCAGAGGCTCTGGATGGACAGCTGGATAAATGGCTCTATATTTAGTATCTGATCTATAAACAAGAGGATCTGGTTGGATAAATGTCTCTATATTTATGATGTATCTAGTCTATAAACTAGAGGCTCTAGATGGACAGTTGGATAGATGGTTCTATATTTAGAATGTATCGAGTCTATAAACCAGAGTCTCTGAAGTTCTGAAGTAAAAGGTGGATAAATGGTTCAATATTTAGGATGTATCTGGTCTATAAACCAGAGGCTCTGGATGGACAGTTGGATAAATGGTTTTATATTTAGGATGTTTCCAGTCTATAAACCAGAGGCTTAGGATGGACAGTTAGATAATGGTTCTATATTTAGGATGGATCTGGTCTATAAACCAGAGGCTCTGGAGTAAAAGTTGGAAAATGGTTCTATATTTAGGATGTTTTCGGTCTATAACCAGAGGATCTGGATGGACAGTTGGATAAAGGTTCTATTTTAAAACCAGAGACTCTGGAGTAAAAGTTGGAAAAAATGTTCTATATTGAGGATGTAACTGAGGATTGAGGATATTGAGGATAAACCAGAGGCTCTGGATGGACAGTTGGATACATGGCTCTATATTTAGGATGCATCTGGTCTATAAACCAGAGGCTCTGGATGAACAGTTGGATAAATGGCTCTATATTTAGAATGTATCTGGTCTATAAACAAGAGACTCTGAAGTAAAAGTTAGAGAAATGGTATTTTATTTAGGATGTATCTGGTCTATAAACCAGAGGCTCTGGATAGACAGTTGGATAAATGGCTCTATATTTAGGATGTATCTGGTCTATAAACCAGAGACTCTGGATGGACAGTTGGACAAATGGCTCTATATTTAGGATGTATCTGGTCTATAAACCAGAGGCTCTGGATGGACAGTTGGATAAATGGCTCTATATTTAGGCTGTATCTGGTCTATAAACAAGAGGCTCTGGAGTAAAAGACTCAGCAGGCCTCTAAATTCATTTTGTGGGAGTTTCTCCTATCCTAGCCTCAAGAAATGTGATAGAAAGTCAAGAAATCATTAATTTTAACAATATATGTGCATTAATCAACACCTTCAAAATCACAGTCGTTTTGTACTATATACTTACCTGAGTAGTAGAATGTATTTTGGGGGAAATTGTAAATATGCCCATACTGTGTTTATGATATTTTATTAATTGACAGGTTTGTGTAAAAAAAAAAATTTTTTTTTTCATTTTCTTTCTGTATTTTCTAAAAACTTGTGGCAAAAAAAAGAATGAAATCCTCAAAAGACTCATCATGACTCTTAAAAAGATACCTTGGGGTGTTTACTCTTCAAAATGTGGTCATTGGGCCAAATTCTCAAAAACGCTGCCTAACTTAACTTTCAGCAGTTAAGTTACACAGGCGTTAAATTTCTACCTAAGTGCCCGATCCACAAAGCACTTATCTAGAAATTACACGCCGTGTAACCTAAGTGCCTCCGTCGCAAGGCGGTCGTCTGCTCGAGGGGGCGATTCCTATTCAAATGAGGCGCGCTCCCGCGCCGGACATACTGCGCATGCGTGTGACGTAATTTTTCCCGACGGGCAGCGTGCGAACGTAAATTATGCCGGGCTTTGTGGATTGCGACGGGACAATAAAGTTGCGACGGGTTGAAAAAAAAATACGCGCCGGGAAAAAAAAATCAAAATTAAAAAAAAAACGCGGCGATCGAAAAAAAGGTCTGGTTTTACATGGTGTACTAACTTTACACATTGTAAAACCAGCCCTAATTTTGCGCAAGCAAATCGTAACTTACGCAGAAAACACAAAGCTTAAAAGCTTTGTGGATCTGCTTAAGTACTCATTTGCATACGCTAGGCGGCATTTCGACTCGAAATGCCCCCAGCGGCGGATGCGGTACTGCATCTTAAGATCTGACAGTGTAAGTGTCTTACAGATGTCAGATCTTCTGCCTAACTTTGGTAAATCCTGCGTATCTCCTTTGAAGATTTGGCCCATTGTGTGGGTGTTTCTCTTATCCTGGCACTGCAGGGCCTCAAGAAATTTGATGGGAAGTCAGTTGCAACATTTATGCACTTTGAAAGCCTGAAGGTGCTCCTTGGATTTTGGCCCCCTCTATGCATCTAGACATATAAAAAGTCTCACACTTGTGGTATCCTCATGCTTGGAAAGAGTAGTGTGTTTTGAAGTTTAATTGTAAGCAAACCCATGTTGTGTGTGTGTGAGAAAAAAACTTGTTAAAATGACAACTTTGTGAAATAAAATCAGATTTTATTGCATTTCTTAATTTTCCAAAAAGATTGCGGCAAAAACTTACAGCATCAAAAAACTCATCCTGCCTCTTACTAAATACCTTGGACTGTCTACTTTCCATAAAGGCGTCATTTGGGGTATTTGTACTGTCCTGGCATTTTAGAGATTTAAGAATTTAGATATTCAGTCAGAACATCGGGATTGATTAATTTTTAATATATACACTATACATTGTAGACTTTATAACTTTCACACAGAGTAGATAATATACACCGATTTGCTTTGTATTTTACCCGAGAAATGTAAGGAAAAAAAAATGTTGCCCTAAATTTATGAGAAAGATTATTTACTTGCAATAATTTTTAATTAAAAAAACAAAATTTTACTCAAAATTTTTTTTTTTTTTACATTATATATTAAAAAGCGGTGAAAAAAAATCACAACTAAAAGGCAAGCTTTACATGTCTCATAAAAATTATATAAAATAATTTTGGGTACAGAGTTGTATGACCGAGTAATTGTCAGTCAAATTATCACTGTGCTGGAAACTAAAGAATGGCGTATACAGGAAGGGGAACAACATGCGGTCATCAAGTGGTTAACAAACAATAAATACTAAGATAGAATCTAAATCAAAACATTTATAATTGAAGATAATGACAATAAGAAGCTTCTTCAGTCAAACATAAAAAGAACAATAATGTACAGAAACCGACATCAACCAATAAGAAGTGTTGTCCATGTATTGTCATATCTGGCCATGTATTAGCACAGTTTAGTTGTATGGTGCGGTCTGTGTGAGTGCGGGACCGAGTCATCTCTGTATGTTTAGAGGATCATATTACTAGAATTCAATCCCTGCAGACTCAGATCTATCAAACCGAACCTGAAAAACATTCAATATATTCCGCCCCTCCCCCAACACACCACCGTTCTCATGAGAAAGATTGTTATCTCATGTGAGTTCTCTGGTGTTTCACAAGGTTTCCTTTTGATGTGTAAGATTTGCCGCACTCTGAACATGAATAAGGACGCTCACCTGTGTGAATTCTCTGGTGTTGCACAAGGTCTCCTTTCGCTATGAAAGATTTCCCGCACTCTGAACATGAATAAGGACGCTCACCTGTGTGAATTCTTTGGTGATACACAAGGCTTGCTTTCGATGTGAGCGATTTCCCGCACTCTGAACATGAATAAGGACGCTCACCTGTGTGAATTCTCTGGTGTTCCACTAAGTTTCCTTTCTGATTGAAAGATTTCTCGCACTCTGAACATGAATAGGGACACTCATCTGTGTGAGGTCTTCTGGTGTACATCGAATGAATATTTCCACTTGAACATTTCCCACACTCCGAACAAGAATAAGGACGCTCCACCCGTGTGATCTCTCTGGTGTACAAGAAGTTTTGCTTTCTCAATGAAACCTTTCCCGCACTCTGAGCATGAATAGGGACGCTCCCCCGTGTGAAGCTTCTGGTGTCTACTAAGACTTGATTTGTTAAAGAAACCTTTCCCGCACTCTGAGCATGAATAGAGAATCTCACCCGTGTGACATGTCTGGTGTGCAATAAGATTTATTTTGTTAGAGAAACATTTCCCGCACTCTGAACATGAATAAGAGCCTTCTCCTGTGTGACTTCTTTGGTGTCTAAGAAGATTTTTTTTCTCAGCGAAACATTTCCCACACTCTGAGCATGGAAGGGACGTTCTCCGTGTGCATTATAAGATGTTGAAGAGCTCATTTTTCCGAAAGAAACATTTCCCACACTCTGAGCATGGAAAGGGACGTTCACCCGTGTGCCTTCTAAGATGTTGAAGTAGCTCATTTTTCCGAAAGAAACATTTCCCACACTCTGAACATGAATGGGGGCGTTCCCCTGTGTGAAGCTTCTGGTGTCTAATAAGATTGCTTTCACAAGTGAAACATTTCCGGCACTCTGAACATGAATAGGGACGTTCACCTGTGTGAATTCTCTGGTGTCTTTCAAGACTTTTTTTTTCAGTAAAACCTTTCCCGCACTCTGAACATGAAAAGGGAAACTCACCTGTGTGAAGTGTCTGATGTTTAAGAAGGCGTCTTTTTTGAATGAAACATTTCCCGCACACTGAACATGAATAGGGACGCTCACCCGTGTGAATCATCTGGTGTCTATCAAGACTTTTTTTCTTAGTGAAACCTTTCCCGCACTCTGAACATGAAAAGGGAAACTCACCTATGTGAATTGTCTGATGTTTAAGAAGGCGTCTTTTTTGAATGAAACAAATCCCGCACACTGAACATGAATAGGGACGCTCACCCGTGTGAATCATCTGGTGTCTATCAAGACTTTTTTTCTCAGTGAAACCTTTCTCGCACACTGAACATGAAAAGGGAAACTCACATGTGTGAATTGTCTGATGTTTAAGAAGACTTATTTTTCCAATGAAACATTTCCCGCACACTGAACATGAATAGGGACGCTCACCTGTGTGAATCATCTGGTGTCTACCAAGAATTCTTTTCTTAGTGAAACCTTTCCCACACTCTGAACACGAAAAGGGGCGCTCACCTGTGTGAATTTTCTGATGTTCAAGAAGGTGATCTTTTTGAATAAAACATTTCCCGCACTCTGAACATGAATAGGGACGCTCCCCCGTGTGCATTCTATGATGTTTAAGAAGGTGATCTTTCTGAATAAAACATTTCCCACACTCTGAACATGAATAGGGACGCTCACCCGTGTGAATTCTCTGATGTATAACAAGAGTTCCTTTCACAGTGAAACCTTTCCCGCACTCTGAACATGAAAAGGGATGCTCACCGGTGTGACTGTACTGGTGTAAAAGAAGGTTTTGTTTGGTAGTGTAACACTTCCCGCACACTGAACATGAATAGGGACGCTCAGCAGTGTGACGTTTCTTGTGTTTAAGAAGGTCTCTCTTTTTTGTGAAAAGTTTCCAACACACTGAACATGACAATGGCCTCTCTTCTGTGTGATCTCCTTCCTGCCCTGAAGAAGATTCCTCGGGAATAGACGGATCTATTAAAGTATTTCTACTGTGAGATTTTAGAGTCCTGGTATGTGATTTATCAGAAGATTCCTCAGACGTATTCCGGACATTATGGTCATCTGCTGAGAAACAATTTTACAATAAATGTTAGAAGAATTTTTGGAATCTTGTATTCAATATCCCTTTACAGGGCGGTCCCCTTTATATCATTGTGCCCCCTTACATTAGAGTGCCCCCCCCCCCCGCAATCACAGCCCCCTCCCCCATCACTGTTCCCCTTTACATTACAGTGCCCCCTGCAATCACAGCCCCCCATTACAGTGCCCCCCCCCCCGCAATCACAGCCCCCATTACAGTGCCCCTTGCAGTCAAGAAAGCCCGGAGCTAGGACCAAGGGGACTCGGTGGAGGGCCACATGACTTAGAGAACAGGGGACAAATTAACTATTGGCTGTTCAGGGGATGGGGGGAGGAGAGAGGAGTTGATAAAAGGGCAAGTCCCGCCCCCCCCCGTGTAAGCAGAGCGCTCAGGAAAGTTTCAGAGACAGACAGCATGTCTGATTTAGCCAGCATTTGGGCCCAGCTCCAAGCGGAGGCGGCGATCCATGGCCCGGATTGGCTCCAAGAGCAGCTGCGGCCTATCCTAGGGGGGCCAGCAGCTTCAGGTACCGAGGGGGGGCAGGAATCGGGACGAGCTCGGAGGTCGCGGCCTCCGGAGCGCTTCTCCCCCGATTCGTCTCCCAGGGCCCAGCATCCCATTGGGAGTCCCCATTCGCGGGCCCCTCCGGGCCCCCCCCCCGCGAAGCGCGCGGCATTGCCAGGAAAGGGGGGGACCGGGAGGAATCCCCTCCGTGGACGGGGCTCGGTGGGCGGCCGCTCCGTCAGCCCTGGGGCGGCCCCTACTCCCGCCCGGCGCATGGAATCCGAGTCAGCGGGCTCCTCCTCCCGCGTTGTGGTGCGGGGCCTCAGCGTGGGAGGCCGAAGAGCGCGGCTGCTGGGCCTACAACCTCCGCGGCCTGCGGTCTAGCTCGGGGGGGGGACGGATGGAGATGTTGCGGGTGCCAGCGGTGATCGAGGCGTCGGGGCTGGGGGTGCCCGGCCCGCGGAAGGCGACGGAGAAATCTGCGAACGGGTCTGGCGTGCGTGCTGGCGCCAGGCTCGCGGCAGCCAGGGATCCTTCCCCTGGCGGGCTGTCTGAGGAGGGTGAAGAGCCTGCTGCGGTCCGATCTGAAGGGGAGCTGAACGAGTCCGAGGATGATATCCCCCCCAGGAGTGGGGTGGCGGCGGTGGAAACGGGACGGTCGGCTAGTGGTCCAATCCCTAGGCAGCATGGTAAGCCAGCCTCACCTACTATTTTGAATGCAGGGTTGGGTATGTCGGAGCAGGGGGTGACCGGGGTGGGGGGGCGGCGGGGGGCGGGTTGTTGCCCCCTGGCTCGGTGTCGGGGGGGGGGACCCGGGGGTTGGGGGGGGTTTGCGGGGTTCTTAGCGGGCATAAAGGAACTAGTGGGCAAGTTTGAGGGCACGGTGGGGCGGTACCGGGTCCGGCGTCGGCTTGGGTAGATCCCACCGGGGTGGGGCCTAGTGCGGTGGTGGCTTCTGCGGCGCCTGTGGCTCTGCCGGTGGTAGCATTGGTGCCCCCGCCGGGGTTAGCCCCCGCTGTGGCCCCGGCAAGTACGGTAGCACCTGGGGTGTCCGGGGAGGGAAAAGGGGCGGGGGATACGGCTGCCAGACAGGAGATAATTCGCCTAGTGGACGCAGCAAAGTGTAAGGTCTACGTCTGTTATGAGGCTTCGTTAGGGACCCATCTCAAGGTTGTCTGAAAGATTGGTTTCAAATGTTTTGACAGGGGCGCAGTTTCAGTGCTTGCCATAGGCACCATGGCCTCCCTGATCCTGCAAAGCCTACGGAAGGATCCTCGTATTCGTGCTATCAAGGAGAGGGATCAATACTGGCTGGCAACCCTCCTTGATCCACGTTACAAGAGTAAGGTTGCGGACCTTAACTTGCCGGCACAGAGGGAGCAGAGGATGAAACATCTTCGGGATGCCTTGCAGAAAGGTCTGTGCAACCTGGTCCTGGACAACGTGTTGCTGAGGCTTCGGTAAGTTACAGAAGGAGCGGTGGAGAAGGTGGCCGTCTGACCGATGCGTTCAGACAATTTTTTAGTCCGCAGCCCCAAGGTATGACCAGTTCCAGCAACCATCGCCAGCGTCTGTTTTACATGGTGTGGGAATACCTAGGGGCAAGATCAGACTTGGACACCTTTCCCACCGAAAATCCTCTGGCTTACTGGGTCTTGAGGATGGATCACTGGCCAGAGCTTGCACAGTACGCAATTGAGCTACTGGCTTGTCCTGCATCCAGCGTTCTTTCAGAGGCTTTGTATCCGATCACAGGGTGCGCCTCTCCACCGACTCGGTCAATCGACTGACCTTCATAAAAATTAATCAGGCTTGGATCACCATCAGCTACCAAGCACCTAATGCGGATGTAACCAAATTTTTTTTTTTTAAATGTCAGATCCTTTCAAGACTGCCTATGCTGATGCTGAGTGACTATCCTGTTATGCTGAGTGACTATCCTTTTCCTCCTCAATGATCTTGTTCATAGCTTGTAGGAACATTTTTGGTTCTGGGCACCGCCACCAGTGGCTAGGGCCCAATTTTTCAGCCCTTGTTTAACAGGGGCATGTAATTACAATTTTTGATGCAATACTTTACAGCGGGCTCATTCCTGCGCTCCAACTAGAGTATCTGTGAGGGGTTGCAGTGTTGTGGTACCAGCACCAGTGCCTAAGGCCCAATTTTTCTGCCCCTGTTCAACAGAGGCATGTAATTACAATTTTTGATGCAATACTTTGCAGCAGGGTTCCTTCCTGCACCCACCAAGAGTAACTGTGAGGGCTTAGTGTTGTGGCAACACCACCACCACCACCAAAGGCCCAATTTTTCTGCCCCTGTTTAACAGGTGCATGTAATTACAATTCTTGATATAATAATTCACATCAGGGCCCGTTCCAGCGCCCACCAAGACTAATGCCGCGTACAGACGGTCGTTTTATGCGATGTAAAAAAACGACGTTTTTAAAAACGTCAATTTCATTGACCGTGTGTGGGGGGAAACTTTGCTTTATGTCTTGTAAAAAACGACCAAAAAAAATTGAAGCATGCTTCAATTTTATGTGTCGTTTTTCAAAACGTCGTTTTTTGTGTCACAGAAATTGACCGTGTGTAGCAAAAAACGACGTTTAAAACAACGTTTTTGAACCCAGAAGCTAGTTATGAAGCGAGCTTCAATGGAAAAAACGTGGTGAACGTAACCTCGCTTTGCTAGAGCATTGTGAAAAAACAATGGTGTGTAGGCAACGTCGTTTTTGAAAATTGAAGTTTCAAAAACGTCGTTTTTTACTTCACAGAAAACTTTGTTTTTTTACATCGCATAAAACGACCGTCTGTACGCGGCATAACTGTGAGGGCTTGCAGTGTTGTGGCACCAGCACCACCACCACCAAAGGCCCAATTTTTCTACCACTGTTCAACAATGGCATGTAATTACAATTCTTGATATAATATTTCACAGCAGGGAGTTCCAGCACCCACCAAGAGTAACTGTGAGGGCTTACAGTGTTGGAGCAACACCTAGGGCCCAAATTTATGCAGAGTATATACGGCAGGCCTCTACTTACAAACGACTCCTACTTGCAAACGGAAGGAGACAACAGGAAGTGAGAGGAAATCTACCCCTAGGAAGGAGAAATTCTCTCCTGTAAGGCCTCGTACACACGGCCGAGGAACTCGACGTTCCTCGTCGAGTTCAGGGATGAAGCCGCCGAGGAGCATAGAACAACGAGAAAATAGAGAACATGTTTTCTATTTTCTCGACGAGTTCCTCGGCGGCTCCATCGGGCCGAAAGTGTACAGACGACAGAGTTTCTCGGCAGAATCAGGCTCTGACCGAGTTTCTCGCTGAATTCTGCCGAGAAACTCTGTCGTGTGTACAAGGCCTAAGTGTTAATATGGGAAAAAGGTGTCTCCTCCCCACTGATGCTTTATCACCAATACTTGCTTCACTAAAAACCCCAAATTTTCTAAAAACATTTGTCATTGGGACAGAAAGTGGGGTGAAATATTCTGAACAGATGCACACAGACAGCAAAACAAATGTTACAGGGGTGATAACCCTTCCCTATGTTACCTTAAAAACCTTAAAAATAGATTTATAGAGCTACACTTTAAAAATGTACCAGTTCAACATTACAAACATATTCTACTTAACAACAAACCTACACTCCCTGTCTTGTTTGCATCGCCTGTATACTGCTGTTCAGAGTATATAGGGCCTGGGGGCCTCATGCGGGGTTCCCCTTAATATCCATACAAGACCCAAAAGGTGCTGGTAATGGGCTGGGGGGTACCCATGCCATTTTTTCAATGATTTTCATCCATATTGCTGGGACCAGACATTACATTAAAGCCGCAACCAGTTTTAAATGACTTTTTTTCCTTTAGAAATGTCATTTTGTGCAGGGACTATTCTAAACACGGGAAACATGTGCTACTTTACAGGCATACTATAGACACCCAGCAGGTACGATATTTAACTGCTTTACAACCGCACGCCGTCAAATGACGGCGGGCGGAATACCCTATTGTTCTGACAGGATTTCATATGACGTCCTGTCATTTAAAGCCGCTAGGGGGCGCGCGTTACTGGGAACACAATGCACGTCGCATTACTGGGAACAATGGGAACACAATGCGCGTGCCCGGCGGCCGCGATGGCCGCCGGGCACCCGCGATTGCCCAGTAACTGAGCAGGACCGTGGATCTCTGTGTGTAAACACAGAGATCCACGTCCTGTCAGGGAGAGGAGACCGATGCTGTGTCCCTTGTACATAGGGACACAGATCGGTCACCTCCCCCAGTCACCCCCCTACAGTTAGAACACTCACTAGGCTACACATTTAACCCCTTCCCCGCCCCCTAGTGGTTAAGCCCTTCCCTGCCAGTCACATTTATACAGTAATCAATGCATATTCATAGCACTGTTCACTGTATAAATGTGAATGGTCCCAAAAATGTGTCAAAAGTGTCCAAAGTGTCCGCTATAATGTCGCAAGTCCCGAAAAAAAATCGCAGATCGCCGCCATTCCTAATAAAAAAAATAAGAAAAAAAATCATAATTATGTCCCCTATTTTGTAGGCAATATAAATTTTGTGCAAACTAGTCACTATACGGTTATTGTGATTTTTTTTTTTTACCAAAAATATGTAGAAGAATAGGTATCGGCCTAAACTGAGATAAACATTTTTTTTTTTTTTTAAATTGGATATTTATTATAGCAAAAAGTAAAAAATATATATTTTTCAAAATTTACGCTATTTTTTTGTTTATAGCCCAAAAAATAAAAACCGTACAGGCGATCAAATACCACCAAAAGAAAGCTCTATTTGTGGGAAAAAAAAGGACGTCAATTTTGTTTGGGAGCCACATCGCACGACCGCGCAATTGACAGTTAAAGTGACTCAGTGCCGGAAGCTAAAATTTCGTCTGGGCAGGAAGGGGGTGTATGTGCACAGTAAGCAAGTGGTTAAAGGAATATTTCACTTTTTTTTTTTTCACTTTAAGCATCATTAAAATCACTGCTCCCGTAAAAACAGCCATTTAAAAAAATAAAATTTTTTGCATTGATACATGTCCCCTGGAGCAGGACCCGGGTCCCCAAACCCTTTTTTAGGACAATAACATGCATATTAGCCTTTAACCACTTCCTGACCTCCTCATGTACATATACGTCAGCAGAATGGCACGGACAGGCACATGTACTCTGCTAGACGTGGGTGGGGGGTCCGTCGCGATCGCTCCCCGGAGCTGAAGAACGGGGAGAGCCGTGTGTAAACACGGTTTCCCCATGCTTCACTGTGTCGGCGCATCGATCGCGTCATTCCCTTTATAGGGAAGACACGATCGATGACGTCATTCCTACAGCCACACCCCCCCTACACTAGTAAACACACACAAAGTAAACCCTAACTCCTACAGCGCCCCCCTGTGGTTAACTCCCAAACTGCAACTGTCATTTTCACAATAAACAATGCAATTTAAATGCATTTTTGCTGTGAAAATGACAATTGTCCCAAAAATGTGTCAAAATTGTCCGAAGTGTCCGCCATAATGTCGCAGTCACGAAAAAAATCGCTGATCGCCGCCATTAGTAGTAAAAAAAATAAAAATGCAAAAAAAACTATCCCCTATTTTGTAAACGCTATAAATTTGGCGCAAACCAACCGATAAACGATTATTGCGATTTTTTTTTTACCAAAAATAGGTAGAAGAATACGTATCGGCCTAAACTGAGGAAAAAATAAATTTTTATATATATTTTTGGGGGATATTTATTACAGCAAAAAGTAAAAAATATTGCATCTTTTTCAAAATTGTCGCTCTATTTTTGTTTATAGCGCAAAAAATAAAAACCGCAGAGGTGATCAAATACCACCAAAAGAAAGCTCTATTTGTGGGGAAAAAAGGACGCCAATTTTGTTTGGGAGCCACGTCGCACGACCGCGCAATTGTCTGTTAAATCGACGCAGTCCCGAACTGTAAAAACCCCTTGGGTCTTTAGGCAGCAATATGGTCCGGGGCTTAAGTGGTTAAAATTATCACTTTTGATTCCGAACGTTTGAGTCCCATAGACTTTATCGGGGTTCAAAATTTTGTGCAAACTTTCAGTTCGTTTGAATGTTCTGATGCAAACCGAACCGGGGGGGGGTTCGGCTCATCCCTACGCCTCATTAATTGGTTAATGTGGTAAAATGAATTGCCTTCTTCTGGTAAGGGCTTGAGTTGATTCTTTCAAATGGTTTTCAATACCCACAGTACATTGGGCGGTGGGGTAGGTACATTGATGATGTTTTTACTACCAGCAGTTAGGGTTTCTCAGTTTTTCCTGTACAGAATGATGTGACATTCTCCATTTTGTATGTGAGCAGAATAGATTGTGTGTAATTAGACAGAAAAAACTAACCTCGGTATACGGAAGGGGTGCTTTGTTTTTGGAGCTCTGTGGATAATCTGGTTCCAGATGACTAATAAAAATTATTGGAAGTTCTTCTTATTACAAATACTGTATAAGTCGTGGCCCGCCCATACTGGGCCTTTAAGTTTTTGTGGGATTCCGGACACACAGGTGTATTTGAAGCATGACTGCATGCTGCAATCACCAAAAATAATAATAATGGCCCTTTAAGTGTGTGCAGGGTGCCGGACACACAGCTGCTATGGGAAGCATGATGTTTTTGCAAACACATGATTGCAAACAAGAAGCTCTATTGGCTTCCTTTAGAAAGTCCTCTGGGCACTGAAATCTGCTCCCTAAACACTCCCTCTATAGCATTGTTCCCTGCTGTGATGTGTGATTGGCAGGTCCTGTGCGTTCACTTCGGTTTCTCTGACTCATACCGGCCATCCCAAGGTGTAAGACAGGCAACTTGCTGTGAGTACGAGGGGGGAATGGGGGGACCTCTAATGTAAAGGAGGACTCTGGTGGGGACATCTAATGTAAAGGGGGGCTCTGATGGGGACATCTAATCTAAAGGGGGCTCTGATGGGGACACCTGATGTAAAGAGGGACTCTGATGAAGACACCTAATGTATAGGGGGATGCTGATTGGGACCCCTGATGTAAAGGGGGACTCTGACTGGGACATCTGATGTAAATGGAGGCTCTGAGGTGGGCATTAAGTGGTTTTATTTTATTTGAAATGTGGATGTAATTGACCTACTGTAACGAGCACAGTGAGGCTGCATATGATGAGTACAGTGAGGCTGCATATGACGGGTATAGTGAGGCTGCATGTGATGGGCACAGTGAAACTGCATATGATGGGCACAGTGAGGCTGCATATGATGGGCAATGTTGTTTCTAGCAGTAATGATACATAATCACCTGATAAATGGCTATTTACAGTCCTGCATTACTAACAGTTACATTTTTCAGTTTGTTTGCGCTCCCCCCAAAAAATGTTGAGCACCAGCTGCCACTGCTGTATATGATTACTAATAATTGTAGGGAAAACATTTTAGAATGTTGATCTGGGAAGTTATCTGATTGCCTTTTCGGATCAGGAAAGAACATATTTTTAAACTATAGAAAATGAGGTTCGAGCTTTATATGGTTATTCTGTCTTCCTCCTGGGTGAATTCAGTAGATATAGACCTTTTCTCCTCTGATGTAACAATGTAAATACAAACTTTATACTCATAGAAGTGACAAAATAATGGGAACTGGTTCTATATTTAGTGTTATATTACTTACTTGTGTCTATATGTAGAGAAGATTCCTCCTGTTTACTTTCCATAATCATCTCCTCCTCCTCCATAGACTGGTGATCTCCACTCACCAACCTCTCTTCTTCTTCCTCTTTATCCTCAACTTTGATGTCTTTCAGTTCTTCACCCTAAACCCCAAAGATGAGAGAAAACATGTGTAAAAAGAAACACGAGATTACACAGAAGACTGTCCTCTCATAGATTAGAATACATTTTGAGTTCTATTTGCTCAGTCCCACCTACCTGATGATGGTGGGGGATGGTGTGACCTTCCTGTGTGGAATCCCGGGAATACAGAGGACGGGGACATCTCTCTGGTGGGTTCCCATTACTGGATCCATCTGTAGGAAACACACACACTGACTGAATACATTGTTTCTATGTGTTTATCAGATGATGGGGGATCTAGGTGGACCCTCCGTACTGCTCTCTCCTTTACAATAAAGTCTCCTCTTACCCGGTGATGTGAGGGGCGGCTGATTCTCCATCATGACGTCCTTGTAGAGATCCTCATGTCCTTCTAAATACCTCTGTTGTCAGACAGTGAGGTGGAGGCACTGTGATGGGTGACGTCCTGTGAAGACGGCTGCTGGGTGTTAATGGATCTCCAGTTACTGCTCTATAATCCTGTGTGAAGACAGGAAGTCATAATGATCACTTCATTCTTTCCAGAATTATCCCTACTTCTACCCGTGTCAAAAAATAACCCCTAAAAACAGTATTTTAGGTTTGTGTAGTAGTGCATGTTGGAGATAAAGACATCACAGCAACTATGGAGGAAGAGAACGGACATGACGGGGTGGAGTGACGGGGATTTATTGGTGTAAATAGAAAAGGAATCTTATTACCCTCTTTGTGTGTTCCAGTGATGTGTGCTCCCTATTTCCTCCTCCTCTCACCTTGGATATTGTACGTTATACAACGTTCTGTGCTTATCTTTCATCAGTTCCCGTCAGAGTGATCCACACACAATATGTGATGTTGTTGTCTTGTTAGAACTGCATCATGTGAGGCTTCTTAGGGTACGGAGTGAATGTATCCTATATCTAGCCCGTCCTCCGCCCGTACTTCCTGTGTTTCTACGAGAGGGGTCTGGCTGCAGAGTGGAGCTCCACTGATGACAGGAAGAATGTGACCTTTGTTTTTTTTTTTACTGTTTTTAGAGCGGGCAGTCGGCTCTTCAGGGATAACAACCGATGCAGCTAAAAGCCGCTTGGCTGTTATCCTGGAGGAGCAAGAGGGGATGCTCCGCTCCCGCCGCTTAAAGGGGTTGTAAATGTAGCACCATCCCCGAAGGAGCCGCTTGGTGAATCTGGATTCTCTGACCTCCGCCTCAACTCCAAGAATGACCTCAGCGCCTCTGACACACCTGGTTAAATAAAATTACTGCAAGCACATTTTAGGACACATGCAGTAAATACCGTTATCCTGGCTGTGGAATTATCACCAAAAACAGACACACACCTGGCAGTGATAAACAAGCTGAATATATTAGCACGGTTTAAAGCGTATGGAAACTTACAACACTGTTAAACCTTGCTACAAATAACTAATACATTAGAAAAGACAACCTTCAATTTTAGCAACTGCAGATAAGGAAGGGTAGTAATCTAAATGCCCTTGACACAGGAGCGGAGAGGGAGGAGAGAAGACTTGTCAACCTCTCAGCTCCTTCTGGGCCACAAACACCCTTGAGAGGCACACATGCAAAGAAAAGAATGGATTACACAAGTACAGTAGATAGCTGCAGGTCCTGAGGTGAAGAATACTAGTGTCTTTGGCTAGCAAATGGTGGGGCCCTTGTAGATTTAAACAACCTAGCATGGAGCAGTAATGCCCTAGAACAGGGGTCTCCAAACTGTGGCCCAAGGGCCAGATGCGGCCCTTTGCTAGCCTTTATCCGGCCCTCAGGGCTTTATTCCTCCCACTGATATGAAGCACTATTCCGCCCACTGACTTCAACAAGGGGGCACTTTTTCTTCCACTGATGAGATACAATTACTCCTACTAATAGGGGTACTACTCCTTATCCTACTGATCGCATCACTATGAGGCCATATTTATTCTCATCTATGCTGGGCCCAGGGCTTTTTCTGCCTCCGCTGGCCACAATCCGACCCTCTTAAAGGCTAAAGAACAATAAACTGGCCCTTTGTTTGAAAAGTTTGGAGACCCCTGCCCTAGAATGTTCTGTTAAAGCGGGGGGTTCACCCGAAAAACATTTTTTAACATTAGATTGAGGCTAATTGTGGGAAGCACAATGGGGTGTTTTTTTTTTTTTAAATCAATGCAGTACTTACCGTTTTAGAGATAGATGTTCTCCGCCGCTTCCGGGTATGGTCTTAGGGACTGGGCGTTCCTATTTGATTGACAGCCTTCCGATCGTCGCATACAGCGCGTCACGAGTTGCCGAAAGAAGCCGAATGTCGGTGCGGCTCTATACGGCGCCTGCGCACCGACGTTCGGCTACTTTCGGCAACTCGTGACGCGCTGTATGCGACGGTCGGAGAAGGCTGTCAATCAAATAGGAACGCCCAGTCCCGCAGATCATACCCGGAAGTGGCGGGAGAACATCTATCTCTAAAACGGTAAGTACTGCATTGATTTTAAAAAAAAACACCCAATTGTGCTTCACGTAATTAGCCTCAATCTAATGTTAAAAATGTGTTTTTCGGGTGAACCCCCGCTTTAAGTAGAGATTAAAAATGGGAAAACTACTAGAGATGGTCTGGTCTGCATGCAGTGTCAGTATGGTGTCAAGAGGGATGTTGGGTTTGCACCCACTCACCAATCCTCGGTGCGATGACCAGAGCTTTTTTTCTCAGAAAATAGGTGCAGGAACTCAACCACGACCCCAATGAGATTTCACAAACAGTAGAAGGGTCTTAAAGGGGCATTAAATACCAGGATTGCATTACATACAGAATGCAGAGTTCAGGGGGGTTACACACAGAGTGCAGAGCTGTTGCTTGTAAACACAGAAACCAGACTTCTGTGTTTACAAGTGATTGTGGTGAGCAGGCACCAAAGGGTCTGAGCCAGAGGTGGTGGAACTGAGTTCCCCCAAGTTCCCCCTGAAAAAAAGCCCTGGCGATGACACAACAATAATCCCAGGTGCTGGTTCAGGCTCCTGATGCTCCTAGCAATGCTATAAGGCACTGCTTCTCTTGCTGCTGGCCGATCGATATGATGGATAGCTAAACTTACAACATGAACAGGCAGCGGCTGACACGATACCGAGATGGGTATCTCGATCCCTGAAAGGTGTGGGTCGTCTATGCTGAGCTGAGTGGTGCTGGGCTGCTGAGTAGGGTCCCTGGAATAAATAGTAGTGGACCACGTGGCTGTCTCTGCTCATGGCTCCCCTCAGGCGTCCTCACCTCTCATCAGACCGCTCTCCTTATTCTCCTCACGGACTCTTCTTCTCAGGCTTCAGGATATCCCTCCTCTGTTGGGGCACACACAGTCCCTGGTGTCAGTGTGTGTCTCTCTCCTCACTCTGGCCCCTCAGTTCATTCCCCTCACACACTCCTCCTCTCCTCACTGTTAAGTGCCAATGTGTCCCAGCAAAGGACTTTTGGAGCATTGGTATTTCCCTCTCTTTTAAGCAATCTCCTCTCCTCAGTCTGCTGTCATCCTCTCCCTTTCTTTTACCTCAGGCTTCTCCTCTCCTCAGTCTCTGTGTCCTGTCAGCCTCCTCAGCAATTCCTTTTCCCCCCTGTCCTCAGCACTTCCTGACCCTCCCCTTTTACCTCAGTGAGTCTTTTTGTTTAAATTAACAAGTCCGCATCTCTCTGTCTCCATCTTGTAGCCAAAAGGAGAAATTGCGTTACAAAAATCCCTGCTACATAAAGGTACATGTTTTTTTACCTTAAAGGGGTTGTAAAGGTACAATTTGTTTTCCTAAATAGCTTCCTTTACCTTAGTGCAGTCCTCCTTCACTTACCTCATCCTTCCATTTTGCTTTTAAATGTCCTCCGAGAAATCCTCACTTCCTGTTCTTCTGTCTGTAACTCCACACAGTAATGCAAGGCTTTCTCCCTGGTGTGGAGTGTCGTGCTCGCCCCCTCCTTTGGACTACAGGATAGTCGGGACGCTCTCTACGTTGCAGATAGAGAAAGGAGCTGTGTGTTAGTGGGCGTCCTGACTCTTGGTAGAGCGCTTCCCAGAAGGGGGGATTGTTGATGCGGGGAGGAGCTGAGACACCCGATGAGGGACCCCAGAGGAAGAGGATTGGAACCACTCAAAGCGAGCTGCACAGTGGAGGTAAGTGTGATATGTTTGTGTAGCGCTACCCCCGGAGGAGCCGCTGGTTAGATTGGGATGGCATAATTATGTTACCTCTGTGATGTGTCTAGGGGTGATGACGATAATAAGAGCAATGAAGAAATGTCCAGACAATTGGTTGACGTTTTCTGTGCCCTTTATTTTGGGTCCAACATGACCAACAGTCAACATGAGGTAGATAGAGAAAGGTTGGTAAAAAGGAGAAAACTTTGCAGATTCAGGCTACGGATAAAAGAAGCAGTCCTGCCTCCAATGATTATTCTTGCTTCGTCGCCACTCCAGCCGGAGTGGGTAAAGTGCCCCTGGACAGGTCCCTCTCACAGGCCTGGCAGCCAGGGTGTCACTCGGAACCACTGAGAAGGAACAAGTCTCTGCCACTGACTTGGCTCTAATAGAATTAAGATTAGTAAAGAGCCTCTGCCACCGGCCCAGTACTCAGCAACATAGATAGAGCGAATCCTTTCAGTCAATAATTTGCCTGAATCTCCCTCAGGTAGATTTCCTATATTTGGGGCCACCGACTGACAGTTTGCAGCATACAACCTGTAATTGTTCGGTCACCCAGATCCCCGATGGTTTTGTCTGAGTCCTATTGGATCACCTGCCTCCGGGCTCACCTCAGATCGACTCTCCACCGAACAGCACAGTCAGCTTGGGATCTTCCTTTTGAAGTGTGGGGACCCAGTAAGTCACTGGGGCCCCCTTTCAGCTTTAGTTGCTCTAGGCCATGAGGTCCCAGAGTCTGGAACTCCGCGTAGCACGTGCGCCCCGGCCTGGTAGGCCATATCGCCGGGGCCCGTGATGTGCGCACACCCTAAAGGTGGGTGCCGCACCTGGAACCAGGAACCCGCGAAGACCCCACAAAATGGCGTCCGCCACAGAATTACCCTCCCCCAGCATGCCCCGCGAGGGAAACACTCCTCTGATTGGCTGCTGGAGAAAAGGCGCCTCCGCCTGGACCTCTCTGGCGCCACCTGCCATCAGGAGATGAAACTACATCTCTGGAGCACAGAATGACCCACAGGACAGTCCAACAGCCAAATTTAAACCAATCAACATGGATGAGAGCAAATAACTCTCTCATCCCACTAAATTTGACATAGCACCTGTATTGAAAAGTACACAGGCGCTACATTTGTTATTTAAAAAAAAAACTTCACTAACCCTTTAAACCCAAAGCCGCATATGTGCGTATGGTCAGCACTAAGGGGATAAACCAGAGGCTCTGGATGGACAGTTGGATAAATGGTTCTATATTTAGGATGTATCCGGTCTATAAACCAGAGGCTCTGGATGGACAATTGGATAAATGGTTCAATATTTAGAATGTGTCTGTGTACATATTATAATAATATATACACATCTGTATAGTATTATCTGTTGGAGATAAATGGCATCACAGTGACTATGGAGGAAGAGGATGGACATGATGTGGGGGGTTACTGGGTATAAATATAAAATAACTTGTATTACCTCCTCTGCTGCCGATTGCAAGGATATCCTTCTCTGCTTCCTGCAAACTGTCTTATCTCTAGGAACCGCCCGTCTATGGAATTCTGTCTCTGTGTTCCACTGAAAATAAGTGAGATCAGCACCTTGTGGAGAAAATACCAACTACAGCCTGTGTTTTTAAATACTTTGAAAGCTGCTTCCTGGATTGTTCTTCAGATTTGGTGCCTAACCACTTGCCATATACTGTAACCGTTGTATAAAAAAAGATGGCAGGCCCCTGAAGGTTAGTGCCTATATAAGAATGGCCTGCCCTTTGCACTGCTCATGTGCACCCTCTAGCAGGGAGGCCAGCATTCACCGTATCCCGGAAGAAGACCCTGTCGGCTTCACAGTGTCCACAGGTAAAATGGAAAGATCCATCGGCTGACAATATAAAATATCCTTTTCACAATTACAGCGATTACGCCGGCTAAAGGAGTGGGACACCCTGGTAGTGCGGGAGTACAGGTAAGCCCTGAGGATTACTGCAAAAAAAAAAAAAAAATGATATCCCGCGGAACCCCCGCTTTAAGACGTGCAATTATTTCAAGCCCTCTGACAGAAACGGGTATATCTCGTTGGATAGCTGCCATCATAAAAGCTGGCTCTGCAACATTCCTAGGGGGCAGTTTATTCGCCTTAGAATAAACTGCACCTCCAATAAGGATTTTTTTATCACAATCAAATATTTGGGCTGATAGATTTCATCAAAAGGGTTACAATAAGGACACTATTCAGAATGAAATAGTCTGTCTGTGACTCCACACAGTAATGCGAGGCTTTTTCCCTGGTGTGGAGTGTCATGCTCGCCCCCTCCCTTGGACTACAGGAGAGTCAGGACGCTCTCTACGTTGCAGATAGAGAAAGGAGCTGTGTGTTAGTGGGCGTCATGACTCTTCTGTAGTCCAAGGGAGGGGCCCTCTACATTGTCCTGAGCAAGTTCCACGTGAACGTAACGCGTATGGGGGGAAGGAGCTGCGTATGACATCACCCGCTGCTGTCCTTAGGAAAAGTCATCCATGCTGGATTTGTTATTGCAGTTTTTTAAACATTTTAAATGTGAGTAGTTTTTCCACTTAATATCTACAATAAATCAAACAGAGAGCATTTAGATCCCATCTTTTTATTATACATGTTCTGTCAATATACGCTGAGTACAAGGAGATTACATTTGGATCTGGCACTCGTATTGAGCTTACGGAGACGCACGAGAGGTCCACGATTCATGTTAACCTTTTCAGTTTTGCCTGCATGACCCCCTGTTCGTTCAGGGGGTCGTTTTCCTAAGGTGAGAGTATTTAGTGCGACCGAAGGTGGAGGGATTGTCACTCATTTTAGACCACTGGTGAAGGATTCCGCAAATGCTGTGGATTCTTTTGTTCATCAATTCTTTGGACTATTATTTTACTATACATTTTGGGAACTTTATTTGACTGCGCTGCACTTGTTCTATATTTAAAATTTAGCATCTAACCTAAGCTTGTTTAATTAAGCTTTGGCAATAAAACCTAAAAGCTGATTGGTTCCTATGCTTTAGTAAATAAACCCCACAGAGTAGATGATATACGCTTATTTGCTTTGTATTTTACCAAAGAAATTTAGAAAAATACATTTTGGCCTAAATTAACAAAGAAAAGTTATTTGCATTTTTTATGAGAGAAACTAGGAAAAATGCCCTTTATTTTCCATTTTTTGTCTCTGTTCTATTTGTTGTCTCTTTGCCATTATACTGTATAGTAAAAGTGGTGGAGAAACACAACTAAAAGGAAAGCTTTACATGTCTCATAAAAATTATATAAAATTCATTTGGGTACAGTGTTGTATGACCGAGTAATTGTCAGTCAAATATCAAAAATTAAAGAATGGCGTATATAGGAAGGGGGTATAAAATGACGGTCTTCAAGTGGTTAATAAACAATAAAAAAAATAAGCTAGAATCTAAATCAAAACATTTATAATTCAAGATAATAAACAAAAACAAAAAATTAATTATTTGTTGGACCAATGAGAAGCCGGCTTCCTCAGTAAAACAAAAAAAGACCAATACTGTACAGAAACCGACATCAACCAATAAGAAGTGTTGTCCATGTATTGTCATATCTGGCCATGTATTAGCACAGTTTAGTTGTATGGTGCAGTCTGTGTGAGTGCGGGACCGAGTCATCTCTGTATGTTTAGAGGATCATATTACTAGAATTCAATCCCTGCAGACTCAGATCTATCAAACCGAACCTGAAAAACATTCAATATATTCCGCCCCTCCCCCAACACACCACTGTTATGAGAAAGATCGTTATCTCATGTGAGTTCTCTGATGAGACACAAGGCCACCTTTTGTTTTGTAAGATTTCCCGCACTCTGAACATGAATAAGGACGCTCACCCGTGTGAATTCTCTGGTGGTGCACAAGGGGTCCTTTCGACCCAAAAGATTTCCCGCACTCTGAACATGAATAAGGACGCTCACCTGTGTGAATCCTTTGGTGATACACAAGGGGTCCTTTCGACCCAAAAGATTTCCCGCACTCTGAACATGAATAAGGACGCTCACCTGTGTGAATTCTCTGGTGATACCCAAGGTGTTCTTTCGACCCAAAAGATTTCCCACACTCTGAACATGAGTAAGGACTCTCACCCGTGTGAATTCTCTGGTGATACCCAAGGTGTCCTTTCGACTTGAAAGATTTCCCGCACTCTGAACATGAATAAGGATGCACACCTGTGTGCATTCTCTGGTGTATAACAAGGTCTCCTTTTGACGTGAAAGATTTCCTGCACTCTGAACATGAATAAGGACGCTCACCTGTGTGAACTCTTTGGTGATACACAAGGTTTCCTTTCTGTGAGAAAGATTTCCCGCATTCTGAGCATGAATAGGGACGCTCACCTGTGTGACTGTTCTGGTGTCTAAGAAGACTTTGTTTGGTAGTGAAAGATTTCCCGCATTCTGAGCATGAAAAAAGACGCTCACCTGTGTGACTGTTCTGGTGTAAAAGTAGATGTTGTTTGGTAGTGAAACATTTCCTACATACTGAGCATGAAAAGGGACGCTCACCTGTGTGAATTCTCTGATGTAAAAGAAGGTTTTGTTTGCTAGTCAAACACTTCCCGCACTCTGAACATGAATAGGGACGCTCAGCAGTGTGACATTTCTTGTGTTTAAGAAGGTCTCTCTTTTTTGTGAAAAGTTTCCCACACACTGAACATGACAATGACCTCTCTTCTGTGTGATCTGCTTCCTGCCCTGAAGAAGATTCCTCGGGAATAGACGGATCTATTAAAGTATTTCTGCTGTGAGATCTTAGAGTCCTGGTATGTGATTTATCAGAAGATTCCTCAGACGTATTCCGGACATTATGGTCATCTGCTGAGAAACAATTTTACAATAAATGTTAGAAGAATCGTTGGAGTTTTAAATTCAGGAGTCATATATGTTAACGAAAAATTATAAGCATGGAATGTAGTCTCTCCCACTATATGAAGTGAGTTGTCACCATATTCATAAGGAAAAAATGAAAAGTGAAAAAAGTGAGGGTTGAAGAGCTAATTAAACACCAATCACATCACAATTGCTTATACGGTAAATGAAGAATAGTGTTCTGCCTATATTGTTCATAGTAAATATGTGCAATGTGCTGTTATAGATTATACTGCAATATTAGTTTGATGTTGCTGCCATATAGTGGTCAGAGTTTGTTATTATTTTGCCAGAGCTTACAGGAAGTTGTATTTTCCTCAGAGTAAGAGGCAATAACCTTTAACCTGGAACTGTATTTCCTCCATTTCATGACTGCTCCTGGATCTAGGCAGACTCATGCAGAGGAGCTCTCAATATATTCCTGGACTAATGATGGAATTGTCTGTGAGTACTCCTACTGATGGACTGAGGCTGCTGTATAATGTTTAATGTACTGACACATATGTTTTGTTTATGTTGTAGTTTTACAAAATTATTCAGAAAAAAGAATACATACAGATCTGATGTCTCACGTTTCTTGACTTCTGAATTATTGTTAAGCTGTCTGACTAGTGTTATACAACAGTTCAATAAAGCGAAGCAGAACACATGGTATTATGAGACAGGGCTATTGCACCCTACACAATGTCCAATCAACACTGAGAAGTCCAAATGAGAGCAAGATTCCAGATAGCGGTTCCAGAATAACGACGTCTCACACGCAAAGTTCAGGGTGACAAGTATGCAACACCCTAGAAGGAGTGATATCCATTTTGAGAAAAAGGAAATCCTCCACCACCAAATTGCTGCCGCTTACCAGATTGTGCGATCCCTTGGTTAGAGAGATCATACGCGCTTATGGCTATTTCCTCAGCTCTGGGTCTCTGCGTCTCAATGTGAGAGTACCATCAGAAGTATCCAACCCAAGTGTCCATGACAACAAGAGAGTTCATAGGGTAAAGCCTCGTACACGCGACCAGTTTTCTCAGCAAAAACTGTAAGGCTTGCTAGAGTTCCCCCATAATATCAATGCTTGTATAGATGTACCGTATTTTTCGCACCATAAGATGCACTCCCCCCCCCCCAAAAAAATGGGGGGAAAATGTCCCTGCGTCTTATAGTGCGAATACTGACCAGGCACTGAACCCCCCCCCCCCCTCCCCCGTCGCCACCGCCGTGTCAGAATCTCTCTCTCCTTCTTCTAGCAGGGGCATACCAAGAGGGAGCGGGGGGAGACTTTTGTTCCCCCGGGTGTCAAAACATGGGGGGTGTCAGTAGCAGTGCTATGAGGTTGCGCTCCGCACCCAGGTAGGGTGTCACCCGCCAGAGGTGACACCATCCCAAAGGCAGTGAGAGCCTTTGCTGGGGTTTTTTTTTCAGACAAATCCCCCCCCCCCTTTTGGGGCTGTGGTCTAGTCCTGTCTGACTTCCTGCTCCTTCCCCCGCTGCTGTAAACTATGTCCCCAGTCCTCATTTCTAGCTGCTTCCTGGGTACATCTGAGGCTGAGAGCCAGCCAGCCAGAGGGGATTATAATGGCAGTGTCCTCCACTGCCTGAGGTGAGCTGTTGATAAGGGGGTGGGAGGAGTGAGCTGGCATGGTATCCATTGCTCATCACCTGAGCTAATGTGATAGAAGAGGCTTAAGGGGTTTTTGTGTCTGCCCTGCCACCCTGAGTTGATCTGGGAAGGGGGGAGGTTGCTGGGTCCACCACCAGATGTAGTGTAGCTGAGCTGATTTGATAGGTGGGGTGGTATTGCTGTGTGTCCACCACCCACCTATAGTAGTAGTATAATATAATATATTTTAGTACACCATTTTGGTTCAGAATATTTTTTTTTCTTTTTTCCTCCTCTAAAACCTAGGTGCGTCTTATGGAGCGAAAAATACGGTATGCTTTAACCCAGAACCGTTAGGATTAATTACACAGAAGCTAGAAGACAGCCTTGTAGTATGTTATTATTATGTACAAGCAGAGAACAATAACAAGATAAGGCATGCGATAGAAACAAGGTTTAGTTGGTTACACAGAAAATAGATTGCCATGTTTTCATGCTCTCAGAGCAGATGGTTACACGTTGTATAATTGTGACATACTGTATTACTTATATAACCTAATTACTTAAAGCGGGAGTTCACCCTAAAAAAAAAGTTTAAGATTAGATTCATGCTCATTTTGTCAAGGGGAATCGGGTAGTTTTTTTAAAAACGAAGCAGTACTTACCATTTTAGAGAGCGATCTTCTCCGCCGCTTCCGGGTATGGTCTTCGGGACTGGGCGTTCCTTCTTGATTGACAGTCTTCCGACAGGCTTCCGACGGTCGCATCTATCGCGTCACGAGTAGCCGAAAGAAGCCGAACGTTGGTGCGGCTCTATACGGCGCCTGCGCACCGACGTTCGGCTACTTTCGGAAAATCGTAACGCGATAGATGCGACCGTCGGAAGCCTGTCGGAAGACTGTCAATCAAGAAGGAACGTCCAGTCCCGCAGTCCATACTCGGAAGTGGCAGAGAAGATGTATCTCTTAAACAGTAAGTACGGCTTTGATTTTAAAAAAACTACCCGATTCCCCTAGACAAAATGAGCATGAATCTAATGTTAAAAATTGTCATTTCCGGGTGAACCGCCACTTTAAATACGATTGGCTGAACCAAGGGCGTTCCTTTTCTTGTATGTTTTGAATAGGTGCAGTGCGCACGAAAATTAAATCCTAAATTGATTCACCATACCGCTGTGTGTGTCTTGACTTGCCGATGCATCAGAGAGTCTCCATACATCCAGAGGTCCTTAACCCCCGGGTCCAGTTGAACCACCAACCTCACAAAAACCATCAAGAAAACCGCTGGCAGAGCTTTTTTGCCGAGAAAAATGGTTGTGTGTATGTTTTTCGTCAAGAAAACTGTTGTGGATCTCGACGAGAAAAAAACAGAACATGCTCTCTTTTTTCTCATCGGGAGTCTCAATTTTCTCGTCGTGTTTCTCATCGGGCTGGTTTACGACGAGAAACACGTTTGTGTATATGCTTAGAAACCAGCGCATGCTCAGAAAAACGTATGAGACAGGAGCGCACCTTCGGTAAAAGTAGCGTTCGTAATGGAGATAGCACATTCGTCACGCTGTAACAGACTGAAAAGCACGAATCGTCTCTCACCAAACTTTTACTAACACGCGGTAACACGAGATTAGCAAAAGCAGCCCCAAGGGTGGCGCCAGTGTAATCGAACTTCCCCTTTATAGTGCCGTCGTACGTGTTGTCCGTCACCGCGTTTGAGAACGACGAGATTTTGTCTCGACAGTGTGTATGCAAGGAAAGCTTGACAAGAACCTCGTAGAGAAAAACTATGTTTCTTTTACGAAGAGATTCTCGTGTGTACGAGGCTTAACCCTTTTATAACATTTATTAAGTAAAAACAATCATATGCACTTACAATTGTGCAGGTATGTATAGGCGGTTCAGTATGTCTATTCAAGCTGGCTGGCTCTCAATAACAGCCCGTAGCTTCTGGGACTGGCACAGTACGCGGTGACTTCAGCACGCCGCTCCTCCCTATGCTGTTTTGTCAATTGTGACGTCTTCCAGGGGCACGGGCGGCGTGCTGACTCACCGCCGTAAATACTCCACATTACCTCAGGTACCGTCCAGCTCTAATCTCCTGGTGTCCCGACTGTAAGCATCGCCATCTTGAAACCTGGCATATGCCCTAAGTGCACGAATGGAGGCACCCCAAGAATGCCCCCACTCTTCACTCCTTCATTCGGTTTACCTTAATGCTAACTGAACATTGAAAACTAAATTTTGATATGTTAAATCCCAGACTAAAAACCGGAATGTAATACCATACATAGAAATGGCAACATTCTCCGCATTACACCGCTGACACCTGTGGTCAATGGCAGTATTGCAGATGTCTCCTTTCCCGCCAAGCGTACGCATATATGCGTCCTCGGCTTTCAGGGGTTATACTGGGATGATGCCCACAGCTGCAAGCATCATCCCGGTACCGTTGTTTAGAGATGGCGATTGGCTATCCAGGCATAACAACTGATGCGGCTAAAAGCCGCTCGGTTGTTATGCCGGAGGAGCGGGAGGGGACATTCTCCCCCCTGCCGCCTCTGGCCACTCTGACCAGGCCTCCCATCCCACCGGGAGACCCAATCCTCAATCCGGCGCCTCCAGTGTCCAGGTGCAGACTGAAACCAAGCCGTAAACACGGAAGTGGCATAATGACATCACTTCCGGGTTGCTCGGCTGCCAATGGCGCCGGATTTTAAAAAGTACGCAGTATTCAGAATCGCCGTTTTCGGCGATCTTAAAGCGGGATTCCACCCGCAATTTTTTTTTTTTAAAGTCAGCAGCTACTAACAGTGTAGCTGCTGACTTTTAATAAGGACACTTACCTGTCCTACTTGCCCGCGCTGATGCCCCCCCCCCCCCGATGCCGATCCCACGATCGATGCAGGTCCCGCGCCGCCATTCACACTAGGGGAAACAGGCAGTAAAGCCTTACGGCTTCACTGCCCATTTCCTACTGCACATGCGCGAGTCTCGCGCCGACTTGTGAATGGGCGGCTGCTCTCTGAGTACACACACAGTTCCCAGAAAGCAGCGCGCCCCATTCACTAGGAGAAGATGAAGAAGAAGACAGACCGCGGCTACGGAAGAGGCAGATTACAAACTTCCGCATAGCAACAGGTATTTCGGGTGAGTATAATTTTTTATTTTTTTCACATTTTTTTTAAGGATTTTTGGGCAAATGTTTTTTTCCTGGGTGGAACGCCACTTTAATACTTTGAAGTGCAAAGGAGGGATCGGGGGTCTTTTAGATCCCTGGTCCCTCCATAAAGAGTACCTGTCACCACCTATTACTGTCACAGGGGATATTTACATTCCTTGGGACAGCAATGAAAGTGATCAAAATGTAAAAAAAAAAAAAAGAACACAATTTAATATTATAAAAATAAATAAGATTTTTTTTTTTAAAGCGCCCCCTCCCCGTGAGCTCGCGCAACAAAGAACACACATACGGAAGTAGCGCCCGCATATGAAAACGGTGTTCAAATCACACATGAGGTATCGCTGCGATCGTCAGAGCGAGAGCAATAATTCTAGCACTAGACCTCCTCTAACTCTAACCTGATAACCGTAAAAAAAGTTTAAAGCGTCGCCTATGGAGATTTTTTAGGTACCATAGTTTGTTGCCATTCCACAAGTGCGTACAATTATAAAGCGTGACATGTTTGGTATCTATTTACTCGACGTTACATCATCTTTCACATTATACCAAAAAAATTGGGCTAAGTCTCTTACGCCATCGTATCTTAGTTGCATATTTACGCTGGCCGTTAGGTGGCGCTTCCGGAGATTTACAAGTAGAATATGTAAATTAGGTAGATACGCCGATTCAGAAACGTCCGTCCGCCCGGCGCATTTCTTTACGTCGTTTACGTAAGGCTTTTTCCGGCATAAAGTTACCCCTGCTATATGAGGCGTAGCCAATGTTAAGTATGGACGTCGGGCCAGCGTCGAATTTTGCGTTGTTTTTGTCGTTTGCGTAAGTCGTTCGCGAATAGGGCTTTGTGTAAGTTACGTTCACGTCGAAACCAATGAGGCTTTGCGGCGTAATTTGGAGCATGCGCACTGGGATACGTCCACGGACAGCGCATGCGCCGTTAGTAAAAAACGTAATTTACGTGGGGTCACCATTCATTAACATACAACACGCCCACTGCCTGGATAATTTGTATTTTGCGGGCTTACGCCGGACCACATACGCTACGCCGCCATAACTTAGGGCGCAGGCTCTTTCTGAATACAGAACCTGCCTCACTAAGTTACGGCGGCGTAGCGTATCTGAGATACGATACGCCCGCACAAAGTTACGCCGGGCTTTCTGAATCCGGGCCCAAATGTCGGAAATAGGCTTAGTCAGGAAAGGGTTAATGAATAATGTCTACTACCACACTTCACTCAATAAAATGTGGTCCGTCATAATCCGTAATAATGCTCAACAGTAGATCTAAGTTTAGGGCTCCACATCCCCAAGGCATATAAATTATAACAATGCCAATTAAAATAATCTGTTAAAAAATCAATCAAAAAATAACTCAACACGTCAGTGCGCAAATTTTGGTCGTGTCATGTCTGCTGCTTTGAAAAAAAGGAAAAAAAATGGCATAAAAAAGAAGAAAGATGACTAAAAATGAACCAGCTGTGACTATTGCATAGAGACTTAAGGTTGATGTTACGTGTTAGCTTGGGGCTTAGGTGGGGCTAAATCTATATTTAATATTAATTAGCCGCAACAACCCCAATCTATCCACCCTTCCTTCATTGACATAAATGAGCGTTACGCCAAGAAGAGAAACAAAAGTTATAAGCCATTCTGAAACCCTTTATAGAGCTATTCAGTCGATATTTATGGACCAAAAAAATCAATCATATTGTCATGGGTGCTCTTTGTCCCATAACCACTATGGACTGATTGGAAAAAATTGTATGGGTATAATAATATCTGTTATTTGAAACAAATTAAAAAATATATATATATATTTTTCCCAAAACCAGGCTTATATGTATGAATGCATGTTAGTGTGGAAAAATCTCAGTACCTATCTCTCTCATCGTGATACCCTTATGCAGGTCACCCAGGAAATCAGAGCTAGTACACAATAACATGTATTAACTGTTGTCTATAAACGCATTAACATCCGTATCTATATTGAGACCATACGAAGTATAGCAACAGACCCTGTGGATCCATGTCATTTCTAACCTTGATATATATGTTGGTCTAGTTCTAAATCTTTGAGCTCCGGAATGCAAGTGGGAGCAATCAGAACAGAAATAGAACTTCAAAGTAGATAAACAATACAATTCACCCAAATCACACTGTGCAACTTCGTGCATTGAGGACATTGTTATTGAGGAACAGAGAGGGACCGTTCATATGGTGTACAGTATCTCCTCCTCATTTGTTGGGAACATGACGTTATATTGAGGAATGGAGATGGACCTTTCATATGGTGTACAGTATCTCCTCCTCATTTGTTGGGAACATGACGTTATATTGAGGAATGGAGATGGACCTTTCATATGATGTACAGTATCTCCTCCTCATTGGTTGGGAACATGACGTTATATTGAGGAATGGAGATGGACCTTTCATATGATGTACAGTATCTCCTCCTCATTGGTTGGGAACATGACGTTATATTGAGGAATGGAGATGGACCTTTCATATGGTGTACAGTATCTCCTCCTCATTTGTTGGGAACATGACGTTATATTAAGGAATGGAGATGGACCTTTCATATGATGTACAGTATCTCCTCCTCATTGGTTGGGAACATGACGTTATATTGAGGAATTGAGATGGAACTGTCATATGATGTACACAAGTGGTGGTCAGTTTGCTGGATGTAGGAGGCCTTACGTGTGGCCCCTAATATAATCAAAGGGTGGCACATAATATTCAGTGTATGTAAAGCTACAGAAATCTGTCGGACTGAACATATTACAGTAGATGGTCAGAGACTATAAGTATGGTGCAAATGAGGTCGGAGACTGAGGACATGCTGCAGGAGGCAGATACTGTGAATACCTTCCATGATAATTCTATTACAGTTTCTTTACAGGACATTGATGAGGTACATCGATGATGTTCTTACTGTAAGCAGTTGAGGTTTCTCAGTCTTTCCTGTACAGAAGGATAACATGTTCTCCATTTTGCACATGAGCAACACAGATTGCTTGAATTTAAATAGAAAAAAAATCTCTGTATACGGAAGGAGTGATTTGTTTTTAGAGCTCTGTGGATGAAGAATTGTCTGGTTCTAGATGACTCTGAAATATTGACTGGATGTTCTTCTTACGCTTACTAATTATTGTAGGAAAAATATTTTAGAATGTTGATCTGGTGAGCTATCTGATTGCCTTTTGGGATCAGGAAGGAATCTTTATAAAGAAGATTAGGCCAAGCTTTATATGGACATTCTACTGTCCTGGGGGTCAGCTGCTGCTTTGAAATTTTTATTTTTCTCTCGGGTGAATTCAGTAGATATAGACCTTTTCTCCTCTGATGTAACAATGTAAATACAAACTTTATACTCATGGAAGTAAAATAATAATGGGAACTGGTTCTATATTTAGTGTTTATTACTTACTTGTGTCCATATGTAGAGAAGATTCCTCCTGTTTACTTTCCATAATCGTCTCCCCCTCCTCCATAGACTGCTGATTTCCACTCACCAGCGTCTCTTCTTCTTCCTCTTTATCCTCAACTTTGATGTCTTTTAGTTCTTCACCCTAAACCCCAAAGATGATAGAATACTAAGAAAAACACAAAGAAAAATGTCCTCTCATAGCTTAGAATACATTTTTGGATCTACATGCTCAGTCCCACCTACTTGATGATGGTGGGGGATGGTGTGACCTTCCTGTGTGTAATTCCGGGAATACAGAGGACGGGGACATCTCTTTGGTGGGTTCCCATTACTGGATCCATCTGTAGGAAACACACACACTGACTGAATACATTGTGAATACATATTGTACTTATTGTTTCTATGTGTTTATCAGATAATGGGGGATCTAGGTGGACCCTCCGTACTGCTCTCTCCTTTACAATAAAGTCTCTTACCCGGTGATATGAGGTGTGGCTAAAATGACATCAATGTCATATGACCCAAAATCCTACTCACCTCTTCCTGATACAGACATCTCAAGTCTCCCGGGAGCTGCAGGAGCCTCCCGCATTTGGCAGCGGGCTCCCGGACTCCCACGAGTGCAGGCGATCTCCCGGCTGTGCCTGTCACTTAACCACCGACAGACAGAGCAGCTCGAACTGCCAAATGGAGTACAGCCGCTCTGTCTGTGGCCGAGTGACATGTGGATGCAAGGTGCTGCGAGCTGAGGCGGGGGGGGGGGGGGGGGGACAGCCCATACTGCTGTCCCCATTCTGCTTTGGCTGCTGCATAAGCAGGGGTACTTTCTTCCGGTCTGGTCATTTTAGCAGTGCGGAGGCAGTGACATTGTTATGAAGGGGCGTTGAGTGTGAGGGGTGACACCTGTGGGCAGCGGCATCGCACGATCCGCACACCCCACTGATCTAGATCTCTCTGCTCAGATGTTGGTACCCTGCCCCCCCAGCCTTCTGCACTGCAGCTCCTCCCACACTACGGTACACAGGATGGATGAGGGAGTCCGTGGTGGAACTTGCTGCTGTGCATATCCCACGCTGTTCTGAGGTTTGAACAGTGTACACATGGACATATGCTGGGGCACTATGGGAGGGGGGGACTATTAACACAAGTGGAGGGGGGTCTATACTGATGGAGAGGGGTGTATATGCTCAGTGGGTCTATGCTGATGGAGGGGGGTGTATATGCTGAGGGGGTCTATGCTGATGGGGGGGTGTATACGCTGAGGGGGTCTATGTTGATGGAGAGGGGCTGCACTGGGGGGCTCTATACTGATGGGGAGGTGTCTATGCTGCGGGATGGGGTCTGCACTGCGGGAGAGGGGTCTGCACTGAATTCGCTGACTGGGATGCCTCACCAGCCCCATTTCAGCCAGACCCCAGGACCAGCAGGCAGACCTTTGGCCCCAGCAGCTGGATCCCAGGACCAACAGCCCAGCTCCAGCAGCCAGATCCTTGGCCCCAGTAGCCGGACCCCAGGCTCCAGCAGCCCACCTTTAGCAGCCAGACCCCATGACCACCAGCCCAGCCCCTGTGTGATCAGGCTGCATGTCATGGGCACTGGTATAGCTGCATTTAATTGGAGGGGGGGCATTATTGGCGTGAAGCGTTACCTCCCTGAAGTGAGTTTTTGCAGGTTGGGGTGTCTGCTGATATACAGTATACAGGGGTCTTCTCTCTGGAAGGATAACAAACTGAGAATTATCTGGACTGTACTGGGATAAATATGGTCTAGTACGTATCTGGCCTCTAGATGGACAGTTGCATAAATGGCTCTATATTTAGGACGTATCTGGTATATAAACCAGAGGCTCTGGATGGACAGTTGGATTAATGGTTCCATATGTAGCGTGTAGCTATGTAAATATTACAATACTCTATATAAGTGTATATCAGCATCTTTTGGAGATAAAAGACATCACAGTGACTATGGAGGAAGAGGACGGACATGACGGGGGTTACTGGGTGTAAATATACGATAATATCTTATTACCTCCTCTGCTATTGGTTGCAGAAATATCTCCCTCCGCTTCCAGCATGCTTTCCACTCTCGAGAAACTTTCCGTCTGTAGGGGACATCACTTCCTGTCTGTAGATTACATTTCCTGTCTGTTGACATCACTTCCTGTTTGTATCTTCTATCACTTCCTGTCTCTGCATTCCATGGACAATAAGTGAGATCACCGCCTTGTGGAGAAAATATGCACTGCAGCCTATGTTTTTATAAACTTTGACAGATACTTCTTGATATTTTCTTTAGTTTTGGTGCTTAAAGTGGAACTTTAGTCAGAAAATAAGGTCCTTCTAGATCACCTCAGGCTGGCACCTTTTTAACGTGCAGCTATATAAAATATAAAAAATAAGTAGCGGCACCTCACCAGTTACCACAGCACACTCGTGAGGATGGTAATAAAAAGGGGCAGAGCAGGACACTCACACTACTGTGGGGGGTGAAAGAGGCAGAGGTACTGATGTGCAGATGAAGGGGGACAGATAAGGACAGGACTATACTGTGTAGGGGAAGAGGAGGACACTACTGTAAGGGGGCTTAAGGGAGGCAGAAGAGGACACTGATGGGAGGGGAAAAATTAAGGGGAGCAGAGGAGTACGCTGTGGGGGGTGATATGAAAGGGGGTAGAGAAGGATAGTGCTGTGGGGGGTATATGAAGGTGCACCATGTCACCACAACCTCTACCCACCTCCTGTACCATGCGTTCAGTCTCTGATCATCTCCTGTAACATGTGCTCAGTCTCTGACCATGTGCTTTGTCCTCAGTCCCTGACCATGTACTATGTACCTTCAGGTCTGGAATGGATTTTAAGGGGAACCCCGCACCAAAATTGAAAAAAAATAATGGCGTAGGGTCCCACCAAAATCCCTTCCAGGCCCTTCAGGTCTGGTATGGATTTTAAGTTGAACCCTGCGTCAAAACGTAAAAATGGTGTGGGGGGTCCCCCAAAACCCATACCAGACCCTTATCCAAGCAGGAAAAGGGGGGACGAGAGAGCGCCCCCCCCCCTCCTGAACTGTACCGGGCCAAATGCCCACAACATGGGGAGGGTGCTTTGGGATCCCACAACCCTTGCCTGGTGGTTGTGGGGGGTATTATCGGAATCTGGAAGCCCCTTTAACAAGGGGGGCCCCCAGATCTTGGCCCCCCTTAGTAAATGGGTATGGGGCTAAATTGTACTCCTACCCATTCACCAAAAATGTTAAAAAAATATATAAACGACAGCAGTTTTTGACAATTCCTTTATTTAGAAAAAAAGTGTTTTGCTTTGGTCCCACATTCCATGAATGGATTACGCTATTATATCATCCACAGTTAAACTTAATGGGATCATTTCGGATTTCTTCCTAGTAGCTAGGGGGGCACGCTAGGGATGTCCTCTGTCCCCTGGTTTATTTGCCCTACTTAGGCCTCGTACACACGACCGAACATGTCTGCTGAAACTGGTCCGCGGACCAGTTTCAGCGGACTGATCCGACCGTGTGTACGGCCTAGCAGGCAGGTTTTTCCAGCAGACAAGTTTTAAAGCATGCTTTAAAACTTGTCGGCTGGAAACCCGTCCGTCCGACATGTCCGCTGGTTAGTACACCTAACCAGCGGACAGATATCTCCCGCATGCGTCAAATGGATTCGACGCATGCGTGGAAGTATTTTACTTCCTGGTTTGGTGACGTGGCGGCGTCAACGTCACCACGCTGTCTGTCCGCGGGGATTTCGGTTTGATGGTGTGTACAGCCATCAGACCGAAATCTCCGAGCGGACATGTCCAATGAAAACAGTCCGCGCACAGTTTTCATCGGACATGTTCGATGGTGTGTACGGGGCCATAGACTTATGTGTGTCCTCCGGGGTGAAGGGGATTCAGGTGGGAGTGTTGGAGGAAAAAAACTTTGCTATATGCCGAGTATGTAGTAACCACTCGTTAGCCTCAGCTTTATCCATCTTAGATACCTTCTCTCAGTTTTCGGGTCTTAGGGTAAACTGGGGTAAGTCACAAATTTTACTGTTGCTCGTCCCATCTCCGACCCTGAGGGCCCCAATAGGCTGCCCTCTGCAGTGGGTTGATAAGGTAAAATATTTGGGCTTAACTATCTCACAGTCAATTTCGGATTTTATCCCTCTTAATGTTACTCTGATTGTACAAACTCCTACGCTACGCATGCAAGCCTGCGCAACCTACCGTTATTCCTGCTCGGTAGAATTAATCTGATGAAAATGAAATTTCTCCCAGTGTGGCCAATCTTTTCATGGCCCACTGGGAGCGAGACGTGATTTTCCATGACATGCCGCCCCAGCTCCTGTGCTACAGGAGATATATCGACGATTTGATTATGATCTGGGAGGGTGACATTTCCACTCTTCAGGAGTTTATGAATAGGCTTAATAATTATAACAGGAATATCATTCTTACCTGGAAAGTCTCCCATGAGCAGGTCACATTTCTAGATTTGGAAATTTTCAAAAGAGATTCCAGATTATTGACCAGAAATCATTTTAAAGTAACCGATCGGAATGGGTATATCCCACTTACTAGCTGCCATCACAAGTTATGGTTGTGTAATATTCCTAGAGGACAATTTGTCAGACTCCGTAGGAATTGTACCCTTGAGTCTGACTTCTTGTCACAGTCGCAGGAGTTGGCGACTAGGTTCGCCGCTAAAGGTTATTCTCGACCTTCCATTGCACAAGAGATTGAGAAGGTCAGGATTCTAGAAAGAAAAAACATTATAGCTGATAAGCCCCAACCTTTGGATAAGGAAAAGGGCAGCAACTCTAAAATGGTGTTGGATTACAACATCCAACATAAGAAATTTGAGAAAATTGTGGCCAAACATTGCCCAATTCTCAGGGGTGATAAAGTATTGGGCCCGGTTTTACCTGACCGACCTCAATTTATTTACAGGAAGGCCCCCTCTCTTAGGGACTGCTTGGTCCCTGGAGTCGGGGACCCACCTGTAGTGGCCCCACCCAAATTTTTCAATTTTCTTTCTGGTTTCTATGCGTGTGGACGCTGTGCGACTTGCAAACATGCGAAGGCCAACATTAAAAAGCGGAAATCCTTCTGTTCCACTGTTACACAGACTGAATACCCAATAAAAAAGTTAATTACATGTGCCACGGTGGGTGTTGTTTACATGCTCGAATGTGGATGTGGCCTCCAGTATGTGGGGCGCACCTCTTGTGCGCTGCATGTAAATGGTAGGTGAGCATATTAGCAACATTAAAGTGGTAGTTCATCCCCCCCCCGACACATTTTACCATCGAGACAGGCATTGTAGCGCGAGCTACAGTATGCCTGTCCCGATTTTTTTAACCCCGTACTCACCTTGTAGTCGTCCATCGTAGATTTCGGCTCCCGCGGGGAATGGGCGTGCCTATGGAGAGGGAGGATGATTGACGGCCGGCCCTGGCACGTCACTCTCTCCGAAGACAGCCTGAGTAGGTCTCGGCTCTTCACGGCGCCTGCGCACAGGCTATGCGCACGCGTCGTGAAGACCAAGCCTATTTCGGCTATTTCCGGAGAAGCGTGACGCGCCAGAGCCGGCCGTCAATCATCCTCCGTCTCCATAGGCACGCCCATTCCCCGGTATCTTCGATGGACGACTACAAGGTGAGTATGGGGCTAAAAAAAACGGGACAGGCATACTGTAGCTCGCGCTACAATGCCTGATTTTAAGGTAAAAGAAAAAAAAAATGTTTTTTTTCCCGTCGATAGGGTGAACCCCCGCTTTAAGAAAGGCATTAAAACTCAGTGTCTCTAAACATTTCAGGACTCATCATCAACGAGATCCAAAAAGCCTGAAATTTTGGGGGATAGAAAAAGTTTCTAGGCATGTCTAGGTGGACATTACATTCGACAACTTAGTCGTCGTGAATCTTATTGGATTTATGAGACCAAGGTGACCTCGCCAGCAGGATTAAATGTTAAGTTTGATTTGAATTGTTTTATTTCGAACAGGTGACTTCAGCATTTTATTATTTTTTAGTTTTGTGCAATTTATTTGCGATTTTCTTGCAATTTTTTTGCATTTTTTTGCTAATCTTATCTTTATTTTATTATGTCTGGTTTATATTATTGTATCATTACTGTTTTTTATGATACTTGTATTTTTGGTTTCAGAAAGGGTGATCGCGGCTGACGTTTTTTCTATATTGGTCCTTTCTTACATACCGTTATATTGTGATTTTCTCCACGGCTTCCGGGTTCTGATTCCCGCGGGACTGGGCGTTCCTATCCCTGGGTTAGATGATTGATGTCTGATGAAACAGTTCTCATGTCGCACAAGGCGCGTCACCAGATTTCCGTAAATAGCCGAGCTGCGAGTCGGCGCTATACGGCGCCTGCGCAGTCAGCCCTACACGGCGGGCGCAGGCCCCGTATAGCACTGACTCGCAGCTCGGCTATTTACGGAAATCTGGTGACGTGCTTTGTGCGACATGGGAACTGTTTCACCAGACGTCAATCATCTAACCCAGGGATAGGAACGCCCAGTCCCGCGGGAATCAGAACCCGGAAGCCGGGGAGAAAATCACAATATAACGGTATGTACGGCAAAAAAAAAAAAAAAAGACCTGCATACTGTAAATGTCGTTAGTATGCTGGATGTAATGTTAGATTTTTTTAGAAGTTATATTTGATATCAACAACTAGTAATAAAGGATAACTCTAAAGGGAGCGCTCCAGAAGTTTTCATAGCTCCAGGCTCCCAATATTCTATCTTAACAGTATCCCCATGCTTAGAAGGAGTAGAAGAAAGTGTTTTGAAGTGTAATTGTAAGTAAACCCATGGTGTGTGTGAGAAATAACTTTAAAAAAAAAATCTGAGCTGCAACGTTTATGCACTTTGAAATCCTGAAGGTGCTCCTTGGATTTTGGACCCCTCTATGCATCCAGACATATAAAAAGTCTCACACTTGTGGTATCTTCATGCTTGGAAGGAGTAGAAGAAAGTGTTTTGATGTGTAATCGTAAGTATACCCGAGCTGTGTGTGAGAAATAACTTTAAAAAAAAATCAGATTTTTTTTCATTTCTTTATTTTCCAAAAAGATCGTGGCAAAAACTTACAGCATCAAAAACCTCTGCATGCCTCTTACTAAATACCTTGGACTGTCATTTGGAGGTATTTGTACTGTCCTGGCATTTTAGAGCCTCAAGAATTCAGAACATCAGGATTGATTTGTTTTCAAATACAGTATATATACCATAGTTTGAAGACTTTATAACTTTCACACAGAGTAGATAATAGACACTGATTTGCTATTTTACCAAAGAAATGTAGAAGAATAAATGTTGCCATAAATTTATGAAGAAAGATTATTTATTTGCAATTATTTTATAAGAATAACTAAGAAAAATGTTTTTTATTCAAACCTTTCAGTCCTTTTTCCATTATATTGTATAGTAAAAGTGGTGAAGGAACACAACTAAAAGAAAGCTTTACACGTTTTTGATATAAAATTAATTTGGCATTTGGGTACAGTGTTTGATGACCAAGTAATTGTCAGTCAAAGTATCACAGTGCCGAAAACTAAATAATGGTCTTGACAGGAATGGGATTTAACATTGGGGTCTTCAAGTGGTTAACGAACAATAAAAACCAAGAATCTAAATCTTTATAATTGAAGATAATAAACAAAAAAAATGTATTATTTGATGGACCAATGAGAAGCCGGCTTCTTCAATAAAACATGAAAAGAACCATAATGTACAGAAACCGACATCAACCAATAAGAAGTGTTGTCCGTGTATTGTCATATCTGGCCATGTATTAGCACAGTTTAGTTGTATGGTGCGGTCTGTGTGAGTGCGGGACCGAGTCATCTCTGTATGTTTAGAGGATCATATTACTAGAATTCAATCCCTGCAGACTCAGATCTATCAAACCAAACCTGAAAAACATTCAATATATTCCGCCCCTCCCCCAACACACCACCGTTATCATGAGAAAGATCGTTATCTCATGTGAGTTCTCTGGTGATACACAAGGCTTCCCTTCTGAATGAAAGATTTCCCGCACTCTGAACATGAATATGGATGCTCACCCGTGTGAATTTTCTGGTGTTTAATAAGATCGCCTTTCCCAATGAAAGATTTCCCGCACTCTAAGCATGAATAAGGACGCTCACCTGTGTGACTTCTCTGGTGATACACAAGGCCAACTTTCGATATGAAAGATTTCCCACACTCTGAACATGAATGACCCTCACCCGTGTGAATTCTCTGGTGATACACAAGGCTTCCTTTCGACCTGAAAGATTTCCCGCACTCTGAACATGAATAAGGATGCTCATCTGTGTGAATTCTCTGATGTAGCACAAGGGGTCCTTTCTGTGAGAAAGATTTCCCGCACTCTGAACATGAATAGGGACGCTCACCCGTGTGAAGCTTCTTATGCATATCGAATGAATACTTCCATTTAAAACATTTCCCACACTCTGAGCATGCATAAGGACGCTCACCCGTGTGATCTCTCTGGTGTACAAGAAGTTTTGCTTTCACAATGAAACCTTTCCCGCACTCAGAACATGAATAGGGACGCTCCCCCGTATGAAGCATCTGGTGTTTAATAAGATCTTGCTTTCGAGTGAAACCTTTGCCACACTCTGAACATAAATAGAGTTGGTCACCCGTGTGAATTCTCTGGTGTGTAATAAGACTATTTTTCTCATTGAAACCTTTCCCGCACTCTGAACATGAAAAGGGTCGCACACCCGTGTGACTGCTCTGGTGTGAAATAAGACTTTGTTTCAAATTAAAACCTTTCCCGCACTCTGAACATGAATAAGGATGCTCACCTGTGTGGCTTCTTTTATGTATACGAAGTTTATTCTCCTCAGTGTAACATTTCCCGCACTCTGAACATGAGAAGGGACGCTCACCCGTGTGACTGTACTGGTGTGTAAAAAGACTTTGGTTGTCAGTGAAACATTTCCCACATTCTGAGCATGAAAAGTCACCTGTGTGACTTCTTTTGTGTTTTTGAAGGTTTCCTTTCTTAGTGTAACATTTCCCGCACTCTGAACATGAGAAGGGACGTTCACCTGTGTGAAGGTACTGATGTGCAAGAAGGTTTTGTTTACTAGTAAAACACTTCCTGCACTCTGAACATGAATGGGGGTGCTCCCCAGTGTGAAGCTTCTGGTGTCTACTAAGATTGTTTTTCAGAGTGAAACATTTCCCGCACTCTGAACATGAATAGGGACGCTCAGCAGTGTGACATTTCTTGTGTCTAAGAAGGTCTCTCTTTTTTGTGAAAAGTTTCCCACACACTGAACATGACAATGACCTCTCTTCTGTGTGATCTCCTTCCTGCCCTGAAGAAGATTCCTCGGGAATAGACGGATCTATTAAAGTATTTCTACTGTGAGATCTTAGAGTCCTGGTATGTGATTTATCAGAAGATTCCTTAGACGTATTCCGGACATTACGGTCATCTGCTGAGAAACAATTTTACAATAAATGTTAGAAGAATTGTTGGAATCTTGTATTCAGGAGTCATATATGTTGGTCTATTTCTAAATCTTTGAGCTCCGGAATACAAGTGGGAGAAATCAGAACAGAAATAGAAATTCAAAGTAGATAAACGATACAATTCACCCAAATCACACTGTGCGACTTTGTGCATTGAGGACATTGTTATTGAGGAACAGAGATGGACCTTTCATATGGCCTTCTCCATGTCTGTCTGTCCACCTGCAAGGTGATTAATGTGGCCAGTCTCTGGGTGGAAACCAAACCTGATTTAAGCCAGCCAAGCCTGCAATCTCAGTATCTCCTCCTCATTTGTTGGGAACATGACATTATATTGAGGAATGGAGATGGACCTTTCATATGATGTACACAAGTGGTGGTCAGTTTGCTGGATGTAGGAAGCCTTAATTGTGGCCCCTAATATAATCAAACAGTGGCACATAATATTCAGTGTATGTAAAGCTACAGAAATTTGTCGGACTGAACATATTACAGTAGATGGTCAGAGACTATAAGCATGGTGCAAATGAGGTCGGAGACTGAGGACATGCTGCAGTAGGCAGATACTGTGAATACCTTCCATGATAATTATATTACAGTTTTTTTACAAATCAGTCCTCTCAGATTGGTGTTCTTTACAGGACATTGATGAGGTACATCGATGATGTTCTTATTGTCAGCAGTTGAGGTTTCTCAGTCTTTCCTGTACAGAAGGATAAGATGTTCTCTATTTTGTACATGAGCAACACAGATTGCTTGAAATTAAGTACAAAAAAATCTCTGTATACGGAAGAGGTGATTTATTTTTAGAGCTCTGTGGATGAAGAATTGTCTGGTTCTAGATGACTCTGAAAAATTCACTGGATGTTCTTCTTATGATTACTAATAATTGTAGAAAAAATATTTTAGAATGTTGATCTGGTGAGCTATCTGATTGCCTTTTGGGATCAGGGAGGAATCTTTATAACCTAAAGAAGATTAGGCCGAGCTTTATATGGACATTCTACTGTCCTGGGGGTCAGCTGCTGCTTTGAGATTTTTCTTTTTCTCTTCAGTAGACATCGACCTTTTCTCCTCTGATGTAACAATGTAAAGGAAAACTTTATACTCATAAAAGTAAAATAAAAATGGGAACTGGTTCTATATTTAGTGTTTATTACTCACTTGTGTCTATATGTAGAGAAGATTCCTCCTGTTTACTTTCCGTAATCATCTCCCCCTCCTCCATAGACTGCTGATCTCCACTCACCAACCTCTCTTCTTCTTCCTCTTTATCCTCAACTTTGATATCTTTCCGTTCTTCATTCTAAATTCCAGAGATAATAAAATATAACATCTGGAAACACTGCTGCCAATAATAAGAGATGACATAAAAGAATGTTCTCCCATAGAATTATTTTCTAGTTCTTTGTGCCCAGCCCATCTACCTGATCTCCTGATCTCCCATTCTCTGTATATTGGAGATCTTCCTGTGTAGAATTGTGGGAATCCAGAGGACAACCCTCCTCCATAGACTGCTGATCTCCACTCACCAACCTCTCTTCTTCCTCTGCCTTAATCTCATCTTTGATGTCTTTTAGTTCTTCACCCTAAAACCAAAGATGATAGAATACTTGTATAAAAAGGAACTAGTCACAAAGAAGAATGTCCTCTCATAACTTAGAATACATTTTTGGATCTACATATTCAGCCCCACCTACCTGATGATGGTGAGGGATGGTGTGATCTTCCTGTGTGGAATCCCGGGAATACAGAGGACGGGGACATCTCTCTGGTGGGTTCCCATTACTGGATCCATCTGTAGGAAACACACACACTGACTGAATACATTGTTTCTATGTGTTTATCAGATGATGGGGGATCTAGGTGGATCCTCCGTACTGCTCTCTCATTTACAATAAAGTCTCCTCTTACCCGGTGATATGAAGTGCGGCTAAAATGACATCAATGTCATATGACCCAAAATCCTACTCACCTCTTCCTGATACAGACATCCCAATCATTTGGCAGCGGGCTCCCGGACTCCCACGAGTGCAGGGCGATCTCCCGGCTGTGCCTGTCACTTAACCACCGACAGACAGAGCAGCTGGAACTGCCAAATGGAGTACAGCCGCTCTGTCTGTGGCCGAGTGACATGTGGATGCAAGGTGCTGCGAGCTGCGGCGGGGGGGGGGGGGAAGAGGGTTCGGACAGCCCATACTGCTGTCCCCATTCTGCTTTGGCTGCTGCATAAGCAGGGGTACTTTCTTCCGGTCTGGTCATTTTAGCAGTGCGGAGGCAGTGACGTTGTTATGAAGGGGCGTTGAGTGTGAGGGGTGACACCTGTGGGCAGCGGGATCACATGATCCGCACACCCCACTGATCTAGATCTCTCTGCTCAGATGTTGGTACCCTGCCCCCCAGCCTTCTGCACTGCAGCTCCTCCCACACTACTGTACACAGGATGGATGAGGGAGTCCGTGGTGGAACTTGCTGCTGTGCATATGCCACGTAGTGTTGCTCACGAATATTCGCATTGCGAATATTCGTTACGAATATGGCATATTCGAATATTCGCGAATAACTCGAATTTCGCGGCCAATATTCGATATTCCGAATATTCATATTTTTTCAATTCTATTTTTAAAACAGATCACATCCTAGTGATCTCCATTGACGTCTAAAAGCATTGCTGGTATGATTAGAGACCCTGGGCCGAGTAGCTAAGCTGAGGCGATCCTTTTATGTTGCCGAATATTCGCAATCGCGAATATTCGATTTCCGAATATTCGCGAATACTTTCTCCGCCCTTCTTTTGCATCAGAGCCAATCAGAGTTCTCCTACCACAGTTGTCATAGGAGAGAGTGGAGTGTTTCTGTGCGTTTTTCCAGTGTATCACATCTTCAAAGAATTTTCCACCTTTTTTCCCGTGTCATCATCATTTGCATTTCACCTCTTTAATGAGAATAATAACTGTTTAACATAAAGACATTTAAGAGATGTCAACGTAAACGGTTTACTTGTATTTTCCAAATCTATGGTTATTCAATATTTATTAAACTAATCAATATACAAATTGGTCAAAGTAAACCCTCAAATCTATATAATAATGTACTTATTTTATTAATACCTTGTTAGTTGCAGGGTCCATTACGTAAAACCACACTTTTTCCAAAGGGCAGGTGAAATTGAATGTTTCAAAATTTCGCAATCAATTTCGCATTCGCATTAGCGAAATCTCGCAATCAGTTTCGCATTAGCGAAATTTCTTTTTTTGATAAAATATCACGAATATTCGATTTTAGCGAATATTTCACGAATATTCGGCTATATATTCGTGATATATCGCGAAATCGAATATGGCGTATTCCGCTCAACACTAATCCCACGCTGTTCTGAGGTTTGAACAGTGTACACATGGACATATGCTGGGGCACTATGGGAGGGGGGACTATTAGCACAAGTGGAGGGGGGTCTATACTGATGGAGAGGGGTGTATATGCTCAGTGGGTCTATGCTGATGGAGGGGGGTGTATATGCTGAGGGGGTCTATGCTGATGGGGGGGGTGTATACCCTGAGGGGGTCTATGTTGATGGAGGGGGGCTGCACTGGGGGGCTCTATACTGATGGGGAGGTGTCTATGCTGCGGGACAGGGTCTGCACTGCGGGAGAGGGGTCTGCACTGAATTCGCTGACTGGGATGCCTCACCAGCCCCATTTCAGCCAGACCCCAGGACCAGCAGGCAGACCTTTGGCCCCAGCAGCTGGATCCCAGGACCAACAGCCCAGCTCCAGCAGCCAGATCCTTGGCCCCAGTAGCCGGACCCCAGGCTCCAGCAGCCCACCTTTAGCAGCCAGACCCCAGGACCACCAGCCCAGCCCCTGTGTGATCAGGCTGCATGTCATGGGCACTGGTATAGCTGCATTTAATTGGAGGGGGGGCATTATTGGCGTGAAGCGTTACCTCCCTGAAGTGAGTTTTTGCAGGTTGGGGTGTCTGCTGATATACAGTATACAGGGGTCTTCTCTCTGGAAGGATAACAAACTGAGAATTATCTGGACTGTACTGGGATAAATATGGTCTAGTACGTATCTGGCCTCTAGATGGACAGTTGGATAAATGGCTCTATATTTAGGACGTATCTGGTCTATAAACCAGAGGCTCTGGATGGACAGTTGGATTAATGTTTCCATATGTAGCTATGTAAATATTACAATACTCTATATAAGTGTATATCAGCATCTTTTGGAGATAAAAGACATCACAGTGACTATGGAGGAAGAGGACGGACATGACGGGAGAGTTACTTGGTGTAAATATATGATAATATCTTATTACCTCCTCTGCTATCGGTTGCAGAAATATCTCCCTCCGCTTCCAGCATGCTTTCCACTCTCGAGAAACTTTGCGTCTGTAGGGGACATCACTTCCTGTCTGTAGATTACATTTCCTGTCTGTTGACATCACTTCCTGTTTATATCTGCTTTCACTTCCTGTCTCTGCATTGCACGCATCATAAGTGAGATCACCGCCTTGTGGAGAAAATACACACTGCAGCCTATGTTTTTATAAACTTTGACAGATACTTCTTGATATTTTCTTTAGCTTTGGTGCTTAAAGTGGAACTTTAGTCAGAAAATAAGGTCCTTCTAGATCACCTCAGGCTGGCACCTTTTTAACGTACAGCTATGTAAAATATAAAAAATAAGTAGCGGCACCTCACCAGTTACCACAGCACACTCGTGAGGATGGTAATAAAAAGGGGCAGAGCAGGACACTCACACTACTGTGGGGGGTGAAAGAGGCAGAGGATACTGATGTACAGATGAAGGGGGACAGATAAGGACAGGACTATACTGTGTAGGGGGAAGAGGAGGACACTACTTTAAGGGGGCTGAATGGAGGCAGAAGAGGACACTGATGGGAGGGGAAAAATTAAGGGGAGCAGAGGAGTACACTGCTGTGGGGGGTGATATGAAAGGGGGTAGAGAAGGATAGTGCTATGTTTGATGTTGTATGACATCATGATACCTGTTTGATGTTGTATGACATCCTTGAGACGCAGCTATTATTGTTTTGTTATTTGGGTATGCGCAATATTTATTTCTTTTTTTTTTGGTATATGAAGGTGCACCATGTCGCCACAACCTCTACCCACCTCCTGTACCATGTGTTCAGTCTCTGCTCATCTCCTGTAACATGTGCTCAGTCTCTGACCATGTGCTTTGTCCTCAGTCTCTGACCATGTACTATGTACCTTCAGGTCTGGAATGGATTTTAAGGGGAACCCTGCACCAAAATTTAAAAAAATAATGGCGTGGGGTCCCCCCAAAATCTCTTCCAGGCCCTTCAGGTCTGGTATGGATTTTAAGTTGAACCCCAAAACGTAAAAATGGCGTGGGGGGTCCCCCAAAACCCATACCAGACCCTTATCCAAGCAGGAAAAGGGGGGACGAGAGAGCGCCCCCCCCTCCTGAACTGTACCGGGCCACATGCCCACAACATGGGGGGGTTCTTGGGGATCCCACAACCCTTGCCCGGTGGTTGTGGGGGTATTATCGGAATCTGGAAGCCCCTTTAACAAGGGGGGCCCCCAGATCTTGGCCCCCCTTAGTAAATGAGTATGGGGCTAAATTGTACTTCTACCCATTCACCAAAAATGTTAAAAAAATATATAAACGACAGCAGTTTTTGACAATTCCTTTATTTAAAAAAAAAAGTGTTTTGCTTTGGTCCCACATTCCATGAATGGATTACGCTATTATATCATCCACAGTTAAACTTAATGGAATCATTTCGGATTTCTTCCTGGTAGCTAGGGGGGCACGCTAGGGATGTCCTCTGTCCCCTGGTTTATTTGCCCTACTTAGGCCTCGTACACACGACCGAACATGTCTGCTGAAACTGGTCCGCGGACCAGTTTCAGCGGACTGATCCGACCGTGTGTACGGCCTAGCAGACAGGTTTTTCCAGCAGACAAGTTTTAAAGCATGCTTTAAAACTTGTCGGCTGGAAACCCGTCCGTCCGACATGTCCGCTGGTTAGTACTTCCTGGTTTGGTGACGTGGCGGCGTCAACGTCACCGCCACGTCACCGCGCTGTCTGTCCGCGGGGATTTCGGTTTGATGGTGTGTACAGCCATCAGACCGAAATCTCCGAGCGGACATGTCCAATGAAAACGGTCCGCGGACCGTTTTCATCGGACATGTTCGATGGTGTGTACGGGGCCATAGACTTATGTGTGTCCTCTGGGGTGAAGGGGATTCAGGTGGGAGTGTTGGAGGAAAAAAACGTTGCTATATGCCGAGTATGTAGTAACCACTCGTTAGCCTCAGCTTTATCCATCTTAGATACCTTCTCTCAGTTTTCGGGTCTTAGGGTAAACTGGGGTAAGTCACAAATTTTACTGTTGCTCGTCCCATCTCCGACCCTGAGGGCCCCAATAGGCTGCTCACTGCAGTGGGTTGATAAGGTAAAATATTTGGGCTTAACTATCTCACAGTCAATTTCGGATTTTATCCCTCTTAAAGTTACTCTGAGGCCCCATACACACGAGAGGATTTATCCGCGGATACGGTCCACCGGACCGTTTCCGCGGATAAATCCTCTCGAGGATTTTGATCCGATGGAGTGTACTCACCATCGGATCGAAATCCGGGCCGAAATCCCATTGCGATGACGTGTCGCGCCGTCGCCGCAATGATGTCACGGCGACGTGCGCGACGCTGTCATATAAGGAATTCCACGCATGCGTCGAATCATTACGACACATGCGGGGGATTGATTCGGACCGATTGATCCGGTGAGTCTGTACAGACCAGCGGATCAATCCGTTGGGATGGATTCAAGCGGATAGATTTGAAAGCATGTCTTAAAATTTTTATCCGCTGGAAATCCATCCCAGGGGATAAAAATCCGCGGAAACAGATCCGCTGGATCGTACACACCAGGGGATCTATCCGCTGGAGCCGGTCCGCGGATCAATTCCAGCGGATGGATCCTCTCGTGTGTATGGGGCCTGATTGTACAAACTCCTACGCTACGCATGAAAGCCTGCGCAACCTACCGTTATTCCTGCTCGGTAGAATTAATCTGATGAAAATGAAATTTCTCCCAGTGTGGCCAATCTTTTCATGGCCCACTGGGAGCGAGACGTGATTTTCCATGACATGCCGCCCCAGCTCCTGTGCTACAGGAGATATATCGACGATTTGATTATGATCTGGGAGGGTGACATTTCCACTCTTCAGGAGTTTATGAATAGGCTTAATAATAATAACAGGAATATCATTCTTACCTGGAAAGTCTCCCATGAGCAGGTCACATTTCTAGATTTGGAAATTTTCAAAAGAGATTCCAGATTATTGACCAGAAATCATTTTAAAGTAACCGATCGGAATGGGTATATCCCGCTTACTAGCTGCCATCACAAGTTATGGTTGTGTAATATTCCTAGAAAACAATTTGTCAGACTCCGTAGCAATTGTACCCTTGAGTCTGACTTCTTGTCACAGTCGCAGGAGTTGGCGACTAGGTTCGCCTCTAAAGGTTATTCTCCACCTTCCAAGAAAAACCATTATAGCTGATAAGCCCCAACCTTTGGATAAGGAAAAGGGCAGCAACTATAAAATGGTGGAAAAAGGAGGAAACTAAAGCGCTAGCCAATACTATCAACGTGAGGAATAAAATTGTGAAAACAATAATATAGAAAAATTAATGCAGCTCAAATCTAAAATGTACTAACGATAAAGAAATTGAAATGAATAATGTTGAATGATGAGCGCAAAAAATTGGTAAATGGTGCATACACAAACAATATATATAAATATGAATAAGATCCCCTATAGGGGAATGAAACCAAATAGTGTATTAATTAAGTTCTAGAATGAAATTCCATAGCCACTCAAAACCGCTGTGACAGTGATGCAAACAAAAGTAAACCAAAGTGTCCTGTGTTGCAAAAAATGAATAAAAAATATATATGGTGTCCCACAATAGTCAGCAATGAACTTGTGCATCCAAATAAAAGTGTCAGACACAATCCCACCGGCAGCTGGGCTCACGGAGCGCTTACCTTCCTGATGTTTAAAAACAGCATGTAGATCCTCAGATGGAGATTCAACAACCAAAAAGTGTCCCTTTATGTCAAAAGTGATTTTAGATCAGAGACAGAGCTGTATAAACAGCGTGTAGTACGATCGGATCTCTGCTCTGCGGCCGCGAGCGGATGAAGTCACCAGCAATCCTCCTCTTCCTCACACGTATCGTAACGAACACACGTTACTTAATCATAGGGATTATTCCGGATAGGCGACTACCTAGATCACAGAGGAATACATCCTCTCTAAGACTACACAGGCAGCTTGGAGATGCGTTCCACGGAGAGCTACCACCTACAAAAAATTCAGCTTTCCTTCAATCTATACGGAAAAGTGGGTCCGACATGACAACGCGTACCATCTTTGAGAATAGGTGCATGCAGGATTCTGATCTCCGGGGAGACATCTCTGTGTTCTACAAACAGTTGGCCGCCCCTCTTACTAGGCTCTCGTATCAGGTGGCATGGGACAGGGATCTGGAAATTAGCCCTGAGGCAGAGGACTGGCGTAAATGGAGCATAAGAATCCACAAAGGCATCCTCAATGTAGCCCTGATAGAGGCACGATATAAGGTATACACCAGGTGGTACCTGGTACCAGAACGTCTTCAGGGGTTGTGGACAGGTGGGTTCACCACTCCATGTATGGTAGACGTGCCCCAAGGTGCATTGCTTCTGGATCAGGGTCCCCTCGCTCATATTATCGATCACAATGGTGGATATTATCAAAGATGCCTCAGTCACCCTTCTAAACAAACCAGTACACAATATCCCCAGACACACTTAGACTTTAATATTTTACATATTCTTAGCGGCGAAAATAGCCATTGCATCTGCCTGGAAAAGCCCCATTGTGGACATAGCATTGATGAGCCATTGCGTCTGCCTGGAAAAGCCCCATTGTGGACATAGCATTGATGAAACACAAATTAAATTGGATCATGTTAAACGAGAAAATAGTGAGCATTCTAAATGACAAACAACTCCTCTTCGAGAAAACATGGTCCCCATGGCTCACCTACCTACAGGCCCCTGAGACATAAAGCTATCCACTCACACGACCAAACACAGATTCCCGGATGGACTCGCTTTTCCCTCTTCTCTCTTCTTTTCTCTTCTTCTATCCTGCTTACCTCTGGTACCTTGCCTCCATGATTTTTCGACTTTCCTCTTTTCTGGTTAACCTAGACCTCTCTAGGAATATTGTTGATTATAGGTTCCCCTATAGGGGGCAGTTAGGTTAAACAATTGTTGAAGGAATCTTACCCGCTATGGTATCAAGCCACCCAGACTATCTTGCTGTGATGTTACTCACAGAGACCCACAGAGACCAAGTTATCCTATATACACGCAACATGCGGGATGGCTGATAGAATGACTCTACCACAGAGTACAAATAGATTCTGTGGTATTACAATATCTCGACACTAGACACTGTCCTGCCTCCCATACTAATTAATCTATGTAGGGGGGCCGCAATTAAGCATCTAACCCGCGAGTCGGGTCCATATTTGTTTGTATTAAGCATAGCATTCAATTGTTGCATTGTTGTACTGTTTCCATGCTTGGATGCTTGTTTTCCTGTTCAACAGATATGGGTAGATTCACGTACGTTGCCGCAACTTTGCGGCAGCGTAGCTTAAGGAACTTAAGCTACGCCGCCGTAAGTTAGCGAGGCAAGTACATGATTCACAATGTACTTGCCTGCTAAGTTACGACGGCATAGCCTAAATCGGCGGGCGTAAGGGCACCTAATTCAAATGTGTTTGAGGGGGGCGTGTTTTATGTTAATGAGGCTTGACCTCACATTGTTTATGTTTATTTTAAACTGCGCATGCGCCGGGCGCCTACATTTCCCAGTGTGCATTGTGGCTAAGTACGCCGCACGGGCCTATTGATTTTGACGTGGACGTAAACTACATAAATCCCGATTCACGGACGACTTACGCAAACGACGTACAAAATTAGAATTTCGCCGCGGGAACGGCGGCCATACTTGACATTACTATTCCAACTAGGGCCCAGCTCTAACTTTACGTGGCCAATCTCTTACGGAAACGGCGTAAAAGTACTGCGTCGGCCGGGCGTACGTTCGTGAATCGGCGTATCTACTAATTTGCATATTCTACGCCGACCGCAATGGAAGCGCCACCTAGCGGCCATCCGAAATATTGCAATCTAATATAGGATGGCGCAAGCCGTCGTATCTTAGATATGTTTAAGCGTATCTCTGTTTGAGCATACGCTTAAACATAAGTCGGCGTAGATTCTGAGTTAGGTCGGCTTATCTACTGATAAGCCGGCCTAACTCTTTCTGAATCTACCTAATAGTCTCTTATACAATTCAAACTGCTGCATAAACTTCTGAAGGAGTCGAAAGCTTTTGGCAAAACGTCGAGATTGACGCATCTATTGTAACATGGAATATGTAAACTATGTTTGTTGATCAAAACACAGTAAAATTAATGGTTTTAATAAAAAGATTTAACTGAAATAAAACAAAACATTGTTACATTTTAACAATATTTGTGCATTAATCAGCACCTTAAAAACCCCTATTTTTTGTACTATATACTTACCTGAGTAGTAGAATGTGTTTTGGGGGAAATTGTAAATATGCCCATACTGTGTGTTACAATATTTTATTAATTGACAGGTTTTCTTCTTTGTATTTTCTAAAAACTTGTGACAGAAAAATAAAATCTTTAAAAGACTCATCATGCCTCTTAAAAAAGATACCTTGGGGTGTTTACTCTCCAAAATGTGGCCATTTAGTGGGTGTTTCTCTTATCCTGGCACTGCAGGGCCTCAAGAAATGTGATCGGAAGTCATTTATGCACTTTGAAAGCCTGAAGGTGCTCCTTGGATTTTGGACCCCTTTATGTATCTAAACATAAAAAAAGTCTCACACAAGTTACGATCAGATTCTTTGAAATAAAAATTATCCAGTAGCATTCGATACAAGTACAAGTTTACTGATAATAATCATTCATAATACATATGGAGAAGTACAGAGATAACCAGCGCGGGAGTCCACATCTCAATGGGGTGTAGCCCCGATACAAATATATCAGAAACTTTCATAACAAATTTCATAGCATCATAGTATCTGCATGGCATAGTCCCAACTCACTAGACCTCCCCTCCTAAATACTTCAGCATGACATATAGTCATCCTGACATTTATGCTATAAACAAATGTTTTTGGTCAGGACTCGTGAGTACAACAGGCTAAACTTGCCAAGGACATCTTCCTATTTTCTGGCAAAACTAAGGAAGATGTCCAACCAACTTGTACAGGTCATTTGGCAACCCACCATATGGCCTTGACACAGGGAATTACACAATACTAAAGAATTAAGAACAAAACCAAGTTATACTAGAAGTTATATTAGATATCAACAACTAGTAATAAAGGGTAACTCTAAACGAAAGCGCTCCGGAAGTTCATAGCTCCAGGCTCCCAATATTCTGTCTTAACAGTATCTCCATGCTTGGAAGGAGTAGAAGAAAGTGTTTTGAAGTATAATTGTAAGTAAACCCATGGTGCGTGTGAGAAATAACTTTAAAAAAAATATCTGAGCTGCAAAATGTATGCACTTTGAAAGCCTGAAGGTGCTCCTTGGATTTTGGACCCCTCTCTGCATCTAGACATATAAAAAGTCTCACACTTGTGGTATCCTCATGCTTGGAAGGAGTAGAAGAAAGTGTTTTGATGTGTAATTGTTAAGTATACCCGAGCTGTGTGTGAGAAATAACTTTAAAAAAAATCAGATTTTATTTAAATTTATTTATTTTCCAAAAAGATTGCTGCAGAAACTTACAGCATCAAAAAATTCTGCATGACTCAAGAATTGAGATAGGCCATCAGAACTAGAGGTCGACCGATATATCGGCAGGCCGATATATCGGCCGATATTCGGCCGTTTTGGAGAAATCGGCATCGTTAGGCCGATATTTAACATGGCCGCTAGTGGTGCATCCGCGGGATGCCGCCGCGGCCATAGCATCAGGAAAGGCCGCGGCTTCGGCCTAGCTCCGGAGCCACGGCCATCTTGGTGCACCCAGCGCGGCGGCCCTCCTCTCTGTTTACACCCACAGAGGAGGAGGGGCCGCGCTCGTGGAACACACACCGCTCTCTGGTGTCTGTACTACGGGGGGGCAGGGGGGTGTCTGTACTGAGGAGGGGGGGTGGTCTGCACCAAGGGGGGGTGACACAATTTTTTTTGTGCCAGTGCCAATTAGTGCCACCTGCCATCCAGTGCCACCTGCCAGTACCTGCCAATGCCACCTGCCAGTGCCAATACCAGTGCCACCTGCCAGTGCCAATTAGTGCCACCTGCCAGTGCCATCCAGTTCCACCTGCCAGTGCCAACTAAAGCCATCCAGTGCCACCTGCCAGTGCCATCTGCCAGTGCCAACTAAAGCCATCCAGTGCCATCTGCCAATGCCAACTAAAGCTATCTAGTGCCACCTGCCAGTGCCATCCAGTGCCACCTGCCAGTGCCATCCAGTGCCACCTGCCAGTGCCAACTAAAGCCATCCAGTGCCATCTGCCAGTGCTAACTATTGCCATCCAGTGCCACCTGCCAACTAAAGCCATCCAGTGCCACCTGCCAGTGCCATCCAGTGCCACCTGCCAGTGCCAACTAAAGCCATCTGCCAGTGCTAACTATTGCCATCTAGTGCCACCTGCCAACTAAAGCCATCCAGTGCCACCTGCCAGTGCCATCCAGTGCCACCTGCCAGTGCCAACTAAAGCCAACCAGTGCCATCTGCCAGTGACAATTAGTTTTTAAATACAGTATATATACCATAGTTTGAAGACTTTATAACTTTCACACAGAGTAGATAATAGACACTGATTTGCTATTTTACCAAAGAAATGTAGAAGAATAAATGTTGCCATAAATTTATGAAGAAAGATTGTTTATTTGCAATTATTTTATAAGAATAACTAAGAAAAATGCATTTTATTCAAACTTTTCAGTCCTTTTTCCATTATATTGTATAGTAAAAGTAGTGAAAGAACACAACTAAAAGAAAGCTTTACAAGTCTCTGATATAAAATTAATTTGGCATTTGGGTACAGTGTTGGATGACCGAGTAATTGTCAGTCAAAGTATCATGGTGCTGAAAACTAAAAAATGGTCTTGACAGGAATGGGATTTAACATTGGGGTCTTCAAGTGGTTAACAAGCAATAAAAACTAAGATAGATTCAAAATTTTTATAATTAATGATAATAAACATGGTCCTTTCTGTGAGAAAGATTTCCCGCACTCTGAACATGAATAAGGACGCTCATCTGTGTGAATTCTCTGGTGAGACACAAGGTTTCCTTTCGACCCGAAAGTTTTCCCACACTCTGAACATGAGAATGGATGCTCACCCGTGTGACTGTACTGGTGTAAAATAAGGTTTTCTTTGCAAGTGTAACATTTCCCGCACTCTGAACGTGAATAGGGACGCTCAGCAGTGTGACGTTTCTTGTGTTTAAGAAGGTCTCTCTTATTTGTGAAAAGTTTCCCACACACTGAACATGACAATGGCCTCTCTTCTGTGTGATCTCCTTCCTGCCCTGAAGAAGATTCCTCGGGAATAGACGGATCTATTAAAGTATTTCTACTGTGAGATCTTAGAGTCCTGGTATGTGATTTATCAGAAGATTCCTCAGACGTATTCCGGACATTATGGTCATCTGCTGAGAAACAATTTTACAATAAATGTTAGAAGAATTGTTGGAATCTTGTATTCAGGAGTCATATATGTTGGTCTAGTTCTAAATCTTTTAGATCCGGAATACAAGTGGGAGAAATCAGAACAGAAATAGAAATTCAAAGTAGATAAACAATACAAATCACCCAAATCACACTGTGCGACTTTGTGCATTGAGGACATTGTTATTGAGGAATGGAGATGGACCTTTCATATGGTGTACAGTATCTCCTCCTCATTTGTTGGGAACATGACTTTATATTGAGGAATGGAGATGGACCTTTCATATGGTGTACAGTATCTCCATCTCATTTGTTGGGAACATGACTTTATATTGAGGAATGGAGATGGACCTTTCGTATGGTATACAGTATCTCCTCCTCATTAATTGGGAACATTGGTTAATGTGGTAAATATAATTGCCTTCTTCTGGTGAGGACTAGAGTTGATTTTTTCAAATGGTTTTCAATACCCACAGTACATTGGGCGGTGAGGTAGGTACATCGATGATGTTTTTACTATCAGCAGTTAGTGTTTCTCAGTTTTTCCTGTACAGAATGATGTGACATTCTCCATTTGGTATGTGAGCAGAATAGATTGTGTGTAATTAAACAGAAAAAAAAATGAACCTCTGTATACGGAAGGGGTGTTGTGTTTTTAGAGCTCTGTGGATGAGGAATAATCTGGTTCCAGATGACTAATAAATAAAAATGACTGGATGGTCTTCAAATTAAGAATACTGTATACTACTAATTGTAGGAAAAACATTTTAGAATGTTGATCTGGGAAGTTATCTGATTGCCTCTTGGGATCAGGAAAGAACATTTTAACCTAAAGAAAATTAGGCCGATCTTTATATGGTTATTCTGTCTTCCTCCTGGGTGAATTCAGTAGACATAGACCTTTTCTCCTCTGATGTAACAATGTAAATACAAACTTTATACTCATAGAAATAAAATAATAATGGGAACTGGTTTTATATTTAGTGTTTTTTTTTTTACTTACTTGTGTCCATATGTAGAGAAGATTCCTCCTGTTTACATTCCGTAATCATCTCCCCCTCCTCCATAGACTGCCGATCTCCACTCACCAACCTCTCTTCTTCTTCCTCTTTAATCTCAACTTTGATGTCTTTCAGTTCTTCACCCTAAACCCCATAGGTGATAGAATACATTGGTAAAAAGAAACAAGAGATTACACAGAAGAATGTCCTCTCATAGATTAGAATACATTTTGAGTTCTAGTTGCTCAGTACCACCTACCTGATGATGGTGAGGGATGGTGTGATCTTCCTGTGTGGAATCCCGGGAATACAGAGGACGGGGACATCTCTCTGGTGGGTTCCCATTACTGGATCCATCTGTAGGAAACACACACACTGACTGAATACATTGTTTCTATGTGTTTATCAGATGATGGGGGATCTAGGTGGAGCCTCCGTACTGCTCTCTCCTTTACAATAAAGTCTCCTCTTACCCGGTGATGTGAGGGGCGGCTGATTCTCCATCATGACGTCCTTGTAGAGATCCTCGTGTCCTTCTAAATACCTCTGTTGTCAGACAGTGAGGTGGAGGCGCTGTGATGGGTGATGTCCTGTGAAGATGGCTGCTGGGTGTTAATTGATCTCCAGAAAGTTACTGCTCTATAATCCTGTGTGAAGACAGGAAGTCATAATGATCACTTCATTCTTTCCAGAATTATCCCTATTTCTATCCATGTCAAAAAATAACCCCCTAAAAACAGTATTTTAGGTTTGTGTGTGTAGCGCCCATGTACTTTAGGTACTGGTGCTAGTTAAAATTTAGAGGGAGAATGGAGTGTAGTTAAACTCTGATCCAAATTGTTATGTACAAAACAGGGTCTCTGTCTCAGCTTGGCTGTGCTGTGGGCTCATTCTGTTGCGCTGGGGTGTTCTTCCAGCCCCGATGCTGCAGGTGGCAGCAGTGGAGTCAAGGTTTAGGTGCTCTTTCCCAAAAGCCAATCAGGGGGGTTCGGCCTCACTGTGCATGCTGGAGAAAGGTATTTATGGGGCAGACACCATTGGTTCTGGGTTCTCCTTCGTCCAGTGTGGCACCCACCTTTAGGGTGACCACATCACGGTGGCCCGGCGTTTTGGCCTACCTGGCCGGGGCGCGCGGGCCACGCAGTGTTCCTGGTTCCGGGACCATGTTGGCCTGGAGCATCTGAGCAGCGACGGAGACCCAGTGAGCGACTGGGTTCCCACCTTTGAGGATCCCAAGCTGTATTGCTGTTCGGTGGGGAGTCCGTCTGAGGAGCGACATTGAGAGGCTGGCGGTCCAAAGGGGCCTAGACAAACCACTGGGGATCGAGGTAACCGGACACTGCAGGATTGATCCCCCGTCAGTCGGTACCTGGGCAACAAGTTGAATGAGGTCCAGGCGTACTTCACCTAAGGAGGATTACCTCCGTGACTGCAAATCAGAGAGGGCCTGTTGCAGGGATGTCTCTCTGAGATTCACCAAGCAGGGTCTGTGGCAGAGACTTTTCCTACAATTGTTTGAGTGATACTCCGGCTGCCAGGTCAGTGAGAGAGGCCTCTCCAGGTACACTTAACCCACTAACATAGGAGTGTTGAAAAGAGAGTGTTACGCTTGGGAGCAGGACTGTTTCCCTATCATTACGCCTGAATCTGCTGTTCATCTTTCTTCTTCAACTTTACTTTCCTCACCACAAGTTTATTGTTTTTACCCGGCTGGGTAATAAAGAGCACAGCAAAGAACACCTGTTGCGGACATTCCTTTACTTATACCAAATGCAATATGCATCATTCACCCCTAGGAATTCGGGGGAGCCATGAGGTAAATGTGCCACCCAAAACATCCAGCATCCCCCTCCGGGGGTAATGCTACATGTAGTAGTGGATGTTGGAGATAAAGACATCACAGTGACTATTAAAGGAAGAGAACGGACATGACGGGGTGGGGGGGATTTATTGGTGTAAATAGAAAAGGAATCTTATTACCCTCTTTGTGTGTTCCGGTGATGTGTGCTCTCTTTTTCCTCCTCCTTTCACCTTGGATATTGTACGTTATACAACGTTGTGTGCTTATCTTTTATCAGTTCCCGTCAGAGTGATCCGCACACAATATGTGATCTTGCTATCCTATATCTAGCCCATCCTCCGCCCACACTTCCTGTGCTACTTCTGCTAACTCATCTACGGTTTTCTGCAAACATGCAGAAAGGGGAAGTAAGGTCCACCCTCCCCGATCTCCAATTGTTATAACTACTTGTATTTTGGCCATTAATTCTCTTCCAAGTAAAATTCACAGAGCACCCGGGAATGACTCTACAAGGGTGATACACCATGCATCTATCATCTAAACCAGTAGTCTCCAAACTGTGGCCCGGGGGGCCAGATGCAGTTAGCTTTTATAGTGTGGGGTGGGACCATGAGCACTTGATTGGAGAAAGTAACCATCACTTTGTCCAATCAGAGGGACCTGACAGTGCAAATTGGTGAAACTTACTGTCCAGCAGACAGTTGGAAAAATTGTTTTATAATTAGTAGGGTTGTCCCGAAACCGATACCAGTATCGGTACGGGACCGATACCGAGTATTTGCGGGAGTACGCAAATACCCCCGATACCTAAATAGAATACTTGAAAAACTGATACCCACCCCCACCGCTGCCGCCGCCGCAACGAATGCCGCCGTCGACCCCGTCGCATACCGCAACAACGCCGCCGCCGCCGCATGGGTTAAACAGCGTGCGGGGAATATCACAGCTTTCATTTGAATAGCTGTAGTATTCCCGCTGCGCCGTGTATAGACACTCCCCCTTGCTCGGGATCTGTTCAATCCCGAGCAAGGGGGAGTGTCTATACGTGGCGCAGCGGGAATACTACAGCTATACAAATGAAAGCTGTGATGTTCCCCGCACGCTGTCTAACCCATGTGGCGGCGGCATCAAGGTACGGGGGGGGAATGCTTGATATAGGGGGGACATGGCTGGATATAGGGGGGACATGGCTGCATATAGGGGGGACATGGCTGCATATAGGGGGGACATGGCTGGATTTATGGGGGACATGGGCTGCATATAGGGGGGACATGGCTGGATTTATGGGGGACATGGCTGCATATAGGGGGGACATGGCTACATATAGGGGGGACATGGCTACATATAGGGGGGACATGGCTGGATTTATGGGGGACATGGCTGGATTTATGGGGGACATTGCTGAATATAGGGGGGACATGGCTGCATATAGGGGGGACATGGCTGCATATAGGGGGGACATAGCTGCATATGTGGGGGGACATGGCTGCATATGTGGGGGGACATGGCTGCATATGGGGGGGGACATGGCTGCATATGTGGGGGGACATGGCTGCATATATGGGGGACATGGCTGCATATGTGGGGGGACATGACTGCATATGTGGGGGGACATGGCTGCATATGTGGGGAGACATGGCTGCATTTGTGGGGAGACATGGCTGCATTTGTGGGGGGACATGGCTGCATATGTGGGGGGACATGGCTGCATATGTGGGGGGACATGGCTGCATATGTGGGGGACATGGCTGCATATGTGGGGGGACATGGCTGCATATGTGGGGGACATGACTGGATATGTGGGGGGACATGGCTGCATATGTGGGGAGACATGGCTGCATTTGTGGGGGGACATGGCTGCATATGTGGGGGGACATGGCTGCATATGTGGGGGGACATGGCTGCATATGTGGGGGACATGGCTGCATATGTGGGGGGACATGGCTGCATATGTGGGGGACATGGCTGCATATGTGGGGAGACATATCTGCATATGTGGGGGACATGGCTGCTTTTGGGGACACATTTTAAAAAAAGTATCGGTACTTGTACTCGGTCCTAAATAAGTGGTATCGGGACAACCCTAATATTTAGGATGCATCCGGTCTATAAACTCTGGCTCTGGATAGACAGTTGGATAAATGGTTCTATATTTAGGATGTATCTGGTCTATAAACCAGAAGCTCTGGATGGACAGATGGATAAATGGTTCTATATGTAGCATTACCCCCGAAGGAGCTGCTGGATATTTGGGCGTCACATTTACCTCATGGCTCCCCGAATCCCTAGGGGTGAATGATGCGTATTGCATTTGGTAGAAGTAAAGGAATGTCCGCAACAGGTGCTCTTTGCTGTGCTCTTTATTACCCAGCCGGGTAAAAACAATAAACTTGTGGTGAGGAAAGTAAAGTTGAAGAAAGGAGAACAGCAGATTCAGGCGTGATGGTAGGGAAACAGTCCTGCTCCCAAGCGTAACACTTCTCTGCGCCACTCCTATGTGAGTGTGTTTAGCGTACCCGAACAGGCCTCTCTCACTGACCTGGCAGCCGGAGTATCACTCGAACATTTGTAGGATAAAGTCTCTGCCACAGACCCTCCTTGGTGAACGTCAGGGAGATACCTCTGCCACAGGCCCTCTCTGATTTGTGGTTACGGAGATGATCCTCCTTAGGTGAATTACGCCTGGATCTCCTTCAACTTGTCACCCAGGTACCGACTGACAGGTGATCAATCCTTCAGTGTCCGGCTACCTTGACCCCCGGTGGTTTGTCGAGGCCCTTATGGACCGCCAGCCTCTCAATGGCGGTCCTCAGACGGACTCCCCACCGAACAGCAAATACAGCTTGGGATCTTCAAAGGTGGGAACCCAGTCGCTCATTGGGTCCCCGTCGCTCTGAATATGTGGGCAGACTGTGGGTTGCAAGGTTTCAGCTGTGGCCCGTTGGCCTCATGTGTGGTTGTGTTGGTGGGCAGGGCTGTTTTTGCCTGCCCAGCACGGTCTTATCTTTGTCATTGTCATTATGTGTCTTGTTTATACTTTTGGTGCCACTAATGGATCATATGGGATGTATATGTTTCCTCCTGTTATTTTCTGTGACTTTCTTTATGATGGTCTGTATTTTGTATTTCTTTTTGTTGGCACAATAAACCATTTTTTCTGATTTAAAATAAATAAATAACTGAAATGCAAAACTCCGGTGGGCGTAACAAGATGTCCGCTTGCCACCTTCTCTGCGTTTCGTTCCTGTGGAGGAGTGCGAGGTGTAGCAAGATGGTGGCGACGGAACGTCACTTCTATTACCATTTCTGACGGGTCGCCATATCTGACAGAACACCTGCAAACATGCAGAAATGGGAAGTAAGGTCCACGCTGCCCACATCTCCAATTGTTTTGGCCATTAATTCTCTTCCAAGTAAATTCACAGAGCATAAGATGATTGGGGATCTAGGTGGAGCCTCCGTACTGCTCTCTCCTTTACAATAAAGTCTCCTTATACCCGGTGATGTGAGGGGCGGCTGATTCTCCATCATGACGTCCTTGTATTGATCCTCGTGTCCTTCTAAATACCTCTGTTGTCAGACAGTGAGGTGGAGGCACTGTGATGGGTGACGTCCTGTGAAGACGGCTGCTGGGTGTTAATGGATCTCCAGATAGTTACTGCTCTATAATCTGTGTGAAGACAGGAAGTCGTAATGATCACTTCATACTTTCCAGAATTATCCCTACTTCTACCCATGTCAAAAAATAACCCCTAAAAACAGTATTTTAGGTTTGTGGAGTAGTGGATGGTGGAGATAAAGACATCACAGTGACTATGGAGGAAGAGAACGGACATGACGGGGGGGGGGGGGGATTTATTGGTGTAAATAAGAAAAATAATCTTATTACCCTCTTTGTGTGTTCCGGTGATGTGTGCTCTCTTTTTCCTCCTCCTTTCACCTTGGATATTGTACGTTATACAACATTCTGTGCTTATCTTTTATCAGTTCCCGTCAGAGTGATCTGCGCACAATATGTGATGTTGCTATCCTATATCTAGCCCATCCTCCGCCCAAACTTCCTGTGCTACTTCTGCTAACTCATCTACGGTTTTCTGCAAACATGCAGAAAGGAGAAGTAAGGTGCACCCTCCCCCATCTCCAATTGTTATAACTACTTGTATTTTGGCCATTAATTCTCTTCCAAGTAAAATTCACAGAGCACCCGGGAATGACTCTACAAGGGTGATACACCGTGCATCTATCATCTAAACCAGTAGTCTCCAAACTGTGGCCCGGGGGGCCAGATGCAGTTAGCTTTTATAGTGTGGGGTGGGACCATGAGCAATTGATTGGAGAAAGTAACCATCACTTTGTCCAATCAGAGGGACCTGACAGTGCAAATTGGTGAAACTTACTGTCCAGCAGACAGTTGGAAAAATTGTTTTATAATTAGTAGGGTTGTCCCGAAACCGATACCAGTATCGGCTGCATATGGAACACAACGTGGCACGCACGCCCCGGTAGGCGCTGGGGCGCGGTGATGTGGTTACCCTAAAGGTGGGAGAAGACCCAGAACCAATGGCGTCTGCCCCATAAATACCCCTCCCCAGCATGCACAGCGAGGTCAAACCCTCCCGATTGGCTGCTGGGAAAGAGCACCCAAACCTTGACTCCACTGCTGCCACCTGCAGCACCGGGGGGTTGGAAGAACACCCCAGTACAACAGAATAAGCCTGCAGCACAGCCAAGCTGAGACAGAGACCCTATTTTACACACAACAATTTGGATCAGAGTTTTTTTTTTTTAAGTGTATTTTGTGCGTGTAACCGAGAGAGGAGCCGGACTGCAGTAGTTGGGAGTAGGCAGGCCTCCCCCAGAGGCAATCTGCCACCTATCTCCATGCCCCGGGTGGCAATGGTGGGTGTGTGAGGGAGTCCTCCCACACAGCCTGCCCTACCTGCTCCGCTTTGAAGCCCAACGGGGCAGAGGGACTCCCTATAAGGGAGTGAGAGGATCTAGCCCGCTCAACCAGCCCCGTTAGTCCTTTGACTCTCTTTTTAGAGACCGCATGGTCAAAGTGCGTGCATGTTAACCCAATTTCGAGTGCGTGTAAGTGTGGTGGTTTTTTGCGGGAGGGGGGTGGGCGTACTAAGCGCAGGCTTACCTCGCATAGCACACCCACCGGGAGCCGGGCTGAGACCACCAAACTCAATTCACATGTAGCCGAGACCGGGATCCGAACCCCTAGCTGCAGAGGTGAATGGCTTGTCAGCGCAGTGCCAATCGCGTTGAGCCACCGCAGCTCCCCTTGGATCAGAGTTTAACTACACTCTGATCTCCCTCTAAATTTAACTAGCACCGGTACTATAAAGTAACCAGGCGCTACACATATTTAGGATGTATCTGGTCTATAAACCTATAAGGCTCTGTGTACATATTATAATACTCTATATATACGTCTGTATAGGAGTATCTGTTGGAGATAAAAGACATCACAGTGACTATGGAGGAAGAGGATGGACATGACGTGGGGGGTTATTGGGTGTAAATATAAAATAATTTGTATTACCTCCTCTGCTGCCGATTGCAAGGATATCCTTCTCTGCTTCCTGCAAACTGTCTTATCTCTAGGAACCTCCCATCTATAGTTGAAATCACTTCCTGTCTTTGCGTTCCACTGAAAATAAGTGAGATCAGCACCTTGTTGAGAAAAAAACAACCGCAGCCTGTGTTTTTAAATACTTTGAAAGCTGCTTCCTGGATTGTTCTTCAGTTTTGGTGCCTAACCACTTGCCATATACAGTAGCCGTTGGATAAAAACAACAAGACGGCGGGCTCCTGAAGGTTGGGGGCTGTATAAGAATGGCCTTCCCATTTGCACTGCTCATGTGTGCCCTCTAAAGTGTGCTGTTGCACCTTTTGTTAAAAAAAATGTGCAGTTGCATGCCCCGTGATCACTGAGCCCATCAGACATGGCAGATCAAAGAGCAGGGTACAAAACCAATTAAATTTGGCCTGTCCCGTGTGATCACTGTGACCAATCACCGCTATCATAAATGTGAACAAAAGCTGCATGTTGGTGCCACCATAAGCACAGGACAATGTCACCAAAGCAGCCAACCAATGTCCCTGATCACTACCAACTCCAGTACAGTATCACCATACCATTTCAACCAGCAACAGTGTCCATTATTGCTAGCCATCCCAGTACAAAATCACCAGGCAACAGTATTCCTTATTGTTGCCACCCCATGACACTTTCACTACACTTGTGTAAGCCAATAACAGTGTTCCCGATCACCGCTACACAAGTCCTACTGTCACCAGATGAGTGCAGCCATCAGCAGTTTTCCTGATCACTCCCACAGAAGTCCCAGTGTCACCTGACCAGTGTCAGCCAGCAACAGTGTTCTAGATTTCCTGATCACCAGCTTGAGTCCCATTGTCCCCAGACCAGTGTAAGTTAGAAACAATGGCCCGGATTCACATACATTGGCACATATTTATGCTGGCGTAGCGTATATAATATACGCTACGCCGACATAGCGCAGAGAGGCAAGCACCGAATTCACGAAGCACTTGCCTCCCAAACTGCGCTGGGTTCCCTCGGCGTAAGTCGTCGTAAGTGGAAGTGGGCGTGAGCCATGCTAATGAGGTGTGACCCCATGCAAATGATGGGCCGAGTGCCATACAAGTACTTAAAACATATGGCGCATGCGCCGTCCCGTGGACGTATCCCAGTGCGCATGCTCAGAATCACGTCGGAACTGCTCCCTAAGATACGACGGATCATTGCCTACGACGTGAACGTAACCTACGCCCAGCCCTTTACTATGTAAACGACTTAAAATACGACGGCTGTGTTCCCTGGTCCATACGTTTGCATGGATGCTGCTGACTTACACCTGCTATATGGGGCATAACTTTACGCCGGACGTAGGACTTTATGCGCACTGCGTCGGACGGACATACGTTCGTGAATCAGCATATCTCCCTCATTTGCATATGTGAATAGAAAATCAACGGGTGCGCCAAATACGTCCAGCGTAAATATGCGCCCACTCTACGCCGGCGTAGGAAAGTTACGTCGGTCGGATGAAGCCTATTTTCAGGCGTATCTTGGTTTCAGTGTCCGGCGCATAGATACTTACGCTGCGTATCTCGAGATACGCCGGCGTAAGTGCTTTGTGAATCCGGGCCAGTGTTTCTGATCACCGCCACACCAGTCCCAGTACCTGATTGCTGAGCACATTACTGTCTGTTGTCCTACCTGACCCATCTGTGTATCCCACTGACTAAGTTGCCGAGACACCAGTCCCAGCCATCCCCTGCAGACAACTGCACTCCTGGAACCACAGGAACTCTATTGTTCACCCTTTGTTCATCCTCCTATACATCATGGTCAGTGATCATGGCATTCCTGGGGACAACCACATATCAATAGGTTAGCTTGCCTGGCTTACAGGTACAAGGACTGCTACAGGTGACAACACAGAGCTGTATTCACTTACCACTTGTAGATTAGAGTGACCAGACATCCCCGGTTTCAGGGGACAGTCCCTGGATTGAGGACACTGTCCCCGGACCAAGTCTGTCCCCGGTTTTGTCCCCGGATTGGATTTGAACAGGGGCTGGGGAAATTTCAAAGACAGTCAGTACAGAATAATAATAAAAAAAATTACACACCCGCCGCTCCTACTAGCATACAGGGGTTTATTTTTTCCATTAACTGTACCCCTTTCTGATGATCATGTGCTAGTCGGAGCAGAGGGACTATTTCTTCAGTTTCGGGTCCATGCCCATTCAGATCCGCTCACATGTTCTTCTGCCTTGGCTCAAATCCTGGCCAGCCACCTGCCTGCTTATCTGCTTGCCTTCCCAGGCGGAGTGATCTTCCTCCGCTTCCCACCCAGTAGTAGCCAGGGCCCGGCCCCCAGAGAGTAAGACTTGACAAGCTGTGAGCCTGGCGTCGGCGGCGACGGGCAGAGAGTTGCTGATCGCCCCCCAGGGTGATTGATGGGAGAATGGCTCCTGATCAATCCCCGCATGCCGCGGTACCCGTGCTCCCCCCCACTTCAGCTCCTCGCCAGAAACGATTTTGCACTCGCAAAATGCGAGTAGGCGAGGGGAAATTTTGAGGGCTGTGTTACAAGATTTATCAGTGTTCTTATGTACATACTGTACCTTGCTCAGTTATCTCCAGAAGTTGGCAGGAAACTAGCACCCACTACCTTATAGTAGGTGCTAGAATGAGGTTTTTCATGTTCCAGGTATTAGTGCAGGCAAATTTAGGCAGGCCTGTGCTGTAAGCTAGGCCGGTTTGTTTTGATCTGTGACTGGGAAGTTCAGTGTAGCAGTGGGTGTGACCACTTGTGCTCAGGCTCTGAGGCGCCTCCCCTGCTTCCAGTCAGTAAGTTCTGGAACAGAGGCTGAACTTGAAGTTCTGAGTGACAGGCAGCTCATGTGCGGAGTTCTGCCAATCCCATTGGCAGGCAGTGTTGCTCATCTTCCTTTAAAAAAGTAATTAGTTACAGTTACAAATTACTTGTCCGAAAAAGTAATTGAGTTAGTGACTCAGGGCCAGATTCTCAAAGAATCGGCGTTGGCGTAGTGTAAGCCATTTACACCACGCCACCGCAACTTACTGGAGCAAGTGCCGTATTCTCCAAGCACTTGCTCCGTAATTTGCGGGGGCGTAGTGTAAATGGCCCGGCGTATGGCCACGTAATTCAAAGGGGGCGGCTTGTATTCAAATTAAGCGCGCCCCCGCGCCGATCGAACTGCGCATGCACCGGGCGGAAAAAGAGCCCAGTGCGCATGCTCCAGCTCACGACGGAAAACGTCAATGACGCCGACGTGAGCGTCATTGACGTAAAGTCGTATTCGCGGACGACTTAGTAAAACGACGTAACCGACGGAAAAAGACGACGCTGACCCGACGCCATACTTAACATGGCATACGGCGGACTGGCGTAAGGTTACCCCTCATATAGCAGGGGTAACCTTGCGCTTACGGAAACGAGGGAAACGATGACTACGCGGCGCAAATTCGTTCGGGAATCGGCGTATCAGGCTCATTTGCATAGTCAAATGAGAACTGAACGTAAACGCCACCTAGCGGCCAGCGTCGAATTACATCTAAGATCCGACGGTGTAAGTGACTTACACCTGTCGGATCTTGGCCGTATCTATGCGAAAATGATTCTAGGAATCACTCGCATAGATACCCGGGGCCAAAAACAGAGATACAACGGTGTTTCCTGAGATACACCGTCGTAACTCTTTTGAAAATCTGGCCCTCAGTTACTACATTGGCAAAGTAATTAGTAAAAGTAATTCAGTGTAACACAGTGTCACACTGCACACTGAATCTGATATTGTACAGTATTTTGTAAAGTATTGCTGGGCAGGTGGAGTGTTATGATGATATTAATAATTGTACACAGTATTGCATTTGCTGAGCCTGCCTGGGCATGTGGAGCGGTCCACATGCCCAGGCAGGCCCAGCAAATGCAATACTGTGTATAATTAATTATCAACTCCACCTGCCCACAGTGCCCAACTGCCCACTGCCCAGGCATGTCATCCTTTGTGGGGAGAGCCTGGATAAGCCCGCTAAGCTGCCTGATATGATATCTGGCTCTGACTCTATCCCCACCTCCTGGGTCTGTGTGTCCCGTGTACTGTGCGGGTGTACCTGTGCCTCTCCATCGCCGACTGTCATGATCTCCTCGGCGGGCTCCAACGCCGCTGTTCCGCCGGTTTCATCCGTTTTAGGCATATCGCCGTTATACACTGAAGACACTGCTGGAGCTTGGTATGAGATCATTTCAGGTAGTGAGTCCCGCCTTGAGACCATACCGGAGGTCCCGTCTTCCTGCTGTGCCAGGTCCCACTCCCTTCTCACCGTCAAGTATCGGGTAAGAGTGGCTGGGAGTGTACGGAGTGACGTTTCGACGTGGCCGCATCAGGTGGTCGGTGATTCATAAGCAGCGTCACGGGAGGAGGCAGAGTACGGCTTTTAAAAAAACTAGCTGATTCCCCTCGACCAAATGAGCATCAATCTAAGGTTAAAAAAATTTTTTTTGGGTGAACTCCCGCTTTAAGGACCTAACCCGCGAGTCAGGTCCATATTTGTTTGTATTAAGCATAGCATTCAATTGTCGCATTGTTGTACTGTTTCCATGCTTGGATGCTTGTTTTCCTGTTCAACAGATTTTTTTTTTTTTCGATACACGTGGAGCAAGCGAGGACTGTTCACTGTTCTACTTGATGGTTCTTTAACAATCTACGTAAACGATTAACAAAAAAGCATTGAAACAGAAATCTATCCATCTGCTTCAGGTGCTGTTATATTTTTCCGCTTGCCCCATTTTTCTACTGCATTGATATTCCATTTTGTGTTTGCTCTCATACAGAGCCTTCCCACCCCAGTGAGCTACTGGCTACCCCCCTGGTTTTCTTTCCCTTTTGGATATACCATCTACATAAGCAGGACCTGAAGTTACTTCTGAGTGACACAATAGATTAGTGACCCCTTTCCTGGACTTTTTGTCCTCCCTATATCATTTCAGCTGCCTTGATCATCAGTACATGGGCTCCAGTTGTTGATGTAAATACTGATAATATCTCTTCCTTCACTCTCATTTTTATTATTTAACAGATAGTCTCTTATAAAATTCAAATTGATGCATAAACTTTTGAAGAAGTCCAAAAATTTGGGCGAAACGTCGAGATTGAGGCATCTATTGTAACATGGAATATGTATGTTTGGTGATCAAAACACAGTGAGATTTGATGGTTTTAATAAATATTTTTAACTGAAATTAAACAATTTTTTTAAAATTTTAACAATTTTTGTGTATTAATCAGCACCTTAAAAAACATTTTTTTTTTTTTTACTATATACTTACCTGAGTAGTACAATGTGTTTGGGGGGGAAATTGTAAATATGCCCATACTGTGTGTTACAAAATTTTATTAATTGACAGGTTTGTGTAAAAAAATTAAAATCATTTTAATTTTCTTCTTGTATTTTCTAAAAACTTATGTCAGAAAAATAAAATCCTCAAAAGACTCATTATGCCTCTTTAAAAGATACATTGGGGTGTTTATTCTCCAAAATGTGGTCATTGTGTGGGCATTTCTCTTATCCTGGCACTGCAGTGCCTCAAGAAATGTGATCGGAAGTCATTTATGCACTTTGAAAGCCTGAAGGTGCTCCTTGGATTTTGGATCCCTTTATGTATCTAGACATATAAAAAGTCTCACACAAGTTACGATCAGATTCAGATTCTTTGAAATAAAAAGGATCCAGTAGCATTTGTTACAAGTACAAGTTTACTGATAATAATCATTCATAATCATAATACATATGGAGATCTACAGAGATAACCAGCGGGGTGTGGCCCCGATACAAATATATCAGAAGCTTTCATAACAAATTTCATAGCATCATAGTATCTGCATGGCATAGTCCCAACTCACTAGTCCTCCCCTCCTAATTACTTCAGCATGATATATAGTCATCCTGACATTTAGGCTATAAACAAATGTTTTTGGTCAGGACTCGTGAGTACAACAGGCTAAACTTGCAAAGGACATCTTCCTATTTTCTGGCAATACTAAGGAAGATGTACGGGTCATTTGGCAACCCACCATATGGCCTTGACACAGGGAATTACACAATACTAAAGAATTAAGAACAAAACAGAGTTATACTAGAAGTTATATTAGATATCAACAACTAGTAATGAAGGGTAACTCTAAAAGGAGCTCCAGAAGTTTTCATAGCTCCAGGCTCCCAATATTCTGTCTTAACAGTATCTCCATGCTTGGAAGGAGTAGAAGAAAGTGTTTTGAAGTGTAATTGTAAGTAAACCCATGGTGTGTGTGAGAAATAACTTTAACAAAAATATCTGAGCTGCAACATTTATGCACTTTGAAAGCCTGAAGGTGCTCCTTGGATTTTGGACCCCTCTATGCATCTGGACATATAAAAAGTCTCACACTTGTGGTATCCTCATGCTTGAAAGGAGTAGAAGAAAGTGTTTTGATGTGTAATTTTAAGTATACCCGAGCTGTGTGTGAGAAATAACTTGTTTAATAAAATCAGATTTAATTTCTTTATTTTTCAAAAAGATTGTGGCAAAAACATCAAAAAACTCTACATGCCTCTTACTAAATACCTTGGACTGTCTACTTAGATGTCATTTGGGGGTATTTGTACTGTCCTGGCATTTTAGAGCCTCAAGAATTGAGATAGGCCATCAGAACATCAGGATTTCAAATACAGTGGCCCGGATTCACGTAGAACCGCGTATCTTTGTGCGGGCATAACGTATCCTATTTAAGTTACGCCTCCGCAACTTTGTCAGGCAAGTGCTGTATTCTCAAACCAAAGTTGCGGCGGCGTAGCGTAAATAGGTCGGCGTAAGCCCGCCTAATTCTAATGTGGTAGATGTGGGCGTGTGTTATGTTAATTTAATGTGCCCCACGTAAATGACGCTTTTTACGAACGGCGCATGCGCCGTCCGTGAAAGTTTCCCTGTGTGCATGCTCCAAATTAACCCGCAAGAAGCCAATGCTTTTGACGTGAACGTAAATGACGCCCAGCCCTATTCGCGAACGACTTACGCAAACGACGTAAAATTTTCAAAATTCGACGCAAGAAAGACGTCCATACTTAATATTGGTACGCCTCATATAGCAAGGGTAACTTTACGCCAGGAAAAGCCTAACGTAAACGGTGTATCTGTACTGCGTCGGCCGGTCGTACGTTTGTGAATTGGCGTATCTAGCTGATTTACATATTTCTAGGCGTAAATCAGCGTACACGCCCCTAGCGTCCAGCGTAAATATGCAGTTAAGATCCGACGGCGTAAGATACTTACGCCGGTCGGATCTAATACAAATCTATGCGTAACTGATTCTAAGAATCAGGCGCATAAATACGACGGCTCGGACTCAGAGTTACGACGGCGTATCTGGATACGCTGGCGTAACTCGTACGAGAATCCGGGCCAGTATATATACCATTGTTTGAAGACTTTATAACTTTCACACAGAGTAGATAATATACACTGATTTGCTATTTTACCAAAGAAATGTAGAAGAATAAATGTTGTCCTAAATTTATAAAGAAAGATTATTTATTTGCAATTATTTTATAAGAATAACTAAGAAAAATTATTTTTATTCAAACTTTTCAGTCCTTTTTCCATTATATTGTATAGTAAAAGTGGTGAAGGAACACAACTAAAAGAATGCTTTACAAGTCTCTGATATAAAATTAATTTGGCATTTGGGTACAGTGTTGTCAGTCAAAGTATCACGGTGCCGAAAACTAAAAAATGGTCTTGACAGGAATGGGATTTAACATTGGGGTCTTCAAGTGGTTAACAAACAATAAAAACGAAGAATCTAAATCTTTATAATTAAAGATAATAAACAAAAAAAAATGTATTATTGGTTGGACCAATGAGCTTCTACAATAAAATATAAAAAGACCAATAATGTACAGAAACCGATATCAACAAATAAGAAGTGTTGTCCATGTATTGTCATATCTGGCAATGTGTTAGCCCAGTTTAGTTGTATGGTGCGGTCTGTGTGAGTGCGGGACCGAGTCATCTCTGTATGTTTAGAGGATCATATTACTAGAATTCAATCCCTGCAGACTCAGATCTATCAAACCGAACCTGAAAAAAATTCAATATATTCCGCCCCTCCCCCAACACACCACTGTTATGAGAAAGATTGTTATCTCGTGTGAGTTTTCTGGTGATGCACAAGGTTTACTTTCGAAGTGAAAGATTTCCCGCACTCTGAACATGAATAGGGACGCTCACCCGTGTGAATTCTCTGGTGTTGCACAAGGTGTCCTTTATGTGAGAAAGATTTCCCGCACTCTGAACATGAATAAGGACGCTCACCCCTGTGAACTCTCTGGTGATACTCAAGGCTTGCTTTCAAACGGAAAGATTTCCCACACTCTGAACATGAATAAGGACGCTCACCTGTGTGAACTCTCTGGTGTTTAACATGTTGCCCTTTCTGATTGAAAGATTTCCCACACTCTGAACATGAATAAGGACGCTCACCTGTGTGAACTCGCTGGTGATACACAAGGTTTCCTTTCTGTGAGAAAGATTTTCTGCACTCTGAACATGAATAAGGACGCTCGCCCTTGTGAACTCTCTGGTGATACACAAGGGATCCTTTCGACTTGAAAGATTTCCCACACTCTGAACATGATAAAGGACGCTCACCTGTGTGAACTCTCTGGTGATACACAAGGGGTCCTTTCTGATTGAAAGATTTCCCACACTCTGAACATGAATAAGGACGCTCACCTGTGTGAACTCTCTGGTGATACACAAGGTTTCCTTTCTGTGAGAAAGATTTCCCGCACTCTGAACATGAATAAGGACGCTCACCTGTGTGAACTCTCTGGTGATACACAAGGGATCCTTTCGACTTGAAAGGTTTCCCACACTCTAAGCATGAATAAGGACGCTCACCTATGTGAGCTCTCTGGTGATCCACAAGGTATCCTTTCGACGTGAAAGATTTCCCACACTCTGAACATGAAAAAGGACACTCACCTGTGTGACCTCTCTGGTGATACACAAGGTATCCTTTCGACTTGAAAGATTTCCCACACTCTGGGCATGAATAAGGACGCTCACCTGTGTGAACTCTCTGGTGATACACAATGCCTCCTTTCGACTTGAAAGATTTCCCACACTCTGAACATGAATAAGGACACTCACCCTTGTGAACTCTCTGGTGATCCACAAGGCTTCCTTTGGCCGTGAAAGATTTCCCACACTCTGAACATGAATAAGGACGCTCACCTGTGTGAACTCTCTGGTGATACACAAGGGGTCCTTTTGACTTGAAAGATTTCCCACACTCTGAACATGAATAAGGACGCTCACCCTTGTGAACTCTCTGGTGATCCACAAGGCCTCCTTTGGACGTGAAAGATTTCCCACACTCTGAACATGAGAAAGGTCGCTCACCTGTGTGACTGTACCAGTGTTTAAGAAGGTTTTGTTTGGTAGTGAAACATTTCCCGCACTCTGAACATGAATGTGGACGTTCACCTGTGTGAATTTTTTTATGTTTAAGAAGGTCTCTCTTTTTTGTGAAAAGTTTCCCACACACTGAACATGACAATGAACTTTCTTCTGTGTGATCTCCTTCCTGCCCTGAAGAAGATTCCTCGGGAATAGACGGATCTATTAAAGTATTTCTACTGTGAGATCTTAGAGTCCTGGTATGTGATTTATCAGAAGATTCCTCAGATGTATTCCGGACATTACGGTCATCTGCTGAGAAATAATTTTACAATAAATGTTGGAAGAATTATTGGAATCTTGTATTCAGGAGTCATATATGTTGGTCTAGTTCTAAATCTTTGAGCTCCAGAATGCAAGTGGGAGTAATCAGAACAGAAATAGAAATTCAAAGTAGATAAACGATACAAATCACCCAAATCACACTGTGCGACTTTGTGCATTAAGGACATTGTTATTGAGGAATGGAGAGAGACTTTCCCCCACCTCATTTCTTGGGAACATAATGAATAATGGAGATGAATCTTTTTATATGGTGTACAGTATCTCCTCCTCATTTGTTGGGAACATGACATTATAATGAAATATATGTCATGTAATATAATAAAAGGGTGGCACATAATATTCAGTGTATGTAAAGCTACAGAAATCTGTCGGACTGTGAACATATTACAGTAGATGGTCAGAGACTATAAGCATGGTGCAAATGAGGTCGGAGACTGAGGACATGCTGCAGTAGGCAGACACTGTGAATACCTTCCATGATAATTCTGTTACAGTTTTATTTACAAATCAGTCCTCTCAGATTGGTGTTCTTTACAGGACACTGATGAGGTACATCGATGATGTTCTTACTGTCAGCAGTTGAGGTTTCTCAGTCTTTCCTGTACCGAAGGATAACATGTTCTCTATTTTGCACATGAGCAACACAGATTGCTTGAAATGAAATAGAAAAAAATCTCTGTATACGGAAGAGGTGATTTGTTTTTAGAGCTCTGTGGATGAAGACTTGTCTGGCTCTAGATGACTCTGAAAAATTTACTGGATGTTCTTCTTATGATTACTAATTGTAGGAAAACTATTTTAGAATGATGATCTGGTGAGCTATCTGATTGCCTTTTGGGATCAGGAAGGAATCTTTATAACCTAAAGAAGATTAGGCCGAGCTTTATATGGACATTCTACTGTCCTGGGAATCAGCTGCTGAAGTTTTTTTTTTCTCTTGGGTGAATTCAGTAGACATCGACCTTTTTTCCTCTGATGTAACAATGTAAATACAAACTTTATACTCATAGAAGTAAAATAATAATGGGAACTGGTTCTATATTTAGTGTTTATTACTTACTTGTGTCCTTATGTAGAGAAGATTCCTCCTGTTTACTTTCCATAATCATCTCCCCCTCCTCCATAGACTGCTGATCTCCACTCACCAACCTTTCTTCTTCTTCTTCCTCTTTATCCTCAACTTTGATGTCTTTCCGTTCTTCATTCTAAATTCCAGAGATGATAAACTATAACATCTGGAAACACTGCTGTCAATAATAAGAGATGACATAAAAGAATATTCTCCCATAGAATTATTTTTTAGTTCTTTGTGCCCAGCCCCATCTACCTGATCTCCTGATCTCCCATTCTCTGTATATTGGAGATCTTCCTGTGTAGAATTGTGGGAATCCAGAGGACAACCATCCTCCACAGACTGCTGATCTCCACTCACCAACCTCTCTTCTTCTTCCTCCTTAATCTCATCTTTGATGTCTTTTAGTTCTTCACCCTAAACCCAAAGATGATAGAATACTTGTATAAAAAGGAACTAGTCACAAAGAAGAATGTCCTCTCATAACTTACAATACATTTTTGGATCTACATGCTCAATTCCACCTACCTGATGATGGTGATGGTGAGGGATGGTGTGACCTTCCTGTGTGGAATCCCAGGAATACAGAGGATAGGGACATCTCTCTGGTGGGTTCCCATTACTGGATCCATCTGTAGGAAACATACACACTGACTGAATACATTGTTTCTATGTGTTTATCAGATGATGGGGGATCTAGGTGGACCCTCCGTACTGCTCTCTCCTTTACAAAAATGTGCACCACCCTACAGTTTGGGCCCCACTGTTAGCTGGGAATACAGAGGACAGCAACATCTCTCTGGTGGGTTCCCATTACTGGATCCATCTGTAGGAAACACACACACTGACTGAATACATTGTTTCTATGTGTTTATCAGATGATGGGGGATCTAGATGGACCCTCCGTACTGCTCTCTCCTTTACAATAAAGTCTCCTCTTACCCAGTGATGTGAGGGGCGGCTGATTCTCCATCATGACGTCCTTGTAGAGATCCTCGTGTCCTTCTAAATACTCCCACTCCTCCCAGTTGCTGGGTGTAGATGGCTCACCAGATATTTTCTTAACCACGTAAAGATAGAAAGTAATAACAGTGATCACCAAAAATGTCCCAGAATCCTCCTCACCTCTCTGATCAAGCTTGTATTTTATTAATTTAAATAAAAATGATGTCATATGACCTCCCAAACTCTTATGCCTCGTACACACGATGGGAATTTCTTTTTTCATCGGAAATTCTGATCGTGTGTGGACCCCATCGGACCTTTTTCCGTCGGTGTTTAGAAATAGAACATGTTTTATTTTTTTATGATGGAAAAAAACGATAGGAAATTCCTATCGTCTTTGTGCAACTCCGACAGAGAAAGAACCCACGCATGCTCAGAATCAAGTCAACGCATGCTCGGAAGCATTAAAAAGTATTTTTCTCGGCTCCTCTAAGTGTTTTATGTCACCGCGTTTTGGACGGTCGGAATTTGGTCTGACAGTATGTATGCAAGACAGCTTGAATGGAATTCCGATGAAAAATTCCATTGGAAATTCCAATTGTGTGTACGGGCATTACTCACCTCTTCCTGATATATATACAGGACTCTTCTCTCTGAACAGATAACAAACTGAGAATTATCTGGACTGTACTGGGATAAATATGGTCTAGTATGTATCTGGCTTCTAGATGGACAGTTGGATAAATAGCTCTAGGATGTATCTGGTCTATAAACCAGAGGCTCTGGATGGACAGTTGGATAAATGGCTCTATATTTAGGATGTATCTGGTCTATAAACCAGAGGCTCTGGATGGACAGTTGAATAAATGGTTCCATATGTAGCGTGTAGCTATGTAAATATTACAATACTCTATATAAGTGTATATCAGCATCTTCTGGAGATAAAAGACATCACAGTGACTATGGAGGAAGAGGACGGACATGACGGGGGTTACTGGGTGTAAATATAAAATAATATCTTATTACCTCCTCTGCTATCGGTTGCAGGAATATCTCCCTCCACTTCCAGCATGCTTTCCACTCTCGAGAAACTTTCCGTCTGTAGAGGACATCACTTCCTGTTTGTAGATTACATTTCTTGTCTGTGTTGACATCACTTCCTGTTTGTATCTTCTATCACTTCTTGTCGCTGCATTCCATGGACAATAAGTGAGATCACCACCTTGTGGAGAAAATACGTACTGCAGCCGGTGTTTTTAAATCCGTTGACAGATGCTTCTTGATTTTTTTTTTCTTTAGCTTTGTTGCTTAAAGTGGAACTTTAGTCAGAAAATGAGGTCCTGCTAGATCACCTCAGGCTGGCCTCTTTTGTACATACAGCTATATAAATTATTAAAAATAAGTGCCTACACTGTTTACAATCCAGTAATATACCATCTATTGTAAAGCGCTGCGTAAACTGTTGGTGCTATATAAATTCTGTATAATAATAATGTATAATAATCTCACCCATCTCTGCACATGCTCATTTGCTCTTTATTTTCAGGCATGGTGCAGAATTTGTAGAGGACAATCGGCTGCTTAGGGGCTCTGAGCTTTAGCAAAATGGCCGCCTCTGACCAGAACAAATAGGACAAATGCTGGAGACAATTTACATTGCACATTTATTTTGATAGCATAATTATTCATGTGGAATGTATGTTTCTTTTTATTTATTTATTATTTATCCTATGTGGCAGAGCGAGGCTCTGTCCCAAGAGAAATAGTGTTAAAATGGGTTATGCACATTTGCTGGGTGCAACTCTACAGATGTGGACTGGAGAAGACTGCTGGTGCAGCTTTCTCCAGGTTTTGTTACTCTGTCATGGGGCTCTGTAGTTTGGAGATTCCACAGTGTCTGGGGTGGGACGGAATCTCCAACCCTGTATCCAGACTTTGTTAATTACCAGCAGGTGAGCACAGCCCTTATAATGAGAGTGTGCTAAGATCTCATCGCTCCCAGTTGGAGACAGCTCCTGTTAGGCCCCGTACAGACGAGCGGACAATCCAATGAAAACGGTCCGCCGGACCGTTTTCATCGGACACGTCCGTTGGGAGATTTCAGTCTGATGGCTGTACACACCATCAAACCGAAATCCGCGCTGACAGAGAACGCGGTGACGTAGACGACACCGACGTTCTCTATCGCGCGAGTTCAAAGATTCCACGCATGCGTCGAATCAATTCGACGCATGCGCTGGATTTCTGTCCGCTGGTTAGACGTACTAACCAGCGGACCTGTACGCCGGACAGCTTCCCAGCGGACATGTTTCTTAGCATGCTAAGAAACTTTTGTCCGCTGGAAATCTGTCCGGTCGGACGTACACACGACCGAACATGTCTGCTGAAACTGGTCAGCGGACCAGTTTCAGCGGACAGATCCGGTCGTGTGTACGAGGCCTAAGAGACAGGAGGTCTCCAGAAATCAGAGAGGCTGTAGGAGACAGCCAGAACGTGAGACAGGAGGTCTCCAGAAATCAGAGAGGCTGTAGGAGACAGCCAGAATGTGAGACAGGAGGTCTCCAGAAATCAGAGAGGCTGTAGGAGACAGCCAGAACGTGAGACAGGAGGTCTCCAGAAATCAGAGAGGCTGTAGGAGACAGCCAGAACGTGAGACAGGAGGTCTCCAGAAATCAGAGAGGCTGTAGGAGACAGCCAGAATGTGAGACAGGAGGTCTCCAGAAATCAGAGAGGCTGTAGGAGACAGCCAAAACGTTGGCTACTGCAAGAGGCAGAGCTGTAGACGCTGAAGGGAAGCCGTCTATGTTGAGGAGTCCGCTGGTCTGGGTGACCAGGATAACGTGCAGAAGTACTGCTACAGAGAGCCAGGTGGGCTAGCATTTTCTGTTTGCATTTGATGGAGAAGAACCCCCTGCGTGGGAAACCTTTGATTGAACTTTTTATTTTTGCATTTTTTAATTAAAATGGGCTACCCTGCCCTTAAAATATAGTTCCTGACTGGTGTGAATCACTAAAAAAAAAAAAAACATTCCACGAGAATTAACAACCCCCAATCTTACACCCTTGACAAACAAACATGACAAACATCTCCCAGGAGGCATAGTGGACGGGGGATCACGCGCTCAGGCCTCTGGCCACGGCCCGAGGAGAAGAATATCACTAATAAAACTGTGAGTTTAAAAAAAAGAAAAAAAATTGATATGCCAAATGTGTTTAAGGGGACAGAAAAGCAGGACATGAAGAGGACTTGAAAACGAGGGTGGAACTCCAATGTCAAAATACATGAACTGGTAATCACTAAATGCTCACTAAACGAAGGGTGCGTAACCCTGCACACCAGAGGCCATTGGTATTCGGACATAACTTTCAATCAAACTATATAAAACATCTCTGGACTGTATTTATGAAAGTCTATTTTATGTTTTTACCTTTTACCCCATGAAATGTCTATCAAGTAATGATTTCTTTGCACATGTGTCTATCTAATATATCCTTTATCATTTATTATTATGTATTTATATGTGTTACAAGATTTATCAGTGTTCTTATGTACATACTGTACCTTGCTCAGTTCTCTCCACAAGTTGACAGAAAACTTCCAGCCGGCTGGTCTGTGTATATGTAGCACCCACTACCTTTTGGTAGGTGCTAGAATGAGTTTTTTTTATGTTTCAGGTATTAGTGCAGGCAAATTTAGGCAGGCCTGTGCTGTAAGCTAGGCCCGTTTGTTTTGATCTGGGACTGGGAAGTTCAGTATAGCAGTGGGTGTAGAAATGGTGTGTAAAACCTTTTAAAATTTTATTGTAGAGTAATCATATGTAAAAAAAACTCACACTTTTGCAGTAAAAAAGAAGCCTTGAGTCTGCTGTACCGGCCGGATACAGACAGACAGACCCGTCAGTTGGGAAATCCTTGAGCAGTTCAGGGGGTAATGCCAGTGAGCCGCTCGTTCCGCCCGACAGGGAGCCTCAAAACCACCCCAAAAGCCCCAAAAAAAAAAAAAAAAAGGCCCAAATCAAACTGGAGTCCCCAATAGAGGAGGGGGTAGGGGGGAAATCTTGGTAATACCATTCAACATTTCAATCAGGGGATGTCCCCTCGCACATGGGATCATCATCCCGCAGGCCAGAGGTACCCACCCCCTAATAAGATCCCTGATGGGACTTTTTCTGGCTACCATCCAGGAGCGAACATTGGACCTAATAATTACAATGTCTCCATGCAAAATCGTTTTTTCCCCCTGTCTGATTTTGGGACCCCTTTGGTTTTTACCCCTGAGGGTAGAGGTTTTGGATATGAGAACCCAATTACATATCCTCCACCCTATTACCCAGGCAGTCAAGATCAGTTTTTCAATCAACGGAGATCAGACTACCCCGTTGGTCCCCCTGGGAATCCACCCAATCAAAATTGGGGTTTTCCCAGGGCCCACCAAAATTGGGGAGGCCCTATAGAACAAAGAGAGGGAGCAGGGGGGGGAGGCGGGCCCAGTCGGCCAAAAAGAAAGTGAATTTAGAGACAGGTATTTTAACCTAAGCCAACAAGTGTTGACAGACCCTCAAAAGAGACTTCTAGACAAGGGCTTAAAGTTTACCCCACCCCGCAGTCTAAGTAAATTTCAAACTTACATGGACATTCACAAGTATACTAGGAGACTTAAAGGGGAGTTCCAGCCATTTGTATGTTTATTAAAAGTCAGCAGCAACAAAAAGTGTAGCTGCTGGCTTTTAATAAACAGACACTTACCTGCTCCAGCGACACGCCGGCCGGGGCTCCGCTCCTCACCCCCCCTCCCCGGCCGGCGTCTTCATTCTCAGTGTGGGCACCCGGCTGTGATAGCTTTCGGCTTCACGGCCGGGCACCCACTGCGCATGCGTGAGCGGCACTGCGCATGCGCGAGCGGCGCCGCGCCGTGTAATTGGCCAGGAGATCGCCTAGGACCTGTGACGTGTCCTAGGCGATCGCCTACAGCAGCCCCTTCCTGAAGGCGATTAAGCTTAGTCGCCTACAGGAAGGAGGAAGTGGGACAGGAAGTCCCACTCTTGCTGAAGCCCCCACTCCCCCCCCCCCCAAAAAAATTACATGCCAAATGTGGCATGTAAGGGGGAGAGGAGTGGGTTAAGAGGAAGTTCCAAATTTGGGTGGAACTCCTCTTTAATATCAAGAGATACTTTCTATCTAACCCTGTTATGGACAAGCTAACACCCAATACGGAATACAAGCATTCTAGTTTAGCCAATGCTTCATTGTTTAACCCGCCAGGGTCATTGGCTCCTAGCATTAGGGTTTTCCGTTATGTTGTCCTTCAGGATTTGGAACACATTAAAGTTAAAAAGACCAATATGAATCATGATCTAGAGAAGGGGTTGGAGACGTTGTGCTCCAACAAGTCTTTGGTTATAAGACCTGCTGACAGGGGGTGGCATCGTCATCTTGGATAGATGTGATTATCTCGCAGAGATGCATCGCATCGTTGATGACGATGCCACCTACACACCCCTTAACAGGGATCCTGTTGTGAGATACAAGAGGGAGCATAAGGCCATTGTTGATCGTGGTGTTGACTGTGGGATCTTAAATAGTAAAGAAAGTTTTTTCCTGATACCGAGTGCTCCTCGCACTCTGGTAATTTACTATTTACCAAAGATTCATAAGAACCAGACTTGCCCCGGGACGCCCCATAGTCAGCGGGATTGATTCTATCACGTCCCTGGTGGGCAAGTACATTGATTTCTTCCTGCAGCCACTTGTTCAAATGATTCCCTCTTATATAAAAGACACTAAACATGTCATTAACATGTTGGCTAACATTACCCCTAAGCAAGGTTTATAAATGGTCACGGCCGACGTGACCTCCCTCTACACCATCATTCCGCACCAGCTTGGTTTAGAGGCGGTCTCACTCTATTTGGTGAGGAATTCAGGGTTGGCTCAAATACAGATTGACTACATTATGGAGCTGCTGCAATATGCAGTGAGCCACAATTACTTCTTCTTTGACAACCAGTTTTATAGACAGGATAGGGGGGTCGCAATGGGGGCTAAATACGCCCCTAGCTTGGCCAACCCTTTCAGGGCCAAATGGGAGGAGGACGTGGTCGATGCTTGCCGGAGACCTGAGATTGTTCTTTGGGCCAGATACATCGACGACGTCCTCCTCCTATGGGACGGCAGTGAATCTGACCTCAGGGAGTTCCTGTCAGGGCTAAACATCAATACCAGAGGGATTGCGTTTAGCTTTGAGGCAAGTAGAGAAGAAATTAATTTTTTGGATCTGAAAATTCCCATCAAAGATGAAAAATTTGTAACTACAATTTTTTTTAATCTACTGATAGAAATTCATACATTCCACTAGCTGCCATCTGCCGGCCTGGTTGAAAGCAGTCCCTCAAGGACAGTTTATGCGCCTAAGACGCAACTGTACGGATTTGAAATCTTTTGAGAACCAGGCTTTGTTGCTTTTCAATCGATTCACTGAGAAGGCATATGATAGGGCTTCCCTGTCTTTGTTGATTGATAAGACCAGAACTGTGGAGAGGGAGCATCTCTTAAGAGACCGGACCAAAGTAGACCGGGGAGACAGGTTTTCCATACCATTTGTGACAACTTTTTCTGTCCAACATCACAAAATAAAAAAGTTGATTCAAAAACATTGGCACATTCTTACCACCGATCATGTTTTGGCCCTTATTCTACCAGCGAGACCAAGCATTGTATTTAAGGGAGCCTCTACGCTGGCCAGAGCACTGCGAGAGTCAATCAGCAGCGCAGTGCAACTCGCGCATGCGCCGTAGGGAACCAGGTAGTGAAGCTGGAGCGCTTCACTTCCTGGTTCCCTCACTGAGGATGGCGGGGGGAGCAGCAGAGTGACGAGCGATCGCTCGTCCTCTGCTGCGGATGGCGCTGGACTCCAGGACAGGTAAGTGTCCTAATATTAAAAGTCAGCAGCTGCAGTATTTGTAGCTGCTGGCTTTTAGTATTTTTTTTTTCGTGGCACATCCGCTTTAATGCGGATTGCTGTGACCGGGGAACATAGCATTTGCAAGATTGGACTATCTGGGCCTAGTAGTCCATCGGTCGCCATGTGCTGCTAAAGTACTGGGCCGTCGGGGGAAGGTGTGGATGCCCCTCTGGTTCAGTGTCAGCATTTGAGTGACTGTCAGCACGTTGGGGAGTTATTCAGATTGACGTCTCGTAGGAAAGCAAGTTATGCAGGAAACTAACGGTTTTGCAGCAAAGGATTTACACAGGAATCTAGAAGTGATACTCTGCAGGAGTCAGTGCAGAAGAAGAGGAGCAAAAGTCTGCAGTGAAGCAAAGCAGAGCATGTGCTAAATGCTATGGGCATCTCATATCATCCCTATCCTATCCAAGTTTAATCCCGCAATGAAAATACAGCAAAGCAACGCAGATGACTGTTCATTGTCTCCGATCAGGCAGCAGGGTGATGTGTGGATCTTTTGAAACTCGCGACAGTGCACCGCTATATACTGTATATATATATATATATATATATATATATATATATATATATATATACACCACATCATTAGGTGTTGTTATTTGCTTGAGAAGGGAGCGTGCATGCCCCTATTAGATATAGCGCATGCTCTGAAATGCATTGCATTCTGGTCCCGAGCCCTGCCTGTGTCATCCTTCTCCTGGCTGCCAACTCACTTCTGGAAGGACTTCGGCCGGCTTCCTCCTCCACACGGGGAGTTCTGTCACATTCCATCTGGCGGTACCCGCGACCTGCTCCTACTGGCGTCCCGGACCTACACATATTGATGTGCCTGTTGTTTACCCATCTATTTAAGTAGCCCTGTTGTGGGGTCTTTTAAAATACAGTCTTACTGCACTCAGAGGCGCTTTTCTGCTTTAGTTTTTGTCCTTTTATATTCAGAGTCTGTGAAACTCCACCAAGAAGCCTGCCCTTGTGCCTTGGACATTTTTGGACTTATCATGGACTTATACCTTAAAATTACATGGCTTGCATATTAGGTATTATGACCAAGCCTCTGAGCCTATACCTCCTGTTCTTATTTAATACCAATGGCTTTTGGTGCGCAGGGTTACGCACCCTTCGTTTAGTGAGCACATAATCAATCCAGACTTTAAAAAGAAGTCTCACACATGTGGCATCCCCATACTTGGGAGGGGTAGAAGAATATGTTTTGGAGTGTAATTGTTAGTATTCCCATACTGTTGTAGCGCCCTCTATCATAGGTAGGTGCTAGAGATAAGGGGCCGGATTCAGGTAGAATTGCCCATTATTTACGGAGGCGCAGGGCAATGTTTTTGCCCTGCGCCCCCGCAAATTTCCTCCGCTGCCCTTGATTCACGGAGCAGAAGCTCCGTGAATTGCGCAGGCACGCCGGCAAAATGCCCGGCGCAGGAGCACGTAATTGAAATGATCCCGTAGGGGGCAGGAATCATTTAAATTAGGCGCGTTCCCGCGCCGATCGTAGCGCGCATGCTCCGTCGGGAAACTTTCCCGACATGCATTGCGGCAAATGACGTCGCAAGGACGTCATTTGCTTCAAAGTGAACGTGAATGGCGTCCAGCGCCATTCACGATTCACTTACGCAAAGTACGTAAAATTCAAATTTCGCGACGCGGGAACGACGGGTATACGTAACATGGGCTGCCCCTGCGAAAACCGCCGTACATAAACGACGTAAATTGTGTACGCAGGGCTCGCGCAACGTTGTGAATCGGTGTTAGTATGCAATTTGCATACTATACACTGAGCACAACGTGAACGCCACCTAGCGGCCACCGCAAGAATGCAGCCTAAGATATGCGGGCATAAGAGCCTTATGCCGCGCAGATCTTAGGCTGCAGTCGGTTTAACGACCTATGGTTACACAGGCGCAATTGCTTCTTGAATCTACCCCAAGGTGTTTTGCTCAGGTAAATTTAGGCAGGCCTATGCTGCATGCTAGGCCTCCTTGTTTTGATCTGGGGGGCAGGGAGTGTTTAGTGTAGCAGTGGGTGTGACTACCTGTCTTTCAGTTCTTGGGTGCCGCCCCTGCTTCCAGGAAGAATGTTCTGGAAGAGGGGCGGGGGTTGGGAAATGGAGTGACAGGGAGTTCATGTGAGGAGCCCTGACCAATCCCCAACTAGGATTGGCAGGGGGCAGGCCTTCTACATAAACTCAGGTCCAGCCCACTGGAGGGGGGTTGTTGGCTCGGTGAAGTGAAGAATGGAGTGTTAGACTGCAGCAGGAGGTTCACCCCCATCTGGGGGGGTGCAGGCCTCGGTGGAGGAGCTGAAAGAGAGCCTCACCTTACCTGGTCAAGGAGAGGTGTACTGGAACAGAGGAGCTGGAGAAGCGGTTGGTATCCACGGTTCGGGTAAATTCTTTATGAAGGACTCAGGGCAGGAGAAGTTTGGTGAGTGAGGCACAGTGGATATCTGGAAGAGGCATGCCAGGGGAGCTGGGTGCAAGGCCAGAGGGGAGTCTGTGGGGTTATGGGTCAAATCGCTGTGGCCTGAGGGCACAGGGTTTGCAGGCCATATTGGCTGGGATCAGTAGTCCATCAACCATTTAATGCTGCTAAGTAACTAGGCCATCAAGAAGGGGTACTGCAGGCCCCTGGCCTATCACAATTCAGCAAATCTAGCAACAGCCAGGGATTATTCAGAGTGATGCCTGGTGCAGTTCAAGATGATAGGGTGGAAAGACTACCACTGTGACAGTGAAGTTTGTGCAGGAGGAGAGGAGTCCTGGGAGTAACAGTCTACCGGAATTGTACAGATGAGTAACAGTCTGCAGGAGCTGTGCAGAGGGGAAGCGTAAAGTCAAGGTTAGAGTCCATCATTTTTCTAAGTGCTCTGTCCAAGATATGTAAAGCGCAACTTCTATAGCAATTCTTCAAGTAAATATGGCAAATGTAAAGTGTTCTTTGGGCATCCCATACCCTTTCCCCAACCAAGTTATATCAAAACAATGCAAATGACTGTTCATTGTCTACCAGAGAGTGAGAGAGGTCCCCAAACACTTTTTATGACAATATAAGCCTTTAAAATTAGCACTTTAGATTTCACTCAGACTTTTAAAGGGTGTTCCGCGGCTTTTCGAATTTGCCACGAACACCTCAAATTGTTCACCCCTAGTGATAGGAAGTCAGCTGCAACATTTATACACTTTGAAAGCCTGAAGGTGCTCCTTGGATTTTGGACCCCTCTATGCATCCTGACATATAAAAAGTCTCACAAATGTGGTATCCTCATGCTTGGAAGGAGTAGAAGAAAGTGTTTGGATGTGTGCGAGAAATAACTTGTTAAATAAAATCAGAGTTTATTTAATTTCTTTATTTTTCAAAAAGATTGCGGCAAAAACTTACAGCATCAAAAAACTCTGCATGCCTCTTACTAAATACCTTGGACTGTCTACTTAGAGGTCATTTAGGGGGTATTTGTACTGTCCTGGCATTTTAGAGCCTCAAGAATTGAGATAGGCCATCAGAACATCGGGATTGATTAGTTTGCAAATATATACCATAGTTTGAAGACTTTATAATTTTCACAGAGTAGATAATAGACACTGATTTGCTTTGTATTTTACCAAAGAAATGTAGAAAAATAAATGTTTCCCTAAATGAACGAAGAAAGATTATTTACTTGCTTTTTTTTAATGAGAGAAACTAAGAAAAATGCTTTTTATTCTCCATTTTTTGTATCTTTGCCATTATACTGTATAGTAATAGTGGTGGAGAAACACAACTGAGGCCTCGTACACACGACCGTTTTCCTCTGGAAAAATCCATCAAGAAACTTGGTTGTAGAGCTTTTTTGCCTGAGGAAAACTGTCGTGTGTATGTTTTTCGTCGAGAAAACTGTCGTGGAACTGGACGAGAAAGTTCTCTTTTTTCTCGTCGGGAGTCTCAATTTCCTCGTCGTGTTTCTCGTCGGGCTGGTTTACGACGAGAAACACGTTCGTGTGTAGGCATAGAAACCCGCGCATGCTCATAATAAAGTATGAGACGGGAGCGCACCTTCGGTAAAAGTAGCGTTCGTAATGAAGATAGCACATTCGTCACGCTGTAACAGAATAAAAAGCACGAATCGCCTCTTACCAAACTTTTACTTAACACGCAGTAACATGAGATTAGCAAAAAACAGCCCCAAAGGTTGTGCCAGTGGAATCGAACTTCCCCTTTATAGTGCCGTCGTACGTGTTGAACGTCACCGCGTTTGAGAACGACGCGATTTTGTCTTGACAGTGTGTACGCAAAGAAAGCTAGCTTGTCAAGATTCTCGACAAGCCTGACAAGGAACTCGTTGAGGAAAACAATGTTTCTTTTACGACGAGTTCCTCGGTCGTGTGTACGAGGCCTAAAAGGAAAGCTTTACATGTCTCATAAAAATGATATAAAATTCATTTGGGTACAGTGTTGTATGACCGAGTAATTGTCAGTCAAATATCACAGTGTTAAAAATGAAAGACTGGCATATACAGGAAGGGGGTATAAAATGACGGTCTTCAAGTGGTTAATAAACAATAAAAAAACTAAGATAGAATCTAAGGGCCAGATCCACAAAAGGGATACAACGGCGTATCTACTGATACGCCGTCGTATCCCTGTTTCTATCTTTGGAACTGATCCACAGAATCAGTTTCCAAGAGATAGACAGAAGATCCGACATGTGTAAGGGACTTACACTGCCAGATCTTAGGATGCAGTACCGCATCCGCCACTGGGGGCATTTCGAGTCGAAAAGCCGCGTCGGGTATGCAAATTAGCACTTACGGAGATCCACGAAGCTTTTCAGCTTCGTTTTTTCTCCGTAAGTTTTAGTTTGCAATCGTAAAATTAGGGCTGCTTTTACAAGGCCTAAACTGTTTAGGCCTTGTAAAAGTAGACCCTTCTATCCCGCGTCGCCGTCTTTTTTTTTCAAATTGTTTTTTTTCTCGCCGCAACTCGTATTTTTTTTTTTTTACGCCCGTCGCGATTCTCAAAACCCGGCGCAACGTAAAACCGCACTAAGCACGTCAGGAAAATGACGTCGTGAGCATGCGCAGTACGGCCGGCGCGGGAGCGCGCCCAATTCAAATGGGACTCGCCCCATTTGAATAGGAACGCTTTGCGCCGGCCGGATTTAAGTTACACAGCCGAAAATTTCTAGGTAAGTGCTTTGTGGATCGGGCACTTAGGTAGAAATTTTCCGGCCGTGTAACTTAAATGGCAATATTTAAGTTACGGCGGCTGGCTGTGGATCTGGCCCTAAATCAAAACATTTATAATTGAAGATAATAAACAAAAAAAAAAAAAATGAATTATTGGTTGGACCAATGAGAAGCCGGCTTCTTTAATAAAACATAAAAAGAGCAATAATGTACAGAAACCAACATCAACTAATAAGAAGAAGTGTTGTCCGTGTATTGTCATATCTGGCCATGTATTACACATACTAGAAAAAACAGCAATCAGCACACAAATGTTACAAATAAAACTAAATTGATTGCAAGCTGAACACCAACCGAGGCAATCACAAAAAAACTCAAAAGATATAAATGACAAATAATAATAAAAGTGCAGCGCAAATAGAGTCCTTGACTGAAGAATCAAGAATTAAGATGACACTCAGTAAAAAAGCAAATATCTCCGGCAAATGTGATGATATCCTCCACCAGTATAAGAAGTGCCTCCTTACCAGATGAGATGGACCGTATGTTTTCGCTTGTTCTCACCATAAGGGAGATGGTGCAGTGGAGTCCAATGCAGCAGTGAATAGTAGGTCCAATGCGGAATAAAAACTAAGTATAGACTGTATTTATTCCAGGGAAAAGTCAAAACAGTGCTTCACCATACTACAGTCAATCTGGTATGTCTGCTGACAATCTGCCAGAAAACAACTGGCCAGTAGGCCATGGCTCGACAAAATCCGGGCGCCAGGTGGCAATTGCGACAAGAAATTGTGACCCCCGCGCCCGCTGGTAATTGAGGCCGCGGCTTTGTGAAGTCCCAAGCTTCCTTCTGTGACCTGGCGCCATCTGGTGGTGGCAGTTGGCATTACAAGTAAAACAGCAGTTCTAATGTGTAATTTTTCACTGCCATCTCCTTCCCTCTAATTAGAACCCCCAAACATTATATATATTTTTTATCCTAACACCCTAGAGAATAAAATGGCGATCGTTGCAATACTTTCTGTCACGCCGTATTTGCGCAGCAGTCTTACTTTTTGGGGGAAAAATACAATTTTTTTAATTAAAAAATAAGACAACAGTAAAGTTATCCCAATTTTTTTTTTATATTATGAAAGATAATGTTATGCCGAGTAAATTGATATCCAACATGTCACGCTTCAAAATTGCGTCCGCTCGTGGAATGCCAACAAACTTTTACCTTATAAAATCTCCATAGGCAACGTTTAAAAAATTCTACAGGTTGCATGTTTTGAGTTACAGAGGAGGTCTAGGGCTAGAATTATTGCTCTCGCTCTACCGATCGCGGCGATACCTCACATGTGTGGTTTGAATACCGTTTACATATGCGGGCGCTACTCGCGTATGCGCTCGCTTCTGCGCGCGAGCTCGTCGGGACGTGGGCGCGTTTTCTGGCTCCTAACTTTTTTAGCTGGCTCCTAGATTCCAAGCAAATTTGTCAAACCCTGCGTGTAGGCGACTGGCAATGTAAAATAAAATAAAAACTCGGAGCAGCAGCAGGAAGGACGCGGGTGACGTCACAGGAAAAGCTCCTCCCCCATACGCACGTTACGTCCGGATTGGACTTCGTCAGCGGTGGGTGAAACAAGACACTTTCCCCGACTTGTTCATTCCCCGACTTAGTTGGGGTAGGCGGTACACTTTGGTAGGAGAGGGTCAGCCACGCCCTGTGACCTTTGGGAACCCGCCTTCTGACCTTTGACCTCTGGGGGAGGTTCCTGTACCGATTCCTGAGTCCTAGCCATATTCTTCCGGACGTAACGTGCGTACATGGGAGGATATCATCACATTTGACGCAGATTTTTGCTATTTCACTGAGTGTCATCTTAATTCTGGATTCTTCAGTCAAGGACTCTATTTGCGCTGCACTTTTATTATTATTTGTCATGCATTAGCACAGTTTAGTTGTATGGTGCGGTCTGTGTGAGTGCGGGACCGAGTCATCTCTGTATGTTTAGAGGATCATATTACTAGAATTCAATCCCTGCAGACTCAGATCTATCAAACCGAACCTGAAAAACATTCAACATATTCCGCCCCTCCCCCAACACACCACTGTGATCATGAGAAAGATTGTTAGCTCGTGTGACTTCTCTGGTGATACACAAGGCCTCCTTTCGACCTGAAAGATTTCCCGCACTCTGAACATGAATAAGGACGCTCACCTGTGTGAACTTTCTGGTGATCCACAAGGCGTCCTTTCTGATTGAAAGATTTCCCGCACTCTGAACATGAATAGGGACGCTCACCTGTGTGAATTCTCTTGTGATACACAAGGCCTTGTTTCGATGTGAAAGATTTCCCGCACTCTGAACATGAATAAGGATCCTCCCCCGTGTGAATTCTCTGGTGCTGCACAAGGTTTCCTTTCAACCTGAAAGATTTCCCGCACTCTGAACACGAATAAGGACGCTCGTCTGTGTGAATTCTCTGGTGATCCACAAGGTTTCCTTTCTGTGAGAAAGATTTCCCGCACTCTGAACATGAATAGGGACGCTCACCTATGTGAAGCTTCTGGTGCATATCGAATGAATATTTCCATTTGAAACATTTCCCACACTCTGAGCATGCATAAGGACGCTCACCCGTGTGATCTCTCTGGTGTACAAGAAGTTTTGCTTTCTCAATGAAACCTTTCCCGCACTCAGAACATGAATAGGGACGCACCCCCGTATGAAGCCTCTGGTGTCGAATAAGATTTATTTTCCGACTGAAATGTTTCCCACACTCTGAACATGAATAGGGTTGCTCACCCGTGTGACCTCTCTGGTGTGTAATAAGACTTTTTTTCACATTGAAACCTTTCCCGCACTCTGAACATGAATAGGGTAGCACACCTGTGTGAATTCTCTGGTGTGCAATAAGTTTTGTTTTTAAAATGAAACCTTTCCCGCACTCTGAACATGAATAGGGTTGCTCACCCGTGTGACTGCTCTGGTGTGCAATAAGACTTTGTTTCAAATTGAAACCTTTCCCGCACTCCGAACATGAATACGGTTGCTCACCCGTGTGACTGCTCTGGTGTGCAATAAGACTTTGTTTCCAATTGAAACCTTTCCCGCACTCTGAACATGAATAAGGATGCTCACCTGTGTGACTTATTTTATGTATACAAAGTTTTTTTTTCTCAGTGTAACATTTCCCGCACTCTGAACATGAGAAGGGACGCTCACCCGTGTGACTGTACCGGTGTGTGAGAAGACTTTGGTTGTCAGTGAAACATTTCCCACATACTGAGCATGAAAATTCACCTGTGTGAATTCTTTTGTGTCTAATAAGGCTTCCTTTCTCAGTGAAACATTTCCCGCACTCTGAACATGAATAAGGACGCTCCCCCGTGTGACTTCTTTGATGTATAGAAAGTTTTGTTTTCTGAGTGTAACATTTCCCGCACTCTGAACGTGAATAGGGACGCTCAGCAGTGTGATATTTCTCGTGTCCAAGAAGGTCTCTCTTATTTGTGAAAAGTTTCCCACACACTGAACATGACAATGACCTCTCTTCTGTGTGATCTCCTTCCTGCCCTGAAGAAGATTCCTCGGGAACAGACGGATCTATTAAAGTATTTCTACTGTGAGATCTTAGAGTCCTGGTATGTGATTTATCAGAAGATTCCTCAGACGTATTCCGGACATTATGGTCATCTGCTGAGAAACAATTTTACAATAAATGTTAGAAGAATTGTTGGAATCTTGTATTCAGGAGTCATATATGTTGGTCCCGCACTAAGAGCTCCTTTCACATTGAGGCGCTTGAAAAACGCCTTAAAACTCCCAGCGCTATTGTCGCGTTCGAGCTAAAATGAGGGCACCGCGCAGGAGATTTTAAGGCGTTTTTGAAGCGTTGGCATTAACAACCCCTCCCCCCTACATCACTTCCTGTGCACTGCCTACATCACTTCCTGTGCACTGCCTACATCACTTCCTGTGCACTGCCTACATCACTTCCTGTGCACTTCCTTGTATTCGGTGGAGGGGAGAGAGGGAACACAGAGAAGATGGAGTTTGCTGAGCTGCTGTTTGTGTTTCTCTATAGGGGAAATATCCTTAAACAGAGGCAGCGACGTCTCTTTTGGGTTCATCCCACCCTACAAGAGCGCTCCTCAAGAGGGACATTTGTGATGTTTTATCAGGACTTGAGTGTGACCCTGAAAGTTCTGAAATTACACTCAGATGAGCATTGCAACGCAAGTGGAAATATCCTAGTCCCAATCCCCCTAATCCCAGTCCCACTAGTCCCAATCCTCCAACCCTAATCTCAGTCCCACTCACTCCCAATCCCCTAACCCTAATCCCAGTCCCAATCCCCCAAGCCTAACCCTAATCCCAGTCTCACTCACTCCCAACCCTAATCCCAGTCCCAATCCCCCAAGCCTAACCCTAATCCCAGTCCCAATCCCAATCCCCCAAGCCTAACCCTAATCCCAGTCTCACTCACTCCCAACCCAAATCCCAGTCCCAATCCCCCAACCCCAGTCCAACTAGTTTCAATCCCCCCAACTCCAATCCTAGTCCTAATCCTAACCCTAATCCCAGTGCCATTAGTCCAAATCCCCCAATTTAATCCCAGTCCCAATCCTAACCCTTATCCCAGTCCCACTAATCCCAATCCCCCAACCTCAACTCAAATCCCAGTCCCACTAGTCTCAATCCCCCAACCCTAGTCCCAATCCTAATCCCAGTCCCATTAGTCTAAATCCCCCCATTTAACCCCAATCCCAGTCCCAATCCCCCAACCCTAACCCCAGTCCCACTAGTCGCCATCCCTAATCCTAGTCCCAATCCCCCAACCCCAGTCCAACTAGTTTCAATCCCCCAACTCTAATCCTAATCCTAACCCTAATCCCAGTCCCATTAGTCCAAATCCCCCAATTTAATCCCAGTCCCAATCCTAACCCTTATCCCAGTCCCACTAATCCCAATCCCCCAACCTCAACCCAAATCCCAGTTTTTTTTTTTTTGCATTTAAGCCTAAATATGAGATCTGAGGTCTTTTTGACCCCAGATCTCATATTTAAGAGGACCTGTCATGCTTTTTTCTATTACAAAGGATGTTTACATTACTTGTAATAGGAATAAAAGTGATCAAATTATTATTTATTTTTTTTCAGTGTAAAAAATAATAAAATAAATAAAAATAAATAAAAAAACAAAAAATTTTTTTTTTTAAAGCACCCCGTCCCGACGAGCTCGCGCGCAGAAGCGAACACATACGCGAGTAGCGCCCGCATATGAAAACGGTGTTCAAATCACACAAGTGAGGTATCGCCGCGATCGTTAGAGCGAGAGCAATAATTCTAGCCCTAGGCCTACTCTGTAGCTCAAAAAATGCAATCTCTAGAATTTTTTAAACATCGCCTATCGAGATTTTTAAGGGTAAAAGTTTGACGCCATGCCACGAGCGGGCGCAATTTTTAAGCGTGACATGTTGGGCATCATTTTACTCGGCGTAACATTATCTTTCACAATATATAAAAAAATTGGGCCAAATTTATTGTTGTCTTATTTTTTAATTCAAAAAAGTGATTTTTTTCCAAAAAAAGTGCGCTTGTAAGACCGCTGCACAAATACGGTGTGACAAAAAGTATTGGAATGACCACTATTTTATTCTCTAGGGTGTTGGAAAAAAAAAATATAATGTTTGGGGGTTTTAAGTAATTTTCTAGCAGAAAAAACTGTTTTAGTCTTGCAAACAGCGAATCTGAAAAACACCTAAGGTCTGGAAGTGGTTAAATGTTAGCTTATGCAGAAGTTTGTGAAATTGGTCCTCACAGTTGAGATGGGAAGAGCACAGCTCACCCCTCTCACTGTGTGCTATTTGCGGCAGGGATGGAGACTCGGCAGCTGGGGGAGGAGGGGGGGGACAGAACCAGCTGGGAGAGGGGTGTGGGGGACGGACGGACAGAAGCACATTCTCTGCTAGAAACCAACTCACCGCCGTATGTTAAATTGTCTCCGCTCTGCTTGCACACAGCCCCACCTCCTCCTAAGCCCACGCTGTGATAGACAGAACACATCAGCGCATTGGACACGCATTCTGTCTATCACAGCGTGGTTAGGAGCAGGCGAGGCTGTGTGCGAACAGAGCGGAGACAATTTCAATGTGTTTTTTTACCGCTTTGCTCTGCAGTCCCGCGGCTGTACGCCGCGGATCACGTGTGTGCCGATCCGAAGTCATTGATCCGTGCGGATCACGGATCAATGGCGATCCGTTTCACCACTAATCACAACACAGCCTGTGCTCGAAGCTGCCATGGCAAACAAGGTGGCTTGGAGAAGATTACGGGACTGACGACTATAATTCTATATGCTTTTAATATTCATCCACTCCCTGAGTTGCCATTTGTTTTTAATTAATTAAAACCACGATTTTAATACTGGCGCCCCTCTGTTTCTGCTTTTTATTTACAGAGTCCAATGCTTTGCTCTAAGGGTGATGCCTGATAGTGCCTATTGAACAATTATCATGGACTTCATCAATGGACTATGACAATATCAACCACTTAAGCCCCGGACCATATTGCTGCCTAAAGACCCAAGGGGTTTTTACAGTTCGGGACTGCGTCGCTTTAACAGACAATTGCGCGGTTGTGCGACGTGGCTCCCAAACAAAATTGGCGTCCTTTTTTCCCCACAAATAGAGCTTTCTTTTGGTGGTATTTGATCACCTCTGCAGTTTTTATTTTTTGCGCTATAAACAAAGCGACAATTTTGAAAAAAATGCAATATTTTTTACTTTTTGCTATAATAAATATCCCCCCAAAAACATATATAATTTTTTTTTTTGCTCAGTTTAGGCCGATACGTATTCTTCAACCTATTTTTGGTAAAAAAATCGCAATAATCGTTTATCGGTTGGTTTGCGCAACATTTATAGCGTTTACAAAATAGGGGATAGTTTTTTTTTTTTTTTTTTACTACTAATGGCGGCGATCAGCGATTTTTTTCGTGACTGCGACATTATGGCGGACACTTCGGACAATTTTGACACATTTTTGGGACCATTGTCATTTTCACAGCAAAAAATGCATTTAAATTGCATTCTTTATTGTGAAAATGACAGTTGCAGTTTGGGAGTTAAACACAGGGGGGCGCTGTAACATTTAGTGTTCACTTTGTGTGTGTTTACTAGTGTAGGGGGGTGTGGCTGTAGGAATGACATCATCGATCGGGTCTTCCCTATAAAGGGAATCACCCGATCGATGCGCCGCCACAGTGAAGCACGGGGAAGGCGTGTTTACACACGGCTCTCCCCGTTCTTCAGCTCCGGGGAGCGATCGCGACGGAGCGGCTAAAAACAAATAGCCGCGCCGTCGTCCCGGATCGCTCCCCGAGCGGACCCGACCTCCGCATGTACCGGGGGGGGGGGGGTCCCGATCGGACCCCCCACCCACGTCTAGCAGAGGACGTACAGGTACGTGATTGTGCCTGTCCGTGCCATTCTGCTGACGTATATGTACATGAGGAGGTCGGGAAGTGGTTAAATGAGTATTAATGTAATTCTTTAAATACAGTGTTGTCGTCAGGCTTCGTCTGACTGCCCTATCCATACATTTGTAGCGCCCCCTTACTTTCAGTATGGGCACTACGCTAAAGTTAGTGGGGAATGGGAGAGTTATTTTGCTCCCATTCACAATTTGCTAAATATGCACTTCTGTCGTTCCAGAAAAGGTCCACTGGGTCAGTCTGTGCTCCAGGGATGCGGTCCCATCCCTGGCCAGCAGTTGGCGCTAGAGGGGTTCTGGCAGAACAAGTTTTCCCCAGCAGCCAATCAGAGGAGTTTTCCCCTTGCGGGGCGTGCTGGGGGAGGGTATATCTGTGACAGATGTCATGTGCTAGAAAATCTTTGCGGGGTTCCGGTTCCAGGTGCGGCATCCACCTTTAGAATGTTGATCTGGTGAGCTATCTGATTGCCTTTTGGGATCAGGAAGGAATCTTTATAACCTAAAGAAGATTAGGCCGAGCTTTATATGGACATTCTACTGTCCTGGGGGTCAGCTGCTGCTTTGACATTTTTTTTTTTCTCTTGGGTGAATTCAGTAGACATCGACCTTTTCTCCTCTGATGTAACAATGTAAATACAAACTTTATACTCGTAGAAATAAAATAATAATGGGAACTGGTTCTATATTTAGTGTTTATTACTTACTTGTGTCTATATGTAGAGAAGATTCCTCCTGTTTACTTTCCATATTCATCTCCCCCTCCTCCATAGACTGCTGATCTCCACTCACCAACCTCTCTTCTTCTTCTTCTTTATCCTCAACTTTGATGTCTTTCAGTTCTTCATCCTAAACCCCAAAGATGATAGAATAACTAAAATAATAAAAATGAACAAGGTACAAAGAAGAATGTCCTCTCATAACTCACAATACATTTTTGGATCTACATGCTCAGTCCCACCTACCTGGTGATGGTGAGGGATGGTGTGACCCTCCTGTGTGGAATCCCGGGAATACAGAGGACGGGGACATCTCTCTGGTGGGTTCCCATTACTGGATCCATCTGTAGGAAACGCACACACTGACTGAATACATTGTTTCAATGTGTTTATCAGATGATGGGGGATCTAGGTGGACCCTCCGTAGTGCTCTCTCCTTTACAAAAATGTGCACCACCCTACAGTTTGGGCCCCACTGTTAGCTGGGAATACAGAGGACGGGGACATCTCTCTGGTGGGTTCCCATTACTGGATCCATCTGTAGGAAACACACACACTGACTGAATACATTGTTTCTATGTGTTTATCAGATGATGGGGGATCTAGGTGGAGCCTCCGTACCGCTCTCTCCTTTACAATAAAGTCTCCTCTTACCCGGTGATGTGAGGGGCGGCTGATTCTCCATCATGACGTCCTTGTAGAGATCCTCGTGTCCTTCTAAATACTCCCACTCCTCCCAGTTGCTGGGTGTTAATGGATCACCAGATATTTTCTTCACCACCTTAAAATCCTGTGTAAAGATAGAAAGTAATAACAGTGATCACCAAAAATGTCCCAGAATCCTCCTCACCTCTCTGATCAGGCTTGTATTTTATTAATAGAAAAAAAAATGATGTCATAAGACCTCCCAAACTCTTATGCCGCGTACACATGTCTGTCTGATGGACTTTTTTCATCAGAAATTCCGATCGTGTGTGGGTGAAGAATAGCTAAATTAATATCTAATATTCTTGTATCTCAAGGGCGTTTCTGAATGAACAGCATTCATAATCAGGTTGACTTGAAAATAACGTGTGAGTTTATTATCACACAGGTGGCATCACAAACACAATGAAAAATAGTATTACAGTTCAGTTTAGCGTAGATGAAAATATATGAGATTGAATCGATAGCGCCGTAGCAAGCTTATGAAAGCATGTGTGCTGCCTCAGTCTCCATTTTGCTTCGCTGAGAGTTTTCCAAAGTAGGCATGTGCAAAAGGGAAAATTTCGTTTTGTTTCGTTTTAATTCGTTATTTAATTAATTTCGTTAAAGGGTCACTAAAGGAAATTTTTTTTTTTGCTGAAATGACTGTTTATTGGGTATAGAGACATAAAAGTTAACCGATTCCTTTTAAAAATGATTAACAATTGAATTTAATCTATCATATAATGTGCCTCTACTTTCACTTTCGGTTTTAAAGGACATACATGAAGTTCCGGGTGAGAGGTGAGTCGGGAAGACTCACAGAACAAAAACAAACAAATCCAGGGCAGTGTTTTGTTTTTAAAATGAATCTGATTGGTTCTGAGGAGTTTTAGACACACAGTAATGACAGCTTAGACCACCGTGAAAATCTCCCAGTATGATGGTTATAAGGAAACAGGCAACCAGGAAGTGTGGAGATCACAGCAGAATTACAGCTACTTCAAAGCAAAAACGAACAATAAGGACATGAAACCAGTACTTCAGTAAGGTAAAGGAAGCTATTTAGCTAAAAAAAAAAATTCCTTTAGTGACCCTTTAAGTTAGGTTCGTTACATGTGTTAAATTCGTTTTCGGAACTCGTTCGTTTTCGACCGAATTTCGAAAAATCCGGTCAATTCGAAAGTATTTCGACCGGATTCGACAACAAATAGTCTCTTTTCGAATATAATTTCGAAATTCGATCGGAATTCGAAAAAAAAAAAAAAAATTCGAATTCCAAATCGAAAACCCGCGGACGAAATTCGATCGGAATTAAAAAAAAAAAAAAAAAAAATTTTGAATTCCAAATCGAAAACCCGCGGACGAAATTCGATCGGAATTCGAAAAAAAAAAAAAAAAAAATCGAATTCCGATCGAATTTCGTCCGCGGGTTTTCGATTTGGAATCGAAAACGTTCGTTCGGATTCGGTAAATTCATTAATATTGCAATTCGGGAATTCGTATGCATCCGAATGTCCGAATAATGAAAAATTCGTCCGAATTTCGATTCGGAACGAAACGAAATGCACATGCCTATTCCAAAGTGAAGAAGGAGAAGAAACAGGAAATGACGCTCTTAGACTTCTGGTATCAGCTGTTCTCCTTGTCAATCTGAGTAAATATGTCAGTGTTGTCTTCCGAAGTGGGTGTAAGGCCCCGTACACACGTCCGAGGAACTCGACGTGCCAAACACATCGAGTTCCTCGTCGAGTTCAGTGTTGAAGCCGCCGAGGATCTCGGCGAGCCAACTTTCCTCATTGAACAACGAGGAAATAGAGAACATGTTCTCTATTCGGCCCGACAAGTTCCTCGTCGGCTTCCTCTGTGAAAAGTGTACACACGACCGAGTTTCTCGTCAGAATCCAGCTCCGATCGAGTTTCTGGCTGAATTCTGCCGAGAAACTCGGTCGTGTGTACGGGGGCTGAGAGAATCTGTGTGTGTGTGTGTGTGTGTGTGTGTGTGTGTGTCAGTGTCATGAAAGTGTGTGGTGTAAGTGACTTGTACCAACTTTAAGCAAAACTTATATATATATATATGTTACAAATGAACATCATGACCTCCTGTTCAGACTTAGACCCTTGTATGGCACATTCATTTCTGCTATGTTCAGCAATATGAAGATCGTATGGAGTTTGATTGACAGGCACACATGTGACACTCTATACTTAGGCCCAGATTCTCATACATTAGCGCTGCTCCTGGGCAGCGTAATGTATGAGCTCTACGTTACACCGCCGCAGGTCTACAGGTTTACATCCTGATTCTCAGAACACTTACCTGTAAACTTGCGGCGGTGTATCGTTAGATTGCTCGGCGCAAGCCCGCCCAATTCAAATGGGGCGGGCACCATTTAAATTAGGCGCGCTCCAGCGTACTGCGCATGCTCCGTCGGGTAAATTACCCGACGTGCATTGCGCTAAATGACGTCGCCCCGACGTCATTTGCCTAGATGTATACGTAAATGGCGTCCAGCGCCATTCACGGACGTCTTACGCAAACGACGTAATTTTGATTCAATTCGACGCGGGAACGACGGCCATAGTTAACATTGGTTGCCCCTGCTAATAGCAGGGGCAACCTTACGTGTCGGGTACGCTACGCAAACGACGTTAATTGGCTGCGTCGACCTCGCGTATGTTCGGGAATCGCCGTACTTACCTCATTTGCATAGACGACGGGGAAAAGCGACGATGCGACACCTAGCGGCGGGAAAAAAAATTACTTTTAAGATCTGACAGCGTAACAGCCTTACGCTTGTCAGATCTAATGGGTACCTATGCGCAACTGATTCTAAGAATCAGTCGCATAGATACCCGGGGCCAGATGAGGAGTTACGACGGCGCAAATGGTGTTGCGCCGTCGTAACGCCTTCGAGAATCTGGGCCTTAGAGTATACTGAGTGGTGTGCAGATGATGTAACATCATAAAACATATAGGCCCAGATTCTCAAAGGACTTACGACGGCGTAGCGCCATGTACGCCATCGTAAGTCCGAATGAGAGCCGTCGTATCTATGCGGCTGATTCTTAGAATCAGTTACGCATAAATTTGCCTAAGATACGAGCGGCGTAAGTCTCTTACACCGTCGTATCTTAGGGTGCATATTTACGCTGGCCGCTAGGTGGCGCTTCCATAGATTTCCGCATCAAATATGCTAATGAGCTAGATACGGCGATTCACGAACGTCCGTGCTCCCGGCGTATCAAGATATGTCATTTACGTAAGACATACGCCGGTGTAAAGTTACTCCTCATAAAGCAGGGGTAAGTCATGTTAGGTATGGACGTCGGAAACGTCGGAACAGCGTCGTGTTTAACGTCGTTTGCGTAAGTCGTCCGTGAATGGGGCTGGACGTAAGTTACGTTCACGTCGACTTATCTTTGAGCGGGCGTAATTTAATTTGAAAATTCGACGTGATACTGAGCATGTGCCGTTCGATAAAAGCGTAATTTACGTGGGGTCACAAAACATTTACATACAACACGCCCCCTACCAGCCTAGTTTGAATTAGGCGGGCTTACGCCGTATCAGATACACTACGCCGCCGTAACTTAGAGCGGAAGATGTTTCTGAATACGGGACCTGCCGCTCTAATTTACGGCGGCGTAGTGTATCTGATATACGCTACGCCCGCCTAAAGATTTTTTTTGAATTTGGGCCATAATATATATGAACATATATTATTACCACCAGTTATACCTTCATTAAGTAACTATATACTAATACATATTCGTATGACTAAGACTTCACTAAAAATAACGTAACAATAGACATAAACAAGTATATTATAAGTAGCTTAGTTATGGCTTATCTGTGATTTTAACTTTAAAGCATGTAAAGAATTAAATATAGTGGGCCAGATTCATAAAGCCGCGCGCAAAGTTGCGGCGCCGTAACTTTTCTTATTTGCGTTAAGCCGCCGCAACTTAACATGCAAGTGCTGTAGCGTATTAAGTTGTGGCAGCGTAGCGTAAATTGGGCGGCCTAATTCAAAATAGCCGGTAGGGGGCGTCTCCTATTTAAATTAGGCGCGTCCACGCGCCGAACGTACTGCGCATGCGCCGGCCTTAGATATACAGAAAACAGATAAGCCGGCGCAAAGTGTGAGTTATGCCGGCCTATCACTGATACGCCGGCATAACTCTTTCTGAATCTGGCCCAGTATCTCTAGTTCAGCTTTATGACACATGAACTCTCTGGCCGGGATTCAGATACATTGGCGTATCTTTGAGCGGGCGTAGCGCATCTCATATGCGCTACGCTGACGTAACATAGAGAGGCAAGTACAGTATTCACAAAGCACTTGCTCCCATATGTACGTCGGCGTAACGTAAATGGGCCGGCGTAAGCCCGCGTAATTCAAAGTAGCAAGGCAGTGGGCGTGTTGTATTATAATGAAGCGTGACCCCATGTAAATTCATGGCCGATCGAACGGCGCATGGGCGCGCATGCTCAGGATCACGTCGCAAATACTCCCTAAGATACGTCGGCTCAATGCTTTCGACGTGAACGTAACCTACGCCCAGCCCCATTCATGTACGACTTACGCAAACGATGTAAAATACGACGGCTGTTCAGACGTTTCCGACGTCCATACCTTAAAGCGGGGGTTCTACCTAAAAAAAATTATTTTTTTTCTAGCATGCCATTCAGCATACTAGCGCGAGCTACAGTATGCCTTTATACATTTTTTTTGGCGCCATACTCACAGTTTAATTGCGTAGTAAAGTTTCAGACTCCCTGGGCGTTCCTATGCAGAGGGAACGTGATTGACGGCCGGCTATGGCGCGTCACGCTTCACGAAAATAGCCGAAATAGGAGTTTGCTCTTCACGGCGCCTGCGCAGTCAGCTCCGATGTCTGTGTGCAGGCGCCGTATAGCGCCGTGAAGAGCCGAGACCTACTCCGGCTATTTTCGGGAAGCGTGACGCGCCATAGCCGGCCGTCAATCACGTTCCCTCTACATAGGAACGCCCATTCCCCGCGGGGAGTCTGAAACTTTACTACGCGATTAAACTGTGAGTACGGCGCCAAAAAAAAATATAAAGGCATACTGTAGCTCGCGCTAGTATGCTGAATGGCATGCTAGAAACTTTTTTTTTAGGGTGAAACACCGCTTTAACATGACTTACCCCTGCTTTATGAGGGGTAAACTTACGCCGGACGTACACCTTACGTAAACGGCGTAGCTTAATGCGACGGGCGCAAGTACGTTCGTGAATCGACGTATCTAGGGCATTTGCATATTCGACGCGTAAATCTACGGAAGCGCCCCTTGCGGCCAGCGTAAATATGCACCCAAGATACGACGGCGTGAGGAGACTTACGTCGGTCGTATCTTGGCAAATTTCAGGCGTATCTAGTTTCAAGACTACGCGTATAGATACGACGGCGCACATTTGGACTTACGACGGCGTATCTGGAGATACGTCGTCGTAAGTCCTTTCTGAATCCCGGCCTGTGTGTATTCTTATCTGTGAACCTGCTGACCCGCTGACCTCATGTCAATCCTTGGACTGGAGAAACAGCTGCGTCTAAATCCTGACATTCAAACCTTATGTCATTCTCAAAATGGCTGACCAGAAATATCATCAAAGCTTTAGATTGAAGAATTATGTCATATCAATTGACCAAGGTCATTCACTCATACCTAATTATTATGATTAATCATTAATCCAAATATGTTTTGCAAGCTTGCCATGAATTATGAATTGCCGAATTATGAATTTGAAATAATATTCTAACAGTGGGCCCCATCGGACTTTTTCCATCTGTGCTTAGAAATAGAACATGTTTTATTTTGTTCTGATGGAAAAAAAAACACAACAGGAAATTCCTATCGTCTGTGTGCAACTCCGATGGTGAAAAAAAACCACGCATGCTCAGAATCAACTCGATGCATGCTCGGAAGCATTGAACCTTATTTTTCTCAGCTCGTCATAGTGTTTTATGTCACTGCGTTTTGGACGGTCGGAATTTGGCCTGACAGTGTGTATGCAAGACAGCTTGAATGGAATTCCGATGAAAAGTTCCATCGGAAATTCCAATTGTGTGTACGGGCATTACTCACCTCTTCCTGATATATATACAGGACTCTTCTCTCTGAACAGATAAACTGATGGCTCGTACACACGACCGGTTTTCCCAGTAGGAAAACTGGGGGGAAAAAAGAGAACTTGTTCTCTATTTTCCGAAAAAATCTTGCTGAGAAAACCGTCGTCTGTATGGTTTCCCGAGGGGGAAAAAATGAGCATGCTCGTAAACAATTCAACGCATACGCGGAAGAATAGAACGTCATTTTGTCGGCTCTTCGTAGTTTTTGACGTCACCGCGATCTTGACATTCAAAAGTTCAGCGGCCTTTTATGTGACCGTGTGTATGCAAGGCAGGCTTGACAGGAATGCCGTCAGGAAAAACATTGTGGCCCGGATTCACGTACAGCGGCGTATCTTTGAGCGGGCGTAACGTATCCTATTTACGTTACGCCTCCGCAACTTAGACGGGCAAGTGCAGTATTCTCAAAGCACTTGCTCCGTAAGTTGCGGCGGCGTAGCGTAAATAGGCCGGCGTAAGCCCGCCTAATTCAAATGTGGAAGATGTGGGCGTGTGTTATGTAAATGTTATGTGACCCCACGTAAATGACGCATGCGCCGTCCGTGGACATATCCCAGTGTGCATTGCTCCAAAGTACGCCGCAAGGACGTATTGGTTTCGACGTGAACGTAAATTACGTCCAGCCCCATTCACGGACGACTTACGCAAACGACGTAAAATTTTCAAAATTCGACGCGGGAACGACGTCCATACCTAACATTGGTATGCCGCATGTACGCCTCATATAGCAGGGTTAACTTTACGCCGGGAAAAGCCTAACGTAAATGGCGTATCTGTACTGCGTCGGCCGGGCGTACGTTCGTGAATTTGCGTATCTAGCTGATTTACATATTTCTAGGCGTAAATCAGCGTACACGCCCTAGCGGCCAGCGTAAATATGCAGCTAAGATCCGACGGCGTAAGAGACTTACGCCGGTCGGATCTAATACAAATCTATGCGTAACTGGTCTTAGAATCATGCGCATAGATACGACAGCTCGGACTCGGAGTTACGATGGCGTATCTCCTTTGAGAATCTGGGCCTGTTTTTTTGTCCTGACGGGAAAAATGGTTGTGTGTACAAGGCATGAGAATTATCTGGACTGTACTGAGATAAATATGGTCTAGTATGTATCTGGCTTCTAAGATAGACAGTTGGATAAATGGTTCTATATTTAGGACGTATCCGGTCTATAAACCAGAGGCTCTGGATGGACAGTTGGATAAATGGCTCTATATTTAGGCTATATCTGGTCTATAAACCAGAGGTTCTAGATGGACAGTTGGATAAATGGTTCTATATTTAGGATGTATCTTATTCTATAAACCAGAGGCTCTAGATGGACAGTTGCATAAATGGCTCTATATTTAGGACGTATCTGGTATATAAACCAGAGGCTCTGGATGGACAGTTGGATTAATGGTTCCATATGTAGCGTGTAGCTATGTAAATATTACAATACTCTATATAAGTGTATATCAGCATCTTTTGAAGATAAAAGACATCACAGTGACTATGGAGGAAGAGGACGGACATGACGGGGATTACTGGGTGTAAATATAAAATAATATCTTATTACCTCCTCTGCTATCGGTTGCAGAAATGTCTCCCTCCACTTCCAGCATACTTTCCACTCTCAAGAAACTTTCCATCTGTAGATGACATCACTTCCTGTTTGTATCTGCTTTCACTTCCTGTCTCTGCATTCCACGCATCATAAGTGAGATCATCACCTTGTGGAGAAAATACACACTGCAGCCTATGTTTTTATAAACGTTGACAGATACTTCTTGATACCTGTATTTTCTTTAGCTTTGGTGCTTAAAGCGGGGGTTCACCCTAAAAAAAATTTCTAACATTACATTCAGCTCACTACCGACATTGACAGTATGCATTTTTGTTGTTGTTGCTGTACATACCTCGTAAAGCTATTTTCTTAGCTGGCTTCCGGGTAGTGAATCGCGCGGGAGTGGGCGTTCCTATGCCCTAGTTAGTGATTGACTTGATGACAAACACCGCCCACCCCGTCGCATAAGGAGCGTCACGAGTTGCCGAAAGAAGCCGAACGTCGAGTCGGCACTATACGGCGCCTGCGCACCGACGTTCGGCTTCTTTCGGCAACTCGTGACGCTCCTTTGCGACCGGGGGCTGTAGTGTTTGTCGTCACGTCAATCACTAACTGCTGCATTAGGAACGCCCACTCCTGCGCGATTCACTACCCAGAAGCCGGCTAAGAAAATAACTTTACGAGGTATGTACGGCAAAAAAAAATAAAAAAAATCGACATACTGTCAATGTCGAGACTGAGCTCAATGTAATGTTAGAAAATTGTTTTTAGGGTGAACCCCCGCTTTAAAGTGGAACTTTAGTCAGAAAATTAGGTCCTTCTAGATCACCTCAGGCTGGCACCTTTTGCATATAAAATATAGAAGTAGCCCCCGGCTTAGTATTGCCTCTGTAATATATGCAGAGTATTGCGCTCTGAAACATTGCATTGCGTTTTCTGGCTAAACTGATAGCAGGAGGAGAGACTCTATTGGATACAGCTGCAGGATTGAAGGCAGATTGGGTCCTGCGGTAGCTAAGAAGGAAGCCCACCCCTAACAACAAAACAAGGAAGGACAGGATTGGATAGCAGCCCAGGAGAGCTGTGATTGGGGGAGAGAGAGGAGGAGAGACAGAGGGACATTGTGTGAGTCAGACATAAAAAATGTCCCATGTGCTTGTCTCCTGAGCACTTCCAGAGCCTGCGTTGCTGTCTGTGGCTCTCCTAAAGGGAGGTGCACACTTGAGAGGGGAGTTTGCAGTGTGTTATTCTGCCTGATTACTGAAGATGTGCTAACAGTGCAGTGCAATTTTGTAGTTGCTATAACTTTTGCGCAAACCAATCACTATACGCTTATTGCGATCTCTTTTTTTTTTTACCAAAAATATGTAGAAGAATATGTATCGGCCTAAACTGGGGACGAAAAACATTTTTTTTTGGGATTTTTATTATAGCAAAAAGTAAAAAATATTGTTTTTTTTTGTTTATAGCGCAAAAAATAAAAACCGCAGAGATGATCAAATACCACCAAAAGAAAGCTCTATTTGTGGAGGAAAAAGACGTAAATTTTGTTTGAGAGCCACGTCGCACGACCGCGCAATTGTCATTCAAACCTGACAGCGCTGAAAGCTGAAATTTCACCTGGGCAGGAAGGGGGTATATGTGCCCAGTAAGCAAGTGGTTAAGGGGAACCCCGTACCAAAAAATAAAATAATGGCGTGGGTCACCCCTCGTGCAGCGCGTGTGTGTGTGCTGAAAAAGAGAAGCACGTTTCCGTACGGGATTTTGCCCCGGTGAGCCATTGACGCAGTATATCTGTGTGAACCGGTCGGCAAACAGTAAAAAGATACCTTGCGGTGTTTACTCTCCAAAATGTGGTGATTTTGTGGGCGTTTCTCCTATCCCGTCACTTTAGGGCCTCAAAAAATGTGTTAGATAGTTAGGAAATCAGATGCACTATTTGCCTGAAGGTGCTCCTGGGATTTTGGGCCTCTCTATGCATCCAGACAGTACTTGTGGTATTCCCATGCTTGGAAGCAGTAGAAGAATGTGTTTTGTGTTGTAATTCTAAGTATACCCATATTGTGTGTGAGAAATAACTTGTTATAATGACAACTTTGAGAAACAAAATCAGATTTTATTTATTTTCCAAAAAAGATTGTGGCGAAAATTTATAGCATCAAAAAAATCCCCATGCTTTTTACTAAATACCTTGGACTGTCTACTTTCCATAAAAGGGTCATTTGGGGTATTTGTACTGTCCTGGCATTTTAGAGACTCAAGAATTTAGATATTCAGTCAGAACATCGGAATTGATTAATTTTCAATATATACACTATACACTTTATAACTTTCACGCAGAGTAGATAATATACACAGATTTGCTTTGTATTTTAACAAAGAAATGTAGAAAAATTAATTTTACGCTAAATTAATGAAGAAAAATTATTTCTTTACAAATTTTTATAAGAGAAACTAAGAAAGTTTTATTTTTTTCAATTTTTTTGGTAATTTTTCCATTATATAGCAAAAGTGGTGGAGAATTACAATTAAAAAAAAGCTTTACGTGTCTGAAAAAATCATATAAAATTAATTTGTGTACAGAGTTCCACGGTCGAGTAATTATCAAAGTATCACTGTGCTGAAAACTGAGCTATGGCCTGGACAGGAAGGGGGTTTAACACGCCGGTGTTCAAGTGGTTATCAAATAATAAAATGTAAGCAAGAATCTAAATCAAAACCTTTATAATTACAGATAATAAATAATAAAATCTACAAATTATTGGGTGGACCAATCACAAGCCAGCTTTTTCGGTAACACATAAAAAGAGCAAAAATGTACAGAAACCGATATCAACCAATAAGAAGTGTTGTCCATGTATTGTCATATCTGGCTATATATTAGCACAGTTTAGTTATATGGTGCGGTCTGTGTGAGTGCGGGACCGAGTCATCACTGTATGTTTAGAGGATGATATTACTAGAATTCAATCCCTGCAGACTCAGATCTATCAAACCGAACCTGAAAAACATTCAATATATTTCGCCCCTCCCCCAACACACCACTGTTATCATGAGAAAGATCGTTAGCTTGTGTGAATTCTCTGGTGTTGCAGAAGCCTTCCTTTCTGCATGAAAGATTTCCCGCACTCTGAACATGAATAAGGATGCTCACCCGTGTGAATTCTCTGGTGTTCATGAAGGGCTTTTTTCTGAGTGAAAGATTTTCCGCACTCTGAACACGAATAGGGACGCTCACCTATGTGAATCTTCTGGTGTTCATCGAATGAATATTTCCAATTAAAACATTTCCCACACTCTGAACACGAATAAGGACGCTCACCCGTGTGATCTCTCTGGTGTACAAGAAGTTTTTCTTTTGCGATGAAACCTTTCCCGCACTCTGAACACGAATAGGGACGCTCCCCCGTGTGAAGCTTCTGGTGTCTAATAAGACTTTTTTTCTCAGTGAAACCTTTCCCGCACTCTGAACAAGAATAGGGAAGGTCGCCCGTGTGACATATCTGGTGTGCAATAAGATTTTTTTTGTCGGAGAAACATTTCCCACACTCTGAACATGAATAAGGACATTCACCTGTGTGACTTCTTTGGTGTATAAGAAGAATTCTTTTCTCAGTGAAACATTTTCCACACTCTGAACATGGAAAGGGACGTTCACCCGTGTGCATTCTAAGATGTTTAAGAAGGTGATTTTTCCGAAAGAAACATTTCCCGCACTCTGAACATGAATGGGGGCGCTCCCCAGTGTGAAGCTTCTGGTGTCTACTAAGATTGTTTTTCAGAGTGAAACATTTTCCGCACTCTGAACATGAATAGGGACACTCAGTCGTGTGACATTTCTTGTGTTTAAGAAGGTCTCTCTTTTTTGTGAAAAGTTTCCCACACACTGAACATGACAATGACCTTTCTTCTGTGTGATCTCCTTCCTGCCCTGAAGAAGATTCCTCGGGAATAGACGGATCTATTAAAGCATTTCTACTGTGAGATCTTAGAGTCCTGGTATGTGATTTATCAGAAGATTCCTCAGACGTATTCCCGACATTATGGTCATCTGCTGAGAAACAATTTTACAATAAATGTTGGAAGAATTGTTGGAATTTTGTATTCAGGAGTCATATATGTTGGTCTAGTTCTAAATCTTTGAGCTCCGGAATACAAGTGGGAGAAATCAGAACAGAAATAGAAATTCAAAGTAGATAAACGATACAATTCACCCAAATCACACTGTGCGACTTTGTGCATTGAGGACATTGTTATTGAGGAATGGAGATGGACCTTTCATATGGTGTACAGTATCTCCTCCTCATTTGTTGGGAACATGACGTTATATTGAGGAATGGAGATGGACCTTTCATATGGTGTACAGTAGGGTTGTCCCGATACCACTTTTTTAGGACCGAGTACAAGTACCGATACTTTTTTTCAAGTAGTCGCCGATACCGAATACCGATACTTTTTTTAAATGTGTCCCCAAATGCAGCCATGTCCCCCCCATATGCAGCCATGTCCCTCTAGCCATGTCCCTCACATATGCAGCCATGTCCCTCTAGCCATGTCTCTCACATATGCAGCCATGTCCCTCACATATGCAGCCATGTCCCTCTAGCCATGTCCCTCACATATGCAGCCATGTCCCTCTAGCCATGTCCCTCACATATGCAGCCATGTCCCTCTAGCCATGTCCCTCACATATGCAGCAATGTCCCTCTAGCCATGTCCCTCACATATGCAGCAATGTCCCTCTAGCCATGTCCCTCACATATGCAGCCATGTCCCTCACATATGCAGCCATGTCCCTCACATATGCAGCAATGTCCCTCTAGCCATGTCCCTCACATATGCAGCAATGTCCCTCTAGCCATGTCCCTCGATGCGGCGGCGCGATGCAGTGGCAGCGGCGGGGGGGGGAAAGTATTCTATTTAGGTATCGGGGGTATTTGCGCGAGTACGAGTACTCCCGCAAATACTCTGTATCGGTCCCGATACCGATACTGGTATCGGTATCTGGACAACCCTAGTGTACAGTATCTCCTCCTCATTTGTTGGGAACATGACGTTATATTGAGGAATGGAGATGGACCTTTCATATGGCCTTCTCCATGTCTGTCTGTCCACCTGCAAGGTGATTAATGTGGCCAGTCTCTGGGTGGAGACCAAACCCGATTTAAGCCAGAAATATCTCCTCCTCATTTGTTGGGAACATGATGTTATATTGAGCAAAGGAGATGGACCTTTCATATGGTGTACAGTATCTCCTCCTCATTTGTTGGGAACATGACATTATATTGAGGAATGGAGATGGACCTTTCATATGGTGTACAGTATCTCCTCCTCATTTGTAGGGAACATGACGTTATATTGAGGAATGGAGATGGACCTTTCATATGGTGTACAGTATCTCCTCCTCATTTGTTGGGAACATTGTTTAATGTGGTAAATAGGATTGCCTTATTGAGGTGAGGACTAGAGTTTAATCATGTGGTTTACAATACACACAGTACATTGGGCGGTGGGGTAGGTACATCGATGACGTTCTTACTATCAGCAGTTAAGGTTTCTCATTCTTATTACAAACACTAAATATGGTTACTAATAATTGTAGGAATTTTTTTAGCATGTTGATATGAACAAATAACTGATTGCCTTTTGGGATCAGGAAGGAATCTTCTTAACCTAAAGAAAATGAGGCCGATATATATATATTTATATGGGTATCTTGCCTTCCTCTGTAAAAACTACTGCTTCAATATTTTAAGTTTTCTCCTGGTTGAATTTAGTAGATATAGACATTTTCTCCTCTGATGTAACAAAGTAAATACAAACTTTATACTCATAGAAGTAATAAAATAATAATGGGGACTGGTTCTATATTTGGTGTTTTTTAACTTACGTGTGTCTATATGTAGAGAAGATTCCTCCTGTTTACTTTCCGTAATCATCTCCCCCTCCTCCATAGACTGCTGATCTCCACTCACCAACCTCTCTTCTTCTTCTACTTCCTCTTCTTCTTTAATATCAACTTTGATGTCTTTCCGTTCTTCATTCTAAAACCCAAAGATGATAAAATACATTTATAAAAAATAAAGAAGAGATTACATAGAAGAATGTCCTCTCATAGCTTAGAATACATGTTGAGGTCTACCTGATGATGGTGGGGGATGGTGTGACTTTCCTGTGTGGAATCCCGGGAATACAGAGGAAGGGGACATCTCTCTGGTGGGTTCCCATTACTGGATCCATCTGTAGGAAACACACACACTGACTGAATACATTGTTTCTATGTGTTTATCAGATGATGGGGGGTCTAGGTGGACCCTCCGTACTGCTCTCTCCTTTACAATAAAGCAGGGATAAGCAATTAGCGGACCTCCAGCTGTTGCAGAACTACAAGTCCCATGAGGCTTAGCACGACACTGACAGCCACAAGCATGACACCCAGAGGCGGAGGCATGATGGGACTTGTAGTTTGGCAACAGCTGGAGGTCCGCTAATTGCAAATCCCTACAATAAAGTCTCCTCTTACCCGGTGATGTGAGGGGCGGCTGATTCTCCATCAAGACGTCCTTGTAGAGATCCTTGTGTCCTTCTAATTACTCCCACTCCTCCCAACTTCTGGGTGTTAATGGATCACCAGATATTTTCTTCACCACTTTACAATCCTGTTTAAAGAGAGAAATTACGTAGTGAATGTGAATATCCCGCGTCCTTTCACCAGCGGACTTCTGTACGAACTGATGGATAAACTCACCTCATCTGCCCCAGTGAAAATTCAAATTTTTTCGTCGGATATTCGATGAAGCTGACTTTCATCAGTCTTGCCTACACACCATCGGTCAAAAATCCGACCGTGTCCAATGCGGTGACGTAAAACACTACGACGTGCTGAGAAAAATTAAGTTCAATGCTTCCGAGCATGCGTTGACTTGATTCTGAGCATGCGTGGATTTTTGACCGATGAACTTCCACACAGACGATCGTTTTTTTTATCCATAGGAAAATTTTAAAACATGTATTTTTTTACCGATGGAAAACAAATCAAACAATATAGACTTATTGCGATTTTTTTTACCAAAAATATGTAGAAGAATACGTCTCGGCCTAAACTGTGGAAAATGTATTTTTTTTTTTTAAATTGGGATATTTATTATAGCAAAAAGTAAAAGATATTGGCCCGGATTCAGAAAGATGAGCGCATCTTTCTGCGGGCGTATCGTATCTCCGATACGTTACGCCGCTGTGACTTTGGGTGCAAGTTCTGTATTCAGAAAGAACTTGCGCCCTTAGTTACAGCGGCGTAACGTATGCGTGGCAGCGTAAGCCCGCCTAATTCAAATTTGGATGTTGGGGGCGTGTTTTATTTAAATTTTACTTGACCCTGCGTTTTTGACAAGTTTTTTTTTACGACGCATGCGCCGTCCGTAAAATATCCCAGTGTGCATTGCCCCAAATTACGCCGCAAGGACGTATTGGATTTGACGTGAACGTTAATGACGTCCAGCCCTATTCGCGAACGACTTACGCAAACGACGTAAAAATTTCAAAACTCGGCGCGGGAACGACGGCCATACTTAACATTAGCTACGCCTCATATAGCAGGGGTAACTATACGCCGAAAAAAGCCTAACGTAAACGACGTAAAAAAAATGCGCCGGCGGGACGTACGTTTCTGAATTGGCGTATCTAGCTCATTTGCATATTCCCCGCGTAACTATACGGAAGCGCCACCTAGCGGCCAGCGTGAATATGCAGCCTAAGATACGACGGTGTAAGACACGAAGTGATTCGACGCATGCGTGGAAGCATTGACCTTCCAGGGCCTTCGCACGTCGCCGTGTCATCGTCGCGGCGCGGACACGTCACCGCGTATCGTGTCTGCGCAGATTTTGGTTTGATGGTGTGTACAACCATCAGACCAAAATCCGGCAGTGGACATGTCCGATGAAAACGGTCCTGCAGACCGTTTTCATCGGACAGTCCGTCCGTGTGTACGAGGCCTTACACCAGTCGGATCTTAGGGATATCTATGCATAACTGATTCTCTGAATCAGGCGCATAGATACGACGGCCCGCACTCAGAGATACGACGGCGTATCAGGAGATACGCCGTCGTATCTCCTATCTGAATCCGGCCCATTGTGTTTTTTTTTAAATTGTCGCTGTCCTTTTGTTTATAGCGCCAAAAAAAGGCAGAGGCGATCAAATACCACCAAAAGAAAGCTCTATTGGTGGGAAGAAAAGGTTGCAAATTTTGTTTGGGTGCCACGTCGCATGACTGCGCAAATGTCAGTTAAAGCGACGCAGTGCCGAGATGTAAAAAGTGCTCTGGTCAGGAAGGGGGTAAAATCTTCCGGGGCTGAAGTGGTTAAAGAGCATCTCTGGAATGACTGAAGAAGAAATAATATTAATACATTTTTCTGTCTGTCTCCTGGATGGGGAGATAGCCTATCACTTCATGTCTAGGATGTATCTGGTCTATAAACCAGAGGCTCTGGATGGACAGTTGGATAAATGGTTCTATATTTAGGATGTATCTGGTCTATAAACCAGAGGCTCTGGATGGACAGTTGGATAAATGGTTCTATATTTAGGATGTATCTGGTCTATAAACCAGAGGCTCTGGATGGACAGTTGGATAAATGGTTCTATATTTAGGATGTATCTGGTCTATAAACCAGAGGCTCTGGATGGACAGTTGGATAAATGGTTCTATATTTAGGATGTATCCGGTCTATAAACCAGAGGCTCTGGGTGGACAGTTGGATATATGGCTCTATATTTAGGATGTATCCGGTCTATAAACAAGAGGCTCTGTGTACATATTATAATACTCTATATATACGTCTGTATAGGGTTATCTGCTGGAGGTAAAAGACGTCACAGTGACTATGGAGGAAGAGGACGGACATGACGTGGGGGGTTACTGGTGTAAATTTTAAACAATCTGTATTACCTCCTCTGCTACCGATTGCAAGCATATGCTTCTCTGCTTCCTGCAAACTGTCTTATCTCTAGGAACCTCCCATCTATAGTTGAAATCACTTCCTGTCTTCTATCAATTCCTGTCTTTGCGTTCCACTGAAAATAAGTGAGATCAGCACCTTGTGGAGAAAATACCAACTGCAGCCTGTGTTTTTATATACTTTGAAAGCTGCTTCCTGGATTGTTCTTCAGATTTGGTGCCTAACCACTTGCCATATACTGTAGCCGTTGGATAAAAACAACAAGACAGTGGACTCCTGAAAGTTGGGGGCTGTATAAGAATGGCCTGCCCTTTGCACTGCTCATGTACGCCCTCAAGAGTGTGCAGTGGTGTACTCAGTGATTACTGGGTCTATCAGACATGGCAGATCACAGAGCAGGGCAAGGACCAATGAAGTTTGTCCTGTCCCATGTGATCACTGTGACCAATCACAGACATCACAAATGTGAACAAAGGCTGCATGTTGGAGCCACCACTCTGTTTCCTCTTACACCGATTGGCTGTGAGAGGAAACAGAGTGTTATCCCAGTGATCGGCACAGTACAGTGTCACCAAAGCAGCCAACTAATGTCTCTGATTACTACCAACTGCAGTACACTATCAAGCGAACCAGTCGAAGCCAGCAACAGTGTTTCTGATCACTAGCCAAACCATTCCTACTGTCACCATACCAGTGCAGCCAGTATAAGTTTTTCTGATCACCACAATGGATCTCAGGGTCACCGGACCAGGTAAGCAAGCAACAGTGTTCCTGATTGCAGCCATACTAGTCCCAGTGTTACCAGTGGCGTCACTAGAGTTGGTGTCACCTGGTGCGGTAGAATATGGTGTCACACACCCCCCCCCCCCCCCAATAACATTTTTCAAATATTTTTATTGTTCTCCTTTCTTCCCCTTTTCTCTCTCTCCCTATCCATCTTTCTTGTTCGTTCTATCCCTTCTTCTTTCTCTCCATTTTTCTTTGTCCCCTCCCCCCACCTCTCTTTCTCCAGGACCGGAATTCACATCTCAGGAGCCTATAGGCCAGGGGCGTACCTAGAGCATTTTGCACCTCTGGACCACTTTACATTGCACAGCACCCTGCATCACTGGACCCCTTTACATTACACAGCCCCCTACACCTCTTTACATTACACAGCCCCTGCACCACTGGACCCCTTTACATTAAACAGCCCCCTGCATCACTGGACCCCTTTACATCTCATAGCACCCTGCATCTCTGGACCCTTTTACATTGCACAGCACCCTGCATCACTGCACCCCTTTTACATTACACAGCCGCCTGCACCTCTGCACCCCTTTACATCACATAGCCCCCTGCACCTCTGGACCCTTTTACACTACACAGCCCTCTGCACCCCTTTACATTACACAGCACCCTGCATCACTGCACCCCTTTTACATTACACAGCCACCTGCACCTCTGGACCCCTGCATGTTACACAGACCCCCCTTCAGTGCAGACACCCCCTCAGTGCAGACACCCCCCCCCCTTAGTGCAACCCCCCCCTCAGTGCAAATCCCCCCTCAGTGCAAACCCCCCCTCAGTGCAAACCCCCAGTGCAAACACCCCCCCTTAGTACAACCCCCCCTCAGTGCAAACCCCCCTTAGTGAAAACCCCCTTAGAGCAAACACCCCCTTAGTACATCCCCCCCACCCCTTCAGTAAAATCCCCCCAGATGCAAACACCCCCCCTCCCCATTCAGTACCTCAGATCATCGCAGGCAGCGCCACGGCACATGGACAGAAGGTCCCCTCGGCCCCTCCCCCTCTGTACACACAAACAGAGAGGAGTGGGCTGTGCCGACTGCCGACCACCGCTAACAGCCCGTGGCTGTGAGAGGAGGGGATGGATGGTGCTGTGGTGTCACCCCGCAACCCCCCCTCCTCTTGTACCGCGGCGCTCGGCGCTCCGATTCTGCGGCGCTCATCGCTGCAGTCGCGGGGGGGGGGGGGGGCCGCCCCCCCCCGCATGTCAGCTTTTTTTTTTTAAATCAGGATGGTGTCACCCCTCTAGTGGGTGTCACCCGGGGCGGCCCGCACCCCCCTAGCAACGCCTCTGAGTGTTACCAGAACAAGGTGAGTCAACAACAGATCATTGTCAAATCAGTTCCTGATTTTTGCTAAACCTCTGCCAGTGACCTAGACTAGTTCAAGCAGCAACAGTGGGACTGGTCATTGCTGTATCACCAGTTCAAGTTTCAACAGAATAGTGTAAGCCAGCAACAGTGTTCCTGATCAACACCATACCAGTCCCAGTGATGCCAAAGCAGTGTAAGCCATTAACAGTGTTTTGTAAGATAAGTGTAAGCCAGCAACAATATTCCCAGTCCCAAGTCACACCAGTCCCAGTGCCACCAGACCGGTGTAAGCCATCAACAGTGTTCCTGATCCCCACCACTTAAGCTTAACTGCAACACCAGTGCTAGTTTCAGCAGAACTAGTGCAGCCATCAACAGTCTCTGATAACCACCGCACCAGTTCCAATTTCACCAAACCAGTGTAAGTCATCAGCATTGTTCCTGATTGCTGCCACATCAGTACACTCTCACCAGAACAGCGTAGGCCTGCAACAGTGTTCCTGATCACAACCACTCCAGTCCCAGTTTTCCCAGGCCAGTATACACCAATAATAGTTTTCCTGATTGCAACCAAAGCAGCCCCAATTTCACCAGACCAGTGTAAGCCAGCAACAGTGTGCCAGGGCCAGTGTACCAGCTCCTATCTCTCCACAGTGACTCACCTGTTGTTTATCCTGCTCGTCAACTCTGCCTACTTAAAGCATTCCAGTTCATTTGCTCTCTGCCTTCGCCTTTGTCAACATCACAGAGACTTTCTCCAGCGTTCCTGTTGTGGACTTGCTCGGCTGGCGTTCCTCCTGGCTCCTGATCCCGCTTGTTGGCCTACTACGTTTATCTCTGGCTCTCTGACATTGGCTTGGCTGACTACCCGATCCGGTTACTGAACTCTGGCTTTTAATGATGTTTGACTACGCTTACTCCGTTTACCTTTTTATTATTATTATTATTAAACAAGTGTGATTGAACTGTACTTTTGTCTCGGTCTGATTCATGGTTCCTGATACAGTGGTCCTCACCACCGCTACATCAGTTCCACTGTTACCAAACCACAGTAAGCATGCAACAGTGTTTCTAAAACAGTCCCAGTGTTAACCACCAACAGTGTTTCTGATTGCTGCCACACCAGTTCCAATGTTGCCAGACCAGTGTAAACCAGTAAAAGTGTTGCTGATAGCTAGCCAAATCAGTCCCAGTATTACCAGAGCAGGGTAAGCCAGCAAAAATGTTGTTAATAACTAGCCACACCAGTCTGAATTTTCAGCATAAGCCAGAAACAGTCTTCCTGTCCTGATTGCTGCCACACCAGAGCAGTGTCATCCCAGCCTGCTGCCTGGACCAATCCTTTGTCTGTTTGCTGACTATGTTTCTGTCTGCCACCTGAACTGACTCGTTTGTGTGTCCTAATTGACGGCATTCCTTAGACACCAGTCCCAGCCATCCTCTGCATACAACTGCACTCCTGGAACCACTTGGACTCTTTTGTTCACTCTTCCTGGCTAGTAAACATGGCAATACTAGGGGCAGCCATGTACCAGTAGGCTAGGCTTGCTTGGTTTATAGCTACAAGGACTTCTACAGGTGACAACATGTTATAGGTAGTCAGAAAATTATAATAATTATATTGTAATTTATGCCCCTAGAAAGCCTGAAGGTGCTCCTTTGATTTTGGGCCTCTCTATGTGGTTAGGCTCTGTAAAAGTCTCACATATGTGACAACCTCATACTGAGGAGGAGTAGAGGAGTGTGTTATTTGGGTGTGATTGTAAGTATGCTCATGTTGTGTGTTAAAAATAACTTGTTAAAATTACACATTTGTGAAAAAAAACAAAAACATTTTTGAGTCAATTTTGCACATTTTGTGTCTGTTTTTGTTTTTCCTGTCCTGGTGCTCCAGGGCCTCCTGCCTTTTGTAGATTTATTGTTGAACATACTTGGTGCAGGGAAATATTGGATACTCCAGTAACACCATCCACTAACAGGAGGACACTCGCTATATGTATGCAGTCCAGAACAATCCTTTCAGCAGGAACTACAAGAATGGCCAGCACTGAGATTTCTGGACTAGCTCGATGAACATCTGCACAACATCAGCTGGGCTACCCAGAAGGGCAGCAGCCCTTCAGACTGGGAACTTTTTCTGCTGAACAAGAGAAGGGCTGCCTCGGGCCCAAAGTTCATTCCCAAATTTAATGCACAGACAGCCAGGCACACAGCAACAGTCACTTTTTCTGGCTCAATAAAACAGTCTAGAGGTTTCCTGGTCTGTGGTCTTCTGGTCTGAACTCACAATGTTTCTGCATGACTGATGCCCCCTTCCGATATCAGTCCAACATTCTCCACTGAGCTCTCCAGACCAGATCCCAAGTGAAATCTCTTTATTAGCGTCAAAAACAGGAATGAAAGGATCCTCAGACGTAGCCCACCCCCACCAGCTCAGGACTAGCTGGGACATTGATTAACACCTGCAGAACATGAGTTGGGCTGCCCAGAAGAGAAGCAGCCCCTCAGGCTGAGAACTTCTCCTACTGGACATAAACAGGGCTGCCCCGGGCTCCAGATTATTTATGCTCACTCCCAGCCATATTCTGGGCACCCTCCCCAAGGGATTGATTGAGACAACATAAATATTTGGGATGTTGATTTGCTTCATCCAGCCCTCTACATACTAGAATCCTCAAGAAGGCAAGGGGAGAAAGTCAGACCTGCAGCCAGCAAAGCCCATAACAGACCAAAGCAATCACAAACTGCTCCAATGATTACAGAGGAGCCAAAAATAACTAAATTTTCCTAATCATCCTAGCAACCCATTTAGAAGAGTGACACATCCCTTAAAAGTCTGAAGGTTCTCCTTAGATTTTGGGCCTCTCTCTGCGGTTAGGCTCTGAATATGTCAATATAATCAGTCCAAACATTGAAAATGTCTCACATATGTAGTATCCCCATACTAGGGAGGCGTAGTAGAATGGATTTTCATTTTCTTTCTGTATTTTCTAAAAACTTGTGGCAGAAGTATGAAATCTTCAAAAGATTTATCGTGCCTTTTAAAAAATACCTTGGGGTGTTTACACTCCAAAATGTGGTCATTCTGTGGGTGTTTCTCCTCAGGGCCGGTACAAGGGGGGGGGGGGGCGGATGCCCTGGGCGATACTATTTACTGGAGGAAGGGGGGCGCATGTGAAGTGCTGGCTGTGTGCTTCTAAAACTGTCTAGACACACCAGCCGGCAGCCGCTAATACCTACACCTGCAATGATGTGCCGAGTGTGCTCCTGCACCCGACACAAGCCTAGAACAGACCAGTGCTTCAATTATTCACTCCCCTGTCAGTGGAGATACACCCCCTTACAGGCGCTTGGTATTCCCTACCCAGCGTCACACACACAGAGGCTGGCCGGAGGTGGGATAGGAGCAGTGCGAGGAGGGGTGGCGGACAGCACCCTGGTGACACCATAAAGAAAGTTAGCAGTTGTAGCGGGTGCTGTCAAGCCCCCCTCCCTCCACCCCCCATCAGTCAAGCTGTGATAGTGGCGGTATGACAGGGGAGAGGCAAGCTACGGGATATCAGAATCTTTCGGGGCCCCCCTTTCTCCTGTCAGCAGTCCGGGAGAAGAGACAGCGGCTCTCTTATTAGGTTCGCTGCTCAGCTTCCCGCGCGTTCTATTTCCCTCCCCATTGGCCACAACACAGGGCCATTTACAGCAGACTAGTGGAGCATCATGGGATATGTAGTTCCATAAGATCAATGACGCTTTGCTCTCCACAGGAAAGAGACTACAGCTCCCAGCATGCACTCTGCTGGGGGAAAAAAGAGAGAGAGAGATCCCGTAACCCAGAAACAAGCCGGGGGAATGAATGATATACTTTAACAGCTCCAAAAGACAGAAACAGAAAGAGAGGAGTGTACTGGGGAAGCCAAAAAGGGAGCCACACTGCTAACCAACACCACCAGAGAGAGCCACGCTGCTAACCAGAACCACCAGAGAGAGCCACGCTGCTAACCAGAACCACCAGAGAGAGCCACGCTGCTAACCAGAGCCACCAGAGAGAGTCACGCTGCTAACCAGCACCACCAGAGAGCCAACGCTGAGCCACTACCAGGGTACAGACATGCTACATTACTGCGGCAGTTTCGCTGGGTCTGGTAAGAGGGCCTGTAGGCAATTATCCTTTACTGATCCTAGAAACGGAGCCATTAGGAACTGCCTAAGCTGCTATCCTCTAGCCCTAATACAGCCTCTGCAGGCTAGAGGATAGCAGGTTAAGCAATTGTTGACTGCCACAGTGAGCTTCAATGCTGTGCTGCTGGCCCAAAAATATTGTGTGTGTGTGGGGGGGGGGGGGGGGGGGGGGGTGGGGGCGCAGTTTGCCATGTTCGCCCTGGGCACCAAATTACCTTGTCCCGGCACTTTTTCTCCTATCCTGGCACTTCAGGGCCTCAAAAAATGTGATAGGTGGTCAGAAAATCAGATGCAATATTTATGCCCCTTGAAAGCCTGAAGTTGCTCCTTAGATTTTGGACCTCTTTATGTGTCTAAGCAGCTTAAAAGTCTCACACGTGTGGTATCCCCATACTCAGGAGGAGTAGAAAAAGAATGTATTTTGTGGTGTAATTCTAAGTATACCCATGTTGAGCGTGAGAAATTATTTGTTAAAATTAACATTTGTGAAGCAAAAGCAAATTTTATTTAATTTCTTATTTTTCCAAAAATATTCTTGCAAAAATATACAAAATCATGAAACTCCCCATGCCTCTTACTAAATACCTTGAATGGTCTACTTTCCAAAAGGGGTCATTTGGGGGGTGTTTATACTGTTCTGGTATTTTAAAGCCTCAAAAATCAAGACAGGCGGTCAGGATATCGGGACTGATTCATTTTCAATATATACATTGTAGACTTTATAACTTTCACACAGATTACATAAAATATACACAGATTTGCTTTTTATTTTACCAAAGAAATGTAGAAAAATACATTTGGTCTAAATTCATCAAGAAAGATTTATTTTCAGTTTTATAAGAGAAAGTAATAAAAATACATATACATTTTTAAAATGTTCAGGCTTATTTCTTTATATATTAAAAGCAGTGACAAATAACAACCAAAAAAAGCTTTACCGGTCTTGAAAAATTATATAAAATTCACTTGGGTACAGAGTTGCATTACCGAGTAATTGTCAGTCAAACAGTCACTGTGAAACCAAACAAATGGCGTGGACAGGAAGGGCTTTTAACATCTTAAAGTGGTTAAGAAACAATAAAAACAAAGCTAGAATCGAAATTAAAACCTTTATAATTGAAGACAAGAAACTATATAATGAAAGAAGAAGAAGATAATAAACTATAATAAATCCAGGAAGCGATCCGAGCGGCCGTTTGCTGACCAGGAAGTTGAGTGAGGCCAAGGTGGCCTCTACTCATCTCTATGACCTTGGAGGACCAGAACGATGTCTGACATCACTTCTGATTCTCGGGTCAAAACTTTTTTTTTTTTTTTAAAGTCAAAATGCAAAAAAAAAAAAAAAAAACATTTTGGGGCAGATCCACAGAGATCTGCACCCGCACAGCGTATCAGAGATACGCAACGCCGTCGTACCTTACCTGGCTTTATTTAGAATCCTTAAAGATTTTGCGCCGTAAGTGTCGGCGGCGTAGTCTATCTCTGTCAGCGGAATTCAAACCGGCGATTAGGGGGCGTGTTTCATTTAAATGAAGCGCGTCCCCGCGCCAAATGAACTGCGCATGTGCCGTCCCTAAATTTCCCACCGTGCATTGCGCTAAATGACGTCGCAAGGACGTAATTTTTTTTAACTTAGACATGAATTACGTCCATCCCGATTCACGGACGACTTACGCAAAAAAAAAAATAATAAATAAACGCGGGAACGACGGCCATACTTAACATGGCAGGTCTAACTATACGCAACGAAATACCAGCTTTAACTATACGCCGGAAAAAGCCGACTAGAGACGCCGTGAAAAAAATGCGCCGGCCGCTCGTACGTTCGTGGATCGTAATAGCTAATTTGCATACCCGACGCGGAAAACGACGTGAACGCCACCCAGCGGACGCCGAAAAATTGCATCTTAGATCCAAAGGCGTACGAGGACGTACACCTGTCGGATCTAACCCAGATGCTGTCGTATCTACGACAGCATCTGGGAGATACGACGCGGGGTAATTTGAAAGTACACCGGCGTATCAGTAGATACGCCGGCGTACTCGCTCTGTGGATCTGCCCCTTTGCTTTTAAAGGTAAATGAGAGATCTGGGGTATTTTTGACCCCAGATTTCTCAATAAAGAGGACCCATCATCCTTATTATTATTATTGCAAGGAATGTTTATGTTTTTTTTATTGTGATTCTCGGGTCAAAACATATTTTTTTTAAAGTCAAAATACCAAAAAAAATATATATAATAATAAAAAAAAAGATTTTGCTTTAAAAAAAGGTAACTAATAGATCTGTCATTTTGACCCCAGATTGCTCAATAAAGAGGACCTGTCATCCTTATTATTATTTCAAGGAATGTTTATGTTCCTTGTAATAGGAATAAAAGTGATAAAAAAAAAAAATGAAGGTACAGTGTAAAAATAAAATAAAGAAAAAATAAATTGAAAGCTCCCCATCCCTCCACGCTCACGTGCAGACGCAAATGTAAGCCGCACACAAATGTGTAAACGGTGTACAAACCACACATGTGAGGTATCGCCACGAACGTTTGAGTGAGATCAATAATTCTAGCGCAGCATCTCCTCCGTAAATCTAAACAGGTAATCCTTTGTTGGTGTCATTGGGCCCCATTTTTGGTGTCATTGGAAGGAGCTTGAATTGAGCTTCGGGAGGAATTGTGCCCCAATGTTGGTGTCGGTGAATGAAATAGCGCCCCAAGCCAGATAAAGGAAAGCACACCTGTCCATGGGCCGCGGTTGGAAGATCCCAGGTTTAGAGGATCATATTACTAGAATTCCTGCAGACTCAGATCTATCAAACCGAACCTGAAAAACATTCAACATATTCCACCCCTCCCCCAACACACCACTGTTATCATAAGAAAGATCGTTATCTCGTGTGAGTTCTCTGGCGATGCACAAGGTTTGCCTTTTGAGTGAAAGATTTCCCGCACTCTGAACATGAATGATGCTCACCCGTGTGAATTCTCTGGTGATACACAAAGCTTTTTTTCTGAATGAAAGATTTCACACACTGTCAACATGAATAAGGACGCTCTCCCATGTGACTTTTCTGGTGATACACAAGGCCTCCTTTCTGAATGAAAGATTTCCCGCACTCTAAACATGATCAAGGACTCTCACCTGTGTGAATTCTCTGGTGTTCATCAAGGGCGTTTTTCCGAGTGAATGATTTCCCGCACTCTGAACATGAATAACGTTCACCCACATGCAATCTCTGGTGATGCACAAGCTGTCCTTTAGTCATGAAAGAATTCCCGCACTATGAACATGATCAAGGACGCTCACCTGTGTGAATTCTCTGGTGTTCATCAAGGGCGTTTTTCTGAGTAAAAGATTTCTCGCACTCTGAACATGAATAGGGACGCTCACCTATGTGGGTCTTCTGGTGTGCATTAAATGAATATTTCAATTTGAAACATTTCCCACACTCTGAGCACGAATAAGGACGCTCACCTGTGTGATCTCTCTGGTGTACAAGAAGTTTTGCTTTCTCAATGAAACCTTTCCCGCACTCTAAACATGAATAGGGACGCTCTCCCGTGTGAATCTTCTGGTGTCTAATAAGATTTATTTTCCGAGTGAAACTTTTCCCGCACTCTGAACATGGATAGGGACGCTCACACGTGTGAATCTTCAGGTGTTTAATGAAATTTATTTCCTCAATGAAACATTTCCCACACTCTGAACATGAATAGGGACGCTCACCTATGTGGGTCTTCTGGTGTGCATTAAATGAATATTTCCATTTGAAACATTTCCCACACTCTGAGCACGAATAAGGATGCTCACCCGTGTGATCTCTCTGGTGTATAAGAAGTTTTGCTTTCTCAATGAAACCTTTCCCACACTCTGAACATGAATATGGACGCTCTCCTGTGTGAATCTTCTGGTGTCTAATAAGATTTATTTTCCGAGTGAAACTTTTCCCGCACTCTGAACATGGATAGGGACGCTCACCCGTGTGAATCTTCTGGTGTTTAATGAGATTTATTCCCTCAGTGAAACATTTCCCACACTCTGAACATGAAATAGGGCGCTCACTTGTGTGAATTTTTTCGTGGATAAGAAGTTTGCTTTTTACAGTGAAACCTTTCCCGCACTCTGAACAGGAAAAGGGACGCTCACCAGTGTGACTGTACCAGTGTATAAGAAGGCTTTGTTTGCTAGCGAAACATTTCCCGCACTCTGAACATGAATAGGGACGCTCAGCAGTGTGATATTTCTTGTGTTTAAGATACTTGCTCTTTTTTGTGAAAAGTTTCCCACACACTGAACATGACAATGAACTCTCTTCTGTGTGATCTCCTTCCTGCCCTGAAGAAGATTCCTCGGGAATAGACGGATCTATTAAAGTATTTCTACTGTGAGATCTTAGAGTCCCGGTATGTGATTTATCAGAAGATTCCTCAGACGTATTCCGGACATTATGGTCATCTGCTGAGAAACAATTTTACAATAAATGTTGGAAGAATTGTTGGAATCTTGTATTCAGGAGTCATATATGTTGGTCTAGTTCTAAATCTTTGAGCTCCGGAATACAAGTGGGAGAAATCAGAACAGAAATAGAAATTCAAAGTAGATAAACGATACAATTCACCCAAATCACACTGTGCGACTTTGTGCATTGAGGACATTGTTATTGAGGAATGGAGATGGACCTTTCATATGGCCTTCTCCATGTCTGTCTGTCCACCTGCAAGGTGATTATTGTGGCCAGTCTCTGGGTGGAGACCAAACCTGATTTAAGCCAGAAAAGCCTGCAATCTCAGTATCTCCTCCTCATTTGTTTGGAACATGACGTTATATTGAGGAATGGAGATGGACCTTTCATATGGTGTACAGTATCTCCTCCTCATTAGTTGGGAACATGACGTTATATTGAGGAATGGAGATGGACCTTTCATATGGTGTACAGTATCTCCTCCTCATTTGTAGGGAACATGACGTTATATTGAGGAATGGAGATGGACCTTTCATATGGTGTACAGTATCTCCTCCTCATTAGTTGGGAACATGACGTTATATTGAGGAATGGAGATGGACCTTTCATATGGTGTACAGTATCTCCTCCTCATTTGTAGGGAACATGACGTTATATTGAGGAATGGAGATGGACCTTTCATATGGTGTACAGTATCTCCTCCTCATTAGTTGGGAACATGACGTTATATTGAGGAATGGAGATGGACCTTTCATATGGTGTACAGTATCTCCTCCTCATTTGTTGGGAACATGACGTCATATTGAGGAATGGAGATGGACCTTTCATATGGTGTACAGTATCTCCTCCTCATTTGTTGGGAACATGACGTCATATTGAGGAATGGAGATGGACCTTTCATATGATGTACAGTATCTCCTCCTCATTTGTTGGGAACATTGGTTAATGTGGTAAATATAATTAACTTCTGACTAGAGATAATTCTTTCACATGGTGTACAATATACACAGTACATTGGGCGGTGGGGTAGATACATCGATGATGTTCTTACTATCAGCATTTCAGGTTTATCAGTCTGTCCTGGAAATATATATATGACATTCTCCATTTTATAAATGTGCATAATAGATTGTGTTTAATTAAAAGAAAAAAACGAATCTCTGTATACGGAAGAGGTGATTTGTTTTTAGAGCTCTGTGGATGAGGAATAGTCTGGCTCTAGATGACTCTGAAAAATGACTGGATGTCCTTCTTATGATTACTAATAATTGTAGGAATAACATTTTAGAATGTTGATCTGGTGAGCTATCTGATTTCCTTTTGGGATCAGGGAGGAATCTTTATAACCAAAAGAAGATTAGGCCAAGCTTTATATGGACATTCTACTGTCCTGGGGGTCAGCTGCTGCTTTGAAAATTTAATTTTTCTCCTGGGTGAATTCAGTAGACATCGACCTTTTCTCCTCTGATGTAACAATGTAAATACAAACTTTATACTCATATAAGTGAAATAATAATGGGAATTGGTTTTAAATTTAGTGTTTGTGTAGCGCCTGTGTACTTTCAGTACAGGTGCTATCCTAAATTTAGAGGGTGATGAGAGAGTTAGTTAATTCTCATCCAGGTAATTTGTGTAAATTAAGCCTCTGTTTCAGCTGGGCTCTATTGTGTATTCATTCTGTGTTCCTGAGGTGCTTTTCCACCCCGGGGCGACAGGTGGTGCCAGTGGAGTCTAGGTGGGAGTGCCTCTTTCCAGCAGCCAATCAGGAGGGGTTTTCCCTTGCGGGGCATGCTGGGGGAGGATACTTTAGGAACAGACGCCATTCTGGCGGGATTCGTTTTCTTCTGGTTCCGGGTGCGGCACCCACCTTCAGGGTGACCACACATCACGGGCCCCGGCGATATGGCCTACCAGGCCGGGGCTCACGTGCTACGCGGTGTTCTTAGTTCCGGCACCCTGATGGCCCGGAGAAACTGAAGCTATGGTGGGGCCCCAGCAATCGGCTGGGTCTCCAAATTCTGAGAAGAGATCCCAAGCGAGTTGTGCTGTTCGGTGGGGAGTCAGTCTGAAGAGAGCCAGAGAGGCAGGCGATCCAACAGGGCCTAGACCAGTGGTTCTTAACCTTGTTGGAGGTACTGAACCCCACCAGTTTCATATGCGCATTCACCGAACCCTTCTTAATTGGAAAAATAAAATATGATTTTGCGTGTGATGGGCACAGTGGCTACGTGTGATGGGCACAGTGGCTGCGTGTGATGGGCACAGTGGCTGCGTGTGATGGGCACAGTGGCGACAATTGATGGCATAGTGAGGCTGCAATTTATATATATTTGCACCAGGTCTGTGGCAGAGACTTGTTTTTCTTCCCAGTGCCCTGAGTGATACCCTGGCTGCCAGGTCGGTGTGAGAGGCCTGTCCATGTACACTATACCCCCTCCGGCTGGAGGGGCGACGAAAGTAGAGTGTCATTTTGAAGCAGGACTGCTTCTGTTCTGTTGGGCCTGAATCTGCTATTCCTCCTCCTCACCCATCTCTGATCTACCTACCTCCAGTTTACTGTTTGCCGTGTTGGGCAGTAATAAAAGCACAAGAAAGACACCTGCTGTTTGGACATTCCGTCATTGCTACTCTCATCAACTACCCTAGACGTCAGAGCCATAGAGGTAACACGCCATCCCAATCTATAACCAGCGGCTCCTGCGGGGGTAGCGCTACATTTATTACTCACTTGTGTCTATATGTAGAGAAGATTCCTCCTGTTTACATTCCGTAATCATCTCCCCCTCCTTCATAGACTGCTGATCTCCACTCACCAATGTCTCTTCTTCTTCCTCTTTAATCTCATCTTTGATGTCTTTCAGTTCTTCACCCTAAACCCCAAATATGACAAAACAAGAGATTACGCAAAAGAATATCATCACATAGTTTAGAATACATTTTGAGTTCTAGTTGCTCAGTCCCACCTACCTGATAATTGTGAGGGATGGTGTGACCTTCCTGTGTGGAATCCCGGGAATACAGAGGACCTCCCCCTCCCATAGACTGCGGATCCTCAAACATCTCTTCTGTTTCCATTTTATTCTCAACTTTGATGTCTTTCAGTTCTTCACTCTGAACTCACAATGAGAAAAATGGATTTATAAAAAGGAAACAAAAGAAAAAATAGAAGGTTATTTGGAAGCATAGAATTCAACAATGTATTTGACTTCTAATTGCTCAGCCCCACCTACCTGATGATGGTGAGGGATGATGTGACCTTCCTGTGTGGAATCCCGGGAATACAGAGGACGGGGACATCTCTCTGGTGGGTTCCCATTACTGGATCCATCTGTAGGAAACACACACACTGACTGAATACATTGTTTCTATGTGTTTATTAGATGATCGAGGATCTAGGTGGATCCTCCATACTGCTCTCTCCTTTACAATAATGTGCACCACCCTACAGTTTGGGCCCCACTGTTAGCTGGGAATACAGAGGACAGGGACATTTTTCTGGTTGGTTCCCATTACTGGATCCATCTGTAGGAAACACACACACTGACTGAATACATTGTTTCTATGTGTTTATCAGATGATGGGGGATCTAGGTGGAGCCTCCGTACTGCTCTCTCCTTTACAATAAAGTCTCCTCTTACCTGGTGATGTGAGGGGCGGCTGATTCTCCATCATGACGTCCTTGTAGAGATCCTCGTGTCCTCCTTAATACCCCCACTCCTCCCAGCTGCTGGGTGTTAATGGATCACCAGACATTTTCTTCACCACTTTACAATCCTGTGTAAAGAGAGAAATTAGCAATGGCCACTCCTGACCTCCTATATTCCTCCTCACCTCTCCAGATAGAATATTATTTTAATTACAGAGATAAAAATAATGTCACGTGACCCTCTCAGAGTTTTCCTCACCTCCTCCTGATCTATACAGGACTCTCCTCTCTGTAGAGTCTAGACAATAATAAAATGAGAGCTAACTGGACTGTACTGGGATGAATAATGTCTGCACAGAGTTCTGACACCTCAGGTGGCTTTTAACTGCTTGCCGACTGCCCACTGTCGTTTCACGGCGGCAAGTCGGCTCCCCTGCGCGAGAGCACGCAATATAACGCCGGCTCCCGCGCAGGCCACTAGGGCTGCTCGCCCCCGACTCCCGTGCCCGGCGGGCGCAATCGCCGCCAGACACACGCGATCGCTCATTACAGAGCGGGGCCTGGGAGCTGTGTGTGTAAACACACAGCTCCCGGTCCTGTCAGGGGGGGAAATGCTGATCTTCTGTACATACAATGTATAAACAGCGATCAGTGATTTCCCCTAATGAGGCCACCCCCCCTACAGTTAGAACACACCCAGGGAACATACTTAACCCCTTCCCCGCCCCCTAGTGTTAACCCCTTCCCTGCCAGTGGCATTTTTATTGTAATTCAATGCGTTTTTATAGCACTGATCGCTATAAAAATGCCAATGGTCCCAAAAATGTGTCAAAAGTGTCCGCCATAATGTCGCAGTACCGGAAAAAAAACGCTGATCGCCGCCATTACTAGTAAAAAAAAAATATTAATAAAAATGCCATTAAAAAAAAAACTATTTTGTAAACGCTATAACTTTTGTGCAAACCAATCAATAAACGCCTATTGCGATTTTTTTTTAACGAAAAATATGTAGAAGAATACGTATCGGCCTAAACTGAGGAAAAAAAATGTTTTTTATTATATATTTTGAGGGATATTTATTACAGCAAAAAGTAAAAAATATTTTTTTTTTCAAAATTGTCGCTCTATTTTTGTTTATAGCGCAAAAACTAAAAACCGCAGAGGTGATCAAATACCACCAAAAGAAAGCTCTATTTGTGGGGAAAAAAGGACGCCAATTTTGTTTGGGAGCCGCGTCGCACGACCGCGCAATTGTCAGTTAAATCGACGCAGTGCCGAATCACAAAAAGTGCTCTGGTCTTTGGGCAGCAATATGGTCCGGGGGTTAAAGAGGAGTTCCACCTAAAAATTTAACTTCCTCTTAACCCACTCCTCGCCCCCTTATATGCCACATTTGGCATGTAATTTTTTTGGGGGGGGGAGTGGGGGCTTCAGCAGAAGGGGACTTCCTGTCCCACTTCCTCCTTCCGCCGAGGGGCTGAAAAGGCGATACGTCATATCGCCTTTTGGCAGCCCCTCCCTGTAGGCGATCGCCTAGGACACGTGACAGGTCCTAGGCGATCGCCTGTCCAATCAAACAGCGCAGCGCCGGGCCGTGCCGCTCGCGCATGCGCAGTGGGTGCCCGGCCGTGAAGCCGAAAGCGGTCACGGCCGGGTGCCCACAGTGACAATGAAAACGCCGGCCGGGGAGGGGGGGAGAGGAGCGGAGCCCCGGCCGGCGCGTCGCTGGAATGCTGGAGCAGGTAAGTGTCAGTTTATTAAAAGCCAGCAGCTACACTTTTTGTAGCTGCTGACTTTTAATAAACTTAAAAAATGGGTGGAAAACCCCTTTAAGTGGTTAAAGAAAAACTCCAACTAAAATCTTTTATTTTAGGCTTAGAATGACTGGAGAGGAAATAGCACTTCTAGTAATATATTTTCTGCCTGTGTCCTGGATAAGGAGATATCCTTTCACTTCATGTCCAACGTGTATTGGGTCTATAGACCAGAGGCTCAGGATGGACAGTTGGATCAATGGCTCTATATTTAGGATGTATTCAGTCTATAAACCAGAGGCTCTGGATGGACAGTTGGATAAATGGCTCTATATTTAGGATGTATCTGGTCTATAAACCAGAGGCTCTGGATAGGCAGTTGGATAAATGGTTCTATATTTACAATGTATCAGTGTACGTATTATAATATAAGTCTGTATAGTAGTTACTGGAGATAAAAGACATCACAGTGACTATGGAGGAAGAGGACGGACATGACGGGGGGGGGGGGGGGGGGTTACTGGGTGTAAATATAAAGTAATTTATATTACCTCCTATACTGCCGATTGCAAGGATATCCTCCTCTTCTTCCTGCAAACTTTCCCTCTCTAGGAACTTCCTGTCTGTAGAGGACATCACTTCCTGTCTGTAAATGACATCACTTCCTGTCTGTATCTTTTATCACTTCCTGTCAGTTGATTCCAAATGAAGATAAGTGAGATCACCATCTTGTGGAGAAAATACCAACCGCAGCCTGTGTTTTTAAATACTTTGAAAGCGGCTTCCTGGATTGTTCTTCAGATTTGGTGCCTAATCACTTGTCATATTGCCATTGTATTAAAAAAACAAGACAGCTGACTCCTGAATGTTGGGGGCTGTATAAGAATGACCTCCCCTTTGTGTTGCTCATGCAAACCCTCTAGACCAGTGGTTCTCAACCTTTCTAGTGCCGTGTCCCCTTGATAAAATTTCCCAAGTTGTGGGGACCCCCAACAGTAAAATTATTTTTGTAGCGTGGGTTGTCAGCACCTAAGGCAAGACAAGTAATTTGCGCCCCTAACCCACAGGTATTTAACGCTCCCTGAGTCCCTTCCACTCGTACAGTATTAAACCCCTTGTGGTACCACTCTCTTTTTTTCTCCTTTCTTCCCTTTTATCTCTCTATCGTAATTTCTTGATTTTTTTCCCCCATCCCTCTCTCTAGCTGTTTTTTCTCCCCTTTTCTTTGTTCCTCCCCCTCTTTTCCTCTCCCTTCCATGTATTCTCTATTTATTCATTTTCTTACTCCTTGGTGGGGATGGGGGTTGTCAGTGCTGGTGGGGGGATCAGTGGCAGTGCTGGGGGGAGTTCTGATCAGTCATCTTAGGTGCTCTTGATCAGGGTCATCTGCTGATCTGAGAACTGTAGCGGGGACTTTTAATGGCAACTATAATCACAGGTAGTGTTACTCACTGTGTATCTTGCTTTAATGTGTCACCAGCTCTGTGGTGTCTCACAGAAGTGACACCTATGCTGCAATCAGGACATAGGGTCTCCTCTACTCCCTCCCACTTCACATTCCTTACCATTTAGCTGACCTCTAGTCTCTGCCCCCCACCCATGCCGTGAACTGAATGGGAGGCTTCAAAAAGCCTGAGTGGGCAGCCACGGGCTCCAGGAACAGCCCAGCTAGGCGGCAACAGGCTCCAGGGACAGCCCTGTTGGGTGGCTACGAAAAGGCTGGGAGAGCAGTGTGGGCTTCAGGAACAGCCCTGGATTTGGTGACCCCTGGCAAATTGTCATTCCACCCCCGAGGGGGGCCCGACCCCCAGGTTGAGAACCACTGCTCTAGACTATGAAGCAGAGTGCTCCATGATCACTGTGTCCATCAGACATCGCAGATTACAGAGCAGGGTACAAAATCAATGAAATTGGCCCCATGTGACCAATCACAGCCATCACAAATGTTAACTAAAGCTAATTATTGGCTGTGAGAGGAAACAGAGTGTTATCACAGTGACACCACCACACCAGTCCATAGCAGCCTCTTTATTAACAACTCAATTCAATTAACATAACTGTATAAAACATCGGTTAAACCACCACCCATCAACCAAAATACTCGCATTGGCCTTTGCAGGAAACCCCAAACATTGCCACATGATCCAATCATGCACTGCGGTATCTTTAACATAAATAGGCCTCCAGCTGGCATACCACCAATGGGACCCATACCACCAATGGGTCCCGAACTCTTCCATATCCAAGGTTTTTTCCTTTGCCCGCAAAGACCAACACCCGCCACTGCCACGACATCCAAAGATCCAACCGCTCTGTGGAAAAATTGCATTAGCATGAAAGACAACCATAATACCCACTAAAACAGGGAGGGTGGGTGGGAAGCTCGCTCCTCCTGTCTACACTGACACAGAGGAGGGACGTTCTCCTTCCTTACTTCCTGCTGACCCCTCCTCCTATCTAAATCCAATCAGGTGAGCTCTTACAATTACCAAACTTCCTTGGTTCCCTGTTAACCCTGTCATGTCAGCGCTCTGTTATTGCACTTTTTTTTGTTTACTTCGAGGCTTCTCTATAAACAGTGTTTTTGTAAGATAAGTGTAAGCCATCAACAATGTTCCGTGTCCCAAGTCACACCAGTCCCAGTGCCACCAGACCAGTGTAAGCCATCAACAGCTTAACTGCAACACCAGTGCTAGTTTCAGCAGAACTAGTGCAGCCATCAACAATGTCTCTGATAACCACCGCACCAGTTCCAATGCCACCAGACCAGTGTAAGTCATCAGCATTGTTCCTGATTGCTGCCACATCAGTACACTCTCACCAGAACAATGTAGGCCTGGAACAGTGTTCCTAAACACAACCACACCAGTCCCAGTTTTTCCAGGCCAGTATACACCAGTAAAAGTCTTCCCGATTGCCACCAAAGCAGCCCCAATTTCACCAGACCAGTGTAAGCCAGCAACAGTGTGTCAGGGCTGGGCTCAGCCCTTCCTTCTCTGTGCTGGCAGCTCAGCTGTCAGCTAATTACAAGCTCCTATCTCTCCACAGTGACTCACCTGTTGTCAATCCTGCTCGTCAGCTCTGCCTACTTAAAGCCTTCCAGTTCATTTGCTCTCTGCCTTCGCCGTTGTCAACATCACAGAGACTTTCTCCTGCGTTCCTGTTGTGGACTGGCTCGGCTGGCATTCCTTCTGGCTCCTGATTCCACTTGTTGGACTACTACGTTTATCCCTGGCTCTCTGACATTGGCTTGGTCGACTACCCGATTCAGTTACTGTTTACCTTTTTATTATTATTTTTAAACAAGTGTGATTTAACTGTACTTCTATTGCGGTCTGATTCATGGTTCCTGATACAGTGGTCCTCACCACCGCCACACCAGTTCCAGTGTTACCAAACCACAGTAAGCATGCAACAGTATTTCTGAAACAGTCCCGGTGTTAACAGACCAGTGTAAACCAGTAACAGTGTCCCTGATTTCTGCCACACCAGTTCCAATGTTGCCAGACCAGTGTAAGCCAGCAAAAGTGTTGCTGATAGCTAGGCACACCAGTCTGAATTTCCAGCATAAGCCAGCAACAATCTTCCTGTCCTGATTGCTGCCACACCAGAGCAGTGTGATCCCAGCCTGCTGCCTGGACCAATCCTTTGCCTGTTTGCTGACCATGTTTCTGTCTGCCACCTGAACTGGCCCATTTGTGTGTCATAATTGACGGCATTCCATAGACACCAGTCCCAGCCATCCTCTGCAGACAACTGCACTCCTGGAACCACTGGGATGCTTTTGTTCAATCTTTGTTCAGCCCCTATACTTTCTGGCTCGTAAACATGGCATAACTAGGGCCAGCCATGTACCAGTAGGCTGGGCTTGCTTGGCTTACAGCTACAGGGACTTCTACAGGTGACAACATGTTATAGGTAGTCAGAAAATTATAATAATTATATTGTAATTTATGCCCCTAGAAAGCCTGAAGGTGCTCCTTTGATTTTGGGCCTCTCTATGTGGTTAGGCTCTGTAAAAGTCTCACATATGCGACAACCTCATATTGAGGTGTAGAGCAGTGTTTTTTTGGGTGTGATTTTAAGTATGCCCATGTTGTGTGTTAGAAATAACTTGTTAAAATTACACATTTGTGAAATAAAATCAAGAGTCTATTTTCCACATTTTGTGTCTGTTTTTACTGTCCTGGTGCTTCAGGGCCTCCTGCCCTTTGTAGATTTATTGTTAAACATACTTGGTGCAGGGAAATATTGCATACTCTAGTAACACCATCCACTAACAGGGGGACACTCTTCACTATACATATGCCACCCAGAACAATCCTTTCAGCAGGAACTAAGAGAATGGCCAGCACTGAGATTTTTGGACTAGCTCAATGAACATCTAAAAACAACATCAGCTGGGCTACCCAGAAGGGCAGCAGCCCTTCAGACTGGGAACTTCTTCTGCTGAACAAGAGAAGGGCTGCCCCGGGCCCAAAATTCATTAATGCACAGACAGCCAGTCACGCAGCAACAGTCACCATTTCTGTCTCAATAAAACAGTCTAGAGGTTTTCTGGTCTGTGGTATTCTGGTCTGAACTCACGTTTCTGCATGACTGGATGCCCCCTTCCGATATCAGTCCAACATTCACCACTGAGCTCTCCAGACCAGATCCCAAGTGAAATCTCTTGATTAGAGTCAATAACAGGAAGGAAAGGACCCTCAGAAGTAGGCCCCCCCCCCACCAGCTCTGGACTAGCTGGGACCTCGATTAAAACCAGCAGAACACGAGTTGAGCTGCCCTGAAGAGCAGCAGCCACTCAGACTGGGAACTTCTCCTACTGGACATAAACAGGCCTGCCCCAGGTGCCAGACTATTTATACTCACTCCCAGACATATTCTGGGCACCCTCCCCCAGGGATTGATTGAGACAACATAAATATTCAGGCTGTTGATTTGCTTCATCCAGCCCTCTACATTCTAGAATCCTCCAGAAGGCAAGGGGAAACAGTCAGACCTGCAGACAGCGAAGCCCATGACAGACCAAAGCATTTACAAACTGCTCCAATCATTACAGAGGAACGAAAAAGAACTACATTTAACTAATCATTCTAGCAACCTATTTGAAAGAGTGACACATCCCTTAAAAGTCTGAAGGTTCTCCTTAGATTTTGGGCCTCTCTATGTGGTTAGGCTCTGAAAATGTCAATATAATCAGTCCAAACATTGAAAATGTCTCACACATGTAGTATCCCCATACTAGGGAGGAGTAGTAGAACGGTTTTTCAATATTCTCTCTGTATTTTCTAAAAACTTGTGGCAGAAGTATGAAATCTTCAAAAGATTTATCGTGCCTTTTAAAAAATACCTTGGGGTGTTTACTCTCCTGAAATGTGGGTGCTTCTCCTATCCCGGCACTTCAGGGCCTCAAAAAATGTGATAGGTGGTCAGAAAATCAGATGCAATAATTATGCCCCTTAAAAGCCTGAAGGTGCTCCTTAGATTTTGGACCTCTTTATGTGTCTAGGCAGCTTAATAGTCTCACACGTGTGGTATCCCCATACTCAGGAGGAGTAGAAGAAGAAGAATAAGTTGTGTGGTGTAATTCTAAGTATACCCATGTTGAGCGTGAGAAATGATTTGTTAAAATTAACATTTGTGAAGCAAAATTATTTATTTAATTTCTTATTTTTCCAAAAATATTCTTGCAAAAATATACAAAATCAGAAAACTCCCCATGCCTCTTACTAAATACCTTGAATTGTCTACTTTCCAAAAGGGGTCATTTGGGGGGTGTTTATACTGTTCTGGTATTTTAAAGCCTCAAGAATCAAGACAGGCGGTCAGGATATCAGGACTATTTCATTTTCAATATATATACATTGTAGACTTTATAACTTTCACACAGATTACATAAAATATACACCGATTTACTTTTTATTTTACCAAAGAAATGTAGAAGAATACATTTGGTCTAAATTTATCAAGAAAGATTTATTTTCAGTTTTAAAAGAGAAAGTAATAAAAATACATATACATTTTTAAAATGTTGCGGCTTATTTCTTTATATATTAAAAGCAGTGACAAAATACAACCAAAAAAAGCTTTACCGGTCTCGAAAAATTATAGAAAATTCACTTGGGTACAGAGTTGCATTACCGAGTAATTGTCAGTCAAAGAGTCACTGTGAAACCAAACAAATGGCGTGGACAGGAAGGGCGTTTAACATCTTAAAGTGGTTAACAAACAATAAAAACAAAGCTATAATCTAAATCAAAACCTTTATAATTGAAGACAAGAAACAATATAAAAGAAGAAAAAGATAAAACTATAATAAAGCCCGAGAGCGATCCGCGCGGCCGTTATGCTGGGCAGGAAGTTGAGTCAAAATGCAAAAAAAAAAAAACATTTTGCTTTTAAATGTAAATGAGAGATCTGGGGTATTTTTGACCCCAGATTTCTCAATAAAGAGGACCCGTCATCCTTATTATTATTGCAAGGAATGTTTATGGTTTTTTATTGTGATTCTCGGGTCAAAACATTTTTTTTTTTTTTAAGTCAAAATACCAAAAAAAATTATAGTAATAAAAAAAGATTTTGCTGTTAAAAAAGGTAACTAATAGATCTGGGGTCATTTTGACCCCAGATTGCTCATTAAAGAGGACCTGTCATCCTTATTATTATTTCAAGGAATGTTTATGTTCCTTGTAATAGGAATAAAAGTGATAAAAAAAAATGAAGGTACAGTGTAATAATAAAAAGTAAAAGAAGAAAAAAATAAATTGAAAGCACCCCATCCCTCCACGCTCACGTGCAGACGCAAATGCAAATGTAAGCCGCACACAAATGTGTAAACGGTGTACAAACCACACATGTGAGGTATCGCCACGAACGTTTGAGTGAGATCAATAATTCTACTGCCGCATCTCCTCCGTAAATCTAAACAGGTAATCCTTTGTTGGTGTCTTTGGGCCCCATTTTTGGTGTCATTGGAAGGAGCTTGAATTGAGCTTCAGGAGGAATTGTGCCCCAATGTTGGTGTCGGTGAATGAAATAGCGCCCCAAGCCAGATAAAGGAAAGCACACCTGGTCCATGGGCTGCAGTTGGAAGACCCCTGGTTTAGAGGATCATATTACTAGAATTCAATCCCTGCAGACTCAGATCTATCAAACTGAACCTGAAAAACATTCAATATATTCCGCCCCACCCCCAACACACCACTGTTATCATGAGAAAGATTGTTATCTCGTGTGAGTTCTCTGGTGATACACAAAGCTTTTTTTATGAATGAAAGATTTCCCGCACTGTGAACATGAATAAGGACGCTCTCCCATGTGAATTTTCTGGTGATACACAAGGTTTCCTTTCTGAGTGAAAGATTTCCCGCACTCTGAACATGAATAACGTTCACCCACGTGCAATCTCTGGTGATGCACAAGCTGTCCTTTCGTCATGAAAGATTTCCCGCACTCTGAACATGGATAAGGACGCTCACCTGTGTGAATTCTCTGGTGTTCATGAAGGGCGTTTTTCTTAATGAAAGATTTCTCGCACTCTGAACATGAATAGGGACGCTCATCTATGTGAATTTTCTGGTGTCCATCAAAAGACGCTTTCCATTTAAAACATTTCCCACACTCTGAGCATGAATAAGGACGCTCACCCGTGTGATCTCTCTGGTGTACAAAAAGTTTTGCTTTCTCAATGAAACCTTTCCCGCACTCTGAACATGAATAAGGACGCTCACCCGTGTGAATCTTCTGGTGTCTAATAAGATTTCTTTTCCGAGTGAAACTTTTCCCGCACTCTGAACATGGATAGGGACGCTCACCCGTGTGAATCTTCAGGTGTTTAATGAGATTTATTTCCTCAGTGAAACATTTCCCACACTCTGAACATGAATGAGAAGACTCACCTGTGTGACTTCTTTGGTGTACGAGAAGATTTATTTCCTCAATGAAACATTTCCCGCACTCTGAACATGAATGAGGAGACTCACCTGTGTGAATTTTTTCGTGGATAAGAAGTTTGCTTTTTACAGTGAAACCTTTCCCGCACTCTGAACAGGAAAAGGGACGCTCACCCGTGTGACTGTACCAGTGTGCAAGAAGGCTTTGTTTACTAGAGAAACACTTCCCGCACTCTGAACATGAATAGGGACGCTCGCCCGTGTGAATCTTTTGATGTTTAATAAGATTTTTTCTCTCAGTGTAAGATTTCCCGCACTCTGAACATGAAAACGGACGCTCACCTGTGTGACTTCTCTGATGTCCAACAAGCCCAGATTTATGAATAAAACCTTTCCCGCACTCTGAACATGAAAAGGAATGCTCACCCGTGTGACTGTACTGGTGATGCTCAGCAGTGTGATATTTCCTGTGTTTAAGAAGGTATCTCTTTTTTGTGAAAAGTTTCCCACACACTGAACATGACAATGACCTCTCTTCTGTGTGATCTCCTTCCTGCCCTGAAGAAGATTCCTCGGGAATAGACGGATCTATTAAAGTATTTCTACTGTGAAATCTTAGAGTCCTGGTATGTGATTTATCAGAAGATTCCTCAGACGTATTCCGGACATTATGGTCATCTGCTGAGAAACAATTTTACAATAAATGTTAGAAAAAGTGTTATAAAAAAAACTTGATTTCAGGAGTCGTATTTGTTGGACCAGCACTAAATATTTGAGCTCCGGCATACAAGAGGGAGCAATCAGAACAGAAATATAAATGCTTAATAGATAAATGATACAAATCACCCAAATCACACTGTGCAACTTTGTGCATTGAGGACGTTATATTGAGGAATGGAGATGCACCTTTCATATGGCCTTCTCCATGTCTGTCCACCTGCAAGGTGATTAATGTGGTCAGTCTCTGGGTGGAGACCAAACCTGATATAAGCCAGCGAAGCCTGCAATCTCAGTATCTCCTCCTCATTTGTTGGGAACAGGACGTTATATTGAGGAACAGAGAGGGATCTTTCATATGGTGTACAGTATCTCCTCCTCATTTGTTGGGAACATGACGTTATATTGAGGAATGGAGATGGACCTTTCATATGGTGTACAGTATCTCCTCATTTATTGGGAACATTGGTTAATATAATTGAGCTCTTCTGATTAAGACTACAGATGATTCTTTCATATGGTGTTCGATACACACAGTTCATTGGGCGGTGGAATAGATACAGCAATGATTTTCTTATTTTCAGCATTTCAGGTTTCTCAGTCTGTCCTGGAAATAAGAATATGATGTTCTCCATTTTATAGATTGCGTGTAATTAAAAGGAAAACTAACCTCTGTATACGGAAGGGGTGTTTTGTTTTAAGAGCTCTGTGGATGAGGAATAATCTGGTTCCAGATGACTAATAAAAATGACTGGATGTTCTTATTATTACAAATATTGTATACTAATAATTGTAGGAAAAAAATTTTAGAATGTTGATCTGGGAAGTTATCCAATTGCCTCTTGGGCAGGGTCGGACTGACCATTGAGTCACTCGGCACTGCCCGAGGGCCCCATGCCACTAGGGGGCCCCATCAGGGTTGCCAGGCTCAGTAAAACCAGGGACAGTATGTACAAATCTATGTTTTTTTTACATCTGTCCCTGATATGTCCGAAACCGACATGCTTCTAATGTGAAAATCCCGAGATTTTAGCTGCCCAGCCTCTGGGCGTGGTGGCCATCTGTAAGCCCAGGGGCCCCATAATCTTCTATTGCCCGGGGGCCCCACGAGTTGTCAGTCCGCCCCTGCTCTTGGGATCAGGAAAGAACATCTTAACCTAAAGAAAATGAGGCCGATCTTTATATGGTTATTCTGTCTTCCTCCTGGGTGAATTCAGTAGACATAGACCTTTTCTCCTCTGATGTAACAATGTAAATACAAACTTTATACTCATAGAAATAAAATAATAATGGGAACTTGTTCTATATTTAGTGTTTTTTTTACTTACTTGTGTCCATATGTAGAGAAGATTCCTCCTGTTTACATTCCGTAATCATCTCCCCGTCCTCCATAGACTGTCGATCTCCACTCACCAACCTCTCTTCTTCTTCCTCTTTATCCTCAACTTTGATGTCTTTCAGTTCTTCACCCTAAACCCCAAAGATGGTAGAAAGAAACAAGAGATTACACAGAAGAATGTCCTCCATAGATTAGAATACATTTTGAGTTCTAGTTGCTCAGTCCCACCTACCCGATGATGGTGGGGGATGGTGTGACCTTCCTGTGTGGAATCCCGGGAATACAGAGGACGGGGACATCTCTCTGGTGGGTTCCCATTACTGGATCCATCTGTAGGAAACACACACACTGACTGAATACATTGTTTCTATGTGTTTATCAGATGATGGGGGATCTAGGTGGAGCCTCCGTACTGCTCTCTCCTTTACAATAAAGTCTCCTCTTACCCGGTGATGTGAGGGGCGGCTGATTCTCCATCATGACGTCCTTGGAGAGATCCTTGTGTCCTTCTAAATACTCCCACTCCTCCATGGAGAAATAGACAGTGACATCCTGACACCTTATAGGAACCTGACACACACAATGATACAGTCACCATCCAGACACATCCCTTGTCTGTTACTGGATAATGTCCCAGAATTCCCGGCACCGCTCACCTCTCCTGTCATCAGTTCAATGGTCTTATTGGTGACCTCAAGAACCTTCTTGTTTCTTTCAATGGTCAGGGAAAGTGGTGGAGGCACCTTATTGGTCACCTGGCCAGTAGACTTTACAGGAGGCAATATCTATAGAAAAAGATAAAGAATGATGTCATGGCACTACCAGAATTGTTTTCTCTCTACAGGAGTTTTTTTCCCACTAATAGAGATAAGAGTGATATCATCTGGCCTCCCAGAATCCTCCTCTCTTCCTCTCACATTTCTGTACAGAACTCTCCTCTGTGTAGACGGATAATAAACTGATAATTATCTGAACTGTAATGGGATGAATAATGTCTACACAGAGTTCCACTAGAGGTATGACACCTCAGATTGCATTTAAAGAACAACTCTGTCTAGAAACCAGAGGCTCTGGATGGACAGTTGGATAAATGGTTCTATATTTAGGATGTATCCGGTCTATAAACCAGAGGCTCTGGATGGACAGTTGGATAAATGGTTCTATATTTAGGATGTATCCGGTCTATAAACCAGAGGCTCTGTATGGACAGTTGGATAAATGGCTCTATATCTAGGATGTATCTGGTCTATAAACCAGAGGCTCTGGCATAGTTGCCAACTGCCCTAAATTTCCCAGGACATTCCTGGTATTTAGACCTTTGTCACAGTCTTACAGTTTCCCGGGAAATGTCCACAGTTTTCCTGATTTTTCGCCAGCGCTGGTTAATTGTCTCCGCCGGGCCCCCATTTTACAGAAGACCAGCTATCGTGAGGAAGAAACAAGAGGTGGAACCAAGGCTCTGTAGTTCTATCATAGGCCTCATTTAAAGTCCCAACCCTACCCCTTCCTTGTTTTTGAACCGCCTCTTGGTTCTTTCCTTTGACTTCCACGAGCTGGTCTTCTGTAAATGGCACATAGACCAAATTAGCAGTGGCGTCGCTACCGGGGGGCGGCCCGCACACGGGTGAATAGGGGCGACAAGTGTCTTTCCCAGCCAGAGTTCTGGGACCCCGAGCAACCTCCATTCCCTCAGTGCACAGAGCCCTCCAGGACAAACAAACTTTTAGCACACATTTTCATCCCAGGCAGTGGTGTAAGGAGGGACTCTGATGGGGACACCTGTGATGGAAGTAGGGACTCTGGTCACCCCCCCTCCCCGTGCTCTTCTCCGGTCATCCCCCTGTGCTCTTCTCCGGTCACACAGGGGATGCCAGATTATCCCCTCCCAGCCAGCATAATTTAGCCACACCCACATTTTGCCGCTGCACACATCGCATTCCATAGGTCAAATATTCCCCCGAAATGTCCCTCATTCTCAACTTCAAAAGTTGGGAGGCATGTTTAGGATGTAATCTGATCTATAAACCAGAGGCTCTGGATGGACAGTTGGATAAATGGCTCTATATTTTGGATGTATTTGGTCTATAAACCAGAGGCTCTGGATGGACAGTTGGATAAATGGATCTTTATTTATAATGTATCTGGTCTATAAACCAGAGGCTCTGGATGGACAGTTGGATAAATGGCTCTATATTTAGGATGTATCCGGTCTATAAACCAGAGGCTCTGGATGGACAGTTGGATAAATAGTTCTAAATTTATGATGTATCTGGTCTATAAACCAGAGGCTCTGGATGGACAGTTGGATAAATAGTTCTATATTTAGGATGTATCTGGTCTAAAAACCAGATGCACTGGATGGACAGTTGGATAAATGGCTCTATATTTAGGATGTATCCGGTCTATAAACCAGAGGCTCTGGATGGACAGTTGGATAAATGGCTCTATATTTAGGATGTATCCGGTCTATAAACCAGAGGCTCTGGATGGACAGTTGGATAAATAGTTCTATATTTAGGATGTATCCGGTCTATAAACCAGAGGCTCTGTATGGACAGTTGGATAAATAGTTTTATATTTAGGATGTATCAGTGTACGTATTATAATATACGTCTGTATAGTTAGTATCTGTTGCAGATAGCAGATATCACAGTGTCTATGGAGGAAGAGGACGGACATGACGGGGGATTACTGGGTGTAAATATAAAATAACATCTTATTACCTTCTCTGCAGCCGATTGCAAGGATATCCTTCTCTTCTTCCTGCAAACTTGCTTCTATCTAGAAACCACCTGTCTGTAGGTGACATCACTTCCTGTGTGTATCTTTATCATTTCCTGTCTGTATCGTCTATCACTTCCTGTCCGTAGATGACATCACTTCCTGTCCATGTCTGCTATCACTTCCTGTCTCTGCATTCCAATGAGGACAAGTGAGTTCTCCATCTTGTGGAGAAAATACATACCGCAGCATGTGTCTTTATATACTTTGAAAGCTGCTTTATGGATTGTTCTTCAGTTCTGGTGCCTAAACACTTGTCATATGTTGTATAAAAAATATGCCATTGTTGTATAAAAAAAACAACAACAAGACAGCTGACTCCTGAAGGTTGGGGTTGTATAGAAATGCGTCCCCCCCCCCCCCCCCTTTGAGCATCCTCTATCTAGAGCAGTGATGGCGAACCTCGGCACCCCAGATGTTTTGGAACTTAATTTCCCATGATGCTCAACTACACTGCAGAGTGCATGAGAATCATGGGAAATGTGCGTCCATCAGACACGGCAGATCACAGAGCAGAGTACAGGACCCATGAAACTGGCCCCATGTGATCACTGTGACCAATCACAGACATCACAAATGTGAACTAAGGCTGCATGTTGAAGTCATAACTTTGTTTTCTCTTATATTGATCGGCTCTGAGAGGAAACAGAGGCCCAGATTCTCATACATTAGCGCTGCTCCTGGGCAGCGTAATGTATGAGCTCTACGTTACACTGCCGCAGGTCTACAGGTTTAAATCCTGATTCTCAGAACACTTACCTGTAAACTTGCGGCGGTGTAGCGTTAGATTGCTCGGCGCAAGCCCGCCCAATTCAAATGGGGCGGGCACCATATAAATTAGACGCGCTCCCGCGCCGAGCGTACTACGCATGCTCCGTCGGGTAAATTACCCGACGTGCATTGCGCTAAATGACGTCGCCCCGACGTCATTTGCCTAGATGTATACGTAAATGGCGTCCAGCGCTATTCACGGACGTCTTATGCAAACGACGTAATTTTTATTCAATTCGACGCGGGAACGACGGCCATAGTTAACATTGGTTGCGCCTGCTAATTAGCAGGGGCAACCTTACGCGTCGGGTACGCTACGCAAACGACGTTAATTCGCTGCTCGACCTCGCGTATGTTCGGGAATCGCCGTACTTACCTCATTTGCATAGACGACGGGGAAAAGCGACGATGCGACACCTAGCGGCGGGAAAAAAATTACTTTTAAGATCTGACAGCGTAACAGCCTTACGCTTGTCAGATCTAATGGGTACCTATGCGCAACTGATTCTGAGAATCAGTCGCATAGATACCCGGGGCCAGATGAGGTGTTACGACGGCGCTAATGGTGTTGCGTCGTCGTAACGCCTTTGAGAATCTGGCCCAGAGTGTTATGCCAGTGATTAGCACAGTACAGTGTCACCAGAGCAGCCAACCAATGTCCCGGATCACTACCAACTCCAGTACAGTATCACCATACCAGTACAACCGACAACAGTGTCCCTTATTGCTAATGTCACTACCAAGTCACCAGACCAGTGCAGCCAATCACAGTGTTCTTGATCACCAGTGTTGCCATAGCAGTGTAAGCCATCTACAGTGTTCCCAGTCGCAAGCCACACCTGTCCCAGTGCCATCAGCTGTGTTCCTGATCACCACCACTACAGTCCCAGTTTTCCCCGGCCTGTGTACACTAGTAAAGGCTCGTACACATGATCGGACTTCCATCGGACAAATACGTGGAATTTTGTACGAAGGGCGTTGGCCGTAAACTTGTTCTGCATACAGACGGCAGAACCTTTTCAGCCAACATACACGAAACTATGTGGGTTTTCTGCTCTGTAGCGCCACCATTTGGGCAACTTCTGCTAATGTTGTCATTGGTTCGGAGATTGCGTGTTTGTACTTTGGATTTTAGTCTGACGGACTTTTTTACACACGATCGGATAATCCGGCAGCACACACTTGTTGTCGGAAAACTTGAGAGCATGACCATCCAACATTTGTTGTTGGAAATTCCGATAAGCTAGAAACAGTGTTCCTGAACACCACCACACCAGTCCCAATGTTACCAGACCCCAGTAAGGGGAGAGACTGCCACATGTAGCAAGCTTTCAAAGGACAGTGCTGTGCCTAACTCTTTGGAGCAGCCAGGTGGGCTGGTATACAAGCAGCCAGGAGGGCTGGTAGGACCTGCAGGCAGTAAAGCTGGGGGCAGTTCTACAGAGGAAAGGAAATAATCCTGCATGCCGATATATATATAGCCACTTCAATAACCACTTTAATACCGGGAACTTTCCCCCCTTCCTGCCCAAGCCAATTTTCAGCTTTCAGCGCTGTCACTATTTAAATGACAATTGCGCGGTCATGTAACAGTATACTTTATAAATAACTATGTTTTCTCCTTCACTGACGGGTACTGATGACGAGGTGGCACTGATGATTGGTGCTGATGGGCACTAATATGCAGTACTGATGGTCATTGATAGGCACTGAAAGGATGCACTGATGGGTACTTATGGGTGGCACTGTTGGGCATCACTGATAAGGAGGCACTGGCAGGCATCATTTGTGGGCACTGATTACCATAATTTGTGAGCACTGATTGGCATCTCTGGTGGCCTTGTGTGACATACCTGGCGGGCATCCGTGCTGGTCCTGGTGGCATCCCTGGTGGTCCTGGGTGAGCATGCACTGATAATCACTCCACACAGCCCAGCCCCCCTCCCTGACAGGAGAGCAGCCGCTGAGCTCTCCTCTACTCGTGTCTGTCAGACGCGAGTGAGGAAAATCCGATACACAGCTTTTCCTGTTTACACCGTGATCAGCTGTGATCGGACACAGCTGATCACATGGTAGAGAGCCTCCGTCAGAGGCTCTTTACCGGGATCGGAATTGCAGTCCTTCAGACTGACACCACAACACCGATGTCATATGACGTCCAGTCAGGATATCCTAACCACTTTGCGCACGTCATATTGCTATATGGTGGGCAGGAAGTGGTTAAAGACTGATTGTGTCCAGGAAGGAGAACAGTCTATGATCTTGTCTTTGTACATATCGGAAGGAAGTTGTCCCCATCCATTGTTTTAGTCATATTGGGCATCCCATAACCCCTCTACCCCTCCAGGTTGTTATCCATAATAAAAACAACAAAAATAATTCAGGGACTGATTTCTTGTGTCGAGATGCAAGTGTATGAAAAAAAAGAAAGCCTGAAGGTGCTCCTTGGATTTTGGACCACTCTACGTGTCTAGGCAGGTAAAAAGTCTCACATATGCGGTATCCCCATGCTTGGAAGAAGCAGTCGAATGTGTTGTGTGGTGTAATTGTATACCCATGTTGGGTGTGAGTAATAATTTGTTAAAATGAAACTTTGTGAAACAAAAAGCACATTTTTATTTAATTTATTTTCCCAAAAAGATTCTTTCAAAAATTAAAAAATTCAGAAAACTCTCCATGCCTCTTACTGAATACCTTGAACTGTCTACCTAAAAAGGGGTCATTTGCGAGGTGTTTATACTGTTCTGGCATTTTAAAGCCTCAAGAATCCAGACAGGCGGTCAGGATATCAATTAATTTTTAATATATATATACATATATATTATACATTGTATACTTTATAACGTTCACACAAATTACATAATACACACTGATTTGCTTTTTATTTTACCAAATAAATGTAGAATACATTTTGGTGTAAATTTATGAAGAAAGATTATTTAGTAGCAAATTTTTATAAGAGAAAGTTATATATATATATATATTTTTTTTTAATTTTCAGTCTTTATTATATAAAATAATATGAAAAGCGGTGACGAAACACAACCAAAAAAAATCATAAAAAAAAAACGGTCCCAAAAAATTATATAAAATTCATTTGTGTAATTGTCAGTCAAAGTTTCACAGTGATATAAACAAAAAAAAAATGTCGTGGACAGGAATTGCGTTTAACATGGCGGTCTTCAAGTGGTTAACAAACAATAAAAACTAAGCTATAATCAAAACCTTTATAATTGACGACAATAAACGATATAATAGAAGAAGAAGATGATAATAAACTATCATAATAAAGCCCGGAGGTGATTCAATGAGGTTGTTTCCTGGACAGGAAGTCGAGTGTGGCCTCTACTCTTCTTTATGCCCTTGGAGCACCGGAGCGACTTCTGACAGCACTTACGATTCTCGGGCCAAAGCAATTTTTTTTTCTTTTTGTCAAAATGCAAAAAAAATAAAATTATTTTGTTTTTAAAAGGTAAATGAGAGATCTGGGGTCTTTTTTACCCCAGATATCTCAATAAAGAGTACCTGTCATTCTTATTTTTATTACAAGGAATGTTTATGTTCCTTGTAATACGAATAAAAGTAATAAAAAAATAAATAAAGGGACAGTGTAAAAATATTTTTTTTTAAAGTAAAACAAATTAGAAAAAATTATTAAAGGGACAGTGTAAAAAATAAAAATTAAAGTAAAACAAATAAGAAAAAAAATTAAAGGGACAGTGTAAAAATAAAAAAATTGAAAGTCAAACAAATAAAAAAAATAATTAAAGTGCCCCATCCCTCTGTGCTCGCGCACAGAAGCAAACGCATACGTAAGCCGTGCCCACATATGTAGATGGTGTTCAAACCACACATGTGAGGTATCGCCGCGAACGTTAGAGCGAGAGCAATAATTCTAGCCGTAGACCTCCTCTGTAACTCTAAACGGGTAACCTGTAAAAATTATAAAGCGTCGTCTATGGAGATTAAATACCGTAGTTTATCGCCATTCCACGGGTGTGCGCAATTTTAAAGCATGACATGCTGGGTATCTATTTACTCGGCGTAACATCACCTTCCACATTATACAATTTTTTTTATTATTACTTAATAAAATAGTATTTTTTTCCAAAAAATTGCATTTGAAAGACCGCTGCGCAAATACTGCGTGACATAAAAAATTGCAATGATCGCTATTTGATTTTCTAGGAGCCTCTGCTAAAATATGTATATATAATGCTTGTGGGTTCTAAGTAGAATTATGATTTAAACTTTTTTTTTTTTTAGGGGGGCCGGACTTTGGCCATTGGGTGAAGAAAATGTCCCGGCATCAGCGGGAGTTTGATGTCAAATCTTTGATGTCAGTGAGAAGAATTCAGCATCATTGTTGGTGTAATTGTGCCCTATCAGTGTCATTGGAAAGAATGTTGGCCCAATGTTGGTATCATTGGACCCCATTGTTGGTACCATTGGGAGAAGCTGTGCACCCTCATTGGTGTCATAGGGAGGAATTGTTTCGAAATGTTGGTGTCATTGGGCCCCATTGTTGGTATCATTGGGCCCCATCATTGATGTAACTGCGCCCCATCATTGGTGTCATTGGGGCCCATTGTTGGTGTCTTTGGGAATAACTATGCCCTATCAGTGTCATTGGAAAGAATTGTGCCCCAATGCTGGTGTTATTGGGTCCCATTATTGGTCTCATTGGGAGGAACTGTGTCCTATTAGTGTAATTGGAAAGAATTGTGTTCCAATGTTGGTGTCATTGGGCCACACTGTTGGTGTAATTGGGAGGAAATGTGCCCCATCATTGGTGCTATTGGGAGGAATTGTGCCCCAATGTTGGTATCTTTAGGCCCCATTGTTGGTGTTATTGGGAGAAGCTGTGCACCCTCATTGGTGTCATAGGGAGGAATTGTGCCCTATTGTTGGTGTCATTGGGCCCCATTGTTGGTATCATTGGGAGGAACTGTGCCCTATCAGTGTCATTGGAAAGAATTGCGCACCTTCGTTGGTGTCATTGGGCCCCATTGTTGGTGTCATTTGGAGGAACTGTGGCCTATCAGTGTTGTTGGAAAGAATTGTGCCCCAATGTTGGTGTCATTGGGCCCCATCATTGGTGTAATTGGGAAGAACTGTGCCCCAATGTTGGTGTCATTGGGAGGAACTGTGTCCTATTATTGTCATTGGAATGAATTGCGCACCTTTGTTGGTGTCATTGGGCCCCATTGTTGGTGTCATTGGGAAGAACTGCGGTCTATCAGTGTCGTTGGAAAGAATTGTGCCCCATTGTTCGTGTCATTGGTAGGAGTTGAGCTTCGGGAGGAATTGTGCCCCAATGTTGGTGTCAGTGAATGAAATAGCGCCCCAAGGGCCAGATAAAAGAAAGCACACCTGGTCCATGGGCCGCGGTTGGAAGACCCCTGGTTTAGAGGATCATATTACAAGGATTCAATCCCTGCAGACTCAGATCTATCAAACCGAACCTGAAAAACATTCAATATATTCCGCCCCTCCCCCAACACACCACTGTTATCATGAGAAAGATTGTTAGCTCGTGTGACTTCTCTGGTGATACACTAGGCTTTCTTTGTGAGTGAAAGATTTCCCGCACTCTGAACATGAATAAAGACGCTCACCTGTGTGAATTCTCTGGTGTTTACCAAGGTTTCCTTTCGACATGAAAGATTTCCCGCACTCTGAACATGGATAAGGACGCTCACCCGTGTGATATCTCTGGTGTGCATCAAGGGCGCTTTTTTGAGTGAAAGATTTCCCGCACTCTGAACATGAATGACGCTCGCCCACGTGCATCCTCTGGTGATACACAAGGCTTCCTTTCGTCATAAAAGATCTCCCGCACTCTGAACACGGAAAGGGACGCACACCCGTGTGAATTCTCTGGTGTTTAACAAGGTTTCCTTTCGACGTGAAAGATTTCCCGCACTCTGAACATGGATAAGGACGCTCCCCAGTGTGATATCTCTGGTGTTCATCAAGGGCGCTTTTTTGAGTGAAAGATTTCCCGCACTCTGAACATGCATAAGGACGCACACCTGTGTGAGCTCTCTGGTGTACATGAAGTATTGCTTTATCAAAGAAACCTTTCCCGCACTCTGAACATGAATAAGGACGGTCACCCGTGTGAGCTCTCTGGTGTACAAGAAGTTTTGCTTTCTCAAGGAAACCTTTTCCACACTCTTTGCATGAATAGGGACGCTCCCCCGTGTGAATCTTCTGGTGTCTAATAAGATACATTTTTTTATTGAAACATTTCCCGCACTCTGAACATGAATGAGAAGACTCGCCTGTGTGACTTCTTTGGTGTATAAGAAATTCTTTTTTTTGAATGAAACTATTCCCACACTCTGAACACGAAAAGAGACGCTCATCTGTGTGACTTTTTTCGTGTTTAAGAAGGTTTCCTTTCATACTAAAACATTTCCCGCACTCTGAACATGAATAGGGACGCTCACCCGTGTGAACTTTTATATGTCTCAGAAAGCTTCCTTTCACATTGAAACATTTCTCGCACTCCGAACATGAATAGGGACGCTCACCTGTGTGAACCCTCTGGTGTTCATCAAGGGTGCTTTTTCGAGTGAAAGACTTCCCGCACTCTGAACATGAAAAGGGACGCACACCTGTGTGACTTTTTTTGTGTTTGTGAAGGTTTGCTTTCAAAGTGAAACATTTCCCGCACTCTGAACATGAATAGGGACGCTCACCTGTGTGACTCTTTTTGTGTCTAAGGACGCTTCCTTTCAAAGTGAAACACTTCCCGCACTCTGAACATGAATAGGGACGTTCAGCGGTGTGACGTTTCTTGTGTTTAAGAAGTTCTCTCTTATTTGTGAAAAGTTTCCCACACACTGAACATGACAATGAACTCTCTACTGTGTGATCTCCTTCCTGCCCTGAAGAAGATTCCTCGGGAATAGACGGATCTATTAAAGTATTTCTACTGTGAGATCTTAGAGTCCTGGTATGTGATTTATCAGAAGATTCCTCAGACGTATTCCGGACATTATGGTCATCTGCTGAGAAACAATTTTACAATAAATGTTAGAAGAATTTTTTAAATATTGTATTCAGGAGTCATATATGTTGGGAACATGACGTTATATTGAGGAATAGAGATGGACCTTTCATATGGCCTTCTCCAGGTCTGTCTGTCCACCTGCAAGGTGATTAATGTGGCCAGTCTCTGGGTGGAGACCAAACCTGATTTAAGCCAGAAAAGCCTGAAATCTCAGTATCTCCTCCTCATTTGTTGGGAACGTGACGTTATATTGAGGAATGGAGATGGACCTTTCATATGGTGTACAGTATCTCCTCCTCATTTGTTGGGAACATGACATTATATTGAGGAATGGAGATGGACCTTTCATATGGTGTACAGTATCTCCTCCTCATTTGTTGGGAACATGACGTTATATTGAGGAATTGAGATGGACCTTTCATATGGCCTTCTCCATGTCTGTCTGTCTACCTGCAAGGTGATTAATGTGGCCAGTCTCTGGGTGGAGACCAAACCTGATTTAAGCCAGCCAAGCCTGCAATCTCAATATCTCCTCCTCATTTGTTGGGAACGTGACATTATATTGAGGAATGGAGATGGACCTTTCATATGGTGTACAGTATGTCCTCCTCATTTGTTGGGACCATTGGTTAATGTGGTAAATATAATTAAGACTAGAGATGATTCTTTCACATGGTGTACAATATACACAGTACATTGGGCGGTGGAATAGATACATTGACAATGTTCTTATTTTCAGCATTTCAGGTCTCTCAGTCTTTCCTGGAAATAAGAATATGATGTTCTCCATTTTATAGATTGTGTGTAATTTAAAGAAAAAAACAACCCCCAAAACTGCTAATGGATAGATTCTCTATGTAGAGAGGAGAGGACAGGGGGGGCGGGAAATAAGAATATAGAGACGTACATTGTAAATGTATAGGAATGTAAAAATACAGTATTAGGTATGTCAATTGAAATGTAATGGATGCCGAATAGGCATATTTATGTATGAAATAAGAAAATAAATAAAAATAAAGTGGTTAAAAATAAAAGAAAAAAGAAAAAAAACAACCGCTGTATACAGAAGAGCAGCTTTGTTTTTACAGCTCTGTGGATGAGAAATAGTTGGGTTCAGTAATAAATAATATCAATATTATTAATCCGCACCCATTTCTCACCGTTCTTTTTAGTGCTCTGGTCTTTGGGCAGCCAAATGGTCCGGGGCTGAAGTGGTTTAAAAAAACCTTAAGGGTTATAAAAGGGGGCAAGCAAAGAACAACAGCGGTACGAAGAAAACATGCCGCCAATACTACAGAATCAATTTTAAATAAGATAGAAATCACAGACAAATATCCACTGTGATACCCGGTAGCAACAATTCACCAGATATGGAAAACCCGGCTATAAAACCCAAGACTAGAAGTCCAAACCCTAGCAAACTGGAAAACTAGTCAAAAGAATATAAAATATTACCAATCCCAGGGGATGAGGCAAGGGTTGAAGTCTCTTCATGACCTTGTCCTTCAGGCCTAACTTATAATGCCCCGTACACACGGTCGGATTTTCCGACAAGAAAAGTCTGATGTGAGCTTTTGGTCAGAAATTCTAACCGTGTGTATGCTCAATCGAACTTTTCCTGTCGGAATTTCCGCCAACAAAATCTGCTTCTCAAATTTTCAGATGGAAAAAAATCCAATCGGATACTACGATCGTCTGTAGCAATTCCAACAAATGCAAAATTGCAACGCATGCTCGGAAACAATTCAACGCATGTGCGGAAGCATTGAACTTAATTTTCTCAGCTCATCATAGTGTTGTACATCACTGTGTTCTTGACGGTCAAAAGTTCACTAAACTTTTGTGTGAACGTGTGTATGCAAGCCAAGCTTGAGCGGAACTCCATCGGAAAAACCATCCAAGTTTTTTCCGATGAAAATTCCGATTGTGTGTACGGGGCATAAGAGTATGAGCTCTTTCTCTGTCCAAGCTTCAGGTCCACTACTCCAGCCACGTCTTCCCAGTCAAACCCGCAGTCCATCCTCTCCTCCCGACTCTGCTCAATGTCCAGTCTACCTGTTTTTACTCCTTCTCTCCATTCGCGATCATTGAGAGTTTTCCAATCGGCTCAAACTGCCCAATCAAATCTTTCTTTGAAAAAGAGATTGAATGGGCCTCAAAGTCTATGTTGCTTTGATGCTTGACCAATATTAACCACTTCCGGACCACCCACTGCATATATACAGTACTGTGGCAGGGCGCCCGGCTTTGCGAAATCACGTACCTGTACATGATTACGTGCATGAGGTCCACCAGCGACTGGCTCCTAATGTGATTGGACACAGCAGGAGCCAATTAGCAGGTCTGGCAGTCACGATGGTCGCCGGTCACCTGCGACCGTTCAGAGGAAAGGCAGAACAGCGGTCTGCCTATGTAAACAAGGCAGACCGCCATTCTGTCAGAGGAAGAGAGAGATCTTGTGCTCCTGCTAATCCGGAATAGGGATGAGCTCCGGTGTGTTCGCACAGTGCACATGCAGAGGCCGCCATGAAGTCTGCACGGCGCTGCGCTAATCACAGGCAGGGAGACATTGTCCCGATGCTCGGCTGCAGAGATCGGGAAATGTCTCCCTGCCAGTGGTTAGCGCAGCACCGTGCCGACTTCCTGGCGGCCTCTGCACGTGGACTGTGCGAACACGCCAGAGCTCATCCCTAATCAGGAACATGGATCTCTCTCTTCCCTAACAGTCAGTCCACCCCCCCCCCCCCCCCAACACACAGTTAAAAAGCCCTCCCTAGGAGCACACTTAAGCCTTTGATCACCTCTGTTGTTAACCCCTTCCCTGCCAGTGTCATTTTTACAGTGACAGAGCATTTTATTTTAGCACTGATCACTGTATTGGTGTCCCCAAAAAGTGTCACCTTTGTCCGCCGCAATGTCGCAGTCCAGCTAAAAATCGCTGATCGACTACATTACTAGTAAAGACAATAAAAAAATCCCGAAAAATATCCCTTATGCCGCGTACACACGATCGGACATTCCGACAACCAAACCGTGCATACATTTCCGACTGATGTTGGCTCAAACTTGTGTTGCATACACACGATTTTGTGGCCACGTACAACGCGTACGATGGCACAATTATAAGTTCTAAACCAAGTGTGCCACCCTTTGGGCTCCTCCTGCTAATCTCGTGTTAGTAGAAGTTTGGTGAGAGACGATTCGCGTTTTTCAGCTTTGAGCTTTTCAGTCCGTTATTGCTCTTTAGTTGACGAATGTGCGATCTCCATTACGAACAATAGTTTTACCAGACCGATCGCTTCCGTCTCGTACTTGATTCAGAGCATGCGTGGAATTTTGTGTGTCGGAATTGTCCACACACGCTCGGAATTTACAAGAACGGATTTTGTTGTCGGGAAATTTGAGAATCAGCTCTCAAATCTTTGTTGTCGGAAATTTCGAGCGTGTGTACGCCGCATTAGTTTGTAGATGCTATAACTTTTCCATGATCTGTATGAAAACAACTGATGTGTCTAGAATCACCGTCTGTCTAGTGAGTGTATTACCTCTAATAAACCTGTCTTCGTGATTTTACTACACTCAGATCGGCACTGCTCTCTTCTCTCCTTGTGTTTTTTTTTGGCTGCCGTTCCAGTGTGTACAAGGACCCCGGTCCCTCTTTCCTGTGGTTACCACCCAGGATACACAGCCTTTCAATAACTTGGGCTCTCCCCCCACCTCCACCTTGTCTCCTGATTATTTGTCCCAAAAAGAGACAATACGTCACACCCCTCAGCTGAGGTGGCCTCACAATAGCCATATAGTCCCCAGCGCTTCAAACCCCCCCCCCCCCCCCCCCCTGTACCTATTGCCTGGAACAATGTAAATACAATCTTTATACTCATAGAAGTAAAATAATAATGGGAACTGGTTCTATATTTAGTGTTTATTACTCACTTGTGTCTATATGTAGAGAAGATTCCTCCTGTTTACTTTCCATAATCATCTCCCCCTCCTCCATAGACTGCTGATCTCCACTCACCAACCTCTCTTCTTCTTCCTCTTTATCCTCAACTTTGATATCTTTCCGTTCTTCACACTAAACCCCAAAGATGATAGAATACGTTTATAAAACAAGAAGTTAGATTAGAATACATTATTAGGTCTAAATGCTCACTCCCACCTACCTGATGATGGTGAGGGATGGTGTGATCTTCCCATGTGGAATCCCGGGAATACAGAGGACGGGGACATTTCTCTGGTGGGTTCCCATTACTGGATCCATCTGTAGGAAACACACACACTGACTGGATACATTGTTTCTATGTGTTTATCAGATGATGGGGGATCTAGGTGGACCCTCCGTACTGCTCTCTCCTTTACAATAATGTGCACCACCCTACAGTTTGGGCCCCACTGTTAGCTGGCAATACAGAGGACGGGGACATCTCTCTGGTGGGTTCCCATTACTGGATCCATCTGTAGGAAACACACACACTGACTGAATACATTGTTTCTATGTGTTTATCAGATGATGGGGGATCTAGGTGGACCCTCCATACTGCTCTCATTTACAATAAAGTCTCCTCTTACCCGGTGATGTGAGGAGCGGCTGATTGTCCATCATGCTGTCTTTTCTAGAGGTCATATGGCCTGATGTGATGGTCCACAGATCCTTAATCATCAGCTTATATTTGAACCCTTTCTGTTTTCAGTGTCCAGAACTCACCTGTGCTGGTATCAAGAGAAGGCTCCTCCTCTTTAGCTGTCACCATCATCCCAACTTCCTCCGTAGACTCCTGATAACCCATCACAGTCATCACCTCTTCCTCCTCCTTAACCTCAGCTTTCACAGACATCCGTTCTTCATGCTAACCCAACAAAAAGAAAAAAAAATGTACAACTTGAGGACCAATAGGCAGAGTGTAACCTCAAACAGTCTAGAGTCACTTTTATGTTTTTCCTATATACCTGATCATGGTGAGGGATGGTGTGATCTTCCTGGGTGGAATTCTGGGAATACAGAGGACCTCCCTCCTCCATAGACTGCTGATCTCCACTCATCAATGTCTCTTCTTCTTCCTCTTTAATCTCAACTTTGATGTCTTCCAGTTCTTCATCCTAAACCCCAAAGATGATGGATGAAAAAATAACAAGATATTAAAAAGAAGAATGTCCTGTCATAGCATATAATTATTTTGAGTTCTAGTGGCTCAGTCCCACCTACCTGATGATGGTGAGGGATGGTGTGACCTTCCTGTGTGGAATCCCGGGAATACAGAGGACGGGGACATCTCTCTGGTGGGTTCCCATTACTGGATCCATCTGTAGGAAACACACACACTGACTGAATACATTGTTTCTATGTGTTTATCAGATGATGGGGGATCTAGGTGGAGCCTCCGTACTGCTCTCTCCTTTACAATAAAGTCTCCTCTTACCCGGTGATGTGAGGGGCGGCTGATTCTCCATCATGACGTCCTTGTAGAGATCCTCGTGTCCTTCTAAATACTCCCACTCCTCCCAGCTGCTGGGTGTTAATGGCTCACCAGATATTTTCTTCACTACTTGAGTAAAGTAATCCTGTGTAAAGAGAGAAATTAGCAATGGTCACTCCTGACCTCCTATATTCCTCCTCACCTCTCCAGATAGAATATTATTTTAATTACAAAGATAAAAAATAATGTCATGTGACCTCCCAGAATCCTCCTCACCTCCTCCTGACTCTCCTCTCTGTAGACGGATAATAAACTGAGAATTGTCTGGACTGTACTGGGATGAAAAATGTCTACACAGAGTTCCTCCAGAGTTATGACACCTCAGACGGCTTTTAAAGAACAACTCTGTCTAGAAACCAGAGGCTCTGGATGGACAGTTGGATAAATGGTTCTATATTTAGGATGTATCCGGTCTATAAACCAGAGGCTCTGGGTGGACGGTTGTATAAATGGCTCTATATTTAGGATGTATCTGGTCTACCGTATAAACCAGAGGCTCTGGCATAGTTGCCAACTGCCCCAAATTTCCCAGGACATTCTAAAATCTTTTATTTTAGGCTTGGAATGACTGGAGAGGAGAGGAAATAGAACTTCTCTTAATATATTTTTCCTGGTGTCCTGGGTGGGGAGATATCCTTTCACTTCATATTCATTATGTATCATGTCTATGGATGGACAGTTGGATAAATGGTTCTATATTTAGGATGTATCCAGTCTATAAACCAGAGGCACTGGATGGACAGTTGGATAAATGGCTCTATATTTAGGATGTATCCGGTCTATAAAACAGAGGCTCTGGGTGGACAGTTGGATAAATGGCTCTATATTTAGGATGTATCTGGTCTATAAACCAGAGGCACTGGATGGACAGTTGGATAAATGGCTCTATATTTAGGATGTATCCGGTCTATAAACCAGAGGCTCTGGATGGACAGTTGGATAAATGGCTCTATATTTAGGATGTATCTGGTCTATAAACCACAGACTCTGTTTACATATTATAATACTCCTATATATATGTCTCTATAGTATTATCTGTTGGAGATAAAAGACATCACAGTGACTATGGAGGAAGAGGACGGACATGACGGGGGTTATTGGGTGTAAATATATAATAATATATCTTATTACCTCCTCTGCTGCCGGTTCCAAGTATATCCTCCTCTTCTTCCTGCAAACTGTCCCCTTTCTAGGAACTTCCTCTCTGTAGATGACATCACTTCCTGTCTGTATCTTCTATCACTTCCTGTCTGCATCTTCTATCACTTCCTGTCTCTGCATTCTACTGAAGATAAGTGAGATCGCCACCTTGCGGATAAAACAAACCGCAGCCGTTTTTTAAAAATACTTTGAATGTTACTTCATGGATTGTTCTTCAGCACACCTCTCTCACATTTTTGCGATAGGAACGAGGCACAGCTATTAGCAAAAGTTTGTAGAAATAGGACACACCCCCAATCACGCCCGCTCAAAGGAGAATTATAATATAATATTTGTTAACCACTTGGTGCCCAGTTCGCTCCTACATGTAAAAATCATAATTTTTTTGCTACAAAATTACATAAAACCCCCAAAAACTATATATGTTTTTTTTTTTATCAGAGACCCTAGAGAATACAATTGCTGTCATTTCAACTTTATGGGCCAGATTCACAAAGAGATACGACGGTGTATCTACAGATACACCATCGTATCTCTGACTTACACTGGTCCTATCTATGCGCCTGATTCATAGAATCAGTTACACATAGATAGGGCTAGATCCGACAGTGTTACACTGTGTTACACTGTCGGATCTTATTTTTGATTTAAAAATGGCGCCGGGGGCGTTCCCGCTGATTTACCCTGAATAATATGTAAATCAGCGAGATACGCAAATTCACGAACGTACGCGGACCCGACGCAGTTTTCTTACGACGTTTCCGTAGCGGCTTTCCCGTCGTATACTTACCCCTGCTTTTATCAGGCGCAGCCAATGTTAAGTATAGCTGGCGTTCCGGCGTCGAATTTGAATTTTCTGACGTCGTTTGCGTACGCCGATTCACAAACACGCGCGTCGCAAGTCACGCTCACGTCGAAACCACTGACGTCCTAGTGACGTCAGTGGGAGCAATGCACGCCGGGAAATTCCCCGGACGGCGCATGCGCATTTAAATCGGCGCGGGAACGCGCCTGATTTAAATAGTACACTCCCCCTAGCCGCGGAATTTGAATTCCGCCGGGGGATTTAGGATCCGCCGCCGCAAGTTTGAAGGTAAGTGGTTTGTGAATTAGCCACTTGCCTCTCAAACTTGCGGGAGTGGATCTTAAATCACGTAGATCGAGCGGATCTATAGATCCGCTGATCTACGTGAATCTGGCCCTCTATCTCGTACAGTATTTTCTAACGCGTTTTAGTTTCATTCTTAAAAAAAAAAAAACTGTAAAGTTAGCTAACAAATTGTTGCATAATGTGAAAGATGAAGTTACGCTGAGTAAACAGATACGTATTATGTCACGCTTCAAAATTGCACATGCTTGTGGAATGGTGCCAAACTTCAGTACTTAAAAATCCTCATAGGCGACGCTTTAAATTTGTTTACTGGCTACATGTTTTGAGTTAGCGAGGAGGTCTAGGGCTAGAATTATTGCTCTCTCTCTAACGTTCGCGGCGACACCTCATATGTGTGGTTTGAACACCGTTTTCATATGTGGGCAGGACTTACGTATGCGTATGCGTTCGCTTCTGCGTGCAAGCACACGGGGACAGGGGCACTTAAAAAAATATATTTTTTTTTAATTAATTTTACTTACATTTTTGACACTTTTTTTTTTTTTTAAAAGAAAACATTTTGATCGCTTTTATTCCTATTACAAGGAAAACATCCCTTGTAATAGAAATATGACATGACAGGACCTCTTTACAGTGAGATAAGGGGGTCAATAAGACCGCACATCTCACCACTTGGGTGAGAAGCCTAAAGAAAAAAAAATTATCACCGCTTCCCAGCCGAGGCGGTGCCTTTTTTTTTTAATGCAGAGGCCGGAGCGTGACGTAATAACATCGAGCTCAGCCTCCGACGATCATAGAGCTTCCGGCGACCATCCGGCAGAAATCTCTGGCCCGGATTCAGATAGAGATACGACGGCGTATCTCCTGATACGCCGTCGTATCTCTGAGTTCCGTCCGTCATATCTATGCGGCTGATTCATAGAATCAGGTTCCGCATAGATCTCCCTAAGATCCGACAGGTGTAAGTGACTTACACCGTCGGATCTTAGGCTGCAATTCCAGGCCGGCCGCTAGGTGGCGTTTCGTTTTTTGTACGCGAGGAATATGCAAATGAGGAGTTCCGCCGATTCAGAAAAGCCTCGCTTTTTTTTTACGTCTTTGCGTTCGGCTTTTTCCGGCGGATAGTTACCCCTGCTATATGCAGCGTATCCTATGTTAAAGCGGGGGTTCACCCTTAGAGGGCACTTTTCCCCTTTAGCTTCATGCTCGTTTTCTCTAGGGGAATCGGCAATTTGTTTTAAAATATGTGCTGTACTTACCCGTTTACGAGATGCATCCTCTCCGTCGCTTCCGGGTATGGGCTGTGGGACTGGGCGTTCCTTCTTGATTGACAGTCTTCCGAGAGGCTTCCGACGGTCGCATCCATCGCGTCACGATTTTCCGAAAGAAGCCGAACGTCGGTGCGCAGGCGCAGTATACAGCCGCACTGACGTTCGGCTTCTTTCGGCTACGAGTGACGCGTTGGATGCGACCGTCGGAAGCCTGTCAATCAAGAAGGAACGCCCGCTCCCGAAGACCCATACCCGGAAGCGACGGAAGAAGATGCATCTCGAAAACGGGTAAGTACGGATCATATTTTAATACAAATAGCCGATTCCCCTAGACAAAACGAGCAGGAATCTAAGGGGAGAAAAAAAATTTTTTTAGAAATGGGTGAACTCCCGCTTTAAGTATGGCCGTCGTTCCCGGGTCAAATTTTGAATTTTTTTACGTTGTTTGCGTAAGTCGGTCGCGAATACAGATGGACGTAATTTACGTTCACGTCGAAACCAATGACGTCCTAGCGACGTCATTTGGAGCAATGCACGCTGGGAAATTTAGCCGGCGGCGCATGCGCAGTTCAATCGGCGCGGGAACGCGCCTGATTTAAATAGTAAACTCCCCCTAGCCACGGAATATGAATTCCGCCGGGGGATTTAAGATCCGCCGACGCTACTTTTACACAAACTTGCTCTGGCGGATCGTAAATCAGATAGATTACGAGGATCTAAAGATCTGCTAATCTATCTGAATCTAGCCCTCTATGATCAGCACTATGATCGCAGCGCTAAGTCAGTAGAAGCCTTGAAGGGCAGCGGGAGGGGGGCCGTCCCCTTTCGCCGCTTGTATGAACGATCGAGCGGCGGGAACAGCCGCTATGATCATTCTTATGGTGTAGGGAATCGCTGGCAAAAAATGCAAATATCTGAATGATGCCTGTATCTGCACCAATCATTCAGATAAAACCCCACAAAGCCCAGGACGTCATATGATGGCCTGGGGGCGCCAAGCGGTTAAACCCACAAGCATACCTCCCAACATTTTAAAACTCCACTGTGGGACATTTTTGTTGAGGGGGGGGGGGGGGGTTGGCCGATCATCGAAGTTGTTGAGCGGGGAGGGGCGGACAATCAAAGTTGTTGAGCGGGGGGGACGATCGTCGTGCGGGGGGATAAATTGGATAAAAGGTTTAGCACTGGGAAACACTTTTTGAAAGTAAAATAGTGCATTTTATATAAAACTTTATAGATCAGACCAAAATGAGGGAGAAATGAGGAGGAAAGAGGGACAGAGGGACATCTGTTTCCATTGACTTCAATGGGGAAACTCGCTTTGATATGTGAGTACTTTGGATTACAAGCATTCTCCTGGAACGGATGAAGCTCGTAATCCGAGGTTCCACTGTACTTCAATCGGGATCATAAAATACAAAAAAAACGCTGACATAGCATAATCCTGTTTTATTAAAACTTCCCCAAATACAAATACCCTCCTTCGAATATACGTATAAAACGTTAATCAAGCATGGAAAAAAGGTCGAGTGTAGTCACCGATTCGCTATCCCCTGAACTGGCTCGCATACAAGGCGCTCGCGATCACTTCCTAGTCGGGAGCAGCTGACGGTGAGACGCACTTGCCACTTCTGTAGTCACGCCCTCATAGTTGCTAAATGGTTCTATATGTAGGATGTATCGGTGGTATGGGTTTATATTCATATATAACATTAGTTATTGATTTACAAGGAACTTAATAATAGTTTTATAAGTAATCACTTCTATCTATATATAACATGCTTAATGCATGAGACATCTGCTTCATTATGCTTTTTTTCCAATCCTAGGACGGGTGACATGTATCAAAGGTCCCCGGACAAGGGGAGGGGTTTATGTGATAGCCTGCAGCGGGGGAACACACAGCTATTGAAAAGAAAGCTGTGATGTTCCCTGCTCTGATCAAGGGACATCGGTCCGGAAGAGGCACATCTGCCTCATCTGTGCCCACCTTTATCACCTGCCAGTGCCCACCAGTGCCACCTATCAATACCCACGAGTGCCACCTGTCAATGCCCACCAGTGGTGCCAATCAGTGACACCTAGCAGTGCTGCCTATCAGTGTAACCTACCAGTGCTGCTCAGTGCCTATCAGTGCCCATCACTTCCACCTATCAGTGCCCATCACTGCCCCCTATTAGTGCCACTTCTCAGTGCCCAATGCCACCTATAAATGCCCTTCAGTGCCACCTCTCAGTGCCCACCAGTGCTGCCTATCAGTGCCACCTTATTGGTGCCCATCAATATAGCACATTGGTGCCCATCAGTGCAGCCCATTGGTGCCCTTCCGTGCAGCCCATCAGTGCCCATTAGTGCAGCCTATCGGTGCCCATCAGTGCAGCCTCATCAGCTGTTATATTCTTAAATTTGAAAAATATAATTTGGTCAGTAGTATCATTAAAGTGGTAGTAAACTCTGTACTACCACTTTAACCTACAGGTAAGCCTATAATAAGGCTTACCTGTAGGTATAAAGAATATCTCCTAAACCTGTAAGGTTTAAGAGATATTCCCCCCGCAATGCGCCGTTGACTGCAGCGGCGCATGCACAGCGGGGATCCTCGGCTAAAGGGCCAGCAGCCGCCAGCCCTTGCCGGAGAGAAGTTTCCCGCGCGCATTCGTGGGAGTGACGACATCGCCGCTCCAGCCAATCACAGCACTGGAGCGGCGATACCCGGAAGAAACGCAGAAGAAAGATGACATCTCCCTCGGCGTGGACCAGGTAAGTTCCTCTCACCTCGTTCCAAGGTAAGTATTTCATAATCAGCTAGTATGGGGTGCATACTAGCTGATTATGGCTTTTGCTTTTCAGGTTTAAAAAAAAAAAATTACAGCGGGTATACAACCGCTTTAAGAATACATATCCCTGTTAATGTGATGTGAATGTTGGGTTTTGAGTTAATAATCTCCTGATGTGACATTTGGACCCAGTTATAAACCATTCCATGAAAGGTTTATTTCATCAGCATACATCAATGAAGAAGAAAAATTACCTGTTTGCAAAATTTTACAACAATATATATATATATATATATTTTTTTTAATTCTGTCTTTTTAATTTTTTTACCAAAAAATAAAAACTGCAGAGGTGATCAAATACCACCAAAAGAAATCTCGAGGAAAGAAATGATAACAATTCATTTGGGTACAGTGTAGTTTGTTTGCGCAATTGTCATTCAAAGTGCATCAGCGCTGAAAGCTGAAAATTGGTCTGGGCAGGAGGAGGGTTTAAGTGCCCATTAAGCAAGTGGTTAACAAGTTATTTCTCACACACAATATGGGTATATTTAGAATTACAACACAAAAAACATTCTTCTACTCCTTCCAAGCATGGGGATACCACAAGTTCTGTCTGGATGCATTGAGGGGCCCAAAATCTCAGGAGCACCTTCAGGCAAATAGTGCATCTGATTTCCTATCAATCAAATTTTTTGAGGTGCTAAAGTGCCAGGGTAGGAGAAACACCCACAAAATCACCACATTTTGGAGAGTAAACACCTCAAGGTATCTTTTAACTGCTTCCCGACCGACTCACGCAGATATACTGCGTCAATGGCTCCCCTGGGTGAAATACCGTACGTGTCAGGCCTGCATTCAGTGCTAGCTGGTCCCGAGAGCGAAACATTGCAAGCAAAGTTTGTGATGGAGGACGAGAGGAAGTTGGGTGAAATCGCGTACGTGTCAGGCCTGCATTCAGTGCTAGCTGGTCCCGGGAGCGATACATTGCAAGCAAAGTTTGTGATGGAGGACAAGAGGAAGTTCTATATACTGGAGATGTATATGGGTTTCAGTCCCTACATTGTCTTTTTGATCAACTGAGCATCTCATAACTACCCTATCCCTATCCAAGTTTAATTCCCCCAATAAAACACAAAAAAAAACAAAGTGCTTGGACTGTTTCATGTCTCATGGATGCTTGAGGACTGTGTGTCTGGCTGGGCAGGATGACAGGTTGACCACAACAACCTGCAGCCCCTATGGGGTACTGCTACATATATAACAGCAGTATGACATGCGCTGCGGATATCATACATGAGGTGGTCCTCACCCTGCGGACATCATACAAGAGGTGGTCAGAGGCTGCAGATATGGTACAGGAGGTGGTCAGAGACTGTGGACATGATACAGAAGGTGGTCAGAGGCTGAAGATATCATAGAAAGAGGTGGTCAGAGACTGCGGACATGATACAGGAGATGGTTTAGAGATTGCAGACATGATACAGCAGATGGTCAGAGGCTGCAGACATACTACAGAAGATGCTTTGAGGCTGTGGATATGATACAAGAGGTGGTCAGAGGCTGCAGACATGGTATAGGAGATGGTCAGAGACTGTTCACATGATACAGGAGGTGATCAGAGGCTGCAGATATCATAGAAAGAGGTGGTCAGAGGCTGCGGACATGATACAGGAGATGGTCAAAGGCTGCAAACATGATACAGGAGATGGTTAGAGACTGAAGACATACTACAGGAGATGCTTAGAGGCTGTGGACATGATACAGGAGGTGGTCAGAGGCTGCGGATATAGTACATAAGATGGTCAGAGGCTATGGATATGGTACAGGAGATGGTCAAAGGCTGCAGACATGGAACAGGAAGTGGTCATAGGCTGTGCGATAGGGTTGCCACCTGTACGGTTTTGACCCGGACAGTCCGGTTTTTGACACATGTGCCAGAGTTTCAACCTGCCTGAAACTCGGACACATAAAGCAACAATTCAACTGTCCTGCTGTGGCCCGGCCGCAACATCTAGAGCGGCGCATATTTTCCACAGACCACAGCCGCTGCCATCAACGTACACTGACTGTGCGAGAGCTGGGCAGTGGGCACCCTGTGTGACTGGCTGAATAAGTCATGTGCGCCCGACGCTTGGGTCTCTGATTGGCCTGGTGGAGCTGGTAAATGGTCACATGTGGACTGGAGGCAGGGCTGGACTGTGGACTATCGCGGCTGCCCGGAGTCCCGCCCCCCCACCTGGCACGCCCTGCTGTTCTTCCTGACTGAGGTGAGGTCTCTCTGCCATCCGCTCTTCCACCCATCCGGCTGTCAGCCCGCCCCTCTCTTTAAACCACCCCCCCTATTTTAGCAATCCCCCCTATCAGCAACCCCCGTCAGCTCCCCTCTCTGTTAGCAACCCCCCTCTTTTAGCAGCCCCCCTTGTCAGCCCCCCTCTTTGTCAGCAACCCCCCCTGTCAGCCCCACTCTCTGTCAGCAACCCCCCTTTATCAGCAACCCCCCCTTTCAGCCCCCCTCTCTGTCAGAAACCCCCGTCAGCCCCACTCTCTGTCAGCAACCCCCCTCTATCAGCAACCCCCCTGTCAGCCCCCCTCTCTGTCAGCAACCCCCTCTATCAGCAACCCCCCCTGTCAGCCCCCCTCTCTGTCAGCAACCCCCCCTGTGTGGACATAGTACATGGTCAGAGACTTAGGACATGTTACAGGAGGTGGTTAGAGGTTGTGGCGACATGGTGCACCTTCATATACCCCCCCCCCCCCAGCACTGTCCTTCTCTAAGCCCTTTCATATCACCCCCCACAGCAGTGTCCTCCTCTGCTCCCCTTCATTTTTCCCCTCCCATCAGTGTCCTCTTCTGCTTCCCTTCAGCCCCCTTACAGTAGTGTCCTCCTCTTCCCCTACACAGTATAGTCCTGTCCTTATCTGTCCCCCTTCATCTGTACATCAGTATCCTCTGCCTCTTTCACCCCCCACAGTAGTGTGAGTGTCCTCCTCTGCCCCCTTTATATTACAATCCTCACGAGTGTGCTGTGGTAACTGTGGTGAGGTGCCGCTAGTTATTTTTTAGATTTTATATAGCTGTATGTGCAAAAGGTGCCAGCCTGAGGTGATCTAGAAGGACCTAATTTTCTGACTAAAGTTCCACTTTAAGCACCAAAACTAAAGAAAATATCAAGAAGTATCTGTCAAAGTTTATAAAAACATAGGCTGCAGTGTGTATTTTCTCCACAAGGTGGTGATCTCACTTATTGTCCATGGAATGCAGAGACAGGAAGTGATAGAAGATACAAACAGGAAGTGATCTCAACCAAAGACAGGAAATGTAATCTACAGACAGGAAGTGATGTCCTCTACAGACGGAAAGTTTCTCAAGAGTGGAAAGCATGCTGGAAGTGGAGGGAGATATTCCTGCAACCGATAGCAGAGAAGGTAATAAGATATTATTTTATATTTACACCCAGTAACCCCCCGTCATGTCCGTCCTCTTCCTCCATAGTCACTGTGATGTCTTTTATCTCAAAAAGATGCCTAAATATAGAACCATTTATCCAACTATTCACTCAGAGCCTCTGGTTTATGGAGTATGTGGCGAGAGCTTTATGTGCTGGGGGCTGTAGGCGGTGAGGGACAGTGGGGGCTGTAGGTGAGGGACAGTGGGGGCTGTAGGTGAGGGACAGTGAGTGCTGGGGGCTGTAGGTATTGAGGGACAGTGGGGGCTGTTGGTGGTGGGGACTGTAGGTGAGGGACAGTGGGGGCTGTAGGTGGTGAGGGACAGTGGGGGCTGTAGGTGGTGAGGGACAGTGGGTGCTGGGGGCTGTAGGTGGTGAGGGACAGTGGGTGCTGGGGGCTGTAGGTGGTGAGGGACAGTGGGTGCTGGGGGCTGAAGGTGGTGAGGGACAGTGGGTGCTGGGGGCTGTAGGTGGTGAGGGACAGTGGGTGCTGGGGGCTGTAGGTGGTGAGGGACAGTGGGTGCTGGGGGCTGTAGGTGGTGAGGGACAGTGGGGGCTGTAGGTGGTGAGGGACAGTTGGTGCTGGGGGCTGTAGGTATTGAGGGACAGTGGGGGCTGGGGGCTGTAGTTATTGAGGGACAGTTGGTGCTGTAGGTGGTGAGGGGCAGTGGGTGCTGGGGGCTGTAGGTGGTGAGGGACAGTGGATGCTGGGGGCTGTAGGTGGTGAGGGACAGTGGATGCTGGGGGCTGTAGGTGGTGAGGGACAGTGAGTGCTGGGGGCTGTAGGTGGTGAGGGACAGTGGGTGCTGGGGGCTGTAGGTGGTGAGGGACAGTGGATGCTGGGGGCTGTAGGTAGTGAGGGGCAGTGGGTGCTGGGGGCTGTAGGTAGTGAGGGGCAGTGGGTGCTGGGGGCTGTAGGTAGTGAGGGGCAGTGGGTGCTGGGGGCTGTAGGTAGTGAGGGGCAGTGGATGCTGGGGGCTGTAGGTGGTGAGGGACAGTGGATGCTGGGGGCTGTAGGTGGTGAGGGACAGTGGGGGCTGTAGGTGGTGAGGGACAGTGGGTGCTGGGGGCTGTAGGTGGTGAGGGACAGTGGGTGCTGGGGGCTGTAGGTGGTGAGGGACAGTGGGTGCTGGGGCCTGTAGGTGGTGAGGGACAGTGGGTGCTGGGGGCTGTAGGTGGTGAGGGACAGTGGGTGCTGGGGCCTGTAGGTGGTGAGGGACAGTGGGTGCTGGGGCTTGTAGGTGGTGAGGGACAGTGAGTGCTGGATGCTATAGGTGGTTGGGGGCTGTTGGTGGTGGGGGCTGTAGGTGAGGGACAGTGGGGCCTGTAGGTGGTGAGGGACAGTGGGTGCTGGGGCCTGTAGGTGGTGAGGGACAGTGGGTGCTGGGGCCTGTAGGTGGTGAGAGACAGTGAGTGCTGGGTGCTATAGGTGGTTGGGGACAGTGGGTGCTGGGGGCTGTAGGTGGTTGGGGACAGTGGGTGCTGGGGGCTGTAGGTGGTGAGGGACAGTGGGTCCTGGGGGCTGTAGGTGGTGAGGGAGGGACAGTGGGTGGTTGGGGACAGTGAGTGCTGGGGGCTGTAGGTATTGAGGGACAGTGGGTGCTGGGGGCTGTAGGTATTGAGGGACAGTGGGTGCTGGGGGCTGTAGGTATTGAGGGACAGTGGGTGCTGGGGGCTGTAGGTATTGAGGGACAGTGGGGGCTGTAGGTGGTGGGTGGTGAGGGACAGTGGGGGCTGTAGGTGGTGAGGGACAGTGGGTGCTGGGGGCTGTAGCTGGTGAGGGACAGTGGGTGCTACGAGGCTAAGCGCCGGGTACTGCAGCCGAAGACTAAGTAAGAGGCTGCTCCTGCTGGTCCCCCTTGCAACTCGATGGATTGGAGGACTATGCACCCACCTGGCGCCACCCCTGGCTTGGGGGAAGGGGTGGGATCTGCCTGTTCCTTCTCCCCGCCCAGCTACTCTGCACTAGCAGCCAGCCAGATGGAGCCGCCTCTCCTCCCGCCAAACTCCGCACAGCGCCACGACCTACCAGGGGGAGCCGATCCTCCTTAGGGGACCCAGGAGCTGTGGCTTTACCCCTAGGGGGCTGCTTGCTACAGCCTGCAGGTCGCAGCACACAGTCTTCTGCCTCCACCTGGTGCCCACCCCGTTCCTTCCCTGCTGAATTGACCCGCCCCAGCCGGGAGTTCGCCTGGCGCTCGTGGGTGTCCAGGAGCCCGCAGCCAAATGTGGGAGTCTCTCGTGACTTGCGGGAAACTTGAGATGTCTGCCATCCAGAGCCTCTGGTTTATAGGTACATCCTAAAAATAGAACCATTTATCTGACTGTCCATCTAGAGGCCAGATACATATTAGATCATATTTATCCCAGTACAGTCCAGATAATTCTCAGTTTATCTGTCCAGGGAGAAGAGTAGATCCCCCATCATCTGATAAACACATAGAAACAATGTATTCAGTGAGTGTGTGTGTTTCCTACAGATGGATCCAGTAATGGGAACCCACCAGAGAGATGTCCTCGTCCTCTGTATTCCCGGGATTCCACACAGGAAGATCACACCATCCCCCACCATCATCAGGTAGGTGGGAGTGAGCAACTAGAACTCATAATGTATTCTAAGTTATGAGAGGACATTCTTCTTTGTGAATAGTTCCTTTTTATACAATTATTCTATCATCTTTGGGGTTTAGGGTGAAGAACTAAAAGACATCAAAGTTGAGGATAAAGAGGAAGAAGAAGAGAGGTTGGTGAGTGGAGATCAGCAGTCTATGGAGGAGGGGGAGATGATTACGGAAAGTAAACAGGAGGAATCTTCTCTACATATAGACACAAGTGAGTAATAAACACTAAATATAGAACCAGTTCCCATTTTTATTTTACTTCTATGAGTATAAAGTTTGTATTTACATTGTTACATCAGAGGAGAAAAGGTCGATGTCTACTGAAGTCACCCAGGAGAAAATAATAATCTCAAAGCAGCAGCTGACCCCCAGGACAGTGGAATGTCCATATAAAGCTCGGCCTAATCTTCTTTAGGTTATAAAGATTCCTCCCTGATCCCAAAAGGCAATCGGATAGCTCACCAGATCAACATTCTAAAATAGTTTTCCTACAATTATTAGTAATCAGAAGAAGAACATCCAGTCATTTTTCAGAGTCATCTAGAGCCAGACAATTCTTCATCCACAGAGCTCTAAAAACAAATCACCTCTTCCGTATACAGAGGTTTTTTATTCCATATAATTTCAAGCAATCTGTGTTGCTCATGTGCAAAAAATAGGATTTTTTTGTACTCACCATAAAATCCTTTTCTCTGACGTCCATGGACGGACACAGCTCCTTAAATCTTGACAAGCGGGTTATGTTCCCTGTTTACAGGAGAGCACTAGGCAGAAACATGTTAGATCATTTAATACATGTTACATTAACAGAGTTGAACAGCCCCGCCCAGGGGGCGGTCCCTCCAGACATAACCCTCCTCACTGCAGCTGCAGCCTCAGTTCGTAACAAGCAGTACAAACCTAAAATGGAGGGGTGTGAGCTGTGTCTGTCCATGGACGTCAGAGAAAAGGATTTTACGGTGAGTATAAAAAAATCCTATTTTCTCTTATCGTCCATGGACGGACACAGCTCCTTAAGTCTTGACAAGTGGGACGTCCCCAAGCAGTGTCAAAACGAGGGGTGGGAAATATAACAGTAAAAAACAATCTTAACTTCACCCCAAAACAAGCAGAGCTCCTCAAAAGAGGAGGTGCAACTTTAAACAGCCGCCTGCAAACAACCTAGCGGCCGAAAGAAGCATCAGAAGATGCACTCACAGCAACCATGTAAATTCTGGAAAGAATTTGAACGGACGACCAAGTCGCCGCCTCACACACCTGATGCCGCGTACACACCATCACTTTATGTGATGAAAAAAAACGACACTTTCTGTGAAGTAAAAAATGACGTTTTTGAAACTTCAATTTTCAAAGATGAAGTTGCCTACACACCATCGTTTTCTCACAATGATCTTGCAAAGTGAGGTTACGTTCCACCACGTTTTTCCATTGAAGCTTGCTTCATAAGTAGCTTCTGGGCATGCGCGGATGAAAAAACGTCTTAGAAAACGACGTTTTTTGCTACACACGGTCAATTTCTGTGAAGTAAAAAGTGCACTTTTGAAAAACGACACATAAAATTGAAGCTTGCTTCAATTTTTTTTGGTCGTTTTTTAGAAGACATAAAACGACGTTTTCCCCCACACACAGTCAATTAAAGTGACGTTTTTAAAAACGTCATTTTTTTTCATCACATAAAGTGATGGTGTGTACGCGGCATGAGACCGGCGCATGCTGTCGGACCGGAAAAGGGGGGCCGGCCCCTAAGAACATAGGCCTGTATGACAGCCTACCTGATCCACAGAGAAATGGTGGGCAACGAGATTGCCAGTCCCTTTTGTGAACCAGACACCGACACAAAAGAGTCAGATCTTCCGAAACGGAGCCGTAGCAGGCTAGTATACTCGCAAAGCGCGTACCACGCCTAAAGTATGAAAGGCAACCTCCGTAGGATGCGGCTGCCAAGGACAGAAGGATGTGAGGAACAATGTCCTTATTCCTTCGGAAGAAGGGAAGGTCGTGGACGCACCACCACCACCTAAGACTATGAAGGATCCAACATGGCGGCTTGCAAGACAAGAGCGCCAACTCAAACCCCTCTAACAGAGGTAAAGGTCACTTCTGAGATAGTGTCAAGAGAAAATCTCTCTGATGTTTCCAAAAGGAAGATTCCCGAGAACCGAGAGAGCCAGAGTCAAAACTCATGGGGTAAGAAATGGGCCAAGGGGGGAAGGTATAGGACAAGCCCCCTCCACAAAAAAGGTACCCACCAGGGAACGGCCACAAAAAGGCTACTGAAAGAACACAGCCAAGGCTGAAATCTGCCCCCAAACGGTGCTCTAAGCTAATTTTTTGATCTACCAAGCTGTAAAAACAGCAGGCCGACGGACCCCGAGTACGTCCGTAGACGTCACTCCATCTCGTCGCACCCAGAGATGTAGGTCCGCCAGACGCGACGGTAGGTCCACTGGAAGAAGACTACCGTGCCCTCAGCATTGTTGAGGTGACCAAGTCGGACAGCCCCCGGTCCCTTAAAGTCTGGCTTCCAATAGCCCTGTTGAGCAAGTCAGTGACTGTACAACATGAGGAAGTATGGGACCTCGAGACAGAAGGACCTCCTGCCCTGGCAACCGCTACCAGGCGGCCGAAATCGGCGCACCAAAGATCTGGAGCTATTAAAATCATCGGGATTCCTCAGCCTCCACTCTGTGGAGCAGCCGGGGAAGCCACCACAATGGGGGAAAGGCATAAAGTCGCCGAGGCAGACCCCACAGGGCCACCAGCGCAACTTGCGCGTCTGTACCAGATCACTAGATCTGGCCACGAACCTTGATACCTCTGCGGCTGAGACGAGTGGCTAGGAGATCCATGCCCTGCGAGGCTCACCTCCTGCAAGGGAGTTGACTCCATGTGCCAAAACCAGTTGTCCTGGTTCAACATCAGGCGACTCCAGTAGCCCGCCTGCCGGTATACCTGATGGTAGCCCGAAGCCACCGGCCTGGCGTTGTCAGGTTGAATCAAGATCGGATGACCTTGCAACCCCCTCGACCACGAGGAGAGGCATAGCCTGACCGCCCACAGTACTAGGGCAAGTAACGGTAGACAAGGTCTACGGCACCTGGTATTTCCAGGCGGACTCCCACCCGCGTGCTAACCAGGCCCGAGCTTGTTACCGAGAACGGGTGCATATAGAGCTGTGTGGCCGTAGGTCCACTCAAGTCCAGCGACTCTGGGCCGACTCCCTAGGCGCCCTCACAACCCTAGAGGTTGGCGTCCGGTGTAATCTCCACAGAAAGGAAGAAACCACCTCCCGGACCGAAAAGTCAGGGATCTCAGCCACCAATTCAGAGAGACACTGACTAGGTGGCACACCTGAATCTGATGATTCAGAGACCAGAAATTTGTACCACTCGGACAGCATTTCCCTCTGGAAATAAATATGAGCGTGGAACTAGGCATACGCTACCGCCTCGGAGGAGGCTACCCACAGACCTAGGATTTGCTTGCAAACGGAGAGACCGATTGCGTGATGTCAATAATCACCGCCGACTGAAGAGTCTGCAAGTTCTCCAGGGGGAAAAAAGACCTTCGCCCCCGAGGAGTCTGGAAGTCGTAGGCACTCCAAACTGAGTCGGAACCAGGACCAACTCCAAATGTTTAACACCCACCCGAATTCACAGAGGGTCTGAAAAGCCACAGACACAACCTCTGAGTCAGGAAGTCGTCTAAGTAGCCACGATGGCAAAGCCTCGCTGTCCCAACAGGGATAGGATAAGTGCAAAACTCCTTGGTGAAAACCATTGGTGCTGGCGCCAGTTCAAAAGGCAGGACCACAACTGACCGTGGGCATCCCCATCGCGAGGCACAGAAAACCTCTGTGACTTGCGCAAAGTGGAACATGCATGTATGCATCCTTATGTCCAAGGACGCCAGAAAGTCCCCCAGATGGAGCGCAGCTAAAAGCTATACAGGTAGCAGCCCCATGGTGGGTCGTACCTATGACCTTCTGCACCGAAGTGCAAGTGGCTACCCCACCGAATGAATGGATTCCGAGCGGACCTACCCACCATTCACAAAGGCCTTTAGGCCCTTGAAGCCCAAAATCGGACGGACCATGCCCATCCATGGGACCGAGAGCGGATTTGGATAGAATTCCCTCAAACCACTAGTCCTGCGGAAAATCACACCGCAGCTTATCAAGTCCCACACTGCCAAAAGGCAGAACGAGCCGGGAGAGGGAGACACGAGGAAAGAAAACTGTTCAGTGGATCGAAATTGACCCTATCTAGTACCCCGAAGATACCACCTCGCAGACCCACTGTCGGAGAGCATGAAGGTTCACCGAGCTGTTAACAGCAAAGGTGCCCTCCCACTTCAGAGACGGGCAGGGGAAGCTACATACATTGGTGAGTTCGGGTGCCGGCGTGATTGGCTTACGCACCCAGGGACGGATCAGCCCCCCAGCTGAGCCCTTGTCGGCCCAGGAGGTTCGCCCCCGGCCCCCGACTGACGAAAAACAGACCACTTTCGTGTGGAAAAAGAAGGACCCGGCACACGGCGGGGCCCCTTCCCCCTGGAGGCCTGAGGGAGGAGAGCGCTCTTCCCTCCAGAGACATCCTTGATAATGTCGTCCAGCGAGGACCCAAAGGTCTCCCACCCAAAAAAGGGTAAATCAGTCAGGGCGTATGTTAGAGGCCTGGCCAGCAGACCAGCATTCCAACCAGAGAAGGCGCCATCTCTGAAACCAAAGCCCTGGATATCAAGGGCATCCAGTGAAACATCACAGACATATACAAGGCCCTGGACCCGCAGGTCCGTTAGCCTAATAACTTCGGGAGAGAGTCGGTGCTCCTCCATTGTATGGTGCAACATGCTCACTCGGTGAGGCGACTGGGATTCCAGAGTAGTGGCCGCAAGACAGACCCCAGCATGATAGACATGGAACGGGTCAGAACTTCGGATCTTCTCAGTCAAATCCATACAAGCGGGGGTGTCCCGCAATAGAGAGGGTGGTCACCTATACATGACCCCCCTAAGGGTCCACCACCGGAGGAGAAACCCACTCTCTTAAAAAGGCTCCAATCAAGGGGCACTAAGCTGCCAGGCGGTGAGGGACTACAAAAGGCTTTTCTCATTCCGCATCTTAAAAATTAGTAAGGAAGGGCACAGAAGGAAAACCTAAACAGAGCGGTCTGATTTGTGTGATCCCAAAAAAGACAGAGCCCTCAGCGGAAACCCAGCTGCACTATCCAGCTACAGGGAGTCCCGTACAGCAGTGAGAAGCGCACCTCTAAGTGCCTTATCCTGCACCCCCAGGTATCTGGTCCATGGCTCCATTGATAGAGCATTCCCCAGGGGATAACAGGGGGGGCACTCCTTTGACCTCCGCCTGTCGGCAGTCCCCCACCCTGGCACCAAGGTGTCCAGGACAAACAGTAAAAAACCATTTGTGGGATCCCAGGTGGGGAAGGACCAGATACTGACCCCAATAGAGCAACACATACACATAGTGTGTATGTATAAAATGCAATTGTTTAACAGGAGCTCCAATGCCCTATGCAGGGAAACTCGCCCTTCGCTGCGCTGGTCGGGGGTATCCCAGGGGACTCACCGAGGAGGAGACTGCCCAGCGTGCCATCCGCCCACAGCACAGCACAGCATGTGGGGAGGAAAAAATACTGTGAGGAGACTTGCGGCATCCAAGGGACATGTGTGCACCGTAGAATTCAGCACTAGGGGTCAGCCAAGATGGCCGAACGTCCTCGGCTATGGCAAAATGGCCACCAATGGGAGTTTTCAATGCAATTGAAGACCACCCCAAAAATGGCGCCAGAGCCGGCCGAATGGCGGCAAAACGCTGCATTTAAACAGCAAAAGCCTCTAAGGCTTTTAAAAGTGTAAAGAAAAATTCACACAGAAACCTCACAAAAAAACTCAGGCCAGGCACAGTTCCCAATCCCCCCCCCCCCCCCGACAGCGGCAAATGTTTTGCAATGCAGCAGAGGGAAAGGAGCAGGGAAGGGAGAAGAGGACGCCCAAACCCCAGGAATGCCCAGCCGTACCAACCCACCTAAGCGGGAGGGACTGTACTTACCTCCGAGTGAGGATTCGCTGACGCATTCCTGACAGACCTACAACCGCACTGGAGGTAGCTGTCGGCCCGGTCCACTGTGAGTGAGACAACACCACAGCCCAGTCATATGTGGACCTCAGAGCAAAGCTCACCGGCAACCCCAGGAGTCATGAGGTATGGCGTGGGAGACCAAGCCTATTTGCAAAGGTGTGCCCACGCATGCTGGTCGGACTGAGAAGACTACAAGGATCTATAATATCCAGCCTGTCTCTCAGCCGACAGTTGAAAGAAGATTCTTTAAGAAAAAATCTAAATAAAATAATTTCTCCTCAAGGAGCTGGGCACAAAGGGAACCATACGTCCTTCTCCTTTGCTAGGCAGAACGAAACTGAGGCTGCAGCTGCAGTGAGGAGGGTTATGTCTGGAGGGACCGCCCCCTGGGCGGGGCTGTTCAACTCTGTTAATGTAACATGTATTTAATGATCTAACATGTTTCTGCCTAGTCCTCTCCTGTAAACAGGGAACATAACCCACTTGTCAAGACTTAAGGAGATGTGTCCGTCCATAGACGATAAGAGAAATTGGATTTTTTTAATACAGCTTACCTGTAAAATCCTTTTCTTGGAAATACATCAACTGCTGACAGTAAGAACATCATCGATGTACCTCATCAATGTCCTGTAAAGAACACCAATCTGAGAGGACTGATTTGTAAATAAAACTGTAACAGAATTATCATGGAAGGTATTCACAGTATCTGCCTTCTGCAGCATGTCCTCAGTCTCCGACCTCATTTGCACCATACTTATAGTCTCTGATCATCTACTGTAATATGTTCACAGTCCGACAGATTTCTGTAGCTTTACATACACTGAATATTATGTGCCACCCTTTGATTATATTAGGGGCCACACTTAAGGCCTCCTACATCCAGCAAACTGACCACCACTTGTGTACATCATATGAAAGGTCCATCTCAATTCCTCAATATAACGTCATGTTCCCAACAAATGAGGAGATACTGTACATCATATGAAAGGTCCCTCTCCATTCCTCAATATAATGTCATGTTCCCAACTAATGAGGAGGAGATACTGAGATTGTAGGCTTTTCTGGCTTAAATCAGGTTTGGTCTCCACCCAGCGACTGGCCACATTAATCACCTTGCAGGTGGACAGACAGACATGGAGAAGGCCATATGAAAGATCCATCTCTGTTCCTCAATAACAATGTCCTCAATGCACAAAGTCGCACAGTGTGATTTGGGTGAATTGTATCGTTTATCTACTTTGAATTTCTATTTCTGTTCTGATTTCTCCCACTTGTATTCCGGAGCTCAAAGATTTAGAACTAGACCAACATATATGACTCCTGAATACAAGATTCCAACAATTCTTCTAACATTTATTGTAAAATTGTTTCTCAGCAGATGACCATAATGTCCGGAATACGTCTGAGGAATCTTCTGATAAATCACATACCAGGACTCTAAGATCTCACAGTAGAAATACTTTAATAGATCCGTCTATTCCCGAGGAATTTTCTTCAGGGCAGGAAGGAGATCACACAGAAGAGAGGTCATTGTCATGTTCAGTGTGTGGGAAACTTTTCACACAAAAGAGAAAACTTCTTAGACACGAGAAATATCACACCGCTGAGCGTCCATATTCATGTTCAGAGTGCGGGAAGTGTTTCACTAGCAAACAAAACCTTCTTACACACCAGAACAGCCATACGGGTGTGCGTCCCTATTCATGTTCGGAGTGCGGGAAATGTTACACTCAGCAAAACCACCTACATAGACATCAAAGAAGCCACACAGGTGAACGTCCCTTCTCATGTTCAGAGTGCGGGAAAGGTTTCAATGAGAAAAAAAGTCTTATTACACACCAGAGAAGTCACACGGGTGAGCAACCCTATTCATGTTCAGAGTGTGGGAAGTGTTTCACTCTGAAAAAAAATCTTATTAGACACCAGAAGGTTCACACGGGTGAGCGTCCCTATTCATGTTCTGAGTGCGGGAAAGGTTTCATTGAGAATGCAAAACTTATTTTACACCAGAGAAATCACACAGGCGAGTGTCCTTATACATGCTTGGAGTGTGGGAAATGTTTCAAATGGAAACATTCATTTGATGCACACCAGAGAATTCACACGGGTGAGCGTCCCTATTCATGTTCAGAGTGCGGGAAATCTTTCACAAAGAAAGGAGACCTTGTGGAACACCAGAGAATTCACACAGGTGAGCGTCCTTATTCATGTTCAGTGTGCGGGAAATCTTTCACTCAGAATGGAGGCCTTGTGTATCACCAGAGAATTCACACAGGTGAGCGTCCTTATTCATGTTCAGTGTGCGGGAAATCTTTCAATCAGAATGGAAGCCTTGTGTATCACCAGAGAACTCACATGAGATAACAATCTTTCTCATAACAGTGGTGTGTTGGGGGAGGGGCGGAATATATTTAATGTTTTTCAGGTTCGGTTTGATAGATCTGAGTCTGCAGGGATTGAATTCTAGTAATATGATCCTCTAAACATACAGAGATGACTCGGTCCCGCACTCACACAGACCGCACCATACAACTAAACTGTGCTAATACATGGCCAGATATGACAATACATGGACAACACTTCTTATTGGTTGATGTTGGTTTCTGTACATTATTGCTCTTTTTTTGTTTTACTGAAGAAGCCGGCTTCTCATTGATCCAACCAATGATACATTTTTTTTTATTTACTATGTTCAATTATAAATGTTTTGATTTAGATTCTAGCTTAGTTTTTTTTATTGTTTATTAACCACTTGAAGACCGCTGTGTTATTCCCCCTTCCTGTATACGCCATTCTTTCATTTTTAGCACAGTGATATTTGACTGACAATTACTCGGTCATACAACTCTGTACCCAAATAGATTTTATATAATTTTTATGAGACATGTAAAGCTTTCCTTTTTAGTTGTGTTTCTCCATCACTTTTACTATACAGTATAATGGCAAAGAGACAAAAAAAAATAGAATAGAAAGCATTTTTCTTAATTTCTCTCATAAAAGAAAAGCACATTTATAACCTTTTTTCATTAATTTAAAGAAACATTTATTTTTCTACATTTCTTTGGTAAAATACAAAGAAAATCAGTGTATATTATCTACTCTGTCTCTGTGTGAAAGTCTTCAAACTATGGTGTATATATTTGAAAATGAATCAATCCTGATGTTCTGGCGGCCTATCAATTCTTGAGGCTCTAAAATGCCAGGACAGAACAAATACCCACAAAATGACACCTAAGTAGATGGTCCAAGGTGTTTAGTAAGAGGCATGCAGAGTTTTTTGATGCAGTTTTTGCCACAATATTTTTGGAAAATAAACAAATTAAATAAAATCTGATTTTTATTTCACAAAGTTGTCATTTTAACAAGTTATTTCTCGCACACAACATGGGTATACTTACAATTACACATCAAAACACTTTCTTCTACTCCTTACAAGCATGAGGATACCACATGTGAGAGACTTTTTATATGTCTAGATGCATAGAGGGGTCCAAAATCCAAGGAGCACCTTCAGGCTTTCAAAGTGCATAAATGTTGCTGCTGGCTTCCCATTACATTTCTTGAGGCCTTAAGGGGCCAGGATAAGAGAAACACCCACACAATGACCACATTCTGGAGAGTAAACACCCCAAGCTATCTTTTTAAGAGGCATGATGAGTCTTTTGGGGATTTCATTTTCCTGACACAAGTTTTTAGCAAATACAGGAATAAAATTACAATTCTTATATTTTTGTGTTTTTTTTTTTTTTACGCAAACCTGTCAATTAATAAAATATCATAAATACAGTATGGGCATATTTACAATTTCACACAAAATATATTCCACTACTCAGGTAAGTATATAGTACAAAACAATAGGGGTTTTTAAGGTGCTGATTAATACATAAATATTGTTAAAATTTAAAAAATAAATTTAATTTCAGTTAGAAATATTTATTGAAACCATAAATCTCACTGTGTTTTGATCAACAAACATACTTTACATATTCCATGTTACAATCTCAACGTTTTGCCAAAAGTTTTTGACTTCTTCAGGAGTTTATGCATCAATTTGAATTGTATGAGAGACTATCTGTTAAAGCGGTGGTTCACCCTCAATAACAACATTTTAGCATTAAATTAAGCATAGTAGCGCGAGCTGCAGTATGCCTGTATTTATTTTTTTTGCCCCGTACTCACTGTGCAATCCTATAGTGAAGATTCCGACTCCCCGCGGGGAATGGGCGTTCCTATCCAGAGGGAAGATGATTGACGGCCGGCTATGGCACGTCACGCTCCCCGAAGATAGCCGGAGTAGGTCTCGGCTCTTCACGGCGCTATACGCCGCCTGCGCACAGACTATGCGCAGGCGCCGTGAAGAGCCAAGTCCTATTTCGGCTATTTCCGGAGAAGCGTGACGCGCCAGAGCCGGCCGTCAATCATCTTCCCTCTGGATAGGAATGCCCCCTCTTTAAATCATAAAAATGAGAGTGATGGAAGAGATATTATCAGTATTTACATCAACAACTGGAGCCCATGTACTGATGATCAAGGCAGCTGAAAAAGTCAAGGGAAGGGGTCACTAATCTATTGTGTCACGCAGAAGTAACTTATATAGATGGTATATCCAAAAGGGAAAGAAAACCAGGGAGATAGCCAGTAGCTCACTGGGGTGTATGGGCTGGAAAGGCTCTCTATGAGAGCAAATACAGCGTCCCTCAGATAGCTGGCTCACCTCAATAAGGTGTGATTTTTGTAATCAACCAAGCATACAAAAGAAAAGGGTAAAAAGAGAGCCTCGTCTATAGTAATTACTAGGGACCATGCAGCTTATAGATATTTTATTACACAAAAATATCAAATGGTAATACAAAAATCCCATCACCAGCACCTCAGTAAAAAATAGACAACATTGTCTGATCAAACTGCAGACATGATACAGGAGGTGGCCAGAGGCTACAGACACGATACAGGAGATGGCCAGAGGCTGCAGACATGATACAGGAGGTGGCCAGAGGCTGCAGACATGATACAGGAGATGGCCAGAGGCTACAGACATGATACAGGAGATGGCCAGAAGCTACAGACATGATACAGGAGATGGCCAGAGGCTACAGACATGATACAGGAGGTGGCCAGAGGCTGCAGACATGATACAGGAGATGGCCAGAGGCTACAGACATGATACAGGAGATGGCCAGAAGCTACAGACATGATACAGGAGATGGCCAGAGGCTGCAGACATGATACAGGAGGTGGCCAGAGGCTGCAGACATGATACAGGAGATGGCCAGAGGCTACAGACATGATACAGGAGATGGCCAGAAGCTACAGACATGATACAGGAGATGGCCAGAGGCTACAGACATGATACAGGAGATGGCCAGAAGCTACAGACATGATACAGGAGGTGGCCAGAGGCTGCAGACATGATACAGGAGATGGCCAGAAGCTACAGTACAGACATGATACAGGAGGTGGTCAGAGGCTGTGCGGACATAGTACAGGAGATGGTTAGAGACTAAGGACATGGTACAGGAGGTGGTAAGAAGTTGTGGCGGCATGGTGCACCTTTATATACCCCCCCCCCCCCACAGCAGTGTCCTCTGCTCCCCTTCATTTCCCCCTCACATCGGTGTCCTCTTCAGCCCCCTCACAGTAGTGTCCTCCTCTTCCCCCTACACAGTATAGTCCTGTCCTTATCTGTCCTCCTTTATCTGCACATCAGTATCCTCTGCTTCCTTCACCCCCCCCCCCCCCCCCCACAGTAGTGTCCTCATCTGCCCCCTTTATATTGCCATCCTCACGAGCGTACTGTGGTGAGGTGCCGCCATTTATTTTTTAGATTTTATATAGCTGTACATGCAAAAAGGTGCCAGCCTGAGGTGATCTAGAAGGACCTAATTTTCTGACTAAAGTTCCACTTTAAGCACCAAAACCAAAGAAAACATCAAGAAGTATCTGTCAACGTTTATAAAAACACCGGCTGCAGTGTGTATTTTCTCCACAAGGCGGTGATCTCACTTATGGTCCATGAAATGCAGAGACAGGAAGTGAAATCAGATACAAACAGGAAGTGATGTCAACAGAGACAGGGAATGTAATAGACGGACAGGAAGTGATGTCCTCTACAGACAGAAAGTTTCTCGAAAGCATGCTGGAAGTGGAGGGAGATATTTCTGCAACTGATAGCAGAGGAGGTAATAAGATATTATTTTATATTTACACCCAGTAACCCCCCACGTCATGTCCGTCCTCTTCCTCCATAGTCACTGTGATGTCTTTTATCTCAAAAAGATGCCTAAATGTAGAACCATTTATCCAACTGTTCATCCAGAGCCTCTGGTTTATAGAGTATGTGGCGAGAACAGTATGTGGTGAGGGCTTTATGTGCTGGGGGCTGTAGGTGGTGAGGGACAGTGGGACGCTATAACTTTTGCGCAAACCAATCAATAAACACTTATTGCGATTTTTTTTTTTTTTACGAAAAACATGTAGAAGAATGGGTATTGGCCGCAACTGAGGAAAAAAATAACTTTTTTAGATATTTTTGGGGATATTTATTATAGCAAAAAATATTCATTTTTTTTCAAAATTGTCGCTCTATTTTTGTTTATAGCGCAAAAAATAAAAAACGCAGAGGTGATCAAATACCACAAAAAGAAGGCTCTATTTGAGGGGAAAAAAAATGCCAAATTTTGTTTGGGAGCCACAGCGCACGACCGCGCAATTGTCAGTTAAAACGACGCAGTGCCGAATCGCAAAAAGTGGCCCGGTCATTGACCAGCAATATGGTCCGGGGCTGAAGTGGTTAAGGAGCACTTTGAGCTTTAAAGCATTGGACTTTTATATTGAATTGAGAGTTCTTTGTTTTTTTGCAGTAGTTATACATAGTCACATAAGATTTTGGTGTATTTATCCATTTATTTATAGTGTTTTTTTAGTTTTGAGTTCATAATATACTGCTGGCTTATCAACCATATGTCCACTAATATTAGGATTGGCGCAGTGACATATTTTTGCTTATATATCAGGAAGAGGTGAGTACTTTTTGGGCAGTCATATCACATTGATGTAATTTTAGCCACCCCTCACATCACCGGGTAAGAGGAGACTTTATTGTAAAGGAGAGAGCAGTACGGAGGGTCCACCTAGATCCCCCATCATCTGATAAACACATAGAAACAATGTATTCAGTCAGTGTGTGTGTTTCCTACAGATGGATCCAGTAATGGGAACCTACCAGAGAAATGTCCCTGTCCTCTGTATTCCCAGCTAACAGTGGGGCCCAAACTGTAGGGTGGTGCACAATATTGTAAAGGAGAGAGCAGTACGGAGGGTCCACCTAGATCCTCCATCATCTGATAAACACATAGAAACAATGTATTCAGTCAGTGTGTGTGTTTCCTACAGATGGATCCAGTAATGGGAACCCACCAGAGAGATGTCCCCGTCCTCTGTATTCCCGGGATTCCACACAGGAAGATCACACCATCCCCCACCATCATCAGGTAGGTGGGACTGAACAACTAGAACTCAAAATGTATTCTAAGCTATGAGAGGACATTCTTCTTTGTACCTTGTTCATTTTTATACAATTATTCTACCATCTTTGGGGTTTAGGGTGAAGAACTAAAAGACATCAAAGATGAGATTAAAGAGGAAGAAGAAGAGACGCTGGTGAGTGGAGATCAGCAGTCTATGGAGGAGGGGGAGATGATTATGGAAAGTAAACAGGTGGAATCTTCTCTACATATGGACACAAGTAAGTAATAAACACTAAATATAGAACCAGTTCCCATTATTATTTTACTTCTATGAGTATAAAGTTTGTATTTACATTGTTACATCAGAGGAGAAAAGGTCGATGTCTACTGAATTCACCCAAGAGAAAAATAATAATCTCAAAGCAGCAGCTGACCCCCAGGACAGTAGAATGTCCATATAAAGCTCGGCCTAATCTTATTTAGGTTATAAAGTTTCCTCCCTGATCCCAAAAGGCAATCAGATAGCTCACCAGATCAACATTCTAAAATAGTTTTCCTACAATTAGTAATCATGAGAAGAACATCCAGTCAATTTTTCAGAGTCATCTAGAACCAGACAATTCTTCATCCACAGAGCTCTAAAAACATATCACCTCTTCCGTATACCGCAGGGCTCAAGTCCTGCGGGAACGGAGTTCCTGCACTTTTTTCACAGCAGGAACTCAGTTCCCTTTGCAGCACTAGAGCAGCCGAGCCAATCCTTCACTAAGCGGCGATGCCCAGCTCGAGTCACTGTCAGGGGCAGGCGAACCTTAGTAATCCTTTATGTTACTGGCCGCTTCCTGTATATGGATTCATCGGGGAGTGTGCGGGTATTCCGTCACTTCCTCGATGCCGCAATGTCTCCTGGGAGCTTTTGTCATTGTTCCCAGGAGACATTGCGGAGGTCTGCCGCGAGTTATCAAGGGGTTTAGAAAGAACTTGCTTCTTTCTAAATCCTGCGATAACTCGCGGCAGACCTCCGCAATGTCTCTTGGGAACAATGACAAAAGCTCCCAGGAGACATTGCGGCATTGAGGAAGTGACGGAATACCCGCACACTACCCGATGAATCCATATACAGGAAGCGGCCAGTAACATAAAGGATTACTAAGGTACAGTGGATCGAAAAAAAAAAAAAACATGCGGTTTAGTAATTATGCATATGAGTATGTCATTTTTGTGGATCTTGGGTGGGAGTTCCCACACTTTTTCCCCCAGGACTTGACCCCTGGTATACAGAGATTTTTTTTCTATTTAATTTGAATTAATCTGTGTTGCTCATGTACAAAATAGAGAACATGTTATCCTTCGGTACAGGAAAGACAGAGAAACCTCAACTGCTGACAGTAAGAACATCATCGATGTACCTCCTCAATGTCCTGTAGGGAAAACCCATCTGACAGAGGACTGATTTGTAAAGAAACTGTAACAGAATTATAATGGAAGATATTCACAGTATCTGCCTCCTGCAGCATGTCCTCAGTCTCCGACCTCATTTGCACCATGCTCATAGTCTCTACTACATACTACTGTAGTATGTTCACAAAGATATAAAAACAGTGGCACTATAAAAGTGAGTGCAAGGGTGCGGGTATAGGATTAGTCCCTATCCCATAGCCCTATTCCCTGTCCCAATCCCCTAACCCTAATCTCAGTGCCACTAGTCCCAACCCCCCAACCCTAATCCCAGTGCCACTAGTCCCAATCACTAATCCCAGTCCCACTAGTCCCAACCCTAATCCCAGTGCCACAAACCCTAATCCCAGTCCCACTAGTCCCAATCCGCTAACCCTAATCCCAGTCCCACTAGTCCCAATACCGCAACCCTAAACCAACTCCCACTAGTCCCAATTCCCTAATCCCAGTCTCACTAGTACCAATCCCCTAACCCTAATCCCAGTCCCAATAGACCTAATCCCAGTCTCACTAGTACTAACCCTAATACCATTCCCACTCGTCCCAATCCCCCAACACTAACCCTAATTTCAGTCCCAATACCCCAACACTAATCCTGGTCCCACTACTCCCAATCCCACAACCCTCATCCTAATCCCAGTGTAATAGGTAGTCTTACGAGAGACTGGAATGCAATCTGTGTGATGCATGCAAGCAGCAAGTAACACACTCCCAATATAATGTCCAAATAAAACTCCAAACAAATAATGCTGCGCTAGTGTTAATAATTATATCCAACCTCTTATGCCGCGTACAGACGATCGGACATTCCGACAACAAAACCGTGGATATTTTTCCGATGGAATGTTGGCTCAAACTCGTCTTGCATACACACGGTCACACAAATTTAGTCGGAAATTGCGAACGTCAAGAACACGGAGACGTACAACACCTACGACTAGCCGAGAAAAATTAAGTTCGATAGCCATTGCGGCTCTTCTGCTTGATTCCGAGCATGCGTGGAATTTAGTACACACGCTCAGAATTTCCGACAACATGTATCGGAAAATGTGAGAACCAGCTCTGTTTTTGTTGTCGGAAATTCCGACAGCAAATGTCCGATGGAGCCTACACACCTTCGGAATGTCCAAAAACAAGCTCCCATCGAACATATTTGTGGGAAATTCCGACCGTGTGTACGCGGCATTAGTGTATCAATTCTCCTGTTCCAACATGAGTGCCAACATAATAACATGTGAACATACAATAATATAATACATTCATCTATATTTCTTCTTATAATAATATCCCGTGCTTGAGTGCATGAAAATAGTTAATTAAATAATGAATGATGTCAGAAAAAAGTTGTAACGAATTGGGATGAGTGGGACTGGGATTAGGGTTAGGATTGGGACTAGTGGGACTGGGATTAAGGTTAGGATTGGGACTAGTGAAACTGGGGTTGGGGGATTGGGACTGGGATTAGGGTTGGGACTAGCTGGAATGGGATTAGGGTTAGAGTTGGGGGATTGGGGTTAGGATTGGGACTAGTGGGACTGGGATTAGGGTTAGGATTGGGACTGGGATATTTCCACTTGCATTGCAATGCTCATCTGAGTGTAATTTCAGAACTTTCAGGGTCACACTCAAGTCCTGATAAAACATCACAAATGTCCCTCTTGAGGAGCGCTCTTGTAGGGTGGGATGAGCCCAAAAGAGACGTCGCTGCCTCTGTTTAAGGAAATTTTCCCAATAGAGAAACACAAACAGCAGCTCAGCAAACTCCATCTTCTCTGTGTTCCCTCTCTCCCCTCCACCGAATACAAGGACGTGCACAGGAAGTGATGTAGGCAGTGCACTGGAAGTGATGTAGGCAGTGCACAGGAAGTGATGTAGGGAGTGCACAGGAAGTGATGTAGGAAGTGATGTAGGGAGTGCACAGGAAGTGATGTAGGGGGGAGAGGTTATTAATGCCAACGCTTCAAAAACGCCTTATAATCTCCTGTGCGGTGCCCTCATTTTAGCTCTAACACGACAATAGCGCTGGGAGTTTTTAAGGCGTTTTTCAAGCGCCTCAATGTGAAAGGAGCTCTTAGTGCGGGACCAACATATATGACTCCTGAATACAAGATTCCAATAATTCCTCTAACATTTATTGTAAAATTGTTTCTCAGCAGATGACCATAATGTCCGGAATACGTCTGAGGAATCTTCTGATAAATCACATACCAGGACTCTAAGATCTCACAGTAGAAATACTTTAATAGATCCGTCTATTCCCGAGGAATCTTCTTCAGAGCAGGAAGGAGATCACACAGAAGAGAGGTCATTGTCATGTTCAGTGTGTGGGAAACTTTTCACAAAAAAGAGAGACCTTCTTAAACATAAAAAAATTCACACAGGTGAGCGTTCCTATTCATGTTCAGAGTGTGGGAAATGTTTCCCTCAGAAAACAAAACTTTCTATACATCAAAGAAGTCACACTGGGGAGCGTCCTTATTCATGTTCAGAGTGCGGGAAATGTTACACTAAGAAAGGAAGCCTTATTAGACACAAAAGAAGTCACACAGGTGAATTTTCATGCTCAGAATGTGGGAAATGCTTCACTGACAACCAAAGTCTTCTTACACACCGGTACAGTCACACGGGTGAGCGTCCCTTCTCATGTTCAGAGTGCGGAAAATGTTACACAAAGAAAGCTAGCCTTCTTGCACACAAAAGACGTCACACAGGTGAATTTTCATGCCCAGAATGTGGGAAATGTTTCGCTGACAACCAAAGTCTTCTCACACACCGGTACAGTCACACGGGTGAGCGTCCCTTCTCATGTTCAGAGTGCGGGAAATGTTACACTGAGAAAAAAAAACTTAGTATACATAAAAGAAGTCACACAGGTGAGTGTTCTTATTCATGTTCAGAGTGCGGGAAAGGTTTCAATGAGAAAAAAACTTTTATTACACACCAGAGAAGTCACACGGGTGAGCAACCCTATTCATGTTCTGAGTGCGGGAAATGTTTCACTCAGAAAATAAATCTTATTAGACACCAGAAGCTTCATACGGGGGAGCGTCCCTATTCATGTTCAGAGTGCGGGAAAGGTTTCATTGAGAAAGCACAACTTCTCGTGCACCAGAGAAATCACACGGGCGAGCATCCTTATACATGCCCAGAGTGTGGGAAATGTTTCAAATGGAAATATTCATTCGATATACACAAGAAGCATCACACGGGTGAGCGTCCCTATTCTTGTTCAGAGTGTGGGAAATCTTTCTCACTGAAAGGAGACCTTGTGTATCACCTGAGAATTCACACAGGTGAGCGTCCTTATTCATGTTCAGAGTGCGGGAAATCCTTCAGGTCGAACGGAGGCCTTGTGTATCACCAGAGAATTCACACGGGTGAGGGTCCTTATTCATGTTCAGAGTGCGGGAAATCTTTCACAACAAAAGGAAACCTTGTGAAACACCAGAGAATTCACATGAGATAACGATCTTTCTCATAATAACAGTGGTGTGTTGGGGGAGGGGCGGAATATATTGAATGTTTTTCAGGTTCGGTTTGATAGATCTGAGTCTGCAGGGATTGAATTCTAGTAATATGATCCTCTAAACATACAGAGATGACTCGGTCCCGCACTCACACAGACCGCACCATACAACTAAACTGTGCTAATACATGGCCAGATATGACAATACATGGACAACACTTCTTATTGGTTGATATCGGTTTCTGTACATTATTGTTCTTGTTAGGTTTTACTCATTGGTCCAACAAATAATACATTTTTTTTTTGTTTATTATCTTCAATTATAAAGGTTTTGATTTAGATCTTATCTTAGTTTTTTATTGTTTATTAACCACTTGATGACCGCCATGTTGTTCCCCCTTCCTGTATACGCCATTCTTTCATTTTTAGCACAGTGATAATTTGACTGACAATTACTCGGTCATACAACTCTGTACCCAAATGAATTTTATATCATTTTCATGAGACATGTAAAGCTTTATTTTAGTTGTGATTTTTCATCGCTTTTAATATATAATGGGAAAAAAATGTGAATTAAAAAAAAAATGTAATAAAAATAAGTAAATAATCTTTCTTCATGAATTTAGGGCAACATTTATTTTTCTACATTTCTTTGGTAAAATACAAATCCGTGTCTATTATCTACTCTGTGTGAAAGTTATAAAGTCTACAATGTATAGTGTATATGATGAAAATTAATCAATCCCAATGTCCTGACTGAATATCTAAATTCTTGAGTCTCCAAAATTCCAGGACAGTACAAATATCCCCAAATGACACCTTTTCGGAAAGTAGACAGTCCAAGGTATTTAGTAAGAGGCAGGATGAGTTTTTTTTTTCTCCACACTCTTTTCTGGAAAATAAAGAAATTAAATAAAATCTGATTTTATTTCACAAAAGTTGTCATTTTAACAAGTTATTTCTCACACACAACATGCGTATTCTTAGAATTACACCACAAAACACATTATTCCACACTTTCCAAGCATGGGGATATCACATGTGTGGGACGTTTTGTTCTGTCTGGATGCATAGAGGGGCCCAAAATCCAAGGAGCACCTTCAGGCAAATTGTGCATCTGATTTCCTGACTATCTATCACATTTTTTGAGACACTAAAGTGCCAGGATAGGAGAAACACCCACAAAATCACCACATTTTGGAGAGTAAACACCTCAAGGTATTTTTTAATAGGCACGATGAGTCTTTTGAGGATTTCATTTTTCTGCCACATATTTAAAAAATATAAAAAGAAAACTTTTTTTTTTACACAAAGCTGTCAATTAATAAAATATAACACACACAGTATGGTCACACTTAGAATTACACTTCAAAATGCATTTTACTACTTTACCCTAGTATGGTGATACCACATATGTGAGACTTTCCGCCTAATCACATAGAGAGGCCCAAAAACAGAAAATTGAATTAAAATACTTACCGTAATTTTCCTTTCCTGACGAGCTCCATGTCAGCACAGCTGGGTGATGCCCTGCCCACCCCCTATGTAATCAGGACATTTTTTGCTCACTGCAGCCACAGCATTTCGTAACTATTACTACTTAACTGGGCGGGTTCTGTGCTGACATGGAGCTTGTCAGGAAAGGAAAATTACGGTAAGTATTTGAATTAAATTTTCTATTTTCCTGACGGCTCCATGTCAGCACAGCTGGGAATTAACTAGCCACACACGGGAGGGTCATGCTTGAGAATTTTTTGGAATCCATATTGGAGGCGGAATCTAGCACCCTCCTGCCAAAATCTATGGTAGTCAGAGCTGCTGGCTCCACACGGAAGTGTGTCATGAAGGTATGTATAGACGTCCATGTGGCTGTCTTGCCGATTGTCTCCAAGGACACTTGTCTGACCGCTGCCCAGGAGGTAGAGACTGCTCTCGTGGAATGCGCTGTGACCCCCTCAGGCACAGGCAACGCTCTTGATCTGTAGGCTAGAGCTATCGTTTTAACCAGCCATGTGGCGATCACTCTACTAGAAGCCCTCATGCCTTTCTGGGCACCATTCGGGATGATGAAGAGATTGTCTGACTTCCTAAGTTCGGCTGTTGCATCCACATAGGCTCTTAGTGAAGGTCCTACATCGAGCGGATTTGGATCCCGAGAGTTTCCTGCGAGAAACAATGGGAGAGTAATTTCCTGTGTCATGGAAAGTAGAGGCTACATTTGGGACAAATCCCAGCATTGGTCTGAGTACTGCTCTATAAACTCCTTAAACCCCAGCGCGGCCATCTCAGATACCCTTCTGGCTGAGGTTACTGCCACGAGAAAGGCAGTCTTTAATGTGAGATGCCACAGAGAAACCGGAGAGGCAAAGGTGTCTGATGACAGAAAATCCGAGATTAAGGTCAAGTCCCACTTCGGAAATCTTGGCAACTTTGGTGGTATCAGGTGGATGGTTGCTCTGAAGAATTGGTGATTCAATCATTCAGCGGCCCATTGGATACCAGTAAAAGCCGAGATAGCAGACACGTGAGTCTTCAAAAGTGTTTGTGGAGAGACCTAGTTCCAAGCCCGCTTGGAGGAACTTCAGAATGTGGCAGACTTTTGGTAAGTCAGACAGAAAATCATGTCAAAAATCAATAGATACGCCGATGTAAATTCTTTCTGAATCTAGCCCATACATTCCACATGAATAATTATGCTACCAAAATAAATGTCCAATGTAAATTGTCTCCAGCATTGCTCCTATTTTTTCTGGTCAGAGGCGGCTCTGAGCTTCAGCAAAATGGCCGCCTCTGACCAGAAAAAATAGGAGCAATGCTGGAGACAATTTACATTGGACATTTATTTTGTCCTCTAAAAATTCTGCACCATGCCTGAAAATAGAGAGCAAATGAGCATGTGCAGAGAAGGGTGAGATTATTATACAGAATTTATATAGTGCCAACAGTTTACGCAGCGCTTTACAATAGATGGTATATTACTAGATTTTAAACAGTGTACGCACTTATTTTTAATAATTTATATAGCTGTGTGTGCAAAAGGGGCCATCCTACAGGTGATCTAGCAGGACCTAATTTTCTGACTAAAGTTTCACTTTAAGCAACAAAGCTAAAGAAAAAAAATCAAGAATCATCTGTCAAAGTTTTTAAAAACATCGGCTGCAGTGCGTATTTTCTCCACAAGGTGGTTATTGTCCATGGAAAGCAGGGACAGGAAGTGATAGAAGATACAAAACAGGAAGTGATGTCAACACAGACAGGAAATGTAATCTACAGACAGGAAGTGATGTCATCTTCAGAGTAGAAAGCGTGCTGGAAGTGGAGGAAGATATTCCTGCAACCGATAGAGGAGGTAATAAGATATTTTCTATTTACACCCAGTAACCCCCCCCCGTCATGTCCGTCCTCTTCCTCCATAGTCACTGTGATGTCTTTTATCTCCAGAAGATGCTGATATACACTTATATAGAGGATTGTAATATTTACATAGATACATCCTAAATATAGAGCCATTTATCCAACTGTCCATCCAGAGCCTCTGGTTTATAGACCTGATACATCATTCATACCAGTACAGTACAGATAATTCTGAGTTTGTTATCTGTCCATCGAAAAGAGTCCTGTATATATCAGAAAGAGGTGAATAAGATGTTGAGAGGTCATATGACATAATTTGTATTTCTATTAATAAAATACAATCCTGATCAGAGAGGTGAGGAGGATTCTGGGACATTTTTGGTGATCACTGTTATTACTTTTTTATCTTTACACAGGATTGTTAAGTGGTGAAGAAAATATCTGGTGATCCATTAACACCCAGCAACTGGGAGGAGTGGGAGTATTTAGAAGGACACAAGGTTTTCTACAAGGACGTCATGATGGAGAATCAGCCGCCCCTCACATCACCGGGTAAGAGGAGACTTTATTGTAAAGGAGAGAGCAGTACGGAGGGTCCACCTAGATCCCCCATCATCTGATAAACACATAGAAGCAATGTATTCAGTCAGTGTGTGTGTTTCCTACAGATGAATCCAGTAATGGGAACCCACCAGAGAGATGTCCCCATCCTCTGTATTCCCGGGATTCCACACAGGAAGATCACACCATCCCTCACCATCATCAGGTAGGTGGGACTGAGCAACTAGAACTCAAAATGTATGAGAGGACATTCTTCTTTGTGACTAGTTCCTTTTTATACAAGTATTCTATCATCTTTGGGGTTTAGGGTGAAGAACTAAAAGACATCAAAGTTGAGTATAAAGAGGAAGAAGAAGAGAGGTTGGTGAGTGGAGATCAGCAGTCTATGGAGGAGGGGGAGATGATTATGAAAAGTAAACAGGAGGAATCTTCTCTACATATGGACACAAGTAAGTAATAAACACTAAGGGCCAGATTCAGAGAGATTGGCTTATCTTTAGAGCAGCGTAGCGCATCTGATATGCCATACGCCGACGTAACATAGAGAGGCTCGTACTGTATTCACAAAGCACTTGCTCCCTTTCTTGCGTCGGTGTAATGTAAAATGGCTGGTGTAAGCCCGCCTAATTCAAAGTAGCAAGGCAGTGGGCGTGTTTTATTAAAATTAACCGTGACCCCATGTAAATGCATGGCCAAACGAACGGCGCATGCGCGCAATCACGTCGCAAAAATTTTCCCAAGATACGTTGGCTCAATGCTTTCGATGTGAACATAACCTACGCCCAGCCCCATTCACGTACCACTTACGCAAACAACGTAAAATCCGACGGCTGTTCCGACGTCCATACACTAACATGACTTACCCCTGCTTTATGAGGGGTAAACTTACGCCGGACGTACGTACTAATGCTTCGCTAGTGTTAATAATTATATCCAACCTCTTATGCCGCATACAGACGATCGGACATTCCGAAAACAAAACGGTGGATATTTTTCCGATGGAATGTTGGCTCAAACTTGTCTTACATACACACGGTCACACAAATTTAGTCGGAAATTGCGAACGTCAAGAACGCGGAGACGTACAACACCTACGATGAGCCGAGAAAAATTAAGTTCGATAGCCAGTGCGGCTCTTCTGCTTGATTCCGAGCATGCGTGGAATTTTGTACACACGCTCAGAATTTCCGACAACATGTTATGTTGTCGGAAAATGTGAGAACCAGCTCTGTTTTTGTTGTCGGAAATTCCGACAGCAAATGTCCGATGGAGCCTACACACGTTCGGAATGTCCGAAAACAAGCTCCCATCGAACATTTGTTGTCGGAAATTCCGACCGTGTGTACGCGGCATTAGTGTATCAGTTCTCCTGTTCCAATATGAGTGCCAACATAACATGTGAACATACAATAATATAATACATTCATCTATATTTCTTCTTATAATAATATCCCGTGCTTGAGTGCATGAAAATAGTTAATTAATGAATGATGGCAGAAAAAAGTTGTAACTTGTTAAATCTTCACAAATCCTCAAATCTGTGTTTTGTGTGTTCACATGTTATTATGTTGGCACTCATATTGGAACAGGAGAATTGATACACTAAGAGGTTGGATACATTTAGTGTAGCATTATTTGTTTTGAACCCTAATCCCAGTCCCAATCCCCAACACTAATCCTAATCCCAGTCCCACTACTCCCAATCCCCCAACACTAATCCTAATCCCAGTCCTACTACTCCCAATCCCCCAACACTAATCCTAGTCCCAATCCCCCAGCAATAACCCTAATACCAGTCCCACTACTCCCAAAAATAATCCCATTCCCAATTGTCCCAATCCCTAAACCTAATTACAGTCCCACTGGTCCCAATCCCCCAACCCTAACACTAATCCTAGTCCCAATCCCCCAGCAACAACCCTAATCCCAGTCCCAATCCCCCAACCTTAATCCCAGTCCCAATCCCCCAACACTAACCCTAATCCCAGTACCACTATGTAACGGTCACCACCGTTTACGATTTCCCTTCCATCAACCACAGCTTTCCATTCCATTTCCCAGAATAACCGAGACAACACAAGCTCTGGTTTCAAAATGAATGAACACTTTTAATGGTAACTCTCAGTCTTATATACAGTACAACATGTTACAGTAATCAAAGGAAGAAAAGAACTCTCCACCCACACATCACTTCAATACACACTCTCTTAGACAATGAAATCCCATTGAGCTAATTATTCCCCAGACATTCCGTCTCCGACAATAAGTGATTCACCTGCAGAATACACATTTCTATGTCAGACGTTTTGGGCACCGATTTAACATGACCTAATTACTACAGCTGAGAAGTCAAATTCCACACATGAAACCGTATTAGCATACTTAATGAAAGGTCTTTGAGGAGCCAGGCTGTCTACCAAGCTCAAATCCACCTCACCCCAGTACAGACTCAATTACCATCTCAACATGATATCATCCCCACTAAACTGCTGAAAGAATGTGCCGATATTTTGGCTCCAGCTATCATACAGCTCATAAACCAGTCATTCAAGGAGGGCGTGGTGCCACCCTTGCTGAAACGAGGTCTAATCAAATCAATTATAAAAAAAAACACCCTCAAGACCCTAATCACCGTCGCCCCATAACAGGCCTGAATGTCTTCTCCAAGGTAATGGAGAAAGAAGTTGTACAACAGCTACAACATCACTTAGACACCCATAAATTACTTGACCCATTCCAGTCCGGTTTCTGTCTGGGTCACGGGACAGAAACAGCACTGCTCAAAATATGGGATCATGCTCTAGAGGCCGCAGACGAAGGAGAATCTTGTCTTCTAGTACTGCTGGACCTAAGCGCAGATTTTGATACGGTAGACCACAAATTATTGCTGACACGGCTAGTTGAAGTAGCCGGAGTTGCGGAATGTGATTTATCGTGGTTCTCCTTCTTGGAAAACCGATCACAAATAGTGAAATTGGGCCCTTTCACTTCTGAAAAACGCACGGTGTCATGCGGAGTCCCCCAGGGATCCCCATTGTCGCCTGTTCTTTTCAATATCTATCTCTGCCTGCTTTTTGAAATCATCAGCAACCAGAAGTTACTTTACCACTCTTATGCAGATGACACACAACTGTATTTTCGCATCTGCAACAAAAAGGATCATTATCTCGGTCTAGAGAAATGCCTTATTATGATAGAAAAGTGGATGACAAAGAGTTACCTTAAACTCAATGGCTCAAAAACAGAACTTCTCCTGTTTCAGGCCAATCGGAAGATTCATCCCGCAACAACATGGACGCCCCGCCCATTCTGGGTCAATCCATCACCCCTAGCACCAAAGTCAAAAGTCTCTGAGTCATCTTCGACACCTACATGACAATGGATGCACAAATAGGGTCACTAGTCAGGGGATCGCACCATCTGCTGCGCCTTCTACGCAGACTCACTCCCTTTATCCCAAAAAAAGACATTGCAGTCGTGGTGGGGACACTTATCAACTCCAGACTTGACTATGCAAATGCCCTCTATCTCGGACTCCCAAAATACCAAATCACTCGTCTGCAAGTCGTTCAAAATACGGCCGCTAGACTTGTGACTGGGAAAAAAACATGGGAATCAATCTCACCTTCACTGAGATCCCTTCATTGGTTGCCAGTAAAAGACAGAATCACTTTTAAAGCTCTCTGTCTAACGAATAAGTGTATTCAAGGAAACGCTCCCCAATATCTATGCGAGAAACTAAAAGCTCATAACACCAATCGCATTCTGCGATCCACCAACCAAAATCTACTCCAGATACCCAAAGCCAGATACAAGTCCAAAGGAGAACGAAGATTTGCAGTCCAAGGACCCAGACTATGGAACGCTCTACCAACCACCATCCGATTGGAGGTAAACCACCTGGCCTTCAGGAGAAAGATCAAGACCCATCTCTTCTGAGGGCCTAGGGAATGCATACCAAGCGCCCAGAGGCGATTCAGTTCGCATGTGTTTTGCGCTATATAAGTTTCTCACTCGCTCAACAGCCTGTGCTACACAGAGGAATGAGTCATTATTGACCGGTAGGGTCAGAATATTAGTTCTTTGCAGACATTAAGGAATGTATTGTGGATTACTGTCCATGCTAAAACAATCCAACATATGTCGCTTATTTCCTGGCTCAATATATGAATTAATAGTAATGTCCCATCTCATGTAATTTCTAACTAATATTTCTCAGTCACCCTATGCCCAAAAGGGACACAGGGTGACCCTAGACCCAAGATTTATTAGTGATGCTGGCACAGGAGTACCCCTCATCCTTCCAAAGTCTCTGGGTGTCACGGGCCATTCCGTTACATACTACTCCCAATCCCCCAACCTTAATCCCAGTCCCACTACTCCCAATCCCCCAACACTAACCCTAATCCCAAAACACTAACCCTAATCCCAGTATCACTACTCCCAATCCCTCAACCTTAATCCCAGTCCCACTACTCCCAATCCCCCAACACTAACCCAAATCCCAAAACACTAACCCTAATCCCAGTATCACTACTCCCAATCCCTCAACCTTAATCCCAGTCCCACTACTCCCAATCCCCCAACACTAACCCAAATCCCAGTCCCACTAATCCCAACACTAATCCTAATCCCAATACTCCCAACACTAATCCTAGTCCCAATCCCCCAACACTAACCTTAATCCCAGTCCCACTAGTCCCAATCCCTTAATCCTAGTCCCAAACCCCCAACAATAACCCTAATCTTAGTCCCAATCACCCAACCCTAATCCCAGTCCTACTAGTCCCTTACCCTAATCCCAGTCCCAATCCCTTAACCCTGCTGTGAAGTTTAAAATTTATATGTGAAAGGGATAAGTGGGATGAGGATTGGGACTGGGATTAGGGTTGGGGGATTGGGACTAGTGGGACTGGAATTAAGGATGTGGAGTTAGGGTTGAGACTGTGATTATGGTTAGGATTGGGGAATTGGGATTAGGATTGGGACTAGTGAGATTGGGATTAGGGTTGTGGGATTGTGACTAGTGTGACTGGGATTAGGTTAAGGATTGGGAGTAGGATTAGGGTTGGGGGATTGGGACTAGTGGGACTGGGATTAGGATTGGGACTAGTGGGACTGGGATTGAGGCATTGGGACTAGTGGGACTGGGATTAGGGTTAGGATTGGAACTAGTGGGACTGGGAAATTTCTACTTGCGTTGCAATGCTCATCTGAGTGTAATTTCAGAACTTTCAGGGTCACACTCAAGTCCTGATAAAACATCATAAATGTCCCTCTTGAGGAGCGCTCTTGTAGGGTGGGATGAACCCAAAAGAGACGTCGCTGCCTCTGTTTAAGGATATTTTCCCTATAGAGAAACACAAACAGCAGCTGAGCAAACTCCATCTTCTCTGTGTTCCCTCTCTCCCCTCCACCAAATACAAGGAAGTGCACAGGAAGTGATGTAGGGAGTGCACAGGAAGTGATGTAGGGAGTGCACAGGAAGTGATGTAGGGGGAGGGGTTGTTAATGCCAATGCTTCAAAAACGCCTTAAAATCTCCTGCGCGGTGCCCTCATTTTAGCTCTAAAGCGACAATAGCGCTGGGAGTTTTTAAGGCGTTTTTCAAGCATCTCAATGTGAAAGGAGCTCTTAGTGCGGGACCAACATATATGACTCCTGAATACAAGATTCCAATAATTCCTCTAACATTTATTGTAAAATTGTTTCTCAGCAGATGACCATAATGTCCGGAATACGTCTGAGGAATCTTCTGATAAATCACATACCAGGACTCTAAAATCTCACAGTATAAATACTTTAATAGATCCGTCTATTCCCAAGGAATCTTCTTCAGGGCAGGAAGGAGATCACACAGAAGAGAGGTCATTGTCATGTTCAGTGTGTGGGAAACTTTTCACAAATAAGAGAGACCTTCTTAAACATAAAAAAATTCACACAGGCGAGAATCCCTATTCATGTTCAGAGTGTGGGAAATGTTTCCCTCAGAAAACAAAACTTTCTATACATCAAAGAAGTCACACGGGGGAGCGTCCTTATTCATGTTCAGAGTGCGGGAAATGTTTCACTGTGAAAGGAAGCCTTATTATACACAAAAGAAGTCACACAGGTGAATTTTCATGCTCAGAATGTGGTAAATGTTTCACTGACAACCAAAGTCTTCTTACACACCGGTACAGTCACACGGGTGAGCGTCCCTTCTCATGTTCAGAGTGCGGGAAATGTTTCACTCAGAAAACACATGTTATTAGACACCAGATGCTTCATACGGGGAAGCGTCCCTATTCATGTTCTGAGTGTGGGAAAGGTTTCATTGAGAAAGCACAACTTCTCGTGCACCAGAGAGATCACACGGGCGAGCGTCCTTATACATGCCCAGAGTGTGGGAAATGTTTCAAACGGAAATATTCATTCGATATACACAAGAAGCATCACACGGGTGAGCGTCCATATTCATGTTCAGAGTGCGGGAAATCTTTCTCACTGAAAGGAGAACTTGTGCATCACCAGAGAATTCACACAGGTGAGCGTCCTTATTCATGTTCAGAGTGTGGGAAATCCTTCAGGTCGAACGGAAGCCTTAAGTATCACCAGAGAACTCACACGGGTGAGGGACATTCATGTTCAGAGTGCGGAAAATCTTTCACGTCGAAAGCGAATCTTGTGTATCACCAGAGCGTTCACACGGGTGAGCGTCCTTATTCATGCTCCGAGTGCGGGAAAGGGTTCCCTAATAAAATAAATCTTATTGGACACCAGAAGATTCACACGGGTGAGCGTCCTTATTCATGCTCAGAGTGCGGGAAAGGGTTTCCTAATAAAACAAAACTTATTAGACACCAGAAGATTCACACGGGTGAGCGTCCTTATTCATGCTCAGAGTGCGGGAAAGGGTTCCCTAATAAAACAAATCTTATTAGACACCAGAAGATTCACACGGGTGAGCGTCCCTATTCATGCTCAGAGTGCGGGAAATCTTTCATTCAGAAAGGAAACCTTGTGTATCACCAGAGAACTCACAAGAGATAACAACCTTTCTCATGATAACAGTGATGTGTTGGGGGAGGGGCAGAATATATTGAATGTTTTTCAGGTTCGGTTTGATAGATCTGAGCTAGTACATGGCCAGATATGACAAGACATGGACAACACTTCTTATTGGTTGATGTCGGTTTCTGTACATTATTGTTCTTTTTATGTTTTACTGAAGAAGCCGGCTTCTCATTAGTCCAACAAAGAATAAATACACTTTATGGTTTATTATCTTCATTTATAAAGGTTTTTATTTAGATTCTATCTTAGTTTTTATTGTTTGTTAACCACTTGAAGACCGTCATGTTATTCCCCCTTCCTGTATACGCCATTCTTTAGATTCCAGCACAGTGATAATTTGACTGACAATTACTCGGTCATACAACACTGTACCCAAAATAATTTTATATCATTTTTTTGAGACATGTAAAGCTTTCTTTTAGTTTTGATTTTTCACCGCTTTTAATATATAATAGAAAATTGTTTTATTTTTTTTTATATAAAAATAATACAAGTAAATAATCTTTCTTCATAAATTTAGGGCAACATTTATTTTTCTACATTTCTTTGGTAAATTAAAAAGCAAATCGGTGTATATTATCTACTCTGTGTGAAAGTTATAAAGTCTACAATGTATAGTGTATATATTGAAAATTAATCAATCCCGATGTTCTGATTGAATATCTAAATTCTTGAGTCTCTAAAATGCCAGGACAGTACAAATACCCCCAAATGACATCTTTATGTAAAGTAGACAGTCCAAAGTATTTAGTAAGAAGCAGGATGAGATTTTTGATGTTGTACATTTTTTCCACACTCTTTTCTGGAAAATAAAGAAATTAAATAAAATCTGATTTTGTTTCACAAAAGTTGTCATTTTAACAAGTTATTTCTCACACACAACATGCGTATTCTTAGAATTACACCACAAAACACATTATTCCACACTTTACAAGCATGGGGATACCACATGTGTGGGACTTTTTGTTCTGTCTGGACACATAGAGGGGCCCAAAATCCCAGGAACACCTTCAGGCAAATTGTGCATCTGATTTCCTGACTATCTGTCACATTTCTTGAGGCACTAAAGTGCCAGGATAGGAGAAACGCCCACAAAACCACCACATTTTAGAGCGTAAACACCTCAAGGTATTTTTTAATAGGCACTTTTGAGGATTTAATTTTTCTGCCACATATTTAAAAAATATTAAAAGAAAACTTTTTTTTTTTTTTTTACACAAAGATGTCAATTATTAAAATATAACATACACAGTATGGTCACACTTAGAATTACACTCCAAAATGCATTTTACTACTTTCCCCTAGTATGGTGATACCACATATGTGAGACTTTCCGCCTAATCACATAGAGAGGCCCAACAACTGAAAATTGAATTTAAATACTAATATAAAATTTTAATATATATTTTCCTTTCCTGACGGCTCCATGTCAGCACAGCTGGATGAGGCCCCGCCAACCCCCTACGTAATCAGGACTTAACTATACATTTTTTTCTCACCACAGCCTCAGCGTTTCGTAACTATTACTACTTAACTGGGCGGGTTCTGTGCTGACATGAAGCTCGTCAGGAAAGGAAAATTAAGGTAAGTATTTGAATTCAATTTTCTATTTTCCTGACAGCTCCATGTCAGCACAGCTGGGAATTAACTAGCCACACTCGGGAGGGTCATGGTTGAGAATTTTTTTGAATCCATATTGGAGGCGGAATCTAGCACCCTCCTGCCAAAATCTATGGTAGTCAGAGCCGCTGGCTCCACACGGAAGTGTGTCATGAAGGTATGTATAGACGTCCATGTGGCTGCCTTGCCAATCGTCTCCAAGGACACTTGTCCGACCGCTGCCCAGGAGGTAGAGACTCCTCTCATGGAATGCGCTGTGACCCCCTCAGGCACAGGCAACGATCTTGATCTGTAGGCTAGAGCTATCGTTTTAACCAGCCATGTGGCAATCACGCTACTAGATGCCCTCAGGCCTTTCTGGGCACCATTCAGGATGATGAAGAGATTGTCCGACTTCCTAGGTTCGGCTGTTGCGTCCACATAGGCTCTCAGTGAAGGTCCTACATCGAGTGGATTTGGATCCCGAGAGTTTCCTGCGAGAAACAATGGGAGAGTAATTTCCTGTGTCATATGGAAATTAGAGGCCCTCGGGACAAATCCCAGCATTGGTCTGAGTACTGCTCTATCTGGGAAGAAAGAGAGGACGGGCTCCTTAAACCCCAGCGTGGCCATCTCGGATACCCTTCTGGCTGAGGTTACTGCCACGAGAAAAGCAGTCTTTAATGTGAGATGCCACAGAGAGACCGGAGAGGCAAAGGTGTCTGATGACAGAAAATCCGAGGTAAGGGCAAGTCCCACTTCGGAAATCTTTGGCCAGTCTGGAATAACTGCCAGGACATACCTTCTCTTGTTGTAGCCTCCGCAGGAAGTGGAGGATCAGCAGGATCGGAGGGAAGGCATATGCTGTTCTGAAGTTTCATTCCGCTGTTAGAGCATCCACTCCTGCAGCCTGTGGGTGGCTGAACTGGCAGAGGCAAATAGGTCTACTTCCGGAAGGAAGGCCATGCCAATAGGCTCCGGAAGATCTGTGGAGACGGGCCCATTCGTTGTTGTTCAAATCCGCTCTGGACAGGTACTCTGCCTGAGTGTTCAGATGTCCAGGCACATACACTGCCGTTAGCAATTGTAAATTGGCCTGAGCCCAGTCCATGATCGGGGTAACCTCCCTCAGGAGGGTACTGCTGTGAGTGCCCCCTTGCCTGCGGAGATAAGCCGCTGCCGTCACATTGTCTAGTTTCAAAAGGATGAGCGCTCCCTGAATTTGATTCTTAAAGGCCAGGAGGGCCTGGATGGCTGCTCTCAACTTCAATATGTTGGAGACTACGTTGGTCGCCTGGAAAGTCCACAGGCCTTGGGCCCACTGGTCTTTGTATGGGGCTCTCCAGACTGTAACACTGGCATCCCATTGGATTATTTGCCATCTCATCGTGAGTAAGGAATGGCACCGGGTAAGATTCTGTTGTCTTGCCCACCAGTCTATATTGACCTTCATCTGGGCTATAATTTGGATTTTCCAACCAAAATCCCCCGATTTCCATTGATCCAGGAGACCCATTTGGAAGAGACGTGAATTCCATTGAGCCCACTTGACCATCGGAATAGTTGAGATCATTATGCCTAGGAGTCGCATGCACTCTATTGTCGGTATATGTGCTTCCTTTCAAACCTCTGACATTGTTTTCAGTATGCCAGACATCTTGTCCCTGGGCAACATCACTGATGCCATTTGGATATCTATCTTCGCAACTAAATACACCAGGGATTGAGTCGGCAGGAGGTGACTCTTTTCTCGATTGATTAGCCATCCAAAGCTCTCCAGTGTCAACAAAGTTGTGTCTCTGTGTATTAGGAGCGTGTCCCTGTCTTGGCTCAGCATTAAGATGTCGTCCAAGTAATGGTGTATGCGGATACCTTACAGTCGTAGGTGTGCCACCAGAGCCTCTAGAACCTTCATGAATACTCTGGGGAATATGGTCAGACCGAAGGGTAGGCACACAAATTGATAGCGAAGTTGTCCAATCGTGAACCGAAGGAATCTCTGGTAGTACGGAGCCACGGGTACATGGAAGTATGCATCCCTGAGATCCACTGATAGTAGCCAATCCACTGGTTGGACAATTTTTAGGATTGTCTGGATTGTCTGAACCGAGTTCATGGAGTTATGGCTTCAACGTGAAGCCTTTATTCACATTTGTGATGGCTGTGATTGGTCACAGTGATCACATGCAACAGGACCAATTTCATTGGTTCAGTGCCCTGCTCTGTGATCCGTTAAGTCTGATGGACTCAGTGATCACGGAGAACGCTGTTGCATGCTCTTGAGGGCGCACATGAGCAGCATAAAATTCTAAAGCAGCCCATTACCTTTAAGCTGTCTTGTCCTTGCTATTTTATATAACAGCGGTATGACATGCCGTTAAAGTGGAACTTTACCCAAAACAACGTCATACAATATAGAATCCAGAATACTTTAATAATCCCAAAGGGAAATTATTACTAGACGTAATAATAAATTATTTTTCTTGAGCAAGAAACATACATTCCACATGAATAATTATTCTACCAAAATAAATGTCCAATGTAAATTGTCTCCAGCATTTCTCCTAGTTTTTCTGGTCAGAGGCGGCCATTTTGCTGAAGCTCAGAGCCCCTGAGTAGCCGATTTTCCTCTGCAAATTCTGCATCATGACTGAAAATAGAGAGCAAATGAGCATGTGCAGAGAAGGGTGAGATTATTATACACTATTATTACACAGAATTCATATAGCGCCAACAGTTTACGCAGCGCTTTACAATAGATGGTATATTACTGGATTTTAAACAGTGTATTATTATTTTATTTTAATATTTTATATAGCTGTATGTGTAAAAGGGGCAATCCTGAGGTGATCTAGCAGGACCTTATTTTCTGACTAAAGTTCCACTTTAAGCAACAAAGCTAAAGAAAAAAACCAAGAAGCATCTGTCAAAGTTTTTAAAAATATCGGCTGCAGTGCGTATTTTCTTCACAAGGTGGTGATCTCACTTATTGTCCATGGAATGCAGAGACAGGAAGTGATAGAAGATACAAACAGGAAGTGATGTCAACACAGACAGGAAATGTAATCTACAGACAGGAAGTGATGTCATCTTCAGAGTAGAAAGCGTGCTGGAAGTGGAGGGAGATATTCCTGCAACCGATATCAGAGGAGGTAATAAGATATTTTCTATTTACACCCAGTAATCCCCCCGTCATGTCCGTCCTCTTCCTCAATAGTCACTGTGATGTCTTTTATCTCCAGAATATGCTGATATACATTTATAAAGAGTATTGTAATATTTACATAGATACATCCTAAATATAGATCTATTTATCCAACTGTCCATCCAGAGCCTCTGGTTTATAGACCAGAGACCTAGACTTCATTCATACCAGTACAGTCCAGATAATTCTGAGTTTGTTATCTGTCCATCGAGAAGAGTCCTGTATATATCAGGAAGAGGTGAATAAGATTTCGGGCGGCCATATGACATTTTTATTTCTATTAAGAAAATACAAGCCTGATCAGAGAGGTGAGGAGGATTCTGGGACATTTTTGGTGATCACTGTTATTACTTTCTATCTTTACACAGGATTTTTAAGCGGTGAAGAAAATATCTGGTGATCCATTGACACGAAGATCTCTACAAGAACGTCATGATGGAGAATCAGCCGCCCCTCACATCACCGGGTAAGAGGAGACTTTATTGTAAAGGAGAGAGAAGTACGGAGGGTCCACCTAGATCCTCCATCATCTGATAAAAAAATAGAAACAATGTATTCAGTCAGTGTGTGTGTTTCCTACAGATGGATCCAGTAATGGGAACCCACCAGAGAGATGTCCCTGTCCTCTGTATTCCCGGGATTCCACACAGGAAGGTCACACCATCCCTCACCATCATCAGGTAGGTGGGACTGAGCAACTAGAACTCAAAATGTATTCTAATCTATGAGAGGACATTCTTCTTTGTGACTAGTTCCTTTTTATACAAGTATTCTATCATCTTTGGGGTTTAGGGTGAAGAACTAAAAGACATCAAAGGTGAGATTAAAGGTGAAGAAGAAGAGACGTTGGTGAGTGGAGATCAGCAGTCTATGGAGGAGGGGGAGATATTTACGGAATGTAAACAGGAGGAATCTTCTCTACATATGGACACAAGTGAGTAATAAACACTAAATATAGAACCAGTTCCCATTATTATTTTACTTCTATGAGTATAAAGTTTGTATTTACATTGTTACATCAGAGGAGAAAATGTCGATGTCTACTGAATTCACCTAAGAGAGTAATAAAAATGTCAAAGCAGCAGCTGACCCCCAGGACAGTAGAATGTCCATATAAAGCTCGACCTAATCTTCTTTAGGTTATAAAGAGTCCTCCCTGATCCCAAAAGGCAATCAGATAGCTCACCAGATCAACATTCTAAAATAGTTTTCCTACAATTATCAGTAATCATAAGAAGAACATCCAGTCATTTTTTCAGAGTCATCTAGAACCAGATAATTCCTCATCCACAGAGCTCTAAAAACAAATCACCTCTTCCGTATACAGAGATTTTTTTTCTATTTAATTTCAAGCAATCTGTGTTGCTCATGTACAAAATAGAGAGCATGTTTGTAACGGAATGTCCCACACTCCGACGAGTGCTTCCGTTGTATACCGATTCCTATCAGTTTGGATATAGATGTCAGATATTCCAGCTGCCCTCACTCAACACACGAGACGAGACTTGTCTATGTGCTAAATATGGAGTCTTTAATAGAACCAAGAATACAGCCTTATATGCAGTAAAGAGGAGGTAACCAGAACATAAATTAACATGAGCTAATTATCTAATCATTTACCCAGACGAGGTGACTAGACGTCCCGTCTCTGCATTCACCTGCTATACAATACACATTCTCTTAAGCGTAAACACAGGGCATCTTCACACACACAATAGCCGTGTCAATTAGCACAGAGAAAAGACAGATGGCTGGAGGTGACCGCATTAGCATCTATGAAAGAGTCACTCTACAATTAACCCTTTGAGTTCAGAATCAACAAACATTAAATAGTCCTACAGATATCCTGGGATATATTGTGGATAATAAATACATAATAATCCCATCTCAAGTAGTCCAAGATATAATTTCTCAGTCATCCTATGCCCCTAATGGACATAGGATGATTTTAGACATAAGAGGGTCCGGGGATGTCCCGGGTGAGACACTGTCACAATGTTATCCTTCGGTATAGGAAAGACAGAGAAACCTCAACTGCTGACAGTAAGAACATCATCGATGTACCTCATCAATGTCATGTAAAAAAACACCAATCTGAGAGGACTGATTTGTAAATAAAACTGTAACAGAATTATCATGGAAGGTATTCACAGTAACTGCCTACTGCAGCATGTCCTCAGTCTCCGACCTCATTTGCACCATGCTTATAGTCTCTGACCATCTACTGTAATATGTTCAGTCCGACAAATTTCTGTAGCTTTACATACACTGAATAATATGCGCCACCCTTTGATTATATTAGGGGCCACACTTAAGGCTTCCTACATGCAGCAAACTGACCACCACTTGTGTACATCATATGAAAGGTCCATCTCCATTCCTCAATATAACGTCATGTTCCCAACAAATGAGGAGGAGATACTGAGATTGCAGGCTTGGCTGGCTTAAATCAGGTTTGGTCTCCACCCAGAGACTGGCCACATTAATCACCTTGCAGGTGGACAGACAGACATGGAGAAGGCCAAATGCAAGGTCCCTCTCTGTTCCTCAATAACAATGTCCTCAATGCACAAAGTTGCACAGTGTGATTTGGGTGAATTGGATCGTTTATCTACTTTGAATTTCTATTTCTGTTCTGATTTCTCCCACTTGTATTCCGGAGCTCAAAGATTTAGAACTAGACCAACATATATGACTCCTGAATACAAATTCCAACAATTCTTCCAACATTTATTGTAAAATTGTTTCTCAGCAGATGACCATAATGTCCGGAATACGTCTGAGGAATCTTCTGATAAATCGCATACCAGGACTCTAAGATCTCACAGTAGAAATACTTTAATAGATCCGTCTATTCCCGAGGAATCTTCTTCAGGGCAGGAAGAAGATCACATAGAAGAGAGTTCATTCTTGTGTTCAGTGTGTGGGAAACTTTTCACAAATAAGACAGACCTTCTTAAACACAAGAAATGTCACACTGCTGAGCGTCCCTATTCATGTTCAGAGTGCGGGAAATGTTTCACTCTGAAAAACAATCTTAGTAGACACCAGAAACTTCACACGGGTGAGTGTCCCCTTTCGTGTTTAGAATGCGGGAAATGTTTCACTAGCAAACAAATCCTTCTTACACACCAGAACAGCCATATGGGTTTGCGTCCCTATTCATGTTCAGAGTGCGGGAAATGTTACACTAGCAAACAAAACCTTCATATACACCGGTATAGTCACACTGGTGAGCGTCCCTTCTCATGTTCAGAGTGCGGGAAAGGTTTCACTGTAAAAGAAAAACTTTTTAGACATAAAAAAAGTCACACAGGTGAGCATCTTTTTCCATGTTCAGAGTGTGGGAAATGTTTCACTACCAACCAAAGTCTTCTTACACACCAGTACAGGCATACGGGTGAGCGTCCCTATTCATGTTCAGATTGCGGGAAGTGCTTCACTAGCAAACAAAACCTTCTTACACACTGGTACAGTCACACGGGTGATCGTCCCTTCTCGTGTTCAGAGTGCGGGAAAGGTTTCACTGAGAAAAGAAATCTTATTAAACACCAAAAGCTTCACACGGGGGAGCGTCCCTATTCATGTTCTGAGTGCGGGAAAGGTTTTATTGTGAAAGCAAGCCTTCTTGTGCACCAGAGAGATCACACGGGTGAGTGTCCTTATACATGCTCGGAGTGTGGGAAATGTTTCAAATGGAAATATTCATTCGATATACACCAGAAGCTTCACACAGGTGAGCGTCCCTATTCATGTTTAGAGTGCAGGAAATCTTTTAGGTCGAAAGGAAACCTTGTTTATCACCAGAGAATTCACACAGGTGAGCATCCTTATTCATGTTCAGAGTGTGGGAAATCTTTCTCACAGAAAGGACCCCTTGTGTATCACCAGAGAATTCACACAGGTGAGCGTCCTTATTCATGTTCAGAGTGCGGGAAATCTTTCACGTCAAAAGGAAACCTTGTGCATCACCAGAAAGTTCACAAGGGTGAGCGTCACTCGTGTTCAGAGTGCGGGAAATCTTTCACGACAAAAGGAAACCTTGTGCAACACCAGAGAACTCACATAAGATAACAATCTTTCTCATGATAACAGTGGTGTGTTGGGGGAGGGGCGGAATATATTGAATGTTTTTCAGGTTCGGTTTGATAGATCTGAGTCTGCAGGGATTGAATTCTAGTAATATGATCCTCTAAACATACAGAGATGACTCGGTCCCGCACTCACACAGACCGCACCATACAACTAAACTGTGCTAATACATGGCCAGATAAGACAATACATGGACAACACTTCTTATTGGTTGATATCGGTTTCTGTACATTATTGCTCTTTTTATGTTTAACTGAAGAAGCCAGCTTCTCATTGGTCCAACAAATAATAAATACACTTTATGGTTTATCATCTTCAATTATAAAGGTTTTGATTTAGATTCTATCTTAGTTTTTATTGTTTGTTAACCACTTGATGACCGCCATGTTATTCCCCTTCCTGTATACGCCATTCTTTCGTTTCCAGCACAGTGATAATTTGACTGACAATTACTCGGTCATACAACTCTGTACCCAAAATTATTTTAGATATTTGTTTTGAGACTTGTAAAGCTTTCCTTTTAGTTGTGATTGTTCACCGCTTTTAATATATATAATGAGAAAAAAAATTATAATTTTTTTTTTTTAATAAGTAAATAATCTTTCTTTGTGAATTTAGGGCAAAATTATTTTTTCTACATTTCTTTGGTAAAATACAAAGCAAATTCGTGTATATTATCTACTCTGTGTGAAAGTTATGAAGTCTACAATGTATAGTGTATATATTGAAAATGAATCAATCCCGATGTTCTGACTGAATATCTAAATTCTCGAGTCTCTAAAATGCCAGGACAGTACAAATACCCCCAAATGATGCCTTTATGGAAAGTAGACAGTCCAAGGTACTTAGTAAGAGGCAGGATGAGTTTTTTGATGTTGTACATTTTTTCCCACAGTCTTTCCTGGAAAATAAAGAAATTAAATAAAATCAGATTTTATTTCACAAAAGTTGTCATTTTAACAAGATATTTCTCACACACAACATGCGTATTCTTAGAATTACACCACAAAACACATTCTTCCACACTTTCCAAGCATGGGGATACCACATGTGTGGGACTCTTTGTTCTGTCTGGATGCATAGAGGGGCCCAAAATCCCAGTAACACCTTCAGGCAAATTGTGCATCTGATTTCCTTACTATCTATCCCATTTCTTGAGGCACTAAAGTGACGGGATAGGAGAAACACCCACAAAATCACCACATTTTGGAGAGTAAACACCTCTAGATATTTTTTCGTATGCATGATAAGTCTTTTGACGATTACATTTTTCTGCCACAAGTTTTAAAAAAAGATAAAAATCAAAAACTTTTTTTTTTACAGAAAGCTGTCAATTAACCACTTAAGCCCCGGAACAAAATGCAGCTAAAGGACCAGGCGTCTTTTTTTCCCCACAAATAGAGCTTTCTTTTGGTGGTATTTGATCACCTCTGCGGTTTTTATTTTTTGCACTATAAACAAAAATAGAGCGCCAATTTTGAAAAAAATGCAATGTTTTTTACTTTTTGCTATAATAAATATCCCCCCAAAAATATATAAAACATATTTTTTCCTCAGTTTAGGCCGATACGTATTCTTCTACCTATTTTTGGTAAAAAAAATCGCTTATCGGTTGATTTGCGCAACATTTTTAGCGTTTACAAAATAGGGGATAGTTATATTGCATTTTTATTCATTTTTTTTTTTTTACCACGAATGGCGGTGATCAGCGATTTTTTTTTCGTGACTGCGACATTATGGCGGACACTTCGGACAATTTTGACACATTTTTGGGACCATTGTCATTTTCACAGCAAAAAATGCATTGTATACTGTGGAAATGACAGTTGCCGTTTGGGAGTTAACCACAGGGGGCGCTGAAGGGGTTATGTGTGGCCTAATATGTGTTTACAACTTTAGGGGGGTGTGGCTGTAGGTGTGACATCATCAATTGTGTCCTCCTATAAAAGGGATCACACGACCGATGACGCCGCCACAGTGAAGAACGGGGAAGCCGTGTTTACATACAGCTCTCCCCGTTCTTCAGCTCCGGGGACCGTTTGCGGGACTCCAGCATTGATCGGGTCTGCGGGTCCCGCGGTCACGGTGCTACGGACCGGGTCGCGGGTGCGCGCCACGGGCGCACGCCCACGACCCCACGGTTGGCCTAAGGGGCAACGTACATATACGTTGATATGCCCAGCCGTGCCATTCTGCCGACGTTTATCGTCGTGCAGCGGTTCGTAAGTGGTTAATAAAATATAACACACACAGTATTGCCACACTTAGAATTTCACTCCAAAATGCATTTTACTACTTTCCCCTAATATGGTAATACCACATATTTGAGACTTTCCGCCTAATCACATAGAGAGGCCCAAAATCCAAGGTGCACCTTTAGGCTTTAAAGGATCATGCTGTAAATAACACATAACATTTCTTGACTACCTATCACATTTTGGAGGCCCTGGAGTGCTGATAATAGGTGACTCTGTATTTGGAACACTGTTACTGGCTGCACTCATCTGCTGACTGTGTGCCGGGGTTAGACAGTCAGGAACACTGTTGCTGGTTGCGCTGATATATTAACATTGTACTGGGGTGGCAGCAACCAGGAACACTGTGGCTGGTTTCATTGGTCTGGTGACTTTGTACTGGGGTGGCTAACAATCAGGAACTCTATTGCTGGTTGCACTGGTATGGTGATACTGTACTGAAGTTGGCAGTGATCAGGGACATTGGTTGGCTGCTCTGGTGACACTGTACTGTGACGATTACTGGGATAACATTGTTTCCTCTCACAGCCAATCGATGTAAGAAGAAACATGAAGCTTTTATTTACATTTGTGATGGCTGTGATTGGTCACAATGATCACATGCGACAGGGCCAATTTCATTGGTCCTGTGCCCTGCGATCTGCCATGTCTGATGGACTCACTAATCATGGAGAACGCTGTTGCATGCTCTAGAGGGCGTACATGAGCAGCCCAAAAGGGAGGCCATTCTAAAGCAGCCCATTACCTTTAGGAGTCAGTTGTCTTGTCCTTGCTGTTTTTATATAACAGCGGTATGACATGCCGTTAAAGTGGAACGTTACACAAAACAACGTCATACAATATAGAATACTTTATTAATCCCAAAAGGAAATTGGGAAATTATTACTAGAGGTAATAATAAATTTAAAAAATTAAAAAAATGTATTGAGCAATAAACATACATTCCACATCAATAATTATGCTACCAAATTAAAGGAGTTCTCTGACCTAAAAGTTTTAACCCCCGCTGTGCCCGGGCTGTAAAAAAATAGAAAATAAACTGTCACTTACCTGCCTACGATCCCCCGTTGTTCCGATATCGCCGTCCCGTTCTCCGGTCCCGGTCTCTTCCGCTTCCTGTGTGTCGGTGACTCATAGTGCGCTCAGCCTATCAGTGGCCGCGACGGGACATTGCTGCGGCCGCTGATAGGCTGAGCGCACTATGAGTCACCGACACACAGGAAGCGGAAGGGGCCCGGGACCGGAGAACGGGACGGCGATATCGGAACAACGGGGGATCGTAGGCAGGTAAGTGACAGTTTATTTTCTATTTTTTTACAGCCCGGGCACAGCGGGGGTTAAAACTTTTAGGTCAGAGAACTCCTTTAAACGTACAATGCAAATTGTCTCCAGCATTTCTCCTATTTTTTTCTGGTCAGAGGCGGCCATTTTGCTGAAGCTCAGAGCCCCTGAGCAGCCGATTGTCCTCTAAAAATTCTGCACCATGCCTGGAAATAAAGAGCAAATGAGCATGTGCAGAGAAGGGTGAGATTATTATACATTATTATTATACAGAATTTATATAGCGCCAACAGTTTACTCAGCGCTTTACAATAGATGGTATATTACTGGATTTTAAACACTGATAGGCACTTATTTTTAATAATTCATATAGCTATATGTACAAAAGGGGCCAGCCTGAGGTGATCTAGCAGGACCTAATTTTCTGACTAAAGTTCCACTTTAAGCAACAAAGCTAAAGAAAAAAAAAATCAAGAAGCATCTGTCAACGGATTTAAAAACACCGGCTGCAGTGCATATTTTCTCCACAAGGTGGTGATCTCACTCATTGTCCATGGAATGCAGAGACAGGAAGTGATAGAAGATACAAACAGGAAGTGATGTCAACACAGACAGGAAATGTAGTCTACAGACAGGAAGTGATGTCATCTTTAGAGTAGAAAGCATGCTGGAAGGAGAGGGAGATATTCCTGCAACCGACAGCAGAGACGGTAACAAGATATTATTATATATTTACAGCCAGTAATCCCGTCATGTCCGTCCTCTTCCTCCATAGCCACTGTCATGTCTTTTATCTCCAGAAGATGATGATACACACATATATAAAGTATTGTAATATTTACATAGATACATCCTAAATATAGAGCCATTTATCCAACTGTCCATCTAGAGGTCAGATACGTACTAGACCATATTTATCCCAGTACAGTCCAGATAATTCTCAGTTTGTTATCTATCCAGAGAGAAGAGTCCTGTATTTATATCAGGAAGAGGTGAGTAATGCCCCGTACACACAATTGAAATTTCCGATGGAAAGACCAAATTCCGACCGTCCAAATCGCGGTGACGTAAAACACTACGACGAGTCGAGAAAAATAAGGTTCAATGCTTCCGAGCATGCGTTGACTTGATTCTGATCATGCGTGGGTTTTTTCTCCATCGGAGTTGCACACAGACCATAGGAATTTCCTATCTTTTTTTTTTTTTTCCCATGAGGAAAAAAAAATTGGCTTATTTCTAAACACTGGAAAAAGTCTGATGGGGCCCACACACGATCGGAATTTCTGATAAAAAAGGTCCATCAGACTTTTTTCATCGGAAATTCCGATCGTGTGTATGCGGCATAAGGGATTGGGAGGTCATATGACATCATTTTTATTTCTATTAATAAAATACAAGCCTGATCAGAGAGGTGGATTCTGGGAAATTGTTGGTGATCACTGTTCTTACTTTCTATCTGTACACAGGATTTTTAAGTGGTGAAGAAAATATCTGGTGAGCCATTAACACCCAGCAGCTGGGAGGAGTGGGAGTATTTAGAAGGACACGAGGATCTCTACAAGGAAGTCATGATGGAGAATCAGCCGCCCCTCACATCACCGGGTAAGAGGAGACTTTATTTTAAAGTAGAGAGCAGTACGGAGGGTCCACCTAGATCCCCCATCATCTGATAAACACATAGAAACAATGTATTCAGTCAGTGTGTGTGTTTCCTACAGATGGATCCAGTAATGGGAACCCACCAGAGAGATGTCCCCGTCCTCTGTATTCCCGGGATTCCACACAGGAAGGTCACACCATCCCTCACCATCATCGGGTAGGTGGAACTGAGCATGTAGATCCAAAAATGTATTCTAAGATGTGAGAGGACATTCTTCTTTGTGACTAGTTCCTTTTTATACAATTATTCAACAATCTTTGGGTTTAGGGTGAAGAACTAAAAGACATCAAAGATCAGATCAAGGAGGAAGAAGAAGAGACGTTGGCAAATGCAGATTCCTGGGATTCCACACAGGAGAATCACACCATCCCTCACCATCATCAGGTAGGTGGGACTGAGCAACTACAACTCTAGAGAATTCTGAGCTATGAGAGGACATTCTTCTATGTAATCTTTTCCTTTTTATAAATGTATTCTATCATGTTTTGTATTTAGGGTGAAGAACTAAAAGACATCAAAGTTGAGGATAAAGAGGAAGAAGAAGAGAGGTTGGTGAGTGGAGATCAGCAGTCTATGGAGGAGGGGGAGATGATTATGGAAAGTAAACAGGTGGAATCTTCTCTACATATAGACACAAGTAAGTAATAAACACTAAATATAGAACCAGTTCCCATTTTTATTTTACTTCTATGAGTATAAAGTTTTCCTTTACATGGTTACATCAGAGGAGAAAAGGTCGATGTCTACTGAATTCACCCGAGAGAAAAAAAAAAATTTCAAAGCAGCAGCTGACCCCCAGGACAGTAGAATGTCCATATAAAGCTTGGCCTAATCTTCTTTAGGTTATAAAGATTCATTCCTGATCCCAAAAGGCAATCAGATAGCTCACCAGATCAACATTCTAAAATGTTGTTCCTTTCCTAAAATTAGTAATCATAAGAAGAACATCCAATCAATTTTTCAGAGTCATCTAGAACCAGACAATTTTTCATCCACAGAGCTCTAAAAACAAATCACCTCTTCCGTATACAGAGATTTTTTTTTCAATTTAATTTCAAGCAATCTGTGTTGCTTATGTACAAAATAGAGAACATGTTATCCTTCGGTACAGGAAAGACTGAGAAACCTCAACTGCTGACAATAAGAACATCATCGATGTACCTCATCACTGTCCTGTAAAGAACACCAATCTGAGAGGACTGATTTGTAAATAAAACTGTAATAGAATTATCATGGACGGTATTCACAGTATCTGCCTACTGCAGCATGTCCTCAGTCTCTGACCTCATTTGCACCATGCTTATAGTCTCTGACCATCTACTGTAATATGTTCAGTCTGACAGATTTCTGTAGCTTTACATAGACTGAATATTATGTGCCACCCTTTGATTATATTAGGGGCCACACTTAAGGCCTCCTACATCCAGCAAACTGACCACCACTTGTGTACATCATATGAAAGGTCCATCTCCATTCCGCAATATAATGTCATGTTCCCAACAAATGAGGAGATACTGTACACCATATGAAAGGTCCATCTCCATTTCTCAATATAATGTCATGCTCCCAACAAATGAGCAGGAGATACTGAGATTGCAGCCTTGGCTGGCTTTAATCAGGTTTAGTCTCCACCCAGAGACTGGCCACATTAATCACCTTGCAGGTGGACAGACAGACATGGAGAAGGCCATATGAAAGGTCCATCTCTATTTCTCAATATAACGTCATGTTCCCAACAAATGAGGAGGAGATACTGTACACCATATAAAAAGGTCCATCTCCATTCCTCAATATAACGTCATGTTCCCGAAAAATGAGGAGGAGATACTGTACACCATATCAAAGGTCCCTCTCTGTTTCTCAATAACAATGTCATCAATGCACAAAGTTGCACAGTGTGATTTGGGTGCATTGTATTGCTAAACCACTTTGAATTTATATTTCTGTTCTGATTGCACCCACTTGCATTCCGGAGCTTAAAGATTTAAAACTAGACCAACCTATATGACTCCCCTTGGGGTGGATGTCCTCTAGATACCTCCAGCTACGCCACACAGGCTCAATTCCCGACGCCACCCAGACTGATATGGACCCCATTGGGGAATTACCAGGTCAAGAGAAACTGCAAAAACTCTTATCTGCCTTATACCTAGAACTATTGAGCCCTGACTCCACCAAAATAGATAGACGTTGGGATCAGTGAAAGGTGGTCATACCAGACATAGATAGAGAGGATTGGGAGTACTGCGTAGCGGACAGTACTGCCTTACTAATATCCTCCAAAGAATGGTTGATACAGGTCAAATTCCTACATAGGGTTTACTACACTCCCCATCGTCTTCATAAGGTATACCCACAACGATCACAAGATTGTCTCCGGTGCCAGAACAACGTAGGTTCCTATGTTTTGGAGCTGCCCCAAAATTGCCAGATACTGTGCCGAGGTAGTGGACTCTATTAACCACTTAAGGACCCCTTCATGCCGATATAAGTCGGTAGAAGGGCACGGCTGGGCACAGGCACGTACCTGTACATTGCCTTTAAGAGCCCAGCCGTGGGGTCGTGAGCGTTGCCCGGATCCAAAGCTCCATGACCACGCCTGCGGGACCCCTGGACCCGATTGACGCCGGTGTCCTGCGATCGGTCACAGGAGCTGAAGAATGGGGATAGGTAAGTGCAAACACACCTTCCCCGTTCTTCTGTGTGGCAGTGACACTGATTGTCTGTTCCCTGATATAGGGAACGATGATCAGTGACGTCACACCTACAGCCACGCCCCCCAACAGTAAGAATTACTCCCTTGGGGCACACCTAACCCATTAGCGCAACCTAGTGGTTAATCCCTTCACTGCCATTGTCATTTTCACAGTAAACAATGCACTTGTATAGCACTTTTCGCTGTGAAAATGACAATGGTCCCAAAAATGTGTCAAAAGTGTCCGATGTGTCCACATTATGTCGCAGTCACGAAAAAAATCGCTGATCGCCGCCATTACTAGTAAAAAAAAAAAATATTAATAAAAATGCCATAATACTAGCCCCTATTTTGTAAACGCTATACATTTTGTGCAAACCAAACATAGGTAGAGGAATACGTATCGGCCTAAACTGAGGAATAAAAAAAATATATATATATCTATTTTTGTTTATAGCGCAAAAAATAAAAACAGCGGTGATCAAATTACCACCAAAAGAAAGCTCTATTTGTGGGGAAAAGACAACGCCAATTTTGTTTGGGAGCCACGTCACACGATAGCGCAATTGTCAGTTAAAGCGACGCAGTGGCAAATCGCGAAAAGGGGCCAGGTCCTTAACCTGCATAATGGTCCGGGTCCTAAGTGGTTAACGCCCGCCTTTAACGGACGCTTCCTGTATCCCCGGAGCTGGCGCTTCTGGGCATCCAGGATGATGATCAGAGGCCTAGCTACACTAAGTTGCTACTAGCCTACCTCTTCTTCTTTTATGCGAAGAGGGAAATTGTTCTGCGTTGGAATGCCCCCTCTCCTCCCACAGTGGGATATTGGGAGAAAACCATTAATGCTGTGCTTCCATTATATAAATTAACGTATATTAACAGGAACTGCCCCAAGAAATGTAATAAAATTTGTCAGCCATGGACGGCTTAGGTTGGAATGGTCCCGCTGACTGAAAGATCCTGTTGCGTAGGGGTATAGTACTTGCCTTGGCTCATGATTCAGTGGGAAACCGAGGTACCCCGTTGTATAGTTCTAGACTGTTGCATAGTTGATGTACATGTTATCCCCGTCTAAAATCTTACCTGTATTATCTTTCTGAATTGGTCCATTTTGCTCTGACTTTTTCTCACAAGAAGGGAACATTTTTTTTTTTTTTAAAACATATATGACTCCTGAATACAAGATTCCAACGATTCTTCTAACATTTATTGTAAAATTGTTTCTCAGCAGATGACCATAATGTCCGGAATACGTCTGAGGAATCTTCTGATAAATCACATACCAGGACTCTAAGATCTCACAGTAGAAATACTTTAATAGATCCGTCTATTCCCGAGGAATCTTCTTCAGGGCAGGAAGGAGATCACACAGAAGAGAGGTCATTGTCATGTTCAGTGTGTGGGAAACTTTTCACAAAAAAGAGAGACCTTCTTAGACACAATAAATGTCACACTGCTGAGCATCCCTATTCATGTTCAGAGTGCGGGAAGTGTTTAACTAGCAAACAAAACCTTCATATACATCAAAGAAGTCACACGGGGGAGCGTCCTTATTCATGTTCAGAGTGCGGGAAAGGTTTCTCTGTGAAGGCATCCCTTGTTATACATCAGAGAATTCACACAGGTGAGAGTCCCTATTCATGTTCAGAGTGCGGGAAGTGTTACATTAGCAAACATAACCTTCTTACACATCAGTACAGTCACACGGGTGAGCATCCCTTCTCATGTTCAGAGTGCGGGAAAGGTTTCACTGCAAAAGGAAAACTACTTAGACATAAAAAAAGTCACACAGGTGAGCGTCCCTATTCATGCTCAGAATGTGGGAAATGTTTTACTACCAATCAAAGTCTTCTTACACACCAGAATAGCCATACGGGTGAGCATCCCTATTCATGCTCAGAATGTGGGAAATGTTTCATGTCGAAAGGAAGCCTTGTGTTTCATCAGAGAGTTCACACAGGTGAACGTCCTTATTCATGTTCAGAGTGCGGGAAATCTTTCACGTCAACAGGAAACCTTGTGTATCACCAGAGAGTTCACACGGGTGAACGTCCCTATTCATGTTCAGAGTGCGGAAAATCTTTCTCACAGAAAGGAGACCTTGTGTGTCACCAGAGAGTTCACACAGGTGAGCGTCCTTATTCATGTTCAGAGTGCGGGAAAGGTTTCTCTGTGAAGGGATCCCTTGTTATACATCAGAGAGTTCACACAGGTGAGCGTCCTTATTCATGTTCAGAGTGCGAGAAATCTTTCACGACAAAAGCAAACCTTGTGCTACATCAGAGAGTTCACACAAGATAACGACCTTTGTCATGATAACAGTGGTGTGTTGGGGGAGGGGCAGAATATATTTAATGTTTTTCGGGTTCGGTTTGATAGATCTGAGTCTGCAGGGATTGAATTCTAGTAATATGATCCTCTAAACATACAGTGATGACTCGGTCCCGCACTCACACAGACCGCACCATACAACTAAACTGTGCTAATACATGGCCAGATAAGACAATACATGGACAACACTTCTTATTGGTTGATATCGGTTTCTGTACATTATTGTTCTTTTTATGTTTTATTGAAGAAGCCGGCTTCTCATTGGTCCAACCAATAATTCATTTTTATTTTTGTTTATTATCTTCAATTATACATTTTTTGATTTAGATTCTAGCTTAGTTTTTTTATTGTTTATTAACCACTTGAAGACCGCCATGTTATTCCCCCTTCCTGTATGCGCCATTCTTTAATTTTTAGCACAGTGATATTTGACTGACAATTACTCGGTCATACAACACTGCACCCAAATGAATTTTATATCATTTTTATGAGACATGTAAAGCGTTCTTTTTAGTTGTGTTTCTACACCACTTTTACTATACAGTATAATGGAAAAGAGACAAAAAAAATTTGAATAAAAAGCATTTTTCTTAGTTTCTCTCATAAAAAAATGCTAATTAATATTAATTCTTCATTAATTTAGAGAAACATTTATTTATCTACATTTCTTTGGTAAAATACAAAGCAAATCAGTGTATATCATCTACTCTGTGTGAAAGTTATAGTCTTCAAACTATGGTATATATATTTGAAAATGAATCAATTCTGATGTTCTGATGGCCTATCTCAATTCTTGGGGCCCTAAAGTAGACAGTCCAATGTATTTAGTAAGAGGCATGCAAAGTTTTTGGATGCTGTAAGTTTTTGCCACAATCTTTTTGAAAAAATAAAGACATTAAATAAAATCTGATTTTATTTCACAAGTCATTTCTCACACACAGCTTGGGTATACTTACAATTGCACATCAAAACACTTTCTTCTACTCCTTCCAAGCATGAGGATACAACAAGTGTGAGACTTTTTATATGTCTAGATGCATAGAGGGGTCCAAAATCCAAGGAGCACCTTCAGGCCTTCAAAGTGCATAAATGTTGCAGCTGACTTCCCGTCACATTTCTTGAGGCCTTCAGTGCAAGCATAAGAGAAACACCCACACAATGAACACATTTTGGAGAGTAAACACCCCAATGTATATTTTTAAGAGGCATGATGAGTATTTTGAGGGTTTTGAAAATACAAGAATAAATATTTTATTTATTCATATTTTTTTCACATCAAAACACTTTCTTCTACTCCTTCCAAGCATGAGGATACCACATGTGTGAGACTCATAATTATGTCTAGGTGCATATTATCCACACATATTCACCCTGCTGCCAGACTTCCATACATCACTCTCCGGTAGACAATGAACAGTCGTTTCCGATGTTTTGTTTATTTGGGGGATATAACTTGGTTGGGGAAAGGGTATGGGATGCCCATAGAACACGTTACATTTGCCATATTTACTTGAAGAATTTTTATAGCAGTTGCGCTTTACATATCTTGGACAGAGCGCTTAGAAAAAAGATGGACTCTAACCTTGACAGACTTGACTTTACGCTTCTCCTCTGCACAGCTTCTGCAGACTGTTACTCCCCTGTTCCAAACCCCACAACAGGGCTACTTACCATAGATGGGTAAACAACAGGCAGATCAATAAGTGTAGGTCCAGGACGCCAGATGGAGCTGCTGGTACCACCAGATGGAGTGTGACTGAAGTCCCCCTTCTGGAGGGGGAAGCCGGCTGAAGTCCTTCCAGAAGCGGGTGGACAGCCAGGAGAAGGATGACACAGGCAGGGTTCCGGACCAGAATGCAAAGGGTTTTGGAGCATGCGCTATACCTCATATGGGCATGCACACTCCCTTCTCAAGCAAAAACCAACACCTAATGATGCAGTGTGTGTATATATAGCCAGCTGGATGTTTCCTGCCAACTTGGGGAGAGAACTGAGCAAGGTATAGTATGTACATACATACAAACATAAAAACACTGGTAAATCTTGTAACACATATAAATACATAATAATAAATGATAAAGGATATATTAGATAGACATATGTGCAAATAAATCATAACAGACATTTCATGGGGTAAAAGGTAAAAACATAAAACTATAACTTTATAAATACAGTCCAGAGATGTTTTATATATGTAGCGCCTGGTTACTTCAAAGTTCCGGTGCTATTTAAATTTAGAGGGAGATCAGAGTCTTAGTTAAACTCTGATCTGGTTAATGTGTTCACATTTGGGTCTCTGTCTCAGCTTGGCTGTGCTGTGGGATCATTCTGTTGTTGCTGGGGTGTTCTTCCCACCCCAGGACAGTAGGTTGCAGCTGTGGAGTCAAGGTTTGGGTGCTCTTCCCCAGCAGCCAATCAGGAGGGTTGAGCCTCGCTGTGCATGCTGGGGGAGGGTATTTATGGGGCAGACACCATTAGTTCTGGGCCTTCTTCTTCAAGTGCGGCATCCTCCTTTAGGGTGTTTGCACCACGGCGCCCTGGCGTTATGGCCTACTGGGCCAGGGGCGTGCATGCCACGCAGAGTTCCTGGTTCCGGGACCATGCTGGTCCAGAACCTTTGAGCTGTGGCAGGGAATCCAGTGGTCGACTGAAGATCCCAAGCGGTATAGCTGTACGGTGGGGAGTCCATCTGAGGAAAGCCAATGAGAGGCTGGCGATCCAATATGGTCTCGACAAACCACCGGGGATTGAGGTATCCGGACACTGGGAGGCTGGTCACCTGTCAGTCAGTACCTGAAAGCAACTTGAAGGAGATCCAGGCGTAATTCTATCAAGGAGGTTCATCTCCGTAACCACAATCAGGAGGGCCTGTGGCAGAGGTTTCTCACTGAATCCATTCCAGGAGGGTCTGTGGCAGAGACTTTTTCCTGTGCAAAAAATAAGACAACATTTTAAGGAAGTGTAGTGCAAATATCTTTATATAATTATACTTCCATAACTTTTTATGGAAAACAATAACACATAAAAAAAACAGCTAATAAAGAAAATATAAAATATTGCTCTCAAATACTGCATTCAAGCAATACAAACACCCGTATGTATGCACATGGAAAATATCACAGAAACAGATTAAGCACATTGTGCTGCTATTTTTTCCATGTGTAATTTTTTTGATTTCTTGCAGCAGCGAGCAGTTGTTTGTCCTGTAGAGCTGCACTGTAGAACTCTGTACAAGACATCTCATAATTCAGAGTGATGATCAGCTCACTTTTTATTAGTCCAACTGAACATTTGTTTCTCTGCTCTCCTTCCCTTTGCTCTCCTCCCTCTGCCCCTCTTCCCTTTTTTCTGCTCTCCGTCCCATTTTGTTGTCTCTTCTTCCCATTTTATTTGCTCTCCTGATGCTCTCCTTCCTCTTATCTGCTGCTTTGCCTAATATCCCTTTTCTTTGCTCAACCTTCCCCTTTCCTCTGCTCTTCTCCCCTTTTCTCTCTTCTGCTTACCTTTTTTTCTCTTGTGCTCTCCTCGCTTTCTTGCAGCAGCAGCTAGTTTTCTTTCTTCTTCGTTTTCTTTCTTCTTCTTCTTCTTCTTCTTCTTGGTACCGCGGGCGCCGGGCAGGGAATGCAGGGAGGGGTTACGTCGTGATGTCACGACGTCATCGGCACGGCATTGCGGAATTGGTCAGAAGGCGGAGGGGAGGGGACGCCGACGCACAGACAGCCACTACATGATCAAAAGTGACGAACATCAATAAGGTACCGCGGAATACGGAACAAAGTTCGTTCCGTATCAGTTTGATACGGAACAGCACTTGTCTGTTTAAAATACGGGACGATTCTGTATTTTACGGAACGGTTGGCAACCTTAGTTACACGTGGGAGCAGGATTGTTTCCTTTACTTCTGCTATATGCACCATACACCCCTAGGAATTCGGAGAGCCACGAGGTAAATGTGCCACTCAAAACAAACCAGCAGCTCCTCTGGGGGTAGTGCTACATATAATTCGATTGAAAGTTATGTCCTAATACCAATGGCCTCTGGTGTGCAGGGTTACGCACCCTTCGTTTAGTGAGAATTTAGTGATTACCGGTTCAGGTATTTTGACAAACGTAAAGTATTCGTTTGTGTTTATGGATTGATTATGTACCAAACATTGTATCTTGTGCATCCCAAAAATCAACCAGCATTGCATATAAAAACAGTGTACGATAATGGTTGCCTATCTACAAGTGGTAAGGAAATACAGCTCTGTGTTGTCACCTGTAGCAGTCCTTGTACCTGTAAGACATGCAAGCCTAACCTATTGATATTTGGTTGTCCCCAGGAATGCCATGATCACTGACCAGGAAGTATAGGAGGATGAACAAAGGGTGAACAATAGAGTTCCTGTGGTTCCAGGAGTGCAGTTGTCTGCAGGGGATGGCTGGGACTGGTGTCTCGGCAACTTAGTCAGTGGGATACACAGATGGGTCAGGTAGGACGACAGACAGTAATGTGGTCAGCAATCAGGTACTGGGACTGGTGTGGCGGTGATCAGGAACACTGTTTCTAACTTACACTGGTCGGGGGACAATGGGACTCAATGGCCAAAATACAAGTAGTTATACCAATTGGAGATGGGGGCAGGGTGACCTTACTTCCCCTTCCTGCGTGTTTGCAGGTGTTCAGTCAGATATGGCGACCTGTCAGAAATGGTAACGGAAGTGACATTCTGTCCTCGCCATCTTGCTACACCCCACACTCCTCCACAGGAACGATACACGAGAAGGGGGCAAGCGGACATCTTGTTACACCCACCAGAGCTTTGCATTTCAGTTATTTTTAACAGGAAACTGAGCTTATATGGTGAAATACAGTATTTGGAAATCCATCGGACTGTTTACATGTTGAATTATAAAAGCAGAGGTGTTCTGTCACATTAGCAAACCTGTGAGATCAGCAGGTTTGCCGCTGCTTTTAAAATTCAACATCTAAACAGTCCGTCTGATTCCCAAATACTGTATTTCACCTTATAAGCTCTGTTTCATGTTAAAAATAAGTGTGGGATGCAAAACTCCGGTGCGTGTAACAATATGTCTGCTTGCCCCTTCTCTGTGTTTCATTGTGGAGTAGTGCGGGGTGTAGCAAGATGGCGGCTATGTAACGTCACTTCAGTTACCAATTCTGATGGGTCGCCATACCTGATGAAACACCAGCTCTAACGTATTGTCTCTACTTCCTCACAACTCCCCTTTCACCCGATACTTCCTGTTTATACCTCACATCACTTCCTGTCTGTACCCTACATCACTTCCTGTCTCTACAAGGGGTCTGGCTGCAGAGTCGAGCGCCACTGATGACAGGAAACATGTGGCCTCCACTCCACTTTTTTTTTTTTTTTTTACTTAATTGTGAATCTCTGCAGCCAGACCCCTCTCCCAGCCGCAGAGATTCACAATAAAGTTCAGTAAAAAAATAAATAAAAAAGAAGTGGAGTGGAGGTCACATGCTTCCTGTCATCAGTGGAGCTCCATTCTGCAGCCAGACCCCTCTCGTAGAAACACAGGAAGTATGGGCGGAGGATGGGCTAGATATAGGATACATTCACTCTGTACCCTGAGAAGCCTCACATGATGCAGTTCTAACAAGACAACAACATCACATATTGTGTGCGGATCACTCTGATGGGAACTGATGAAAGATAAGCACAGAACGTTGTATAACGTACAATATCCAAGGTGAAAGGAGAAGGAAAAAGAGAGCACACATCACTGGAACACACAAAGAGGGTAAGAAGATTCCTTTTCTATTTACACCAATAAATCCCAGGCACCCCCGTCATGTCCGTTCTCTTCCTCCATAGTCACTGTGATGTCTTTATCCACTATTACACAAACCTATCAGGGTTTATTTTTTGACATGGGTAGAAGTAGGGATAATTCTGGAAAGAATGAAGTGATCATTATGACTTCCTGTCTTCACACAGGATTATAGAGCAGTAACTATCTGGAGATCCATTAACACCCAGCAGCCGTCTTCACAGGACATCACCCATCACAGTGTCTCCACCTCACTGTCTAACAACAGAGGTATTTAGAAGGATACGAGGATCTCTACAAGGACATCATGATGGAGAATCAGCCGCCCCTCACATCACCGGGTAAGAGGAGACTTTATTGTAAAGGAGAGAGCAGTACGGAGGGTCCACCTAGATCCCCCATCATCTGATAAACACATAGAAACAATGTATTCAGTCAGTGTGTGTGTTTCCTACAGATGGATCCAGTAATGGGAACCCACCAGAGAGATGTCCCCGTCCTCTGTATTCCCGGGATTCCACACTGGAAGGTCACACCATCCCCCACCATCATCAGGTAGGTGGGACTGAGCAAATAGAACTCAAATTGTATTCAAATCTATGAGAGGACATTCTTCTGTGTAATCTCTTGTTTCTTTTCACCATATTTGGGGTTTAGGGTGAAGAACTGAAAGACATCAAAGTTGAGGATAAAGAGGAAGAAGAGAGGTTTATTAGTGGAGATCAGCAGTCTATGGAGGAGGGGGAGATGATTACGGAAAGTAAACAGGAGGAATCTTCTCTACATATAGACACAAGTAAGTAAAAAAACACTAAATATAGAACCAGTTCCCATTATTATTTTATTTCTATGAGTATAAAGTTTGTATTTACATTGTTACATCAGAGGAGAAAAGGTCTATGTCTACTGAATTCACCCAGGAGGAAGACAGAATAACCATATAAAGATCGGCCTCATTATCTTTAGGTTAAAATGTTCTTTCCTGATCTCAAGAGGCAATCAGATAACTTTCCAGATCAACATTCTAAAATGTTTTTCATACAATTATTAGTATACAGTATTTGTAATAAGAAGAACATCCAATCATTTTTATTAGTCATCTGGAACCAGATTATTCCTCATCCACAGAGCTCCAAAAACAAAGCACCCCTTCCGTATACAGAGGTTAGTTTTTTTCTATTTAATTACACACATTCTATACTGCTCACATACAAAATGGAGAATGTCACATCATTCTGTACAGGAAAAACTGAGAAACCCTAACTGCTGATAGTAAAAACATCATCGATGTACCTACCCCACCGCCCAATGTACTGTGGGTATTGAAAACCATTTGAAAGAATCAATTCTAGTCCTCACCAGAAGAAGACAATTATATTTCCCACATTAACCAATGTTCCCAATTAATGAGGAGGAGATACTGTACACCATATGGAAGGTCCATCTCCATTCCTCAATATAACGTCATGTTCCCAAGAAATGAGGTGTAGACACTATAGACTAGGGGTCCCCAACCACCAAGCTGCAGACCAGTACCAGTCTGTGGCCTGTTGATGGCTGGTCCACACAGTAGGAGGTGAGCGATGACCGCGGTCCGGCTCAGACTATCACAGACCAAGGTTGCCACTCACCTACTGTTGTGATCCTGTATCACTTTGCCTGTGTGCCCTCTCCTGGGTCTCCCACCCATCACAGTGCCTCTACCTCACTGCTTGACAACAGATGTATTTAGAAGGACACGAGGATCTCTACAAGGACGTCATGATGGAGAATCAGCCGCCCCTCACATCACCGGGTAAGAGGAGACTTTATTGTAAAGGAGAGAGCAGTACGGAGGCTCCACCTAGATCCCCCATCATCTGATAAACACATAGAAACAATGTTTTCAGTCAGTGTGTGTGTTTCCTACAGATGGATCCAGTAATGGGAACCCACCAGAGAGATGTCCCCGTCCTCTGTATTCCCGAGATTCCACACAGGAAGGTCACACCATCCCCCACCATCATCAGGTAGGTGGGACTGAGCAACTAGAACTCAAAATTCGAATTCTAAGCTATGAGAGGACATTCCTCTATGTACTATCTTGTTCTTTTTTATTCTAACATCTTTGGGGTTTAGGATGAACTGAAAGACATCAAAGCTGAGATTGAAGAAGAGACATTGATGAGTGGAGATCAGCAGTCTATGGGAGGGGGTGGTCCTCTGCATTCCCAGAATTCCACCCAGGAAGATCACACCATCCCTCACCATGATCAGGTATATAGAAAAAACATAAAGGTGACTCTAGACTGTTTGAGGTTACACTCTGCCTATTGGTCCTCAAGTTGTAATTATTTTTCCTGTTTGTTGAGTTAGCATGAAGAACAGATGTCTGCGAAAGTTGAGGTTAAAGAGGAGGAAGAGGTGATGACTGTGATGGGTTATCAGGAGTCTACGGAGAAAGTTGGGATGATGGTGACAGCAAAAGAGGAAGAACCTCCTCCAGATACCAGCACAGGTGAGTTCTGGACACTAAAAACAGAAAGTGTTAAAGTATAAGCTGATGTTTCAAACATAAGCTGATGATTAAGGATCCATGAACCATCACATCAGACCATATGACCTCTAGAAAGGACGGCATGATGGAGAATCAGCCGCCCCTCACATCACTGGGTAAGAGGAGACTTTATTGTAAAGGAGAGAGCAGTACAGAGGCTCCACCTAGATCCCCCATCATCTGATAAACACATAGAAACAATGTATTCAGTCAGTGTGTGTGTTTCCTACAGATGGATCCAGTAATGGGAACCCACCAGAGAGATGTCCCTGTCCTCTCTATTCCCGGAATTCCTCACAGGAAGGTCACACCATCCCTCACCATCATCAGGTAGGTGGGACTGAGCAACTAGAACTCAAAATGTATTCTAATCTATGAGAGGACATTCTTCTGTGTAATCTCTTGTTTCTTTTTACCAATGTATTCTATCACCTATGGTTTAGGGTGAAGAACGGAAAGACATCAAAGTTGAGGATAAAGAGGAAGAAGAGGAGAGGTTGGTGAGTGGAGATCAGCAGTCTATGGAGGAGGGGGAGATGGTTATGGAAAGTAAACAGGAGGAACCTTCTCTACATATGGACACAAGTAAGTAAAAAAGCACTGAACATAAAACCAGTTCCCATTATTATTTTACTTCTATGAGTATAAAGTTTGTATTTACATTGTTACATCAGAGGAGAAAGGGTCTATGTCTACTGAGTTCACCCATTTCCTACAATTATTAGTATACAGTATTTGTAATAAGAAGAACATCCAGTCATTTTTATTAGTCATCTGGAACCAGATTATTTCTCATCCACAGAGCTCTAAAAACAAAGCACCCCTTCCGTATACAGTTTTTTTATTTTTTATTTTATTTCACACAATCTATTCTGCTTACATACAAAATGGAGAATGTCACATCATTCTGTACAGGAAAAACTGAGAACCCCTAACTGCTGGTAGTAAAAACATCATCGATGTACCTACCCCACCGCCCAATGTACTGTGGGAATTGAAAACCATTTGAAAGAATCAACTCTAGTCCTCACCAGAAGAAGGCAATTATATTTACCACATTAACCAATGTTCCGAATCAATGAGGTGGAGATACTGTACACCATAGGAAAGATCCATCTCCATTCCTCAATATAACGTCATGTTCACAACAAATGAGGAGGAGATACTGTACACCATAGGAAAGATCCATCTCCATTCCTCAATATAACGTCATGTTCACAACAAATGAGGAGGAGATACTGTACACCATATGAAAGGTCCATCTCCATTCCTCAATATAATGTCATGTTCACAACAAATGAGGAGGAGATACTGTACACCATATGAAAGGTCCATCTCCATTCCTCAATATAACGTCATGTTCCCAACAAATGAGGAGGAGATACTGTACACCATATGAAAGGTCCATCTCTATTCCTCAATATAACGTCATGTTCCCAACAAATGAGGAGGAGATACTGTACACCATATGAAAGATCCATCTCCATTCCTCAATATAACGTCATGTTCCCAACAAATGAGGAGGAGATACTGTACATCATATGAAAGGTCCATCTCCATTCCTCAATATAATATCATGTTCCCAACAAATGAGGAGGAGATACTGTAGACTAGGGGTCCCCAAGCTGCAGACCAGTCCGTGGCCTGTTGATGACTGATCCACGTAGCAGGAGGTGAGTGGTGACTGCAGTCCGGACAGGACTATCACAGAGCACGGTCGCCACTCACCTCCTGCTGTGCGGTCATAACACATAGCCTGTGTGCCCTCTCCTGGGCCTCTCACTTCACCGCCTATATCATTTAATCGGCAGGGAAGCGGGCAGGAGATCTGGATGATGGGTAATGGGAGCTGTGATTGCAGTAATGTAATGTAAATGAGCACATTGATGGGAGAGGGGGCTGTGATTGTGGGGGGGTACTGTAATGTAAAGGGGCCCTGTGATGAGGGTGCTGTGATTGCGGGGGGCACTGTAATGTAAAGGGGCAAAGTAATGGGGGCTGTGATTTTGGGGGGCACTGTAATGTAAAGGGGCACGGTGATGGGGGAGGGGTCTGTGATTGATTGCGGGTGGCACTGTAATGTAGAGGGGCACAGTGATGGGGGCTGTGATTGCAGGGGCACAGTGATGGGGGAGGGGTCTGTGATTGATTGCGGGTGGCACTGTAATGTAAAGGGGCACAATGAAGGCGGGCTGTGATTGTGAGGGCACTGTAATGTAAAGGGGCACAGTGATGGGGGAGGGGGCTGTGATTGCGGGGGGCACTGTAATGTAAAGGGGCAAAGTGATGGGGAGGAGGCTGTGATTGCGGGGGGGGGGGGGGCACTCTAATGTAAAGGGGCACTGTGATATAAAGGGGACCGCACTGTAAAGGGACATTGAATACAAGATTCCAACAATTCTTCTAACATTTATTGTAAAATTGTTTCTCAGCAGATGACCATAATGTCCGGAATACGTCTGAGGAATCTTCTGATAAATCACATACCAGGACTCTAAGATCTCACAGTAGAAATACTTTAATAGATCCGTCTATTCCCGAGGAATCTTCTTCAGGGCAGGAAGGCGATCACACAGAAGAGAGGTCATTGTCATGTTCAGTGTGTGGGAAACTTTTCACAAAAAAGAGGGAACTTCTTAGACACAAGAAATATCACACTGATGAGCGTCCCTATTCATGTTCAGAGTGCGGGAAGTGTTTCACTAGCAAACAAAACCTTATTGCACACCAGTACAGTCACACAGGTGAACGTCCCTATTCATGTTCAGAGTGTGGGAAATGTTACACTAAGAAAAAAAACCTTCATAGACATCAAAAAAGTCACACGGTGAAGCGTCCCTATTCATGTTCAGAGTGCGGGAAAGGTTTCACTGGGAAAGGAACCCTTGTTATACATCAGAGAATTCACACGGGTGTGCGTCCCTATTCATGTTCAGAGTGTGGGAAATGTTTTGTTCAGAAAGATAACCTTCTTAAACATCAGAAAATTCACACTGGTGAGCGTCCCTATTCATGTTCAGAGTGCGGGAAATGTTTCACTGAGAAAAAATGTCTTGATAGACACCAGATGATTCACACAGGTGAGCGGCCCTATTCATGTTCAGAGTGCGGTAAATGTTTCATTGAAAAAAGAAGCCTTCTTCAACATCAGACAATTCACACTGGTGAGAGTCCCTATTCATGTTCAGAGTGCGGGAAAGGTTTCACTGAGAAAAATTGTCTTAATAGACATCAGATGATTCACATGGGTGATCGTCCCTATTCATGTTCAGAGTGCGGGAAAGGTTTCACTGAGAAAAATTGTCTTAATAGACATCAGATGATTCACACGGGTGAGCGTCCCTATTCATGTTCAGAGTGCGGGAAATGTTTCTTTCGGAAAACTGAGCTACTTCAACATCTTAGAATGCACACGGGTGAACGTCCCTTTCCATGCTCAGAGTGCGGGAAATGTTTCACTGAGAAAAAAACTCTTCTTAGACACCAAAGAGGTCACACAGGTGAGTGCCCTTATTCATGTTCAGAGTGCGGGAAATGTTTCACTGACAAAAGAAATCTTATTAGACACCAGATATGTCACACGGGTGAGTTTCCCTATTCATGCTCAGAGTGCGGGAAAGGTTTCCCTAACAAAAGAAATCTTATTAGACATCAGAAGATTCACACGGGTGAGCGTCCCTATTTATGCTCAGAGTGCGGGAAAGGTTTCATTACAAAAGAAAAACTTATTGAACACCAGAGAATTCACACGGGTGAGCGTCCTTATTCTTGTTCAGAGTGCGGGAAATCTTTCAATCAGAAAGGAAGCCTTTTCAGACACCAGAGAACTCACACGAGATAACAATCTTTCTCATGATAACAGTGGTATGTTGGGGGAGGGGCGGAATATAATGAATGTTTTTAAGGTTCGGTTTGATAGATCTGAGTCTGCGGGGATTGGATTCCAGTAATATGATCCTCTAAACATACAGAGATGACTCGGTCCCGCACTCACACAGACCGCACCATACAACTAAATTGTGCTAATACATGGCCAGATATGACAATACATGGACAACACTTCTTATTGGTTGATAATGGTTTCTGTACATTATTTATAAAGTTATGAAGTCTACAATGTATAGTGTATATATTGAAAATTAATCAATCCTGATGTTTTGACTGAATATCTAAATTCTTGAGTCCCTAAAATGCCAGGACAGTACAAATACCCCCAAATGGCGCAATCTTTTTTGAAAATTAAGAAATAAATCTGATTTTATTTCACAAAGTTGTAATTTTAACAAGTTATTTCTCACACACACAACATGGGTATATTTACAATAACACTTCAAAACACACTACTCCTTCCAAGCATGAGGATACCACATGTGTGAGACTTTTTATATGTCTAGATGCATAGAGGGGTCCAAAATCCAAGGAGCACCTTCAGGCTTTCAAAGTGCATAAATGTTGCAGCTGACTTCCTATCACATTTCTTGAGGCCCTGCAGTGTCAGGATAAGAGAAACACCCACACAATGACCACATTCTGGAGAGTAAACACCCCAAGGTATCTTTTGAAGAGTCGTGATGAGTCTTTTGAGAATTTAATTTTTTTTTTCGCCACGTTTTTAGAAAATATAGAAAGAAAATAAATATATTTTTTTTACACAAACCTGTCAAGTAATAAAATATCTTAACACAGTATAAATACACATTCTACTACTCAGGTAAGTATATAGAACAAAAATATTGGGATTTTTAAGGTGCTGATTAATACACACATTTTGGTAAAAAATTTATGATTTCCTGACTTCCTATCACATTTCTTGAGGCTAGGATAGGAGAAACTCCCACAAAATGAATTTAGAGGCCTGCTGAGTCTTTTACTCCAGAGCCTCTTGTTTATAGACCAGATACAGCCTAAATATAGAGCCATTTATCCAACTGTCCATCCAGATCCTCTGGTTTATAGACCAGCTACATCCTAAATATAGAACCACGGGCCAGATTCAGATACATTGGCGTATCTGTCCGGCCAGCGTAACGTATCTCCGATACGTTATGCCGCTCTAACTTTGGGCCCTTTAATTAGAGCGGCGTAGCGTATGTGTTGCGGCGTAAGGCCGCGTAATTCAAATGGGGATGTAGGGGGCGTGTTTTATTAAAATTTCCCTTGACCCCACGTTTTTTACGCTTTACTTGAACGGCGCATGCGCCGTCCGTAAAATCTCCCAGTGTGCATTGCTCTAAATGACGTCGCAAGGACGTCATTGCTTTCGACGTGAACGTAAATTACGTCCAGCCGTATTCGCGAACGACTTACGCAAACGACGTAAAATTTCAAAACTCGCGCGGGAACGATGGCCATAGTTAACATTAGCTACCCCTCATATAGCAGGGGTAACTATACGCCGGAAAAAGCCGACGTAAAAAAAAAAGCGCCGGGCGGTCGTTCGTTTCTGAATCGGCGTAACTCCTCATTTGAATATTCTTCGCGTAAACAAACGGAACCGCCACCTAGCGGCCAGCGATTGCAGCCTAAGATCCGACGGTGTAAGTCACTTACACCTGTCGGATCTTAGGGATATCTATACGTAACCTGATTCTATGAATCAGGCGCATAGATACGACCGTCGGAACGCAGAGATACGACGGCGTATCAGGAGATACGCCGTCGTATCTCTTTCTGAATCTGGCCCCATGTCTCTAACTTTTACTTCAGAACTTCAGAGTCTCTGGTTTATAGACCAGATACATCCTAAATATAGCGCCTTTTATGCAACCGTCCATCCAGAAGCTCTGGTTTATCCTCAATCCTCAGCTACATCCTCAATATAGAACAATTTTCCCAACTTTTACTCCAGAGTCTCTGGTTTTAATAATAGAACTATTTATCCAACTGTCCATCCAGATCCTCTGGTTTATAGACTGGATACATCCTAAATATAGAACTATTTTTCCAACTTTTACTCCAGAGCCTCTGGTTTATAGACCACATACATCCTAAATATAGAACCATTTATCCACCTTTTACTTCAGAACTTCTGAGTCTCTGGTTTTAATAATAGAACTATTTATCCAACTGTCCATCCAGATCCTCTGGTTTATAGACACGATACATTCTAAATATAGAGCCATTTATCCAACTTTTACTCAGAGTCTCTGGTTTATAGAACAGATACATCCTAAATATAGAACCATTTATCCAACTGTCCATCCAAAGCTTCTGGTTTATAGACCGGATACATCCTAGACAATATTCATCCCAATACAGTCCAGATAATTTTCAGTTTGTTATCTGCCCAGAGAGGAGTCATGTCGTATAGATCAGGAAGAGGTGAGGAGAATTCAGGGAGGTCATGTGATATCTCTTTTATTTCTATTAATAAAGCACCAGCCACAAGTTTTTGTTGGTCGTTGTTATTACTTTCTCCCTTTACACAAGATTATAAAGTAGTGAATAAAATATCTGGTGATCCATTAACACCCAGCAGCTGGGAGGAGTGGGAGTATTTAGAAGGACACAAGGATCTCTACAGTACAAGGACGTCATGATGGAGAATCAGCCGCCCCTCACATCACCGGGTAAGAGGAGACTTTATTGTAAAGGAGAGATCAGTACGGAGGGTCCACCTAGATCCCCGACACTTGTTTGTTTCCATTGTGTTGGGAATCCCGCTGACAGCAGATGAGTCATGGTTGTGTAGCAGAGTCACAGGCCCCCAGAGGCCTAATGGTGACCTCAAGAGTTAGGGAGAGCTGACTTCCTTGTAAAGTGGGTTAGCAGGCATGGTGGGTGTAATGCAAGATGAAATCATGGGCGCCTGTCACTTTTTAAATGCAAACAAGAGATCTATTGTCTCTTAACAAGAACTGTGGGAGAGCGGGATAGGGCCAGGGCACCCTTAGGTAGATGTAAAGTTAATTGGAAGACTCAGAGACACTATAGGTAGACAGTTATAAAGGGAAAGGCCTCCAGCCGGATGCCACGTCTTTATAGGTGGGACCGCTGTCTCCTTTAGCAACTGAACTTGTAATAGTGACTAAAAGGTAGGTATACATAACTCTTGGAAACACAGAACAGTTTGTTTCTTATCTCACAGTATCCCACTGTAGGTCTTCAATCACTAAGCTCCCAGTCTCTCATTAGACATCCAGATCCCAGTTGTCACCGGATCTCCTGACCTTTTCCACAGCTACTCCGCTGTATACTCCTCAAGTGTCATCCCCACTAACCTGCTGGGTCTCTGGCTTGGCACTCGCTGAAGCTTTCCCCCTTCTTCACCATCCCCGGCTGGTGAGAAGATTGCACTGGTACTCAAGCTTACTCACTGTAGTGTCCAGTAATAAGCTGGATGGTCCCTTAGTGGCGACTGCTTCCCCATCCAGCTGAACCTTCACAACTCGGTTGGACTCCAATCCTGCAGTCCCAACCTTACACTGCTTCTCCTGCTCCTGGATAGGCCTCAGGCAGCCTAGCAGCCAGGTGTCTCTGGCATAGGCCTCTGGCTTCCGGCCTAGCAGCCCTTGATGACATAACACATGTCCACCTAGACAGCCATCCAGGTGGCACAGAACCCCGAGTGCCTGAGTCTACCCAAATAAATAGGCTCTCCCATCAGGCCAAGGGACTAATGAAACCCTTGCCTATTGGCTGGGACATCCCATTCATTCAAGATCTGTCCTTGCTATTCCCTTATTGAGTTAATGTCACCAGCCACAATACCACCTAGTTACAGAAGAGAAAAGGTGCAGCAATTCCAGAATTAGAGGGAAGGCAGTGGATCTTCTTAAGCCGCATACACACGACCATTTTTCATGTCATGGAAAAACACTACATTTTTCTCGATTTAATTCTTGTCAAGCTTGCCTTGCATACACACGATCGTGAAAAAAAAAATGCTTGAGAAAAGCGCGGTGACGTACAACAGCACTATAAAGGGGGAGTTCCATTCGATTGGCGGCACCCTTTGGGCTGATTAATTTCCCTTCTCGTAACTTGCTTCTGAGCATGCACGTTTTCCCCCCGTATCCCTGCTATAAGGGGGACTTTTATATCAGTGCCCCCATACATTATTGTATTCACTCCCCCTTACATCAGTGACCGTCCCTCAGACTGGCCTGGCAGCGCTGTCACTGAACTCCTCTCAGGTGCACCGTGCAGGGCTCAGTCAGACGGCTCCAGCTTGGTAGCTCTGGTTTTGTCCTATAGTCTCCTCTTCACAGTCCACACACATCTGACTCCTCCTGTGACCTCCATCCCGGAGGCGCTCCAACTCTTGACTCCCAGACTACCTCAGAGACTGCAGACATGATAAAAGACAAGAGATGGTCAGAGATTGCAGACATGATACAAGAGACAAGATAATTAGAGGCTGCGTACCTGATACAGGAGGTGATTAGAGGCGGCAGACATCATACAGGAGGTGGTCCTCACCCTGTGGACATCATACAAGAGGTGGTCAGAGGCTGCAGTCATAGTACAAGAGGTTGGTAGAGGCTGTAAACATGGTACAGGAGGTAGTCAACGGCTGCGGACATTGTACAGGAAGTGGTCAGAGACTGCAGACTAGGCATGTGCAATTTTTTAAGTTACGAATACGTTTTCCGTAAATTTTCGTTATTTTAGTTGATTCGTTAACATACGAATGAACGAACGATTTAGCGCAATTAATAACGAATAACGATACTTTCAAAATAACGAATATGAAAAACAACGAAGATACGAAAGATGAAAGAAACGAAAACATAGAAACAAGGAAAATACCGAACCCAAAAAAATAATAATTACGAAAAACAAAATGAACGAAAATGCAAACTTACTAATATTCGAAGACCGAAAAGAAAACAACCGAAATGCCGAACAAAGAATAAAAAACGAAAACTAACTAACTAAAGAACAAAACTAAAGAAAAATAAATTACGAATCTTCGGAAAACGGAAATGAAAACAACGAAAATACAAAATAATGTAAATTAGCTTTCGTTAGTACTGAAATATTTCTGGACATTGACCAATAGCCACTGAGCACTGTCCCTTTCCTCTGAAGAGGTTTGTTCCTTCCCCCAATGAGCTTCTTTCTCATTACCTCCTGGCTCCTTGTGTCTTTTTCTGTGTTAGACTGCAGTGCATCTAATTTCTAGATTTGTATTTGTAATATCTGACATATTTTAGTTTTCTTCTACGTCAGACTTCATTCTAGACAGGGTGTGTGTGCTAACTAAGACAGTCAAGTCAATCACAGTAAAGTACGAATTACAAAATTACGACGAGTAGTGTGTCAAATAAACGTAAAAAGTTTTAGAATTACGAATGCAATAAAATCTACAAAAGTAAGTTTTTACAATCAAAGGAAATTAGACACGAAAATACGAATGATCATAAAGCAACGAAAATATATTTCTTACGAAAATACGAATGCGGCATGATGGAAAATATAATGTAAATACGAATAGCAAAACAACGAAAATTAAACTAACGTAAAAACGAAGGAACGAATAAAATCATTTTACAAATACGAACGCGGCAGAATACAAAATATAACGAAAATAGAAAAATAAACTAACAGAAAAAAACGGAAACGGAAAAAAAAGTGTTACGAAAATACTAAAGAGTACGAATACGATAACTAACGTCTTACGAAATTACGACTCGTTACGAATCACGATAAACGAACAGAAACGAAACAGAAATAAACTAAAATGTTTGCTGTGCACATGTCTACTGCAGACATGGTACAGGAGGTGGTCAAAGGCTGTGAATATCATAGAAAGAGGTGGTCAGAGGCTGCAGACATGGTACAGGAGGTGGTCAGAGGCTGCAAGCATGATACAGGAGATGGTCAGATTACACCCTAAGATACGATGGCGCAGACCGTCGTATCTTAGCTAGGTTTAAATGTATCTCAGTTTGAGCATACACTTAAACTTATGACAGGCTTAGATTCCGAGTTACGTCGGCGTATCTAGTGATACGCCGGCGTAACTCTTTGTGAATCCGGCCCATAGGCTGCAGTGTGTATTTTTTCCACAAGGTGGTGATCTCACTTATGATGCGTGGAATGCAGAGACAGGAAGTGAAATCTGATACAAACAGGAAGTGATGTCAACACAGACAGGAAATGTAATCTACAGACAGGAAGTGATGTCCTCTACAGACGGAAAGTTTCTCGAGAGTGGAAAGCATGCTGGAAGTGGAGGGAGATATTTCTTCAACCGATAGCAGAGGAGGTAAGATATTATCATATATTTACACCGAGTAACCCCCCACTATGTCCATCCTCTTCCTCCATAGTCGTTGTGATGTCTTTTATTTCCAAAAGATACTGATATACACTTATATAGAGTATTGTAATATTTACACAGATACATCCTACTTATGGAACCATTAATCCAACTGTCCACCCAGAGCTTCTGGTTTACAGACCTAAATACATCCTAAATATTGGAGCCATTTATCCAACCGTCCATCTAGAAGCCAGATACGTACTAGACCATATTTATCCCAGTACAGCCCAGATAATTCTGTTTGTTATCCGTCCAGAGAGAAGACTCCTGTATATATCAGCAGACATCCCAAACTGCAAAAACTAATTTCAGGGAGGTGAGGCTTTGCGCCGGCACTGACACCCCCCTCCCACCAATTAAATGCAGCTATACCAGTGCCCATGAAATGCAGCCTGTTCACACAGGGGCTGGGTTGGTGGTCCTGGGGTCTGGCTGTTGAAGGTGGGCTGCTGGAGACTGGGGTCCGGCTGCTGGGGCCGGTTGCTGGGGCCAAGGATCCGGCTGCTAGGGTCTGGCTGCTGGAGCTGGGCTGTTGGTCCTGGGGTCCGGCTGCTGGGGTCAAGGGTCTGGCTGCTGGAGCTGGGCTGTTGGTCCTGGGATCCAGCTGCTGGGGCCAAGGGTCTGACTGCTGGTCCTGGGGTCTGGCTGCAATGGGGCTGGTGAGGCATCCCAGTCAGCGAATTCAGTGCAGACCCCCTCCTTCAGTGCAGACCCCCCTCCCGCAGCATAGACAGCTCCCCCTCAGTACAGACCTCCCCCCATCAGTATAGACCCTCCCAGTGCAGCCCACTTCATCAGCGCAGACCTCCTAAGCATATACACCCCCCTCCATTAGCATAGACCCCCTCAGCATATACACCCCCCTCCATTAGCATAGACCCCCTCAGCATATACACCCCCCCTCCATGAGCATAGACCCACTCAGCATATACACCCCCCCTCCATCAGCATAGACCCACTCAGCATATACACCCCTCTCCATCAGTATAGACCCCCCTCCACTTGTGCTAGTAGTCCCCCCTCCCATAGTGCCCCCAGCATATGTCCATGTGTACACTTTTCAGACCTCAGAACAGCGCGGGATATGCACAGCAGTGTGTTTCTCCACGGACTCCCTCATCCATCCTGTGTACAGTAGTGTGGGAGGAGCTGCAGTGCAGAGGGCTGGAGGGGCAGGGTACCAACATCTGAGCAGAGAGACACAGATCAGTGGGGTGTGCGGATCATGTGATCCCGCTGCCCACAGGTGTCACCCCTCACACACAACGCCCCTTCATATTAACGTCACTGCCTCCGCCCACTGCTAAATTGAACGGAAAAAAGTACCCCTGCCCATGCAGCAGCCAAAGCAGAATGGGGAAAGCAGTATGGGCTGTCCCCCCCCCCCCCCCCACCAAGCCTCAGCTCGGAGCACCTTACAGTCACATGTCACTCGGCCACAGACAGAGCAGCCGTACTCCATTTGGCAGTTCGGCTGCTCTACCTGTCTGTGGTTGAGTGACAGGCACAGCCGGGAGATTGCCCTGCACTCGCGGGAGTCCAGGAGCCCGCGGCCAAATGCGGGAGGCTGAGATGTCTGTATCAGGAAGAGGTGAGTAGGATTTTGGGTCATATGAAATTCATGTCATTTTAGCCGCCCTTCACATCACCGGTTAAGAGGAGACTTTATTGTAAAGGAGAGAGCAGTACGGAGGCTCCACCTAGATCCCCCATCATCTGATAAACACATAGAAACAATGTATTCAGTCAGTGTGTGTGTTTCCTACAGATGGATCCAGTAATGGGAACCCACCAGAGAGATGTCCCCGTCCTCTGTATTCCCGGGATTCCACACAGGAAGATCCCACCATCCCTCACCATCATCAGGTAGGTGGGACAGAGCATGTAGATCCAAAAATGTATTCTAATCTATGAGAGGACATTCTTCTTTGTACCTTGTTCATTTTTATACAAGTATTCTATCATCTTTGGGGTTTAGGGTGAAGAACTGAAAGACATCAAAGTTGAGTATAAAGAGGAAGAAGAAGAGAGGTTGGTGAGTGGGGATCAGCAGTCTATGGAGGAGGAGGAGATGATTATGGAAAGTAAACAGGAGGAATCTTCTCTACATATGGACACAAGTGAGTAATAAACACTAAGGGCTAGATTCACGTATCTGGCCGTATCTTTGTGCGGGCCTAGCGTATCCTATTTACGTTACGCCTCCGCAACTTTTACAGGCAAGTGCCGTATTCTCAAACGAAAGTTGCGGCGGCGTAAGTAGGCCGGTGTAAGCCCGCTTAATTCAAATATGGTAGATGTGGGCGTGTGTTATGTAAATTTTATGTGACCCCACGTAAATGACGCTTTTCACGAACGGCGCATGCGCCGTCCATGAAAATATCCCAGTGCGCATGCTCCAAATGAACCCGCAAGAAGCCAATGCTTTCGACGTGAACGTAAATGACGCCCAGCCCTATTCGCAAACGACGTAAAATATTCAAAATTCCATGCGGGAACGACGTTCATACTTAACATTGGTACGCCGCATCTACGCCTCATATAGCAGGGGTAACTTTACGCCGAGAAAAGCCTAACGTAGACGGCGTATCTGTACTGCGTCGGCCGGGCGTCCGTTCGTGAATTCGCGTATATAGCTGATTTACATATTTCTAGGCGTAACTCAGCGTACACGCCCCCTAGCGGCCAGCGTAAATATGCAGTTAAGATACGACGGCGTAAGAGACTTACCTTGGTCGGATCTAATACAAATCTATGCGTAACTGATTCTAAGAATCAGGCGCATAGATACGACGGCCCAGATTCACAAAGAGATACGACGGTGTATCTACAGATACACCATCGTATCTCTGACTTACACTGGTCCTATCTATGCGCCGGATTCATAGAATCAGTTACGCATAGATAGGGCTAGATCCGACAGTGTTACAATGTGTTACACTGTCGGATCTTTTTTTCAATTTAAAAATGGCGCCGGGGGCGTTCCCGCTGATTTACGATAAATAATATGTAAATCAGCGAGATACGCAAATTCACGAACGTACGCGGACCCGTCGCAGTGTTCTTGCGTTGTTTCCGTAGCGGTTTTCCGTCGTATACTTACCCCTTCTTTTATCAGGCGCAGCCAATGTTAAGTATAGCCGGCGTTCCCGCGTCGAATTTGAATTTTCCTACGTCGTTTGCGTACGCCGATTCACTAACAGGCGCGTCGCAAGTCCCGCTCACGTCGCAACCACTGACGTCCTAGTGACGTCAGTGGGAGCAATGCACGCCGGGAAATTCCCTGGACGGCGCATGCGCATTTAAATCCGCGCGGGAACGCGCCTGATTTAAATAGTACACTCCCCTAGCCGCGGAATTTGAATTCCGCCGGGGGATTTAGGATCTGCCGTCGCAAGTTTGGAGGTAAGTGGTTTGTGAATTAGCCACTTGCCTCCTAAACTTGCGGGAGCGGATCTTAATTCACGTAGATCGAGCGGATCTATAGATCCGCTGAGCTACGTGAATCTGGCCCGACGGCTCTGGAGATACACCGGCGTAACTCGTTTGAGAATCCGGGCCTAAATATATTATTATTTTATTTCTAGGAGTATAAAGTTTATATTTACATTGTTACATCAGAGGAGAAAAGGTCTATGTCTACTGAATTTGCCCAAGAGAAAAATAATTTTTTTTTTTTTAAATATTGTGCCAAAGCAAAATAAAAAAAACACACAGGTTACAGATCACAACAAAAAAAATCACATGATTTGTAATACCAGTAACGCATGTACATTATGAGAAAATAAAACAATGGCACCAAAAATATTACCATAACACAGCTTACCAAAAAAAAAAAAACAAGGGGGAAAGATAGGCAGCGTCGGGAGGACAGGTGTGACCCCCACCATCCCAACACAGACAAACGGAAGGCCAACGGGCCTCAATTAAACAATACTCCCCACAGTCCATCCCTTTTTACGAACCAATCCCCACTGTAAACAGAAGACATGTGCCTAGAGTGCCTTACCTATGCATCATGCACACAGAGTAAAATCTGATCTCCTCTATAAATATAAATTCTTTTTATACCTGCAGCAACCTAGCCAAAATCCAGTTGCGGGGGTGCTAACCCAGGGGTCTCCAACCAGGGCTGCCATATGGAATAAAACTTACAGGCAGCATTTCTATGCTGATATGTAAGGAGCTCCTTTATAAGGACACAGTTAACTTGTTCTATCCATTGTTTTTTAGTTGGGACATGTGGGGATAACCAAAACCTCGGCACTAGCTTTCAAGTTAAATACAAAAGTCTGATCACTGCAATATTAGTGGGGTGAGGGCAAATTTCTTCATCAACTGCTCCCAGTATGCATACTAGGGGATCCAAAGGGACCCTAACTTGATAAACCGAGGATACAACCTCCGTGTTATTACCCCAATACCGGTGCAACTTGGGACAGCGCCACATCAGGTTAATGAGCGATCCCTCCTCTCCGCAGTGTTTAGGGCATAGAGAAGAATCCCTCCGTCCCCAACGAAACAATTGTATAGGCGTGCGGTAGGCCCTATGCAACAAAAACAGATGGGATAATCTGTGTGATTGCGAAACCGACGTGAGGACCCGCTTGTAGACATATGTCCCAAGTTTCACCATTTATGTCCAACCTTTTCTACTCGGCAAAGTCATTGAATCCTAAACTGTCAACAATAGACTAGAATAAATATGGGAGATTAGGCCCTTCTCCTGACCAAAAAATAAATAAACGTCTTATCAAGGAGTGACTAGATAGTACAAGAGCTGAAATCTGACCCTGGGCCTGTAGAGCATGTCGGATTTGAAGGTACCTATGCAATTGTTGTCAGGGAAGATTAAATTCAGTCTGCAGGTCCTGAAATGATTTCAAAATGTTTTGAGGGTATAACTGGGAGACATTGCAGATGCCAGCGATCTTCCATGACTGGAAGCCGTCCAATTTGAATACTTCTGCTAAGTTGGGATTATCCCATAAAGACGTATAAATCCTGCAATAAATCCAGAGATTCACAAGCTAGACTTGACCGTGGACCAGAGTTTTTTTAAGAAAACTACAGTCGGCGCCAACACTGAAGTATTTTGTGTACCTGTCCGTAATAGAGTTTCAATAGAATCAAACTCACCCAAGTGCCCCAAACCACCCAAGTGCTGCAGCTGGGAAGCAATGAAATATAGTTTAGGGTTAGGGACTGCCATACCTCCCCGATCTTTTTCATATTGTAAAGTTGAAAGACGGATTCTCGCTACTTATTTCTTCCAAATCAGGGATCTAAATAGGGTGTCTATACGAGTAAACCATCTGCGGGGTATCCACTGAGGGGAATTATGCATAACATATAAAATAGTTGGGGGCACCAAACCATCTTAATTAGATTTATCCTGCCAATGACTGATAATGGGAGTTTGCACCAAGTATAACACGTTATTTGGAGTCTTTTGAAAAGAGTTAGGAGATTCTCTTCCAAGTACGTCAGTGGACTAGCCGATACCTGGACACCTAAATATTTAAAAGAAGAGACAACCTTGATGGACCCCACAGCAGCCGGCAATGAAATTGTTTGGCTATCAACTGGCAAAAGGACAGACTTACTCCAATTGATAGAGAATCCCGACAAGGAACCGAACTGTTGAATCATCTCCATAGCTGTGGTGAGGGATGTATCCACATCCCCCAAATACAGCAGCATGTCGTCCGCGTAAAGGGAAACCTTGTTTTCAGTGCCCAACCCCCTCTCAAAGCCATTGATCGATGGCGACAATCGGATCAGGGCTGCGAGTGGTTCAAGAGCCAACGCAAATAACAGGGGTGACAATGGACACCCCTGCCTTGTGCCTCTAAGAGGGAAAGAGTCCGAGAGGTCCCTATTCACGTGGATCCGAGCCATGGGGGCTGCATATAACAACCGGACCCACTTGATAAAAGTATCACCTAGTCCAAAGCATTTCAATACTTCCCACAAATAGGGCCATTCAACGCTGTCAAAAGCTTTGGCAGTGTCCAATGAAAGAATTGCTCTCTGACCCACGTTCTTGGCAGGTACCTTAAGAAATAGACGTCTAATCTTAAGGGCCGTAGATCGGGTAGGAATAAACCCTGATTGGTCTTTATGGACTAATTTGTGTATTACTTTAGCCAGTCTGGTAGCCAACACCCTTGCCAGTAATTTCACATCTGTCGTCAATAACGAAATAGGCCTATAAGTCTGGTGAATGGGCCTCCTTACCAGGTTTTAGCAATAAGACGATTTATCGCTTCATTCATGGACTGTGGCAGGCTTCCCCCTTCCAACGCATCCATGAACACTTCCCGCAAATGCGGTATCAGCATATGCGAGTAGAGCTTGTACACCTCCGCCGGCAAGCCATCCGAGCCCAGAGATTGACCAGGAGAGGACAGCGCCAATGCCTCCACCATCTCATCAGCCGTGAGAGGGGCATTCAGTTGCTCCACATTCAGGGCCGAAAGACGCGGGAGTTGGCACGGTCCAAAAAGTAGTTAATCTCCCCCACAGTAGGCGACACCTTAGACGAATACACATAAGCATAGAAATCCCTGAAGGTAGACAGAATTTCTGCATGTGAGGAGACCAAAACCCCTGAAGAGTTAGTAATTTCCTCTATGTGAGCAGAACCCCTCTGCGCCCTCACCATCATGGCTAACATATGACCTGTGCCCTCCCCCTCCTCAAAGTATTTCCGCTGAAGAAAGAACCTTTTATTTTCAGCCTTCATCAATACCATATGTTTAGCAATACGTTGAGCCTCATGCCATGACCTCTCTGTTTGTTCAGAGGGGAGTCAATAAAAGTAGACTCGATCCTCTCAACCTCCCAAAGCACGGATTGCTCCCAAGACCTGGTCCCAGTTTTTACAGCCTTAATAGATCTGATAAATTGACTCCTTAGATAGGCCTTCAGCGAGTCCCAGAAAATACTGAGCCCAGCCGAATGTCTATTAACACGAACAAACATTGCTAGATTAGTGCGAATGGGGTCAGAGTCAGGGAGGAGCGACAACCAGAATGGGTTGAGCTTCCAGTAAACCCGTTTGGAAATTCCGGAGGTTAGAATTACAATACATAAGGGGGAATGGTCCGAGACAGTTCTTGCCTCATACCGTGAGGAAGATACCAGAGGAAGCATCCCGTCATTGCCCAAACCAAGGTCTATTCTAGAGAGGCCTCTATGCGTGACAGTGACATGAATAACATTTCGCCTGTGGATGGCTGAGCCTCCAAACATCCCTCAACCCCAGCTCCAGCAAAAGCCGAGTGAAGGGCGTCGGGCCCCCTTTCAGGTTAGCTGCCAATGCCCCAGGAGAATATTTGTCAAGATCCGCATTCAAATTATTATTGAAGTCCCCCACAATCAGGGCAGGAGTACCCGGGTGGAGTGATAGAAGAGTGACCAAAGTTTTAAGGACTTCTACCGAGAAGGGGGGCGGTATATTACACATTCGCAATAATGCATTGTAAGTTATCCAAAGAACATAGCAAAAAAATAAACTGACCACAGGGATCAATAAGTGAAGTTGTATAGGCAAAGGGAACATTTGTACCTATTAATACACTGACCCCTCTGGCATAGGATGAGAAGGCAGAGTGAAACTGGGTACCAAATACCCTAGAAGAGAATGGCGATGCCTGACCCGATAACATATGGGTCTCCTGCAGACAAACCACAGAAGAACCCAGACACTTAAAGCGGGGGTTCACCCTATCGACGGGAAAATTTTTTTTTTTTTTTTTTTTTACCTTAAAATCAGGCATTGTAGCGCGAGCTACAGTATGCCTGTCCCGAATTTTTTCCCCCCATACTCACCTTGTAGTCGTCCATCGAAGATACCGGGGAATGGGCGTGCCTCTGGAGACGGAGGATGATTGACGGCCGGCTCTGGCGCGTCACGCTTCTCCGGAAATAGCCGAAATAGGCTTGGTCTTCACGACGCGTGCGCATAGCCTGTGCGCAGGCGCCGTGAAGAGCCGAGACCTACTCCGGCTGTCTTCGGGGAGAGTGACGTGCCAGGGCCGGCCGTCAATCATCCTCCCTCTCCATAGGCACGCCCATTCCCCGCGGGAGCCGAAATCTACGATGGACGACTACAAGGTGAGTACGGGGTTAAAAAAATCGGGACAGGCATACTGTAGCTCGCGCTACAATGCCTGTCTCGATGGTAAAATCATGGGATTGTGGGTGAACTACCGCTTTAAGGACATGCATCACCGCCAATCGTTTCACCCTGTTTCTCAGGCCCCTCACATTCCAGCTAGTCAAAACACATTGCGCAGCCATAAGACATTGCAGTACACATTTGGAACCTTTAAATTGAAGGTGAAAACGGAAGGCACAGCAATATTCACATATCATCCGAAAGAGCACATTATATAGGGAAAAAGTTAAAGGCAGTTCCTAATTAAGTAGACATGACCTGTAAATAAGGGGGATGTTAGTCAGACTGTGGGTGGGTGGTCCAACCGGACCCCATTCAAAACAAAAAGAACATAAGAAAAAAACAAAGAAAAACGTAATGTCCACGAGGGGTTCTCCTCAGGGGGGCCAAGTTCAGCAGCCGGCATTGAAGTGCCAATAGGCAACAGGCCTTGCATAGTGTTCAACAACACGGGTGATCTTGAAACACCTTGTGAAAACAGTTGACCGCCTTGAAAGCAGTACGAAATTCGAATTAAATCACAAATCTCACTGTAGACAGTGTTCAGGAGACCCTCCGACGTCTCCCCAGATCTTCACGTAGGGAGCGCTCTTCTCTATCAAGCCATTGCATTTCTATTGCAGGTTTTTCAAAGAAATGGACCTCGTCCCTGGCCACCACACACAGGCGGGCAGGGTAGAGCATAGCATATTGTAACTCCAAGGAACAAAGCCTCTTCTTCACGTCATTAAACTGGGCGCGTTGTTTTTGCACTCCGCCGAGAAATCCGGGAATAGAGATATCTTAGAATTGTCCATTAACAGGGTGTCCCCCCAAAGAATGTGCTTTAGACAGGATAACATCTCTATCTTTATAGTTGAGCAGTTTTAACAGAAAAGCTCTGGGGGGGTTACCCGGGGGCAGAGGTCAAAGGGGGACCCGGTGCACATGCTCCACTGCGAACATTGGTGAAAACTACTCTTTCCCAAACTTCTCCAGCAGCCATTACTCTATAAAATGAACTGTGTTTTTGCCTTCCATCTTCTCTGGGATACCAATGACTCTAACATTGTTGCGGCGCAGTCTATTTTCAAGTTCATCAAGTTTTGCGGCATGTTTAGCCACCATTAATTGTTGAGCATGCGACTCCCTTTGCATGGGGGCCCAATCATCCTCCAAAATACTAATGCGCCCCTCAACAACAAAAGTGCGATTCCGCAATTTCTGCACGTCCTGGCGCATGAAAGACATTTCAGCTTTCACCCCCTTAAGCTCCGATGCTAGCTCAGTAATAGAGACCTTGCAAGATGTAATGACGGTAAAAATGTCTCTCAGTGTAAGCTCAGGTCCATACAGGCCTGAGGACGTGGCTGCACGCTGCGTGTGAGACGCGGGTGTAGTACTCACTGCGTCCCAGGGTAATATTGGCGCCGTCAGGTCCTCCAGAGGCACGGGATCATCCTCCTCAGACTGAGATCCACTACGGTCCTCCGCTCCGTCACCAGGGAGCTCCAGCAGGTCACGAGTGCTGTTTAGGAAAAACAGCTTCTGTGTGGCTTCCCTGTACTTCTCCTTAGCTGACTTGGAGGCCACACCGCCATCTTGGATCACGTGGTCCGGAGCCGAGTGGGCCGCTGCATCGCGTTTAGACATCCCCGCAGGCCGAGATAATTCCCACAGGATACCAGGAAGGGAACCGAGAACACCGGCTAATGTGCAGGAACCGGGACCGAGCAGCCAATGGCCGGTAACAGGATAAATAGAAGGATGTTCGGCGGAGCTCACAAGGTATGCATCCGGCTACATCCGCTGCCAAGCCACGCCCCCCCCCCAAAAAATGTTTTAAAGCAGCAGCTGACCCCCAGGACAGTAGAATGTCCATATAAAGCTCGGCCTAATCTTTTTTTGCTAAGAAAGATCCCTCCCTGATCCCAAAAGGCAATCAGATAGCTCACCAGATCAACATTCTAAAATAATTTTCCTACAATTATTCAGAGTCATCTAGAACCAGACAATTCTTCACCCACAGAGCTCTAAAAACAAATCACTTCTTCCGTATACAGAGATTTTTGTATTTAATTATAAGCAATCTGTGTTGCTCATGTACAAAATAGAGAACATCTTATCCTTCGGTACAGGAAAGACAGAGAAACCTTAACTGCTGACAGTAATGCCACGTACACACGATCGGTTTGTCTGATGAAAACGGCCTGATGGACCGTTTTCATCAGACTAACCGATCGTGTGTGGGCCCCATCGGTTTTTTATCCATCGGTTAAAAAACTAGGAACTTGTTTTAAAATCATCTGATGGTTAACTAACCGATAGAAAAAAAATCATCATCTGTAGGCATGTCCATCGGTTAAAAATGCACACATGCTCAGAATCAAGTCGACGAATGCTCGGAAGCACTGAACTACATTTTTCTCAGCACGTCGTAGTGTTTTACGTCACTGCGTTCTGACAAGATCGTTTTTTTAACCGATGGTGTGTTGGCACGACTGATCATCAGTCAGCTTCATCAGATAACTGATGAAAAAATCCATTAGTCCGTTTTCATAGGATGGACCGATCGTGTGTACAGGGCATTAGAACATCATCAATGTACCTCATCACTGTCCTGTAGGGAAAACCCACCTGAGAGGACTGATTTGTAAACAAAAAATGTAACAGAATTATCATGGAAGGTATTCTCAGTATCTGCCTACTGCAGCATGTCCTCAGTCTCCAACCTCATTTGCACCATGCTTATAGTCTCTACTACATACTACTGTAATATGTTCAGTCCGATTTCTGTAGCTTTACATACACTGAATATTATGTGCCACCCTTTGATTATATTATCTCCATTCCTCAATATAACGTCATGTTCCCAACAAATGAGGAGGAGATACTGTACACCATATGAAAGGTCCATCTCCATTCCTCAATAACAATGTCCTCAATGCGGGGATTACTATTACTAATAAAAAAAAAAGATAAGATGCTCACGCTTACACATGTCTCTTCCCTGGCTTCTTCCATGACTGAATCTAACTTCAAGCTCCTTACTAGATGGCACCACACTCCTGCCAAGCTTCACCGTATGTTCCCTAGTAATTCTCCACTCTGTTGGAGGAATTGCGGTCAAATTGCCACCCATGCCCACATTTGGTGGTCTTGTCCCCTCATTCGCCCTTACTGGACAGAAGTCTTAAACTTGATATCCCAGATCTCTGAGGTACAAAATCCCCCTTGAACCGTGGACGGTTCTTTTCCACGCCACCTCTAGGCCCATTGGCAAATACAAGCGTTCAATCATCCCACACCTTCTTAATGCAGCCAAAGCCATTATCCCTCGTCTCTGGGGTCAACCTGAAACTCCTTCCATTAAAACATGGTTGCAAAAGATTTCTGAGGTTAGCCTCATGGAAGAACTCACTCACGTTGCAAGAGACACCAGCGAACAACACTCCTTAATCTGGGCGCCCTGGTCTTCATTTATCTCTACACAGTGTTATTTAGATATTATTTCTTCGCCCCCTTACAGGTCTGAAACCACATGAGGCTGTTTTTCACCAAATTGTGACCCTTTCTCCCACTCTCTGACATGGTTCCCCCTTATTCCTGATATCTTACTAAATACGTTCGTTTAGTGATATGCTCGATACGACTGCCATGTGTCCCAGCTCTCCCTCCCCCCTTCCCTACCCTTCCCTGCCTACCCATCCTATATCCCTCTAAACTCTTTTTCTCCATCTTTTTCCTACCCTCTTGTCTCTTTTCTTTTTCTTCATTTATAGACAAATTGAAACGCTTGTGTTCTCTATGATGCATCATTTGTTATACTTTCCAATTTATTACTCTGTATTGATGCCTCTTTGGAGAGTTGATTTACTTTTATTGTACTGTCTATTTCTATCAATAAAAAATATATTAAACACAACAATGTCCTCACTGCACAAAGTCGCACAGTGTGATTTGGGTGAATTGTATCGTTTATCTACTTTGAATTTCTATTTCTCTTCTGATTGCTCCCACTTGTATTCCGGAGCTCAAAGATTTAGAACTAGACCAACATATATGACTCCTGAATACAAGATTCCAACAATTCTTCTAACATTTATTGTAAAATTGTTTCTCAGCAGATGACCATAATGTCCGGAATACGTCTGAGGAATCTTCTGATAAATCACATACCAGGACTCTAAGATCTCACAGTAGAAATACTTTAATAGATCCGTCTATTCCCAAGGAATCTTCTTTAGGGCAGGAAAGAGATCACACAGAAGAGAGGTCATTGTCATGTTCAGTGTGTGGGAAACTTTTCACAAAAAAGAGAAACCTTCTTAGACATAAAAAAATTCACACAGATGAGCGTTCCTATTCATGTTCAGAGTGTGGGAAATGTTTCCCTCAGAAAACAAAACTTTCTATACATCAAAGAATTCACACGGGTGAGCGTCCTTATTCATGTTCAGAGTGCGGGAAAGGTTTCAGTACGAAACACAGTCTTGTTATACACCAGAGCAGTCACACGGGTGTGCGACCCTATTCATGTTCAGAGTGCGGGAAAGGTTACAATTATAAACATAGTCTTATTGCACACCAGGGAAGTCACACGGGTGACCATCCCTATTCATGTTCAGAGTGCGGGAAATATTTCACTATAAATAAAGATCTTATTAAACACCAGAGGCTTCATACGGGTGAGCGTCCCTATTCATGTTCAGAGTGTGGGAAAGGTTTCATTGAGAAAGCAAAACTTCTTGTACACCAGAGAGATCACACGGGTGAGCGTCCTTATGCATGCTCAGAGTGTGGGAAATGTTTTAAATGGAAGTATTCATTCGATATACACCAGAAGTGTCACACGGGTGAACGTCCCTATTCATGTTCAGAGTGCGGGAAATCTTTCAGGTCGAAAGGAGACCTTGTGTATCACCAGAGAATTCACACAGGTGAGCGTCCTTTTTCATGTTCAGAGTGTGGGAAATGTTTCAGGTCGAAAGGACCCCTTGTGCAGCACCAGAGAATTCACACGGGTGAACGTCCTTATTCATGCTCAGAGTGCGGGAAATCTTTCATTCACAAAGGAAGCCTTGCGTATCACCAGAGAAGTCACATAAGATAATGATCTGTCTCATGATAACGGTGGTGTGTTGGGGGAGGGGCGGAATATGTTTAATGTTTTTCAGGTTCGGTTTGATAGATCTGAGTCTGCAGGGATTGAATTCTAGTAATATGATCCTCTAAACATACAGAGATGACTCGGTCCCGCACTCACACAGACCTCACCATACAACTACACTGTGCTAATACATGGCTAGATATGACAATACATGGACAACACTTCTTATTGGTTGATGTCGGTTTCTGTACATTATTGTTCTTGTTATGTTTTACTGAAGAAGCCGGCTTCTCATTGGTCCAACCAATAATTCATTTTTTTGTTTATTATCTTCAATTAAAATGTTTTGATTTAGATTCTAGCTTCGTTTTTTTTATTGTTTATTAACCACCTGAAGACCGCCATTTTATACCCCCTTCCTGTATACGCCATTCTTTCATTTTTAGCACAGTGATATTTGACTGACAATTACTCGGTCATACAACTCTGTACCCAAATGAATTTTATATAGTTTTTATGAGAAATGTAAAGTTTTCCTTTTAGTTGTGTTTGTACACCACTTTTACTATACAGTATAATGGAAAAGAGACAAAAGCATTTTGAATAAAAAGCATTTTTCTTAGTTTCTCTCATAAAATAAATGCCCTCTGCACAGCTCCTGCAGACTGTTACTCCTTTGTACAATTCCTGCAGACTGTTACTCCCAGGACTCCTCTCCTCCTGCACAAACTTCACTGTCACAGCGTTGGTCTTTCTGCCCCATCATCTTGAACTGCACCAGGCATCACGAATGAATAATCCCTGGCTGTTGCTAGATTTGCTGAATTGTGATAGGCCAGGAGCCTGCAGTACCCCTTCTTGATGGCCTAGTTACTTAGCAGCATTAAATGGTTGATGGACTACTGAACCCAGCCAATATGACCTGCAAACCCTGTGCCCTCAGGCCACAGCGATTTGACACATAACCCCACAGACTCTCCTCTGGCCTTGCACCCAGCTCCCCTGGCATGCCTCTTCCAGATATGGGGGTGAGCCTCCTGTTGCAGTCTAACACTCCATTCTTCACTTCACCCAGCTGACAACCCCCCTCCAGTGGGCTAGACCTGAGTTTTTAAGTAGGAGGCCTGCCCCCTGCCAATCCTAGGTGGGGATTGGTCAGGGCTCCTCACATGAACTCCCTGTCACTCCAATTCCCAACCCCGCCCCTCTTCCAGAACATGTAGATATATTCTCCAGCACACCGAGGATCATTTAGAAAAACGTCCAAAAAATTTTAATGCATAGAAACGATCACAAAAAAGCAACGTTTCGAAGTCGCACAGGACCTCTTCGTCAGGCAAGAACATTCTCCCTGGAAGCAGGGGAGGCACCCAAGAACTGAAAGACAGGTAGTCACACCCACTGCTACACTAACCACTTCTTGCCCCCCAGATCAAAACAAGCAGGCCTAGCATGCAGCATAGGCCTGCCTAAATGTACCTGAACAAAACACCTTGGGCCAGATTCTCGTAGGAGCGCGTAACTTTGTGCGGGCGTAACGTATCTGATTTACGTTACGCCTCGGTAACTTAGACGGGCATGTGCAGTATTCTCAAAGCACTTGCTCCGTAAGTTGCGACGGCGTAGCGTAAATCGGCCAGCGTAAGCCCGCCTAATTCAAATTGTGAAGAGGTGGGCGTGTGGTATGTAAATTATCCATGACCCGACGTGATTGACGTTTTTCACTTACGGCGCATGCGCCGTCCGTGGAATATCCCAGTGTGCTTTGCGTCAAAGTACGCCGCAAGGACATATTGGTTTCGACGTGTACGTAAATGACGTCCAGCCCCATTCACGGACGACTTACGCAAACGACGTAAAAATTTAAAATTTTGTCGCAGGAACGACGGCTATACTTAACATTGGTGCGCCGCACTTACGCCACCATATAGCAGGGGTTACTTTACGACGGGGAAAGCCTAACGTAAACGGCATAACTTTACTGCGTCGGCCGGGCGTACGTTCGTGAATTCACGTATCTAGCTGATTTACATATTTCTAGACAAGCCCCTAGTGGCCAGCGTAAATATGCAGTTACGATCTGACGGCGTAACAGACTTACGCCTGTCGAATCTAATAGATATCTATGCGTAACTGATTCTAAGAATGAGGCACATAGATACGACGGCGTATCTGGAGATACGACGGCGTATCTGGAGATACGCCGTCGTATCTCTTTTGAGAATCCGGGCCCTTATCTCCAGCACCTACCTATGATATAGGGTGCTACAACAGTATGGGCTTACTAACAATTAAACTCAACTTAAACACATTCTTCTACCCCTCCAAAGTATGGGGATGCCACATGAGTGAGACTTTTTTTTTTTTAAAGTCTGGATTGATTATGTGCTCACTAAACGAAGGGTGCATAACCCTGCCCACCAAAGGCCATTGGGCTACTTAAAATAGATGGGTAAACAACAGGCACATTAATAAGTGTAGGTCCAGGACGCCAGTTGAAGCAGGCCATGGGAGCTGCTGGTACCACCAGATGGAATGTGACAGAAGTCCCCGTGTGGAGGAGGAAGCCGGCCGAAGTCCTTCCAGAAGTGGGTTGGCAGCCAGAAGGATGACACAGGCAGGGCTCGGGATCAGAATGCAACGCGTTTCAGAGCATATGCTATACCTCATAGGGGCATGCGCGCTCTCTTCTCAAGCAAATAACACCTAATGATGTGGTGTGTGTGTGTATATATATTTATATATATATATATATGTATATATATATAGTCTTAAAAGATCCACACATCACCCTGCTGCCTGATCGGAGACAATGAACAGTCATCTGCGTTGCTTTGCTGTATTTTCATTGCGGGATTAAACTTGGATAGGGATGATATGAGATGCCCATAGCATTTAGCACATGCTCTGCTTTGCTTCACTGCAGACTTTTGCTCCTCTTCTTCTGCACTGACTCCTGCAGAGTATCACTTCTAGATTCCCGTGTAAATCCTTTGCTGCAGTTTCCTGTATAACTTGCTTTCCTATTAGACGTCAATCTGAATAACTCCCCAACTTGCTGACAGTCACTCAAATGCTGACACTGAACCAGAGGGGCATCCACACCTTCCCCCGACGGCCCAGTACTTTAGCACATGGCGATAGGGTTGCCACCTTTTCTTCAAGCCAAACCCGAACACTTTAGCGGTCCGGCACACCTTTGGGTGCCCCAAGGAGGGTAGTAATACGGTGCGCATACCGTGCCATGGAAAAATGTGGGCGTGTCTTGTTGACATCACCCTGCCCCTTAGGGATGCCAAACCTGCCCTCAGCCAGCCGCCCACAGCTCCCGGGCGGCAACAGATTTGTGTGCGACTATCTTGGTTACTTGGGGAGCCACAGCCCTCCTGAAACCCGGACACATGATTCAAAATTCAGACTGTCCGGGTGAATCCTGGACGTGGCAACCCTAGTCCAGGCTGGAAAAAATGTTTTATTTCGTTTTCCTTTTTATGATCTTTTGCTTTTAAAATGTAAAGAGAAGATTTAGGGTCAATTTGACTCAATATCTCTTCATAAAGAGGACCTGTCAAGCCGGTTACTTGAGGAGTTACAGCCCAATCTGAATAATGTGTCCGCCTGAAACCCAGACACATGTTTCAAAACCTGGACTGTCCGGGTGAATCCCGGACAGGTGGCAACCCTACATGGCGACCGATGGACTACTAGGCCCAGATAGCCCAGACTTGCAGATGCTATGTTCCTCGGTCACAGCAATCTGCACTAAGTTTAAAGCGGGGGTTCACCCTTAGAGGGCACTTTTCCCCCTTAGATTCCTGCTCGTTTTTACTAGGGGAATCGGCTATTTATTTTAAAATATGTGCAGTACTTACCCGTTTACGAGATGCATCCTCTCCGTCGCTTCCGGGTATGGGCTTCGGGAATGGGCGTTCCTTCTTGATTGACAGTCTTCCGAGAGGCTTCCGACGGTCGCATCCATCGCGTCACGATTTTCCGAAAGAAGCCGAACGTCGGTGCGCAGGCGCAGTATAGAGCCGCACCGACGTTCGACTTCTTTCGGCTACGAGTGACGCGATGGATGCGACCGTCGGAAGCCTCTCGGAAGCCTGTCAATCAAGAAGGAACGCCCGCTCCCGAAGACCCATACCCGGAAGCGACGGAAGAAGATGCAGCTCGAAAACGGGTAAGTACAGCTCATATTTTAATACAAATAGCCGATTCCCCTAGACCGAACGAGCAGGAAGCTAAGGGGAGAAACAAAAAAAATTTATAAATGGGTGAACTCCCGCTTTAAAGTCTTTTCCTGAACTGCTGCGTTCCCCGGCCACAACAGCCTACACAATACTGCAATAGCTTCCTCCGCTTCCATTACTCACTGTAGTGTACACACTGACCTTCTCCATGCCCCGGTCCATGGAGGAAAACGCAGTTCAGCTGCACAGTCCAGGGTACCTCTAATCCTTTCTCTCTGTCCTGAATTCCTTCTCTCCAAGAATTCCTCCTCTGCGGTGTGGGTGAGGGATGAGTCTTCCCCGCGACTTCCCCCTCAACACATGGAAGTCCCCAGGCTGGGGACCTCCTCACAGCAACACTACTGCTCCATCTTCCTTTCCCTAAGAACTCCTCCCCAGCAGCATGTGATCTCAGCTTATATAAGAAGCCTGTCCCCTGCCAATGCCGAACTCCTCACATGAGCTGCCTGTCACTCAGAATTTCAAGTTCAGCCTCTGTTCCAGATCCAGAACTTACTGACTGGAAGCAGGGGAGGCGCCTCAGAGCCTGAGCACAAGTGGTCACACCCACTGCTATACTGAACTTCCCAGTCCCAGATCAAAACAAACCGGCCTAGCTTACAGCACAGGCCTGCCTAAATTTGCCTGCACTAATACCTGTAACATGAAAAAAAAAAAATCATTCTAGTATAAGGTGACCAGATTTTTAAAATGAAATCCGGGGACATATTTTTTCTTTACTAGTAATGGCGACAATCGGCGACTCTCTGCCCGTCGCCGCCCGCCTCACAGCCTCTCAAGTCTCACTCTTCGGGCCCCCGGCTACTACTGGATGGGGAGCGGAGGAAGATCACTCCACCAGGGAAGGCAAGGAGATAGGCAGGTGGCTGGCCAGGATTTGAGCCAAGGCAGAAGAACATGCGAGCGGAGCTGAATGGGCATGCGCCCCAAACTGAAGAAATATTCCCTCCGCTCCGACCAGAACATGATCATCAGAAAGGGGCACAGATAATGGGAAAAATACAACCCTCCTATGCTAGTAGGCACGGCATAGTGGGGGTGTGTAATTCTAATATTTTTTATTTAATTCTGCACTGACTGTCTTTGAAATTGCCCCTGCCCCCTATTAAATCCAATCTGGGGACAAAACCAGGGACAAACTTGGTCCGGGGACAGTGTCCTCAATCAGGGGACTGTCCCCTGAAACTGGGGATGTCTGGTCACCCTATTCTAGTACCTACCAAAAGGTAGTGGGTGCTACATATACACAGACCAGCCGGCCGGAAGTTTCCTGCCAACGTGTGGAGAGAACTGAGCAAGGTACAGTATGTACATAAGAACACTGATAAATCGTGTAACACACATAAATACATAATAATCAATGATAAAGGATATATTAGATAGACATATGTACAAAAAAATCATTACTTGATAGACATTTCATGGGGTAAAAGGTAAAAACATAAAACTATACCTTCATAAATACAGCCCAGAGATGTTTTATATAGTTTGATTGAAAGGTATGTCCTAATTAGGGTTGTCCCGATACCGATACTAGTATCGGTATCGGGACCGATTCCGAGTTTTTTCGGCGGTACTCAGACGCCGATACCCCGCCCCGATACATAAATAGAATACTTGCCGCCGCCCGCCGCCGAACACCGCCCGCCGCCGAACGCCGCCCGCCGCCACGAAACGCCGTAATCGGCCGCCATTCGCCTCATCCCCGCTGCCGCCGACTCTGTAATACGGGCGGGAACATTACAGCTTTGAATAGCTGTAATGATTCGCACCACGCATAGACACTCCCCCTCGCTCGGGTGAACTGTCCAATCCCGAGCGAGGGGGAGTGTCTATACGCAAGGGCGGCGCCAATCATAACAGAGATTCAAAGTTGTAATGTTCCCGCCCGTATTACAGAGTCGGCGGCAGCGGGGATGCAGGTAAGCGTGACATGGCTGGATGGGGGGAGACGCTGGATGGGGGGAGACGCTGGCTGGATGGGGGGACGCTGGCTGGATGGGGGGACGCTGGCTGGATGGGGGGTGACGCTGGCTGCATGGGGGGACGCTGGCTGGATGGGGGGTGACGCTGGCTGGATGGGGGGTGACGCTGGCTGGATGGGGGGGGACGCTGGCTGGATGGGGGGGACGCTGGCTGGATGGGGGGGGACGCTGGCTGGATGGGGGGACGCTGGCTGGATGGGGGGTGACGCTGGCTGCATGGGGGGTGACGCTGGCTGCATGGGGGGCGACGCTGGCTGCATGGGGGGTGACGCTGGCTGCATGGGGGGTGACGCTGGCTGCATGGGGGGGTGACGCTGGCTGCATGGGGGGGTGACAATGGCTGCATGGAGGGGGACAATGGCTGGGGGAATACATTGCTGGATGGGGGGTGACAATGGCTGCATGGGGGGTGACGCTGGCTGGATGGGGGGTGACGCTGGCTGGATGGGGGGTGACGCTGGCTGCATGGGGGGTGACGCTGGCTGCATGGGGGGTGACAATGGCTGGGGGAATACATTGCTGGATGGGGGGTGACGCTGGCTGCATGGGGGGTGACGCTGGCTGCATGGGGGGTGACGCTGGCTGCATGGGGGGTGACGCTGGCTGCATGGGGGGTGACAATGGCTGGGGGAATACATTGCTGGATGGGGGGTGACGCTGGCTGGATGGGGGGTGACAATGGCTGCATGGGGGGTGACAATGGCTGGGGGAATACATTGCTGGATGGGGGGTGACAATGGCTGGATGGGGGGATACATTGCTGCATGGGGGGAGACAATGGCTGGATGGGGGGTGACGCTGGCTGGATGGGGGGTGACGCTGGCTGGATGGGGGGTGACGCTGGCTGGATGGGGGGTGACGCTGGCTGCATGGGGGGTGACGCTGGCTGCATGGGGGGTGACGCTGGCTGGATGGGGGGTGACGCTGGCTGGATGGGGGGTGACGCTGGCTGGATGGGGGGATACATTGCTGCATGGGGGGAGACAATGGCTGGATGGGGGGTGACGCTGGCTGGATGGGGGGTGACGCTGGCTGGATGGGGGGTGACGCTGGCTGCATGGGGGGTGACGCTGGCTGCATGGGGGGTGACGCTGGCTGCATGGGGGGTGACGCTGGCTGGATGGGGGGTGACGCTGGCTGGATGGGGGGTGACGCTGGCTGGATGGGGGGATACATGGCTGCATCTGTGGGGGGACATCGCTGCATTTGGGGACACATTTTAAAAAAAGTATCGGTATTCGGTATCGGCGACTACTTGAAAAAAAGTATCGGTACTCGTACTCGGTCCTAAAAAAGTGGTATCGGGACAACCCTAGTCCTAATACCAATGGCCTCTGGTGTGCAGGGTTACGGACCCTTCGTTTAGTGAGAATTTAGTGATTACCGATTCAGGTTTTTTTGACATACTTAACTTCCCTGGCGGTAAACCCGAGCGTGACTCAGGGTTGGTTTTCAATGCTAAGATCGGTATCCCCGAGTCACGCTCGGGGTGGACGTGCAGCGGCGCGGCTTACCTTTCGCTGGATCCACAGGCAAGTTACTCACTTTGTCCCTGGATCCAGCGATGCCACCCCGCTGTGTGAGCGAGCGGGACCTCCTCGCTCGATTCACAGTCTCCCCGTGTGCCGCCGATCTCCGTTCCCTGCGACGTTACGACGCACGGGAGCGGAGAACGCCGCCAAATTCAAAAAAGTAAACAAACACTTTACATACAGTATACTGTAATCTTATCGATTACAGTACTGTATGTAAAAAATACACACCCCCCCTTGTCCCTAGTGGTCTGCCCAGTGTCCTACATGTACTTTTATAAAAATAAAAAATGTCATTTCTGCCTAAAAACTGTAGATTGTCCAAAAGTGTCCCTTTATGTCAAAAATGGTTTTAGATCAGCTAGAAAACAGCGATAATAAATTATAATCACTTGCAGAAATGTGCGATAGCGATTTGTGGGGAAATTCGTCATAAAAAAAAAAAAATAATGACAGCGACAATTCTGCAACTGAGCACATTTCAGTGATTTTGAGTTGATTACATTATTGAATAATTTTTATTATAATTATATTATTATTTGTTATAATTATTTATAATTATTTATTATAATTTATAATTTTGTTTTAAAAAAAAAATCATACCCGGGATGCCTACAAGACTCTTGCTTGGTCAGATTTAAGTGAGTTATTTCTAAAAATTACAGGCCTACAGTATAAAACGCCAAATTTCCTTGCAAAATAATTGTACCGCTTTTGGTACGTAATTCCAGACAGAATCATACCGCCAGGGAGGTTAAAGTATTCGTTTGTGTTTATGGATTGATTATGTACCAAACATTGTATCTTGTGCATCCCAAAAATCAGCCAGCATTGTATATAAAAACAATGTACGTTAAAGCGGGGGTTCACCCGAAAAACACATTTTTAACATTAGATTGAGGCTAATTGTGGGAAGCACAATCGGGTTTTTTTTAAAAAAAAATCAATGCAGTACATACCGTTTTAGAGATAGATGTTCTCCGCGGCTTCCGGGTATGGGCTGCTGGACTGGGCGTTCCTATTTGATTGACAGCCTTCCGACTATCGCATACAGCGCGTCACGAGTTCCCGAAAGCAGCCGAACGTCGGTGCACAGGCGCCATATAGAGCCGCGCCGACGTTCGGCTTCTTTCGGCAACTCGTGACGCGCTGTATGCGACCCGGAAGCCGCGGAGAACATCTATCTCTAAAACGGTATGTACTGCATTGATTTAAAAAAAAAAAACACCCGATTGTGCTTACCACAATTAGCCTCAATCTAATGTTAAAAATTTGTTTTCGGGTGAACCCCCGCTTTAATGGTTGCCTATCTACAAGTGGTAAGGGAATACAGCTCTGTGTTGTCACCTGTAGGCGTCCTTGTACCTGTAAGCCAAGCAAGCCTAACCTATTGATATGTGGTTGTCCCCAGGAATGCCATGGTCACTGATCAGGAAGTATAGGAGGATGAACAAAGGGAAAAACAATACAGTTCCTGTGGTTCCAGGAGTGCAGTTGTCTGCAGGGGATGGCTGGGACTGGTGTCTCGGGAACTTAGTCAGTGGGATACACAGATGGGTCATGTACGACGGCAGACAGTAATGAGGTCAGCAATCGGGTACTGGGACTGGTGTGGCGGTGATCATCAACACTGTTTCTAACTTACACTGGTCTGGGGACAATGGGACTCAAGCTGGTGATCAGGAACACTGTTGCTGGCTGCACTGGTCTGGTTACAGTAGGACTGGTGTAGTGGAGATTGGGAACACTTTTACTGGCTTACACTGGGACGCATGAAGCATTGATCAGAAATGATGTTGGTGGCTTACACTGGTTTGGTGACACTGGGATTGATTTGGCAAGTGATTGGCTTACACTGGTCTGGTGGCTTTGGAACTCATGTAGTGGTAATCTAGAACACTGTTGCTGACTGACACTGGTCAGGTGACACTGGGACTGCTGTGGGAGTGATCAGGAAAACTGCCGATGGCTGCACTCATCTGGTGACAGTAGGACTTGTGTAGCGGTGATCGGAAAACTGTTATTGGCTTACACTAGTGTAGTGAGAGTGTCATGGGGTGGCAACAATCAGGAACACTGTTGCCTGGTGATTTTGTACTGGGATGTCTAGCAATAAGGGACAATGTTGCTGGATGCAATGGTATGGTGATATTGTACGGGAGTGATCAGGGACATTGGTTGGCTGCTCTGGTGACACTGTACTGTGCTTATGGTGGCACCAACATGCAGCTTTTGTTCACATCTGTGATGGCTGCGATTGGTCACAGTGATCACTTGGGACAGGGCAAATTTAATTGGCCTTGTACCCTGCTCTTTGATCTGCCATGTCTGATGGGCTCAGTGATCACGGAGCATGCTACTGCACAATCTAGAGGGCACAGATGAGCAGTGCAAAGGGGAGGCCATTCTTATACAGCCTCCAACCTTCAGGAGCCTGCCGTCTTGTTGTTTTTATCCAACGGCTACTGTATATGGCAAGTGGTTAGGCACCAAAACTGAAGAACAATCCAGGAAGCAGCTTTCAAAGTATTTAAGGCTGCAGTTGTTTTTTTCTCCACAAGGTGCTGATCTCACTTTTTTCAGTGGAACGCAAAGACAGGAATTGATAGAAGACAGGAAGTGATTTCAACTATAGATGGGAGGTTCCTAGAGATAAGACAGTTTGCAGGAAGCAGAGAAGGATATCCTTGTAATCGGCAGCAGAGGAGGTAATGCAAATTATTTTATATTTACACCCAGTAACCCCCCACGTGATGTCCATCCTCTTCCTCCACAGTCACTGTGATGTCTTTTATCTCCAACAGATAACCCTATACAGGCCTTTATATAGAGTATTATAATATGTACACAGAGCCTCTGGATTATAGACCAGATACATCCTAAATATAGAACCATTTATCCAACTGTACATCCAGAGCCTCTGGCTTATAGACCAGATACATCCTAAATATAGAATGTATATTTTTTATTCATTTTTTTTTTTATAGTATTTACAGTTCTGACAGCATCAGTCTTCAATTTAAAGCTCACCAAACACCACTTTTCATTGAATAAAGGGCATCCAATTACACATTTCCAAGTATCTTTAAAATGTGGGTAATAAGCCCCCCTCCTATAATGTCTGTGATGCCAATAAGGAGAGGAAGACATTCCCATGCCACTATGAGGGGTCCAGCAGCATCTGTGTCAACAAGCAAATGTGGACATGGTCGTCCTCAGGCAAGGCAACTTTGTCTCTGTTTAGGGATGTTGCCCGTTTTATCCAGCCACAGGAGGTGGTGGACTGGTTTACTAAACCATCCTCATCCTCTATGACTCTTCAATCTGGCACTAGTGTGCAGTCCACTGCAGCTGCCAGAGTGGCTTATTCTGCCTCGTTGTTCACAGCTACTCCTGCCATGGCCCCAGCATCATGCATGGAGGGGTCAGCTGAAATTTTTGAATACAGCGTCAGCCACTTGCTTCTTGAGGATGCACAGACATTACTTGATTCTGATATTAGTTCTGAGGTTGAGGAACGGACTAACATGAGCCTACAGGGGAGAACACTGACTGATAAACAACAAATTGTCAGTCATGTTCCCCTAGCCACAGCGTGTCGCCAAGTTAGCCCCAATTCCCAACAGCGCATTAGCTGAATGACGGCTACAGCGTAGTCGTCCAGTTCTGGGATGGTGTTATATGACGTCCTCCAATGATCGCTCCCAACGCGAGCGTGCTTCAGCTTGCTCTGATTCTTAGGACACAGCTTATCACAGGTCGGAGTAAAGAGCGAATCACAGTGGCCCTTTACAACGTGATCAGCAGTGTCCAGTCACAACTGATCACAATGTAAACACAGTCCAGAGAGAGTGTAACACCGCTCAGACTGTGGATAAAGATTTCCTCGTGGCTACTGGCCTCGGCTCACCACTGTCAATAGTAATTGAAGAAAAAGAAGATTGGTCGCACAACATGCAAGGAAGAATTTCTGTAGAATATTTACTTTATTGTCAAGGTGCCAAAGGACGTAGACAGGACGTTACAGGAACATTGATAGACCGGCTTCACAAGGATAGCTCGTGCTTGTTCACAACTTGTAAACAAGCACGAGTTATCCATGTAAAACTGGTCTACCAATGTTCCTGTAATGTCCTGTCTACGCCCTTTGGCACCTTGACAATAAAGTAAATATTCTACAGAAATTCTTCCTTGCATGGTGTGTGACCAATCTTCTTTTTCTTCAATTACTATTGACGGTGGTGAGCCGGGGCCAGCATCCACAAGGAAATCTTTATTCACTGATTATCAGTGCAGCACCATCAGTGGCCACCACTGCTGCCAATCAGTGCCTCCTTATCAGTGTCACCTATCAGTGCTACCTACCAGTGTCCATCAGTTTCCATCACTGCCGCCTATCAGTGCACATCAGAAATGTTGCAGAATAAATTTTTGGGCAAAATTTATGAAGAAAGATTATTTATTTGCAAAATTTTATAACAGAAACAAAGAAAAACATGTTTTTCAAAATGTTTCGCCCTTTTTTGTTTATTTAGCTAAGTATAAAAAAAAAACAGTGGTGAATAAATACCACCAAAGCTCTAGTTTTGTGAAGAAAAAAATTAAGATGTAATTTGCGCACAGTGTTGCATAACCATGCAATTATCATTCAAAGCATTTAAAGCTGAAAATTGGCCTGGGCAGGAAGGGGGTGAAAGTGCCCGGTATTGAAGGGGTTTAAAGAGGGAGAATATACTGGAACTCTAAGAGAATGTGAGCCTTCTGTGGGTATAAATGGGGTCCTGACAAAGACCTGGGAAACCCCATTGCTTACTTGTGAGCAGTTTAGATGATAGATGCACCCTTGTAGAGTCATTCCCGGGTGCTTTGTGAATTTACTTGGAAGAGAATTAATGGCCAAAATACAAGTACTGTAGTAATAATAATTGGAGATGGGGAGAGTTGACCTTACTTCCCCTTCCTGCATGTTTGTAGGTGTTCCGTCAGATATGGTGACCCGTCAGAAGTCACGGGAAATTGTGTAGTGTACAGACAGGATGTGATGTGGGGTATAAACAGGAAGTTCCGGGTGAAAGGGGAGGAAGTAGAGACAAGACGTTAGAGCTGGTGTTTTCCATCAGATATTGCAACACATCAGAATTGGTAACGAAAGTGACGTTCCTTCGCCGCCATCTTGCTGCACTTCACACTCATCCACAGGATTGATGCAACGAAAAGGGGGCAAGCGGACAACTTGTTACACCCACTGCATTTCCCAATTATTTTTAACAGTAAACGGAGCTTATATGGTGGAATACAGTATTTGGAAATCCATGTGACTGTTTACATGTTGAATTATAAAAGCAGATGTGTTCTGTCACATTAGCAAACCTGTAAGATGAGCAGGTTTGCCGCTACTTTTAAAATTCAACATCTAAACAGTCCGTCCGATTTCTAAATACTGTATTTCACCTTATAAGCTCAGTTTCCTGTTGAAATTAACCGTGGAATGCAAAACTCCGGTGGGTATAACAAGATGTCCGCTTGACCCTTCTCTGTGTTTTGTTGTGGAGGAGTGTGGGGTGTAGCAAGATGGCGGTGACGTAACGTCACTTCCATTACCAATTCTGATGGGTCGTCATATCTAAAGGAACACCAGCTATAACGTCCTGTTTCTACTTCCTCATAACTCCCCTTTCACCTGCAACTTCATGTTTATACCTCACATCACTTCCTGTCTGTATCCTACATCACTTCCTGTCTCTACAAGGGGGTCTAGCTGCAGAGTGCAGCTCCACTAATGACAGGAAGCATGTGTCCTCCACTCCACTTGTTTTTTTCTGAACTTTAATGTGAATCTCTACAGCCAGACCCCTCTCCCAGCTGCAGAGATTCACAATAAAGTTCAGTAAAAAAAATAATAATAATAAGGAACTGGAGTGGAGGTCACGTGCTTCCTGTCATCAGTGGAGCTCCACTCTGCAGCCACCCCTCTCGAAGAAAAACAGGAAGTATGGGCGGGGGATGGGCTAGATATAGGATACATTCACTGCGTACCCTGAGAAGCCTCACATGATGCAGTTCTAACAACATCTCATATTGTGTGCGGATCACTCTCATGGGAACTGATGAAAGATAAGCACAGAACGTTGTATAACATACAATATCCAAGGTGAAAGGAGGAGCAAAATGAGAGCACACATCACTGGAACACACAAAGAGGGTAATAAGATTCCTTTTCTATTTACACCAATAAATCCCCCCACCCCGTCATGTCCGTTCTCTTCCTCCATAGTCACTGTGATGTCTTTATCTCCAACATCCACTATTACCCAAACCTAAAATACAATTTTTAGGGTTTATTTTTTGACATGGGTAGAAGTAGGGATAATTCTGGAAAGTATGAAGTGATCATTATGACTTCCTGTCTTCACACAGGATTATAGAGCAGTAACTATCTGGATATCCATCAACAACCATCAGCCCTCTTCACAGGACATCACCCATCACAGTGCCTCCACCTCACTGTCTGACAACAGAGGTATTTAGAAGCACACAAGGATCTCTTCAAGGACGTCGAGATGGATAATCAGCCGCCCCTCACATCACCGGGTAATAGGAGACTTTATTGTAAAGGAGAGAGCAGTACGGAGGGTCCACCTAGATCCCCCATCATCTGATAAACACATAGAAACAATGTATTCAGTCAGTGTGTGTGTTTCCTACAGATGGATCCAGTAATGGGAACCCACCAGAGAGATGTCCCCGTCCTCTGTATTCCCGGGATTCCACACAGGAAGGTCACACCATCCCCCACCATCATCAGGTAGGTGGGACTGAGCAACTAGAACTCAAAATGTATTCTAATCTATGAGAGGACATTCTTCTGTGTAATCTCTTGTTTCTTTTTACCAATGTATTCTATCACCTATGGGGTTTAGGGTGAAGAACTGAAAGACATCAAAGTTGAGGATGAAGAGGAAGAAGAAGAGAGGTTGGTGAGTGGAGATCAGCAGTCTATGGAGGAGGGGGAGATGATTACGGAATGTAAACAGGAGGAATCTTCTCTACATATAGACACAAGTAAGTAAAAAAAACACTAAATATAGAACCAGTTCCCATTATTATTTTACTTCTATGAGTATAAAGTTTGTATTTACATTGTTACATCAGCGGAGAAAAGGTCGATGTCTACTGAATTCACAAGAGAAAAATAAAAATTTCAAAGCAGCAGCTGACCCCCAGGACAGTAGAATGTCCATATAAAGCTCGGCCTAATCTTCTTTAGGTTATAAAGATTCCTTCCTGATCCCAAAAGGCAATCAGATAGCTCACCAGATCAACATTCTAAAATAGTTTTCCTACAATTAGTAATCATGAGAAGAACATCCAGCCACAGAGCTCTAAAAACAAATCACCTCTTCTGTATACAGAGATTTTTTGTATTTAATTTCAAGCAATCTGTGTTGCTCATGTACAAAATAGAGAACATCTTATGCTTCTGTACAGGAAAGACTGAGAAACCTCAACTGCTTACAGTAAGAACATCATCGATGTACCTCATCAATGTCCCGTAAAGAACACCAATCTGAGAGGACTGATTTGTAAATGAAACTGTAATAGAATTATCATGAAAGGTATTCTCAGTATCTGCCTACTGCATCATGTCCTCAGTCTCCGACCTTATTTGCACCATGCTTATAGTCTCTGACCGTCTAGTGTAATATGTTCACAGTCCGACAGATTTCTGTAGCTTTACATAGACTGAATATTATGTGCCACCCTTTGATTATATTAGGGGCCACTTAAGGCCTCCTACATCCAGCAAACTGACCACCACTTGTGTACATCATATGAAAGGTACATCTCCATTCCTCAGTATAACGTCATCTTCCCAACAAATGAGGAGGAGATACTGTACATCATATGAAAGGTCCATCTCCATTCCTCAATATAACGTCATGTTCCCAACAAATCAGGAGGAGATACTGTACACCATATGAAAGGTCCATCTCCATTCCCCAATAACAATGTCCTCAATGCACAAAGTTGCACAGTGTGATTTGGGGGACTGAATTGTATTGTTTATCTACTTAGAATTTCTATTTCTGTTCTGATTTCTCCCACTTGTATTCCGGAGCTCAAAGATATAGAACTAGACCAACATATATAGTACAGACCAAAAGTTTGGACACACCTTCTCATTCAAAGAGTTTTCTTTATTTTCATGACTATGAAAATTGTAGATTCACACTAAAGGCTTCAAAACTATGAATTAACACATGTGGAATTATACATAACAAAAAAGTGTGAAACAACTGAAAATATATTTCATATTCTAGGTTCTTCAAAGTAGCCACCTTTTGCTTTGATTACTGCTTTGCACACTCTTGGCATTCGATTGATGAGCTTCAAGAGGTAGCACCCCATCACTCTCCTTCTTGGTCAAATAGCCCTTACACAGCCTGGAGGTGTGTTTGGGGTCATTGTCCTGTTGAAAAATAAATAATGGTCCAACTAAACGCAAACCGGGTGGAATAGCATGCCGCTGCAAGATGCTGTGGTATCTATGCTGGTTCAGTATGCCTTCAATTTTGAATAAATGTCCATTCCTTGTGTTCTTTAGCCCAAACAAGTCTCTTCTGCTTGTTGCCTTTCTTTAGCAGTGGTTTCCTAGCAGATATTCTACCATGAAGGCCTGATTCACACAGTCTCCTCTTCAGGCCCAGTACACACGACCGAACATGTCTGCTGAAACTGGTCCGCGGACCAGTTTCAGCAGACATGTTCGGTCGTGTGAACGGCCGACCGAGAAAAGGTTTCTAGCGGACATTTGTCCAGCCGACCGTTTTGCAGCGGACAAATGTTTCTTAGCTTGCTAAGAAACATGTCCGCTGGAAGCCTGTCCGTCGGACATGTTCGGTCGTTTGTACAGACTCACCGTACATGTCCGATCGGCCGCCATCCCTTGCATGCGTCGAATCACTTTGACGCATGCGTGGAAGCATTGAACTTCCAGGGCCGCGCACGTCGCCGCGTCATCGCGTATCGTGTACGCGCGGATTTCTATCTGATGGTGTGTACAACCATCAGACAGAAATCTCCGGGTGGACATGTCCGCTGAAAACAGTCCGGCGGACCGTTTTCAGCGGACAGTCCGTCCTTCTGTACGAGGCCTAACAGTTCTAGAGATGTGTCTGCTGCAAAAGGTGGCTACTTTGAAGAACCTAGAATATGAAATATATATTTTCAGTTGTTTCACACTTTTTTGGTATGTATAATTCCACATGTGTTAATTCATAGTTTTGATGCCTTCAGTGTGAATCTACAATTTTCATAGTCATGAAAATAAAGAAAACTCTTTGAATGAGAAGGTGTGTCCAAACTTTTGGTCTGTACTGTATGACTCCTGAATACAAGATTCCAACAATTCTTCTAACATTTATTGTAAAATCGTTTCTCCGCAGATGACCATAATGTCCGGAATACGTCTGAGGAATCTTCTGATAAATCACATACCAGGACTCTAAGATCTCACAGTAGAAATACTTTAATAGATCCGTCTATTCCCGAGGAATCTTCTTCAGGGCAGGAAGGAGATCACACAGAAGAGAGGTCATTGTCATGTTCAGTGTGTGGGAAACTTTTCACAAAAAAGAGAGACCTTCTTAAACACAAGAATTGTCACACTGCTAAGCGTCCTTATTCATGTTCAGAGTGCGGAAAGTGTTTCACTAGCAAACAAAACCTTCATATACATCAGAGAATTCACACAGGTGTACGTCCCTTTCCATGCTCAGAATGCGGGAAATGTTTCACTACCAAGCAAAATCTACTTTCACACCAGAACATTCACACAGGTGAGCGTCCTTATTCATGCTCAGAATGTGGGAAATGTTTCACTACCAAACAAAGTCTTCACACACACCAGAACAGTCACATAGGTGATCGTCCCTATTCATGCTCAGAATGTGGGAAATGTTTCACTAAAAAACACAATCTTCTTACACACCAGAAGCTTCACACGGGTGAGTGTCCCTTCTCCTGTTCTGAGTGCGGGAAAGGTTTCATTACAAAAGCAAAATTTCTTGTGCACCAGAGAGATCACACGGGTGAGCGTCCTTATACATGCTCGGAGTGTGGGAAATGTTTCAAATGGAAATATTCATTCGATATACACCAGAAGCATCACAGGGGTGACTGTCCTTATTCATGTTCAGAGTGCGGGAAATCTTTCTCACAGAAAGGACACCTTGTGCATCACATGAGAATTCACACAGGTGACTGTCCTTATTCATGTTCAGAGTGCGGGAAATCTTTCTCACAGAAAGGACACCTTGTGTATCACCAGAGAATTCACACGGGTGAGCGTCCTTATTCATGTTCAGAGTGCGGGAAATCTTTCACTCGCAAACGAGACCTTGTTCAACACCAGAGAATTCACACAGGTGAGCGTCCTTATTCATGTCCAGAGTGTGGGAAATCTTTCATGTCAAAAGTACACCTTGTTAGACACCAGAGAATTCACACAGGTGAGTGTCCTTATTCATGTTCAGAGTGTGGGAAATCTTTCAAGTCGAAAGCAGACCTTGTTAAACACCAGAGAATTCACACAGGTGAGCGTCCTTACTCATGTTCAGAATGCAGGAAATCGTTCTCACAGAAAGGACACCTTGTGCAACACCAGAGAATTCACACAACGGAGCGTCCTTAGTCATGTTCAGAGTGCGGGAAATCTTTCACGTTGAAAAAAAACCTTGTGCAACATCAGAGAACACTCATATGAGATAACGATATTTCTCATGATAACAGTGGTGTGTTGGGGGTGGAGTGGAATATATTGAATGTTTTTCAGGTTCGGTTTGATAGATCTGAGTCTGCAGGGATTGAATTCTAGTAATATGATCCTCTAAACATACAGAGATGACTCGGTCCCGCACTCACACAGACCGCACCATACAACTAAACTGTGCTAATACATGGCCAGATATGACAATACATGGACAACACTTCTTATTGGTTGATATCGGTTTCTGTACATTATTGTTCTTTTTATGTTTTATTGAAGAAGCTGGCTTCTCATTGGTCCAACCAATAATTCATACATTGTCTAGTTTATTATCCTCAATTATAAATATTTTGATTCTTAGTTTTTACTGTTTGTTAACCACTTAAAGGCCCCCAATGTTAAATCCCATTCCTGTCATGGCCATTTTTTAGTTTTCGGCACTATGATACTTTGACAATTACTTGGTCATCAAACACTGTACCCAAATGCCAAATGAATTTTATATCAGAGACTTGTAAAGCTTTCTTTTAGTTGTGTTCCTTCACCACTTTTACTATACAATATAATGGAAAAGGGACTGAAAAGTTTGAATAAAAAGCATTTTTCTTAGTTATTCTTATAAAATAATTGCAAATAAATAATCTTTCTTCATAAATTTAGGGCAACATTTATTCTTCTACATTTCTTTGGTAAAATAGCAAATCAGTGTATATTATCTACTCTGTGTGAAAGTTATAAAGTCTTCAAACTATGGTATATATATTGTATTTGAAATCCTGATGTTCTGATGGCCTATCTCAATTTTTGAGGCCCTAAAATTCCAGGATTAGTACTAATACCCCCAAAATGACATCTAAGTAGACAGTCCAAGGTATTTAGTAAGAGGTATGCAGAGTTTTTTGATGCTGTATGTTTTTGCCGCAATCTTTTTGGAAAATAAAGAAATCTGATTTTAATTTTACAAAGTTGTCATTTTAACAAATAATTTCTCACACACAGCTCGGGTATACTTACAATTGCACATCAAAATACTTTCTTCTACTCCTTCCAAGCATGAGGATACCACATGTGTGAGACTTTTTATATGTCTAGATGCGTAGAGGGGTCCAAAATCCAAGGAGCACCTTCAGGCTTTCAAAGTGCATAAATGACTTCCTATCACATTTCTTGAGGCCCTGCAGTGCCACGATAAGACACCCACACAATGGCCACATTTTGGAGAGTAAACATTCCCCAATGTATCTTTTTAAGAGGCATGATGAGTCTTTTGAGGATTTCCTTTTTCTGACACAAGTTTTTAGAAAATACATGAAGTAAATAATTTTTTTTTTTTTTTACACAAATCTGTCATTTAATAAAATATTGTAACACACAGTATGGGCATATTTACAATTTCCCCCAAAATAAATTGTACTACTCAGGTAGGAATATAGTACAAAAAACAGGGGTTTTAAAGGTGCCGATTAATACACAAATATTGTTAAAACGTAACCATTTTTTAAATGTTAAAAATATTCATTAAAACCATGAATCTCACTGTGTTTTGATCAACAAACATACTTTACATATTCCATGTTACAATAGATGCGTCAATCTCAACGTTTTGCCAAAAGCTTTCGACTTCTTCAGGAGTTTATGCATCACTTTGAATTGTATGAGAGACTATCTGTTAAATCATAAAAATGAGAGTGATGGAAGACATATTATCAGTATTTACATCAATAGCTGGTGCCCATGTACTGATGATCAAGGTAGCTGAAATGATGGCCATAGGGAGGACAAAAAGTCCAGGAAAGGGGCCACTAATCTATTGTGTCACTCAGAAATAACTTCAGGTCCTGCTTATATAGATGGTATATCCAAAAGGGAAAGAAAACCAGGAAGATAGCCAGTAGCTCACTGGGGTGTATGGGCTGGGAAGGCTCTGTATGAGAGCAAACACAGCGTTCCTCAAATAGCTGACTCACCTCAATAAGGTGTGATCCTGGTAATCAACCAAGCATACAAAAGAAAAAGGTGAAAAGAGAGCCTCACCTGTAGTAATTACTAGGGACCATGTAGCTTATAGATATTTTATTACACAAAAATATCAAATGATAATACAAAACACACCGGACAAAAATCCCATCACCAGCACCTCAGTAAAAAATAGACAACATTGTCTGATCAAGCTACATCTTGATCGGACAACATTGTCAATTTTTTTATTTGTTACTGAGGTGCTGCTGATGGGATTTTTATTATTACCATTTGATATTTTTGTGTAATAAAGTTTCCTTATCTATAAGCTGCATGGTCCCTAGAAATTACTGCAGGGGATGCTCTCTTTTCACCTTTTATATCCAAAAGGGGTAGGTTTATATGCAGATAATGTTTTGTGATGTGTTTGGCATTATAGCTCCCTTTGTAGCTCCGACAAAAAACTACTACAAAAAATACATTCTACTACTCCTCCCAAGTATAGGGATACCACGTTTTCAATGTTTGAACCGATTATATATTGACTTTTTCAGAGCTTAACCACATAGAGTAGTTCAAAATCCAAGGAGCACCTTCAGACTTTTAAGGAGTGTATCACCCTCCTAGATAGGTTGCTAGAATGATTAAGAAAAATACGTTTTTTTTGGCTGTGGAGCAGCTTGTGATTGCTTTGGGCTGTTCTGGGTTTCACTGACTGCAGGTTTGATTATTTCCCCTGGCCTTCTGAAGGATTCTAGAATGTAGTGGGCTGGATGAAGCAAATCAGCAGCCCAGCAGATGTTCTTCAGGTGTTCATTGTGGTCCTAGCTTGTCCAGAGCTAGGGCGGGGGGGCACTTCTAAGGATCCCTGTTTTTGAAGCTAATCAAGGGATTTCATTTGGGATCTGGTCTGGAGAGCTCAGTGGTGAATGTGGACTGATATTGGAAGGGGGCATCCAGTTATGCAGAAACATTGTGCGTACAGACCAGGAAACCTCGAAATTTCTTTATTGAGCCAGAGAGAGTGAATATTGCTGCGTGCATTAAACTGGGGAATGAACTTTGGGCAAGCAGGGGCTCCTTCGGGGTGGGCACTACAGGGACATAAATAACACATTTAATTTCCAGATTACCTATCACATTTTGGAGACTATGGAGCACAAAGACAGTAGAAAAGCCCACAAAATTTGGAAAGTAGACTTTCTAAGATGTATAGTAAGATGCAAGGTGAGCTTTTTTGAAGTTGTATATGTTTGCCATAATCTTATTTAACAAATTAACCAGTTATTTCTAACATGCAGCATGGGAATACTTCCAATCACACCCAAAAAACACAATCCTCTACTCCTCCCCAGTATGAGGTTGCCACATAAGTGAGACCTTTACAGAGCCTAACCACATAGAAAGATCCAAAATCCAAGGAGCACCCTCAGGCTTTCTAGGGTCAAAATTGACACATCTAATTATCTGACCTACCTATCACACTTTGGAGGCCCTGAAGAACGAGGACAGTAATAACATTCACAAAATTACAACAATTTCGAGAGGTAACACCCCAAGGTATTTCATTTTTTTGGCACACGTTTTAGTAAAATGTAGAAAGAAAATTAATAAAATATGTTAATGCACAGTATGGGCTTAATAGCAATTATACTACAAAACACATTCTTCTACCCCTCCCAAGTACAGGGATGCCTCATGTGTGAGACTTTTTTTAATGTCTGGATTGATTATGTGCTCACTAAATGAAGGGTACGTAACCCTGCGCACCAAAGGCCATTGGTATTAAATAAGAACAGGAGGTTATAGGCGCAGAGGCTTTCGTCATAATACCTAATATGCAAGCAGCGTAATTATAAGATATACTTCCATGATAAGTCCAAAAATGTCCAAGGCACTAGGGCAGGCTTCTTGGTGGAGTTTAGCAGACTCTGAATATAAAAGAACAAAAACAAAAGCAGAAAAGCGCCTCTGAGTCCTGTCATTGTGTAAGTTCAGTGACAAGCAGCAGAAGTAGTCCCCCCCCCCCCAGTTCACTCCGAGTCCTGTCATTGTGTAGGTTCAGTGACAAGCAGCAGCAGCAGTCCCCCCCCCCCCAGTTCACTCCGAGTCCTGTCATTGTGTAGGTTCAGTGACAAGCAGCAGCAGCAGTCCCCCCCCCCCCCAGTTCACTCCGAGTCCTGTCATTGTGTAAGTTCAGTGACAAGCAGCAGCAGTATTCCCCCTCCCCCCCCCAGTTAACTCCGAGTCCTGTCATTGTGTAGGTTCAGTGACAAGCAGCAGCAGCAGTCCCCCCCCCCAGTTGACTCCGAGTCCTGTCATTGTGTAAGTTCAGTGACAAGCAGCAGCAGCAGTCCCCCTCCCCCCCCCCAGTTCACTCCGAGTCCTGTCATTGTGTAGGTTCAGTGACAAGCAGCAGCAGCAGCCCCCCTCCCCCCCAGTTCACTCCGAGTCCTGTCATTGTGTAAGTTCAGTGACAAGCAGCAGCAGCAGTCCCCCTCCCCCCCCCCAGTTCACTCCGAGTCCTGTCATTGTGTAGGTTCAGTGACAAGCAGCAGCAGCAGTCCCCCTCCCCCCAGTTCACTCCGAGTCCTGTCATTGTGTAAGTTCAGTGACAAGCAGCAGCAGTAGTCCCCCTCCCCCCCCCAGTTCACTCCGAGTCCTGTCATTGTGTAGGTTCAGTGACAAGCAGCAGTCGCAGTCCCCCCCCCCCAGTTCACTCCGAGTCCTGTCATTGTGTAGGTTCAGTGACAAGCAGCAGCAGTCCCCCCCCCCCAGTTCACTCCGAGTCCTGTCATTGTGTAAGTTCAGTGACAAGCAGCAGCAGCAGTCCCCCCCCCCCCCAGTTCACTCCGAGTCCTGTCATTGTGTAAGTTCAGTGACAAGCAGCAGCAGCAGTCCCGTCCCCCCCCCCCCCCCAGTTCACTCCGAGTCCTGTCATTGTGTAGGTTCAGTGACAAGCAGCAGCAGTCCCCCCCCCCAGTTCACTCTGAGTCCTGTCATTGTGTAGGTTCAGTGACAAGCAGCAGCAGCAGTCACCCTCCCCCCCCCCCAGTTCACTTCGAGTCCTGTCATTGTGTAGGTTCAGTGACAAGCAGCAGCAGCAGTCCCCCTCCCCCCCAGTTCACTCCAAGTCCTGTCATTGTGTAAGTTCAGTGACAAGCAGCAGCAGCAGTCCCCCTCCCCCCCCCAGTTCACTCCGAGTCCTGTCATTGTGTAAGTTCAGTGACAAGCAGCAGCAGTAGCCCCCCTCCCCCCCAGTTCACTCCGAGTCCCTGCCGCCCAGCCCCACTCCGCTCCGGATCAGCAGTGTGCACTCGCAACAGCTTCCGGTTCCCCCCCCCCACCTCAATGTGCCGATCAGACGTCTGATCGGCACATTGAGGTGGGGGGGGAACCGGAAGCTGTTGCGAGTGCACACTGCTGATCCGGAGCGGAGTGGGGCTGGGCGGCAGGGACTCGGAGTGAACTGGGGGGGAGGGGGGCTACTGCTGCTGCTTGTCACTGAACTTACACAATGACAGGACTCGGAGTGAACTGGGGGGGGGAGGGGGACTGCTGCTGCTGCGTGTCACTGAACTAACGGGCAAATCAGGCAAATCACTGAACTAACGGGCAAATCAGCTTCCCAGCCTGCAATCAGCTGATTGCAGGCTGGGAAGCTTCCCATAGACCGCCGCATGTCCGGCGCCTGGTCACTCTTAAAGTGACATATTTTTTTAAAAAACATTTTTTGGTATTTTTTTTTTTTACAGCTTGGGGGGGCGCCCGAGCGCCCCCTATGGACGGGCCGCCACTGGCCCAGATTCAGCATAGATTGCGCTTTATTTGCGCGGGCACAGGGCAACGATTTTGCCCTGCGCCCACGCAAGTATTTTGCGCTGCCCTCGATTCACGGAGCAGCAGCTCCGTGAACTGCGAGGGTGCGCCGGCAAATTTGCCCGGCGTAAGCGCGCGCAAGTTAAATGATCCCGCCGGGGGCGGGAATCATTTAAATTGGGCGCGCTCCCGCGCCGAGCGTACAGCGCATGCTCCGTCGGGAAACTTTCCCGACGTGCATTGCGGCAAATGACGTCGCAAGGACGTCATTTGCTTCAAAGTGAACGTGAATGGCGTCCAGCGTCATTCACGAATCACTTACGCAAACGCCGTGAAATTCAAATTTCACGGCGCGGGAGCGGCGGCTATACTTTAGCATTGGCTGCCCCTACTATTAGAAGAGGCAGCCTTGCGCTAAAGTAGCCGTACGGAAACTCCGTACCTGGCTTGCGCGGGGCCCGCGCAAGCTTGTGAATCAGTGGTAGTATGCAATTTGCATACTACACGCTGATACACAATGGGAGCGCCCCCTAGCGCCCCCCGCAAGAATGCAGCCTTATGCCGCGCAGATTTTAGGCTGCAGCCGGTGTAACGAGGTTCCTGAATCAGGAGCACTCGTTACACCGGAGCAAGTCAGCAATTGCGCCGTGTAACCTATGGTTACACCGGCGCAATTGCTTTCTGAATCTGGGCCACTGAGTATTGTTTATATATGTGCTTGTGGCAATCACAAGTATCATGCGGATGACTCATCCTCACATGCCTGGTATCACGTGCTTAACTGCAGTATTTCTTCACTTCCTATGCAGCAATATGTTAACCTATAGAAAATGTACAAGTCTTCTATGCCTTGTGTTCTTATAACACGTACAAAATTAGTAAACTCCTCCCATCCCCTCCCGTGTGGTCGTATAAGCTAAAATTCCCTTCAGTACTGAGCAACTAAAACTCAAAATATATTCTAATCTATGAGAGGACACTCTTCTGTGTAATCTCGTGTTTCTTTTTACCAATGTATTCTATCACCTTTTGGGGTTTAGGGCGAAGAACTGAAAGACATCAAAGTTGAGGATAAAGAAGAAGAAGAAGAAGAGAGGTTGGTGAGTGGAGATCAGCAGTCTATGGAGGAGGGGGAGATGAATATGGAAAGTAAACAGGAGGAATCTTCTCTACATAAGGACACAAGTAAGTAAAAAAAACACAAAATATAGAACCAGTTCCCATTATTATTTTACTTCCATAGCCCTCGTACACACGATCCAACTTCCAACCAACTTTTCCATGGATTTTTGTCTAAAGGGCGTTGGCCGCAAAATTGTTGTGCATACACACGGCCCAACTTTTACATCCAACATTCACCAAACCACGTGGTTTTTTCTGCTCTTTACTGCCACCCTTTGGGCAACTTCTGCTATTGTTGGATGATGTTTAGAATTGGTTCTGAGCAAGCGTGTTTGTACATCAGATTTTAGTTGGAACAACTTGCGTACACGCGATCGGGTAAACTGACGTAACAGACTTATTGGCCAACAATTGTTGAGCATGAAGAGCCAACTTTCACTGGGGTAGATTCAGAAAGCAATTTCGTCTGTGTAACCATAGTTACGCAGCGCAATTGCTTAGTTGCGCCGGCGTATCGAGTGCTCCTGATTCAGAAAGCTCGATACGCCGACTGCAGCCTAAGATATGACTGGCATAAGGCTCTTATGCCATCGTATCAGTGAGGCCCCGTAATCACGACCAAGCATGTCTGCTGAAACTGATCCGCGGACCAGTTTCAGCAGACATGTTTAGCCGTGTGTAGGCCCGAGCGGACCATTTTCGGGCGGATCGGACAGGTTTCCAGCGGACAACTGTTTCCTGGACTTGCTTTAAAACAGTCCGCTGGAAACCCATCCGCCCGGACATGTACGGTCGTCTGTACAGACCTACCGTACATGTCCTGCCGCCCGCCATACCTCGCATGCGTCGAATGACTTCGACGCATGCGTGGAAGCATTTTAAAGGCAGGCCGCCCACGTTGCCGCGTCATTGTCGCGGCGACACCGTGTCATCGACGCGGCGACACCGCGGACATGCCCCGCGTATTGTTTACGCGCGGACCTCTGTTCGATGGTGTGTACAGCCATCGAACAGAAGTCTCCGGGCAGACATGTCCGATGAAAACGGTCCCGGGACCGGTTTCATCGGACATGTCTGCTCGTGAGTACAAGGCCTAAGAGCTGTGAAAATGTGGAACAGACTCCCTCCAGAGGTGGTTCTGGCCAGCTCAGTAGATTGCTTTAAGAAAGGCCTGGATACTTTCCTAAATGTACAGAATATAACTGAGTACTAAGATTTGTAGGTAAAGTTGATCCGGGGAAAATCCGATTGCCTCTCGGGGGATCAGGAAGGAATTTTTTCCCCTGCTGTAGCAAATTGGATCATGCTCTGCTGTTTTTTTTTGCCTTCCTCTGGATCAACTGTGGGTATGGAGTTGGGTGTATAGGATTGTACTGTGTTTTTTATTTAGTTTGTTTATTTTTTGTGGTTGAACTGGATGGACTTGTGTCTTTTTTCAACCTGACTAACTATGTATCGTAGGCTGCATTCTTACGCTGGCCGCTAGGTGGCGTTCCCGTAGTGGTCAGCGTATAGTATGCAAATTGCATACTAACGCCGATTCACAACCCTACGCGCGCCCTGCGTACGCAGTTTACGTCGTTTCCGTTCGTCGGGTTCCGCGTAAGGCTGCTCCTGCTATTAGCAGGGGCAGCTAATGCTACGTATACCCGTCGTTCCTGCGTCGCAAAATTTGAATTTCACGTTGTTTGCGTAAGTGATTCGTGAATGCCGCTAGACGCCATTCACGTTCACTTGGAAGAAAATGACGTCCTTGCAACGTCATTTGCCGCCATGCATGTCGGGAAAGTTTCCCGACGGAGCATGCGCTCTGCGCTCGGCGCGGGAACGCGCCTAATTTAAATGATTCCCGCCCCCTATGGGATCATTTACATTAGGCGCCCTTACGCAGGGCAAGTTTACACAGCGCACACGCAATTTACGGAGCTACTGCTCCGTGAATCGCGGGTAGCGCAGGAAATTTGCGGGGGCGCAGGGCAAAAATGCTGCCCTGCGCCTCCGTAAAAAAGGGGCAAATCTACCTGAATCTGGGCCCATGTGTTTTTTCTGCTCTTTAACACCACCCTTTGGGCAACTTCTGCTATTGTTGGATGATGTTTAGAATTGGTTCTGAGCAAGCGTGTTTGTACATCAGATTTTAGTTGGACCAACTTGCGTACACACAATCGGATAAACCGACGTAACAGACTTATTGGCCAACAATTGTTGAGCATGAAGAGCCAACTTTCATTGTCGTTAATTCAGCCAATAATTGTCTGATGGAGCCAGGGGGAATCATGGGAATCATGGGGCCCTTTACACAGCTTCAGGCATGGGCCCCCTGGAGCAGAGAACTGGGGGGGGGGGTTGGGGGGGGTGCTGCCGCCTCAAATCGAGAAGCAGGGGGGGTGCCGCCGCTAATGGAGAAGTGGGGGTGCCACGAATTGGGGGGGGGGGGGGTTGCCCTGGGGCCCCTTACAAAAAGAGAAATCAAAAAAATATATTTAAAAAAAAATTATAAAAAAAGGGGGGTTGCCTGGGGACTTCCGGGCCCGTGGAAACCTCTGAGCCCTTTAATAAAAAGGAAAAAAAAAAGAAAGAAAAAAATAACCTCAGCCTGGGGACCTCTGGGCTCTTTAATAAAAACAAAAAAATATATATAAAAAAAATTCTTTTTTTTTTTTTATAAAAAAAAAAAAATGGGGGTTGCTATCTGGAGGGATGTCAAGGGTTAAGACAGTAACACATTGATTGCAGAAATGACGCTGTGTGTGTAAGAATGTCAAGTTTCAGGCGGATGACACTTCTATCACCCGCCTTAGATCACGGGTCTTTAACCACTTGCTTACTGGGCACATAAACCCCCTTCGTTCCCAGGGGAAATTTCAGCTTCCGGCACTGCGTCGCTTTAACTGACATTTGCACGGTCGTGCGACGTGGCTCCCAAACAAAATTGACGTCCTTTTTTCCCCACAAATAGAGCTTTATTTTGGTGGTATTTGATCGCCTCTGCGGTTTTTATTTTTTGCGCTATAAACAAAAAAAAAAAGACAATTTAAAAAAATATATATTTTTTTTACTTGTTGCTATAATAAATATCCCAATTTTTTTTTTAATATTTTTTTTCTCAGTTAAGGCCGATACGTATTTTTCGACGTCGCAATAAGCGACTGGTTTGCGCAAAAGTTATAGCGCCTACAAAATGGGGAACAGAATTATGATTTTTTTATTATTTTTTTTTTTACTTGTAATGGGGGCGGTCTGCGATTTTTATTGGGACTGCGATATTGCGGCGGACGTATCGGACAAAAATTTGGGACCATTCACATTTATACAGCGATCAGTGCTATAAAAATGCACTAATTACTGTATAAATGTGACTGGCAGTGAAGGGGTTAACACTAGGGGGTGAGGAAGGGGTTAAATGTGTAACCTGGGTGTGTTCTAACTGTGTGGGGGGAGGGGGTGACTGGGGGAGGTGACCGATGCTGTGTCCCTATGTACAAGGGACACAGATCGGTCTCCTCTCCTCTAAAAGCACGTGGAGCTCTGTGTTTACACACAGAGCTCCACGTCCCCGCTGTGTTACCGACGATCGCGTGTACCCGGCGGACATCGCGGCCGCCAGGTACACGCATCGGCTTCCCAGCGATGCGCCGGGACAGTGTTTACCCGCTGCGCGCCCCCATGCTAAGAAACATGTCCGCTGGAAGCCGATCCGATGGTCAGTACGACTCATCGGACATGTCCGCTGGCCCGAGAACCCGCGCATCACGTCGAAGTGATTCGACGCATGCGTGGAAGCATTGAACTTCTGGGTTCGCGCACGTCGCTGCGTCATCGTCGCCATCACCGCGTATTCTGTCCGCACGGAATTTGGTCTGATGGTGTGTACAGACCAAATTCTCCCAGCGGACATGTCTTTTTGAAAACGGTCAGGCGGACCGTTTTCATCGGACAGTCCCGTCGTGTGTGTACGAGGCCTCAGTCTTAGAAGCGTAGCCACACACCTCCCCCCGATGACCCAGTACCTTAACAGCATATGGCAACTGGTGAACTACAAGGCCCAGATAGTCCAAAGATGGCAGAGGCTGTTCCCCCAGCTACAGCCATCGGCGCTACGCTCAAAGTCTCTCCTTGTAACATCCTACTGTGTGGGACTGACCGTGCAACATCCCGTCAAAGACACCCCCTTGTTGCGTTCCGTTAGTAGGGGCAACAGCAGATATTCACAAGCTTCCTGACTCTCCTCCAGTTCCACCATTTGCTGTTGTGTTCCCACCGACCTTCTCTATGGTCCTTGGTCCACAGAAGAAATGCGGTTCATTGGCACAGTCCAGCAGTAGAAGTTCCATTACTCCTTCCTCCTCTGCAGTGCTAAAGAGGGATGGTCCTCACCAGGACTTTCTCCTCAACACTGGGTAGGCCCCAGAAGGAGGCCTCCACAACACACACTACTGCTCATCCTCTTTCCTCTCACCCCACCCCTCAGTGACATGTTACTTACCTCAGCTTATGTAGGAGGCCCACCCCCTGCCAATCCTGGTTGGAGATTGGTTGGAGCTCCTACACAAGCTGCCTGTCAGTCCAATCCCAGGCCCTGCCTCCTTCTCTGTACATTCTCCCCAGAGACAGGGGATGCGCCTCAGAACTAGAGCACAGGTGGCCACACCCACTGCTATACTAAACACTCCCTTGTTTTAAATCAAAACAAATAGGCCTAGCAGTAATGCACAGGCCTGTCTAAATTTGCCTGTACTAGAACCTGAAAACATAAAAACCATATTAAAGCACCTACCAAAAGGTAGTGGGCGCTACATTAGTCATCTGGAACCAGATTATTCCTTATTCACAGAGCTCTAAAAACAAAGCACCCCTTATGTTTACAGGAGGTTAGTTTTTTTCTATTTAATTTCACACAATCTATTCTGCTCACATACAAAATGGAGAATGTCACATTATTCTGTACAGGAAAAACTGAGAAACCCTAACTGCTGATAGTAAAAACATCATCGATGTACCTACCCCACCGCCCAATGTACTGTGGGTATTGAAAACCATTTGAAAGAATCAACTCTAGTCCTCACCAGAAGAAGGCAATTATATTTACCACAAATATTTACCACCAATGTTCACAATTAATGAGGAGGAGATACTGTACACCATATGAAAGGTCCATCTCCATTCCTCAATATAACGTCATGTTACCAACAAATGAGGAGGAGATACTGTACACCATATGAAAGGACCTCTGCCGGGTTAGCACCCCCCCCCCCCCATATAAAAAAAATTGACCTTTTTTTATGCAGTTTGTTAGATCTTTGTTAGATCAGGTTAGATCAATCATTGTTTGCGTTAGATCTCACACAGAAGAAGCAATATTAACAGTTATTTGCTGGGGGGGCTAACCCGTCATCAGCCCCCCCCCCCTTATCAAATTTTCTGGCCAAAAATCATTCAGGCTAATAGATATTCGTTAGATCCGGTAAGATCAACTGGTTTTAATGTTAGATCTCACATAATTAGAGACTTATTAAGTGATTAATGAGGGGGGGCTGGCCCCCCTTATCATTTTTTTGGCCAAAAATCATTCAGGCTAATAGATATTCGTTAGATCCGGTAAGATCAAGTGGTTTTAACGTTAATAAGTCTCTAATTATGTGAGATCTAACGTTAAAACCACTTGATCTTAACGGATCTAACGAATATCTATTAGCCTGAATGATTTTTGGCCAGAAAATTTGATAAGGGGGGGGGCTGATGACGGGTTAGCCCCCCCAGCAAATAACTGTTAATATTTCTTCTTCTGTGTGAGATCTAACGCAAACAATGATTGATCTAACCTGATCTAACAAACTGCATAAAAAAAAATCAATATTTTTTATATGGGGGGGCTAACCCGGCAGAGGTTATGAAAGGTCCATCTCCATTCCTCAATATAACGTCATGTTCCCAACAAATGAGGAGGAGATACTGTACACCATATGAAAGGTCCATCTCCATTCCTCAATATAATGTCATGTTCCCAACAAATGAGGAGGAGATACCGTACACCATATGAAAGGTCCATCTCCATTCCTCAATATAATGTCATGTTCCCAACAAATGAGGAGGAGATACCGTACACCATATGAAAGGTCCATCTCCATTCCTCGATATAACGTCATCTTCCCAACAAATGAGATGTAGACACTATAGACTAGGGGTCCCCAACCACCAAGCTGTGGGCCAGTACCAGTCTGTGGCCTGTTGATGGTGGCTGGTCCACACAGCAGGAGGTGAGCGATGACCGCAGTCCGGCTCAGACTATCACAGACCAAGGTCGCCACTCACCTACTGTTATGCTCCAGTATCACTTTGCCTGTGTGCCCTCTCCCGGGTCTCTCACACATCACAGTGCCTCTACCTTACTGCTTGACAACAGATGTATTTAGAAGGACACAAGGATCTCTACAAGGACATAGTGATGGGGAATCAGCCGCCCCTCACATCACCGGGTAAGAGGAGACTTGTAAAGGAGAGAGCAGTACGGAGGGTCCACCTAGATCCCCCATCATCTGATAAACACATAGAAACAATGTATTCAGTCAGTGTGTGTGTTTCCTACAGATGGATCCAGTAATGGGAACCCACCAGAGAGATGTCCCCGTCCTCTGTATTCCCGGGATACCACACAGGAAGATCACACCATCCCTCACCATCATCAGGTAGGTGGAACTGAGCAATTGGAACTCAAAATGTATTCTAATCTATGGAGGACATTCTTCTGTGTAATCTCTTGTTTCTTTCTATCACCTATGGGTTTTAGGATGAAGAACCGAATGACATCAAAGTTGAGATTAAAGAGGAAGAAGAGAGGTTGGTGAGTGGAGATCAGCAGTCTATGGAGGAGGGGGAGATGATTACGGAAAGTAAACAGGAGGAATCTTCTCTACATATAGACACAAGTAAGTCATATAACACTAAATATAGAACCAGTTCCCATTATTATTTTACTTCCATGAGTATAAAGTTTGTATTTACATTGTTACATCAGAGGAGAAAATGTCGATGTCTACTGAATTCACCCAGGAGGAAGACAGAATAACCATATAAAGATCGAACCTCATTTTCTTTAGTTTAAACGTGTTCTTTCCTTATCCGAAAAGGCAATATTCCTACAACTAAGAGCCGGTTCACACTGGGGCGATCCGACTTCCAGCGCGACTTCCAGAGGCGATTCCGACACGACTTGAATGTGAACCACAGGGCGATCTGAGGCGATCTGGGGCGATTTATAAATCGCCTCCAGGACAGGGAATGTCAGAAATGGCCAATCAGAGCTACTAAGCTCTTCTGACATCATTCTTCTTCCTGTTTGATTTCTTCTTCCCTGTTCCCTTGTGTCTAAAATGCTCTCTGTGCGTTACAATAGATCAGGGATCTATTGTTGTTGGGGGATATGTTGTTCCTGCCAGGGATCTAGTTTTGTCAAGGATCTATTGTTGTTCTCATGTGAACTTGTGTTCCCATCAGGGATCTATTGTTGTTGGGGGATCTGTTGTTCCTGCCAGGGATCTAGTTTTGTCAAGGATCTATTGTTGTTCTCATGTGAACTTGTGTTCCGATCAGGGATCTATTGTTGTTGAGGGATCTGTTGTTCCTGCCAGGGATCTAGTTTTGTCAAGGATCTATTGTTGTTCTCATGTGAACTTGTGTTCCGATCAGGGATCTATTGTTGTTGAGGGATTTGTTGTTCCTGCCAGGGATCTAGTTTTGTCAAGGATCTATTGTTGTTCTCATGTGAACTTGTGTTCCCATCAGGGATCTATTGTTGTTGAGGGATCTGTTGTTCCTGCCAGGGATCTAGTTTTGTCAAGGATCTATTGTTGTTCTCATGTGAACTTGTGTTCCTTTCAGGGATCTATTGTTGTTGGGGGATCTGTTGTTCCTGCCAGGGATCTAGTGTTGTCAAGGATCTATTGTTGTTATCATGTGAACTAGTGTTCCGATCAGGGATCTATTGTTGTTCTTGTCATTTGAAGTAGTGTTCCTGTTAGGGATCTACTTTTTTGGGGAATCTATGGTTCCTGTCTGCATCTACTATTGCCAGCATGGGATATACTGTTCCTGCCAGGGGATCTATTGATGCCGGTGTGCTCTATTGTTGCTGTCTTCAAGAGGGAGTTCATGCCGCCATCCTCTGTGCAAACAAGTGGCATGTATGGAACTACAACCAGCATGCCTAGGCAAGGAAAATAGACATATAATAAAAAGGTTAAACTTACTTTTGGCAGTGCGGTCGGTCTCAGACAATATGCCCCAATCCTCAAAGGTCAGGCGAGAAATGTCCAGCCAGGCATTGTCCCTCTTCATTTGGTCCTTGTAAAAGGGGTCCCTCTTGTCGTAGAGGCATGGTCTCTCTTTTACCAGCCTCATAAGGGACTCATTATCCACGGCCTCTTTCCTAACTGACAGCCATGCTGCAAACAGAGACAACGTACTAAGAAAGTGAAAGTAATCCTTGCCAAGAAGGTGGGAAGAAGGTGGGGGCTGCCTGGGGACAGGGGAGTACCTGGTGGCTTCTGGGTAAACTCCTCTCTGCTTCTGGCAAAATCGCCTCACTATGAACAGTGATCAGACTTGAAAGCTACTTCCATTGAAATCAATGGGTAGGAATCGCCTACAAGTCGGATTGAAGTCGTACAGGAACTTCTTTTGAAGTCGGATCGCCTTGAGTAGTGTGTATTAACACCAGTCCCATTCACTTGCATTGTTTTTCTTGACAGCACGACTTGGGACGACTTGAGGCGATTTCAAGTCGGATCACAAATCGCCCCAGTGTGAACCGGCTCTAATAGTAGTCATATACAGCAGTGGTGGCTGGTGCGTAACATTTTTTGGGGACACAAACTGAGAAATGAAACTGTTAGTAATGCAGGACTGTAAATAGCCATTTATCAGGTGATTATGTATCATTACTGCTAGAAACAACTGTGCCCATCATATGCAGCCTCACTGTGCCCATCATTTACAGCCTCACTGTGCCCATCATATACACCCCTCACTGTACCCGTCATATGCAGCCTCACTGTGCCCGTCACAGTAGGCCAATCACATCCACATTTCAAGTAAAATAAAATAAAACCGCTTAACATAAGGTGTCCTCATCAGAGCCTCCTTTTACATCAGGTGTCCCAATAAAAGTCCCCCTTTACAGCATTTGCCCCTCTACATCAGATGTCCTCATCAGGGTCCTCCTTTACAACAGGTGTCCTCATCAGAGGACATTTTAATGTAAAGGAACCTTACGCTTACGGAAACGACGACGACGCGGCGCAAATTCGTTCGCGAATCGGCGTATCAGGCTCATTTGCATAGTCAAATGAGAACTGAACGTAAACGCCACCTAGCGGCCAGCATCGAATTACATCTAAGATCCGACGGTGTAAGTGACTTACACCTGTCGGATCTACGCCGTATCTATGCGAAAATGATTCTACGCATAGATACCCAGGGCCAAAAACAGAGATGCAACGGTGTTTCCTGAGATACACCGTCGTATCTCTTCTGAGAATCTGGCCCAAGGTGCTTTGGGGTCGGGGGGGGCCACAGAGCGCCCCCCTGCCCCAAAGCACCCACACTCCATGTTGAGGGTATGCGGCCTGGTACGGTCCAGGAGGGGGAGGGGGCGCTCGCTCGTCCCCACCCCCTTTCCTGACCGACCGGGATGCGTGCTCGGATAAGGGTCTGGTATGGATTTTGGGGGAACCCCCATGACGTTTTTTCGGCGTAGGGGTTCCCCTTAAAATCCATAGCAGAACTAAGGGCCTGGTATGCTCTTGGAGGGAAACCCATGCTGTTTTTTTATTTAAAATATTGCGTGGAGTTCCCCCTCATGATTCATACCAAACGGAGCTGACACAATGCACTGCGATTACCTGCGGTTATGTGCAGATAGCTGTGCCAAATCGTTCCTGGACGCAGTCAATTTAATTTTTTCTATCTGTACCAAACCGCATGTAACGAAACCGCAGCTAAGCGCAGTGTGTGAAGGGGGCCATTGGAAAGCATTGTGTACTTTTAGCTGCGGTAGAAACCTCCAGCTAAAAGCACCATTCTATCCGTCCGTCCGTGTGAAAGGGGCCTTAGCCTGTGTGCCCTCTCCTGGGCCTCTCACCTCTCCAACTATGGCCTAGATTCAGGTACATTTGCACCCTCTTACGGAGGCGCAGTGTACCGTTTTTACGCTACGCCTCCGTAAATTACCTGCGCTACGCTTCATTCACGAAGCAGTAGCTCCGTAATTTGCGCGGGCGCTCGGTAAAAATAGCCGGCGTAAGCGCGCGTAATTTAAATGATCCCGTAGGGGGCGTGGATCATTTAAATTAGGCGCGTTCCCGCGCCGAACGTAGTGCGCATGCTCCGTCGGGAAACTTTCCCGACGTGCATTGCGGCAAATGACGTTGCAAGGACGTCATTTGCTTTAACGTGAACGTAAATGGCGTCCAGCGCCATTCACGATTCATTTACGCAAACAACGTAATTTTCAAACATCGCGGCGCGGGAACGACGGGTATTCTTAGCATTGGCTGCCCCTGCTAATAGCAGGATCAGCCTCACGCGGAAACCGACGAACGCAAACAATGTAAAATGCGTACGCCGGGCGCGCGTACGGTTGTGAATCTGCGTGAGTATGCAATTTGCATACTCTACGCTGACCACTACGGGAACGCCACCTAGCGGCCATCGTAAAAATGCAGCCTATGATACGACGGCATAAGAGCCTTATGCCAGTCAGATCTTAGGCTGCAGTCGGCGTAACGAGCTTTCTGAATACAGAAAAGTCGTTTACTAAGCAATTGCGCTGCGTATCTATGGATACGCAGACGCAATTGCTTACTGAATCTACCCCTATATCATTTAATCGGGAGGGAAGGGGGCAGGAGATCTGGAGAGAGAGTGGGAGTCTTTTCATGTTACCAAGCATCCAGATCTGCAGCTCCTCCCACCCCCTGCCCTGCTGATTGGATGACAATCTCGGTGGGGCGGGAGGGATGATAACTGCCTCTGTACCTGCTGAAGGTAGGACTGTGCAGGGGAGGGAGAGATTTAAAGAGGCAGTGATGGGGGGACCATGACTGTCTGCAAGGGGCACTGTAATGTAAAGGGGCACAGTGATGGGGGAGCGGGGCTGTGATTGCGGGGGGGGGGGACCCTAATGTAAAGGGGCACTGTGATATAAAGGGGACCGCACTGTAAAGGGACATTGAATACAAGATTCCAACAATTCTTCTAACATTTATTGTAAAATTGTTTCTCAGCAGATGACCATAATGTCCGGAATACGTCTGAGGAATCTTCTGATAAATCACATACCAGGACTCTAAGATTTCACAGTAGAAATACTTTAATAGATCCGTCTATTCCCGAGGAATCTTCTTCAGGGCAGGAAGGAGATCACACAGAAGAGAGGTCATTGTCATGTTCAGTGTGTGGGAAACTTTTCACAAAAAAGAGCAAATTTCTTAGACACGAGAAATATCACACCGCTGAGCGTCCCTATTCATGTTCAGAGTGCGGGAAATGTTACACTCAGAAAACAAAACTTTCTATACATCAAAGAAGTCACACGGGGGAGCGTCCTTATTCATGTTCAGAGTGCGAGAAATGTTTCACTGTGAAAGGAAAACTTCTTAGACACCAAAAACTTCACACAGGGGAGAGTCCCCATTCATGTTCAGAGTGCGGGAAGTGTTTCACCACAAAACATTACCTTCATATACATCAGAGGATTCACACAGGTGTACGTCCCTTTCCATGCTCAGAATGCGGGAAATCTTTCACTAGCAAGCAAAATCTACTTTCACACCAGAACAGTCACACGGGTGAGCATCCCTTCTCATGTTCAGAGTGCGGGAAAGGTTTCACTCTGAAAGGAAAGCTTGTTATACATCAGAGAATTCACACAGGTGTGCGTCCCTATTCATGTTCAGAGTGTGGGAAATGTTTCTTTCGGAAAGATGAGCTACTTCAACATCTTAGAATGCACACGGGTGAACGTCCCTTTCCATGTTCAGAGTGCGGGAAATGTTTCACTGAGAAAAAAATTCTTCTTAGACACCAAAGAATTCACACAGGAGAGGGCTCTTATTCATGTTCAGAGTGCAGGAAATGTTTCTCTGACAAACGAAATCTTATTGCACACCAGACATGTCACACGGGTGAGTTTCCCTATTCATGCTCAGAGTGCGGGAAAGGTTTAGCTAATAAAAGAAATCTTATTAGACACCAGAAGCTTCACACGGGTGAGCGTCCCTATTCATGCTCAGAGTGCGGGAAAGGTTTCATTAGAAAAGATAAACTTCTTGTACACCAGAGAGATCACACGGGTGAGCGTCCTTATTCGTGTCCGGAGTGTGGGAAATGTTTTAAATGGAAATTTTCATTCGATGAACACCAGAAGACTCACACGGGTGATCGTCCCTATTCATGTTCAGAGTGCGGGAAATCTTTCTCACAGAAAGGAACCCTTGTAAATCACCAGAGAATTCACAAGGGTGAGCGTCCTTATTCATGTTCAGAGTGCGGGAAATCTTTCACGACGAATGGAAACCTTGTGCACCATCAGAGAATTCACACAGGTGAGCGTCCTTATTCATGTTCAGAGTGCGGGAAATCTTTCAAGTCGAACGAAAACCTTGTGCACCACCAGAGAATTCACACAGGTGAGCGTCCTTATTCATGTTCAGAGTGCGGGAAATCTTTCTCACAGAAAGGACCCCTTGTAAATCACCAGAGAATTCACAAGGGTGAGCGTCCTTATTCATGTTCAAAGTGCGGGAAATCTTTCATGACGAATGGAAACCTTGTGCAACACCAGAGAACTCACACGAGATAACGACCTTTCTCATGATAACAGTGGTGTGTTGGGGGAGGGGCGGAATATATTGAATGTTTTTCAGGTTCGGTTTGATAGATCTGAGTCTGCAGGGATTGAATTCTAGTAATATGATCCTCTAAACATACAGAGATGACTCGGTCCCGCACTCACACAGACTGCACCATACAACTAAACTGTGCCAATACATGGCCAGATATGACAATACATGGACAACACTTCTTATTGGTTGATATCGGTTTCTGTACATTATTTGTTCTTGTTATGTTTTACTGAAGAAGCAGGCTTCTCATTGGTCAAACAAATATTTCATTATTTTGTTTTGTTTATTATCTTGAATTATACATGTTTTGATTTAGATTCTAGCTTATTTTTTTTATTGTTTAATAACCACTTGAAGACCGTCGCACCCCAGTTGATGTCTTTTTAGACGAAACGCGTCGGGACCGCACGCCAGCACCAGCTGCCTATACCACGCATACATTTATCATTTACATACATTTAACATTTACCCTCTCTCTGTTTTCTGTTCATTTCGGATGAATTTTTATATATTTTAAATGTTTGTATTTTTATATTTTTTTGATCATCGTTTTTACATTGGAGTGTTTGTTTTGAATAAAGCTTGTCAGCTTTTTTTGGATTTACACTATGTGGAGGCCTTTTGTTCTTTTTACATGCCTCTCAAGTTAGGCGCAATCCTAGCTTGATACATTATGGTCTCAACATACCGGATTTGGATGCTGCAGCAGTTGATCCGATACAGAAGTTTTGGTTCCAGTGGAGAAAAGGAGGTGTTCTACAGATCCAGTCCCTACTGTCCTTGGTGTGACTAAGCGCAGGTGATCCACCGCCGTATGGTGAGTTGGGTCCACTTCGGCGGGTAGGAGTATTTATTTCTCCCCCTGCCCATTGGTGAAGGCACTCCTGGGTGACATTTCCTTTAGCACACCAAGCATATAGAGATTGTTTAGAAGTACGGTGTACAGTGTGGACAAGACCCCCTCCATTTGGACACTCATCTGACGAACTGTTTCAATGCTTACATGCTTACAAGCTGTTTGACTTTGATGATCTGTGTTTGAGGACTGTTCGTTTCACTCCTCACAGTTATTTTATGTTAATCACTATGGTATATATGCACTAACTTCACTGCTGGTTATCTTTTTGTATTTTTTTTTATTAATTTTTTTTTGACAGAGTGCATCTGTGTTGATTTCACCTTTTTTTCCCACATATTTCACGATATATGTGGAGTTACACTTTAACCACTTAAGCCCCGGACCAATATGCTGCTAAATGCCCAAAGGCGTTTTTACAATTCGGCACTGCGTCGCTTTAACAGACAATTGCGCGCTCGTGCGACGTGGCTCCCAAACAAAATTGACGTCCTTTTTTCCCCACAAATAGAGCTTTCTTTTGGTGGTATTTGATCACCTCTGCGGTTTTTATTTTTTGCGCTATAAACAAAAATAGAGCGACAATTTTGAAAAAAATTCAATATTTTTTACTTTTTGCTGTAATAAATTTCCCCCAAAAACATATATAAAATTTATTTTTTTCCTCAGTTTAGGCTGATATGTATTCTTCTACCTATTTTTGGTAAAAAATCGCAATAAGCGTTTATCGATTGGTTTGCGCAAAATTTATAGCGTTTACAAAATAGGGGATATTTTTTTAAATTTTTTTTTTTTTACTACTAATGGCGGCGATCAGCGATTTTTTTCGTGACTGCGACATTATGGCGGACACTTTGGACAATTTTGACACATTTTTGGGACCATTGTCATTTTCACAGCAAAAAATGCATTTAAATTGCATTCTTTATTGTGAAAATGACAGTTGCAGTTTGGGAGTTAACCACAGGGGGCGCTGAACGTTTTAGGCTTCACCTAGTGTGTGTTTACAACAGTAGGGGGGTGTGGCTCTAGGTCTGACATCATCGATTGTGTCTCCCCTATAAAAGGGATGACACGATCGATGCGCCGCCACAGTGAAGCACGGGGAAGCAGTGTTTACATACGGCTCTCCCCGTTCTTCAGCTCCGGGGAGCGATCGCAACTATAAACGAATAGCCGCACCGTCGTCCCGGATCGCTCCCCGAGGGAATCCGCCCGCCGCTCGCAGCGGGGGGGGGGGGGGGTCCCGATCGGACCCACGGAAAGGCAAGGACGTATATATACGTCCTTCTGCCTGTCCGTGCCATTGTGCGGACGTAAATAGTCGTGCGGCGGGCGTTAAGGGGTTAATATATCCCTTCTCTTTTTTGGGCTATATGCATTGTTTATATATGTGAAGGGTCCATTAACGATTTCATGTGCACATTATGATTCTCACACCTTTTATAGGTTTATTGGTGTCACCCTCTTTTTGATGGTTGATTGCATCTATTAAACTTTCACAGCGCTACACTTTATATTTTTATTGCTTTTATACAATTTTTTCGGATTGTGGTGTTTAGCAGCCATTGTTATATAATTTTTGTTTGTGGCTCAATTTCTTGATTCCTATATTTCTAATAGTTTTTTTTATTGTTTATTAACCACTTGAAGACCACCATTTTATACCCCCTTCCTGTATACGCAATTCTTTCATTTTTAACACAGTGATATGTGACTGACAATTACTCGGTCATGAATATAATGAATTTTATATTATTTTTATGAGACATGTAAAGCTTTCCTTTTAGTTGTGTTTCTCCACCACTTTTACTATACAGTATAATGGAAAAGAGACAAAAAATGTAGAATAAAAGGCATTTTTCTTAGTTTCTCTCATAAAAAATGCAAATAAATAATCTTTCTTCGTTAATTTAGGGCAAAATTTATTTTTCGATATTTCTTTGGTAAAATACAAAGCAAATAAGCGTATATCATATACTCTGTGGGGTTTATTTACTAAAGCTGAACAGTGTAAAATCAGGCTCAATTCTGCATAGGAACCAATCAGCTTCCTGGTTTTATTGCCAAAGCTTAATTAAACAAGCTGAGGTTAGATGCTAAATTTTAAATATAGAACAAGTGCAGCATAGTCAAATAAAGTTACCAAAATGTATAGTAAAATAATAGTCCAAAGAATTGATGAACAAAAGAATCCACAGCATTCGCAGAATCCTTCACCAGTGGTCTAAAATGAATGACAATCCCTCCACCTTCGGTCGCACTAAATCCTCTCACCTTAGGAAATGGACCCCCTAAACGAACAGGTAGTCATGCAGGCAAAACCAAAAAGGTTAACATGAATCGTGGACCTCTCACGCGTCTCCTTAAGCTCAATACGAGTGCCAGATCCAAATGTAATCTCCTTATACTCAGCGTATATTGCCAGAACATGTATAATAAAAAGTAGGGATCTAAGTGCTCTCTGTTTGATAACAGTTGATTTATTGTAGATAGTTAAAAAACTACTCACATATAAAATGTTTAAAAACGGCAATAACAAATCCAGCATGCATGACTTTTCCTAAGGACAGCAGCGGGTGACGTCATAAGCAGCTCCTTCCCCCGTACGCGTTAAGTTCACTTGGAACTTGCTCAGGACAATGTGGAGGGCCTCAACTTCGTATTTGTGGCAGATGAGACCTTTGCTCTTGGGGAGGCCTCAGCGGCACCTGTCATGTAATTTATAGAGTGTTGCCACCATGGTAACGGCCCACACAACTACAGTAGCGGCCGAAGAAATGGCGGAGCATGGCTAAAACGTCACACGTCAGCCTGTCGAATAGCGCCGCTTCCATAAGCATGGCCGACCATTCACTAGATGGCTCAAAACATTGATTTAAATGCCAATCAGAAAGGACTTATCAGCCAATCAGGAGAAACATCTGTGCTAAAAAGTTAAAATTATAAATCTCAAATGGTCACGTTGTCTAAAATATGTTCATCCTGCAACCTGCACAGGAATTAAACCAATAACATAAGAAGAAACATAGAAGTAAGAGTATCGCCTTCTTGTGGCTAAAGAAAATCATTACAATAATATTCATAATAAATACAAAGCAATATTCTCCTACCAATTAATCTAAAGATTATTACTAAAAGATCTATCAAAATAGTCATAAATAATTTAATAAAGTCAGATTATATAAAAAAGATAAATAGAAAAAATATAGACAAAAAAATAATCAAATTATATATATTTTAATCCACAGTAATGAGGACCTCATTTATCTGAGATAAAACAGTTTAAGTCGAAATCGACATTTAAACCATCAGGAGTCAAAACTTTGGCCTCCACTATCCAGAAAGATTCTCGTTGGGTAATGTGGCGGATATAATTTCTACCCCTCCAGTGTCGATCTACTCTTTCGATCCCCCAGAATTTCAGACATTTGGGGTCCCTATTGTGACACTGACGAAATTGTCTGGAAATGCTGTGAGTTCGAAGACCTCTCTTGATAATATTCACATGTTCACCGATCTGGATACTCGAAAGACCTCAAGGTACGGCCTATATGCTGGTACCCACAATTACATTCCAGCATATAGACGACCCCAACGTTATTACATGTAATAAGATTTCTAATTGTATAAGATTTTTTCGTAGAAAAAAAAAGCAAATTCCTTACGTTTTTTTATGTTAAATTTAAATTGTTTACATGCGTGACAGCGTCCACAGGCATAAAAGCCTGTAAGAAATGAAAAAAAAAAAATATCCCTTAAAGGGGTAGTAAAGGTACAATTATTTTTCCCCTAAATAGCTTCCTTTACCTTAGTGTCCTTATTGTAACCCTTTTGTTGAAAATCTATCAGCCAAAATATTTGATTGTGATAAAAAATCTTTATTGGAGGAATGTTGCAGAGCCAGCTTTTATGGTGGCAGCTATCCAACGGGATATACCCGTCAGAGGGCTTAAAATAATTGCGCGTCTTAAAAATATCTCCTTCTTTAAAAATCTCCAGATCAAGGAACACGATTTTCTGGGAGATTGAGGTTAGATGCTGCCAATCAGCATCTAACCTCAATCTCCCAGTAAATCGTGTTCCTTGATCTGGAGATCTTTAAAGAAGGAGATATTTTTAAGACGCACAATTATTTTTATTTTATATATTTTATATTTATTTTATATATTTTATTTCAAATATTATTATTCCTATGCAGAAGTGAGGCTGATTTTGCACTCTACAGCTTTAGTAAATAAACCCCTGTGTGAAAGTTATAAAGTCTTCAAACTATGGTATATATACTGTATTTGAAAACAAATCAATCTTGATGTTTGGTCTCAATTATTGAGGCCCTAAAATGCCAGGACAGTACAAATACCCCCAAAATGACACCTAAGTAGATAGTCCAAGGTATTTAGTAAGAGGCATGCAGAGTTTTTTGATGCTGTAAGTTTTTGCCACCATCTTTTTGAAAAGTAAAGAAATTAAATAAAATCTGGTTTTATTTAACAATCTCTATTTCTCACACACAACATGGGTATACTTACACTTACACATCAAAACACTTTCTTCTACTCCTTTCAAGCATGAGGATATCACATTTGTGAGACTTGTTATATGTCTAGATGCATAGAGGGGTCCAAAATCCAAGGAGCACCTTCAGGCTTTCAAAGTGCATAAATGTTGCAGCTGACTTCCCATCACATTTCTTGAGGCCCTGCAGTGTCAGGATAAGAGAAACACCCACAAAATGACCACATTTTGGAGAGTAAACACCCCAAGGTATCTTTAAGAGGCATGATGAGTCTTTTGAGGATTTCATTTTTCTGCCACAAGTTTTTAGAAAATACAGGAAGAAATTTTTTTTTTTATTTTTTTTACACAAACCTGTCAATTAATAAAATTTCACCCAAAATATATTCCACTACTCAGTTAAGTACAGTGTATAGTACAAAACAAAAAGCATTCATTTGAATTGTATAAGAGACTGTTAATATCTCTTCCATCACTCTAATTTTTATGATTTATCAGTATTTACATCAACAACTAGAGCCCATGTACTGATGATCAAGGCAGCTGATAGATGGACATAGGGAGGACAAAAAGTCCAGGAAAGGGGCCATTAATATATTGTCATTTTGTGATGTGTTTGGCATTATAGCTCCCTCATGGCTCCAACAAAAAACTACTACAGAAAATACATTCTACTACTCCTCCCAAGTATGGGAATTACACATATGTGAGACATTTTCAATTTTTTAACTGATTATGTATTGAATTTTTAAGGGCTTAACTACATAGAGAAGCCCGAAATCCAAGGAGTACCTTCAGACTTTTAAGGAGTTTATCACCCTCCTAAATAGGTTGCTAGAATGATTAGGAAAATGTAGTTCTTTTTGGCTGTAGAACAGTTTGTGATTGCTTTGGGCTGTTCTGGGTTTCGCTGGCTGCAGGTTTAATTATTTCCCCTTGCCTTCTGAAGGATTCTAGAATGTAGTGGGCTGGATGAAGCAAATCAGCAGCCCAGTGGATGGTCTTCTTCAGGTGTTCATCGTGGTCCCAGCTAGTCCAGAGCTAGGGGGCTACTTCTGAGGATCCTTTCTAATCAAGGGATTTCTCTTGGGATCTGGTCTGGAGAGCTCAGTGGTGAATGTTGGACTGATATTGGAAGGGGACATTCAGTTATGCAGAAACATTGTGTGTACAGATCACAGACCAGGAGACGTCTAGATTATTTTATTGAGCCAGAAAGAGTGACTGTTGTTGCGTGCCTTGCTGTCTATGCATTAAACTGGGGAATGAACTTTGGGCAAACAGGGGCTTCTTCGGGGTGGGCACTACAGGGGCATAAACAACACATTTAATTCCCAGATTACCTATCACATTTTGGAGACTATGGAGCACAAGGACAGTAGAAACGCCAACAAAATTTGGAAAGTAGACTTTCTAAGATGTAAAAGACACAAGGTGAGCTTTTTTAAGTTGTACATGTTTGCCATAATCTTATTTAACAAATTAACCAGTTATTATTAAACATGCAGCATGGGAATACTTCCAATGACACCCAAAAAACACACTCCTCTACTCCTCCCCAGTATGAGGTTGCCACATATGTGAGACTTTTACAGAGCCTGACCACATAGAAAGATCCAAAATCCAAGGAGCACCCTTAGGCTTTCTAGGGTCAAAAATTACACATCTAATTATCTGACCTATCACATTTTGAAAGCCCTGAAGCACGAGGACAGTAGAAACATTCACAAAATTACCACAATTTGGAGACGTAACACCCCAAGGTATTTCATTTTTTTGGCACACGTTTTAGTAAAATGTAGAAAGAAAATTAAATGTTCCTTTTTTTACACAAATTTGTCAATTAATAAAATATGTAAATACACAGTATTGGAATACTAACAATTACACTCCAAAACACATTCTTCTACCCCTCCCAGGTATGGGGATGGCACATGTGTGAGACTTCTTTTAATGTCTTGATTGATTATGTGCTCACTAAACCAAGGGTGCGTATAAGTCCAAAAATGTCCAAGGCACTAGGGCAGGCTTCTTGGTGGAGATTAGCAGATTCTGAATATCCCCATTGAGAACGTCTGTTAATGACGAAACGTCGTCAGGGAAGGCGCACACTGACGCTACCGCGTTCCATCTGAAGGAGGAAGGGCTCCTATTGCCGGCTGGCACATATACACTCTTTTAATCATGAGATGTTTGTAAGTACATGTCTTATGCATTTTTATTAAAAATTTGTACGGTATCACGCTATGGTCCGTTTTTTTTATATACCGAGGATTTGTTCATTCATTGATGTGGTGTATTTCGAGATCTGCTCCCTGGATCCCTCCCCAGTCTGATGCTAATCTGATGTGGAGCCTCTTTTGAATAAAATCTATCTACAGCCTAATGTTTGGGTGGTTCTGGTAAACGGTTTTCCGTTTGGTGGTGGTATATTCACACTGAAGTTTTGCTGACACACGGTGGTGCTGCTACAAACTTTTTACTGGACTGGATGTGTTTTTTTATTCATATTACTTATCATCATTGCCTTTTACCAGCCTGGCATCTCGTTTCCTACTTGGCGCAGTTTACTTTTACACAGATTCTCAATATACAAGGACAAAAACAAAAAGCAGAGAAGCGCCTCTGAGTGCAGTAAGACTGTATTTTAAAAGACCCCACAACAGGGCTACTTACAATAGATGGGTAAACAACAGGCAGATCAATAGGTGTAGGTCCAGGACGCCAGTTGGAGCAGGCTGCGGGAGCTGCTGGTACCGCCAGATGGAATGTGACAGAAGTCCCTGTGTGGAGGAGGAAGTTGCCCGAAGTCTTTCCAGAAGTGGGTGGGCAGCCAGGAGAAGGACGACACAGGCAGGGCTCGGGACCAGAATGCAACGCGTTTCGGAGCATGCGCTATACCTCATAGGGGCATGCAGGCTCCCTTCTTAAGCAAATAACAACACCTAATGATGTGGTGTATATATACACAGACCAGCCGGCTGGAAGATTCCTGCCAGCTTGTGAAGAGAACTGAGCAAGGTACAGTATGTATATAAGAATTGAAAACACTAGTAAATCTTGTAACACATATACATACATAATAATAAATGATAAAGGATATATTAGATAGACATATGTGCAAATAAATCATTACAGACATTTCATGGGGTAAAAGGTAAGACTATAAAACTATAACTTTATAAATACAGTCCAGAGATATGTTATATAATTTGATTGAAAGTTATGTCCGAATACCAATGGCCTCTGGTGTGCAGGGTTACGGATCATGAACACTGTTACTGTCTGCACTCATCTGTTGACACTGTACTGGGGTGGCAGCGATCAGAAACACTGTGACTGATTGCACTGGTCTGGTGACTTTGTACTGGGGTGGTGATAGTGTACTGCAGTTGGTAGTGATCAGGGACATTGGTTGGCTGCTCTGGTGACACTGTACTGTGCCGATCACTGGGATAACATTGTTTCCTCTCACAGACAATCGATGTAAGAAGAAACAGAGTTGTGGCTCCAACAAGCAGCATTTGGTCACATTTGTGATGGCTGTGATTGGTCACGGTGATCACATGCGACAAGGCCAATTTCATTGGTCCTGTGCCTTGCTCTGTGCTCTGCCGTGTCTGATGGAGTGATCACGGAGAACGCTGTTGCATGCTCTAGAGGACGCACATGAGCAGCGCAAAAGGGAGGCCATTCTAAAGTAGCCCATTACCTTTAGGAGTCAGCTGTCTCAAAACAACGTCATACAATATAGAATACAGAATACTTTTTAATCCCAAAGCGGAAAATGGGAAATTGTTACGGGGGGTAATAATAAATAAAAAGAAACATACATTTCACATAAATAATTATGCGACGAAAATAAATGTGCAATGTAAATTGTCTCCAGCATTGCTCCTATTATTTCTGGTCAGAGGCGGCCATTTTGCTGAAGCTCAGAGCCCCTGAGCAGCCGATTGTCCTCTGAAAATTCTGCACCATGCCTGAAAATAAAGAGCAAATGAGCATGTGCAGAGAAGGGTGAGATTATTATACAATATTATTATACAGAATTTATATAGCACCAACAGTTTACGCAGCGCTTTAAAATAGATGGTATATTACTGGATTTTAAACACTGATAGGCACTTATTTTTAATAATTTATATAGCTGTATGTGCAAAAGGGGCCAGCCTGAGGTGATCTAGCAGGACCTCATTTTCTGACCAAAGTTCCACTTTAAGCAACAAAGCTAAAGAAAAAAAATCAAGAAGCATCTGTCAACGGATTTAAAAACACCGGCTGCAGTGCATATTTTCTCCACAAGGTGGTGATCTCACTTATTGTCCATGGAATGCAGAGACAGGAAGTGATAGAAGATACAAACAGGAAGTGATGTCAACAAAGACAGGAAATGTAATCTACAGACAGGAAGTGATGTCCTCTACAGATGGAAAGCTTCTCGAGAGTGGAAAGCATACTGGAAGTGGAGGGAGATATTCCTGCAACCGATAGCAGAGAAGGTAATAAGATATTATTTTATATTTACACCCAGTAATCCCCGTCATGTCCGTCCTCTTCCTCCATAGTCATTGTGATGTCTTTTATCTCCAGAAGATGCTGATATACATTTATATAGAGGATTGTAATATTTACATAGATACATCCTACATATAGAACCATTTATTCAACTGTCCATCCAGAGCCTCTGGTTTATAGACCAGATACATCCTAGAGCTATTTATCCAACTGTCCATCTAGAGGCCAGATACATACTAGACCATATTTATCCCAGTACAGTCCAGATAATTCTCAGTTTGTTATCTGTCCAGAGATATATATCAGAAGGAGGTGAGTAATGCCCCGTACACACAATTGGAATTTCCAATGGAATTTTTCATCGGAATTTCATTCAAGCTGTCTTGCATACACACTGTCGGGCCAAATTCCGACCGTCCAAAACGCGGTGACCTAAAACACTACGACGAGCCGAGAAAAATAAGGTTCAATGCTTCCAAGCATGCGTCAAGTTGATTCTGAGCATGCATGGGTTTTTTTTTCCATCGGAGTTGCACACAGACCATCAGAAAAAAAATAAAACATGTTCTATTTCTAAACACAGATGGAAAAAGTCAGATGGGGCCCACAAAGATCGGAATTTCTGATGAAAATAGTCCATCTGACTTTTTTTTCATCAGAAATTCCAATCATATGTACGCGGCATAAGAGTTTGAGAGGTCACATGACATAATTTTTTTTTCCAATAATAAAATACAAGCCTGATCAGAGAGGTGAGGAGGATTCTGGGACATTTTTGGTGATCACTGTTATTACTTTCTATCTTTACACAGGATTTTTAAGTGGTGAAGAAAATATCTGGTGAGCCATTAACACCCAGCGGCTGGGAGGAGTGGGAGTATTTAGAAGGACACGAGGATCTCTACAAGGACGTTATGATGGAGAATCAGCCGCCCCTCACATCACCGGGTAAGAGGAGACTTTATTGTAAAGGAGAGAGCAGTACGGAGGATCCACCTAGATCCCCCATCATCTGATAAACACATAGAAACAATGTATTCAGTCAGTGTGTGTGTTTCCTACAGATGGATCCAGTAATGGGAACCCACCAGAGAGATGTCCCCGTCCTCTGTATTCCCGGGATTCCACACAGGAAGGTCACATCATCCCACACCATCATCAGGTAGGTGGGACTGAACATGTAGATCCAAAAGTGTATTCTAAGTTATGAGAGAACATTCTTCTTTGTGACTAGTTCCTTTTTATACAAGTATTCTATCATCTTTGGGTTTAGGGTGAAGAACTAAAAGACATCAAAGATGAGATTAAGGAGGAAGAAGAAGAGAGGTTGGTGAGTGGAGATCAGCAGTCTATGGAGGAGGGTTGTCCTCTGGATTCCCACAATTCTACACAGGAAGATCTCCAATATACAGAGAATGGGAGATCAAGAGATCAGGTAGATGGGGCTGGGCACAAAGAACTAAAAAATAATTCTATGGGAGAACATTCTTCTATGTCATCTCTTATTATTGGCAGCAGTGTTTCCAGATGTTATATTTTATCATCTCTGGAATTTAGAATGAAGAACGGAAAGATATCAAAGTTGAGGATAAAGAGGAAGAAGAAGAGAGGTTGGTGAGTGGAGATCAGCAGTCTATGGAGGAGGGGGAGATAATTAAGGAAAGTAAACAGGAGAAATCTTCTCTACATATGGACACAAGTGAGTAATAAACACTAAATATAGAACCAGTTCCCATTTTTATTTAATTTCTATGAGTATAAAGTTTGTATTTACATTGTTACATCAGAGGAGAAAAGGTCGATGTCTACTGAATTCACAAGAGAAAAAAAAAAATGTCAAAGCAGCAGCTGACCCCCAGGATGGTAGAATGTCCATATAAAGCTCGGCCTAATCTTCTTTAGGTTATAAAGATTCCTCCCTGATCCCAAAAGGCAATCAGATAGCTCACCAGATCAACATTCTAAAATAGTTTTCCTACAATTATTAGTAATCATAAGAAGAACATCCAGTCATTTTTCAGAGTCATCTAGAGCCAGACAATTCTTCATCCACAGAGCTCTAAAAACAAATCCCCTCTTCCGTATACAGAGATTTTTTTTCTATTTAATTTCAAGCAATCTGTGTTGCTCATGTACAAAATAGAGAACATCTTATCCTTCGGTACAGGAAAGACAAAGAAACCTTAAAGCAGGGGGGTTCACCCTAAAAAAAAATTCTAACATTACATCCAGCTCACTACCGACATTGACAGTATGCAGTTTTTTTGTTGTTGCTGTACATACCTTGTAAAGCTATTTTCATAGCCGGCTTCCGGGTAGTGAATCCCGCGGGAGTGGGCGTTCCTATGCCGCAGTTAGTGATTGACTTGATGACAAACACTATCCCCCCGTCGCATAAGGAGCGTCACAAGTTGCCGAAAGAAGCCGAACGTCGTGTTGGCGCTATACGGCGCCTGCGCACCGACGTTCGGCTTTTCGGCAACTTATGACGCTGCTTCTGCGACGGGGGGGGGGGGTAGTGTTTGTCATCACGTCAATCACTAACTGCGGCATAGGAACGCCCACTCCTGCGGGATTCACTACCCAGAAGCCGGCTAAGAAAATAGCTTTACGAGGTATGTACAGCAACAAAAAAAAAACCTGCATACTGTCAATGTCGGTAGTGAGCTGGATGTAATGTTAGAAATTTGTTTTTAGGGTGAACTCCCGCTTTAAGGTTTCTCTGTCTTTAACTGTTGACAGTAAAAACATCATCGATGTACCTCATCCATGTCCTGTAAAGAACACCAATCTGAGAGGAATGATTTGTAAATAAAACTGTAACAGAATTATCATGGAACGTATTCACAGTATCTGCCTACTGCAGCATGTCCTCAGTCTCCGACCTCATTTGCACCATGTTTATAGTCTCTACTACATACTACTGTAATATGTTCAGTCTGACAGATTTCTGTAGCTTTATATACACTGAATATTATGTGCCACCCTTTGGTTATATTAGGGGCTACACTTCAGGCCCCCTACGTCCAGCAAACTGACCACCACTTGTGTACATCATATGAAAGGTCCATCTCCATTCCTCAATATAACGTCATGTTCCCAACAAATGAGGAGGAGATACTGGACACTATATGAAAGGTCCATCTCCATTCCTCAATATAACGTCATGTTCCCAACAAATGAGGAGGAGATACTGTACACCATATAAAAGGTCCTTCTCCATTCCTCAATATAATGTCATGTTCCCAACAAATAAGGAGGAGATACTGAGATTGCAGGCTTGGCTGGCTTAAATCAGGTTTGGTCTCCACCCAGAGACTGGCCACATTAATCACCTTGCATGTGGACAGACAGACATGGAGATGGCCATATGAAAGGTCCCTCTCTGTTCCTCAATAACAATGTCCTCAATGCACAAAGTTCTATTTCTCTTCTGATTGCTCCTACTTGTATTCCGGAGCTCAAAGATTTAGAACTAGACCAACATATATGACTCCTGAATACAAGATTCCACATTTATTGTAAAATTGTTTCTCAGCAGATGACCATAATGTCCGGAATACGTCTGAGGAATCTTCTGATAAATCACATACCAGGACTCTAAGATCTCACAGTAGAAATACTTTAATAGATCCGTCTATTCCCGAGGAATCTTCTTCAGAGCAGGAAGGAGATCACACAGAAGAGAGGTCATTGTCATGTTCAGTGTGTGGGAAACTTTTCACAAAAAAGAGAGACCTTCTTAGACACAAGAAATGTCACACTGCTGAGCGTCCTTATTCATGTTCAGAGTGCGGGAAATGTTTAACTAGCAAACGAAACCTTCATATACATAAGAGAATTCACACAGGTGCATGTCCCTTTCCATGCTCAGTATGTGGGAAATGTTTCACTACCAAACAAAGTCTTCTTAGACACCAGAACAGTCACACAGGTGAGCGTCCCTATTCATGCTCAGAATGCGGGAAATCTTTCACGTTGAAAGGATACCTTGTGGATCACCAAAGAGTTCACACAGGTGACTGTCCTTATTCATGTTCAGAGTGCGGGAAATCTTTCTCACAGAAAGGACACCTTGTGCCGCACCAGAGAATTCACACAGGTGAGCGTTCCTATTCGTGTTCAGAGTGCGGGAAGTGTTACACTAGCAAACAAAACCTTCATATACATCAGAGAATTCACACAGGTGTACGTCCCTTTCCATGCTCAGTATGTGGGAAATGTTTCACGGCAAAAAAAAGTCTTCTTAGACACCAGAACAGTCACACAGGTGAGCGTCCATATTCATGCTCAGAATGCGGGAAATCTTTCACGTTGAAAGGAAACCTTGTGGATCACCAAAGAGTTCACACGGGTGAGTGTCCTTATTCATGTTCAGAGTGCGGGAAATCTTTCACGTTGAAAGGACACCTTGTGCAGCACCAGAGAATTCACACGGGTGAGCGTCCTTATTCATGTTCAGAGTGCGGGAAATCTTTCTCACAGAAAGGACCCCTTGTGCAGCACCAGAGAGTTCACACGGGTGAGCGTCCTTATTCATGTTCAGAGTGCAGGAAATCTTTCAAGTCGAAGGGAGAACTTGTGAACCACCAGAGAATTCACACAGGTGAGCATCCTTATTCATGTTCAGAGTGCGGGAAATCTTTCTCACGGAAAGGACCCCTTGTGTATCACCAGAGAATTCACACGGGTGAGCGTCCTTATTCATGTTCAGAGTGCGGGAAATCTTTCACGTCGAAAAAAAACCTTTTGCTACATCAGAGAGCTCACATGAGATAACGACCTTTCTCATGATAACAGTGGTGTGTTGGGGGAGGGGTGGAATATATTGAATGTTTTTCAAGTTCAGTTTGATAGATCTGAGTCTGCAGGGATTGAATTCTAGTAATATGATTCTCTAAACATACAGAGATGACTCGGTCCCGCACTCACACAGACCGCACCATACAACTAAACTGTGCTAATACATGGCCAGATATGACAATACATGGACAACACTTCTTATTGGTTGATATCGGTTTCTGTACATTATTGTTCTTGTTATGTTTTACTGAAGAAGCCGGCTTCTCATTGGTCAAACAAATATTTCATTATTTTGTTTTGTTTATTATCTTGAATTATACATGTTTTTATTTAGATTCTAGCTTTTTTTTTTTATTGTTTAATAACCACTTGAAGACCGTCGCACCTCAGTTGATGTCTTTTTAGACGAAACGCGTCGGGACGGCACGCCAGCACCAGCTGCCTATACCACGCATACATTTACCATTTACATACATTTAACATTTACCCTCTCTCTGTTTTTTGTTCATTTCGGATGAATATTTATATATTTTAAATGTTTGTATTTTTATATTTTTTTGATCGTTTTTACATTGGAGTGTTTGTTTTGAATAAAGCTTGTCAGCTTTTTTTGGATTGACTATGTGGAGGCCTTTTGTTCTTTTTACATGCCTCTCAAGTTTGACGCAATCCTAGCTTGATACATTTTGGTCTCAACATACCGGATTTGGATGCTGCAGCAGTTGATCCGATACAGAAGTTTTGGTTCCAGTGGAGAAAAGGAGGTGTTCTACAGATCCAGTCCCTACTGTCCTTGGTGTGACTAAGCGCAGGTGATCCACCGCCGTATGGTGAGTTGGGTCCACTTCGGAGGGTAGGAGTATTTATTTCTCCCCCTGCACATTGGTGAAGGCACTCCTGGGTGACATTTCCTTTAGCACCCAGCATATAGAGATCGTTTAGAAGTACGGTGTACAGTGTGGACAAGACCCCCTCCATTTGGACACTCATCTGACGAACTGTTTCAATGCTTACAAGCTGTTTGACTTTGATGATCTGTGTTTGAGGACTGTTCGTTTCACTCCTCACAGTTGTTTTATGTTAATTACTATGGTATATATGCACTAACTTCACTGCTGGTTATCTTTTTGTAATTTTTTTTTTTTTGACAGAGTGCATCTGTGTTGATTTCGCCTTTTTTTTCATATATTTCACGATATATGTGGAGTTACACTTTAATATATCCCTTCTCCTTTTTGGGCTATATGCATTGTTTATATATGTGAAGGGTCCATTAACGATTTCATGTGCACATTATGATTCTCACACCTTTTATAGGTTTATTGGTGTCACCCTCTTTTTGATGGTTGATTCCATCTATTAACTTTCACAGCGCTACACTTTAAGGCCCGGATTCAGAAACAAGATACAACGGCGTATCTCCTGATACGCCGTCGTATCTCTGCGTGCGGGCTGTCGTATCTATGCGCCTCAGAGAATCAGTTACGCATAGATATCCCGAAGATCTGACTGGTGCAAGTGTCTTACACCGTCGTATCTTAGGCTGCATAATCCCGCTGGCCACTAGGTTGCACTTCCGTATAGTCACGCGAGGATTATGCAAATTAGGTATTTACGCCGATTCAGAAACGTACGTCCCGCCCACGCATTTTTTTACGTCGTTTATGTTAGGATTTTTTCGGCGTACAGTTACCCCTGCTATATGAGGCGTAGCTAATGTTAAGTATGGCCGTGGTTCCCGCGCCGAGTTTTGAACATTTTACGTCGTTTGCGTAAGTCGTTCGTGAATAGGGCTGGACGTCATGTACATTCACGTCGAATCCAATACGTCCTTGCGGCGTACTTTGGAGCAATGCACACTGGGATATTTTACAGACGGGGCATGCGCCGTTAAAAAAAAACGTCAAAAACGCGGGATCTAAGTGCTCTCTGTTTGATAACAGTTGATTTATTGTAGATATTAAGTTAAAAAACTACTCACATATAAAATGTTTAAAAACGGCAATAACAAATCCAGCGGGTGACATCATAAGCAGCTCCTTCCCCCGTACGCGTTACGTTCACTTGGAACTTGCTCAGGACAATGTGGAGGGCCTTAACTTCGTATTTGTGGCAGATGCGGCCTTTGCTCTTGGGGAGGCCTCATCTGCCTCAGCGGCACCTGTCATGTAATTTATAGAGTGTTGTCACCATGGTAACGGCCCACACAACTACAGTAGCGGCCAAAGACATGGCGGAGCATGGCTAAAACGTCACACGTCAGCCCGTCGAATAGCGCCGCTTCCATAACCATGGCCGACCATTCACTAGATGGCTCAAAACATCGATTTAAATGCCAATCCAGAAAGGACTTATCAGCCAATCAGGAGAAACATCTGTGCTAAAAAGTTAAAATTATAAATCTCAAATGGTCACGTTGTCTAAAATATGTTCATCCTGCAACCTGCACAGGAATTAAACCAATAACATATAAGAAGAAACATAGAAATAAGAGTATCGCCTTCTTGTGGCTAAAGAAAATCATTACAATAATATTCATAATAAATACAAAGCAATATTCTCCTACCAATTAATCTAAAGATTATTACTAAAAGATCTATCAAAATAGTCATAAATAATATAATAAAGTCAGATTATATAAAAAAGATAAATAGAAAAAATATAGACAAAAAAAATAATCAAATTATATATATTTTAATCCACAGTAATGAGGACCTCATTTATTTAAGATAAAACAGTTTAAGTCGAAATCTACATTTAAACCATCGGGAGTCAAAACTTTGGCCTCCACTATCTAGAAAGATTCTCGTTGGCTAATGTGGCGGATATAATTTCCAGCCCTCCAGTGTCGATCTACTCTTTCGATCCCCCAGAATTTCAGACATTTGGGGTCCTTATTGTGGCACTGCTGAAAATGTCTGCAAATGCTGTGAGTTCGAAGACCTCTCTTGATATTATTCACATGTTCACCGATCCGGATACTCGAAAGGCCTCAAGGTACGGCCTATATGCTGGTACCCACAATTACATTCCAGCATATAGACGACCCCAACGTTATTACATGTAATAAGATTTCTAATTGTATAGGATTTTTTTTGTAGAAAAAGAAGCAAATTCCTTACGTTTTTTGATGTTAAATTTAAATTGTTTACATGCGTGACAGCATCCACAGGCATAAAAGCCTGTAAGAAATGAAAAAAAATATATTTTCCTTAAAGACAGGTGGATCGATCACCCCTGGGGCGATCACATCCCTTAAAGGGGTAGTAAAGGTACAATTATTTTTCCCCTAAATAGCTTCCTTTACCTTAGTGTCCTTATTGTATCCTTTTTGTTGAAAATCTATCAGCCAAAATATTTGATTGTGATAAAAAATCATTATTGGAGGAATGTTGCAGAGCCAGTTTTTTTGACGGCAGCTATCCAACGGAATATACCCGTTTCTGTCAGAGGGCTTGAAATAATTGCACGTCTTAAAAATATCTCCTTCTTTAAAGATCTCCAGATCAAGGAACACAATTTTCTGGGAGATTGAGGTTAGATGCTGATTGGTTTCTATGCAGAAGTGAGCCTGATTTTGCACTCTACAGCTTTAGTAAATAAACCCCTGTGTGAAAGTTATAAAGTCTTCAAACTATGGTATATATACTGTATTTAAAAAAACGAATCAATCTTGATGTTCAGGTCGCCTATCTCAATTCTTGAGGCCCTAAAATGCCATGACAGTAAAAATACCCCCAAAATGACACCTAAGTAAATAGTCCAAGGTATTTAGTAAGAGGCATGCAGAGTTTTTTGATGCTGTAAGTTTTTGCCACAATCTTTTTGAAAAATAAAGAAATGAAATAAAATCTGGTTTTATTTAACAGTCTATTTCTCACACACAACATGGGTATACTTACACTTACACATCGAAACACTTTCTTCTACTCCTTTCAAGCATGGGGATACCACATGTGTGAGACTTTTTATATGTCTAGATGCATAGAGGGGTCCAAAATCCAAGGAGCACCTTCAGGCTTTCAAAGTGCATAAATGTTGCAGCTGACTTCCCGTCACATTTCTTGAGGCCCTGCAGTGACAGGATAAGAGAAACACCCACAAAATGACCACATTTTGGAGAATAAACACCCTGAGGTATATTTTTAAGAGTCATGGTGAGTCTTTTGAGGATTTCATTTTTCTGCCACAAGTTTTTAGAAAATACAGGAAGAAATTTTTTTTTTTTTTTTTTTACACAAACCTGTCAATTAATAAAATATCATAAAGACAGTATGGACATATTTACAATTTCACCCAAAATATATTCCACTACTCAGGTAAGTATATAGTACAAAACAAAAAGCATTCATTTGAATTGTATGAGAGACTGTTAATATCTCTTCCATTACTTTCATTTTTATTATTTATCAGTATTTACATCAACAACTGGAGCCCATGTACTGATGATCAAGGCAGCTGAATAGATGGACATAGGGAGGACAAAAAGTCCAGGAAAGAGGCCATTAATATATTGTCGTTCAGAAGTAACTTCAGGTCCTGCTTATGTATATCCAAAAGGGGTAGTTTTATATGCAGATAGAGTTTTGTGATGTGTTTGGCATTATAGCTCCAACAAAAAACTACTACAGAAAATACATTCTACTACTCCTCCCAAGTATGGGAATTACACATATGTGAGACATTTTTAATGTTTGAACTGATTATATATTGAATTTTTAAGGACTTAACCACATAGAGAAACCCGAAATCCAAGGAGTACCTTCAGACTTTTAAGGAGTTTATCACCCTCCTAAATAGGTTGCTAGAATGATTAGGAAAAATGTAGTTCTTTATGGCTGTGGAGCAGTTTGTGATTGCTTTGGGCTGTTCTGGGTTTCGCTGGCTGCGGGTTTGATTATTTCCCCTTACCTTCTGAAGGATTCGAGAATGTAGTGGGCTGGATGAAGCAAATCAGCAGCCCAGTGGATGGTCTTCTTTAGGTGTTCATCGTGGTCCCAGCTAGTCCAGAGCTAGGGGGCTACTTCTGAGGATCCTTTCTAATCAAGGGATTTCTCTTGGGATCTGGTCTGGAGAGCTCAGTGGTGAATGTTGGAATGATATTGGAAGGGGGCATCCAGTTATGCAGAAACATTGTGTACAGACTGCAGACCAGCAAACCTCTAGATTGTTTTATTGAGCCAGAAAGAGTGACTGTTGCTGCGTGCCTGGCTGTCTATGCATTAAACTGGGAAATGAACTTTGGGCAAACAGGGGCTTCTTCGGGGTGGGCACTACAGGGGCATAAACAACACATTTAATTTCCAGATTACCTATCACATTTTGGAGACTATGGAGCACAAGGACAGTAAAAACCCCACAAAATTTGGAAAGTAGACTTTCTAAGATGTAAAGTAAGACACAAGGTGAGCTTTTTTGAAGTTGTACATGTTTGCCATAATCTTATTTAACAAATTAACCAGTAATTTCTAACATGCAGCATGGGAATACTTCCAATCACACCCAAAAAACACACTCCTCCCCAGTATGAGGTTGCCACATATGTGAGACTTTTACAGAGCCTGATCACATAGAAAGATCCAAAATCCAAGGAGTATCCTCAGGCTTTCAAGGGTCAAAAATTACACATCTAATTATCTGACCTACCTATTACATTTTGGAGGCCCTGAAACACAAAGACAGTAGAAACATTGACAAAATTACCACAATTTGGAGAGGTAACACCCCAAGGTATTTCATTTTTTTGGCACACGTTGAAAGAAAATTAAATGTTCCTTTTTTTACACAAATTTGTCAATTAATAAAATATGTAAATACAGAGTATGGGAATACTAACAATTACACTCCAAAACACATTCTTCTACCCCTCCCAGGTATGGGGATGCCACATGTGTGAGACTTCTTTTAATGCCTTGATTGATTATGTGCTCACTAAACGAAGGGTGCGTAACCCTGAGCACCAAAGGCCATTGGTAGTAAATAAGAACAGGAGGTTATAGGCGCAGATGCTTGGTCATAATACCTAATATGCAAGCAGTATACTTTTAAGGCATAAGTCCAAAAATGTTCAAGGCACTAGGGCAGGCTTCTTGGTGGAGATTAGCAGATTCTGAATATACAAGGACAAAAACAAAAGCAGAGAAGCGCCTCTGAGTGCAGTAAGACTGTATTTTAAAAGAGGAGGAAGTTGGCCGAAGTCCTTCCAGAAGTGGGTGGGCAGCCAGGAGAAGGATGACACTGGCAGGGCTAAACCTCATAGGGGCATGCAGGCTCCCTTCTCAAGCAAATAACAACACCTAATGATGTGGTGTATATATACACAGACTAGCCGGCTGGAAGTTTCCTGCCAGCTTGTGAAGAGAACTGAGCAAGGTACAGTATGTACATAAGAATTAAAAACACTGGTAAATCTTGTAACACATATAAATACATAATACATGATAAAGGATATATTAGATAGACATATGTGCAAATAAATCATTACAGACATTTCATGGGGTAAAAGGTAAGACTATAAAACTATAACTTTATAAATACAGTCCAGAGATGTGTTATATAATTTGAATGAAAGTTATGTCCTAATACCAATGGCCTCTGGTGTGCAGGGTTACGCATCATGAACACTGTTGCTGGTTGCTCTGATCTATTGACACTGTACTGGGGTGGCAGCGATCAGGAACACTGTGACTGGTTGCACTGGTCTAGTGACTTTGTACTGGGGTGGTGATAGTGTACTGCAGTTGGTAGTGATCAGGGACATTGGTTGGCTGCTCTGGTGACACTGTACTGTGCCGATCACTGGGATAACATTGTTTCTTCTCACAGACAATCGATGGAAGAATGAAGCAGAGTTGTGGCTCCAACAAGCAGCCTTTGGTCACATTTGTGATGGCTGTGATTGGTCACGGTGATCACATGCGACAAGGCCAATTTCATTGGTCCTGTGCCTTGCTCTGTGATCTGCTGTGTCTGATGGAGTGATCACAGAGAACACTGTTGCATGCTCTAGAGGGCGCACATGAGCAGCGCAAAAGGGAGGCCATTCTAAAGTAGCCCATTACCTTTAGGAGTCAGCTGTTTTGTCCTTGCTGTTTTTATATAACAGCGGTATGACATGCCGTTAAATTGGAACTTTACTCAAAACAACGTCATACAATATAGAATACAGAATACTTTATTAATCCCAAACCGGAAAATGGGAAATTGTTACGGGGGGTAATAATAATAATAAATAAATAAATAAAAAGAAACATACATTCCACATGAATAATTATGCTACCAAAATAAATGTGCAATGTAAATTGTCTCCAGCATTGCTCCTATTATTTCTGGTCAGAGGCGGCCATTTTGCTGAAGCTCAGAGCCCCTGAGCAGCCGATTGTCCTCTGAAAATTCTGCACCATGCCTGAAAATAAAGAGCAAATGAGCATGTGCAGAGAAAAGTGAGATTATTATACATTATTATTATACAGAATTTATATAACACCAACAGTTTACGCAGCGCTTTACAATAGATGGTATATTACTAGATTTTAAACACTGATAGGCACTTATTTTTAATAATTTATATAGCTGTATGTGCAAAAGGGGCCATCCTACAGGTGAGCCTGGCAGGACCCTTATTTTCTGACCAAAGTTCCACTTTAAGCAACAAAGCTAAAGAAAAAAATCAAGAAGCATCTGTCAACGGATTTAAAAACACCGGCTGCAGTGCATATTTTCTCTACAAGGTGGTGATCTCACTTATTGTCCATGGAATGCAGAGACAGGAAGTGATAGAAGATACAAACAGGAAGTGATGTCAACACAGACAGGAAATTTAATCTACAGACAGGAAGTGATGTCCTCTACAGACAGAAAGTTTCTCGAGAGTAGAAAGCATGCTGGAAGTGGAGGGAGATATTCCTGCAACCGATAGCAGAGGAGGTAATAAGATATTATCATATATTTACACCCAGTTAACCCCGTCATGTCCGTCCTCTTCCTCCATAGTCACTGTGATGTCTTTTATCTCCAGAAGATGCTGATATACACTTATATAGAGGATTGTAATATTTACATAGATACATCCTACATATAGAACCATTTATTCAACTGTCCATCCAGAGCCTCTGGTTTATAGACCAGATACATCCTAAATTTGTAGCTAGATTCAAATAGACCGCCGCATCTTTGCGGCAGCGTAGCGTATCGTATTTACACTACGCCACCGTAAGTTAGCTAGGCAAGTACTGTATTCACAAAGTACTTGCCTGCTAAGTTACTGCAGCGTAGTGTGAATAGGCCGGCGTAAGCGCGCCAAATTCCAATGAGGATGTGGGGGGAGTGTTTTATGTAGATTAACTGCGACTTGACGTGATTGACGTTTTTTACGAACGGCGCATGCGCGGTCCGTGTACATATCCCAGTGTGCATTGCGGCAAAGTACGCTGCAAGGACGTATTGGTTTCGACGTGGACGTAAATTACGTCCAGCCCTGTTCACGGACGACTTACGCAAACGACGTAAAATTTTCAAATTTCGATGCGGGAACGATGGCCATACTTAACATTGACTAGGCCAGCTATTTGACGGAATAACTTTACGCCTGAAAATTCCTTACGTAAATGGCGTATCTTTACTGCGATGGGCACGCGTACGTTCGTGAATAGGCGTATCTAGTGATTTACATATTCTACGCCGAGCGCAATGGAAGCGCCACCTAGCGGCCAGCCTAAATATTGCACCCTAAGATACGACGGCGGTTTAAGTGTATCTCTGTTTGAGAATACACTTCAACTTAGGACGGCGCAGATTCCGAGTTAGGTCGGCGTATCTATTGATACGCTGGCCTAACTCTATGTGAATCTAGCTAAAAGAGTTATTTATCCAACTGTCCATCCAGAGCCTCTGGTTTATAGACCAGCTACATCCTAAATATAGAGCTATTTATCCAACTGTCCATCCAGAGTCTCTGGTTTATAGACCAGATACATCCTAAATATAGAGCTATTTATCCAACTGTCCATCTAGAGGCCAGATACATACTAGACCATATTTATCCCAGTACAGTCCAGATAATTCTCAGTTTGTTATCTGTCCAGAGATAAATATCAGGAGGAGGTGAGTAATGCCCCGTACACACAATTGGAATGTCCGATGGAATTTTTCATCGGAATTCCATTCAAGCTGTCTTGCATCCACACTGTCAGACCAAATTCCGACCGTCCAAAACGCGGTGACGTAAAACACTATGACCAGCCGAGAAAAATAAGGTTCAATGCTTCCAAGCATGCGTAAAGTTGATTCTGAGCATGCATTGTTTTTTTTTTCCCATCGGAGTTGCACACAGACCATAGGAATTTCCTATCGGTTTTTTTTTTCCATCAGAAAAAAAATAAAACATGTTCCATTTCTAAACACAGATGGAAAAAGTCAGATGGGGCCCACACGATCGGAATTTCAGATGAAAAATGTCCATCTGACTTTTTTCATCAGAAATTCCGATCATGTGTACGCGGCATAAGGCCTTGTACACACGACCGAACATGTCTGCTGAAACTGGTCCGCAGACCAGTTTCAGCAGATATGTTTGGTCGTGTGTATGGCCGATTGGACAGGTTTCCAGCGGACATTTGTCCAGCCGACACTTTTCCCGCGGACAGGTGAGGAGGATTCTGGGACATTTTGGTGATCACTGTTATTACTTTCTATCTTTACACAGGATTTTTAAGTGGTGAAGAAAATATCTGGTGAGCCATTAACACCCAGCGGCTGGGAGGAGTGGGAGTATTTAGAAGGACACAAGGATCTCTACAAGAACGTCATGATGGAGAATCAGCCGCCCCTCACATCACCGGGTAAGAGGAGACTGTATTGTAAAGGAGAGAGCAGTACGGAGGCTCCACCTAGATCCCCCATCATCTGAAAAACACATAGAAACAATGTATTCAGTCAGTGTGTGTTTCCTACAGATGGATCCAGTAATGGGAACCCACCAGGGAGAAGTCCCCGTCCTCTGTATTCTCAGGATTCCACACAGGAGGGTCACACCATCCCTCTCCATCATCAGGTAGGTGGGACTGAACATGTAGATCTAAAAGTGTATTCTAAGTTATGAGAGGACATTCTTCTTTGTGACTAGTTTCTTTTTATACAAGTATTCTATCATCTTTGGGGTTTAGGGTGAAGAACTAAAAGACATCAAAGATGAGATTAAGGAGGAAGAAGAAGAGAGGTTGGTGAGTGGAGATCATCAGTCTATGGAGGAGGGTTGTCCTCTGGATTCCCACAATTCTACACAGGAAGATCTCCAATATACAGAGAATGGGAGATCAAGAGATCAGGTAGATGGGGCTGGGCACAAAGAACTAAAAAATAATTCTATGGGAGAACATTCTTCTATGTCATCTCTTATTATTGGCAGCAGTGTTTCCAGATGTTATATTTTATCATCTCTGAAATTTAGACTGAAGAACGGAAAGATATCAAAGTTGAGGATAAAGAAGAAGAAGAGAGGTTGGTGAGTGGAGATCAGCAGTCTATGGAGGAGGGGGAGATGATTACGGAAAGTAAACAGGAGAAATCTTCTCTACATATGGACGCAAGTGAGTAATAAACACTAAATATAGAACCAGTTCCCATTTTTATTTAATTTCTATGAATATAAATTTTGTATTTACATTGAATAAAGTGAATGATGAGCGCAAAGATAAATGGAATATTCCATATAACACATCAATTATGTGAACGATTAAAGAATAATATATAAGATCCTCTAAATGCGGAAATAACGCAAAAAAAAAACAATCACCACTAATAACTTGTGCAACTGAGGTGTGCAATCAGGGGTATTAAATACAATAAAGTGTCCCAAATGAGATAAATAAATAAAGTGTCCCAAGTGGCAACAATAAAATAATCCGTGTATGGGAGCTGGCAGCGATGAAATATATCCAGTTATATGTGCTGTAAAAATTTCACACGACAGCTGGGCTCACAGAGCGCTTATCTCCCTCACGTGGGAAAACAGCATAGAAATCCTCAGATGGAATGTATACAAACTTCTCCCTTCTCGGATGGGCGACTGCAGTCCAGTGGACTCTCTCCAGAAGCGTGTCCTTCTCTCTGTGTGCAGTTCCAGGCTTCACCAAAATGGCCGCTCCGTATCCAAACAATCACAAGGTGGTTAAAAGAAAAGAAGGGCTCCAATAGTGAAGTATTTCCAAACGGATGTTTAATAGACTTCCAAAATGAGTAAAAATGCTAAGCATGAAAACTTAAAAATAAAACAACACGAAGTGGCCAGTGAATCCCGCGGGAGTGAGCGTTCCTATGCCGCAGTTAGTGATTGACTTGATGACAAACACTATCCCCCCGTCGCATAAGGAGCGTCACAAGTTGCCGAAAGAAGCCGAACGTCGTGTCGGCGCTATACGGCGCCTGCACACCGACGTTCGGCTTCTTTCGGCAACTTGTGATGCTGCTTATGCGACGGGGGGGGTAGTGTTTGTCATCACGTCAATCACTAACTGCGGCATAGGAACGCCCACTCCTGCGGGATTTACTACCCAGAAGCAGACTAAGAAAATAGCTTTACGAGGTATGTACAGCAACAACAAAAAAAAATGCATACGGTCAATGTCGGTAGTGAGCTGGATGTAATGTTAGAAATTTGTTTTTAGGGTGAACTCACGCTTTAACTGTTGACAGTAATAACATCATCGATGTACCTCATCCATGTCCTGTAAAGAACACCAATCTGAGAGGAATGATTTGTAAATAAAACAGAATTATCATCGAACGTATTCACAGTATCTGCCTACTGCAGCATGTCCTCAGTCTCCGACCTCATTTGCACCATGCTTATAGTCTCTACTACATACTACTGTAATATGTTCAGTCTGACAGATTTCTGTAGCTTTACATACACTGAATATTATGTGCCACCCTTTGGTTATATTAGGGGCTACACTTCAGGCCCCCTACGTCCAGCAAACTGACCACCACTTGTGTACATCATATGAAAGGTCCATCTCCATTCCTCAATATAACGTCATGTTCCCAACAAATGAGGAGGAGATACTGGGCACCATATAAAAGGTCCATCTCCATTCCTCAATATAACTTCATGTTCCCAACAAATGAGGAGGAGATACTGGGCACCATATGAAAGGTCCATCTCCATTCCTCAATATAACGTCATGTTCCCAACAAATGAGGAGGAGATACTGGGCACCATATGAAAGGTCCATCTCCATTCCTCAATATTACGTTGTGTTCCCAACAAATGAGGAGGAGATACTGAGATTGCAGGCTTGGCTGGCTTAAATCAGGTTTGGTCTCCACCCATAGACTGGCCACATTAATCACCTTGCAGGTGGACATACAGACATGGAGAAGGCCATATGAAAGGTCCCTCTCTGTTCCTCAATAACAATGTCCTCAATGCACAAAGTCGCACAGTGTGATTTGGGTGAATTGTATCGTTTATCTACTTTGAATTTCTATTTCTCTTCTGATTGCTCCCACTTGTATTCCGGAGCTCAAAGATTTAGAACTAGACCAACATATATGACTCCTGAATACAAGATTCCAACAATTCTTCCAACATTTATTGTAAAATTGTTTCTCAGCAGATGACCATAATGTCCGGAATACGTCTGAGGAATCTTCTGATAAATCACATACCAGGACTCTAAGATCTCACAGTAGAAATACTTTAATAGATCCGTCTATTCCCGAGGAATCTTCTTCAGGGCAGGAAGGAGATCACACAGAAGAGAGTTCATTGTCATGTTCAGTGTGTGGGAAACTTTTCACAAAAAAGAGAAACCTTCTTAGACACAAGAAATGTCACACTGCTGGGCGTCCCTATTCATGTTCAGAGTGCGGGAAGTGTTACACTAGAAAACAATACCTTCATATACATAAGAGAATTCATACAGGTGTAAGTCCCTTTCCATGCTCAGTATGTAGGAAATGTTTCACTACCAAACAACATCTACTTACACACCAGTACAGTCACACAGGTGAGCGTCCCTATTCATGCTCAGAATGCGGGAAATCATTCACGTTGAAAGGAAATCTTGTGGATCACCAAAGAGTTCACACAGGTGAGCGTCCTTTTTCTTGTTCAGAGTGTGGGAAATCTTTCCCACAGAAAGGACACCTTGTGCAGCACCAGAGAATTCACACGGGTGAGCGTCCCTATTCATGTTCAGAGTGCGGGAAGTGTTACACTAGCAAAAAAAACCTTCATATACATCAGAGAATTCACACAGGTGAGCGTCCATTTCCATGCTCAGTATGTGGGAAATGTTTCACTACCAAACAAAGTCTTCTTACACACCAGAACAGTCACACAGGTGAGCGTCCTTATTCATGTTCAGAGTGCGGGAAATCTTTCTCACAGATAGGACATCTTGTGCAGCACCAGAGAATTCACACGGGTGAGCATCCTTATTCATGTTCAGAGTGCGGGAAATCTTTCTCACAGAAAGGACCCCTTGTGTACCACCAGAGAGTTCACACAGGTGAGCGTCCTTATTCATGTTCAGAGTGCGGGAAATCTTTCACGACGAATGGAAACCTTGTGCACCATCAGAGAATTCACACAGGTGAGCGTCCTTATTCATGTTCAGAGTGCGGGAAATCTTTCAAGTCGAACGAAAACCTTGTGCACCACCAGAGAATTCACACAGGTGAGCGTCCTTATTCATGTTCAGAGTGCGGGAAATCTTTCTCACAGAAAGGACCCCTTGTAAATCACCAGAGAATTCACAAGGGTGAGCGTCCCTATTCATGTTCAGAGTGCGGGAAATCTTTCACGACGAATGGAAACCTTGTGCAACACCAGAGAACTCACAAGAGATAACGACCTTTCTCATGATAACAGTGGTGTGTTGGGGGAGGGGCAGAATATATTGAATGTTTTTCAGGTTCAGTTTGATAGATCTGAGTCTGCAGGGATTGAATTCTAGTAATATGATCCTCTAAACATACAGAGATGACTCGGTCCCGCACTCACACAGACCGCACCATACAACTAAACTGTGCTAATACATGGCCAGATATGACAATACATGGACAACACTTCTTATTGGTTGATATCGGTTTCTGTACATTATTGTTCTTGTTATGTTTTACTGAAGAAGCCGGCTTCTCATTGGTCAAACAAATATTTCATTATTTTGTTTTGTTTATTATCTTGAATTATACATGTTTTTATTTAGATTCTAGCTTATTTTTTTTATTGTTTAATAACCACTTGAAGACCGTCGCACCCCAGTTGATGTCTTTTTAGACGAAACGCGTCGGGACGGCACACCAGCACCAGCTGCCTATACCACGCATACATTTATCATTTACATACATTTAACATTTACCCTCTCTCTGTTTTCTGTTCATTTCGGATGAATTTTTATATATTTTAAATGTTTGTATTTTTATATTTTTTTGATCATCGTTTTTACATTGGAGTGTTTGTTTTGAATAAAGCTTGTCAGCTTTTTTTGGATTTACACTATGTGGAGGCCTTTTGTTCTTTTTACATGCCTCTCAAGTTAGGCGCAATCCTAGCTTGATACATTATGGTCTCAACATACCGGATTTGGATGCTGCAGCAGTTGATCCGATACAGAAGTTTTGGTTCCAGTGGAGAAAAGGAGGTGTTCTACAGATCCAGTCCCTACTGTCCTTGGTGTGACTAAGCGCAGGTGATCCACCGCCGTATGGTGAGTTGGGTCCACTTCGGAGGGTAGGAGTATTTATTTCTCCCCCTGCCCATTGGTGAAGGCACTCCTGGGTGACATTTCCTTTAGCACACCAAGCATATAGAGATTGTTTAGAATTACGGTGTACAGTGTGGACAAGACCCCCTCCATTTGGACACTCATCTGACGAACTGTTTCAATGCTTACATGCTTACAAACTGTTTGACTTTGATGATCTGTGTTTGAGGACTGTTCGTTTCACTCCTCACAGTTGTTTTATGTTAATTACTATGGTATATATGCACTAACTTCACTGCTGGTTATCTTTTTGTATTTTTTTTTATTAAATTTTTTTTGACAGAGTGCATCTGTGTTGATTTCACCTTTTTTTCCCACATATTTCACGATATATGTGGAGTTACACTTTAACCACTTAAGCCCCGGACCAATATGCTGCTAAATGCCCAAAGGCGTTTTTACAATTCGGCACTGCGTCGCTTTAACAGACAATTGCGCGCTCGTGCGACGTGGCTCCCAAACAAAATTGATGTCCTTTTTTCCCCACAAATAGAGCTTTCTTTTGGTGGTATTTGATCACCTCTGCGGTTTTTATTTTTTGCGCTATAAACAAAAATAGAGCGACAATTTTAAAAAAAATTCAATATTTTTTACTTTTTGCTGTAATAAATTTCCCCCAAAAACATATATAAAATTTATTTTTTTCCTCAGTTTAGGCTGATATGTATTCTTCTACCTATTTTTGGTAAAAAATCGCAATAAGCGTTTATCGATTGGTTTGCGCAAAATTTATAGCGTTTACAAAATAGGGGATATTTTTTTAAATTTTTTTTTTTTTACTACTAATGGCGGCGATCAGCGATTTTTTTCGTGACTGCGACATTATGGCGGACACTTTGGTCAATTTTGACACATTTTTGGGACCATTGTCATTTTCACAGCAAAAAATGCATTTAAATTGCATTCTTTATTGTGAAAATGACAGTTGCAGTTTGGGAGTTAACCACAGGGGGCGCTGAACGTTTTAGGCTTCACCTAGTGTGTGTTTACAACAGTAGGGGGGTGTGGCTCTAGGTCTGACATCATCGATTGTGTCTCCCCTATAAAAGGGATGACACGATCGATGCGCCGCCACAGTGAAGCACGGGGAAGCAGTGTTTACATACGGCTCTCCCCGTTCTTCAGCTCCGGGGAGCGATCGCAACTATAAACGAATAGCCGCACCGTCGTCCCGGATCGCTCCCCGAGGGAATCCGCCCGCCGCTTGCAGCGGGGGGGGGGGGGGGTCCCGATCGGACCCCCGACCCACGGAAAGGCAAGGACGTATATATACGTCCTTCTGCCTGTCCGTGCCATTGTGCGGACGTAAATAGTCGTGCGGCGGGCGTTAAGGGGTTAATATATCCCTTCTCTTTTTTGGGCTATATGCATTGTTTATATATGTGAAGGGTCCATTAACGATTTCATGTGCACATTATGATTCTCACACCTTTTATAGGTTTATTGGTGTCACCCTCTTTTTGATGGTTGATTGCATCTATTAAACTTTCACAGCGCTACACTTTATATTTTTATTGCTTTTATACAATTTTTTCGGATTGTGGTGTTTAGCAGCCATTGTTATATAATTTTTGTTTGTGGCTCAATTTCTTGATTCCTATATTTCTAATAGTTTTTTTTATTGTTTATTAACCACTTAAAGACCACCATTTTATACCCCCTTCCTGTATACGCCATTCTTTCATTTTTAACACAGTGATATGTGACTGACAATTACTCGGTCATGAATATAATGAATTTTATATTATTTTTATGAGACATGTAAAGCTTTCCTTTTAGTTGTGTTTCTCCACCACTTTTACTATACAGTATAATGGAAAAGAGACAAAAAATGTAGAATAAAAGGCATTTTTCTTAGTTTCTCTCATAAAAAATGCCAATTAATAATCTTTCTTCGTTAATTTAGGGCAAAATTTATTTTTCGATATTTCTTTGGTAAAATACAAAGCAAATAAGCGTATATCATATACTCTGTGGGGTTTATTTACTAAAGCTGAACAGTGTAAAATCAGGCTCAATTCTGCATAGGAACCAATCAGCTTCCTGGTTTTATTGCCAAAGCTTAATTAAACAAGCTGAGGTTAGATGCTAAATTTTAAATATAGAACAAGTGCAGCGTAGTCAAATAAAGTTACCAAAATGTATAGTAAAATAATAGTCCAAAGAATTGATGAACAAAAGAATCCACAGCATTCGCAGAATCCTTCACCAGTGGTCTAAAATGAGTGACAATCCCTCCACCTTCGGTCGCACTAAATCCTCTCACCTTAGGAAATGGACCCCCTAAACGAACAGGTAGTCATGCAGACAAAACCAAAAAGGTTAACATGAATCGTGGACCTCTCACGCGTCTCCTTAAGCTCAATACGAGTGCCAGATCCAAATGTAATCTCCTTATACTCAGCGTATATTGCCAGAACATGTATAATAAAAAGTAGGGATCTAAGTGCTCTCTGTTTGATAACAGTTGATTTATTGTAGATAGTTAAAAAACTACTCACATATAAAATGTTTAAAAACGGCAATAACAAATCCAGCATGCATGACTTTTCCTAAGGACAGCAGCGGGTGACGTCATAAGCAGCTCCTTCCCCCGTACGCGTTAAGTTCACTTGGAACTTGCTCAGGACAATGTGGAGGGCCTCAACTTCGTATTTGTGGCAGATGAGACCTTTGCTCTTGGGGAGGCCTCAGCGGCACCTGTCATGTAATTTATAGAGTGTTGCCACCATGGTAACGGCCCACACAACTACAGTAGCGGCCCAAGAAATGGCGGAGCATGGCTAAAACGTCACACGTCAGCCCGTCGAATAGCGCCGCTTCCATAAGCATGGCCGACCATTCACTAGATGGCTCAAAACATTGATTTAAATGCCAATCCAGAAAGGACTTATCAGCCAATCAGGAGAAACATCTGTGCTAAAAAGTTAAAATTATAAATCTCAAATGGTCACGTTGTCTAAAATATGTTCATCCTGCAACCTGCACAGGAATTAAACCAATAACATATAACATAAGAAGAAACATAGAAGTAAGAGTATCGCCTTCTTGTGGCTAAAGAAAATCATTACAATAATATTCATAATAAATACAAAGCAATATTCTCCTACCAATTAATCTAAAGATTATGCAGAGTTTTTTGATGCTGTAAGTTTTTGCCACAATCTTTTTGAAAAGTAAAGAAATTTAAATAAAATCTGGTTTTATTTAACAATCTCTATTTCTCACACACAGCATGGGTATACTTACACTTACACATCAAAACCCTTTCTTCTACTCCTTTCAAGCATGAGGATATCACATTTGTGAGACTTTTTATATGTCTAGATGCATAGAGGGGTCCAAAATCCAAGGAGCACCTTCAGGCTTTCAAAGTGCATAAATGTTGCAGCTGACTTCCCATCACATTTCTTGAGGCCCTGCAGTGCCAGGATAAGAGAAACACCCACAAAATGACCACATTTTGGAGAGTAAACACCCCAAGGTATCTTTAAGAGGCATGATGAGTCTTTTGAGGATTTCATTTTTCTGCCACAAGTTTTTAGAAAATACAGGAAGAACATTTTTTTTTTTTTTTTTACACAAACCTGTCAATAAAATATTATAAAGACAGTATGGGCATATTTACAATTTCACCCAAAATATATTCCACTACTCAGTTAAGTACAGTATATAGTACAAAACAAAAAGCATTCATTTGAATTGTATAAGAGACTGTTAATACCTCTTCCATCACTCTAATTTTTATGATTTATCAGTATTTACATCAACAACTAGAGCCCATGTACTGATGATCAAGGCAGCTGAATAGATGGACATAGGGAGGACAAAAAGTCCAGGAAAGGGGCTGTGATACATTTGCCTATATGTCTCAGTTTACTGCTCCCTGCTAGCCAGGTTATTGATGTGCTAATGTCCCCTCACTATTTCTAAAGGTTAATTGATCTATTGTGTTGTGTGAAGGAGAGCTGGGTTTAAGTGGCTTGTGTTAATTATTCTGATTGCTTCATTGTGGTAATTATCTCTCTATATGCGGGGTCGAGCGGTCTGGTTGATGTATTCAGTACAGCTAGTGCTCAGCGTCATTGATGTCATTGTCTAAAGAAAATGTGTTTCAGCATCGGCCCCGTCGTGTCTACCTACTCATCTGTATGGAAGCCCCAGTGTGAGGGGGGCGGAGATTTGTCATTGTAACAGTTTTGGAAATGACATATAAGCTGTGTGTTATAACATAAAAGTCTGTGTTGTTCAAGCAGTAAGCTGGTCTCATGTGTGGCTTTCTGGGCGATTCCAGGGATATCCCTCCTCGTGGAATATTGGGGTGATTTTCGTTATGGGAAGAAGGGAACGTTGACGGGGATATCATACCGATACCGTCACAATTGGTTGGTAGCAGTGGGATTTTTCCCTTCTATTCCCCTTCACACCCGGATTCCAAGCAGACACTGGAAGAACTACTGGAAGTTCGTGGAAGGATTGCTAGCAACAAAACCAAGCGGGTCATCATAGCAGAATCAATGGAGCTAGACCAGGAGGACGGGATTGCAGCAACGCCAGCAGTACAAGAGATGGAGACACCAGTGATTCAGGAGGAGGAATCGCCAGCCAACAAGCTAATGAGAGAGAAGCTAGCGTGGTTCGGCCCGAACCCAACGCCAGATGTGGTACTGAAAGTGATGGACCTGTTAGCGAAGGAGGCTAAAGAAATAAGAGACGCGGAGCTACAGAAGGCTAAACAAATAAGGGACGCAGAACTACAGAAGGATAAACAAATAAGGGACGCAGAACTACAGTTAAAACTGGCAGCAGTCCAACAAGCAGCCGCACATTCTCCAAACAGTGAGTACAGCACAGCAGACGCAAGGAAGATTCCGTTTAGCGCTTTTAAAGCTTTTGATGAAAAGGACTGTGAGATTGATAACTTCCTGGCGGATTTTGAGCGACAATGTAACCTGCACCGAATAGCTAGAGGAGACTGGGTTGCAATATTGTCAGGCAAACTGTCAGGCAAAGCTTCTGATGCTTTCCGGACCGTGCCAGATCAGGATATTCATAGCTACGCCCGGGTTAAAGAAGTGCTCCTGGCTCGTTATGCAGTAACCCCAGAGTCCCACCGACAGAAGTTCAGGGACTCACGCAAAACCACGAAAGACTCTTATGCGGAATGGGCATGCCAATTGTCCCGGTCGGCCTCTAACTGGGCTAACAGCAGCCAGGCCACCACCGCAGAGGACATTTTGCAACTAATGCTCCTGGAGCAATTTTACAATCACATCCAGACGGACGTCAAAGATTGGGTGAGAGATCGCAGGCCCATGACTCTACCAGAGGCCGCGAAGTTGGCGGATGAATATGCAGATACTCGCAAGACGAACCAGGTCACACCACAGGAACAACCTCCACCACAAACGGTGCCCTCACACCCACCAACCGCTAGATACCAACCTCCTAACAGACCGGTGACATCTAGCCCTCGCTATCATCGCCAGGAGGGCAACGAACAACGCTGCTTCCGGTGCAAACAGTTGGGTCACTTCAAGCAGAATTGCCCCATGAATGACAACACCAGGTCAAATTGGTCTCAACCTGGGTACCGCCCACCAGCAGCAGCCCATTGTGTAGACTCGGCTTGGGATCCAAAGGAGCTGGGTCAGGAAGAACCATTGGGCACCCCTTACGAAGCCCTCATGGTACAATCTGTTATTACGGACAACAGGGAACACCATTGTCAGCTGGTCATGGGCGACAGCCCTGAGCCAGAGGGGCCCTGGAGGGAGCTGGGCAGAAAGAGGCACCGCCGGCCACCCTTCAAGAAGAAGAGGTCCTGGAAGCCGTATAACAAGCTGACCTGGGAGGAGAAGAAGCGACTGGAGGAGAGGGAGTCGCAGCGGGCGTCCCAGATGCGTGCCGAGATGTTCGCCAAGGGCCCACCGGTGGCCCCTTACACCACCACCCAGTTCCTGATGATGAAGGACCACGTGGAGAGCCTGCAGGACATGAGCAAGCAGGAGCTGATCCGTGAGTACATAGAGCTGGAGGAGTGCATAAGCCGCATGGAGGAGGAGAACAACCACCTGAGGTCACAGCAGCATGAACTGGAGATGGAGCTGGAGAAGCTCCAAGAGGAGAACCGGCGGCTGCGGAGGGAGCAGGGGGTGGCTGACCTTATGGGGCTCTGATTCCCCTCCCCCCCCCCCGGACTCTGAGCACCAGTGCTACAGCATTTCAACAAATATAACTTTTTCTTTTTATGAATCTCCTGGGATTGTCACTTCAGAGCCATAACCTGCCCCCTCCCATAGCGGGACACCTAGACGGCGGCGCACAGACCCATTCGCTGTCTTCACACTGACTTCTGGTGACTTTGCAGATCGCACAAAGACTTGGGGACTGACCGGCGTGTGATCTGACGACCCGGTGACATACCTGAGTCTGAAGCAGTTGCCAAGGGAGGTCAGTCATGCCAAACGGAGTTAACCTCTGACTAATAGCTCTGAACCCGTCAACCCTACTGGACCAGGGAAGGTCCAACCGGGTTTGCCGGAGCAGGGAGCAAAAGGGGGGCCATTGTGATACATTTGCCTATATGTCTCAGTTTACTGCTCCCTGCTAGCCAGGTTATTGATGTGCTAATGTCCCCTCACTATTTCTAAAGGTTAATTGATCTATTGTGTTGTGTGAAGGAGAGCTGGGTTTAAGTGGCTTGTGTTAATTATTCTGATTGCTTCATTGTGGTAATTATCTCTCTATATGCGGGGTCGAGCGGTCTGGTTGATGTATTCAGTACAGCTAGTGCTCAGCGTCATTGATGTCATTGTCTAAAGAAAATGTGTTTCAGCATCGGCCCCGTCGTGTCTACCTACTCATCTGTATGGAAGCCCCAGTGTGAGGGGGGCGGAGATTTGTCATTGTAACAGTTTTGCAAATGACATATAAGCTGTGTGTTATAACATAAAAGTCTGTGTTGTTCAAGCAGTAAGCTGGTCTCATGTGTGGCTTTCTGGGCGATTCCAGGGATATCCCTCCTCGTGGAATATTGGGGTGATTTTCGTTATGGGAAGAAGGGAACGTTGACGGGGATATCATACCGATACCGTCACAGGGGCCATTAATATATTGTCGTTTTGTGATGTGTTTGGCATTATAGCTCCCTCATGGCTCCAACAAAAAACTACTACAGAAAATACATTCTACTACTCCTCCCAAGTATGGGAATTACACATATGTGAGACATTTTCATTTTTTTAACTGATTATGTATTGAATTTTTAAGGGCTTAACTACATAGAGAAGCCTGAAATCCAAGGAGTACCTTCAGACTTTTAAGGAGTTTATCACCCTCCTAAATAGGTTGCTAGAATGATTAGGAAAATGTAGTTCTTTTTGGCTGTAGAGCAGTTTGTGATTGCTTTGGGCTGTTCTGGGTTTCGCTGGCTGCAGGTTTAATTATTTCCCCTTGCCTTCTGAAGGATTCTAGAATGTAGTGGGCTGGATGAAGCAAATCAGCAGCCCAGTGGATGGTCTTCTTCAGGTGTTCATCGTGGTCCCAGCTAGTCCAGAGCTAGGGGGCTACTTCTGAGGATCCTTTCTAATCAAGGGATTTCTCTTGGGATCTTCTCTGGAGAGTTCAGTGGTGAATGTTGGACTGATATTGGAAGGGGACATCCAGTTATGCAGAAACATTGTGTGTACAGATCACAGACCAGGAGACCTCTAGATTATTTTATTGAGCCAGAAAGAGTGACTGTTGTTGCGTGCCTTGCTGTCTATGCATTAAACTGGGGAATGAACTTTGGGCAAACAGGGGCTTCTTCGGGGTGGGCACTACAGGGGCATGAACAACACATTTAATTCCCAAATTACCTATCACATTTTGGAGACTATGGAGCACAAGGACAGTAGAAACGCCAACAAAATTTGGAAAGTAGACTTTCTAAGATGTAAAGTAAGACACAAGGTGAGCTTTTTTAAGTTGTACATGTTTGCCATAATCTTATTTAACAAATTAACCAGTTATTATTAAACATGCAGCATGGGAATACTTTCAATGACACCCAAAAAACACACTCCTCTACTCCTCCCCAGTATGAGGTTGCCACATATGTGAGACTTTTACAGAGCCTGACCACATAGAAAGATCCAAAATCCAAGGAGCACCCTTAGGCTTTCTAGGGTCAAAAATTACACATCTAATTATCTGACCTATCACATTTTGAAAGCCCTGAAGCACGAGGACAGTAGAAACATTCACAAAATTACCACAATTTGGAGAGGTAACACCCCAAGGTATTTCATTTTTTTGGCACACGTTTTAGTAAAATGTAGAAAGAAAATTAAATGTTCCTTTTTTTACACAAATTTGTCAATTAATAAAATATGTAAATACACAGTATTGGAATACTAACAATTACACTCCAAAACACATTCTTCTACCCCCCCCAGGTATGGGGATGGCACATGTGTGAAACTTCTTTTAATGTCTTGATTGATTATGTGCTCACTAAACCAAGGGTGCATAACCCTGAGCACCAAAGGCCATTGGTAGTAAATAAGAACAGGAGGTTATAGGTGCAGATGCTTGGTCATAATACCTAATATGCAAGCAGTATACTTTTAAGGTATAAGTCCAAAAATGTCCAAGGCACTAGGGCAGGCTTCTTGGTGGAGATTAGCAGATTCTGAATATCCCCATTGAGAACGTCTGTTAATGACGAAACGTCGTCTGGGAAGGCGCACACTGACGTTACCGCGTTCCATCTGAAGGAGGAAGGGCTCCTATTGCCGGCCGGCACATATACACACTTTTAATCATGAGATGTTTGTAAGTACATGTCTTATGCATTTTTATTAAAAATTTGTACGGTATCACGCTATGGTCCGTTTTTTTTATATACCGAGGATTTGTTCAATCATTGATGTGGTGTATTTCGAGATCTGCTCCCTGGATCCCTCCCCAGTCTGATGCTAATCTGATGTGGAGCCTCTTTTGAATAAAATCTATCTACAGCCTAATGTTTGGGTGGTTCTGGTAAAGGGCTTTCCGTTTGGTGGTGGTATATTCACACTGAAGTTTTGCTGACACACGGTGGTGCTGCTAAAAACTTTTTACTGGACTGGATGTGTTTTTTTATTCATATTACTTATCATCATTGCCTTTTACCAGCCTGGCATCTCGTTTCCTACTTGGCGCAGTTTACTTTTACACAGATTCTCAATATACAAGGACAAAAACAAAAAGCAGAGAAGCGCCTCTGAGTGCAGTAAGACTGTATTTTAAAAGACCCCACAACAGGGCTACTTACAATAGATGGGTAAACAAAAGGCAGATCAATAGGTGTAGGTCCAGGACGCCAGTTGGAGCAGGCTGCGGGAGCTGCTGGTACTGACAGATGGAATGTGACAGAAGTCCCCGTGTGGAGGAGGAAGTTGGCCGAAGTCCTTCCAGAAGTGGGTGGGCAGCCAGGAGAAGGATGACACAGGCAGGGCTCGGGACCAGAATGCAACGCGTTTCAGAGCATGCGCTATACCTCATAGGGGCATGCACGCTCCCTTCTCAAGAAAATAACAACACCTAATGATGTGGTGTATATATACACAGACCAGCCGGCTGGAAGATTCCTGCCAGCTTGTGAAGAGAACTGAGCAAGGTACAGTATGTACATAAGAATTGAAAACACTAGTAAATCTTGTAACACATATACATACATAATAATAAATGATAAAGAATATATTAGATAGACATATGTGCAAATAAATCATTACAGACATTTCATGGGGTAAAAGGTAAGACTATAACTTTATAAATACAGTCCAGAGATATGTTATATAATTTGATTGAAAGTTATGTCCGAATACCAATGGCCTCTGGTGTGCAGGGTTACGGATCATGAACACTGTTACTGGCTGCACTGATCTATTGACACTGTACTGGGGTGGCAGCGATCAGAAACACTGTGACTGATTGCACTGGTCTGGTGACTTTGTACTGGGGTGGTGATAGTGTACTGCAGTTGGTAGTGATCAGGGACATTGGATGGCTGCTCTGGTGACACTGTACTGTGCCGATCACTGGGATAACATTGTTTCCTCTCACAGACAATCGATGTAAGAAGAAACAGAGTTGTGGCTCCAACAAGCAGCATTTGGTCACATTTGTGATGGCTGTGATTGGTCACGGTGATCACATGCGACAAGGCCAATTTCATTGGTCCTGTGCCTTGCTCTGTGATCTGCCGTGTCTGATGGAGTGATCACGGAGAACGCTGTTGCATGATCTAGAGGACGCACATGAGCAGCGCAAAAGGGAGGCCATTCTAAAGTAGCCCATTACCTGTAGGAGTCAGCTGTCTCAAAACAACGTCATACAATATAGAATACAGAATACTTTTTAATCCCAAAGCGAAAAATGGGAAATTGTTACGGGGGGTAATAATAAATCAAAAGAAACATACATTCCACATAAATAATTATGCGACAAAAATAAATGTGCAATGTAAATTGTCTCCAGCATTGCTCCTATTATTTCTGGTCAGAGGCGGCCATTTTTCTGAAGCTCAGAGCCCCTGAGCAGCCGATTGTCCTCTGAAAATTCTGCATCATGCCTGAAAATAAAGAGCAAATGAGCATGTGCAGAGAAAAGTGAGATTATTATACATTATTATTATACAGAATTTATATAGCATCAACAGTTTACGCAGCGCTTTACAATAGATGGTATGTTACTGGATTTTAAACACTGATAGGCACTTATTTTTAATCATTTATATAGCTGTATGTGCAAAAGGGGCCATCCTGAGGTGATCTAGCAGGACCTCATTTTCTGACCAAAGTTCCACTTTAAGCAACAAAGCTAAAGAAAAAAACCAAGAAGCATCTGTCAATGGATTTAAAAACACCGGCTGCAGTACGTATTTTCTCCACAAGGTGGTAATCTCACTTATTGTTCATGGAATGCAGAGACAGGAAGTGATAGAAGATACAAACAGGAAGTGATGTCCTCTACAGACGGAAGTGGAGGGAGATATTCCTGCAACCGATAGCAGAGGAGGTAATAAGATATTATTATATATTTACACCCAGTAATCCCCGTCATGTCCGTCCTCTTCCTCCATAGTCACTGTGATATCTTTTATCTCCAGAAGATGCTGATACACACATATATAGAGTATTGTAATATTTACATAGATACATCCTACATATAGAACCATTTATTCAACTGTCCATCCAGAGCCTCTGGTTTATAGAACAGATACATCCTAAATATAGAGCTATTTATCCAACTGTCCACCTAGAGACCAGATACATACTAGTCCATATTTATCCCAGTACAGTCCAGATAATTCTCAGTTTGTTATCTGTCCAGAGATATATATCAGGAGGAGGTGAGTAATGCCCCGTACACACAATTGGAATTTCCGATGGAATTTTTCATCGGAATTCCATTCAAGCTGTCTTGCATACACACTGTCAGGCCAAATTCCGACCGTCCAAAACACGGTGACGTAAAACACTACGACGAGTCGAGAAAAATAAGGTTCAATGCTTCCAAGCATGCGTCAAATTGATTCTGAGCATGCATGTTTTTTTTTTCCATCGGAGTTGCACACAGGCCATAGGAATTTCCTATTGTTTTTTTTTCCATCAGAAAAAAAATAAAACATGTTCTATTTCTAAACACAGATGGAAAAAGTCAGATGGGGCCCACACGATCGGAATTTCTGATGAAAAAAGTCCATCTGACTTTTTTCATCAGACATTCCGATCGTGTGTACGCGGCATAAGAGTTTGAGAGGTCATATGACATAATTTTTTTTTTTATATTAATAAAATACAAGCCTGATCAGAGAGGTGAGGAGGATTCTGGGACATTTTTGGTGATCACTGTTATTACTTTCTATCTTTACACAGGATTTTTAAGTGGTGAAGAAAATATCTGGTGAGCCATTAACACCCAGCGGCTGGGAGGAGTGGGAGTATTTAGAAGGACACTAGGATCTCTACAAGGACGTCATGATGGAGAATCAGCCGCCCCTCACATCACCGGGTAAGAGGAGACTTTATTGTAAAGGAGAGAGCAGTACGGAGGATCCACCTAGATCCCCCATCATCTGATAAACACATAGAAACAATGGGCCAGATCCACGAAGCGCGGCGTTTCTTTCCGTCCGGCGTAGCGTATCTCTGATACACTACGCCACCGTAACTTACAGCTTTTTTTTTGTATCCTCAAAGAATTTGCGCTGTAAGTTACGGCGGCGTAGTGTAACTTTGGTGGCGTAAGGGCGCGCAATTCAAATGGATGTGATGGGGGCGTGTTTTATGTAAATACGTCTTGACCCGACGTAAATTAAGTTTTTTTTTAACTGCGTCTGTGGGGGTATCCCAGTGCGCATGCTTGAAACTAACCCGCAACAAGCCAATGCTTACGACGTGAACGTCATTCTACGCAAAGCCCTATTCGCAAACGACTTACGCAAACAATGTAAAATTTTCAAATTTCGACGCGGGAACGACGGCCATACTTAACATAGGATACGCCTCATATAGCAGGGGTAACTATACGCCAAAAAAAGCCTTACGAAAACGACGTAAAAAAATGTGTCGGCCGTACGTACGTTTGTGGATTCTCGTATCTAGCTAATTTGCATACTTGACGCGGAAATCGACGGAAACGCCACCTAGCGGCCAGCGTAAAAATGCACCTTAGATCCGACGGCGTACTACGACGTACGTCAGTCAGATCTAGCACAGCTTCAGGCGTATCTTGTTTTGTGGATACAAAACAAAGATACGCCGGAGCAAAATAGAAGTTACGCGGCGTATCAATAGATACGCCAGCGTAACTTCTTTGAGAATCTGGCCCAATGTATTCAGTCAGTGTGTGTGTTTCCTACAGATGGATCCAGTAATGGGAACCCACCAGAGAGATGTCCCCGTCCTCTGTATTCCCGGGATTCCACACAGGAAGGTCACACCATCCCCCACCATCATCAGGTAGGTGGGACAGAACATGTAGATCCAAAAGTGTATTCTAAGTTATGAGAGGACATTCTTCTTTGTGACTAGTTCCTTTTTATACATGTATTCTATCATCTTTGGGTTTAGGGTGAAGAACTAAAAGACATCAAAGATGAGATTAAGGAGGAAGAAGAAGAAAGGTTGGTGAGTGGACATCAGCAGTCTATGGAGGAGGGTTGTCCTCTGGATTCCCACAATTCTACACAGGAAGATCTCCAATATACAGAGAATGGGAGATCAGGAGATCAGGTAGATGGGGCTGGGCACAAAGAATTTAAAAATAATTCTATGAGAGAACATTCTTCTATGTCATCTCTTATTATTTCCAGCAGTGTTTCCAGATGTTATATTTTATCATCTCTGAAATTTAGAATGAAGAACGGAAAGACATCAAAGTTGAGGATATAGAGGAAGAAGAAGAGAGGTTGGTGAGTGGAGATCAGCAGTCTATGGAGGAGGGGGAGATGATTACGGAAAGTAAACAGGAGGAATCTTCTCTACATATAGACACAAGTGAGTAATAAACACTAAATATAGAACCAGTTCCCATTTTTATTTAATTTCTATGAGTATAAAGTTTGTATTTACATTGTTACATCAGAGGAGAAAAGGTCGATGTCTACTGAATTCACAAGAGAAAAAAAAATGTCAAAGCAGCAGCTAACCCCCAGGACAGTAGAATGTCCATATAAAGCTCGGCCTAATCTTCTTTAGGTTATAAAGATTCCTCCCTGATCCCAAAAGGCAATCAGATAGCTCACCAGATCAACATTCTAAAATAGTTTTCCTACAATTATTAGCAGGCCTTTTTTTCTCAGAGTATAGGTGCAGGAACTCCCCCTTTCAGAGTCGCCCCATTTCTCCTCCCCTACCCACCTCCAAAGGACCATTACATTGGCACCACCCCCTGCCCACCTTCCAGTAGTGCCCTTTATAGAGAATACAGAACCAAGTATCATTTTTTGGTGCCAAGTAATTTTGTATGGAATTAGTTAATAATAACAAGAAAAGCAGTAAAATAGATCCTTTGCAGCCAGCAACACCAATGGAACCTCCAGCAACAATAGATCTTCCTACAACAATAATGCCAAATATCCCCCAGGCAAAAATAGACCCCCAGTAACAATAGACTCCCCAGCAACTAGCGACCCCTGGAAACAACTACAGATATCCCCACAGCCAGCATTAAGAGACCCTCCAGCAGCTAGCAACTATAGACCCCTCCCTCAACAGTGGATCTCTCCTAGCGACAACTAACCCCCCCAGCAACATAAGACCCACCCCACCAGTAATGGATCTCCCACCAGTAACAACAGACTTCCTCAGCAACAATTGACCCTCCCATGCTAAAATAGACCCCCCCCCCAGCTACAATAGATCCCCCAGCAGCCAGCATCAGCAGACAATTCAGCACACCCCAGCACCCCTTGCACACATTCAGTCCTGAAGGGGCCGGAACTGCGTTCCCCCACGTTCCTGCAGAAAAAAAGCCCTGATTATTAGTAATCATAAGAAGAACATCCAGTCATTTTTCAGAGTCATCTAGAACCAGACAATTCTTCATCCACAGAGCTCTAAAAACAAATCACCTCTTCCGTATACAGAGATTTTTTGTATTTAATTATAAGCAATCTGTATTGCTCATGTACAAAAATAGAGAACATCTTATCCTTCGGTACAGGAAAGACAGATGACAAAAACTACCCCCCGTCGCATAAGGAGCGTCACGAGTTGCCGAAAGAAGCGGAACGTCGTGTCGGCGCTATACGGCGCCTGCGCACCGACGTTTGGCTTCTTTCGGCAACTCGTGATGCTGGTTATGCGACGGGGGGGGGGGGGTAGTGTTTGTCATCACGTCAATCACTAACTGCGGGGCATAGGAACGCCCACTCCTGCGGGATTCACTACCCAGAAGCCGGCTAAGAAAATAGCTTTACGAGGTATGTACAGCAAAAAAAAAAAATGCATACTGTCAATGTCGGTAGTGAGCTGGATGTAATGTTAGAAATTTGTTTTTAGGGTGAACTCACGCTTTAACTGTTGACAGTAAAAACATCATCGATGTACCTCATCAATGTCCTGTAAAGAACACCAATCTGAGAGGAATGATTTGTAAATAAAACTGTAATATAATTATCATGGAAGGTATTCACAGTATCTGCCTACTGCAGCATGTCCTCAGTCTCCGACCTTATTTGCACCATGCTTATAGTCTCTACTACATACTACTGTAATATGTTCAGTCTGACAGATTTCTGTAGCTTTACATACACTGAATATTATGTGCCACCCTTTGGTTATATTAGGGGCTACACTTCAGGCCTCCTACGTCCAGCAAACTGACCACCACTTGTGTACATCATATGAAACGTCCATCTCCATTCCTCAATATAACATCATGTTTCCAACAAATGAGGAGGAGATATTGTACACCATATGAAAGGTCCATCTCCATTCCTCAATATAATGTCATGTTCCCAACACATGAGGAGGAGATACTGTACACCATATGAAAGGTCCATCTCCATTCCTCAATATAACGTCATGTTCCCTACAAATGAGGAGGAGATACTGTACACCATATGAAAGGTCCATCTCCATTCCTCAATATAATGTCATGTTCCCAACACATGAGGAGGAGATACTGTACACCATATGAAAGGTCCATCTCCATTCCTCAATAACAATGTCCTTAATGCACAAAGTTGCACAGTGTGATCTGGGTGAATTGTATCGTAAATCTACTTTGAATTTCTATTTCTGTTCTGATTTCTCCCACTTGCATTCCGGAGCTCAAAGATTTAGAACTAGACCAACATATATGACTCCTGAATACAAAATTCCAACAATTCTTCCAACATTTATTGTAAAATTGTTTCTCAGCAGATGACCATAATGTCCGGAATACGTCTGAGGAATCTTCTGAAAAATCACATACCAGGACTCTAAGATCTCACAGTAGAAATACTTTAATAGATCCGTCTATTCCCGAGGAATCTTCTTCAGGGCAGGAAGGAGATCACACAGAAGAGAGTTCATTCTCATGTTCAGTGTGTGGGAAACTTTTCACAAAAAAGAGATACCTTCTTAAACACAAGAAATGTCACACTGCTGAGCGTCCCTATTCATGTTCAGAGTGCGGCAAATGTTACACTAGCAAACAAAGCCTTCTTACACACCGGTACAGTCACACGGGTGAGCATCCCTTCTCATGTTCAGAGTGTGGGAAATCTTTTGGGTCGAAAGGATACCTTGTTAGACACCAGAGAGTTCACACAGGTGAGCGTCCTTATTCATGTTCAGAGTGTGGGAAATCTTTCAAGTCGAAAGGACCCCTTGTGGATCACCAGAGAGTTCACACAGGTGAGCGTCCTTATTCATGTTCAGAATGTGGGAAATCTTTCAAGTCGAAAGGACCCCTTGTGGATCACCAGAGAGTTCACACAGGTGAGCGTCCTTATTCATGTTCAGAGTGCGGGAAATCATTCACTACAAATAGACAGCTTGTTAGACACCAGAGAATTCACACAGGTGAGCGTCCTTATTCATGTTCAGAGTGTGGGAAATCTTTCAGGGCGAATGGACCCCTTGTGTATCACCAGAGAGTTCACACAGGTGAGCGTCCTTTTTCATGTTCAGAGTGTGGGAAATCTTTCAGGGCGAATGGATACCTTGTGGTTCACCAGAGAGCTCACATAGGTGAGCGTCCTTATTCATGTTCAGAGTGCGGGAAATCTTTCAAGTTGAAAGGACCCCTTGTGTATCACCAGAGAGTTCACACAGGTGAGCGTCCTTATTCATGTTCAGAGTGTGGGAAATCTTTCACGACCAAAGGAAACCTTGTGGATCACCAGAGAGTTCACACAGGTGAGCGTCCTTATTCATGTTCAGAGTGCGGGAAATCTTTCTCACAGAAAGGACCCCTTGTAAATCACCAGAGAATTCATAAGGGTGAGCGTCCTTATTCATGTTCAGAATGCGGGAAATCTTTCACTCAGAAAGGAAGCCTTGTGTATCACCAGAGAACTCACATGTAATAACAATCTTTCTCATGATAACAGTGGTGTGTTGGGGGTGGGGCGGAATATATTGAATGTTTTTCAGGTTCGGTTTGATAGATCTGAGTCTGCAGGGATTGAATTCTAGTAATATGATCCTCTAAACATACAGAGATGACTCGGTCCCGCACTCACACAGACCGCACCATACAGCTAAACTGTGCTAATACATGGCCAGATATGACAATACATTGACAACACTTCTTATTGGTTGATGTCGGTTTCTGTACATTATTGTTCTTTTCATGTTTTATTTTTAGAAGCCGGCTTGTCATTGGTCCAACAAATATTTAATTTTTTTGTTTATTATCTTCAATTATAAAGATTTAGATTCTTACTTTTTATTGTTTGTTAACCACTTGAAGACCCCAATGTTAAATCCCATTCCTTTCAAGGCCATTTTATAGTTTTCGGCACCATGATACTTTGACTGACAATTACTCGGTCATCCAACACTGTACCCAAATGCCAAATTAATTTTATATCAGAGACTTGTAAAGCTTTCTTTTAGTTGTGTTCCCCTTCACCACTTTTTCTATACAATATAATGAAAAAAGGACTGAAAGGTTTGAATAAAAAGCATTTTTCTTAGTTATTCTTATAAATAATTGCAAATAAATAATCTTTCTTCATAAATTTAGGGTAACATTTATTTTTCTACATTTCTTTGGTAAAATAGCAAATCAGTGTATATTATCTACTCTGTGTGAAAGTTATAAAGTCTTCAAACTATGGTATATATACTGTATTTGAAAACAAATCAATCCTCAATTATTGAGGCTCTAAAATGCCAGGACAGTACAAATACCCCCAAATGACACCTTAGTAGACAGTCCAAGGTATTTAGTAAGAGGCATGCAGAGGTTTTTGATGCTGTAAGTTTTTGCCGCAAACTTTTGGGAAAATAAAGAAATAAAAAAAAATCTGATTTTTTTTTAAAGTTATTTCTCACACACAGCTCGGGTATATTTACAATTACACATCAAAACACTTTCTTCTACTCCTTCCAAGCATGGAGATACCACAGGTGTGAGACTTTTTATATGTCTAGATGCGTAGAGGGGTCCAAAATCCAAGGAGCACCTTCAGGCTTTCAAAATGCATAAATGTTGCAGCTCAGATTTTTTTTAAAAAGTTATTTCTCACACACACCATGGGTTTACTTACAATTACACTTCAAAACACTTTCTTCTACTCCTTCCAGGCATGGAGATACTGTTAAGACAGAATATTGGGAGCATGGAGCTATGAAAACTTCTGGAGCCCTTCGTTTAGAGTTACCCTTTATTACTAGTTGTTGATATCTAATATAACTTCTAGTATAATTTTGTTCTTAATTCTTTAGTATTGTGTAATTCCCTGTGTCAAGGCCATATGGTGGGTTGCTAAATGACCCGTACAAGTTGGTTGGACATCTTCCTTAGTATTGCCAGAAAATAGGAAGATGTCCTTGGCAAGTTTAGCCTGTTGTTGTCAGGGCTGATCCGAGACGGGGTGCTCTGCACCCAGGCGCCAGAGGGGAGGGGGCGCAAAAGTGTCAGGAGCAGTGAGTACCGTTAGTCCTGAGTCGGCACTGTGCTTTCCCGCAGCAGCCAAGCGCATGTCAGCGAGGGTGCCCCCACTTCCTCCGGCCACTGACCCACCCGCCTTGCACTCCCGCAGGTTGCAGCAGTGTCTACATCCCCCGCCCGGCGCCCGCAGTAGCCGTACAAGGAGGGAAGAGGTCAGGTAAGTTAGGTCCGCGTCCGCCCCACCTCCTCCCTGTGCCCGGCCCGCCCACAACCCCTTGTGCATCCAATCTGTGCCTGGAAAGGGGTGTGGGTGGGAGATTTCAAAGCAGCCAGACCAGTGACACTGTCCTGATGTCTGCCTGTGCTTCCAAAGACAATGCAGCCTGGGTGAGTGATCTCTCCCCTCTCTCTCTTCCCTAAATGTGCCATAGTCTTCCTGACTTCCATGCACCATCGTTTTTCAGCCTTCCACGTGCCATAGTCTTCCTGCCTTCTACGCGCCATAGTCTTCCAGCCTTCCACATGCCATAGTCTTCCAGCCTTCCACACGCCATAGTCTTCCAGCCTTCTACGACCCATAGACTTCCAGCCTTCCATGAGCCATAGACTTCAAGCCTTCCACGCGCCATAGACTTTCAGCCTTCCACGCGCCATAGACTTCCAGCCTTTCACACGCCATAGTCTTCCATGCGCCATAGACTTCCTGCCTTCCACGAGCCATAGACTTCCATCCTTCCACGCGCCATAGCCTTCCACACGCCACAGCCTTCCATGCACCATAGCCTTCCACGCGCCATAGTCTTCCAGTTTTCCATGCGCCATAGTCTTTCAGCCTTCCATGCGCCATAGTCTTTCAGCCTTCCATGTACCATAGTGATGCTTCATTCCTGCCTTCCATCATGTACCATAGTGCTCCTTCCTGTCTTCCATGTACCGTAGTGCTCCCTCCTGCCTTTAATGTGCCATAGTGGCAAAATAAGGTTTTGCCTAGGGTGTCAAAAATCATTGCACCAGCCCTATTGTAATTTCAGATGGAAGCGTGATGTGGTAGCGTCCTCAGGGTGCAGGCATATCCACATGGTGAGTGGGCAGCCCCACAGAAGGCGACGGTGTCCGCGTGGAAGGTGAACACAGACGGCAGCTGGGAGCCCAGGAGAGAGAAGAGCTTCACAACTTCCTAGACCTTCCTAGTACACACGGCCGAACTTTTGACCATACAAAACTCAGTTGGAACTCCGACAGATAGATTAAGAACATGTTCTCTATCTAAGTCCGTCGTAATTTCCAACGGAAAAACTCAGATGGGGCATCATGCACACGTTCGGAATATCTGATGAAAAGTTCCCATCGTACTTTTTCCATCGGAAAATCCGGCCATGTGTACAAGGAATAACAATAGATGTGTCAATCTTGACATGTTTCACCAAAAGTTTGACTTCTTCAGGAGTTTATGCATTATTTGAATTGTATGAGAGACTGTTAAATCATAAAAATGAGAGTGATGGAAGAGATATTATCAGTATTTACATCAACAACAAGAGCCAATGTACTGATAATCAAGGCAGCTGAATAGATGGACATAGGGAGGACAAAAAGTCCAGGAAAGGGGCCATTAATATATTGTCACTCAGAAGTAACTTCAGGTCCTGCTTATGTATGTCCAAAAGGGGTAGTTTTATATGCAGATAGAGATTTGTGATGTGTTTTACATTATAGCTCCTTTATGGCTCCAACAAAAAACTGCTACAAAAAATACATTCTACTACTCCTCCCAAGTATGGGAATTACACATATGTGGGACATTTTCAATGTTTGAACCGATTATATATTGAATTTTTAGGGGCTTAGCCACATAGAGAAGCCCAAAATCCAAGGAGTACCTTCAGACTTTTAAGGAGTTTATCACCCTCCTAAATAGGTTGCTAGAATGATTAGGAAATGTAGTTCTTTTTGGCTGTGGAGCAGTTTGTGATTGCTTTGGGCTATTCTGGGTTAAGCCGGCTGCAGGTTTGATTATTTCCCCTTGCCTTCTGAAGGATTCTAGAATGTAGTGGGCTGGATGAAGCAAATCAGCAGCTCAGCTGATGGTCTTCTTCAGGTGTTCATCGTGGTCCCAGCTAGTCCAGAGCTAGGGGGGCTTCTTCTAAGGATCCTTTCTAATGAAGGGATTTCTCTTGGGATCTGGTCTGGAGAGCTCAGTGGTGAATGATGGACTGATATTGGAAGGGGGCATCCAGTTTTGCAGAAACATTGGGCTAGATTCAGGTAGGACTTACGCCGATGTATCTCGAGATACACAGCGTAAGTCAAAATGTGCGCCGTCGTAACTATGCGCTGTACCCACAGAAATAGAGACGCCTGAAAATAGGCTGCTCCGGACCGACATTACTTTCCTCCGCCGGCGTATCGTAGGCGCATTTTTACGCCGAACGCATCTGAGGCACCCATTGATTTCCTATGCAAATGAGCAAGATATGTAGATTCCCAAACATACGCGTGTCAGGCGCAGGCTACGCGCGGTGCGCGTAAGTTGTACGCCCGGCGTAAAGTTACTCCTCATAAAGCAGGGGTAACTCAGCAACAGACGTGCACAGGTCAGCTGGAGAGCAGCTACAGCAGCACCGTTACGAACGAGCTGAGCAACCACACTTGCTGGACAACACATCTGTATGCCAACATGCCAGGGACAGTCATTGTCATAGCAATACTATTGTGTCCACCAGCACGTAGGAGGGCACGGGAGAGGATATACCACACGCGCATGAACGTCTTTGGCATGGGTGAATTGGAGGTGTTTCGCATTTTCAGATTCAGCCCTGAAGCCATCCTGGAAATAGCCACAACCCTGAATGCTGACATCAGCAGCAAGACAAAATGCTCACATGCAGTGCAGCCACTGGTCAAGGTACTGGCAACACTGCATTTCTTTTCAAGTGGATCTTTTCAGTGTACAAGTGGAGTCATGTCTGGGATGTCACAATCCTCCATGAGCAGATTTGTGCACCAGGTTGTCACTGCAATCCTCAGACGCATGTCCCACCACATCATCAAACCCACCCATGAGCATCTGCGGAATAAGGCAATGGCGGATTTCTACCAAATTGCAGGATTCCCACGCACTGTGGGGGCCATAGATTGCACACATGTGGCACTACGGCCCCCCCCGTGCCACAGAGCACATATACTGCAATCGTAAGCAGTGGCATTCCATCAACGTACAGGTGATAGCCGATATTTTTTTGGGGGATATTTTACGGACGTGCGCCGTTCAAAAAAAACGTAAAAAACGCGGGGTCAAGTAAAATTTTAATAAAACACGCCCCCAACATCCCCATTTGAATTAGGCGGGCTTACACCGCCACACATACGTTACACTGCTGTAACTAAGGGCACAAGTTCTTTCTGAATAAAGAACTTGCGCCCAAAGTTACAGCGGCATAACGTATCGGAGATACGTTACACCCGCAGAAAGAATGCGCGCATCTTTCTGAATCTAGCCCAGTGTCTTTTCTACCAGATAGATAGATAGATAGATAGATAGATAGATAGATAGATAGAGCAGACAGGCTAGTCAGTTTAGTTAAATTTACAGTGTGTAGAGGATATATATACATCCTAGCGTTGTATATATATTTATACACTGTATAGCTTAGCAAGATCAGCTATTCCTATTGTTAGGCAGTAGATTGTGCTAGCTGCAGTGCTCTAACGTGTTGTATTGCCTGCATAGTGTTTAGTTTAAACCTAAACATAGTACTCAGTGTTAGTGGACGTGTGCTATTTAATTGCACATACACGCAGTTGCTGTTTCTGCACGTGTGCTATTTAATTGCACATAAACGCATTAGCTGTTACTGCACGTGTGCTATTTATTTGCACACAAACGCAGTTGCTGTTACTGCACGTGGGCTATTTAATTGCACATAAACGCAGTTGCTGTTACTGCACGTGAGCTATTTAATTGCACATAAACGCAGTCGCTCTTACTGCACGTGTGCTGTTTTTTTGCCCATAAACGCAGCAGCTCTTACTGCACGTGTGCTGTTTTTTTTGCCCATAAACGCATTAACTGTTACTGCACGTGGGCTATTTAATTGCACATAAACGCATTTGCTCTTACTGCACGTGTGCTGTTTTTTTGCCCATAAACGCAGGTTCCAAACATTACATTAAAGCCGCAAGCAGTATTAAAATACTTTTTTCTGAGAGTAATCTCATGTTGTGCAGGGACATTTCTAAACACGTGCCACTACTATAGACACCCAGCAGGTACGATATTTAAAGGAATTTTTGATTTTTTTTTTCACCTTAAGCATTAATCATTAAAATCACTGCTCCAGAAAAAAATACAGTTTTTAAACGTTTTTTTTCCATTGATACATGTTCCCTGGGGCAAGACCCAGGTTCTCAAAGATGTTTTCCAACAATAACTTGAATATTGGGCTTTAAAATGATCACTTTTGAATTCAAACGTTCGAGTCCCATAGACTTCAATGGGGTTCTAAATGTTCGCGCGAACGTTCGGTCCGTTCGAAAGTTCTGGTGCGAACCGAACGCGGGTATGTTCGGCTCATCCCTACTGCTGAGAGACTTTTCCTTCATGGACTTTAAGGAGGAAGAGGACGTCCAAAGATTTTCCCTTCCACCCCCCTCCCCCACCTGTTTGTATCCACTGGCAGTTCAATAAAGCTTCGGGCCTGTGAACTCTTTCTTCCCTCCCCTACCCCACCTCCTCCCCTCCCCCACCCCACCTCCTCCCCTCCCCCCCATCACATCCATTGCCCAGTTGAATGCTATTTTGACAGTATAATGATGTAGCGCCCCCTTACTTTCAGTATGGGCACTACGCTAAAGTTAGTAAGAATGGGAGGATTAGTTTACTCCCATTCATAATTTGTTTAAATTTGGCTGCTACCAACTCAGAACTGTCCTGTAGGTCAGTCTGCGCTCCAGGGGTGTGTGTTACCACCCCTGGGCGACAGTTGGCGCTAGAGGGGTCCTGGCAGACCACCTTTCCCAGCAGCCAATCAGAGGAGCGTTTCCCTCGTTAGGCATGCTGGGAGGGGGTATATCTGGGGCAGCCGCCATTGTTCTGCCTGTTCTGTGCGGGGCCCCGAGTTCCAGGTGTGGTATCCACCTTCAGGGTACGCGCATCCATGGGCCCCGCCACCCTGGCTTACTTTACTGAGGTTGCGCACCATGCGGAGCCTCGTCCTAATACTGAGAGGGGCCCCAGCGACTTGCTGGGTCCCAGAACCTTCTATTGAGAGGATCCTAAGCCGGGAGCTGTGCGATGGGTATCGGCCCAGGGAGAACCTAGAGCTAGAGGTTGTCCGGGAGGCTTAGACGAACCATCTGGGATCCAGTCACCACACTGCATGACAGGTATGCTTGAAACTGTCAATTGGTGACATCGTTTGAATTGACTGGGAGGATTCGCTCACCCTAATCCTTGTATCTTAAATGGCTAAGCCTGTGGCAGAGGCATGTTTCCTCCCAGTGATTTGGAAGTGGCGCTCCGGCTGCCAGGCCTGTGAATACCGCATGTCCGGGGGCACTTTACCCACCCTGATTTGGGGTGGAGACGAATGGGATTTGATTATTGCTGAGAGCAGGCTTGCTCTCTTTCATATCCAAGGGCCTGATACTAAAGTTCTCTCCCTGCTCATCAACCTTTCTCTATTGTGTGCCATGTAGGGTGACTACGTGTCCCGGATTTCCCAGGACACTCCCGCATTTTGCAGGTCTGTCCCGGGCACCTTCATTCCAGGACAATACAGTGTCCCGGAATGAAACTGACACAGCCACCACCACCGGGGCAATCTGATGCCCCAAAAAAGTCCACCACATCACCGCTTTACTCACTGACAGTACTTGTCCTGGCCGGGAATGCCTGGAGGAGCACAACCCCCGACCCCTGATTGTGGTTGGAGAAGTCATAAATTCCGCCTCTTGTGTCCAATCACTGTGCTGTGATTTTTGGGAAGGGGGGGTGTCCCTGAATTGTAGTTTGGAAATGTGGTCACCCTAGTGCCATGTTGATGTTGGCCGTGTTGGACCTTGGAATAGAGCATTGAAAACGTATTTGATGTCTGGACACTTGCTCTTTACTCACACTCACAAGTATCACTACTAGACCAAGCCAAGAGGGTAACTTAATATGCCGATCCCAAACTAATCAGCGGCTCCTTCGGGGGTGAGCGCTACAATGACTGGAAATTTTATGACACGTTGTTGAAGTACTGATTTCAGGGTAATGCAGCGTCTTGCATGATGTGATGTCTCAGGGTTATATTACTCTGCGCAACACATCGGGCATCATACCGCAGGATGAATGAATGTAATTTATTTGTATGCTTGGAACTGTATTGTTATGTAGTGTATTTATGCGCTGCGTCGCAGTACAGAGTGGAATGTACCCTGTTGAAGAATTCGTTTTTTGTATATTTTCTTTGCAAAATAAACTTAACTGTATTGTGCTTATGGTGGCACCAACATGTAGCTTTTGACAGTAGGACTTGTGTAGCGGTGATCGGGAACACTGTTATTGGCTTACACTAGTGTAGTGACAGTGTCATGGGGTGGCAGCAATCAGGAACACTGTTGCCTGGTGATTTTGTACTGGGATGGCTAGCAATAATGGACACTGTTGCTGGTTGAAATGGTATGGTGATACTGTACTGGAGTTGGTAGTGATCAGGGACATTGGTTGGCTGCCCTGGTGACATTGTACTGTGCTTATGGTGGCACCAACATGCAGCTTTTGTTCACATTTATGATAGCTGTGATTGGTCACAGTGATCACATGGGACAGGCCAATTTAATTGGTCTTGTACCCTGCTCTTTGATCTGCCATGTCTGATGGGTATCTTTTTAAGAGGCATGATGAGTCTTTAGTGATCACGGAGCATGCAACTGCACACTCTAGAGGGCACAGATGAGCAGTGCAAAGGAGAGGCCATTCTTATACAGCCCTCAACCTTCAGGAGCCCGCCGTCTTGTTTTTTTTAACCAACGGCTACTGTATATAGCAAATGGTTAGGCACCAAAACTGAAGAACAATCCAGGAAGCAGCTTTCAAAGTATTTAAAAACACAGGCTGCAGTTGTTTTTCTCTCCACAAGGTGCTGATCTGTGGAACGCAAAGGCAGGAATTGATAGAAGACAGGAAGTAATTTCAACTATAGATGGGAGGTTCCTAGAGATAAGACAGTTTGCAGGAAGCAGAGAAGGATATCCTTGCAATCGGCAGCAGAGGAGGTAATACAGATTATTTTATATTTACACCCAGTAACCCCCCACGTCATGTTTGTCCACTTCCTCCATAGTCACTGTGATGTCTTTTACCTCCAACAGATACTCCTATACAGACATACATATAGAGTATTATAATATGTACACAGAGCCTCTGGTTTATAGACCAGATACACCCTAAATATAGAGCCATTTATCCAACTGTCCACTGGACAGTTAGCTTTGCCAATTAGCACTGTCGGGCCCTCTGATTGGACAAAGTGATGGTTACTTTCTCCAATCACGTACTCATGGTCCCACCCCACACTATAAAAGCTAACTTCCCATAGCCAGCTCTTGTAGTGTTGTTGGAGTGGAGATATATAGAGCTCAGTATAGTGTGTCCACTTATTGTGACTCTGAGGCCTCGTACACACGACCGTTTTCCTCGACAAAATCCATCAAGAAACTTGGTGGCAGAGCTTTTTTGCCGAGGAAAACGGTCGTGTGTATGTTTTTCGTCGAGAAAACTGTCGTGGAACTCGACGAGAAAAAAAGAGAACAAGTTCTCTTTTTTCTCATCGGGAGTCTCAATTTCCTCGTCGTGTTTCTCGTCGGGCTATGAATAAGCACTGAGATATAGTGCGAAACTTCAGCTTTTTCTGATTTTTGGCCGTGGCATGTTGTTTTGTGACCAATTTTTAATAAACCAGGATTTTTTTGGAGTGCGGCTGTCCTAGCCTTTCTTTCCTCAAGCTTGCATTATCATTGCATTGCCTGCACCCATGGTTCGGATTTAAGGATAGTGGCTCTCTGGTTTTCCTGAGCGGTTATCTCTTTTTTCCTTTCTCGTCGGACTGGTTTAGGACGAGAAACACGTTCGTGTGTATGCACAGAAAACCGCGCATGCTCATAATAAAGTATGAGACGGGAGCGCACCTTCGGTAAAAGTAGCGTTCGTAATGGAGATAGCACATTCGTCACACTGTAACAGAATGAAAAGCGTAAATCATCTCTTACCAAACTTTTACTTAACACGCAGTAACATGAGATTAGCAAAAGCAGCCCCAAGGGTTGTGCCAGTGGAATCGAACTTCCCCTTTATAGTGCCGTTATACTAGTTGAACGCTTGAGAGCGCCGAGATTTTGTCTTGACAGTGTGTACGCAAAGAAAGCTTGTTAAGATTCTAGACAAGCCTGACAAGGAACTCGTCGAGGAAAACGATGTTTCTTTTAAGACGAGTTTCTCGGTCGTGTGTACGAGGCCTCAGTGTAGAGTGTTAGTGTAGTGCAGTGTTTAACACGGCATTACATAACATTTAGTGCTGTATACTCTCCCTTTTTTTTTGTTGGTCGCTGCGTGTTTTTTTTTTCTTTTTTGTGTCCCCTGACTGCCCCCTTTTTTTAAATTGTACAAGTAGTTATAACATTTGGAGATGGGGGCAGGGTGGACCTTACTTCCCCTTTCTGCATGTATGCATTTACATTGTTCTTTTATCTATAGAAATCTATTCATGGTTATTTATGTATGTATATGTAGCACTACCCCCGAAGGAGCTGCTGATTTGTTTCGTTCTCTGTCGTCTAGGGTACTGGATAAGAGCTGAAACAAAGTCAATGTCCACACGTTGCGTTCCTTTTTCTCTGCTTTATTTACCGAACGTGGTAAAAGAACGAACAATAGGTTGAAGAGGTGAAATAAGGTATAGGTAGTGGATTCAGGTGTAGAACTTGATAAGAAGCACTCCTGCTTCCAGACATAAACTCTCGTCACCACTCTAGCCAGATTGGGTAGTGTGGCCTTGGATAGGCCTCTCTCACTAGTCCGAAAAGCCAGGGTGTCACACGGAACCTTGGTATAGTCTCTGCCACTGGCCTTCCCAAAGGTGGAGATACGTTCGGTCCAGAATCCTCTTACTTTAGGATTAAGCACCCAGATCTCTTCTCAAAGTAGTAACTTGTGAAATCAGGAAAATGAAGGGCAATCACTGCTCAGCCTTTCAGTAGAGATAGGTCCTTCAATGAAGTTCAGGCCTCCCCTGAGTGTACCAGCCTCGTGCTCGGTGCTCTCCAGACAGGTACTCCACTGCCTATACCCTATTTCACCTCTTCAACCTATTGTTCGTTCTTTTACCACGTAAAGGTGGCAACCCTAGTCTGGACAGCTTCCTCCCTCTAGGACGGATAGCGCAGGACCACTTTAGCAATGCAGACCCAGTCTGGATACTGGGCCTGCTCAGCAAGACACGAGTCCAGACTAGGGTTGCCACCTTTTCTTCAAGCCAAACCCGAACACTTTACTGGCGCACGGCATTTTGTTTTTAGTATACACTATAGACGATAGGATTGTTAAAGACCTTGGAGTGGGAGTGGACAGGGGGGTAGTGAGATGGACAATTCTTCAAAAAAAAAAAAAAATCAATGAATTTTATGTGCACTGAAAATAAACAGACAGCTAACTCTGTCTGAGCCTACCTTAAAAGAAGACCGTCATTAAAAAAGCCAGGGACTGATTAGCAACCAGCAACTGTGGAGACAATGATCACTTTGGTCAGAAGTACGTAATGTACAATAGTGTGAATAGTGCAGGAGTCTATTAAGCCAGGGATCGACAAATCCCAGGCGCCAGGTCGCCATGGCGACTAGAAATAGTGTCCTGGCGACTTGGCTTGGAAGGTGAGCTGGTGCCATCTGGTGGTGAGCCGTTGGTATTACAAGTTATTACCACCAGATGTAAGCTGGCGCCATCTGGTGGTGGCCGTTGGTATTACAAGTTAAGCATTACAAGTTAAACAGCAATTCTAATGTCATTTTTCACTGCCATCTTCTTCCCTCTAATTAGAACCCCCAAACATTATATATATTTTTTATCCTAACACCCTAGAGAATAAAATGGCGATCGTTGCAATACTTTCTGTCACGCCGTATTTGCGCAGCGGTCTTACAAGCGCACTTTTTTGGGAAAACATTACACTTTTTTTAATTAAAAAAATAAGACAACAGTAAAGTTATCCCCATTTTTTTTAATATTATGAAAGATAATGTTACGCCAAGTAAATTCATACCCAACATGTCACGCTTCAAAATTGCGTTTGAACACCGTTTACATATGCGGGCGCTGCTCACGTATGTGTTCGCTTCTGCGCGCTAGCTCGTCGGGACGGGGTGTGTTTTCTGGCTCCTAACTTTTTTAGCTGGCTCCTAGATTCCAAGCAAATTTGTCAACCCCTGTATTAAGCTGACCATACACAGTTACTTTTTATTCAGCCAGTGGGCTGAACAAAAAAAAAATGTACTCGATCCAAGCAAATTAAGTACTGTAGATGGAGGAATCTCCCTATTGGATTCTGAGAGCAGCACTAGACCCTGTCAGAAAATGCTAATCAGCAGCTGTAGCTCCCCCACATTCTACCTTCTAGTACAACCCCCTCCCAGTCCCCCCCAGCACAAATATTTTCCCACCCACCCAAAATCAACCTTAGGACAAATCCTTCCCCCCCAAAATCCCCCTCCTAGAACAAGCCCTTCCCCTACAAATGCCCCCTCCCCAGCACAAATCCTCTCCATCCAGTCCTTCCTCTAAGCCCAAATTCCTCCTCCTAGCACAAATCCTTCTCCCACCAAATTCTATCTCCCAGCACAGCCCTCTTCCCCCACCAAATTCTATCTCCCAGCACAGCCCTCTCCTCCCACCAAATTCTATCTCCCAGCACAGCCCTCTCCTCCCACCAAATTCTATGTTCCAGCACAGCCCTCTTCCCCCACCAAATTCTATGTCCCAGCACAGCCCTCTTCCCCTAGCACTGGTTTCACTACCCCCTGGTCACTAAAATGAATGGCTGAGTTCACCCTTCTGAACAAGTTACATGTTACACCCGTATTTAGGGCATGACATGTAACATGTTCAGCATCCACCCCCTCTCCCCCCAATACCCCCTTGACAGTGTGTGCGTCCACAAAGCTCAGTATCTTTTATTCACAGATTTCTTAGAAAAAAAAAATATTTGCACATTTTTTACCTGCAGAAAAATTGTCTTTTTAAGTGACGCACTACCCGCAGTCTACCCACAGTGTGTATTCCCAGAAGTGGGTGCAGGTACCTGTCTTAGACAGGTATCTGCACCCCCCCCTCCCCTCTTAAGGTGCCAAATGTGACACCGGAGGGGGAGAGGAATCCGAGAAGCGGAAGTTCCACTTTAGGGTGGAGCTCCGCTTTAATTAACAATTCTTCCCATATATACATAAACCTAAAAACAATTAACACACTATTTCATATATATTGTATATAGTAAATTACATACTCAGATATAGAAATATGTTTAGTTAATAACATGCAAACACACTAAAATACATACAGATACTGAGATATATACATACACACTCAGATATATACATATGCTCAATTACATACAGTACATGCACATATATATATATATACTCAGATACATGCATATACACATGCTGTAAAGAAACACTAAGATATATATACTAAGAAACATGCATACAGTACATACTATACCTATATACACACTCAGGTACATGCATACACACACTCAGATACTGTACATGTGCGCAATTATATACATACACACACACTGAGATACATACATGCACTCAGATACACACACATATATACACACACACACACTGAGATACATACATGCACTCAGATACACACACACACACACACACACACTGAGATACATACATGCACTCAGATACACACACACATATATATACACACACACACTGAGATACATACATGCACTCAGATACACACACATATATACACACACACTGAGATACATACATGCACTCAGATACACACACATATATACACACACACTGAGATACATACATGCACTCAGATACACACACATATATATATACACACACTGAGATACATACATGCACTCAGATACACACACATATATATATACACACACACACACTGAGATACATACATGCACTCAGATACACACACATATATACACAAACACACTGAGATACATACATGCACTCCGATACACACAAACAGACATAAATACACTTGACAACATACTGTGAGAGGAATACTTACATGAATAGTTTGGTAATGTGCAGCTAGATTCTCTCCTCCCCTCTCTGTCCCCTCACACACCGTGCAGCTCCTTCCTCTTCCCGCCCAAACTCCCTCACAGCTCTCTCTGTAAACAGTGAAGAGTCCTGGCAGGGCTCCAGTAGCCGGGACTAGAGGCAGAGCATCGGTTATGCGGCCAGGAGGTTCTGTATCCCTCCACAGAGAGAAACAAGTCCCTTGTAATTAGGGCTGTTTCCATCAAGATAGTTACATATATTTAAAGATAGGTTACATTCTGATACAGGTTATGGATCCTGAATTCTGATTATGTTTTTATGGGGGTGTTATAAGAATTTTTGAGGGTGCCCATGTGGCTGGTGTCCGGGTGACAGGCAGTCAGAAACCCGGGCAGAGGATTTAAAAACCGGACTGTCTGGGTGAATCCCGGACAGGTGGTAACCCTAGTCCAGACCAACGTGGTCCTGGAGCCAGGAAACTCTGAACACGCACCCCCGTCCAGGAGGGCCACACACAGGGACGACGACGACCCAGCACCCGTGATGTCTGCCCCTTAAGTACTCCTCCCAGCATGACCAGCGAGGCGATCAACCCTCACTGACTGGCCACTGAGAAAGAATACCCAACACACCTGGATCTGACTGCTGCCACCCTTGGCCTGGGGTGGAACTGACACCCCAGACACACAATAGTGGTCACCTGCAGTACAGTCACGGCTGGAACAGAGGTCCAAATTTGAAAACAAAATAGTTCAGAGGTAGCTAATCCTCTGACTAACCCCTAAATTTAAAGCAGGGCCAGCAAAGAAAATAGCTGCCCGCTACATATATTTAACTAATCTATAGAACTTTGCCCTAGCTCATGTTTATTTTAGATAAGCTAAGTACCTTTCTCCAACACCTGTTTTAACACAGCAAGAATACAGTATATCCTTATGCCGCATACACACCATCACTTTATGTGATGAAAAAAAACGACATTTTCTGTGAAGTAAAAAATGACCTTTTTGAAACCTCAATTTTCAAAGACGAAGTTGCCTACACACCATCGTTTTTCTCACAATGTTCTAGCAAAGCGAGGTTACGTTCCACCACGTTTTTCCATTGAAGCTCGCTTCATAACTAGCTTCTGGGCATGCGCGGGTGTAAAAACGTCTTTTTAAACGACGTTTTTTGCTACACACGGTCAATTTCTGTGAAGTAAAAAACAACGTTTTGAAAAACGACACATAAAATTGAAGCATGCTTCAATTTTTTTGGGTTGTTTTTTACAAGACATAAAACAACGTTTTCCCCCACACACGGTCAATTAAAGTGACGTTTTTAAAAACGTTGTTTTTTTTCATCACATAAAGTGATGGTGTGTACGGGGCATTAAAGTGAAGTCCACATAATGATGCGAGTTTTTGTCTTATGACACCAGCTAAGAAAATATTAACTCAACCTTTCTTATAACACGTACAAGGTTAGTAAACTCCTCCCATCCCCTCCCCCTTGTGGTCGTATAAGCTGAAATTCCCTTCAGTACTGAGCAACTATAACTCAAAATGTATTCTAATCTATGAGAGGACACTCTTCTGTGTAATCTCGTGTTTCTTTTTACCAATGTATTCTATCACCTATGGGGTTTAGGGCGAAGAACTGAAAGACATCAAAGTTGAGGATAAAGAGGAAGAAGAAGAGAGGTTGGTGAGTGGAGATCGGCAGTCTATGGAGGAGGGGGAGATGATTACGGAATGTGAACAGGAGGAATCTTCTCTACATATGGACACAAGTAAGTAAATAAAACACTAAATATAGAACCAGTTTCCATTATTATTTTACTTCTATAGCCTCCCTCACACACGATCCACCTTCCAACCAACTTTTCCTTGGATTTTTGTCTAAAGGGCGTTGGCCGCAAACTTGGTGTGCATACACACGGCCCAACTTTTACATCCAACATTCACCAAACCACGTGTTTTTTCTGCTCTTTACCGCCACCCTTTGGGCAACTTCTGCTATTGTTGGCTGATGTTTAGTATTGGTTCTGCGCAAGCGTGTTTGTACATCAGATTTTAGTTGGACCAACTTGCGTACACACGATCGGATAAACCGACGTAACAGACTTATTGGCCAACAATTGGTGAGCATGAAGAGCCAACTTTCGCTGTCGTTAATTCGGCCAATAATTGTCTGATGGAGCATACAGACGGTCAGATTTTCCGAACCAACACGTCCATCAGACAATTATGGTCATAAAGTTGGATCGTGTGTATGAGTCTAAAGCCCCATACACACGGTCACACTTTTTGCCAACTTCAAAATCTGCAAGTTTTCAAATTTGTCCGACCGTGTGTACGCTCCATCGGACCAACTTTTTCAGGTTTTATCGGAACAAAAAGTTGGGTCTGCAAACGGACCAACTTTTCGCCAACAAAAGTCCGATGGTGCCTTGTCTGACCGTGTGTACAGCAAGCCAACGGACTTTTGTACAAAGTGCAAATACACATGCTCAGAATCAATGTTAAAATCAACCAACAATAGCAGAAGTTAAACGGTAAAGAGCAGAAAAACCACGTGATGTTGGGTAATTTTTAGAAAAGTTTGCAGAAAAGTCTAAGCGTGTGTATGCTATGGGTGTGACCGGACAAATCACTTCGGACAAAAATCCAAGGGAAAGTTTGTTGGATGTCTGACCGTGTGTACGAGGCTTTAAGAGTATTTACATTGTTACATTAGAGGAGAAAAGGTCTAATGCCGTGTACACACAACCATTTTTCACGATGTGAAATTTTTTTTTTTTTATGTCATTAAAAACGATCGTGTGTAGGCATCAGAGCATTTTCCGGGACGCTAAAAATGGGCATTAAAAATTAAGAACATGCTCTAAATTTTTGTGTCGTTTTTAACGTCGTAAAAAATGGTCGTGTCTAGGCTTTAACGACATGCATGCTCAAAAGCAAGTTATGAGATGGGAGCGCTCGTTCTGGTAAAACTAGCGTTCGCTGTAACAGACCGAAAAGCATGAATTGTCTCTCACCAAACTTTTACTAACACAAAATCAGCAAAAGCAGCCCCAAAGGGTGGTGCCATCCGAATAGTACTTCCCCTTTATAGTGCCGTTGTACATCACCGCCCTTTGCTAGAGCATTTTTTTTTCACGATCTTGTGTAAGCAAGGCAGGCTTAACAAGAATCGGGTTGAAAAAAAACATTGTTTTTTCTAGACCATTAAAAATTGTCTTGTGTTCGCCGCATATGTCTACTGAATTCACCCAGGAGGAAGACGGAATAACCATATGAAGATTGGCTTAATTTTCAACATCCCGTCAAAGACACTCCCTTGTTGCGTTCCATTACTAGGGGCAACAGCAGATATTCACAAGCTTCCTGACTCTCCTCCGGTTCCACCATTTGCTGTTGTGTTCCCACTGCCCTTCTCCATGTTCCTTGGTCCACAGAAGAAATGAGGTTCAGTGGCACAGTCCAGCAGTTCCATTACTCCTTCCTCCTCTGCGGTGCTAAAGAGGGATGGTCCTCACCAGGACTTTCTCCTCAGCACTGGGTAGGCCCCAGAAGGGGGCCTCCACAACACACACTACTGCTCATCCTCTTTCCTCTCACAACATGCCACTGGGGGTGGCATGTTACCTCAGCTTATGTAGGAGGCCCGCCCCCTGCCAATCCTGGTTGGGGATTGATTGGAGCTCCTACACAAGCTGCCTGTCACTCCAATGCCAGGCCCTGCCTCCTTCTCTGTACATTCTCCCCAGAGACAGGGGAGGCGTCTCAGAACTAGAGCACAGGTGGCCACACCCACTGCTATACTAAACACTCCCTTGTTTCAAATCAAAACAAACAGGCCTAGCAGTAATGCACAGGCCTGCCTAAATTTGGGGCCAGCCTAAATTTGCCTGTACTAGAACCTGAAAACATAAAAACCCTATTAAAGCACCTACCAAAAGGTAGTGGGCGCTACATTAGTCATCTGAAACCAGATTATTCCTTATCCACAGAGCTCTAAAAACAAAGCACCCCTTATGTATACAGTTAGTTTTTTTCTATTTAATTACAAACAAACTATTCTGCTCACATACAAAATGGAGAATGTCACATCATTCTGTACAGGAAAAAATTAGAACCCCTAACTGCTGATAGTAAAAACATCATCAATGTACCTACCCCACCGCCCAATGTACTGTGGGTATTGAAAACCATTTGAAAGAATCAACTCTAGTCCTCACCAGAAGAAGGCAATTATATTTACCACATTAACCAATGTTCACAATTAATGAGGAGGAAATACAGTACACCATATAAAAGGTCCATCTCAATTCCTAAATATAATGTCATGTTCCTAATAAATGAGGAGGAGTTACTGTACACCATATGAAAGGTCCATCTCCATTCCTCAATATAATGTCATGTTCCCAACAAATGAGATGTAGACACTATAGACTAGGGGTCCCCATCCACCAAGCTGCGGGTCAGTACCAGTCTGTGGTCTGTTGATGGCTGGTCCACACAGCAGGTGAGCGATGACCGCAGTCCGGCCCAGACTATCACAGACCAAGGTCGCCACTCACCTACTGTTATGCTCCCGTATCACTTTGCCTGTGTGCCCTCTCCCGGGTCTCCCACACATCAGAGTGCCTCCACCCCACTGCTTGACAACAGATGTCTTTAGAAGGACACAAGGATCTCTACAAGGACATCAATATGGAGAATCAGCCGCCCCTCACATCACCGGGTAAGAGGAGACATTATTGTAAAGGAGAGAGCAGTACGGAGGATCCACCTAGATCCCCCATCACCTGATAAACACATAGAAACAATGTATTCAGTCAGTGTGTGTGTTTCCTACAGATGGATCCAGTAATGGGAACCCACCAGAGAGATCTCCCCGTCCTCTGTATTCCCGGGATTCCACACAGGAAGATCACACCATCCCTCACCATCATCAGGTAGGTGGGGCTGAGCAAATAGAACTCAAAATGTATTCTAATCTATGGAGGACATTCTTCTGTGTAATCTCTTGTTTCTTCCTTTACCTATGGGGTTTAGGATAAAGAACCGAATGACATCAAAGTTGAGGATAAAGAAGAAGAAGAGAGGTTGGTGAGTGGAGATCAGCAGTCTATGGAGGAGGGGGAGATGATTATGGAAAGTAAACAGGAGGAATCTTCTCTACATATAGACACAAGTAAGTAAAAAAACACTAAATATAGAACCAGTTCCCATTATTATTATTATACTTCTATGGCCTCGTACACACGACCGTTTTCCCCGACAAAATCCATCAAGAAACTTGGTGGCAGAGCTTTTTTGCTGGGGAAAACGGTCGTGTGTATGTTTTTCGTCGAGAAAACTGTCATGGATCTCGACGAGAAAAAAAGAGAACATGTTCTCTATTTTCTCGTCGGGAGTCTCAATTTCCTCATCGTGTTTCTCGTCGGCCTGGTTTACGAGAAACACATTCGTGTGTATGCTTAGAAACGCGCGCATTCTCAGAATAAGGTATGAGACGGGAGCGCACCTTCAGTAAAAGTAGCATTCGTAATGGAGATAGCACATTCGTCACACTGTAACAGACTGAAAAGCGCAAATCGTCTCTTACCAAACTTTTACTTAACACGCAGTAACATGAGATTAGCAAAAACAGCCCAAAGGGTTGTGCCAGTGGAATCGAACTTCCCCTTTATAGTGCTATCGCACGTGTTGTACGTCACCGCGTTTGAGAACGACGAGATTTTGTCTTGACAGTGCGTATGCAAAGAAAGCTTGACAAGATTCTCGACAAGCCAGACAAGAAACTCGTCGAGGAAAACAATGTTTCTTTTACGACGAGATTCTCGGTTGTGTGTACGAGGCCTATGAGTATAAAGTTTGTATTTACATTGTTACATCAGAGGAGAAAAGGTCTATGTCTACTGAATTCACCCAGGAGGAAGACAGAATAACCATATAAAGCTCGGCCTCATTTTCTTCAGTTTAAACGTGTTCTTTCCTGATCTTTTAGTAATGCAGGACTGTAAATAGCCATTTATCAGGTGATTATGTATCATTACTGCTAGAAACAACTGTGCCCATCATATGCAGCCTCACTGTGCCCGTCATATGCAGCCTCACTGTGTCCGTCATATGCAGCTTCACTGTGCCCATCAATTGCAGTCTCACTGTGCCCATCGTATACAGCTTTACTGTACCTGTCATATGTAGCCTCACTGTGCCCATCAATTGCAGCCTTACTGTGCCCATCATATGCAGCCTCACTGTGCCCGTCATATGCAGCCTCACTGTGTCCGTCATATGCAGCTTCACTGTGCCCATCAATTGCAGCCTCACTGTGCCCATCATATACAGCTTCACTGTACCTGTCATATGTAGCTTCACTGTACCTGTCATATGTAGCCTCACTGTGCCCAACAATTGCAGCCTTACTGTGCCCGTCACAGTAGGCCAATCACAAGTAAAATAAAATAAAACCGCTTAACATAAGGTGTCCTCATCAGAGCCAGGTGTCCCAATAAAAGTCCCCCTTTACAGCATTTGCCCCTTCTACATCAGATGTCCTCATCAGAGTCCTCCTTTACAACAGGTGTCCCCATCTGAGTCCTACTTTACATCAGATGTCCCAATCAGAGTCCTCCTTTACAGCATGTGCCCTCCTTTACATCAGGTGTCCCCATCAGTATCCCCCTATACACTATTCATCAGGTTTCTTCATCAGAGTCCCCCTTTACATTAGATGTCCCCATCAGAGTCCCCCTTTACATCAAATCTCCCCATCAGAGTTCCCCTTTACATCAAATGTCCCCATCAGAGTCCCTCTTACATCAGATGTCCCCATCTGTGTCCTCCTTTACATTAGATGCCACCATCAGAACCCCCCTTTAGATTAGATGTCACCATCAGATTAGAGTCCTCCTTTACATTAGATGTCCCCATCAGAGTCCTCCTTTACAATTAGATATCACCTCTCTCCCCCCTCGTACTCACAGCAAGTCGCCTGTCATCCACATTCAGATGGCCGGTATTAGTCCGAGAAAGTGAAGGCACAGGACCCGCAAATCACACATCACAGCAGGGAACAATGCTATAGAAGGAGTGTTCAGGGCGCAGAGTTCAGCGCCCCGAGGACTTTCTAAAGAAAGCCAATAGAGCTTCTTATTTGCAATCACGTGATTGCAAACACATCATGCTTCCCATAGCAGCTGTGTGTCCGGCGCCCTGCAAAGGGCTATTATTATTAATTTTTTCAGTGATTGCAGCAAGTCATGCTTCAAATACACCTGTGTGTCCGGAATTCCACACACACTTAAAGGGCCAGTATTTAATTTTTTTTATGATGAGTAGCTTTGGATGGACGGAGACCCTGCTCCCCCTATGGGCGAGCCAACACTGATACAGTATTTGTAATAAGAACATCCAATAATTCATCTGGAATCAGATTATTCCTCATCCACAGAGCTCTAAAAACAAAGCACCCCTTCCGTATACAGAGGTTTGTTTTTTCTATTTAATTACACACAATATATTCTGCTCACATACAAAATGAAGAATATCACATCATTCTGTACAGGAAAAACTGAGAACCCTAACTGTTGATAGTAAAAACATCAATGTGTGTGGGTATTGAAAACCATTTGAAAGCATCAACTCTAGTCCTCACCAGAAGAAGCCAATTATATTTACCATATTAACCAATATCAACATGGGGACAAGGTGCTTTGGGGTGGGGGGGGGGCACAAAGCGCCCCCTGCCCCAAAGCACCCACCCCCCATGTTGAGGACATGCGGCCTGGTACGGTTCAGAAGGGGGGGGGCGCTCGCTCGTCCCCACCCCCTTTCCTGACTGACCGGGCTGCGTGCTCGGATAAGGGTCTGGTATGGATTTTGGGGGAACCCCCGTGCCGTTTTTCGGCATAGGGGTTCCCGTTAAAATCCATAGCAGACCTAAGGGCCTGGTATGCTCTTTGAGGGAAACCCATGCCGTTTTTTTATTAAAAATTTTGCGTGGAGTTCCCCCTCATGATTCATACCAAACGCAGCTGACACAATTCACTGCGATTACCTGCGGTTATGTGTAGATAGCTGTGCCAAATCGTTCCTGGACGCATTGTGTGCTTTTAGCTGCAGTAGAATCCGCAGCTAAAAGCACTATTCTATCCGTCCGTGTGAAAGGGGCCATAGCCTGTGTGCCCTCTTCCGGGCCTCTCACCTCACCGACTATATCATTTAATCGGGAGGGAAGGGGGCAGGAGATCTGGAAAGAGAGTGGGAGTCTTTTCATGTTACCAAGCATCCAGATCTGCAGCTCCTCCCACCCCCGGCCCTGCTGATTGGATGACTTCGTCGGTGGAGCGGGAGACCCGGCAGAGGACACACGGGATGATAACTGCGTCTGCCCTGCTGAAGGTAGGACTGTGCAGGGGAGGGAGAGATTTAAAGAGGCAGCGATGGGGGGACCATGACTGCAAGGGGCACTGTAATGGGGGGCTGTGATTGCAAGGGGGGGGGCACTGTAATGTAAAGGGGCACAGTGACAGGGGGCTGTGATTGCGGGGGGGCACTGTAATGTAAAGGGGCACAGTTATGGGGGGGCTGTGATTGTGGGGGGGTGGCACTGTAATGTAAAGGGGCACTGTGATATAAAGGGGACCGCACTGTAAAGGGATATTGAATACAAGATTCCAACAATTCTTCTAACATTTATTGTAAAATTGTTTCTCAGCAGATGACCATAATGTCCGGAATACGTCTGAGGAATCTTCTGATAAATCACATACCAGGACTCTAAGATCTCACAGTAGAAATACTTTAATAGATCGGTCTATTCCCGAGGAATCTTCTTCAGGGCAGGAAGGAGATCACACAGAAGAGAGGTCATTGTCATGTTCAGTGTGTGGAAAACTTTTCACAAATAAGAGAGACCTTCTTAAACACAAGAAATGTCACACTGCTGATCGTCCCTATTCATGTTCAGAGTGTGGGAAGTGTTTCACTAGCAAACATAAATTTCTTGCACACCAGTACAGTCACACAGGTGAGCATCCCTTTTCATGTTCAGAGTGCGGGAAAGGTTTCACTCTGAAAGGAAACCTTGTTATACATCAGAGAATTCACACAGGTGTGCGTCCCTATTCATGTTCAGAGTGCGGGAAATGTTTTATTCAGAATAATCACCTTCTTAAACATCAGAGAATACACACTGGTGAGCGTCCCTATTCATGTTCAGAGTGTGGGAAATGTTTTATTCAGAAAGATCACTTTCTTGATCATCAGAAAATCCACACTGGTGAGCGCCTGTTTGCTTGTTCGGAGTGCGGAAAATGTTTTATTATGAAAAGAGTCCTTATTGAACATCAGAAAATTCACACAGGTGAGCGCCCCTTTTCATGTTCAGAGTGCGGGAAATGTTTCATTGAAAAAAGAAACCTTCTTAAACATCAGACAATTCACACAGGTGAGCGCCCATTTGCTTGTTCAGAGTGCGGGAAATGTTTCATTGAAGAAAGAAGCCTTCTTAAACATCAGACAATTCACACAGGTGAGCGTCCCTTTTCATGTTCAGAGTGTGGGAAAGGTTTCACTGAGAAAAATTGTCTTGATAGACACCAGATGATTCACACGGGTGAGCGTCCCTATTCATGTTCAGAGTGCGGGAAATGTTTCATTGTAAAAAGAGACCTTGTTAAACATCAGACAATTCACACAGGTGAGCATCCCTTTTCATGTTCAGAGTGTGGGAAAGGTTTCACTGAGAAAAATTGTCTTGATAGACACCAGAAGATTCACACGGGTGAACGTCCCTATTCATGTTCAGAGTGTGGGAAATGTTTCACTCATAAAAACAATCTTAGTAGACACCAGAAGCTTCACACAGGGGAGCGCCCCCATTCATGTTCAGAGTGTGGGAAATGTTTCTTTCGGAAAGATGAACTACTTCAACATCTTAGAATGCACACGGGTGAACGTCCCTTTCCATGTTCAGAGTGCGGGAAATGTTTCACTGAGAAAAAAATTCTTCTTAGACACCAAAGAATTCACACAGGAGAGGGCTCTTATTCATGTTCAGAGTGCGGGAAATGTTTCTCTGACAAAAGAAATCTTATTGCACACCAGACATGTCACACGGGTGAGTTTCCCTATTCATGCTCAGAGTGCGGGAAAGGTTTAGCTAATAAAAGAAATCTTATTAGACACCAGAAGCTTCACACGGGTGAGCGTCCCTATTCATGCTCAGAGTGCGGGAAAGGTTTCATTAGAAAAGATAAACTTCTCGTGCACCAGAGAGATCACACGGGTGAGCGTCCTTATTTGTGTCCGGAGTGTGGGAAATGTTTTAAATGGAAATTTTCATTCGATGAACACCAGAAGACTCACACGGGTGAGCGTCCCTATTCATGTTCAGAGTGCGGGAAATCTTTCACACAGAAAGGAAACTTTGTGGAACACCAGAGAATTCACACAAGTGAGCGTCCTTATTCGTGTTCAGAGTGCGGGAAATCTTTCACATCGAAAGGAGGCCTTGTGTATCACCAGAGACGTCACACGGGTGAGCGTCCTTATTCATGCTCAGAGTGCGGGAGATCATTCATTGAGAAAGGCAGCCTTATTAAACACCAGAGAATTCACACGTGTGAGCATCCGTATTCATGTTCAGAGTGCGGGAAATCTTTCATGACGAAAGGAAGCCTTGTGTATCACCAGAGAACTCACACGAGCTAACGATCTTTCTCATGATAACAGTGGTGTGTTGGGGGAGGGGCGGAATATGTTGAATGTTTTTCAGGTTCGGTTTGATAGATCTGAGTCTGCAGGGATTGGATTCTAGTAATATGATCCTCTAAACATATAGAGATGACTCGGTCCCGCACTTACACAGACTGATGTGCTAATACATGGCCAGATATGACAATACATGGACAACACTTCTTATTGGTTGATGTCGGTTTCTGTACATTATTGCTCTTTTTATGTTTTACTGAAGAAGCCGGCTTCTCATTGGTCCAACAAATAATAAATACACTTTATGGTTTATTATCTTCAATTATAAATGTTTTGATTTAGATTCTATCTTAGTTTTTATTGTTTGTTAACCACTTGAAGACCGTCATTTTATACCCCCTTTCCTGTATACGCCATTCTTTAGTTTCCAGCACAGTGATATTTGACTGACAATTACTCGGTCATACAACACTGTACCCAAAATTATTTTATATCATTTTTATGAGACATGTAAAGCTTTCCTTTTAGTTGTGATTTTAAAGCGGAGGTTTACCCTAAAAACATGTATATACCATTACATTCCGCATACTTCCGACATGTACAGTATGCTGTTTTTTTTTTTTCGCTGTACATACCGTCTTATTGTTCTTTTCCACCCGGCTTCCGGGTACTCGCTCCCAGCGGCGCAATGTCATCTGGGACTTAGCCCAGGTGATTGACGTGCTTGATAAGAACTTCCCCCCGTGTATAAGGCGCGTCACAAGGTTCCTGAAAATAGCCAACAGACTAGGAGCCGCGTAGAGCTGACTGCGCAGGCGCCGTATAGAGCCTACTCCCAGTTCGGCTATTTTCGGAACTCTTGACGCGCCTTATTCGCCGGGGGGAAGTTTTTATCACGCAAGTCAATCATCTGGGCTAAGTCCCAGATGACATTGCGCCACTGCATAGGAACGCCTAATCCCGCGGGAGCGAGTACCTGGAAACCGGGTGGAAAACAACAATAATACGGTATGTACAGCGGGAAAAAAAAAATTGCATACTGTGCATGTCGGAAGTATGTTGAATGTAATGGTATATACATGTTTTTAGGGTGAACCTCCGCTTTAAGTAAAAATAAATATTTTTAAATATTAAATAATATTTCTTTATAAATGTAGGGCAAAATTAATTTTTCTACATTTCTTGGGTAAAATACAAAGCAAATCGGTGTATATTATCTACTCTGTGTGAAAGTTATAAAGTCTACAATGTATAGTGTATATATTGAAAATGAATTAAATCCCGATGTTCTGACTGAATATTTAAATTCTTGAGTCTCTAAAATGCCAGGACAGTACAAATACCCCAAATGACGCCTTTATGGAAAGTAGACAGTCCAAGGTATTTAGTAAGAGGCATGCAGAGTTGTTTGATGATGTATGTTTTTGCCTCAATCTTTTTGAAAAATTAAAAAAATGCAATAAAATCTGATTTTTATTACACAAAGTTAATCCTTTTTACAAGTTATTTCTCACACACAACATAGGTATACTTACAATTACACTTCAAAACACACTACTTCTTCCAAGCATGAGGATACCACAAGTGTGAGACTTTTTATATGTGTAGATACATAAAGGGGTCCAAAATCCAAGGAGCACCTTCAGGCTTTCAAAGTGCATAAATGTTGCATCTGACTTCCCATCACATTTCTTGAGGCCTTCAGTGCCAGGATAAGAGAAACACCCACATAATGACCACATTTTGGAGAGTAAACACCTCAAGGTATCTTTTTAAGTGTCAGGATGAGTCTTTTGAGGATTTCATTTTTTTTTTTTGCCACAAGTTTTTAGAAAATACAGAACGAAAATGAAATATCCTTTTTTTTTTTTTAACACAAACCTGTCAATTAATAAAATATCGTAACACAGTATTGGCATATTTACAATCCCCCCCCCCCCCAAATACATTCTACTACTCAGGTAATTCCAAAATATTGGAATTTTTTAAGGTGCTAATTAATACACAAATATTGTTAAAATTAATGATTACCTGACATTTCTTTAGGATAGGATAGGAGAAACACCCACAACATGAATTTTGGTGAATAAACCCCCTAGGGTATTTTTTCATTAGAGACCTGCTGAGCCTTTTGAGGATTTCATTTTTCTGCCACAAGTTTTTAAAAAATATAGGAAGAAAATTGTAATTCTTTATTTTATTACACAAGCCTGTCAATTAATAAAATATCGTAACACAGTATGGGCATATTTACAATTTCCCCCCAAAATACATTCTGCTACTCAGGTAAGTATATAGAACAAAAAGATTGGAATTTTTAAGGTGCTGATTAATACACAAATATTGTTCAAATTAATGATTTCCTGACTGTAAAGAACATGACAACATGACAACCTCCATTTTACATTCAGGTTGCCATGTTATAATAGCTTAAATGAAAGGTTTAAAAAACCTTTCCTTGAAGTTTAAATGGTTATCTATAGACACCTTTCACCTAGTTATGTATGAATGGAATTTCACCTTGGCTCATGTTTGTTTAAGATTTTAGGTCACATCCATATATTAACTGAACTTATATAACAGGTACTATCTAATAGGAAATGATTAACCTGAATGTATTCTTGTAATTACATGTATGCCCTTGGGAAACTCCTCCTGTGTCCTTCTAAATCTGTATATATACGAGGGACGTAAGTCGAGTAAAACAGATATCATATGATCACAAAGAATGCTTGTGTCCCATACCTCCCAACATTTTGAGTTGGGAATGAGGGACACCTAATAACAAATGTATGTAGGCATAGGGCATGCCCACTACCACACCCCCTTAAAGTAGAATTAACCAAAAAAAAGGTTAATTAAATCCACAAGGACTTTTTTTTACCACGATTATTTTTTTTATATTGGCTTTTAAAATGTACAAATGCAGAAATTTAGAAAATTGGATGAAAGGTTTAGCATTGGGAAACACTTTTTGAAAGATACAAAATGCATTTTATATACAACTATATGGTTTTGACCAAAATGAGGGACATGTGAGGGGGACAGAGGGACGTTGCTCCCAATCAGGGACAGTCCCTCGAAATCAGGGACAGTTGGGAGCTATGGTGTCCTGTGTCATTATTTGATATCTCCAGGCCAGTGGGGCTTATGGAAACTCTTTCCTGCATTGAACCTAAAACCTGCCTGAGTTGTCTTACAACCAAGGTTTCTTAGACTGACTTCCTATCACATTTCTTGAGGCTAGGATAGGAGAAACTCCCACAAAATGAATTACGAGGCCTGCTGAGTCTTTTACTCCAGAGTCGCCAAAATATAGAACCATTTATCCAACTGTTCATCCAAATCCTCTGGTTTATAGACCAGATACATCCTAACTATAGAACCATTTCTCTAACTTTTACTTCAGAACTTCAGAGTCTCTTGTTTATAGACCAGATACATCCTAAATATAGAACCATTTGTCCAACTGTCCATCCAGAGCCTCTGGTTTATAGACCAGATACATCCTAAATATAGAGCCATTTATCCAACTGTCCATCCAGAGCCTCTGGGTTATCCTCAATATCCTCAGCTACATCCTCAATATAGAACAATTTTTACAACTTTTACTCCAGAGTCTCTGGTTTTAAAAATAGAACCATTTATCCAACTGTCCATCCAGATCCTCTGGTTTATAGACCAGATACATCCTAAATATAGACCAATTTATCCAACTGTCCATCCAAAGCTTTTGTTTAATAGAACAGATACATCCTAAATATAGAGACATTTATCCAACTGTCCATCCAAAGCATCTGGTTTATAAACCCAATACATCCAGTACTTGACAGTACTAACAGTACTTGATCCAGGGTTTCGTCCGATCGCCTTTCAGGGATCAGGAAGGAATTTTTTTCCCTGCGGCAGCAAATTGGCTTAGCACTGCCAGGGTTTTTTTGCCTTCCTCTGGACCAAGGCCAAGCGAGAGGATTCAGCGAATCTTCCCTCTATTGCAATTAATCCCCCCCCCCCCCCGGTGACTGGCAACAATGGTTAAACTGCGATACTCTGCAGAAACGATTTGGGGTCTGAGACAATTCGCAACAGTATTACCAGCCGTCACCAAAAAGGCCTTAAAAATAGACCAACTTTTGAGATTCGATCAACGATCGACCATCAAAAATTTCAACCATTTAACCCAGCTCAAGCACATATCATGTGCTTTGATCAACACAAGATCGGCAGTAAAACACCGATCAGAAATCCACGATTTCTTACTACAAAACAATCTAGACTGCCTCTTTATCACAGAAAGCTGGCTTTCAGACGACTGCAACACCATTCTTGGAGAATTGGTGCCAGAAAATTATCGAATTATAACGGAAAACAGAATAGGGCAAAGAGGAGGAGGCCTGGCGGTGATCCATAAGTTTCATATTGCAATCACTAAGCCGGTCCTTCAAAATCCTCTTCCATTTATGGAAACCCTTACTCTTCAACTTCAAACTAACCCCCAGGAGACTGTTCACATTCTCCTCTGCTATAGGCCACCTGGGCCAAAATCGCAGCTTCTACCATCATTAACGGAGTTCATATCCACTTACTCCCTTAACAGCAATCATCTTTTGCTGCTCGGGGATTTCAATCTGTGGGCCAACTCCTCACAGGATCCCATCGCGGAGGCCTGCATCGATCACCTGGAAGGATTAGGACTACAGCAACTTATATGCGGTCCCACGCATGCTTCAGGTCACACACTCGACCTAATTTTCAGACAAAATCTGAAAATAAACATTTTGGGAAATGAACCTTTGCCATGGACAGACCACCATGCAATTAGTTTCATAATTCCCAGAATTCCACTAGTTATAAAAGCACCCAAGCCGGTGACAATACACTGGGCTAGATCTCAGAAGAAGCTCCATTCGGAGCTCTTCAAATCTACCTTGGGAAACCGAATCGAAACTATTCATCCTCAGTTGACAGCCTCAGATACACTGGATGCCATAAATGCAGCTCTGCTACAATCAGCCGACTTAGTAGCACCGAAACGCAAAGTCCGCATCCGGAAAAAAAAGTCCGGCTGGTTCAACAACCAGCTGTCCCTACTGAAGCAAGAGCGCAGAAGGGCGGAAGCCGCCTGGAAAAGAAGCCCTTCAGAAGATCACCTCATCATCTACAAGGCAATAACAACACAATATCATAAAGAAATCTTCAAAGCAAAGAAACATCATTTTTCTATGACGATTAACAGCGCCATGAACCGCCCCCGAGAACTATTCAAGATGGTCACCCAGACCATGAATCCGGGATGTCTTGAAGTCCCCAATTTAGACACCCAAGAGTTCTGTAATGAATCATCGACAAAATCGAAAGAATCCGGGTAAGTATTCTGCAAAATAATACCACCCTCAGCCCCCTCTTCAATCAACTACAAAACACCAACAGAAACCTTCTACAATCAACTAAGTTCACTCTGGAACCCATCTCCATCGATACCACCAAAAATATCATTGGTGCGTTGCGGAACAGCACAGCACCCAATGACATCATTCCCACCAAGCTGCTGAAGGAATGCGCCGACATTCTGGCGCCTCCCATCACACAGCTTATAAATCAGTCATTTAAGGAAGGCATAGTGCCATCCCTGCTGAAAGAGGGCACAATCCAGCCCATCCTGAAAAAACCTAACTTGGATCCCAAGGACCCAACTCACCGCCGCCCCATAACAGGCCTAAATATTCTCTCCAAGATAATGGAGAAAATAGTGGTACAACAGCTGCAACAGCATCTGGATACCCACAATCTACTGGATCCATTACAATCAGGCTTCCGTCCCGGACACGGGACAGAAACGGCCTTACTCAAAATATGGGACGATGCCCTCGAGGCCGCAGACGAGGGAGAATCCTGTCTCCTGGTTCTGCTGGACCTAAGCGCAGCCTTTGACACAGTAGACCACAAAATGTTACTGATGCGACTAGCCGAGGTAGCCAGAATCGCAGAAGGTGATTTACCATGGTTTTCCTCCTTTCTTGAAAACCGTTCACAAACAGTGAAACTGGGATCTTTCACGTCGGAAAAACGCACGGTGCCATGTGGAGTCCCCCAAGGATCCCCCCTGTCACCGGTACTGTTCAACATCTATCTTCGCCCTCTCTTTGATATTATCAGTAGCCAAGAACTACTTTATCACTCTTATGCAGACGATACGCAATTGTATTTTCGCATCTGCAACAAAAAGGATCATCATCTCAGTTTAGAGAAATGTCTCTCTTCGATAGAAAACTGGATGACTAAGAGTTATCTCAAACTCAACAGTTCCAAAACAGAACTTCTTATGTTTCACGCCAGCCGCAAGAGTCAACTGGCAACAACCTGGACACCGCCGCCCATTCTGGGCCAAAGCATCACCCCTAGCTCCAAAGTCAAAAGTCTAGGAGTCATTTTTGACACCTTCATGACAATGGACACACAAATAGGGTCAGTAGTCAGCGGATCGCACCATTTGTTGCGCCTACTACGCAGACTCATTCCATTTATTCCCAAAGAAGACGTAGCAGTCGTGGTGGGAACAATCGTGAATTCCAGACTGGACTATGCAAATGCCCTTTACCTCGGGCTCCCAAAGTACCAAATCGCTCGTCTGCAAGTCGTACAGAATACGGCCGCCAGACTGGTGACTGGGAAAAGGACATGGGAATCAATCTCACCTTCGCTGAGAACCCTTCACTGGCTGCCAGTAAAAGACAGAATTGCATTTAAAGCACTCTGCCTGACACATAAGTGCATCCATGGGAAGGCGCCGCAATATATTTGCGACAAGATAGAACCTCACAATTCTAATCGCGTTCTGCGATCCAGCGACCAAAATCTGGTCAAGGTGCCAAAAACCAAATACAAGTCCAAAGGAGAAAGAAGGTTTGCTTTTCAAGGTCCGAGACTATGGAACGTTTTACCAACCAGCGTTCGGTTGGAGGAAAACCACCTGACTTTCAGAAGACAGATCAAAACTCTGCTCTTTTGATGTCATGAGACACGAAACATCAAGCGCCCAGAGGCGATTCAGTTCGCATGTGCCGCGCTATATAAGTTTTTCATTCATTCATTCATTCATCCTAAATATAGAACCATTTATCCAACTGTCCATCCAGATCCTCTGGTTTATAGACCAGATACATCCTAACTATAGAACCATTTCTCTACTTCAGAACTTCAGAGTCTCTGGTTTATAGACCAGATACATCGTAAATTTAGAACCATGTATCCAACTGTCCATCCAGAGCCTCTGGTTTATCCTCAATATCCTCAGCTACATCCTCAATATAGAACATTTTTTACAACTTTTACTCCAGAGTCTCTGGTTTTAAAAATAGATCCATTTAGCCAACTGTCCATCCAGATCCTCTGGTTTATACACCGGATATATCCTAAATATAGAGCCATTTATCCAACTGTCCATCCAGATCCTCTGGTTTATAGACCGGATACATCCTAAATATAGAGCCATTTATCCAACTGTCCATCCAGATCCTCTGATTTATAGACCAGATACATCCAGGGGCGGACTGACAACTCATGGGGCCCCCGGGCAATAGAAGATTATGGGGCCCCTCTGGCTTACAGATGGCCACCACGCCAGGAGGTAGTGCAGAGGCGGGCAGCTAAAATCTTGGGATATTCACATTAAAAGCATGTCATTTTCGGACATATCAGGGACAGATCAAAAAAAACCACAGATTTTTACATACTGTCCCTGGTTTTACTGAGCCTGGCAACCCGGATGGGGCCCCCTAGTGGCATGGTGCCCTCGGGGAGTGCCCGAGTGACTCACTGGTCAGACCGCCCCTGGATACATCCTAAATATAGACCAATTTATCCAGCTGTCCAGCCAAAGCTTTTGTTTTATAGAACAGATACATCCTAAATATAGAGCCATTTATCCAACTATCCATCCAGAGCCTCTGGTTTATTGACCTGATACATCCTAGACAGTATTTATCCCAATACAGTCCAGATAATTTTCAGTTTGTTATCTGACCAGAGAGGAGTCATGTCGTATAGATCAGGAAGAGGTGAGGAGAATTCAGGGAGGTTGTGTGATATCTCTTTTATTCCTATTAATAAAGCACCAGCCACAAGTTTTTGTTGGTCGTTATTATTACTTTCTCCCTTTACACAAGATTATAAAGTAATGAAGAAAATATCTGGTGATCCATTAACACCCAGCAGCTGGGAGGAGTGGGAGTATTTAGAAGGACACAAGGATCTCTACAAGGACGTCATGATGGAGAATCAGCTGCCCCTCACATCACCGGGTAAGAGGAGACTTTATTGTAAAGGAGAGAGCAGTACGGAAGGGTCCATCTAGATCCCCCATCATCTGATAAACACATAGAAACAATGTATTCAGTCAGTGAAAGTGTTTCCTACAGATGGATCCAGTAATGGGAACCCACCAGAGAGATGTCCCCGTCCTCTGTATTCCCGGGATTCCACACAGGAAGGTCACATCATCCCCCACCATCATCAGGTAGGTGGGACTGAGCAACTATAACTCAAAATGTATTCTAATCTATGAGAGGGCATTCTTCTGTGTAATCTCGTGTTTCTTTTTACCAATGTATTCTATCACCTATGGGGTTTAGGGTGAAGAACTGAAAGACATCAAAGTTGAGGATAAAGAAGAAGAAGAAAAGAGGTTGGTGAGTGGAGATCAGCAGTCTATGGAGGAGGGGGAGATGATTACGGAAAGTAAACAGGAGAAATCTTCTCTACATATAGACACAAGTAAGTAAAAAAACACTAAATATAGAACCAGTTCCCATTATTATTTTACTTCTATTGCCGCGTACACACGATCGGAAATTCCGACAAGAAAACTTGGATTTTTTTCCGACAGAGTCTTGGCTCAAACTTGTGTTGCATGCACACAGTCACACCAAATTCCGACCGCCAAGACTGCGGTGACATACAACACTACGACGACCCGAGAAAAATTAAGTTCAATGCTCCCGAGCATGCGTCGACTTGATTCCGAGCGTGCATGTTTTTTTTGTGCGTCAGAATTGCATACAGACGATCGGAGTCCCCCCCCCCCCCAAGAACTTTTCTTGTCGGAAAATTTGAGAACTAGCTCTCAAATTTTTCTTGGCGTAAATTCCGACAGAAAAATTCCGATGGAGCCTACACGCGGTCAGAATTTCATATCAGACTTTTCTTGTTGGAATTTCCGATCGTGTGTACGCAGCATAAGAGTATAAAGTTTGTATTTACATTGTTACATCAGAGGAGAAAAGGTCTATGTCTACTGAATTCACCCAGGAGGAAGACAGAATAACCATATAAAGATCAGCCCCATTTTCTATAGTTTAAAAATGTTCTTTCCTGATCCCAAGAGGCAATCAGATAACTTCCCAGATCAACATTCTAAAATGTTTTTCCTACAATTATTAGTAATCATATACAGCAGTGGCGGCTGGTGCTCAACATTTTTTTTTATTTGGGGGGGGGGGGGGCAAACAAATTGAAAAATTAAACTGTTAGTAATGCAGGACTGTAAATAGCCATTTATCAGGTGATTTTGTATCATTACTGCTAGAAACAACTGTGCCCATCATATGCAGCCCCACTGTGCCAGTCATATGCAGCCTCACTGTGAACATCATATGCAGCCTCACTGTGCCTATCATATTCAGCTTGACTGTGCCCGTCATATGCAGCCTCACTGTGCCCGTCATATGCAGCCTCACTGTGCCCATCATATGCAGCCTCACTGTGCCCATCATATGCAGCCTCACTGTGCCGTCACAGTAGGCCAATCACATCCACATTTCAAGTAAAAGAAAATCCACTTAACATAAGGAGTCCTCCTCAGAGCCCCCTTTTTACATCAGCTGTCCCAGTCAGTGCCCCCTTTACATCAGGGGTCCCAAACAGCATCCCCCATATACATTAGATGTCGCCATCAGGGTCCTCCTTTACTTTAGATGTCACCATCAGAGCCCCCCTTTACATTAGATGAGTTGAGAGGTCTCTTGATATAGCGCGGTCTTACCCCGACGCGCTTACAAACACATACACATATTAGGGCCATATTTATAGACAGCATGTCTTTGGAGAGTTGGAGGAAACCGGAGTACCTGGAGGAAACCCATGCAGGCACAGGGAGAACATGCAAACTCCAGGCAGAGGGTGTCGTGGTCAGGATTTGAACCAGCGACCCTATTGCTGCTAGGTGAAAGTGCTAACCCCTACACCACTGTGCTGCCCCCCTCACCCTTCTCGTACTGACAACAAGTCGCCTGTCATCCACCTTCGGGCGGCCGGGATGAGTCACAGAAACCGAAGTGAAGGCACAAGACCCGCCAATCACACATCACAGCAGGCAACAATGCTATAGAGCAGGGATCCTCAAACTACGGCCCTCCACACTGACATTCAAAGACATGACTAGGCATGATGGGAATAGTAGTTCCCGCACAACTGGAGGGCCGTAGTTTGAAGACCCATGCTATAGAGGGAGTGTTCAGGGCGCAGAGTTCAGCGCCCCGAGGACTTTCTAAAGGAAGCCAATAAAGCTTCTTCTTTGCAATCACATGATTGCAAACACATCATGCTTCCCATAGCAGCTGTGTGTCCGGCGACCTGCACACACTTAAAGGGCCATCATTATAATTTTTTTGGTGATTGCAGCAAGTCATGCTTCAAATACACCTGTGTGTCCGGAATCCCACACACACTTAAAGGGCCAGTGTTTTTTTATTTTATTTTTTTTAAAGTTTTTTATGATGAGCAGCTTTGGCAGGCCACAACTGATATACAGTATTTGTAATAAGAAGAACATCCAGTCATTTTTTATTGTCATCTGGAACCAGATTATTCCTCATCCACAGAGCTCTAAAAACAAAACACCCCTTCCGTATACAGAGGTTAGTTTTTTCTATTTAATTACATCCAATCTATTCTGCTCACATACAAAATGGAGAATGTCACATCATTCTGTACAGGAAAAACTGAGAAACCCTAACTGCTGGTAGTAAAAACATCATCGGTATACCTACCCCACCGCCCAATGTACTGTGGGTATTGAAAACCATTTGAAAGAATCAACTCAACTCTAGTCCTCACCAGAAGAAGGCAATTTTATTTACCACATTAACCAATGTTCCCAATTAATGAGGAGGAGATACTGTACACCATATGAAAGGTCCATCTCTATTCCCCAATATAATGTCATGTTCCAACAAATGAGGAGGAGATACTGAGATTGCAGGCTTGGCCGGCTTAAATCAGGTTTGGTCTCCACCCAGAGACTGGCCACATTAATCACCTTGCAGGTGGACAGACAGACATGGAGAAGGCCATATGAAAGGTCCATCTCCATTCCTCGATATAACGTCATGTTCCCAACAAATGAGGAGGAGATACTGTACACCATATGAAAGGTCCATCTCCATTCCTCAATATAATGTCATGTTCCCAACAAATGAGGAGGAGATATTGTACACCATATGAAAGGTCCATCTCCATTGCTCAATATAGTGTCATGTTCCCAACATATATGACTCCTGAATACAAGATTCCAACGATTCTTCTAACATTGATTGTAAAATTGTTTCTCAGCAGATGACCATAATGTCCGGAATACGTCTGAGGAATCTTCTGATAAATCACATACCAGGACTCTAAGATCTCACAGTAGAAATACTTTAATAGATCCGTCTATTCCCGAGGAATCTTCTTCAGGGCAGGAAGCAGATCACACAGAAGAGAGGTCATTGTCATGTTCAGTGTGTGGGAAACTTTTCACAAAAGAGAGAACTTCTTAAACACAAGAAATGTCACACTGCTGAGCGTCCCTATTCATGTTCAGAGTGCGGGGCGTGTTTCACTAGCAAATAAAACCTTCATATACATCAGAGAATTCACACAGGTGTATGTCCCTTTCCATGCTCAGTATGTAGGAAATGTTTCACTACCAAGCAAAATCTACTTTCACACCAGAACATTCACACAGGTGAGCGTCCCTATTCATGCTCCGAGTGCGGGAAATGTTTCACTAGCAAACAAAACCTTCTTGCACACCAGTACAGTCACACAGGTGAACATCCCTATTCATGTTCAGAGTGCGGGAAGTGTTTCACTAGCAAACATAACCTTCTTATACACCAGTACAGTCACACAGGGGAGCATCCCTTCTCATGTTCAGAGTGTGGGAAATGTTTTACTAGCAAACTTAACCTTCATACTGTATACATCAAAGAAGTCACACGGGGGAGCATCCTTATTCATGTTCAGAGTGCGGGAAATGTTTCCCTTATAAAAGCACTCTTTGTAGACACCAGAAGCTTCACACAGGGGAGCGCCCCCATTCATGTTCAGAGTGTGGGAAATGTTTTTTTCGGAAAAATTAGCTACTTTAACATCTTAAAATGCACACAGGTGAACGTCCCTTTCCATGCTCAGAGTGTGGGAAATGTTTCACTGAGAAAAAAATTATTCTTAGACACCAAAGAATTCACACAGGAGAGCGCTCTTATTCATGTTCAGAGTGCGGGAAATGTTTCTCTGACAAAATAAATCTTATTGCACACCAGACATGTCACACGGGTGAGTTTCGCTATTCATGCTCAGAGTGCAGGAAAGGTTTAGCTAATAAAATAAATCTTATTAGACACCATAAGCTTCACACGGGGGAGTGTCCATATTCATGCTCAGAGTGCAGGAAAGGTTTCATTAGAAAAGATAAACTTATTGTACACCAGAGAGATCACACGGGTGAGCGTCCTTATTCGTGTCCAGAGTGTGGGAAATGTTTTAAATGGAAATTTTCATTCGATGAACACCAGAAGACTCACACGGGTGAGCGTCCCTATTCATGTTCAGAGTGCGGGAAATCTTTCACACAGAAAGGAAACTTTGTGGAACACCAGAGAATTCACACAGGTGAGCGTCATTATTCATGCTCAGAGTGCGGGAAATCTTTCACATCGAAAGGAGGCCTTGTGAATCACAAGAGAATTCACACGGGTGAGCATCCCTATTCATGTTCAGAGTGCGGGAAATCTTTCAATCAGAAAGAAAGCCTTGTGTATCACCAGAGAACTCACAAGAGATAACGATCTTTCTCATGATCACAGTGGTGTGTTGGGGGAGGGGCGGAATATATTGAATGTTTTTCAGGTTCGGTTTGATAGATCTGAGTCTGCAGGGATTGAATTCTAGTAATATGATCCTCTAAACATACAGAGATGACTCGGTCCCGCACTCACACAGACCGCACCATACAACTAAACTGTGCTAATACATGGCCAGATATGACAATACATGGACAACACTTCTTATTGGTTGATGTTGGTTTCTGTACATTATTGTTCTTGTTATGTTTTACTGAAGAAGCCGGCTTCTCATTGGTCCAACCAATAATAAATACACTTTATGGTTTATTATCTTCAATTATAAAGGTTTCGATTTAGATTCTATCTTAGTTTTTTAATTGTTTGTTAACCACTTGATGACCGCCATGTTGTTCCCCCTTCCTGCATACGTCATTCTTTAGTTTCCAGCACAGTGATATTTGACTGACAATTACTCGGTCATACAACACTGTATATTAAATTATTTTATATCATTTTTTTGAAAAGCGTTCTTTTTAGTTGTGACTTTTCACCGCTTTTAATATATAATGAGAAAAAAAATGTATACATCTTTCTTCATAAATTTAGGGCACGATTTATTTTTCTACATTTCTTGGGTAAAATACAAAGCAAATCCGTGTATATTATCTACTCTGTGTGAAAGTTATAAAGTCTACAATGTATAATGTATATATTGAAAATTAATCAATCCCGATGTTCTGACTGAATATGTAAATTCTTGAGTCTCTAAAATGACAGGACAGTACAAATACCCCCAAAAGTTGTCATTGTAACAAGTTATTTCTCACACACAACATGCGTATTTTTAGAATTACACCACAAAACACATTATTCCACACTTTCCAAGCATGGGGATATCACATGTGTGGGACTTTTTGTTCTGTCTGGATGCATAGAGGGGCCCAAAATCCAAGGAACACCTTCAGGCAAATAGTGCATTTGATTTCCTGACTATCTATCACATTTCTTGAGGCACTAAAGTGCCGGGATAGGAGAAACACCCACAAAATCACCACATTTTGGAGAGTAAACACCTCAAGGTACTTCCTCCCAACAATAGGATATCCTCTTTTATTGGAAACCCTTCATTTCCCGCAGCTTTCCCTAATCCCAACGCTTTTGCCCTCTGGATCTCGAAAGATCTTATTACCCCGGACTCGCTTCAGAAGACTGGCGTAATTGCCTCTTTCCAATCCATACAATCCTCACATTCCTTCCCCAGGACAGAATTTTACAAATATTTACAAGTCAGACATTTCTTTAATTCACACTGCTATAGGGCTACAGCTAACCCGGTCATAACATTTGAGGATCTTAACATAGATTACAAGATTATTGCAAAAATAATTGCAAAATCGCATCGGAGGTGTAGTGAAAGACATGGTAAGCGCTGAACAAACATGCGCTGTACCAGGCAGGAGGATCTGAAGCCTCGAACACACGCACGGTTTTCTCGGCAAGAACCAGCAACAAAAGTGCTGGCAGAGCTTTCTTGCCGAGTAAACCGAGCGTGTGTACGAGGCTTTCAGGTTTCTCGTCTGGAAATCTGGCCAGAATCTCGATGAGAAAAATGGAGATCCTGCTCTCTATTTTCTCGTTGAGATTCTTGTCGGCCTGTTTCCTGACGAGAAACCTGAGCGTGTGTATACTTACCTGTCGCCGTGGAGAGCCCGGGCATGCTCGAAAATGACTTTGACGCATGCGTGGTAGCTTTCACAGCATAGGTAGGGTGGAGCAAGATGGCGGCGACGGCATCGAATGTGACGAGCGCATGCTTGTCGTACTCGATGACGTCACCGCGTTCTTGCCTTTCAAGAGAACCGTGTTTTTTTTTAAAGGTCTGTGTGTACACTCGGGCGGCAAGAGATTCTTGTCAAGAATCTCGTCGGTAAAAATTATGTTTTTTTCCTGACGAGATTCTGGCCCGTGTGTACCGGGCTTAAGACAGGGCTGTCCTCTTTTCCCCCTTGGTTTTTATAAGTGTTATCGAACCGCTATTGAATTTTTTTCAAAAAGACAAATTTTTTAGAGATATGTTTGTTCCAGAGAGTGGTGTACAAAGGGTTAAAGCCATGGCATGGCCCTATATGGATGATCTTGTCTCCTTGGGGCAGACACAACAAGAGCTGAATAGAGACAATTTACATGTTAAAATCTTTTGTTCAACATCAGGAATGGCAGTTAAAGTGGTTGTAGACCCTCTGTGGGAAGTTACACCTACAGGTAAGCCTAGATTAAAGCGGTAGTAAACCCGCTGAACTTTTTTTATTTTTTTAACCCTGTAAAGCAAAAGGCATAATGAGCTAGTATGCACCACATACTAGCTCATTATGAAATACTTACCTTATATACTCGAGTATAAGCAGACTCGAATATAAGCCGAGGCACCTAATTTTACCAAAAAAAAATGAGAAAACTTATTGACTTGAGTATAAGCCTAGGGTGTCCATCTGCATGCCTCACTGTGCCCATGCCTTACTATACCCATGCCTCACTGTGTCCATGACTAGACTGACATTTAACATGGGAGTCTATGGAAGGGGTGCCCGGCTTTGAAAAATTGGTGCTCCCCAGCCGTAGGTCACCCAGACAATAAACTTTGTTCACTTATAAAGGAGAAATAGGGCTACACGTGTGCCAAGTTCTGGGTCCAGGGGACTTACGACCGTCTGGTACCGGGACCCCAAACTCACTGGAGAAAAGGCCATTTAACATGGGAGTCTATAGAAGGGGTGCTTTGAAAAATCGGTGCTCCCCAGCCGTAGGTTCCCTGGACAACAAACTTTGCACAGTTGTAGAGGAAGCGTGGTGTTACATGTGTGCCAAATTTGGGGTCCAGGGGGCCTAGGGCCCGGCCGGTACCAGGTCCCCGAATTCCAGGAGATCAGGTGCAAAAAGGTGATTCGAGTATAAGCAGAGGGGGGCATTTTCAGCCAAAAAAATGTGCTGAAAAACTCGGCTTATACTCGAGTATATACGGTACCTTAGAACGAGGCATCAGTAACTTACCTGGTCTACACCGAGGGAGATGACATCTTGCCTCACCGTGTCTTCTGGGTATCGCAGCGCCAGCGCTCTGAGTGGCTGGAGCTGCAATGTCATCACTCCCGCGCATGCCCCCTAGTGGCATGGGGCCCTCGGGCAGTGCCCGAATGGTCAGCCCGCCCCTGCCGAGTGTCCCATGGGATCAAGTCCTTAAAGGGGTTGTAAAGGTACGATTTTTTTCCTAAATAGCTTCCTTTACCTTAGTGCAGTCCTCCTTCACTTACCTCATCCTTCCATTTTGCTTTTAAACGTCCTTATTTCTTCTGAGAAATCCTCACTTCCTGTTCTTCTGTCTGTAACTCCACACAGTAATGCAAGGCTTTCTCCCCGGTGTGGAGTGTCGTGCTCGCCCCCTCCCTTGGACGACAGGAGAGTCATGACGCCCACTAACATACAGCTCCTTTCTCTATCTGCAACGTAGAGAGCGTCCTGACTCTCCTGTAGTCCAAGGGAGGGGGCGAGCACCACACTACACATGAGGGAGAAAGCCTTGCATTACTGTGTGGAGTTACAGAGTTACTTTTCCAGGAGTACACTACGTGTATAGTTCTGGAGTACGCTACGCGCAGAGTTCAGGAGTGTGCTACGTGCAGAGTTCAGGAGTGTGCTACACGCAGAGATCAGGAGTGCGCTGCATGCAGAGATCAGGAGTGCGCTACGTGCAGAGTTCAGGAGTGTGCTATGCGCAGAGTTCAGGAGTGTGCTACATGCAGAGATCAGGAGTGTGCTACACGCAGAGATCAGGAGTGTGCAACATGTAGAGTTCAGGAGTACACTACGTGCATAGTTCGGGAGTGCGCTACGCGCAGAGTTCAGGAGTGTGCTACACGCAGAGATCAGGAGTGTGCTACACGCAGAGATCAGGAGTGTGCTACACGCAGAGATCAGGAGTGCGCAACATGGGGAGTTCAGGAGTGTGCTACGTGCAGAGTACAGGGTTTAGGGGTGCAACTCAACCCCCCCACCCCCGAAGCTTTCTCGCCTCTCTCTCTCCTACCTGACCTGGCTCTAGTACCTACCTGTGATTCTGGAGATCTGTCCCTGCCATGAGTGTGTGGAGGGATCGTTAACTTCTGGGAGCAGCTGTGTTTGTAAGTGACAGCAGGGAGCGGTGGGCCAGAGCTGTAGGTGGTGGAATGGTGTTCCACCATGTTCCGGCTGCAAAACTGGGTGCGAGGGCCACATTTTCGGCCAGCGGGCTTTGGGCTAGATTCAGGTAGCCGGGCGCATTGTTACGGCGGCGTAGCGTATCGTATTTACGCTACGCCGCCGTAAATCAGAAAGGCAAGTGCTGTATTCACAAAGCACTTGCCTCCTAAGTTACGGCGGTGTAGCGTAAATGGGGCCGGCGTAAGCGCGCCTAATTCAAAGGAGTATGAGGGGGACGTGTTTTATGTAAATGGGTGGTGACCCGACGTGATTGACATTTCTTACGAACGGCGCATGCGCCGTCCGTGTACATATCCCAGTGTGCATTGCTCCAAAGTACGCCGCAAGGACGTATTGGTTTCGACGTGAACGTAAATTACGTACAGCCCTATTCGCAAACGACGTAAATAATTCAAAATTCGACGCGGAACGACGTCCATACTTAACATTGCATACGCCTCATAGAAGCAGAAAAAGGCTTACGCAAACGATGTAAAAAAATTCCGCCGGGCGCACGTACATTTGTGAATCGGCGTATCTAGGTCATTTGCATATTCTACGCCGAAAACGATAGAAGCGCCACCTAGCGGCCAGCGTAAATATGCACCCTAAGATACGACGGTGTAAAAGACTTACGCCAGTCAGATCTTAGGCTAATTTCGGCGTATCTTGCTTTCTGAATACAGAAAGAAGATACGCCGGTGCAGCTTTGAATTTATGTGGCGTATCTATAGATACGCCGGCGTAAATCAATGCTGAATCTAGCCCCTTGTGTTTGACATGCGTGATGTAGATGAACACGCTTCTCCTCTGTATCATTCCCCTTTGGCTCCTCACTAATCTCTCCAGTGATGTTTCTGCTCTCTCCGTTAAACAGAATACATATACCCTTAAAGCGGAGTTCCACCTAAAAATGGAACTTCCGCTTAACCCACTCCTCGCCCCCCGTACATGCCACATTTGGCATGTAATTTTTTTGGGGGGGAGTGGGGGCTTCAGGAGAAGGGGACTTCCTGTCCCACTTCCTCCTTCCGCCGAGGGGCTGGAAAGGCGATTAGCTTAATCGCCTTCTTGCAGTCCCTCCCTGTAGGCGAGCGCCTGTCCAATCGCGCATGCGCAGTGGGTGCCCGGCCGTGAAGGCGAAAGCTGTCACTGCCGGGTGCCCACACTAGGAATGAAGACGCCGGCTGGCGAGGGGGGGCGAGGAGCGGAGCCCCGGGCCGGCGCGTCGCTGGAACGCTGGAGCAGGTAAGTGTCTGTTTATTAAAAGCCAGCAGCTACACTTTTTGTAGCTGCTGACTTTTAATAAACTTAAAAAAAGTCTGGAACTCCCCTTTAACATAAATTATAGAGGCCATTATGGCTGTTCAAAACTGGTTTGTTTTTTATTTGAGTGGGTTTTCGAGATTCGCCAACATTTAAAAAAATGTCCCTCTATCTACTGGAGATAAAAGACATCACAGTGACTATGGAGGAAGAGGACGGACATGACGGGGGGGGGGGGGGGTACTGGGTGTAAATAGAAAATAGTATCTCATTACCTCCTCTGCTGCCAGTTCCAGCAATGTCTCCTCTCTACTTACCTTTCACCTAGAACTTCCTGTTTACATGTGACATCACTTCCTGCCTCAGCTTGGTTTCACTTTCATTTTCTGTGTTGCAAGGGCAATAAGTGAAATCCCCACCTCTTGCAGAGAAAATAAAAACTGCAGTCTACAATTCGGATGACTTCTGCTTCTTTGGTGTTGGTAAATATATTACACACAAATTGGAAAGCCAAACAATACAAAAATATAATAAAAACGATTGATGTTAAAGACATTACATTTTTTTTTTTTTAAATAGATTAAAAAAAAAAAATATTTGGAAAAAAAATTTAATTGTAAAAGAAAAAATGTACAAAATTGGTAAAAAATGATCTATAAAAACGTTTGTTGATTTCTAATGGCAGCCCTGGTAGCACCCATCAACTCATGCCCTTTGTTTTACAATACCTTGCCTTTTTTGCCTTTTAGCCTAGGGTGACCAGACATCCCCAATTTCAGGGGACAGTCCCTGGATGGAGGACACTGTCCCCAGACCAAGTCTGTCCCCGGTTTTGTCCCCGGATTGGACAAGGGTTGGGGCAATTTCAAAGCCAGTCAGTGCAGAATTAAAAATAAAATAAAAATTTGAATTGCACCCCCCCCCCCCCGGTCTGCCGCTCTTACTAGCATAGGGGGTGTATTGTTCCCATTATCTGTGCCCCTTTCTGATGATCATGTGCTGGTCGGAGCGGAGGGAATATTTCTTCAGCTTCACTCGCATGTTCTTCTGCCTTGGCTCAAGTCTCAGCCGCCTGCCTGCTTATCTCCTTTCCTTTTCTGGTGGAGTGACCTTCCTCCGCACCCCACCCAGTAGGGCCCGGAGAGTAATGCCGCGTACACGCGATTGGAAATTCCGACAAGAAAAGTCTGATGTGAGCCTTTGGTCGGAAATTCCGACCGTGTGCAGGCTCCAACGGAATTTTTCTGTCGGAATTTTCCGCCAAGAAAAATTTGAGAGCTGGTTCTCAAATTTTCCGACGGAGAAAAATCCTACACATGCTCGGAATCAAGTCGACGCATGCTCGGAAGCATTTAACTTCATTCTTCTCGGCTCGTCGTAGTGTTGTACGTCACCACGTTCTTGGCGGTCGGAAATTTGGTGTGACCCGTGTGTATGTAACACAAGTTTGAGCCAAAATTGCGTCGGAAAAAAATCCACGTTTTTCTTGTCGGAATTTCCGATCGTGTGTACGCGGCATAAGACTTGACAGGCTGTGAGGTGGACGGCGGCGGCAACGGGCAGAGAGTTGCTGTTTGCCGCCATTACTAGTAAAAAAAAAATATGTCCCCGGATTTAATTTAAAAAATCTGGTCACCTTATTTTAGCCTTGCCTATTAGCCGAGCTCTGGCACATTCTCACATCAATAATATTACCAAACATTAAAGAATTATAATAATTTAGTAAAAAAAATAAAAAAATAACTCAGAACAAAGAAATATAGAGCATCACACTTTATTTGAACTCTCTGGTGTACAATAAATGTATTTATTATTTATTTATGTAAAAAATTTCAGCAAGTTTTGCACCTATAATAAAGCTCACCCATGGGACTCTTCTAGTATGTTACAAGTACATTTGTCTAAATAAAACATTTCCCACACCATTAATATGAAATACGGATGAAAAGCAGCGTGAGTTCTCTGGTGTTTTTGAAGATCTCCTCTCTGAATGAAACATTTACGGCACTCTGAGCATTAATAAGGAAGCTCGCCCCCCAATATTTCATCCAACTCCCCCAACAGTGTTGTAAAAAAAAAAAATTTAAAACATGTAAAAAATAAATAAAAACTATTTTTAATTTTGAAAAAAAAAATGAAAATTGTTTAAAAAAATTATTAAATAAAAAAAAATACAATACATTATTTAAAAAAACGGAAAAGGGTATTTAAAAAAAATTGGAAAACAAATAAAAAATTGGAAAAAAATGTAAAAATTGGAAAAAAATATTAAAAACAATTGTGATTTTTTTGTAATTTGGGGAGGGGCTATATCAGGCAGCCTGCATGGGGCCCCATGATCTCTAACAGCAGCCCATTTCTGACACCATAACCCTGAATAAGGATGCTAAACTGTGTGAGTTCTCTGGTGTTTTTTTAGGTCTCCTTTCTGAATAAAACATTTCCCGCACTCTGAGCATGAATAAGGATGCTCGCCTGTGTGAGTCCTCTGGTGTACAATAAAGTGTCCTTTCTGAATGAAACGCTTTCCGCACTCTGGACATACATAGGGACGCTCACCGGTGTGAATTCTTTGGTGTGTGAGAAGTACCTTTTCTTGAGTAAAACATTTCCCGCACTCTGAGCAAGAGAAGGGACGTTCGCCCGTGTGAATTCTCAGATGTTTAAGAAGGTTTCCTTTGTCATTGAAATATTTCCCGCACTCTGAGCAGGAATATGGATGCTCACCCGTGTGAATTCTCTGGTGTATATGAAGGTCTCCTTTCTGAATGAAGCATTTCCCACACTCTGAACATGGATAGGGACGCTCACCCGTGTGAATTCTCTGGTGTGCAATAAAATGACCTTTTTGAATGAAAGATTTCCCGCACTCAGAACATGAGTAAGGATGTTCACCCTTGTGAATCCTCTGATGTATTTGAAGGTCTCCTTTCTGAATGAAAGATTTCCCGCACTCTGAACATGAATAAGGGCGCTCTCCTGTGTGACTTCTCTGGTGTGTAAGAAGTGCTTTTTGCTGAGTGAAACTTTTCCCACACTCTGAACATGAGTAAGGACGCTCACCCGTGTGAATTCTTTGATGTTTAAGAAGGTCTCCTTTCTGAATGAAACTTTTCCCGCACTCTGAACATGAATAGGGATGCTCACCTGTGTGAATTCTCTGGTGTCTAAGAAGGTCTCCTTTCTGAATGAAACTTTTCCCGCACTCTGAACATGAATGAGGACGCTCACCTGTGTGAATTCTCTGATGTTTAATAAGGTGTCCTCTCTGTATGAAACATTTTCCGCACTCTGAACATGAATAGGGACGCTCACCTGTGTGACTTCTCTGGTGTGTAAGAAGTGATATTTTTCTGGTGAAAGATTTCCCACACACTGTACATGTCAATGAACTCTTTCCTGTGTGAACTTCTTCAATGCCTAAAGAAGATTCACTGGGAATAGACAGATCTATTGAAGTATCTGTACTGTGAGATCCTATAGTCTTGGTGTGTGATCCTTCAGAAGATTCCTCAGAATTAGAGGGATCCATTGATCCCCCCAATTGGGAAGGTCTGGGATGTATATTTGGAGTAACGGGATTTCCTCCTGGAGAATATTGTACAATGTTATTATCTTCTGCTTTATAATCTGGAGATACAACGAGATGTTCCTCAGAGGTGTTCCGTATATAGTGTCCACCTGTTGGCAAACAATGTTACAATAAATATCACAAGAATGGAGATGGACCTTTCATATAGTGTACAGTATCTCCTCCTCATTTGTTGGGAACATGACGCTATATTGAGGAATAGAGATGGACCTTTTTCATATGGCCTTCTCCATCTCTGTCTGTCCACCTGCAAGGTGATTAATGTGGCCAGTCTCTGGGTGGAGACCAAACCTGATTTAAGCCAGCCAAGCCTGCAATCTCAGTATCTCCTCCTCATTTGTTGGGAACATGACGTTATATTGAGGAATGGAGATGGACCTTTCATATGGTGTACAGTATCTCCTCATTTGTTGGGAACATGACGTTATATTGAGGAATTGAGATGGACCTTTCATATGATGTACAGTATTTCCTCCTCATTTGTTGGGAACATGACGTTATATTGAGGAATGTAGATGGACCTTTCATATGATGTACAGTATTTCCTCCTCATTTGTTGGGAACATGACGTTATGCCAAGGAATGGAGATGGACCTTTCATATGATGTCTTAATGCCGCGTACACACAGTCGGAATTTCCGTCAACAAATGTTCGATGGGAGATTTTTGTCGGAAATTCCGACCGTGTGTAGGCTCCATCGGACATTTGCTGTCTGAATTTTCAATAACAAAAATTTGAGAGCTGGTTCTCAAATTTTTCTGACAACAAAACATTCCGTCGAAAAAAAAATCCACGGTTTTGTTATCGGAATGTCCGATCGTCTGTACGCAGCAAAAGGGTGCTTTGTTTTTGGATCTCTGTAAATGCATATTTTATCCTTAGAAGTAAAAAAAAAAAGTGAATTGTTTCTGCATTTAGTGTTTATGACTTACTTACTTGTGTCCATATGTAGAGAAGATTCCTCCTGTTTACTTTCCATAATCATCTCCCCCTCCTCCATAGACTGCTGATCTCCACTCACCAACCTCTCTTCTTCCTTTTTATGGTCAACTTTGATGTCTTTCTGTTCTTCATTCTAAATTTCAGGGATTGTAGAATATAACATCTAAAACACTGCTGCCAATAGAAGAATGTCCTCTCAGAATTATTTTGAATTTTTTTTGCCCATCTACCTGATCATTCTCAGTATAGTTGTGACCTTCCTGTGTAGAATCCCGGGAATACAGAGGACTTCCCTTCTCCATAGACTGCTGATCTCCACTCACCAATGTGTCTTCTTTTTCCTCTTTATTCTCAAATTTGATGTCTTTCAGTTCTTCACCCTAAACCCCAACGATGATAGAATACATTTATAAAAATGAACAAGAATGTCATCTCATAGCTTAGACTCTTCTACCTGATGATGGTGAGGGACGATAAAGGGAACAAAAAGCTAGAAAGAAGAGTTCTAGTTGTGCACTCCCACCTACCTGATGATGGTGAGGGATGGTGTGACCTTCCTGTGTGGAATCCCGGGAATACAGAGGACGGGGACATCTCTCTGGTGGGTTCCCATTACTGGATCCATCTGTAGGAAACACACACACTGACTGAATACATTGTTCCTATGTGTTTATCAGATGATGGGGGATCTTTCATATGCTGATGAAACCGGAGATGGACCTTTCATATGGTGTACAGTATCTCCCCCTCATTTGTTGGGAACATGAAGTTATATTGAGGAGTGGAGATGGACCTTTCATATGGTGTACAGTATCTCCTCCTCATTTGTTGGGAACATGACGTTATATTGAGGAATTGAGATGGACCTTTCATATGATGTACAGTATGTCCTCCTCATTTGTTGGGAACATGATATTATATTGAGGAATGGAGATGGACCTTTCAAATGGCCTTCTCCATGTCTGTCTGTCCACCTGCAAGGTTATTAATGTGGCCAGTCTCTGGGTGGAGACCAAACCTGATTTTAGCCAGCCAAGCCTGCAATCTCAGTATCTCCCCCTCATTTGTTGGGAACATGACGTTATATTGAGGAATGGAGATGGACCTTTTATATGGTGTACAGTTTCTCAAACTAATTTGGTGAGACAATTGGTTAGTGTGGTGAATATAATTGCCTTCTTCTGATGATGACTGGTGATGTTGTTCATATGGTGTACAATACTCACAATACGTTCAGTGGTGGTGAGGTACATTGATGACTACTGTCAGCAGTTAAGCTTACCACATTGGGTAGTGTGGTAAATACTAAAAAAACTACAAACAGCTACTAATATTTGTAGAAAAACATAGTAGAATGTTGATCTGGGGAGTTATCGGGTTGCTTGTTAGTATTGGGAAGGAATTATTTTATCTTGAAGAAAATGATGCCAAGCTTTATATAGGCATTCTGCCTTCCTCTGGGTCAATGGCCACTTTAAATGTTTTACTTTCCTTTTAGGTAAATTCAATAGACCTATATCTTTTTTCAACTGATGTAACAATGCAAATATGTATTTTGTATTCATAAAAGTAAAAAAAAGAATGTGAACTGTTTCTAAATGTATTGTTTATTACTTACTTGTGTCCATATGTAGAGAAGATTCCTCCTGTTTACTTTCCATAATCATCTCCCTCTCCTCCATAGACTGCTGATCTCCACTCACCAACCTCTCTTCTTCTTCTTCTTCTTCCTCTTTTATTTCAGCTTTGATATCTTTCAATTCTTCACCCTAAACCCCAAAGATGACAGAATACATTGATAAAAGGGAACAAAAAGCCAGAAAGAAGAGTTCTAGTTGCTCAGTCCCACCTACCTGATGATGGTGAGGGATGGTGTGACCATCCTGTGGTGAATCCCGGGAATACAGAGGACGGGGACATCTCTCTGGAGGGTTCCCATTACTGTATCCATCTGTAGGAAACACACACACTGACTGAATACATTGTTTCTATGTGTTTATCAGATGATGGGGGATCTAGGTGGATCCTCCGTACTGCTCTCTCCTTTACAATAAAGTCTCCTCTTACCCGGTGATGTGAGGGGCGGCTGATTCTCCATCATGACGTCCTTGTAGAGATCCTTGTGTCCTTCTAAATACTCCCACTCCTCCATGGAGAAATAGACAGTGACATCCTGACACCTTATAGGAACCTGACACACACAATGATACAGTCACCATCCAGACACACCCCTTGTCTGTTACTGGATAATGTCCCAGAATTCCCGGCACCGCTTAGAGTTAGGGTTAACGTTACATTGTTGGATACATGGCTCTATATTTAGGATGTATCTGTCTATAAACCAGAGGCTCTGGATGGACAGTTGGATAAATGGCCCTATATTTAGGATGTATCAGGTCTATAAACCAGAGGCTCTGGATGGACAGTTGGATAAATGGCTCTATATTTAGGATGTATCCGGTCTATAAACCAGAGGCTCTGGATGGACGGTTTGCTAAAATGTAAGATGACGAACATGACGGGGGGGTTACTGGGTGTAATTATAAAATAATTTCTTATTACCTCCTCTGTTGCAGGAATCCAGTATCTCCCTCTGCGTCCTTCGAGCTTTCCTCTCTCTTGTCTTCGGCTTTTATCACTTCCCGTCTCTGCGTTCCAGTGACAATAAGTGAGATCACCACCTTGTGGAGAAAATGCAAACTGCAGCCCACCCTTTATATAATCCCCACGGCTTCTTGGTGTATTCTTCAATTTTACAATTACACCCAAAATAAAAAAAATGAAAATATATAATACAAATAATTTGATATGTATATTAATCATTTGTGTCAGTGGGATAAAATAAGCCCCATTGTCAGTGTCAGCAAAATAAGAAGAAAACCCATTGTTGGTGTCAATGGAATAAAATAAGCCCCATTGTTCGTTGCAGTGGGATAAAGTAAGACTTCTGTCAATACCTATTGTACTGCAGTCCCCATTCTCTCACTATCCAATAGGTCTGCAGTCCCCATTCTCTCAACATCCAACAGGCATACAGCCTCCCTTCCTGTAGCACCCAATGTGCATGCAGCCCTCCTTCTTTCAGCACGCACTATGCCTGAAGCCCCCATTCTCTCTGCACCCAACATGCTTGAAGTTCCCTTCTCTCAACACCTCTCCTGCTTGTAGTTCCCCATCTCTCAGCACTTAATGTGCCTGCAGCCCTCTTTCTATCAGCACCCTATGTTTCTGAAGACCCACCAAGCCTTCCGCAAATGTATCTGCAGCCCCTCTTCTGTAACCACCTAGTATGGCTGCAGATTCTTCTCTCGCAACCCAATGTGCCTGCAGGCATCCTTCTCTCAGCTCCCAAATGTGCCTTCAGCCCCCTTCTCCCACCACCAACCATCTTGCATGGAGTCCTCCATGTCTCAGCACCCAACATGCCTACAGCCCCCCTTCATCCACCACCAACCATCTTGCTTGCAGTCCTCAATATCTCAATACCCAATATGCCTACAGCCCCCCTTCTATCAGCACCCAATGTTCATGAAGACCCCCCTCTATTAGCTACCCACCATACCTACAGAAAATGTATGTGCAGCCCCTCTTCCCTGACCACCTTTTGTGCCTGCAGATTCTCCTTTCAAAACCCATTGTGCCTGCAGGCATCCTTCTCTCAGCTATCAACATGCCTGCAGCCACCCTTCTATCAGCCACCCACCATGTCTTCAGAAAATATATTTTCTCCCTTCTCTGACCACCCACTGTGCCTGCAGATTCTTCTCTCACAACCCATTGTGCCTGCAGGCACCCTTCTCTCAGCTTCCAAATGTGCCTGCAGCCCCCATTCATCCACCACCAACCATCTTGCTTGTAGTCCTCCATATCTCAACACCCAACATGCCTACAGTCCCCCTTCTATCTGCACCCAATGTTCCCAAAGCCCCCCTTCTATCAGCCATCCACCATGCCTTCAGAAAATATATTGGAAGTGTCCCTTTCTCTGACCACACACTATGCCTTCTCTCACAACTCAATGTGCCTGCAGGCATCCTTCTCTCAGCTACCAAATGTGCCTGCAGCCCCTCTTCTACCACCACCAAACATCACCAACCATCTTGCTTGCAGTCCTCCATATCTCAACACCCAATATGCCTACAGCCCCCCTTCTATCTGCACCCAATGTTCCTGAAGACCCCCTTCTATCAGACTCTCACCATACCTAAAGAAAATGTATCTGCAGCCCCTCTTTTCTGACCACCCATCGTGCCTTCAGATTCTTCTCTCTCAACTCATTGTGCCTAGAGTAAGGTGACCAGATTTTTAAAATGAAATCCGGGGACATATTTTTTCTTTACTAGTAATGGCAACAATCAGAGACTCTCTGCCCGTCGCCGCCCGCCTCATAGCCTCTCAAGTCTTACTCTTCGGGCCCCGGCTACTACTGGATGGGGAGCAGAGCAAAATCGATCTGCCAGGGAAGGCAAGGAGATAGGCAGTTGGCTGGCCGGGATTTGAGACAAGGCAGAAGAACATGCGAGCGAAGCTGAATGGGCATGCACCCGAAACTGAAGAAATATTCCCTCCGCTTCGACCAGCACATGATCATCAGAAAGGGGCACAGATAAAGGGAAAAATACAACCCCCCTAAGCTAGTAGGCACGGCGGAGCGGGGGTGTGTAATTCTATTTTTTTTATTTTAATTCTGCACTGACTGTCTTTGAAATTGCCCCTGCCCCCTATTAAATCCAATCCAGGGACAGAACCAGGGACAGACTTGGTCCAGGGACAGTGTCCTCAATCAGGGGACTGTCCCCTGAAACTGGGGATGTCTGGTCACCCTAGCCTAGAGCCCCCCTTCTACCAGCACCCAATGTTCATGCAGCCCCTCTTCTATCAGCACCCAATGTTCATGCAGCCCCCCTTCTATCAGCACCCAATGTTCATGCAGCCCCCCTTCTATCATTACATACATTCAGAGCTGGAGGTGCCGGAACTGCGTTCCCCCACGTTCCTGCTAAAAAAAAAAGCCCTGCACATACTACAATATAATAACCACTAATAGCTTGTGAACAGGACCACCATGATATATGTATGTATGTGACTTCCTGTAGAAGTAATGTATCCCATTAGCCTTCTGCACCTTGCAATATATGGCTGATTAGTCTTAAAATGATTGTAAATCTCCTTTACAATGGGACGGTCATTATTAATGTAATTTACTCATATCAGGAGTTATAAACAATGGGGTAGATTCAGGTAGGGAGCGCGTATTTGTGTGCGGGCGTAGCGTATCCTATTTACGCTACGCCTCCGCAACTTTGACAGGCAAGTGCAGTATTCACAAAGCACTTGCTCCGTAAGTTGCGGCGGCGTAGCGTAAATAGGCCGGCGTAAGCCCGCCGAATTCAAATGTGGAAGATGTGGGCGTGTTTTATGTAAATGCTCCAAATGAACCCTCAAAAAGCCAATTCTTTCGACGTGAACTTAAATTACGTCCAGCCCTATTCGCGAACAACTTGCGCAAACGACGCTGGCCCGACGTCCATACTTAACATTGACTGCGCCTCATATAGCAGGGGTAACTTTACGCCGGAAAAAGCCTTACGTAAACGGCGTATCTGTACTGCGTCGGCCAGGCGTATGTTCGTGAATAGGCGTATCTAGCTGATTTACATATTCTAGGCGTAAATCAGCGTACACGCCCCTAGCGGCCAGCGTAAATATGCAGTTAAGATACGACGGCGTAGGAGACTTACACCGGTCGTATCTTAGCTATATTAAAGCGTATCTCAGCTTGAGAATACGCTTAAATATACGACGGCGGGGATTCAGACTTACGACGGCGTATCTACTGATACGCCTGTCGTAAGTCTACCTGAATCTGCCCCAATGTTTTAATTTTGACTCTACAGTAAGAGATAGACAGGAATGTGGCTGGCAGTTCATGGCTTACTAAAATATTTACAACATACCATAAACTCTTTGCTAGTGGAGGTTTACGATGCCATCAGTCAAGCCTCGTACACACGTACAGGTTTCCCGGCGGACTTTTTACCGTCGGGAAACCCGAGGGGAAAGCCGAGAACCTGCTCGGTGAGTCTTTCTCCCGTACACGCGAGAGGTTTTCCCATAGGAAAACTGCCAAAAACCGCTGGGCCAAAGTCCGCTGGTTTTCCCAGAGGGAAAAAAGAGAGCTGGTTCTCTTTTTTCTGTCCAGCGTTTTTTGGGCAGTTTTCCCGTCAGAAAAACTGTGAGGAGCATACACACGGCCGGGATTCCCGACCAAAGCTCCATCGCAATTTTCCCGTCGGGAAAACCGGACGTGTGTACAAGGCTTTAGGCCCCTTTAACACTGAGGAGTTTTTTAGGTGGTTTAGCGCTAAAAATCACGCCTAAGTACCGCCTGAAAAACTCCTACCCTGCAGTCTCAATGTGAAAGCCGAGGGCTTTCACACTGATATGAGGAAAGACGGGATGGACAGCCACACTCAAAAAAAACCATAAGGTTGGCTTTATTGTAAAAGGATAAAAAATGCACTACAAAACAAGCAGAACTCAAGGAAAACAGCCTACGCGTTTCACACTCCAATTAGTGCTTAGTCATGGCTTTCACACTGAGGCGATGCACTGGCGGGACCGCTCCAAAAGTCCTGCCAGCAACATCTTTGGAGTGGTGAGAGGAGCGGTGTGTTTACCGCTCCTTCCCATTGAAAGTAATGGGAAACCGCGGTAATACCGCCGGCAATGCGCCTCTGCAGAGGAGCATTGCCTACTGTATTAACCCTTCTTCGTCCGTTAGCGGGGGTTAATACCGCACCGCTAGCTGCCAAATACCGCCGCAATTCAGACGGTATAGCGCCTCTAAAAATAGCGGCGCTTTACCGTCACAGCACATCTCGCCCCAGTGTGAAAGGGGCCTAAGGCTGTTGGCTTTGGAGATGTCTACCTAGCGGGTTTAATTACCTGCACCTGGATTGTGTTAGAGGGGCTGTAAAAGGTTTTACTTACTTTTTTCCCCCCAATATGCTCATTACAAATCTTTAGACTTCAGTGTGATTATCTAAGTGCTGATGACAAACATGTAGATCACTGATAAAAGCCTTAGTGGTAATACTATGAGACTTGAAAGGTAAAGTGACGAGCGCAATGAATATGACTAAGTAATCAAAGTGTTAATCAGTGAACATTGATAATAAACTAAAATTGAAACAAAGTGCTAAAAAATATAAAAACATCAATAATGAATAAAAACGTTCAGCCAGCAAGTGGCCAGTGAAAAAAAAAAAAAAAAAAAAAAGTGTGCACAAAAATAGCTGCAAAAGTCAGCAGGCAAACATAAATATGAAGCCTAAATCAGTCCTGGAATAATAGGCTAACAATACAGCCTTTATACGTGCATAAAAGTGTAGGAAGTTCCATAAAGACAAAAATAAATATAAACTTCTCCAATAGTGATAAACAAATGTTTAAAATCTTCTCATGTGGGTCTTCAAATAATGTGGGCTCACAATGCGCTTACCTTCCCAAGGTAGTAATCAAGCCTTGATTAAATGGATATCCACAAGGGGTGTTGTTGAATCTGCAACTAGCTGTGGATGTTCAGGGCGTCCTGTATAATCCAATGTTTGTAGGCTCCAGATTTCTATTTGGCAGCGGTGGTGCTCAGCATGGGGAAATAAAAGAGGTAGCTTCCCATAGTGTAGTAAACCAAGGCTAATTTATTGGTAAAAACGCTAACAAGTGCATTTTAAAAGATCAAAGAAAACGAAACTAAGAAACAGCTGATGACAGCTTACTGATGTATTGCTTCAAAAATCAGTCCGTCCCTTACATGTTACACCACGTCACGTGGCTTCATCAGAGGTGACGGATTGGTTGTTGGACTTGTCATTTATAAGAGCCAGCAGGAAATAGCTCGATCGCCATTTTGTCAGAGAAAGTGTCTCTTTACTGGCAGCGGCCATTTTAACGGTGGGTAAGGATCAGCTTAAACATGTCTATGAGTCCAGAGCGCTGTGTATTCCCGGCGGCCATTTTAGTGTAGCCCCAGATCAAAAAGCCATTGATTGAATTATACGCCTGGTGATACACAGCATTGTGAATAATCTGGGACTGATATTAACCGAATATGGCGATGGAGCTATCTGCTGTATAATCCGCATAAATGTTAGCATGAGTAGCTAAATGGATATTAAATATTAAAGCAATATATCTTGATATAAAATAATCAGAGTTAATATGCTCTAAGTATATGAATCCAACGTGATAAATTATATAATAACAATTCATAACTGCATAATCAGGAAATGTACATAACATAATAAAATGCATAGGGATGATATAATGATTTAAAAAATATATAATATATTTATAAAATGCTAGTAAATAGCAAATGAATAAAGCATTGCAATCGCAATGAATAAGATAATAATTAAAAATTACTTAAGAAACAATTAAGATCAAATTCTACATTCATTCCATCAGGTACCATAGTCTGTAAGCTATGTATCCATCTAGATTCTTTCTGGCTGATGGATCTTACCAAGTGTGCCCCTCTCCATGGTTTTTTGTATTTTTCTATACCCCAAAAGGTGAGATGTGTGGGGTCTTTATTGTGGAAAAGTGCAAAGTGCTTACTGACAGTATGTTTCGGAAAACCATTAAAAATATTTTGGATATGTTCTTTTATCCTAACCATGAGTGGTCTTTTGGTTCGGCCTACGTACTGTAAATTACAAGTACACTGTAGTACATAGACAACTCCTTCTGTATGGCAAGTGATGAAGTCATTAATAATAAATTTTTGACCAGTTTTGGTGCAAATAAAGTCTTCTCTTTTCTTTTGTGGTTTTTTAGAGTGTCTACATGCATAGCAGTATTTGCATGGTACAAAACCTTTACTTTTGAAAAAGGTGTACCCACTTATTGGTGGAGGTACTACTACATTTTTGACAATTAGGTCTCTCAACGTCGGAGCTCTTTTATATACTATATTTGGTCTATCCGGTAATATTGTTTGCAGGTTTCGGTCACTTCTCAGAATGTGCCAGTGTTTCTTTATCAATTTTTCAACTTCTCGGTGTTGTATGTTGTAATCTAAAACAATGAATGGAGCCTCATTTTTGTATTTTTTCATTTTTGGTCCTTGTAATAGGGTGTTTCTATCCATTTTTGATACCGTCTCAATCTGTTTTTGAATAAAATTGTCTGTGTATCCCTTTTCCTTAAATCTGGTTCCAATAAAGAAAGCTTGTTTTTCATAGTCTTCTTGGTATGTGCAGTTTCTCTTTAGTCTTGTTAGTTGTCCCTTAGGTATATTGAAAAGCCATGATTTATGATGGCAGCTTTTTACGGATAGGTAGCTATTAGTGTCAATATTTTTGAAATGTGTTTTTGTCACCAATGTGTTGTCTACAATCGAGATGTCCAAATCTAGAAAGTTGACCATAGTATCACTGATGTTCCACGTAAGTGTGATATTTTTATCATTTTGGTTCAATTTAGACAAAAACTTTTCTAGTGCTGGCTGGGTACCATTCCACACTATGAGTATATCATCAATATACCTTTTGTATAATGTTAGTTCCATTGGTATATCTGCATATATTGAACCTTCCTCCCATTGTGCCATAAAGGCATTGGCTACACTAGGAGCAAATTTGGCTCCCATCGCAAAACCTGTTATCTGCCTATAATACGTCTGGTCATGCCAGAAGTAATTGTGTTTCAAGCAGAAATCTATGCATTTTATCAAGAACTTTCTTTGTTTACATATTAAAGTGGTGAATTCTCTCAGGAGCCATTTCGTGGCACTGATTGCCTGATGGTGTTGTACTATGGTATAAAGTGAAGAGACGTCTGCCGTGGCTATAAACGTCCTGCCTTTCAACACTGGAGTATCCTCTAATAGTTGTAATACATGCTTGGTGTCTTTTAAATATGCATTAGTTTGTTGTACTGCGGGTTGTATGAATCCATCAAGGTATTCTCCCATTCTTGCTGTCAATGATTCAATACCATTGACTATGGGTCTTCCCGGAGGGTTTATTTTGTCCTTATGTATTTTAGGAACCGTATATATAATGGGGATTCTGCATGTTTCTGGAATCAGATATTGGGATTCTTTTTTGTTTAGTATTTCTTTCTTAATGCCTAAATGGATTAGTTTTTCTAATTCCTTCTTATATTGATTTGTCGGATTACTTAATAATTTGGTATATGTATCCTTGTCTTGTAGTTGTCTATTGATTTCCATCTGGTATTGTGTCTTCGATTGTACAACTACCCCACCGCCTTTGTCGGCAGGTCTGATTACGATGTCAGATCTTTTTGTTAAGGATTGAATACCATTCTTTATATGGATAGGGTTGGAGGCTTTTTTCACTTCCAATGTATCTAAATCCTGCAACACTAGTTTTTTGAATACATTGATGAAATGATTATCATGTACTTGTGGGTTGAATACCGAATTATTACGTAGATTACTGTGTTGTACTGTATTTACCGGATTAGGTTTCTTAGTTAGTGTATTTATTGGGTTGCTCATCATATACTTTTTGATGTTTATTTTGCGGATATATTTTTGGATTCCTATAAAAGTTTCAAATTTATTGAGACTTCTCGCTGGGGCATGTTTGAGACCATTGTCTAATACTGCTATTTCATCTGTAGAGAGGGGGAGTCCACTGATATTGAAGATGCCATCACCTATTATTCGCTTTTTCTTTTTCTTTTGGCTTCTCTTTCCCGCTCTGCATCCCCTCGTCTTTCGGGTGGTGTTCTTGGTCTGTATTCCGGTGTTCGTTGTTTGGGGGTCCTGGGTGGTTCCTGTTGTCTCCTTCTGGGGGATTGGTAATAATCTCTGTAATCCCTTCTGGGAGTGTGGTCTCTCCTCTCTCTGTCTAAAAAAGGTCTTTGTGTTGGTTGGTCATAATGGTTTTGATAATAGTAAGGTTGTGGTTCCTGATGGTGTCTGATAGGTTCAAATCTGTTATAGAGCGGTATGGGACTTCTTTCAGGTCTTCTATATTGATCATAGTGTTGGTATTGTCCTCTGTTGTCTCCATAATCTCTTTCTGAATTTCTTCTATTATGATAAGGTTTCTTATAGAATTTCTTGAACGGTTTCTTCTTAAAATTCCTTGGTGTCTGGTATCCCTGTGTACCATTTCCTCTGGAATTTTGTTGGGGTCTTTGTTGGCCCATATAGTGTCCTTGGTTCGGTAAAAGAGTGGTTTGGGGTGGTTCCTGAATTCTAACCTCTCGTTCTGGGGTAGAGTAAGTGGATGGGGGCTGGGGTTTTTCCACTTTCGTCTGCCACTTGAACACTTGGTCCATTTTATAGTCCGAAATATCACGTTGGTATTTTTTCATTTTCCATTGTTGTGTTTCTAGATCTTTAGTTACTAAATGCTTGTTTAGTTGGGAAGCTAATGTATTGAATTCCGTTGAATCTTTATATGGCTCTAATTTGACTTTTATTTCTTCAATCATTTTATCAATGAGACTTAAAGCGGTAGTAAAGCCGTTGCTGTTTTTTTTTTTTTTTTTTTTCATACCTGAAAAGCAAAAGCCACATACTAGCTCATTATGAAATACTTACCTTGGAACGAGGTTAGGGGAACTTACCTGGTACACGCCGAGGGAGATGTCATCTTGCCTCGGCGTGTCTTCCGGATATCCTGGATAGCTACAGGTAAGCCTTAATATAGGCTAACCTGTAGTATAAAGTGGTTGTAACCAGTTTACAACCACTTTAAAATATGTCAGCATAGGGATGGTGGGAACCCTCTCATAATGAGCACATCAGCTATGCATACCTGGAAACTTAGGGCAGGGATGGTGGGAAACCCTCATAATGGGCACAGCAGGTGCATAGATCCGGGAACGCAGCACAGGAATGGTGGGAATCCCTCATAATGAGCACACCAGGTGTACAGACCCGGGAACTCAGCACAGTAGGGCTGCAACGGATCACAGGTGATCCGTGATCCGAACGGGTCACCCCCTTCGGATCGGCACACACTGTGATCCGCGGATTGCCGCGGCTCCGGAGCTAGGCTGAAGCCGCGGCCTTTCCTAATGTTATGTCCGCTGCTCCGGAGCTAGGCTGAAGCCGCGGCCTTTCCCAACGTTATGGCCGCGGCTTCGGCCTACCTCCGGAGCCATGGCTATAACATTAGGAAAGGCCGCGGCTTCGGCCTAGCTCCGGAAGCCGCGGCCATCTTGGTACACCCGGCAGCAGCCTTCCTCCTCTGTTTACACCCACAGAGGAGGAGGAGCCCGCACTCGGACACACCGCTGGAACGGAAGTGACTCTGTACTACCTGAGGGGGGGTTTGTCTTACCTGAGAGGGGGGGTTTGTCTTACCTGAGAGGGGGGGGCTGTCTTGCCTGAGGGGGGGCTGTCTTGCCTGAGGGGGGGGGCTGTCTTGCCTGAGGGGGGGCTGTCTTGCCCGAGGGTATGTGGATATTACAGTGGGGGGTGTGGATATTACAGTGGGGGGGATGTGGATATTACAGTGGGGGGGGATGTGGATATTACAGTGGGGGATGTGGATATTACAGTGGGGTGGGGGGATGTGGATATTACAGTGGGGGGGGGGTGTGTGGATATTACAGTTGGGGATGTGGATATTCCAGTGGGGGGGTGGATATTACAGTGGGGGGGGGGTGGATATTACAGTGGGGGGGGTGTGGATATTACAGTGGGGGGGATGATGTGGATATTACAGTGGGGGGGGGGTGTGGATATTACAGTGGGGGGGGATGTGGATATTACAGTGGGGGGGGGGGGGAGAGATGTGGATATTTCACGGTGTACAGACCCGGGAACTCAGCACAGGGATGGTGGGAACCCCTTCATAATGGGCACAGCAGATGTACAGCCCCAGGAACTCAGCACAGGGATGGAGGGAACCCTTATAATGGGCACAGCGGGTGTACAGACCCGGGAACTCAGCACAGGGATAGAGGGAACCCTTATAATGGGCACAGCAGGTGTACAGACTCCATTCACATCTCGAGTCAAAGGGATAGAAGGAACAGTAAATTGAACCAACTCCTCACCAAACAGTAAAATCTATTTTTTTCGGTGAACTGACCTTAGAAAACCAGTTCCCAAAATAATAAAACATTTTATTTACCAATCATCAGAATTATTGTGATCCAAGAAAAAAAAAAAAACCAAGAACACAGAAATATAAGATTGTGGAGAATTCTTGTTTATTTTCGAAGTGCTTAAACATCAAATTCTAAGCTAGAATCAAACTTATATCTTAGAAAATAAACTGTGGTAGCCATTGGTTGGACCAATGAAAAGCCACCTTCTTCAGAAGAAACGGTAACGGTAATACAATATTTTTTCTCCATCGTCAACACACCAGTCTGAACGTGAAAAAAAGGTTGTTAGCGCACATGAATTCTCTGGTGTAGCAGCCTCAGCCTAGGTCACGTCCGACACGTTTCGTCCCACCCAGTAAGTCATTACCAAGACCCATGGCGGGGCGAAATGCGTCGGTGGGCCGGGCCTGGACAGAGTCTTGTCTGAGGCTGCTTCTACTCTTCATATGAGGGTTTTTGTGAGATGTGCGGCTCTCAGAATTTCTTTTCCTTCCTTAGTGAATTCATGTTTTTCTCTAACTGAAACATTTGTCCCAGTCTGGACACGGGAAAGAATGCTCACTCTTGTGAATCCTCAGATGCTTCTTGAGATCTCCTTTCTGAATGAAACGTTTCCCGCACTCCGAACACGAAAAGGGGCGTTCACCCGTGTGGATCCTCTGGTGCTGAATAAGGTTCCCCTTGTCATAGAAACCTTTCCCGCACTCTGAACACGAAAAGGGACGCTCGCCTGTGTGAATTCTCTGGTGTTTAACAAGGTTACATTTATGAATGAAACTTTTCCCGCACTCTAGACACGTAAAGAGACGCTCCCCCGTGTGACTTCTCTGGTGTATAAGAAAGTCTCGCTTCTGGATGAAGTATTTCCCGCACTCTGAACATAGAAAGGGACAGCCTTCGGTGTGACTTTTCTGGTGTGTGAGAAGTATATTTTTCTGGGTGAAACTTTTCCCGCAGTCTGAACATGAAAAGGGACGTTCGCCAGTGTGACTTTTCTGGTGCCTAATAAGGTTTCCTTGGTCATTGAAACATTTCCCGCACTCTGGGCACGAATAAGGACACTCACCTGTGTGAATCCTCTGATGTTTAACCAGGTTACTTTTATTAAGGAAACATTTCCCGCACTCTGAACACGGATAAGGACGCTCGTCCGTGTGAATTCTCTGGTGTTTAAGAAGGTTGCCTTTGTCGCCGAAAAATTTCCCGCACTTTTCACATGGAAAGGGGCGTTCACCGGTGTGAATTCTCTCATGTTTGAGAAGGTCTGCTTTCTGAATGAAACATTTCCCGCACTCGGAACACGAATAAGGACGCTCGTTGGTGTGACGTTTCTCATGCCTAAGGAGCGCACGGTTTTCTTTGAAACATTTCCCGCACACTGTACAGGACAAGGAGCCTTCTCCTGTGTGATCTCCTTCATGGATGAAAGAAGATTCATTGAGAAAATATTGATTTATGATGTCTGTATTGTGAGAGATTACAGTCCTGGTGTGTGATCCGTCAGAAGATTCCTCAGGATTAGAGGGATCCATTGATCCCTCCAGTTGGTAAGGTCTGTCATATACACTTGGAGTAACAGGATTTCCTCCTGGAGAATATTGGGCAATGTTATTATCTTCGGCGTTATAAGCTGGAGATAAAATGTGTTCCTCAGGGGTGTTCCGGACACACTGTCCATCTGTTGAAAAGCAATATTAAAGTAAACGTTATAGGCATTTTTCAAACTTGCATCCAGGAGTCATATCTGTTGCTCTATCAGAAAATGTTCCTTGTAGCCCAACCTATTGTCCCTGTTCTCTTATCTACCCCCAGTGTGGCCCTGCTTCTCAGTTCTGGCACAAAGCAAGCAGATCAAAGCTCCGCCCATGAGGATCAAGCAAACAGATTAACACCTCATTGGCTTCATATTGAGCAGTCAGTATTGTAAAACAGACCCCTACAGTCCTCTCCCTTTCCTCTACCATGCCAGAAGATTACAGGAGCCCCGCTGTGCTGCTATCATCTTGGTTCCTGAACCAGATTCGCCAAGATAAGAAGTTCTTGCCCAGGTGGGTAGCTCTTGTTTCCACCACTGTAGCCTACCCAGGCATTACCATGAAGGATCACGTACCCATAAGAAAGCTAGTTCATTTGTTGGGAACATGACGTTATATTGAGGAATGGAGATGGACATTTCATATGGCCTTCTCCGTGTCTGTCTGTCCACCTGCAAGGTGATTAATGTGGCCAGTCTCTGGGTGGAGACCAAACCTGATTTAAGCCATCCAAGCCTGCAATCTCAGTATCTCCTCCTCATTTGTTGGGAACATGACGTTATATTGAGGAATGGAGATGGACCTTTCATATGGTGTACAGTATCTCCTCCTCACTTGTTAGGAACATGACGTTATATTGAGGAATGGAGATGGATTTTGTATTTTATACCTTAAATTGATAGTAAACCCAGTAATATGAAAATAGTTAAATCTTCCTCCCTGCAGTCCCCACGGCTTCTTTTCACATTAAAATACTGCCACTATATACCTTTTTGGCTGATCTGTATACCACGGTCACACGATAAACTGCAGGGTCTGCCTGAGTGCTGAGTTTTCAGGTAGGAGGAGATTTCCACTATAGCCTGTGTCCTCATGCTGTTATCGGAGGCGGATCAACCAAAATGTTACATCCCACCACTGTGTTCTTTTTTTAGTTACTGGGCATGGCGGAGGAGCGAGGGACTGGGCTGTCATTTAGGATCTGTATACACGCCCACATGTGTGATGTCAATACCATGTGACCTGAAAAGCTCAAATCAACAAGGAAATGTTCTCTCCAGCAATAGAGACCAAACTGAGCATGTGCAGGGGGATCACTCTGAGTGTGTTTTATCTGGCCTTGCCCGGAGAGACCCTGTACAGGGGGGGATCTGTGCAGAGGATTAACCCCTAAAGTTCCACAGCAAGTATAACAAGCATGCTACTCTGCATATACAGACAGATTTTTCTTGTTGTGGGTTTAGTAACACTTCATAAAAGTAAAAAGAAAAGGTGAACGTTTTTTGCATTTAATGTTTATTACTTGCCTGTGTTGATAAATAGATAAGGTTCCTCCTCTTCACATTTCATAATCATCTCCCCCTCCTCCATAGACGACTGATCTCCACTCACCAACCTCTCTTCTTCTTCCTCTTTAATCTCAGCTTTCAGTTCTTTATCCTAAACCCCAACAGTGATGGAACATATTTGTAAAAAGCAACAAAATGTTACATAGAAGGATTTTTTTTCATAGCTTAGATTTATTTTTGAGGCCTAGTTTCTCAGCCCCACCTACCTGATGATGGTGAGGGATGGTGTGATCTTCCTGTGTGGAATCCCGGGAATACAGAGGACGGGGACATCTCTCTGGTGGGTTTCTGTAGCTGGATCCATCTGTAGGAAACACACACACTGACTGAATACATTGTTTCTATGTGTTTATCAGATGATGGGGGATCTAGGTGGAGCCCCCGTACTGCTCTCTCCTTTACAATAAAGTCGCCTCTTACCCGGTGATGTGAGGGGCGGCTGATTCTCCATCATGACGTCCTTGTAGAGATCCTCGTGTCCTTCTATATACTCCCACTCCTCCATGGAGTAAAGACCACAATATCCTGACACCTTAGAGGAACCTAAAACACACAACGATACAATCACCTAGTGTCTTGATGCTCGTGTTTCCCTCTGTGGTCTGGCAGTGAGGTGGAGGCTCTGTGATGGGTGATGTCCCATGGAGACATCTGTTGGGTGTTAAAGGCTCACCAGATTTTATATTTAATACCCTATAATCCTGTGAAAAGAGAGAAAGTAACAATTGCAACCACTGACCTCCCACAATCCGCCTCATCTCTCCCGTTAGGTATGTGATCTATAATAAACGGAGAATTATCTGGGCCAGTGGTGGTGTGTCCATAAGGGGCGCATGGGTGCTGCCCCCTCTCTCCTGGCACCGCTCTATCACCATAGATAGATAGATAGATTCATGCAATGCATGAATCTATCCATCTATGGTCGCTGCGGACACCCCCTATTCAGGTGTCCGGCCCCTTTTCGGGCACCTGAATTACACCAATGGGGGTGTTGTTTGGAAGCACCTGATTAGAGCCATAGGCACACATAGGCGCCCAAAAAGGTGAACAGCGGGCGCCATGCTGAGCGCTTGCTGTTCACTCAGCGTTGTGTAAGCAAAGCAAAGGAATTCGCTTTGCGAACACTGAACTGCCTCTCAGCCAATCAGATGCTAGGGTCTGTTACCAGTCACCTGATTGGCTGAAACGTCAGGCGCTGTGATTGGAGAGAGGACGGAAGAAAACATGGAGGATGTCCAGGGCACCGCCGCTGACCCCCTGTAAGACAGGTAAGTGACGGGCAGCATTTGATGGGGCACAGTAGCGGCAATTGATGGGCACACTGGCAGCATCTGATGGGCACAGTAGCAGCAATTGATGGGCACACTGGCAGCATTTGATGGGGCACACTGGCGGCAATTGATGGGCACACTGGCAGCAATTGATGGGCACACTGGCAGCAATTGATGGGCACACTGGCAGCAATTGATGGGCACACTGGCAGCATTTGATGGGCACACTGGCAGCATTTGATGGGCACACTGGCAGCATTTGATGGGGCACAATAGCGGTAATTGATGGGCACAGTGTCAGCAATTGATAGGCACACTGGCAGCATTTGATGGGGCACAATAGCAGTAATTGATGGGCACAGTGTCAGCAATTGATGGGCACAGTGTCAGCAATTGATGGGTACAGTAGCTGCGTTTGATGGCACAGTTGGGGCCACTTCATGGGTACAGTGGCTGCATTTGATGGGCACAGTGGCGGCAATTGATGGGCACAGTGGCGGCAATTGATGGGCACAGTGGGTGCAATTGATGTTTTATTTATTGTTCTGCCTTGTGACAGGACAAGTGATCTTCTGCTCCCTGTCATCGGGAGCCATGATCAGTGTGGTGTCACTGGTAGCCCAGCCCCCTCACAGTTAGAATAACTCCCTAGGACACACTTAACCCTTCCTCGCCCCCTAGTGGTTAACCCCTTCCCTGCCAGTGACATTTACACCGTAATCAGTGAATTTTTATAGCACTGATCGCTGTATAAATGTGAATGGTCCCAAAATAGCACCAAAAGTGTCCGATGTGTCCGCCATAATGTCGCAGTCACGTTACAAATCCTAGATCGCTGCCATTACTACTAAAAGAAAATAATAATAATAAAAATGCCATAAAACTATCCCCTATTTTGTAGTACTCTATAATGCGCAAACCAATCAATATACGCTTATTGCGATTTTTTTAACCAAAAATACTTAGAATACGTATCGCCCTAAACTGAGGGAAATTTTTTTATTTTTTTTTATATTTTTTTAGGGGATATTTATTATAGCAAAAAAAATAAAAAATATTGCATTTTTTTTCAATATTTCCGCTCTTCTTTTGTTTATAGCGGAAAAAAAACCCGCAGAGGTGATCAAATACCACCAAAAGAAAGCTCTATTTGTGGGGAAAAAAAAGGATGCCAATTTCGTTTGGGTGCCACGTCGCACGCATTTTACAGAGCAAAACCTTTAATCCGTATTCCAAATTGCTGCATTTGTAAATTCCAGAAGCCAATATAAAAGAATAGTAGTGGTAAAAAAGCCAGTTTTTTTTTTTTGTATAATTCTCCTTTAAAGTGGGCGTGGTAGGGGGGCGTGTCCTATGCCTACATATTTTTGCTAATAGGTGTCCCTCATTCCCATCTCAGAAAGTTGGGAGGTATGCCTCTATCCATCCCCCTGTCCATCCATAGGGTGACCCATTTTTTAAAAACTCCCATTCAGGGACACCCCACTTCCCAAAAATCAGCTTGTGCTATAACGAATCACAGCACAGTGAGCTAACACAAGAGGCGGGATTTATGATTTCTCCAATCATAAGCAGGGGGGGATTGTGCTCCTCCAGGCATTCCCGGCCAGGACAAGTACTGCCAGTGAGTAAAGCGGAGAAGTGGCGCCCTTTTTTGGGGGCATCAGATTGGCCCGGCGGGTGGCTGTGTCAGTTTCATTCCGGGACACTATATTGTCCTGGAATGAATGTGCCCGGGACCCGGGACAGAACTGCAAAATGCGGGCAATCCGGGACACGTGGCCACCCTAGTCCATCCCCCTGTCCATTCCACTGCCCCTCTGACTACTCTGCGGCCCCCCTAACCAGTCTGTTGTTCTTCTTGATGCCTAGAGCCCACTTTTGATCTTGCACACGGGCCCGCTGATTTCATACGCCCCTGGCCCAAAAATCTTTTTTGGGGGGGGGGGGGGGTCGCCCCTGAATGGCAGTTTGGAAATGTGGTCACCCTAATAGGTGCACATATGACAATGTAGTGTAGACATATGTAGTATCTGCTGCAGATAAAAGACGTCACAGTGACTATGGAGGAAGAGGACGGACATGACTGGGGGGTTACTGGGTGTAAATATAATATCTTATTACCTCCTCAGCCGCCGGTTGCAGGAATTTCTCCCTCTACTGCCCCCAGCTTAGCTCTCTCCAGGATCTTCCTGTCTTTGTTTGGTATCACTTCCTGTTTCTGCGTTCCACCAGCAATTAGTGAGCTCGCCATCTTGTGGAGAAAATGCAAACTGCAGCTGATGTTTTCTAATACTTTGATGGTAAGAAAGAAAAACGATTACCCCCAGATGGGACTTTTAAGGCCAGACTCCAATGTATATATAAAATTTTTTTTTAATTTATTAGATATTTGCACCAAGATGGGTAAACACTTAATTACAGAGTAATTCTGGATGTTGGATTACAGAAATCTTCTGGAACAGTCAGAAATTATGTATAATAAGAATAAAAAACATATAAGAAGTAGTGATAAAGTGACACCTGGGGCACACGTCCCATGTGTGAACCCAGGAGAAAATAGGAAACAACAAGAAAGTACTCAAATAAAACCTCGTGAAGATACAATACAATTAGATTAAAAAACACTCTGTAGAGAGTAGTAAAAAAATGCCCGACGCGTTTCTGGTCTATTGATGGAGCAACAGACCTTCATCAGGGGCCACAGGAGTGTGTGATTACAAGCTGTTTTTCTCTCTCTAAAAATAAAACACACATCATTATATTATATCATATCATCAGGTGTATATGGATCCATATTTTAAGTAGTTGTTAGAGATGCCTCTACTATAGTGTATATGATCAACATACCGTTTGTGGTAAACCAGGGTTTGAAAATTGACCCTCAACTTGTCGGTTTAGGATATCCCCAGGGCCGACTTATGGGGTCTCATAAGTAAGAAAAGAGAAAGGGGAGGGATGGCTCCGATTGATCCCAAACACACGGTATCCTATTGAAATTTAAGGATATAGGGAGTGGAAAAAGAAATAAGAGAAAAAGGAGAGAAAAAGGAAAAAAGGGAAGAAGAAAAGAGAAAAGAAAGAGAAAGAGAAAAGGGTAAGGAAAGAAAGAAAGAAAGAGAAAAGAAGAGAAGGGGGGAAAAAAAAAAAAAAGGAGGGAGAAAGCGGAGAAAGAGGAAAAAAGAAAAAGAAAGAAAAAAGAGAGAAAAAATAAAAACATGACAAATGATCCAATGCATAAATCCTTGGTCATACTGCTCATATTCATGATAGAAACAATAATTACCCAAATGTAGGGCTTGTTAGGGCAATAGTGCAGCAGGTCAGGGGGTTTTCTGAGTCCAATGCGGACGATCCTCTTAGAGTTGCTAGGGGGAATCCCGAGCTCTATATGTAGAGAGGAACCTGGTGCCGAATGCCGTATCTAATACTTTGATGGTACGTTCTTCAATTATGTTGCACGTATTACACAGAAACGGAAAAAAATAATAATTGTACATTAACCGCTTAAGGACCGCCTCCTGCACATATACGTCGGCAGAATGGCACGGCTGGGCACAAGCATGTACAGGTACGTCCTCTTTAAGTGCCCAGCCATGGGTTGCGGGCGCGTGCCCGTGACACGGTCTGAAGCTCCGTGACCATGGGACCCGATCGCCGCTGGAGTCCCGCGATCGGTCCCCGGAGCTAACGAACGGGGAGAGCCGCGTGTAAACACAGCTTCCCCGTTCTTCACTGTGGCGCCGTGATCGATCATGTGTTCCCTTTTATAGGGAAACACAATCAATGAAGTCACACCTACAGCCACACCCCCCTACAGTTAGAAACACAGATGAGGTCATACATAACCCCTTCAGCGCCCCCTTGTGGTTAACTCCCAAACTGCAATTGTCATTTTCACAGTAAACAATGCATTTTTATAGCACTTTTTGCTGTGAAAATGACAATGGTCCCCAAAATGTGTCGAAAGTGTCCGATGTGTCCGCTATAATGTCGCAGTACCAATAAAAAAAAAAAATCGCTGATCGCCGCCATTACTAGTAATAAAAAAAAAATAATAAAAATGCCATAAAACTATCCCCTATTTTGTAAACGCTATACATTTTGCGCAAACCAATTAATAAACGCTTATTGCGATTTTTTTTGTACGAAAAATATGTAGAAGAATACGTATCGGCCTAAACTGAGGAAAAAAATCGTTTTTCTTTTATATATTTTTGGGGATATTTATTATAGCAAAAAGTAAAAAATATATATTTGTTTTCAAAAATTGTCGCTCTATTTTTGTTTATAGCGCAAAAAATAAAAACCGCAGAGGTGATCAAATACCACCAAAAGAAAGCTCTATTTGTGGGGAAAAAAGGACGCCGATTTTGTTTGGGAGCCACGTCGCACGACCGCGCAATTGTCAGTTAAAGCGGCGCAGTGCCGAATCGCAAAAAGTGGCCCGGTCATTGACCAGCAAAATGGTCAGGGGCTTAAGTGGTTAAAGGTCATGCTTGTGGAGAACATTGATGAGACTACCCCTAGTCCTGCTTTCCTTTACCTGGATGTGTCCAAGGGGGCTCTTGGCATGGCCCAGATGCAAGACCTAACAAGGTTGTGGTTTATAATGGAGTTCCCCAGGATTTGGGTGAAAACGAGAGATGGCCTCATGTCGCAGATAACAATGACCTATTATACGGGGCTACCAAGGTTCAGAAATATATTGTTAAACAATTGTTGGTGCCTCCGATTTACAGACAGAAGATCATAGATCTGGCCAATTCTTTGGGGGAGGGGGGGGGGGGCTGAGAACTGAGAAAATCAAGGTACATATCATTGACTGGTTCTACTGTCCAGGGTTGAAAGCTGAAAGGGGTTGTAAAGGTACAATTTTTTCCCCTAAATATCTTCCTTTACCTTAGTGCAGTCCTCCTTCACTTACCTCATCCTTCCATTTTGCTTTTAAATGTCCTTATTTCTTCTGAGAAATGCTCACTTCCTGTTCTTCTGTCTGTAACTCCACACAGTAATGCAAGGCTTTCTCCCTGGTGTGGAGTGTCGTGCTCGCCCCCTCCCTTGGACTACAGGATTACTAACTCACAATCATACATACACATACTAGGGCCAATTTACCTACCAGCATGTCTTTGGGGTGTGGGAGGAAGACATTTTTCACAGAAATGTTGTACCTCAATTATTATAATTTTTTTTGTGTATTTATGAATTTGAATACACAATTAATGTGTTATTTTACTTTTTTTCATAATTTTTTTTTCATTCATGTGTGAGAAACGTAAAAAAAAAAAAAAAATTAAGGAAACGCACCAAGAAACTGTAGGATGCAGTTTGTATTTTATCCACAAGGTGGTGATCTCATTTATCGTCAGTGGAACGCAGAGACAGGAAGTGAAACCAAATAAAGACAGGAAGTGATGTCATGTATAAATAGAAAAGAGAGCTGAAAGCTCGTAGAGGGAGATATTCCTTTAAACAGCGGCAGGAGGTAATATGATATTTTATATTTACACCCAGTAACCCCCCCCCCGTCATGGCCATTCTCTACCATTTATCCAACTGTCCATCCAGAGCCTCTGGTTTATAGACCGGATACATCCTAAATATAGAGCCATTTAGCCAACACTTTAACCATAACTGTAAGCAGTGCCAGGAAATTCTGGGACATTATCCAGTAACAGACAAGGGATGTGTCTGGATGGTGACTGTATCATTGTGTGTGTCAGGTTCCTATAAGGTGTCAGGATGTCACTGTCTATTTCTCCATGGAGGAGTGGGAGTATTTAGAAGGACACAAGGATCTCTACAAGGACGTCATGATGGAGAATCAGCCGCCCCTCACATCACCGGGTAAGAGGAGACTTTATTGTAAAGGAGAGAGCAGTACGGAGGGTCCACCTAGATCCCCCATCATCTGATAAACACATAGAAACAATGTATTCAGTCAGTGTGTGTGTTTCCTACAGATGGATCCAGTAATGGGAACCCACCAGAGAGATGTCCCCGTCCTCTGTATTCCCGGGATTCCACACAGGAAGGTCACACCATCCCCCACCATCATCAGGTAGGTGGGAGTGACCATGAAGACCTAAAAAAAGTGCTTTAAGACATGAGAAAAACTTTTATTATGGAAACTATTTTTTCCTTTGTATTCTGTCATCTTTGGGGTTTAGGGTGAAGAAGTGAAAGACATCAAAGTTGAGATTAAAGAGGAAGAAGAAGAAGAAGAGAGGTTGGTGAGTGGAGATCAGCAGTCTATGGAGGAGGGGGAGATGATTATGAAAAGTAAACAGGAGGAATCTTCTCTGTATATAAACACAAGTAAGTACAAAACGCTGAATGCAGAATCAGTTCACAATTTCATTTTAATTGTATGTATTTGCATATTAGTAAATCTCACCAGCTCATCAGTGCTCAAATGCTGCACAGTCATAACAAAGCATCTTGACTGGAGACAAAGTAGCATATTTAGTGGACAAGTCCATGTGGTGTCATTATGGCACTACATTTTTTGTAGCCTTCTTCAGTTTGAGAAAATCGTTACACACATATAAGGCCCATCTCCATTCCTCAATATAATGTCATGTTCCCAACAAATGAGGAGGAGATACTGTACACCATATGAAAGGTCCATCTCCGTTCCTCAATATAACGTCATGTTCCCAACAAATGAGGAGATACTGAGATTGCAGGCTTTTCTGGCTTAAATCAGGTTTGGTCTCCACCCAGAGACTGGCCACATTAATCACCTTGCAGGTAGACAGACAGACATGGAAAAGGCCATATAAAAGGTCCATCTCCATTGGAGAGCCAGAGATGAACGTAGTCAGGGAGCCAGAGATGAACGTAGTAGAACAGCAAACAGGATCAGGAGCCAAAAGGGATGTCAGTCAAGCAAAGTCTTCAACAGGAATGGAGGAGAAAGTCTCTGATGTTTGACCAAGGTGAAGGCAGAGAGCAACTAAGCTGGATGGCTTAGGAGGAGATACTGTACATCATATGAAAGGTCCATCTCCATTCCTCAATACAATGTCATGTTCCCAACAAATGAGGAGGAGATACTGAGATTGCAGGCTTGGCTGGCTTAAATCAGGTTTGGTCTCCACCCAAAGACTGGCCACATTAATCACCTTGCAGGAGGACAGACAGACATGGAAAAGGCCATATGAAAGGTCCATCTCCATTCCTCAATATAACGTCATGTTCCCAACAAATGAGGAGGAGATACTGTACACCATATGAAAGGTCCATCTCCATTCCTCAATATAACGTCATGTTCCCAACAAATGAGGTGGTGGGAGGTCCTTCTCTATTCCCCCGGTAACAATGTCCTCATTGCACTCTGTGATTTGTGTGTATTGTGTCCTTTATCTGGTTTGTATTCATATTTTTCTAATTGCCCTCAAAAGTTCTTGGCAGCCCTTACATAAAATCTTTAGTACTAGACCAACCTATATGACTCCTGAGTGGAAGGTTTGTAAGATACTTATATCATTGATTGTTAAATTACTTTCCAATAGGTGGACACTATGTGCGGAACACCTCTGAGGAATCTTCTGACGGATCACACATGAAGACTCTCGGACCTCCCAGTACAGTTCCTATAATAGATCCATCTATTCCCAATGGATCTTCTATAAGCTATAAAGAAAAGCGTTCATTGTCATGTTCAGTGTGTGGGAAATCTTTTAAAAAAAACTCATTACTACTTATCCATGAGAGAACCCACACGGGTGAGCGTCCCTATTCATGTTCAGAGTGCGGGAAATGTTTCAGTACGAAAGGCCAAGTTGATACACACCAGAGATATCACACAGGTGAGCGTCCTTATTCATGTTCAGACTGCGGGAAATGTTTTGTCATAAAAAGTCACCTTATTACACACCAGAGAACTCACACGGGAGAACGTCCTTATTCATGTTCCGAGTGCGGGAAGTGTTTTGTTACGAATGGACAACTTGTTGTACACCAGAGGAGTCACACGGGTGAGCGTCCTTACTCGTGTTCCGAGTGCGGGAAATGCTTCATTCACAAAGGAGAACTTAGTAAACATCATAGAAGTCACACGGGTGAACGTCCCTTTCCGTGTTCAGAGTGCGGGAAATGTTTCAGTGATCAAGGAAGCCTTCTTATACACCAGAGAACTCACACTGGCGAGCGTCCCTATTCATGTTCGGAGTGCGGGAAATGTTTCACTATGAAAGAAAGCCTTGTATCACACTTTAGAATCCACACAGGTGAGCGTCCCTATTCATGTTCAGAGTGTGGGAAACGTTTCATTACGAAAGGACACCTTGTTTTACATGAAAGAATTCACACAGGTGAGCGTCCTTTTTCATGTTTAGAGTGCGGGAAGTGTTTCAGTGACAAAGGATACCTTCGTAAGCATCAGCGTATTCACACGGGCGAGCGTTCTTATTCATGTTCAGAGTGCGGGAAATATTTCAGCCACAAAGTCAGCCTTCTTTTACATCAGAAAATTCACACAGGAGAGCGTCCCTTTTCATGCTCACTGTGCGGGAAAAGTTTCATTACCAAGCAGAACCTTGTCTCGCACCAAAAAATTCACGCAGGTGAGCGTCCCTATTCATGTTCAGAGTGCGGGAAAAGCTTCATTACGAAAGGACAGCTTGTTACACACCAAAAGATTCACACAGGTGAGCATCCTTTTTCGTGTTTAGAGTGCGGGAAATCTTTCAATCACAAAGGAAACCTTCATAAACATCAGAAAATTCACACAGGAGAGCGTCCCTTTCCATGTTCAGATTGCGGGAAAAGTTTTATTCAGAAACAGGATCTTCTGAAACACCAGAAAGTTCACACGGGTGAGCGTCCCTATTTATGCTCCGAGTGCGGGAAGGGTTTTATCACCAGGGAAAACCTTGTCGCCCACCAACGAATTCACTCAGGTGAGCGCCCCTTTTCGTGTTCAGAGTGCGGGAAATCTTTCATTAGACAAGGACACCTTGTTTCGCACCAGAAAATCCACACAGGAGAGCGTCCTCATTCATGTTTAGAGTGCGGGAAATGTTTTATTAGGAAAGAGGACCTTCTAAAACATCAGAGAATTCACACGGGGGAATAACTCTTTCCAGGTTGGGAGTGCGGGAAATGTTTTAGTCAGAAAGGCGACCTTCTAAAACACCAGAGAATTCGCAACGTTAAGCGTCCCTATTAATGCGAGGGAAATGTTTTACTGACAAAAAAAAAGTACAAAAGAGATTTTAGTATTTGGTGCAGCCGGAGAACTGAGTCACCTGACCGTCTCTTCTACATACCTGGGATGTTTCATGAGATCTCTGAATGGAATTCCCACGTCTACACACTCCGTCCATTGTGAAGGGTTCCCACCTTCCCTGTGCTGAGTTCCCGGGTCTGTACACCTGCTGTGCCCATTATGAGGGGTTCTCACCATCCCTGTGCCATGTTCTGGGGTCTGTACTCCTGCTGTGCCCATTATGAGGGGTTCCCACCATCCCTGTGCCAAGTTCTGGGGTCTGTACTCCTGCTGTGCCCATTATGAGGGGTTCTCACCATCCCTGTGCCAAGTTCTCGGGTCTGGGGGCCTGCTCTGCCCATTATGAGGGGTTCCCACCATTCCTGTGCTGAGTTCCCAAGTCTGTACACCTGCGTTGCCCATTATGAGGGGTTCCCACCATCCCTGTGCCAAGTTCTGGGGTCTGTACTCCTGCTGTGCCCATTATGAGGGGTTCCCACCATCCCTGTGCCTAGGTCTGGGGGCCTGCTCTGCCCATTATGAGGGGTTCCCACCATTCCTGTGCTGAGTTCCCAAGTCTGTACACCTGCGTTGCCCATTATGAGGGGTTCCCACCATCCCTGTGCCAAGTTCTGGGGTCTGTACACCTGCTGTGCCCATTATGAGAGGTTCCCACCATCCCTGTGCCAAGTTCTGGGGTCTGTACACCTGTTGTGCCCATTATGAGGGGTTCCTACCATCCCTGTGCCACGTTCTGGAGTCTGTTGTGCCCATTATGAGGGGTTCCCAATATCCCTGTGCCAGGTTCTGGGGTCTGTACACCTGATGTGCCCATCATGAGGGGTTTCCACCATCCCTGTGCCAAGTTCCCGGGTCTTTACACCTGCTGTGGCCATTATAAGGCATTCCCACCGTTCTTGTGCCAAGCACCCAGGTCTGTAACCTGCTGTGCTCATAATGAGGGGTTTCCACCATCCCTGTGCCAAGTTCTGGGGTCTGTACACCTGTTGTGCCCATTATGCGTTTACGTAACACTGTCAGGCCTAAAGTTATTACTTTAAATAGCTGGAATAGTAATGTTAAGTATGGCCGTCGTTCCCGCGTCGAAATTTGAAAATTTTACGTTGTTTGCGTAAGTCGTCCGTGAATAGGGCTGGACGTAATTTACGTCCACGTCGAAACCAATAGGACCGTGCGGCGTACTTTGCCGCAATGCACACTGGGATATGTACACGGACGGCGCATGCGCCGTTCGTAAAATACGTCAATCACATCAGGTCACCCCCCATTAACATAAAACTCGCCCCCTCAGCCGAATTTGAATTAGGCGTGCTTACGCCGGCACGATTTACGCTACGCCGCCGTAACTTAGCAGGCAAGTACTTTGTGAATCATGTACTTGCCTCGCTAACTTACGGCGGTAAACACGATACACTACGCCGCCGCAAAGTTAAGGCAGTCTTTCTGAATCTAGCTATTAATGTCAGTCCAGATTCAGCCAAATGCAGCAAAGTTGATTGGACGGCGCTTCAGGGTACAAATGGACAATGATCCAAAACACACTACAAAAGCAACCCAGGAGCTTCTGAAGGAAAAGAAGTAGAATATTCTGAAATGGCTGAGTCAATCACCTGATCTTAACCCAATTGAGCATTTCACTTGCTGAAGGCAAAACTAAGGGCAGAAAGACCCACAAACAAAGAACAACTGAGTTAGGGCCTGGCAAAGGGTCAGAAAGGAGAAAACCCAGCCTCTATGGGTTCCAGACTTCAGGTGATTGCCAGTAAAGGATTCTCAACAAAATATGAAAAATTTACATTTTATTTATGAATATTATTATTTGATTTGTCCAATTACATTTTAGCCCCTAAAAATGGAGGGACTGTGTATAAAAACGGCTGAAGTTCCTAAACTTTTTACAGTGAGTACAGGCAAAAAAATCGTAAAAAAAATGTCAAATTAGGGGGTCGTCTTATACACCGGCAAATACGGTATTATAATTTGGCAGCCGTATTCGAATCGAAAAAAAATATTGATTTTGAATTTTCTGTATTTGGTCGAACTGAATTTAAATTTGGTCAAATTCTGAATATTTGAATCGAATTTGAAAACGAATAAACAGAACAAAACAAATTCCAAAAATCAAATTTAATGAAGTTAACAAAACAAAATGAGGTAATTATTGCAATGAAACAAAGGTTTTCATTCTGCACATGTCTAGTTTTATAGGTCGGAACGCTTGCTTTGTCCATTACACCGCGCTCCCACCATTCCTAAATGCAATTCCTGGTTTCTCATACACGCCATGCCCATTATAAGGTACTTCCTCCATCCCTGTGTACGGTGCCCAGGTCTGCACGCCTTGCTGTCCTCACTATGAGGTTCTCACCATCTCTAGTCTAGTTTATAGGTCGAAACAGTTGTTTTGTTTATTACGCCGTGCTCCCACCATTCCTAAATGGGGTTCCCCAGGGCCAGACTTACCATTGGGCTTGACTGGGCTCAAGCCCATGGGCCCCGCTCAATAGAGGGCCCCCTTTAAAAAAAAAAAAAATGTTTTTATTAAAGGGCCAGGATGGCTACCACCCTTTTTTTTATATATATATATATATATATATTTTTTTCCCTTTATTTCTCCTTTTTTTTGTAAAGGCCCCCCCGCTTCTCAATTTCAGGCGGCAGCACCCCCCTCCCCCGGTTCTCTGCTTCAGGGGGCCCATGCCTTAAGCTGTGTAAGGGGCCCCAAAATTACTGATGGCGGCCCTGCGCATACCTCCCAACACGCACGGATTCTGCAGGACTTTCCCGCACAGACAGCTTCTTCCCGCAGTCCCGCAAAAGGGTTAATTTTCCCGCACTGCAATTGGAGGCAGCACGGAAGCAGGAGGAACCGGAGGGGTGTGTGGAGGACTGTGGCTGCTGAAGGAAAGAAAGCCGACAGCCGTGCTAATGACAGTCTGTGGCCCCGGCTGTCGGCACAGGTGAGAGGCACTCCCCCCCGCTCAACAGCTGCAAAACCCCCCCAGGAGGAACCGGAGCGGTGTGTGTGTATGTCTGCTGAAGGAAAGAGAGCCGACACATTCCGTGCACAGGTGAGAGTCACCCCCCCCCCCCCGCTCAACAACTTCAATTCCCCCCCCGGTTTAATGCGTACCACACCCCCCGCTCAACAACTATGATCCCCCCTCCCTCAACATCTTCGATCCCCCCCAATTCTCGGCTCCAGGGGGCCCCTTCAACACTCAAGTCCTGCCCTGGGGTTCCCAGTTCCTCATGCATGCCATGTCCATTATAAGGTACTTCCTCCATCCCTGTGTACGGTCCCCAGGTCTTCACACCTTGCTGTCCTCACTATGAGGGGTTCCCACCATCTCTGGTGAAATTGTTTATTCATATTATGGAGAATGTAAAGGGATCATCTGGAATGCACCAAACTAGTACTCAGCCACCAGCGGGGATAAAAGAAAGCAGGTTTGATCTAAAATGCCTTCTTTACACTAATCTGTATATTGTACTGGCCTAAAACGGATGGTGGGTAGGTTTTCCCTCCTTTTATGTGGCAAGTGTGGGGCCCTTTAAAAGATGCAAAAGGCAGTTCATGCAGCAGAGGGCTAATGAGGAAAAGAGAGAGAGAGAGTTTTGGAAGAACTGTTACTAAAATTTGTAGGTAAAGTTGATCCAGGGTAAATCCGATTGCCTCTCGGGGGATCAGGAAGGAATTTTTTCCCCTGCTGTAGCAAATTGGATCATGCTCTGCTGGGGTTTTTTTGCCTTCCTCTGGATCAACTGTGGGTATGGAGTTGGGTGTATGGGATTGTACTGTGTTTTTTATTTTGTTTGTTTATTTTTTTGAGGTTGAACTGGATGGACTTGTGTCTTTTTTCAACCTGACTAACTATGTAACTATGTAACTATGAAACTATATGATTGCACCTCTGTTGCTGGTTGGACTCTGTGGTGTCCCTCTCACATGGATTGGATGTCTTGAACTTTATCTGGCTGATGTAAGCACATTTCATCTATGTATCAAGACTTTGACCCGACAAGGATAATTTTCAGTTTTCTTTCACTGTTGTGGACTTTGTAAGCCTAAAGTGAAGCCAACGTCCTTGGCATGATACTAACCCTTGTTCCATGTACTCACTTTCTTACGACCTTTATACGAAACCATCCCACCTTTGTACTGCTTCAGTTACATTCCTTGTTACCCTAAAAGTACAATTGTAATATTAATGTGATACCTAAATAAACATGTTTATAAAAAAAAAGTCAAATGTGCAGAATGAACAGAACAGTTATTTAGAAGGATGCTGGGTGTATATTTTTGTGTTTGTTCTCCACTTATTTAGTAAATTGGAACCACTGATCAATATTAGATTTTTCGAAATTCGGTCGAAAACGAACGAGTTCCGAAAACGAATCTAACGAACCTAACTTAACAAAATTAATTAAATAACGAATTAAAACGAAACGAAACAAAATTTTCCCTTTTGCACATGCCTACTAATGTCCAGACGGTCTCTGCCACAGACCTCTTGGAATGAACTTGGTCTCTGCCACAGACCTCTTGGAATGAACTTGGTCTCTGCCACAGACCTTTAAAATGTATGTGGATGCGTCCAGGAATCCTCTGCCACAGGATTTCAAAGTCCCGAACCAGCAGAAGAGCCTCTAAGCCGATATCGGCAGACTGCAGGGTTTTCAGTATAGTGGATCCCTCCTTAATTTGGTCACCAGGCCTCACCAGAGACGCTAGCACTTTGCCGGTCTCCTCCAGGGCAGGTCCTCCCCCGAGTTCCTTCATTAAGACAACTTCCTCCCTTGTGGACAGACAGCTTGGGATCTTCTTTCAGGATTGCAAGTTTCTTTCTGATCAACACTAAAATTATTTATAATATTGAAGTTTTTTAGGGAAAAAACATCTGGAAGTCTAGTATACACTTTTTCTCTGGTGCATCGTTCCTGGAGGTACTCCATTGTGTGGAGTGGACAGAGCAAGGTCATCTTCCATCTCCCTGTTCTAAAAATCCATTTATAATCTGGCCCCACAGATATGGGTTTAATATCTGATACGTCCCCTAAGAACAGATCTTACACTGGATGTTAGCCAGAAGGCCGTGAAAAGTATTCATACCCCTTGACATTTTCCACATTTTGTCATGTTACAATCAAAAACGTAAATGTATTTTATTGGGATTTTATGTGATAGACCAACACAAAGTGACACATAATTGTGAAGTGGAAAGAAAATGGTAAATAGTTTTCAAATTCTTTTACAAATAAATATGTGAAAAGTGTGGGGGGTACATTTGTATGGCGCCCCCCTAAGTCAATACTTTGTAGGACCTCCTTTCTCTGCAATTACAGCTGCAAGTCTTTTTGGGGGTGTCTCTACCAGCTTTGCACATCTAGAGAGGGACATTTCTGCCCATTCTTCTTCTTTGTAAAATATCTCAAGCTCTGTCTGATTGGACGGAGAGTGTCTGTGAACAGCAATTTTCAAGTCTTGCCACAGATTCTCAATTGGATTTAGGTCTGGACATTGACTGGGCCATTCTAACAAATGGATATGTTTTAATCTAAACCATTCCATTGTAGCTCTGGCTGTATGTTGTTCTGTTGGAAGGTGACCCTCCGCCCCGGTCTCAAGTCTTTTGCAGATTGTTTTCTTCTAGGATTGTCCTGTATTTGGCTCCATCCATCTTCCCATCAACTCTGACTTCCCTGTCCCTGCTAAAGAAAAGCATCCCCACCACATAATGCTGCCACCACCATGTTTCACAGTGTGTTCAGGGTGATGTGCAGTGTTAGTTTTCCCCACACATAGCGGTTTTGCTTTGAGGCCAAAAAGTAAAATTTTGGTTTCATCTGACCAGAGCACCTTCTTCCACATGTTTGCTGTGTCCTCCACATGGCTTCTCGCAAACTGCAAACGGAACATCTTATGACTTTCTTTCACCAATGTCTTTCTTCTTGCCACTCTTCCATAAAGGGCAGATTTGTGGAGTGCACGACTAATAGTTGTCCTGTGCACAGATTCACCCACCTGAGCTGTGGATCTCTGCAGCTCCTCCATGGGCATCTTGGCTGCTTCTCTGATGAATGCTCCTCCTTGCCCCGGCCCGGTCAGTTTAGGTGGACGGCCATGTCTTGGTAGGTTTGCAGTTGTGCCATACTCATTCCATTTTCTGATGATGGATTGAATAGTGCTCTGTGAGGTGTTCAAAGCTTGAGATATTTTTTTATAACCTAACCCTGCTTTAAACTTCTCCACAACTTTATCCCTGACCTGTCTGGTGTGTTCCTTGGCCTTCATGGTGCTGTTTGTTCACTAAGGTTCTCTAACAAACCTCTGAGGGCTTCACAGAACACCTGTATTTACACTGAGATTAAATTACACACAGGTGGACTCTATTTACTAATTAGGTGACTTCTGAAGGCAATTATTTCCACTAGATTATATTTAGGGGTATCAGAGTAATAGGGACTGAATACAAATGCCAAATGTTGAAAACCATTTATCATTTTCCTTCCACTTCACAATTATGTTCCACTTTGTGTTGGTCGATTCACATAAAATCCCAATAAAATACATTTACGTTTTTGGTTGTAACATGACAAAATGTGGAAAATGTAAAGAGGTATGAATACTTTTTCAAGGCACTGTATATTCACTTTTGTTTAGGTTATATGAATCCAGAAGACATAAAAATACCCCAGGACCCCCCCCCCCCCACCCCTTTACTTACATTTAGCTTTCAGGTGCCATTTTCATTTTTTTTCCCTTTATTTGTTCATTTTTTGTTTTTTTCCCTTTTGTTTGTAATATATGCAACAAAACTGAAGAACGCACCAAGAACCAGCTGTCAAAGAATTTATAAGCGTAGACTGCACTTTGTATTATCTCCACAAGGTGGTGATCTCCTTTATTGGCAGTGGAACGCAAAGACAGGAAGTGATCTGAAAAAAAGATAGGAAGTTATGTCATGTAGAAATAGTACGGTATATAGGAAGTTCCCGGAGCGGAAAGCTCAGAGGAAGTAGCGGGAGATATTCCTTCAACCGACAACAGGGGAGGTAATAAGAATTATTTTATAATTCAATCCAGTAAACCCCCCCCCCCCCCCCATCCGTCTGTCCGTCATGTCCATCCTCTTCCTCCATAGTCACTGTAAAAAATAGGATTAGAATGTGTCCACCAATACATCCTAAATATAGAGCCATTTATCCAACTGTCCATCCAAAGCCTCTGGTTTATAGACAAGATACATCCTAAATATAGAACCAATAATCCAACTGTCCATCCAGAACCTCTGTTTTATAGACCGGATACAACCTAAATATAGAGCCATTTATGCAACTGTCCATCCAGAGCCTCTGGTCTATAGACAATACACATCCTAAATATAGAACAATTTATCCAACTGTCCATCCAGAGCCTCTGGTTTATAGACCAGATACATCCTAAATATAGAACAATTTATCCAACTGTCCATCCAGAGCCTCTGGTTTATAGGCTGGATACATCCTAAATATAGAACCATTTATCCAATGTGTTTGTTTTTCAATCTGCAGGGCATGTCTAGATCGGATACATCCTAAATATAGAACCATTTATCCAACTGTCTATCCAGAGCCTCTGGTTTATAGTGCAGATTAGACATGTGCATTCGTTTTCGTCCGAACGCATTTTCGTCCGAATTTCAGGTATTTTCGTTATCATTTTAACCAACGAAAACGAACGCACAGAATTACGAAAACCGAAAGATACAACATAAATAAATGCTTTATTTTCATTTTCGTTGGTCGAATGTGCCTAACCTTAACTCTATTAGTCCAAGATTATTCTACATAGAGAGGAAAGAGTCGACATTATAGAGAGGAAAGATTCGACATTATAGAGAGAAAAGATTCAACATTATAGAGAGTAAAGATTCCACATTATAGAGAGGAAAGATTCGACATTATGGAGAGGAAAGATTCGACATTATGGAGAGGAAAGATTCGACATTATGGAGAGGAAAGATTCGACATTATGGAGAGGAAAGATTCGACATTATGGAGAGGAAAGATTCGACATTATGGAGAGAAAAGATTCGACATTATAGAGAGGAAAGATTCGACATTATGGAGAGGAAAGATTCGACATTATAGAGAGAAAAGATTCGACATTATAGAGAGGAAAGATTCGACATTATAGAGAGAAAAGATTCGACATTACAGAGAGAAAAGATTCGACATTACAGAGAGGAAAGATTTGACATTATAGAGAGGAAAGATTTGACATTATAGAGAGGAAAGATTCGACATTATAGAGAGGAAAGATTCGACATTATAGAGAGGAAAGATTCGACATTATAGAGAGGAAAGATTCGACATTATAGAGAGGAAAGGTTCGACATTATAGAGAGGAAAGATTCGACATTATGGAGAGGAAAGATTCGACATTATGGAGAGGAAAGATTCGACATTATAGAGAGGAAAGGTTCGACATTATAGAGAGGAAAGATTCGACATTATGGAGAGGAAAGATTCGACATTATGGAGAGGAAAGATTCGACATTATGGAGAGGAAAGATTCGACATTATAGAGAGAAAAGATTTGACATTATAGAGAGGAAAGATCGCTGCTGGAATTGGGCGGGTGAAGTAAAATAAAAAGAATGATGATGGTGAATGTTATTGGCTGATTGTAACCAATAAGAAGGAGCAGTAAAATAGCTAGAACTAACTTGACAATTCAACAACGAAGATTCGACAAAGCATCGGAAAACGTTGAATCTGTCATTGAAGGCTTATGGTGTCTGTTCATAGTTTTAAGAAGATTCGACAGAGCAGCTAAACTGTGCGACGCGGCAATCATACATTTCCGGTCAAATGCTCGGCCCATAGGCTATAGAAAGATTTTATTGTTGGTTGACTAGTAATAATAATTAATAAATATAATTATTCCTAGTGTCATACAACATTAGAATTCTACTATAGCTTGCAGGCGGAACATTCGACCGGAAAAGTATGATTGAAGCGTCGTACAGTTTCACTGCTCCGTCGAATCTTCTTTGAACATTCGACAGACAGTCAGACACCATAAGCCTTCAATGACAGATTCAACCTTAATTTGTTCGGATTTTTGGACGAATGCAATTTCCAACGAAAAACTAAATAAATAAAAACGAATTTCGGGAGTAACTAAATAAATGTATTTTTCGGACGAAAACGAAAATACGAAACAAAATATTTCAGTGTGCACATGTCTAGTTCAGATACATAATGCATGAGTGAATAATGAATTGATTGCTGAGGTCAAGAGCAAGCAATACACAAAGCTCAGGGGTGGGTAAAGCAGGTCAGATGTGAGTAATGCACATAGTGCAGAGGTAATGAGTAAGTAACATATAAAGAGCAGGACTCAGGAATAAACAAGGCACAGAGTGCAGGGGTCAAAAGTAATTAATACACAGAAAGCAGAGGTCAGGGGTAAGTAATGCACAGAGTGCAGGGGTCAGGAGTGTGTACACAAACACTGCATAGGTCAGAAGCAAATTTCTCACAGTAAACCGGGGTCAGGAGCAGGGACGGACTTACCATTCGGGCACTTGGGCACTGCCCCAGGGCCCCATGCCACTAGGGGGCCCCATCAGGGTTGCCTCAACAAAACCAGCGACAGCATGTAAAAATCTGTTGTTTTTTTTTACATCTGTCCCTGAAATGTCCCTTACTGACATTCTTTTGGTTGAAAAATCCCAAGATTATAGCTGCCCCGCCTCTCCAGTACCTTTTCCGTGTGTGTATGTGTATTCTGTGTGTGTGTGTGTATACTGTGTATGCGTACTGTAGGTGTGTGTATACTGTGTGGCCCCACAATCTATTGCCGTGGGGGGCATAATCTCCTATTGCCCAGGGGCCCTATGAGTTGTCAGTCCACCCCTGGTCAGGAGTAATGCATAGAGTGCAGAGACAAAAATAAGTACAGAACAGACACACAGAGAACAGAGGGGTCAGGAGAACGTAACGTGCAGATTATAGAACTGTAGTGCAAATAATGCACGGAGGACAAGGATCGGGTATATGCAACACACAAGAGTGTAGAACTTGCTAATAACTAAAAAATGCAGAGCAGAGGTCAGGAGTAAGTAACTGACTGTATCATTGTGTGTGTCAGGTTCCTATAAGGTGTCAGGATGTCACTGTCTATTTCTCCATGGAGGAGTGGGAGTATTTAGAAGGACACAAGGATCTCTACAAGGACGTCATGATGGAGAATCAGCCGCCCCTCACATCACCGGGTAAGAGGAGACTTTATTGTAAAGGAGAGAGCAGTACGGAGGGTCCACCTAGATCCCCCATCATCTGATAAACACATAGAAATAATGTATTCAGTCAGTGTGTGTGTTTCCTACAGATGGATCCAGTAATGGGAACCCACCAGAGAGATGTCCCCGTCCTTTGTATTCCCGGGATTCCACACAGGAAGGTCACACCATCCCTCACCATCATCAGGTAGAAGAGTCTAAGCCATGAGATGACATTATTCTATGTACATTCTTGTTCATTTTTATAACATCACCTGTGGTGTTTAGGATGAAGAACTGAAAGACATCAAATTTGAGAATAAAGAAGAAAAAGAAGAGACTTTAGTGAGGGGAGATCAGCAGTCTGTGGAGAAGGGAGGTCCTCTGTATTCCCGGGATTCTACACCGGAAGATCACAACTATACTGAGAATGATCAGGTAGATGGGCAAAAAGAATTTCAAAATAATTCTGAGAGGACATTCTTCTATTGGCAGCAGTGTTTTAGATGTTATATTCATCTCTGAAATTTAGATTGAAGAACTGAAAGAAGTTAAAGTTGAGGATAAAGAGGAAGAAGAGAGGTTGGTGAGTGGAGATCAGCAGTCTATGGAGGAGGGGGAGATGATTATGAAGAGTAAAGAGGAGGAATCTTTTCTACCTATAGATCCAAGTAAGTAGTAAACACTAAATGCTAAAACCATTCATATTTTCATTTTACTTCTATGAGTATGAATTTACATTGTTACCAGTTAGGAAACTCTAATCTGCTGCCTGCCCTGACCTCAGCCTACTCATGGAATACTCTCTAATCTGCTGTCTGCCCTGACTTCAGCCTATTCCTGAAATACTCTCTGGTCTGCTGCCTGCCCTGACCTCAGCCTATTCCTGGAATACTTTCTAGTCTGCTGCCTGCCCCTGACTTCAGACTACTCCTGGAATACTCTCTAGTCTGCTGCCTGCCCCTGACCTCAGCCTACTCCTGGAATACTCTAGTCTGCTGCCTGCCCTGACCTCAGCCTAATTCTGGAATACTTTCTAGTCTGCTGCCTACCCTGACTTCAGCCTATTCTTGAAATACTCTCTAGTCTGCTACCTGCCCTGACCTCAGCCTATTCCTGCAATAGTCTGTTGCCTGCCTTGACTTCAGCCTATTACTGGAATACTTTCTAGGCTGCTACCTGCCCTGACCTTAGCATGTCCCTGTTTTACCCTCTAGTCTGCTTTCTGCTCTGACCTCATCCTATTCCCGAAATACTCGCTGTCTGCCCTAACTTCAGTCATTTCCTGAAATACTCTCTAGTCTGCTGCCTGCCCTAACTTCAGCCATTTCCTGAAATACTCTCTAGTCTGCTGCCTGCCCTGATCTCAGCCTACTCCTGGAACCTCTGACCTCATCTTATTCCGGCAATACTTTATAGTCTGCTTTCTGCCCTGACCTCATCCTATTCCTAGAATACTTTCTAGTCTGTACCTGCCCTGACCTCAGCATGTCCCTGTTTTACCCTCTAGTCTGCTTTCTGCCCTGACCTCCGCCTGTCCCTGTAATACGCTCTAGTCTGTTGAATTCTTTAACCCCAGTCTGTCCCTGGAATACTCCATAATCTGTTACCTGCCCTAACCTCAGTCTGTTCCTGGAATACTTTTTAGTCATCTATCAGTCCTGATCTTAGCCTGTCCCTTGAATACTCTCTAGAGCTCTCTCTGGTGATCAAAACATGCTAACATGCTGCTGCACGTACCTTTGTTGGGGACAGAGTACATCTGGAGGTCTTTTGTGGTTAATCCACATCCTCTCGCGAAGTACCTTCAGATCCTGTGTTTGCTTCTTTATCTAATTGGGTGAATGTTGCTTGCAGTGTGACTAAGATTCCCTTCCCTCACTCCATGGTTGAGGATGCTTTGCTACTGCATTGCCACAGTTCCTGAACATCTACTGTAGTATTCATAATAACATCAAGCTGGCAACTCGGTGTGGTTCATTAAACCAGAATCTGTATTGCCTACATACTAAAACACAATTGTAACAGCTAACGCGTTTCGTCACGGCCAATACTCGTTGATACCAGCGTGTTTTAGTATGTAGCCAATAAAGATTTGGATTTTATGGACCATTCTGAGCTCCCTGCTTCATGTTATTATGGATCTGATCTTTTTGAGTGCGGGAGAACTATAGCCAGGGCACCGGTCCTCAGCCATTAGAAGTTGAATTTGCAGTTGAGGTATTGTTTATTTGCTTTCTACTGTAGTATGCTCACAGTCTTGACCGTTTTCTGTAGCATTACATACACTGAATATTAAGGGTTGCCCTTTGGTGAGTATAAGGGCCATACATCAGGTCTCTTCTATCTAGCAAATTGGCCACCACTGCTGTACACCATAAGAAAAGGAAAATCTCCATTCTTCAATACGTTGTCACGTTCCCAACAAATGAGGAGGAGATACTGTACACCATATGAAAGGTCCATCTCCATTCCTCAATATAACGTCATGTTCCCAACAAATGAGGAGGAGATACTAAGATTACAGGCTTGGCTGGCTCAAATCAGGTTTGGTCTCCACGCAGAGACTGGCCACATTAATCACCTTGCAGGTGGACAGACAGCCATATGAAAGGTCCATCTCTGTTCCTCAATATAACGTCATGTTCCCAACAAATGAGGAGGAGATACTGTACACCATATGAAAGGTCCATCTCCATTCTCACAGTAACAATGTCATCAATACCCCAAAAATGTAGTCCAACATATATGACTCCTGAATGCAAGGTGTGGGAAATCCTTATAACTTTAATTGTAAAAATTTATTTTCAACAGGTGGACACTATGTTCGGAATCCCTCTAATCCTGAGGAATCTTCTGACGCATCACATACCAGGACTCTACAATCTCACTGTACAGATACTTTAATAGGTCCTTCTACTCCCAGTGAATCTTCTGTACGCCATAAACGAGTTCACAAAGGAGAGCGTTCATTGTCATGTTCAGTGTGCGGGAAATCTTTTACAAAAAACTCATTGCTTCTTATACACCAGAGAGTTCACACGGGAGAGCGTCCTTATTCGTGTTCAGAGTGTGGGAAATGTTTCAGTACCAAAGCATACCTTGTGTTACACCAACGAATTCACACAGGTGAGCGCCCCTACTCGTGTTCAGATTGTGGAAAAGGTTTTGCTAGGAATCAGCAGCTCGTTATACACCAGAGAATTCACACAGGTGAGCGTCCTTATTCATGTTCAGAGTGCGGGAAATGTTTTGCTACCAATGGACAACTTCTAATACACCAAAGAATTCACACGGGTGAGCGTCCCTATTCCTGTTCAGAGTGCGGAAAAGGGTTTGTTCTCAAAGGAGACCTTCGTAAACATGAGAGAAGTCACACGGGTGAACGTCCCTTTCCGTGTTCGGAGTGCGGGAAATGTTTCAGTGAAAAAGGAAGCCTTCTTATACATTACAGAACTCACACCGGTGAGCGTCCCTATTTATGTTCAGAGTGCGGGAAATGTTTCAGTATGAAAGAAAGCCTTGTTTCACACTTTAGAGTTCACACAGGTGAGCGCCCCTATTCGTGTTCAGAGTGCGGGAAATGTTTTGTTTTGAAGGCACACCTTGCTTTACATAAAAAAATTCACTCAGGTGAGCGTCCTTATTCATGTTCAGAGTGCGGAAAACGTTTCATTGATAAAGGTTACCTTCGTAAACATCAGAGTATTCACATAGGCGAACGTCCCTATTCCTGTTCAGAGTGCGGAAAATGTTTCCTTACCAAAGGAAACCTTGTTTCGCATCAAAGAAATCACACAGGTGAGCGCCCCTATTCATGTTCAGAGTGCGGGAAATGTTTCATTACAAAAGGACACCTTGGTACACACCAAAGAATTCACACAGGTGAGCGTCCTTATCCGTGTTCGGAATGCGAGAAGCATTTTATTCGGAAAGAGGACCTTCTAAGACACCAGAGAATCCACACAGGGGAATTACCTAAGGGTGCGGGAAATGTTTCAGTCAGAAATGTGACCTAAACCACCACAGAAGTCACACGGGTGAACGTCCTTATTCATGTTCAAAGTGCGGGAAGTGTTTTAGTTACAGATATGCACACCAGATTTGCGCTTTTCTATGCTTTACCGAAGAAGCCAGCTTTTCATTGGTCCGACCAATAAATAATACATTATGTGTTCCTCAGATATAGAAGATTTGATGTCGATTCTAGCTTAATTATTATTATTTGTTAATCAATAATTCTGATTTTCTATATTAAACAAGAACGATCAGCACTTTCCAATACTCTGTTCTCAGATTTCTTCTTTTTTTTGGAAACCATAATTCTTAGATGACCAACGATTAATATGATGTAGGCCCCTCTCACACTTGTGTGACTTCAAAGTCGTGCGACTTTGTCGCAATTTCGGATCAGTACTACTTTGCCACAACTTTGAAAACAATGGGGTAGATTCAGGTAGCTACGCTATAAGTTACGACGGCGCAGCGTAGTGTATTTACGCTATGCCTCCGCAACTTACAGGAGCAAGTGCAGTATTCACAAAGCACTTGCTCCGTAAGTTGCGGTGGCATAGCGTAAATGGGTCCAGCGTAAGCGCGTGTAATTCAAATGGGGAAGGGGGGCGTGTTTTATGGTAATATGTGATGACCTGACGTGATTTACGAACGGTGCATGCGCCGTCCGTGTACATATCCCAGTGTGCATTGCTTCCAAGTACGGCGTAACAACGTATTGGTTTAGACGTGAACGTAAATTACGTCCAGCCCTATTCGCGAACGGCTTACGCAAACGACGTAAATAATTCAAATTTCGAAGCGGGAACGACGTCCATACTTAACATTGGCTGCGCCTCCTAATAGCAGGAGCAGCCTTACGCCAAAAAAGCCTTAACGCAAACGATGTAAAAAACGAACGCCGCGCGCACGTACGTTTGTGAATCGGCGTATCTAGAAAATTTGCATATTCTACGCCGACAACAACGGAAGCGCCCCTAGCGGCCAAAGTTATATTGCACACAATTCTACGCCGCCGCAATCAAGTTACGTCGGTGGAGGAAGCCTATTTTTTTCAGCGTAACTGCCTTTGTGAATCGGCGTAACGCTACGCGGGCGCGGAATTCAAATTACGGCGGCGTATCTGGAGATACTCCGCCGCAAAAGGTATGTGAATCTACCCCAATGAAAACATACCTGGTGTGAGGTAATTCCTTTTCCTGTCAGAGTTGTTTCCAGTTCCTGGTTGTTGTGGTGTGGTGTGACAGAAAATGTTTGCTATTCAATATATTGCCACAGCAGTTGTCATTGCTGCTGCTGCAGTAGCATTGCATGAGGAAGAAGAGGAGGAGAAGCGGAGGACAAGGACAAGGACATCTCTTTTTTTGGGCTGTTTGTGGAGCACATTGTTCCTGAGGGAATAACCAGGAAGTGAATGTGTGGTGGCAAAATGTGCCTGGGAGGGGCTACTATGCTGAAAGGATTGGGTGGGACAAGGGTCAAAAAGCTGCTTGTGCTTACAAAGTCGTACTGAAATCGTGTCTATATTATTCAGGTACGATTTGCAGGCTACTTGAGGGTTTAACATTGAGGTCTATGGACATCAACTCGCATGGAAGTTGGACCAAAGTAATGCAGGGACTACTTTGAAGTTGTCACTACTAAGGCTTCATTTCCACTGGCGTTTTCACAGCCACTTTTCTGAGCGTTTTTTACAGCTTAAAAACGCCTGTCCATGTTATTCTATGGCATCATGCCCAGATAGGCGTTTTTGAGCTGCAAATGGCATAGGCGTTTTTGAGCTGTAAAAAAAACGCGGGACCAGGGCGTCCTGTGGCTCCAGCAATAGAGCTGTAAAAACGCCAGACATTAAAAAACGCTACCGCTTTTTTTTTTTTTTTTTTACAAAATAAACATGGACAGGCGTTTTTAAGCTGTAAAAAAGGCTAAAAAAAGTGGCTGTAAAAACGCCAGTGGAAATGAAGCCTTAAAGTCATGCCAATATGAATGGAAGTCATTGAAAATAATGCAGAATGACTTGTCATCCGATTTTGCAGTCCAAAATTGTGGGACAAGTCTTATAAGTGTGAAAGGGGAATTAATCTTTTGTCTGTACACCTGCTGTGCCCATTATGAGGGGTTCCCACCATCCCTGTGCTGAGTTCCGGGTCTGTACACCTGCTGTGCCCATTATGAGGAGCTCCCACCATCCCTGTGCTGAGTTTCCGGGTCTGTACACCTGCTGTGCCCATTATGAGGGGTTCCCACCATCCCTGTGCTGAGTTCCCGGGTCTGAACACACACTGTGCCCATTATGAGGGGTTCCCACCATCCCTGTGCTGAGTTCCGGGGTCTGTACACCTGCTGTGCCCATTATGAGGAGTTCCCACCATTTCTGTGCTGAGTTCCTGGGTCTATACACATGTGGTGCCCATTATGAGGGGTTCCTGCCATCCCTGTGCTGTGTTCCCAGGTCTGTACACCCGCAGTGCCCATTATGAGGGGTTTCCACCATCCCTGAGCTGATTTCCCAGGTCGGTACACCCGCAGTGCCCATTATGAGGGGTTCCCCCCATCCCTGTGATGACTTCCCAGATCTGTACAACTGTTGTGCCCATTATGAGGGGTACCCACCATCCCTGTGCTGAGTTCCCAGGTCTGTAAACCTTCTATGTAAAATGCGCCGGCCAACATCAACCTAAGCCTTTACATCAGTGGCACCCAAAAGGTTAAAAGACAACTCCACCCTTGTTTTAAAAAACAATATTGTAATGGGTCTAGCCCAATGTTTTCTCAAACAATAGGTGCTGGAACAACCACGACCCCCCAAAACCCGTCTGCCCACACACACCTCACAAGTGGGAGGGTCTTAAAGGGAAATTAAATACTAGGATTGTACTACATACAGAGCTGTCACTTGTAAACACAGAAACCAGACTCCTGTGTTTACAAGTGATTGTGGTGAGCAGGACCCAAAGGGTCCGAGCCAGAGGTGGTGGAACTGAATTCCACCAAGTTACCCCTGAAAAAAATCCCTGGCTTAGCCTAATTATTATTTAATCGGGTTCAACCCTAGAACCCTAAACCTGCAGCTGATCCAGAGTCAAACGCCCTAGCACTCAAAGATGCTTGTGACCTGCACAGCAGGAAGGTTTCATTGAGTGCCTTTTTAATTTGTTTGTGATATCCTCAACAAAAGCGAAGAACGCTTCAAAAGAAGCAGATGTCAATGTATAAAAAAATCGGTTGCTGTTTACATTTCCTCCACAAGGTGGAGATCTTGCTTATTGTCAGTGGAACAAAGAGACAGGAAGTGATGTCACGTATAAATAGGAACTTCCAGGTGAAAGGTGAGTTGGCAGGAAGTAGAGGGAGATATTCCTGCAACCGACAGCAGAGGAGGTAATAAGACGTTACTTTATATTTACATCCAGTAACCCCCCCCCCCTCCCCCGTCATGTCCGTCCTCATCCATTTATCTAACAGAGCCTCTGGTTTATAGACCGGATACATCTTAAATATAGAGCCATTTATCCAACTGTCTATCCAGAACCTCTGGTTTATAGACCAGATACATCCTAAATATAGAACCATTTATCCAACTGTCCATCCAGAGCCTCTGGTTTATAGACCGATACATACTAAATATAGAACCATTTATCCAACTGTCCATCCAGAGCTTCTGGTTTATAGTCCAGATACATCCTAAATATAGAACCATTTATCCAACTGTCCATCCAGAGCCTCTGGTTTATAGACCAGATACATCCTAAATATAGAACCATTTATCCAACTGTCCATCCAGAGCCTCTGGTTTATAGACTAGATACATCCTACATATAGAGCCATTTATACAACATTTTTTGGTCAGTATAAAAACCTGAGGTGGTTGGGCCTCGAATTCTAGAGTGTCACAGTGATGAACTAGGAGCACCGAGAGAGAGAGCACATGGAGGCAATTTACACAGAACCAGACAAATGGGCATTTATTGAGGGGATTGGGTGTACGGGAGGGGTGGTGTCAGGACTAGGGTGACCACATTTCCAAACTACCATTCAGGGACATCCTCCCTTCCCAAAAATCAGCTTGTGCTGTAACGAATCACAGCACAGTGATTGGACACAAGAGGCGGGATTTATGATTTCTCCAATCACAAGCAGGGGGCGGGGATTGTGCTCCCCCATGCATTCCCCGGCCAGGACAAGTACTGTCAGTGATGTAGCGGCCATTTTTGGGGGGCATTAGATTGGCCCGGGGGGTGTCTGTGTCAGTTTCATTCAGGGACACTGTATTGTCCTGCAATGAATGTGCCCGGGACAGACCTTCAAAATGCGGGACTGTCCCGGGCAATCCGGGACAAGTGGTCACCCTAGTCAGGACACAGCACATGGAGACCGAGTAGCAATGGGCTCAGCACAGGTAAACAGTTCATGGGATAGCAGTGAGGCACAGCAAGGGGAGGTGATCCTCATGGCAGTAATAGGGCACAGCGAGGGCGATGATCAAATGCTATGGTTTATTAAAACTTGAACCTACTCCCCTATGGTTCAAGAGCTTGTAACAACACAGAGTGCAAAGGTCAGGAGAGAAGAAAATATCTGGTGAACCATTAACACCCAGCAACCGTCTTCACAGGACATCACCCATCACAGTGCCTCCACCTCACTGTCTGACAACAGAGGTAACCAGTGCCAAGAAGATTCTAGAAGTCACCAAGAAGATCATCGATCTGCTGACAGGAGAGGTGAGCGGTGCCGGGAATTCTGGGACATTATCCAGTAACAGACAAGGGATGTGTCTGGATGGTGACTGTATCATTGTGTGTGTCAGGTTCCTATAAGGTGTCAGGATGTCACTGTCTATTTCTCCATGGAGGAGTGGGAGTATTTAGAAGGACACAAGGATCTCTACAAGGACGTCATGATGGAGAATCAGCCGCCCCTCACATCACCGGGTAAGAGGAGACTTTATTGTAAAGGAGAGAGCAGTACGGAGGCTCCACCTAGATCCCCCATCATCTGATAAACACATAGAAATAATGTATTCAGTCAGTGTGTGTGTTTCCTACAGATGGATCCAGTAATGGGAACCCACCAGAGAGATGTCCCCATCCTCTGTATTCCCGGGATTCCACACAGGAGGATCACACCATCCCTCACCATCATCAGGTAGGTAGGCCTGAGCATGGAGACCTATGAGATAATATTCTTCTATGTAACTTATTGTTCCTTTTTACAAATGTATTCTATCATCTTTGGGGTTTAGGATGAAGCATTAAAATACATCAAAGTTGAGATTAAAGAGGAAGAAGAAGAGAGGTTGGTGAGTGGAGATCAGGAGTCTATGGAGGAGGGGGAGATGGTTGTGAAAATTAAAGAGGAGGAATCTTCCCTACATATAGATCTAAGTAAGTAATAAACATTAAATGCAGCGACAGTTCACATTTTTCATTATACTTCTAGGACTATAAAGTATATATTAACAATGTTACCTCATTTGGAATATATGCCATGGCTGCCTGCCCTGACCTCGGCCTGTCTTTGGATTATGCTACCCTCTGGGCTCCAGTCTTTTCTATTCACTGAGATCATCTGACATCCTTGACTACTGTAGGTTTCAGAAGAAGGCAATCCTATTCACCACACTACCCAATTGTTCCCAACAAATTAGGTGGAGATACTGAGATTGCAGGCTTGGCTGGCTTAAATCAGGTTTGGTCTCCACCCAGAGACTGGCCACATTAATCACCTTGCAGGTGGACAGACAGACATGGAGAAGGCCATATGAAAGGTCCATCTCCATTCCTCAATATAATGTCATGTTTCCAAGAAATAGAAATCGTCATCAATCTATGCGAGAACTCCTAAAAAAAATTATTTAATTACCGTATAAGCCGAGTTTTTCAGCACATTTTTTTTATGTTGAAAAATCCCTCTTTTGGCTTATACTTGAATCTGCGCTGTGTTAACTAGTCGGCAGTCATTGCCAGGTGTATTGCTCATGCGCGAGCACGTCCACTTCCATGAGAACATCTTACTTGCTGTGTGTGATGGGGAATTATCGTGCGGTGAACGAAGGACGTGCTCACGCATGCGCAATACACCCAGCAACGGCCGCCGTCTACAGTAAACACAGCGGGAGAAGTTGGTAAAACATGCAAATGGGCACAGTGAGGATGCAAATGGGCACAGTGAGGATGCAAATGGGCACAGTGAAGGTGTAAATGGGCACAGTAAGGGCTGAAAATGGGCACCGTGAGGATGCAAATGGGCACAGTGAGGGCGTAAATGGGCACAGTGAGGGCGTAAATGAGCACAGTGAGGGCTCAAATGGGCACAGCGAGGGTGCAAATGGGCACAGTAAGGGCGTAAATGGGCACAGTGAGGATGCAAATGAGCACAGTGAGGATGCAAATGGACACAGAAAGGGGTGTAAATGTGCAAAGTAAGGACGTAAATGGGCACAGTGAGGATGCAAATGGGCACAGTAAGGGCTGCAAATGGGCATTGTTCACCCTCTTTCCACTTAAAGTAGCTGCTGCATTTCCCACCCTAGGCTTATACTGGAGTCAATAAGCTTTCCCAGTTTCTTTGTGGTAAAATTAGATGCCTCGGCTTATATTCGAGTCGGCTTATACTCGAGTATATACAGGTACTTGTGCAGTGAACGAAGGACGTGCTCGCGAATGCGCAATACACCCTGAAACGGCCACTGTCTACTGTAAACACAGTGGGAGAAGTTGGTAAAACATGGAATAAGGTACGTGAGGCTGCAGATGGGCACAGTGAGGCTGCAGATGGGCACAGTGAGGCTGCAGATGGGCACAGTAAGGGCTGCAAATGGGCACAGTAAGGGCGCAAATGGGCACAGCGAGGATGCAAATGGGCACAGGAAGGGCGCAAATGGGCACGGTGAGGATGCAAATGGGAACAGCGAGGATGCAAATGGGTACTGTTGACCCTCTTTCCACTTAAAGTTGCTGCTGCATTTGTCACCCTAGGCTTATACTCGAGTCAATAAGCTTTCACAGGTTTTTGTGGTAAAATTAGGTGCCTCGGCTTATACTCGAGTATATACGGTACTCCAGAATGGAAGGTTATAACATTTAATATCGTATTGTTTCCCCACAGGAGGACACTATATACGGAACACCTCTGAGGAACATCTCGTTGTATCTCCAGATTATAAAGCAGAAGATAATAACATTGTACAATATTCTCCAGGAGGAAATCCCGTTACTCCAAATATATATCCCACACCTTCCCAATTGGGGGGATCAATGGATCCCTCTAATCCTGAGGAATCTTCTGACGGCGAGACTCGAAGATCTCACAGCACAGATACTTCAACAGACCCCTCTACTTCCAATGAATCTTTTTCAAGCCAAAAAAGCCTTCCCCCAGGGGAACGTTCATTGTCATGCTCAGTGTGCGGGAAATCTTTTACAAAAAACTCATTGCTTGTTATACACGAGAGAATTCACACGGGCGAGCGTCCCTATTCATGTTCAGAGTGCGGAAAAAGCTTCATTAGAAAGGGACACCTTGTTTTGCACGAGAGATATCACACAGGCGATCGTCGCTATTCATGTTCAGATTGCGGGAAATGTTTTGTCATCAGAGGACACCTCGTTAAACACCAGAGAATCCACACGGGTGAGCGTCCGTATTCATGTTCCGAGTGCGAGAAATGTTTTGTTACGAATGCGCAACTTGTGGCACACCGGAAGATTCACACTGGTGAATATCCTTATTCATGTTCGGAGTGCGGGAAGCGTTTCATTTACAAAGGAGACCTTCGTAAACATCAGAGAAGTCACACGGGGGAACGTCCCTTTCCGTGTTCAGAGTGCGGGAAATGTTTTGGTGAAAAAGGAGGCCTTCTCGTACATCAGAAAACTCACACAGGCGAGCGTCCCTTTTCATGTTCGGAGTGTGGGAAGTGTTTCATTACCAAGGCAAACCTTGTTTCCCACCAGAGAACTCACACTGGCGAGCGTCCCTTTTCGTGTTCAGAGTGCGGGAAATCTTTCATTAGGCAAGGACACCTTGTATCTCACCAAAAAATTCATACGGGCAAGTATCCTTATTCGTGTTTAGAGTGTGGGAAGTGTTTCATTCAGAAAGGAGACCTTAGAAAACATCAGAAATTTCACACGGGCGAACGCCCCTTTCCATGTTCAGATTGCGGGAAATGTTTTATTCAGAAAGTAGATCTTCAGAAACACCAGAAAATCCACACAGGTGAGCGTCCCTATGCGTGTTTAGAGTGTGGGAAAGGTTTCATTACCAAAGAGAACCTGGTTTCACACCAGAGAACTCACACGGGTGAGCGCCCCTTTTCATGTGCGGAGTGCGGGAAATCTTTCATTAGACAAGGCCACCTTGTTTCACACCAAAAAATTCACAAGGGAGAGTATCCTTATTCATGTTTGGAGTGCGGGAAACGTTTTATTGAGAGAGGAGATCTTCTAAAACATCAGAGAATTCACACAGGTGAACGGCCCTTTCAGTGTCCAGAGTGCGGGAAGTGTTTTAGTCAGAAAGGTGACCTTCGAAAACACCAGAGAATTCACACGGGCGAGCGTCCTTATTCTTGTTCAGAGTGCGGGAAATGTTTCCTTAGGAAAGCACACCTTGTTACTCACCAAAAAATTCACACCGGCGACCGTCCTTATTCTAGTTCACAGTGAGGGAAATGCTTCGCTGAGAAAAAAGTACAACTTTATACACCAGAAAAGGCACACAGGTGAGTATTTGGCTGCAGCAGTTTATCTCAAGTTCGTATATCCAGAGGCGGCCGCTTAAGGCCTCGCACTCACAGGGGCCTCGCGGCCGCCTAATTTGCCTGTGCTCGATCACTAATGCGGACTGACCAACTGGCTCCAGGGGCCATCAGTAAAAGGCGCACCGGGCGGGGCCGCAAGTCCATGTGGGCTCCTTCAGCCCGCGCTGCTCACCTGGCCTCTCCACGTCTGGCTGGCTCCCTATTCGGGTCAGGAGTCGGGCCAGGTGGCAGAAACTATTATCCAGCTGCCCTATGACTGTCTGTGAAGGGGAAGGAGGAGCTCCGGTGGATGGATCCCATCTCAGCGCCTGCTGCAGCCTGGCCGACTGCCCAGATAGGAAGTGAGTGCCCGGCCGTGCAGCCCTCCTGTGTGCCCGGATAGGAGGAATGGGGCCTCGTGTCTAAATTTTGCCTAAGGCCTCACAAAGCCTAGAGGGGTATATTATCCCGACATGTTTCGCCTGGTAGCTTCATCAGGGGAAAATACAAATCATACAGGAAATTCATGCTTATATTATCCCGACATGTTTCGCCTGGTTAGAAAAAGGTCCTGGACTGCCGTACTCCTTAAAATTATGTCTTTATTATACAAATAAAATCCAAAAAACAACCAAAGCGATGCAGTCAAAATGAAGTGAACAAAAGGAAAAAGGTGGCGGACATGTTTCACATCATGTGATGCTTACTCGTAGCTCCCCCGGTAGCTTCATCAGGGGAAGATACGAATCATACAGGAAATTCATTTGTATAATATCCCGACATGTTTTGCCTGGTAGCTTCATCAGGGGAAGATACGAACCATACAGGAAATTCATGCGTATATTACGCTGACATCTTTTGCCTGGTAGCTTCATCAGGGGAAGATACAAATCATACAGGAAATTCATTTGTATATTATCCCGACATGTTTTGCCTGGTAGCTTCATCAGGGGAAGATACGAATCATACAGGAAATTCATGCGTATATTACGCCGACATCTTTCGCCTGGTAGCTTCATCAGGGGAAGATATGAATCATACAGGAAATTCATGCGTATATTACGCCGACATCTTTCGCCTGGTAGCTTCATCAGGGAAAGATACAAATCATACAGGAAATTCATTTGTATATTATCCCGACATGTTTTGCCTGGTAGCTTCATCAGGGGAAGATACGAATCATACAGGAAATTCATTTGTATATTATCCCGACATGTTTTGCCTGGTAGCTTCATCAGTGGAAGATACGAATCCCATACAGGAAATTCATGATACTATACAAAGATACAGAAGAAACAAAAATAAGTAACAAAATGAACAAAAAATAATGTATCATAATTATAGTAACAGGAGGAGAGTATCGTTGTCGCCATGTTCGCCCCAACAGAAGGGGAGCTTACCCAGCCAAGGATTCCCAAGGAGGACCGCTCCCTGGTAAATGGGGTCATCGACATTGAGACTTCTTCTTATGCTTTGATCTTCGGTTATAAAATACTTGATTTAGATTGTAGATTTGTTTTGTTGTTAATCACTGATATTGATTTTCTGAAATAAACAACGCTCCGCACTTTCTAATACTCTTCTTTTTATTTTTGGAAATTTTTATATATATATTATAATTCTTAGATGATTGGTTAAATTTGGTAAGTTGGGTGAAATTACTTTAACCACTTAAGCCCCGGACCATTATGCAGCTAAAGGACCAGGCCCCTTTTTAGCGATTCAGCACTGCGTCGCTTTAACTGACAATTGCGCGGTCTACGACGTGGCTCCCAAACAAAATTGGCGTATTTTTTTTCCAACAAATAGAGCTTTCTTTTGGTGGTATTTGATCACCTCTGCGGTTTTTATTTTTTGCTCTACAAACATAAATAGAACGACAATTTTAAGAAAATTTATATTTTTTACTTTTTGCTATAATAAATATCCCCAAAAATATATAAAAAAAAATTCCTCAGTTTAGGGCGATACGTATTCTTCTACATATTTTTGGTAAAAAAATATCGCAATAAGCGTTTACTGATTGGTTTGCGCAAAAGTAATAGCGTTTACAAAATAGGGGATAGTTTTATGGCATTTTTATTAATATATATTTTTTTACTACTAATGGCGGCGATCTGCGATTTTTTTTTTTTTTTTTTTTATCGTGACTGCGACATTATGGCGGACACATCGGACACGTTTGACAAATTTTTGGAACCCCGTGCTGCCTCGGCAGCGCCTAATGTGCGCATCTACCAGACCTGCTTCCCTAACTATCGCATTGAGAAAAAGGGTGTCATAGCCCAGCTTATCTCTGAAACCTCTCCTGTCTTTAGACCTAGTAATGGTGTTGAAATCACCTCCAAAGATAACCTGCTGGGCCGTAAAAACAAAAAGCTTGGGGCCAGATTCAGGTAGAATCGCCGCATCTCTGCGGTGGCGTAACGTATCTCATTTACGTTACGCCGCCGCAAGTTTTACTGGCAAGTGCTTGATTCACAAAGCACTTGCCTGTAAAAGTTGTGGTGGCGTAGCGTAAATCCTCCGGCGCAAGCCCGCCTAATTCAAATGATCCGGGTAGGGGGCGTGGATCATTTAAATTAGGCGCGTTCCCGTGCCGATCGTACTGCGCATGCGCATGCGTTCCCGCGCCGTCCCTAAAATTTCCCGACGTGCATTGCGCTAAATGATGTCACAAGGACGTCATTGGTTTCGTCCAGCGCCATTCACGGACGACTTACGCAAACAACGTTAAATTTTAAAATTGACGGCCATATTTAACATTGGCTACGCCACCTGGGGGGCAGCTTTATCTTTACGCCGCGTATCTCTTACGGAAACGGCGTAAATTTACTGCGACGGGCAAGCGTACGTTCGTGAATCGGCGTAACGACTCATTTGCATATTCTACGCCGACCGCAATGGAATCACCACCTAGCGGCCGGCCTAGAATTGCAGCCTAAGATCCGACGGTGTAAGTCTCTTACATCTGTCGGATCTTAGGGAGATCTATGCGTAACCTGATTCTATGAATCAGGCGCATAGATACGACCGTCGGAATTCAGAGATACGACGGCGTATCAGGAGATACGCCGTCGTATCTCTTTCTGAATCCGGCCCTTAATCTTTTTAGAGAGGCATTTCCTGTCCCATTTCGTCTGGGGACCATAGATGTTAATCAGGCGCAGGTCCTGCCTCGTTGTGCATTGCCTCACTGACTATAAGGATGCCCCGCTGCATTGCACAGGTTGCACCTTATAATGTTACAATCCTTTTCCGAATGCCCCAAACCCTGACACGGAGAGCACTTTACAGGAGGATGCAAAATGCCCTTTATCCCCACACTTAATACATAGCTTTGGCTGGCCCGGGTAGTCCGCCTGTCTCTCCCTAGAAAAGCTGAGGATGGCAGATGCTGGATGACATTATCAATCTTTTTAGGGGGCTCAGAACATCTCCATACCTCCTCAACCATACAGATAAATCCCCTTGTGGTATGGGCTCATTGAGGACAAGAATTGTCACCATTTTAATGAGTGCCTGGTGTGCTACAAGCTTGGGGATGAGCTCTTTCCAGTCCGGCAGGCCCCTACACACATACTCATATTTCTCCCAAAATAGGTCCAAAGACTCCGATAAAGGACAAATCGTGAGTGAGTAATTTGTATAGCACTACAAATGCAAACTAAATCGCCTCAAGGCGCTATTTGCATCCAGTGCCATCCTGTGCCTTCAGAAGAGGTGGGTCTTAATTTTTTTTCTGAAGGCCCGATGGTTTTCTTCTATGCGGATGTCCGTGGGTAGATTGTCCCATAACCGTGGTCCTTGGACTGCAAATCTTCGTTCTTCTTTAGATTTGTAGCGGGTCTTGGGGATGTGGAGGAGGTCTTGGTTAGTTGACCGGAGGGCGTGACTAGGGGTGTAGTGCTTTATTTTCTTGCATAGGTATTGAGGAGCGTTTCCTTGTGTGCATTTGTAAGTGAGGCAGAGGGTCTTGCATGTAACCCGATCCTTCATGGCTAGCCAATGGACCATCCTCAGGGACAGGGTTATTGATTCCCAGGGTTTTTTTCCCGTTACCAGTCTGGCTGCTGTGTTCTGGATGATTTGTAGAGGCGAAATTTGGTATTTGGGGAGTCCGAGGTAGAGGGAGTTTGCGTAGTCGAGTCGGGAATTGATGATTGTTCCAACTACTACTGCTATGTCTCCTTCCGGGATGAAGGGGATGAGTTTACGCAACAGGCGGAGAAGGTATTATGATCCGCTGACTACTGATCCTATTTGTGCGTCCATAGTCATGTCTGAGTCAAAGATGACTCGGAGGCTTTTGACTTTGGTGCTTGGGGTGATCGTACTCATAGGAACCGGCCAGACCGATCAGGGTGAAGATATCTGTGGGCCTAAACCCCATCTACAGAATCCTATCCACCACTACCCTCCTATGCGGAGGAATACCCCCACCCTCCCATCGAAGCTGCACAACATTCCTCCTTTTAAACACTAAGGAAGGTAAAACATCCCCATGCTCCTTCCCTGCTCATTTTCTCCTCCCAGATCTCGCAGCTGCACCAGCATACATTTTCCCCACAGACACACCACCAGTAATTGAAGCATTGTCCTTAGACACAATCAAACCCGCTGACAGCCAGGATAGCAGTCTTTGGATTAACAGAGGCAAGACCCTCCCTCTCCTCCCTGCTCTGATCAACCAGCTTCTTTCCTGGGTCCAAACACAGTCTTGCCTACTGCAGATTCCCAGATAGTTGTAGCACCACTGCTCCCAGCACCCCCTCCACCATTCTCAGAAACAGACGCTGTGTCTGGTCCAGGCAAAGTCACTACATTGTCCATGGCGCTCCTCTCTGCAGACTCTTCCCTCAGAAGCTGACAGTTATTTCCAACGCTCTCACCAGTTTCATTTAAATCTGAAGCTTTGTTTTCTGCAGGTAAATCAGGTTGTACATGGTCTATGGGTTGGGGCTGACTGCCCGTAGCACTACAACCCTGAGCAACGCCATTGTCATTAATAAAGTTCACATCACTATCCTGCACATGCATTGTACCTGCGTTGTTACCTCTGTGATATCATGGCTGACGGCGGGATGAGACTTCCCCCCCAGTCAATTCCTGGTCAATTTTGCTTTCTCCACAGATCTCTCTTTCACAGGGCGAGGAACGATATCCATTTCCTCATCATCATCTAAGGAATCTGCAGAGAAATTGAACCTTCCTCCATCTAGAGGGGATTCCAGCTCAGTGGTAAACTCCAGCATGCCAGTACCTCCCTCAACCACTTGCTCAGATGTTCCATATTGCTGCTGCAGAGGCCTTCGACATTGAGGGCTCAACAGATGCCTGAGGTGTTGAAATGCTGGGCTCATCCTCCGGGCCCACTTTCTCTCTCACTCTGCTGACTCAGTCGGTACCTGCATCTGTTCACTGATTGGGTCACTCCCCATGCAGGAATCGGCTCCTCTCCTCATTCAGCTCAAACGTTTCCCGTTCCTATATTTCTCTTTAAATGCTCCGCTATTCTCCTTCAGAGAGCTCACCAGTTCTTTCTGCTTCCTCACAGCTTGCTCCAAGTCCTTCAACTCAGGCCTCAGAGCCGGTCTTTTCTTGCTGTACACTTTGGCACAAATTAGTTTTTTCTTCCTAAGTTCAGCTTTCAAAGCCACCAATTTCTCCTCTTCTTTATCAATCCGTGTCAGCTTATCAACAATCCTACATCTGAAGGCAGATAGGGACTCATCTATCCTTGGGGCAGGCCCAGTATCTTCCACAGGCTGAGGCCTAATCGCAGGCCTATCCAGGAGGCCCCCATCTGGGTCCTCCCCAGGATCCAGCATCCCTCCTGGGGCAGAGAAACAACTCCAGCCCCCGATCTCTGGAAGCACACAAGCTAAGGAACCAGCAACCGTACACCTCACTGTCAAGGAGCAGAATGGCAGTTCCCCACCATTCCTGTGCTGAGTTCCCAGGTCTGTACACCTGCTGTGCCCATTATGAGGGGTTCCCACCAGCCCTACACTGAGTTCCCGGGTCTGGGCAGTGCACCTGATATGTTCATTAGAAGGGGTTACCACCATCCATACATGGATTTCCTGGGCCTGAACACCTGATATTTCCATTAGGAGAGATTACCATCATTCTTACACCGAGTTCCTAGGACTGAACACCTGATATGTCTATTAGGAGGGGTTACCACCATTCCTACACTGAGTTCCTGGGCCTGAACACCTGAAATGCCAATTAGGAGGGGTTACCACCAGTCCTACACTGAGTTGCTGGGTCTGAACATCTAATATGTCCATTATGAGGGGTTTACCACTATCCATACAATGGGTTCCTGGGTCTGAACACCTGATATGTCTATTAGGAGGGGTTACCACCATTCTTAAACTGAGTTACTAGGTCTGAACACCTGATATGTCTATTAGGAGGGGTTACCACCATTCTTAAACGGAGTTACTAGGTCTGAACACCTGATATGTCCATTATGAGGGGTTACCACTATCCATACACTGGGTTCCTGGGTCTGAACACCTAATATGTCCATTAGGAGGGGTTCCCACCATTCCTACACTGAGTTTCTGGGCCTGAACCCCGGATATGTCTATTAGGAGGGGTTACCATCATTCTTACACTGAGTTCCTGGGTCTGAACACCTGAGCAATGGTCAGTAGGTACTGTTGTTCAGTGTGTGAGAAAATATGCCCCAAAGTGGGTGTAAAAGGTGTCATGATAGACAAGATACATCCTAAATATAGAACTATTTATCCAACTGTGCATCCAGAGCCTCTAGTTTATAGACCAGATACTTCCTAAATATATGTCCTGTGTGGGAGGGGTTATATAGAGGAGGACTTCCTGTATAGGAGGGGTTATATAGAGGAGGCCTTCCTGTCTGTTTGTTTCTGACAGAGTTCCTATAGGTGGCACATAACCCAGCCAGGTAGTCATGCTTTATAACCTGCTTTGTGTCCCGTGATATAAAAGAGATAATTGTGTATAAATAGATCTACCTTGATCCGCCTCCCACTTCATTATTCTCAATAACCTCCCAATTAAAATTCAACTCCCTATCTAATATAATACTCAAATCTCACTGACCGGGGCCTCCCCCTTCCTCCATGCTCCATTCCAGTTTAAGGCCAACCACCGCCCACCCAAGGTTCAATGTTTAACTTTTGATATCACATTTGATATCGCACTGGTATTGTATGTGACTACGACTTATAATTCTTTTGATCAAATGTTGTGGCCATGTTCTCTTATCAATGCATTCTTGCTTTAAAGAAAAATAAAAAAAGGAGGTTCACCTAAAGATATACTGCAAGGTGACCACTAAACACATACAGTAACACAGATCTAGCTATCCGGCAAAGTGCAAGTGCAATAATAACAATAGGACAAAACACTTCTGTCTCCAGGATTCAGATACATAGACAAGAAGCTATAACAGTTAAAATATTAGAATGCAGAAACACTTGCCTGATAGTCTCTGCTTTTGGTCTGGATGAAATACAGCAGCACCAGCAACTTCTCAATGGATGGTCGTGTGGTCCAATTCAATCTCTACTTTCTGGAATCTCTCCCTTAAGGACAAGACAGTCTCATAATTTGGGTTTCTGACCCAGCTAGCAGGATCAGGAAGTACCTGTCTATATAACTAGCTAACTGTGCGGTAATTAACAAGAATAGTTCATTACAAATATGGACGCTAGAGGAAAGCATCTCCCTACACTAGGGCAGTGGTCTCCAAACTGTGGCCCATAGGCCAGATGTGGCCCATTGCTTGCCCTTATCAGGCCCATGGGACACTATTCTTCCCACTGATACAATGTTTTCAGCATCATTTCTGGCACAAATACCAACAGGCACTATTCTTACCAATAACCCCAACAACGAGGCACTGTTCTTCCCAATGACATCAATAATGATGCACTATTCCTCACGCTGACACCAAGGATGGGGCACTATTCCCCCCACTAATACCAATAATGGGGCACTATTCCTCCCACTGATACCAACGATGGGGCACTAATCCTTCCCCTGATACCAATAATGGGGCACTATTCCTTCCCCTGATACCAACAATGGGGCATTAATTTTTCCCACCTAATACCAATGATGAGGCATGTTGTCTAGCATCATCCAAACCCTGAAAACTGTCTTTCGGGCGAACTGACTCTCTAGGGGCATTTTAATCACCAATTAAAAAAAAAAAACACTCAGACCATAGAAATACAAATGACTTTCTTGTTTATTTAGAAAATCAGAATTAGTGATTAGCAAACAATAAAAATTAGGCTAGAATCTACATCAAATATTTTATAAAAAGCTTCTTCAGGTACAACATAAAAAGTCAAATAATATATAAAAAAGTCAATATCAACCAATAAGAAGTGTTGTCCATGTATTGTCATATCTGGCCATGGATTAGCACAGTTTAATTGTATGGTGCGGTCTGTGTGAGTGCGGGACCGAGTCATCTCTGTATGGTTAGTGGGTCATATTACTAGAATTCAATACCAGAGGGCCTAGACCTACCAAAGTACACCCGAAAAAAAAACGTCTAAATATTTGTGCCCCGCCCCCAAAACACCAGTCTGAACCTGAAAACGGTTGTTAGGTCGAGTGATTTCTCTCGTGTGTACTTAAAGGGTTTGTAAAGGATTTTTTTTTTATCTTAATAGCTTCCTTTACATTAATGCAGTGCTGTTTTCATGTCCTCATTGTTCGTTTTTGCTCTCAAGTTGCTGTGATTCTTCTCTGATCTCCACACTTTCTGGTTGTCTGTGTCCTGATTACCACAGTGCTGGGAGCTTTCTCTCTGTGGTCACTAACTTCAAGTGTATTAAGTGTAAGTGTTTAAGTGTATTCTCTAACAGAGATACACTTAAACATATCTAAGATAGGACGGCTTGCGCCGTCCTATCTTAGATTGCAATGTTTTGGCTGTCCGCTAGGTGGCGCTTCCATTGCGGCCGGCGTAGATTATGTAAATGAGCTTGTACGCCGATTCACGAACGTACGCGCGGCCACCACAGTCGAATTACGTCGTTTCCGTAAGGCCTTAGGCGGCCTAAAGTTTCTCCACCTATGAAGTGGAATAACAATGTTAAAGTATGGCCGCCGTTCCCGCCGCGAGGTTCGAATTTCTTACGTTGTTTGCGCAAGTCATCTGCGAATCTGGAGTTACGTTGTTTACGTACACGTCGAAATCAATAGGCCCGTACGCCGTACTTAGCCGCAATGCGCACTGGGAAATGTAGGCGCCCGGCGCATGCGCAGTAGCAAAGAAAGTCAAAAAACGTGAGGTCAAGCCTCATGTCCATACAACACGCCCCCCTCCAACCAATTTGAATTAGGCGCCCTTACGCCCGCTCGTTTGAGGCTACGCCGCCTTAGATTAGCAGGTAAGTAGATTGAAAATCACTACTAGCCTAGCTAATTTACGGCGGTGTAGCCTAAACAGGCTAGGCTACGCCGCCCTAAATTTAATCCAATCTACCTTAATCTAACTATGTGTGTCTAAAACCCCTCAGCACCAATCAGTTTCGTTTTCCAAACCATCACTGCCCTGTATTGGCTCTGTGGCTCTGTACAGCAGAGAGGCAGGAAACAACATGCAAAAACAAAACTAGAAACTACAGGTACATTATATGATTTTTATCTATTTTTAATCGTTTTTAAAAGGAATCAGTTAACTATTTTGTCTCTATACCCTGTAAACAGTCATTTCAGCATAACATTTTTTTATTTTATTTACAACTCCTTTAAAGCGGGAGTTCACCCATTTGTAAAAAAAAAAAATTTCTCCCCATAGCTTCCTGCTCGTTCGGTCTAGGGGAATCGGCTATTTGTATTAAAATATGAGCAGTACTTACCCGTTTTCGAGCTGCATCTTCTTCCGTCGCTTCCGGGTATGGGTCTTCGGGAGCGGGCGTTCCTTCTTGATTGACAGCCTTCCGAGAGGCTTCCGACGGTCGCATCCATCGCGTCACTCGTAGCCGAAAGAAGCCGAACGTCGGTGCGGCTCTATACTGCGCCTGCGCACCGACGTTCGGCTTCTTTCGGAAAATCGTGACGCGATGGATGCGACCGTCGGAAGCCTCTCGGAATCCTGTCAATCAAGAAGGAACGCCCATTCCCGAAGCCCATACCCGGAAGCGACGGAGAGGATGCATCTCGTAAACGGGTAAGTACTGCACATATTTTAAAATAAATAGCCGATTCCCCTAGTAAAAACGAGCAGGAATCTAAGGGGGAAAAGTGCCCTCTAAGGGTGAACCCCCGCTTTAAGGACAGACGCCGTTTAGCGGGGTTCGTCTTCCGTTCCCGACCTGAGGGCCCTCCTGGCCTCAGGGATGTTGAGCTGTTTTGTAGCCAGGCCTAGCCACTGAGAGAAGGCCCAGGAGTTTCTGGGGCCTACCGATCCAGGGATGGTCCTTTGCTACCTTGTCTGTGGAAGGAAGCTGAACCAGTGGGATTCAATTGATGGGACGTACCCTGGCGAATTTACCTCACTGTGCTGCCGGTCTGGCTGAAAGATTCTTGGCACCGTGAGTCGTGTAACTTTTGTTGGAACTATATCGAGTGTGCAGTCGGTTACATGATCTTGTGGCAGAAGATCGTGGGACAATCATCAAGTCTGTGGCAGAGACTTTGTCGAGCTTCGCATCAGCTGCTAGGCCAGTGAGAGAAGGCCTATCTGGTGGTCGCTACAATCCAGTGTGGAGCTGGGTTAATCCTCTGGATCAAAGTGGTACCCGTGATCCGCAAAGTGGAAGTGCCTGAGTCTTTCCCTGTCCCTCTACCCCTCTGTTGGTGAACTTTATTAAAACCCTTAAAAGAGACTTCGTGTTGGTGCATACATTCTTATGGACAACTCTTCAATGACAACCCCTGCAACGAGTGTATGGAACAGTAAGGTAACGGCAGGCCCAAATCTAAACCAGCAGCTCCTTCGGGGGTAGTGCTACATTTATAATGAGGGGCTACCACTCCCTGTGCTGTATTTTTATTTCACAATATGCAATATGAAAAAAGGGGAATGGGGATACCGGAAAGTGGGGGCAGAAACTGTATCAGGAACATCTCATCACTTGAGTCTCCAAGAAATACGAGAAGCCAAGAGAAGCTCCTCCTACAAATTTATAATAACATTTCCCAGGATGCCCCCTTTATAAAATAAATAGTTTCTTCCTATAGTTGTTCTATGGATGTAACAGTTCCAGCAGTAACAACCATTGAATATTTGTCAAAAGAATAGGAAGGTGCCTTTGATGTCTAATTATTTCCTGCAGTCTGACCGCATTGAGAACGTTGTGCGGCGTGTCTTCTCTGATGTGTAACAAGGGCTCCTCTCTGAATGAAAGATTTCCCGCACTCAGTACATGAATAAGGACGCTCACCCGTGTGAATTCTCAGGTGTTCCACTAAGTTTCCTTTCTGTGTGAATGATTTTCCGCATTTTAACACGAATAAGGACGCTCACCCTTGTGAATTCTCTGGCGTCTAACAAAGTCCCCTTGATGAGTGAAAGTATTCCTGCACTCTTAACATGAATAGGAATGCTCACCCGTGTGAGTTCTCTGGTGCTCAACCAGTTTACATTTACGATCAAAACCTTTTCCGCACTCTGAACATGAATAGGGACGCTCACCTGTGTGAATTCTCTGGTGTGTAACAAGGTTTCCCTTCAGAGTGAAAGACTTTCCGCACTCTGAACATAAATAAGGACGCTCACCAGTGTGATTTCTCAGGTGTTTAACTAAGTTTCCATTCTGTGTGAATGACTTTCCGCACTCTGAACATGAATACGGACGCTCACCCTTGTGCATTCTCTGGTGTCTAACAAGGTCTCCTTGATGAGTGAAAGATTTCCCACACTCTGAACATGAATAGGGACGCTCACCTGTGTGAATTATCTGGTGTCTAACAAGGTTTCCCTTCTGAGTAAAAGACTTTCCACACTCTGAACATAAATAAGGATGCTCACCCGTGTGAATCCTCTGGTGCTCAACAAATTGAAATTTACGACCAAAACATTTCCCGCACTCTGAACATGAATAAGGGCGCTCATTCGTGTGATTCCTTTGGTGTATTACAAGTGAACCTTTCCTAGTAAAACATTTCCCACACTCTGAACATAAATAGGGACGTTCACCTGTATGAATTCTCTGATGTATGAGGAGTTCTCCTTTCTCACTAAAACATTTTCCACACTCTGAACATGAATAAGGGCGCTCATTCTTGTGACTCTTTTGGTGTATTACAAGTGAATCTTTCCTAGTGAAACATTTCCCACACTCAGAACATGAATAAGGGCGCTCATTGTTGTGACTCTTTTGGTGTATTACAAGTGAACTTTTCCTAGTGAAACATTTCCCACACTCTGAACATGAATAGGGACGTACACCTGTGTGAATTCTCTGGTGTATAAGTAGTTCTCCTTTCTCACTGAAACATTTTCCACACTCTGAACATGAATAAGGGCGCTCCTTCTTGTGACTCTTTTGGTGTATTACAAGTAAATCTTTCCTAGGGAAACATTTCCCACACTCTGAACATATATAGGGATGCTCATCTGTGTGAATTCTCTGGTGTTTAACAAAGTTTCCCTTCTGAATGAAAGACTTTCCGCACTCTGAACATAAATAAGGATGCTCACCTGTGTGAATCCTCTGGTGCTCAACAAGTTTACAGTTACGATCAAAATATTTCCCGCACTCTGAACATGAATAGAGAAGGCCACCTCTGTGGATTTTCTGGTGTCTAAGAAGTTCTCTGTTTTCACTAAAAAGTTTCCCGCACTCTGAACATGACAATGAACTCTCTTCTGTGGGAACTCTTTCGTGGCTTAAAGATTCCTCGGGAATAGACGGATCTATTGAAGTATCTGTACTGTGAGATCCTATAGTCTTGGTGTGTGATCCGTCAGAAGATTCCTCAGGATTAGAGGGATCCATTGATCCCCCCAATTGGGAAGGTCTGGGATGTATATTTGGAGTAACGGGATTTCCTCCTGGAGAATATTGTACAATGTTATTATCTTCTGCTTTATAATCTGGAGATACAATGAGATGTTCCTCAGAGGAATTCCGGACATTGTGTCCTCCTGTTGGGAAACAATTTATCATGAAATGTCATAACCTTCCATTCAGGAGTCATATATGTTGGTCCATCACCAAATCATTTATAAGATTTCCGGCATGGAAGACGGGGCAATTAAAACCGAAAAATACAAACCAGATAAAGTATACAAATCACACTGGGTAACATTTATTGTGTGTTGATGCAATTGTTACTTTAAGAAACGGAGATGTACCTTTCATATGGTGTACAGTATCTCCTCCTCATTTGTTGGAAACATGACGTTATATTGAGGAATGGAGATGGACCTTTCATATGGTGTACAGTATCTCCTTATTTGTTGGGAACGTGACATTATATGGAGGAATGGAGATGGACCTTTCATATGGTGTACAGTATCTCCTCCTCATTTGTTGGGAACATGACGTTATATTGAGGAATGGAGATGGACCTTTCATATGGTGTACAGTATCTCCTCCTCATTTGTTGGGAACATGACGTAATATTGAGGAATGGAGATGGACCTTTCATATGGTGTACAGTATCTCCTCCTCATTTGTTGGGAACATGACGTTATATTGAGGAATGGAGATGGACCTTTCATATGGTGTACAGTATCTCCTCCTCATTTGTTGGAAACATGACGTTATATTGAGGAATGGAGATGGACCTTTCATATGGTGTACAGTATCTCCTCCTCATTTGTTGGGAACATTGAGCAGTGTCGTAAATATGATTATCTTCCTTTGGTGAGAACTAGAGAATATTCTTTTATATTGTGTACAGTACATAAGGCAATAGGGAAGTTGCAACGACAATGTTTTTGCTGTCAACAGTTCGGGTTTTTCAGTCTTTCCTGTACAGAAGGATGTGAGCATTTTATTTTGAATAAGGACAGCACAGACTGACCCTAACTACATGGGAACATACAGTACTTTATACTCATTGAAGTAAAATGAAAATGTAAATTGTTTCAGGATTTAGTGTTTATGACTTACTTGTGTCTATATGTAGAGAAGATTCCTCCTGTTTACTTTCCATAATCATCTCCCCCTCCTCCATAGACTGCTGATCTCCACTCACCAACCTCTCTTCTTCTTCCTCTTTAACCTCAACTTTGATGTTTTTCCGTTCTTCATCCTAAACCCCAAAGATGAAAAAAATTCACTGATGAAAAGGAACAAGAAGCTACCTAAAAGAATGTCATCTCATAGCTTAGCATAATTTTGAGTTCTAGCTGCTCAGTACCACCTACCTGATGATGGTGGGGGATGGTGTGATCTTCCTGTGTGGAATCCCGGGAATACAGAGGACGGGGACATCTCTCTGGTGGGTTCCCATTACTGGATCCATCTGTAGGAAACACACACACTGACTGAATACATTGTTTATATGTGTTTATCAGATGATGGGGGATCTAGGTGGAGCCTCCGTACTGCTCTCTCCTTTACAATAAAGTCTCCTCTTACCCGGTGATGTGAGGAGCGGCTGATTGTCCATCATGACGTCCTTGTAGAGATCCTTGTGTCCTTCTAAATACTCCCACTCCTACATGGAGAAATAGACAGTGACATCCTGACACCTTATAGGAACCTGACACACACAATGATACAGTCACCATCCAGACACATCCCTTGTCTGTTACTGGATAAGGTTACAGTGACTATGGAGGAAGAGAACAGACATGACAGGGGGGTTACTGGGTGAAAATAGATTGTAAGCTCCACAAGCAGGGCCCTCCTATTTACTTCTGTATTGTAATTGTACTGTCCTCTCTCTACATTGTAAAGTGCTGCATAAACTGTTGGCGCTATATAAATCCTGTATAATAATAATATCTTATTACCTCCTCTGCTGCTACTTCCAGCAATGTCTCCTCTCTACTTCCTTCCAACTCACCTCTCACCCAGAACTTCCTGTTTGCACCTGACATCACTTCCTTTCAGCGCCTGACATCACTTCCTGTCTGTGCGTTCCACTTGTGATAAAGGCATCTCAAGGAATCTTCGTAGACACACCATAAAGAACACATGGAAGATGATTTTCGCACACTTGTCGGACATCGTTTCTCACAACCAGACCAGTTTATGGAAGACATGAATTTTTTTGGTTCTTAAAGGGAATTAAAAAAAAAGTGCTGAGGAAAGGACATCCCTTGAACTACAAATGATAAGTTTATTTGACACAATGATAATGGACTGAATGTGGACCTAGATTTTCCACATCACCATCCAAACCCTGAAATATGTCTTTCGGGTGAACTGACACTCTAGAGCAGTGTTTCTCAACTCCAGTCCTCGAGGCGCCCCAACAGGTCATGTTTTCAGTATTTCCCTCAGATGAAATTGCTGTGGTAATTACCAAGGCAGAGAAACTGATCAAATCACCTGTGCAAAATAATGGAAAGCCTGAAAACATGACCTGTTGGGGCCCCTTGAGGACTGGAGTTGAGAAACACTGCTCTAGAGGCACATAGTTGCCACTTTGCAGACATTGCAAATTGAGACACTTTTTCACAAGTAGGCGGAGCCTTGCTATAATCGGGGGCGGGGCATTTATTTGTAGGCGTGCCATAGCTTAAGAGGAAAATGTGATGTGTGAAAATGGGCGTGGTTTATGCATAATGGTGGGTGTGGCTTAGGTGGCCGTGGCTCAAACGGGGTGTGGTTAGAGTCTGAGATGAATAAGGAATGAAAAACGGTCGCGTGTACGCGGCATTAGAGTAATTTAAAAAAAAAACACTCAGACCGTAGAAATACAAATGGCTTTCTTGTTTATTTCGAAAATCAGAATTAGTGATTAGCAAACAATATTAAACTAGAATCTACATTAAATCTTTTATAAAAAGTCGGCTTCTTCAGGTACAACATAAAAAGACCAATAATATATAAAAGTGAATATCAACCAATAGGAAGTGTTGTCCACGTATTAGCACAGTTTAGTTGTATGGTGCGGTCTGAGGTCGGCTCGTAAATTGGAGACATCCTGTAAGGACATTATTCCACTGCATAGCTTGGTGTCATCAGCTGATTTTTGCACCATTGAATAGGGACAAATTGGTCAGTACACCCTGCAATTTACAGCTTCCTAGTTCAATTTTTGTCTAGGTAAGGCTCAATACTTCTCAGCACACCCTCGTATTACTATCATTTAAATCTTATGGGTATATAACTATCAAATCATCCCCCGAATTTTCTCTATGGCCCCAATGTATTGTGAGGTGACCTGTCTTCTTTTGGACATTCCGAAGCTCCTCTTTGTTCCCTGGTGTGCTTAGATCTTTGTGTTCCCCGTAACTTATAATGAGGGACTACCACTGTCTGTGCTGTATTTTTTCATTTCAAAATATGCAACATGAAAAAAATGGAACGGGGATTCCCGGAAAGTGGGGGCAGGAACATCTCATCATTGGAGCCTCCAAGAAATACGAGAAGTCAAGAGAAGACCTGGTGTAATAGATTTTCCCTGGCTCAATTCCAGGATACATGTTCTATTCTGCCGCTGAGCCAAATTCATGACGATGTGAGCACATGCATGCAGAAGAAATCTCACACTTCAGTCTCCATCAACATCTCCAACAGAAAGGAAAGCCTTTATTCAAATTACAGCTTTTATAGCCAAAGTGACATAAGCAAACATCATCACATATGGGTGCATCTGATTGGCTCATCCACATATGGTGTTCTCTTGTTACATCTGTTTCTTGACCACAAGGCAAGCATTCCAGACTTTCAGCAGCCATTTTCTTTACACGGTGGGAGGGGCAGAAAGGAGGGGGTTAAGGAGTGGGGAGTAGAAAGGAGGGGGTTGAAAAGAACATATGGCTTTCATCTATAAATATCTTGGTCAAGAAAAATACCACTGTCTTGTCACATGAATACTGAAATGCACACACACACACACATACATTATATATATATATATATACACACACATACACATCACAACAAGAAAGAAAATAATAAAAGAAAGGAAAGCAATATTTGAGTAGTTAAAAGAGAAAGATAACATTTTTATTTCACTCCATCACATCGGGCCATCAAAACTCCTCTTACAAATTTATAATAACGTTTCCCAGGATGCCCTCTTATAATATAGTTTCTCCCTATAGTTGTTCTATGGATGAAACAGTAAAAAACATTGGAAATTTGTCAGACTAGGAAGGTGCCTTCTGATGTCTAATCATTTCCTGCAGTCTGACCACATTTAGGACGTTGTGCTGTGTGTCTTCTCTGATGTGTAACAAGGATTCCTTTCTGAGTGAAAGATTTCCCGCACTCAGTACATGAATAAGGACGCTCATCCGTGTGAATTCTCAGGTGTTCAACTAAATTTCCTTTCTGTGGGAATGATTTTCCGCACTCTGAACACGAATAAGGACACTTAACCTCGTGAATTCTCTGGTGTCTAACAAAGTCCCCTTAACCACTTAAGCCCCAGACCTTTAGGCAGCTAAATGCCCAGGCCAGGTTTTGCGATTCGGCACTGCGTCGCTTTAACAGACAATTGCGCGGTCGTGCGACGTGGCTCCCAAACAAAATTGGCGTCCTTTTTTCCCCACAAATAGAGCTTTCTTTTGGTGGTATTTGATCACCTCTGCGGTTTTTATTTTTTGCGCTATAAACAAAAATAGAACGACAATTTTGATAAAAATGCAATATTTTTTTACTTTTTGCTATAATAAATATCCCCCAAAAACATATATAACATTTTTCCTCAGTTTAGGCCGATACGTATTCTTCTACCTATTTTTGGTAAAAAAAAAATCGCAATAAGCGTTTACCGATTGGTTTGCGCAAAATTTATAGTGTTTACAAAATAGGGGATAGTTTTATTTTTTTTTTTTTTTTTACTACTAATGTCGACGATCAGCGATTTTTTTCTTGACTGCGACATTATGGCAGACACTTCGGACAATTTTGACACATTTTTGGGACCATTGTAATTTTTACAGCAAAAAATGCATTTAAATTGCATTCTTTATTGTGAAAATGAAAGTTGCAGTTTCAGAGTTAACCACAGGGGGCGCTGAAGGAGTTAGGGTTCACCTAGTGTGTGTTTACAACTGTAGGGGGTGTGGCTGTAGGTCTGACGTCATCGATCGAGTCTCCCTATAAAAGGGATGACTCGATCGATGCAGTCACCCCGTTCTTCAGCTCTGGGGAGCGATCGCGAGGTGGCGGCTAGAAATGAATAGCTGCGCCCTCGTCCCGGATCGCTCCCCGCGGGTTTCCGACCGCCACATGTAGCGGGGGGGGTCCCGACCCGTGGAAAGGCAGGGACGTATATGCCTGTACGTGCCATTCTGTGGAGGTACATATACATACAGCGGTCGTTAAGCGGTTAATGAGTGAAAGTATTCCTGCACTCTTAACAGGAATAGGGATGCTCACCCGTGTGAATCCTCTGGTGCTCAGCAAGTTTATATTTACAAGCAAAACCTTTTCCGCACTCTGAACATGAATAAGGACGCTCACCTGTGTGAATTCTCTGGTGTATAACTAAGTGTCCGTTTTGTGTGAATGACTTTCCGCACTCTGAACATGAATAAGGACGCTCACCCTTGTGAATTCTCTGGTGTATAACTAAGTGTCCGTTCTGTGTGAATGACTTTCCGCACTCTGAACATGAATAAGGACGCTCACCCTTGTGAATTCTCTGGTGTCTAACAAGGACTCCTTGATTAGTGAAACATTTCCCACACTCTGAACATGAATAGGGATGCTCACCTGTGTGAATCCTGTGGTGCTCAACAAGTTGAAATTTATGACCAAAATATTTCCCGCACTCTAAACATGAATAAGGGTGCTCATTCGTGTGTGTCCTTTGGTGTATTACAAGTAAACCTTTCCTAGTAAAACATTTCCCACACTCTGAACATAAATAGGGACATTCACCTGTATGAATTCTCTGGTGTATAACTAAGTGTCCATTCTGTGTGAATGACTTTCCGCACTCTGAACATGAATAAGGACGCTCACCCTTGTGAATTCTCTGGTGTCTAACAAGGACTTCTCGATGAGTGAAAGATTTCCCACACTCTGAACATGAAAAGGGACGCTCACCTGTGTGAATTCTCTGGTGTTTAACAAGGTTTCCCTTCATAGTGAACGTTTTTCCGCACTCTGAACATAAATAAGGATGCTCACCCGTGTGAATCCTCTGGTGCTCAACCAGTTTACATTTACCATCAAAACATTTTCCACATTCCGAACATGAATAAGGGCACTCATTCGTGTGTCTCCTTTGGTGTACTACAAGTGAATCTTTCCTAGTGAAACATTTTCCACACTCTGAACATGAATAGGGTTGCCCACCTGTGTGAATTCTCTGGTGGGTAACAAAGTGACTTTTGTGATTAAAACATTTCCCGCACTCTGAACATGTATAGAGAAGGCCACCTCTGTGGCTTTTCTGGTGTCTAAGAAGTTCTCTGTTTTCACTAAAAAGTTTCCCACACTCTGAACCAGACAATGAACTCTCTTCTGTGGGAACTCCTTCATGGCTTAAAGAAGATTCCTCGGGAATAGACGGATCTTTTGAAGTATCTGTACTGTGAGATCCTATAGTCTTGGTGTGTGATCCGTCAGAAGATTCCTCAGGATTAGAGGGATCCATTGATCCCCCCAATTGGGAAGGTCTGGGATGTATATTTGGAGTAACGGGATTTCCTCCTGGAGAATATTGTACAATGTTATTATCTTCTGCTTTATAATCTGGAGATACAATGAGATGTTCCTCAGAGGAATTCCGGACATTGTGTCCTCCTGTGGGGAAACAATTTACCATGAAATGTTATAACCTTCCATTCAGGAGTCATATATGTTGGTCCATCACCAAATCATTTATAAGATCCCCGGCATGGAAGTTGGGGCAATTAAAACCGAAAAATATGAAAACAAACCAGATAAAGTATACAAATCACACTGGGTAACATTTATTGTGTGTTGATGCAATTGTTACTTTAAGAAACGGAGATGGACCTTTCATATGGTGTACAGTATCTCCTCCTCATTTGTTGGGAACATGACGTTATATTGAGGAATGGAGATGGACCTTTCATATGGTGTACAGTATCTCCTCCTCATTTGTTGGGAACATGACATTATATTGAGGAATGGAGATGGACCTTCCATATGGTGGACAGTATCTCCTCCTCATTTGTTGGGAACATTGAGCAGTGTCGTAAATATGATTGTCTTCCTTTGGTGAGAACTAGAGATTATTATTTTATATTGTGTACAGTACATTAGGCAATAGGGAAGTTGCAACGACAATGTTTTTGCTGTCAACAGTTCGGGTTTTTCAGTCTTTCCTGTACAGAAAGATGTGACCATTTTATTTTGAATAAGGACAGCACAGACCAGTGCCGGGACAAGGTAATTTGGTGCCCAGGGCGAACATGGAAAACTGCGCCCCCCCCCCCCCCCCCCCCCCACACACACACACAATATTTTCGGGCCAGCAGCACAGCAGTGGAGCTCATTGTGGCAGTCAACAATTGCTTAACCTGCTATCCTCTAGCCTGCAGAGGCTGTATTAGGTCTAGAGGATAGCAGCTTAGGCAGTTCCTAATGGCTCAGTCCCTAAGATCAGTAAAGGAAAATTGCCTACAGGCCCTCTTACCAGACCCAGCGAAACTTCCGCAGTAGTGTAGCATGTCTGTACCCTGGTAGTGGCTCAGCGTGGCTCTCTCTGGTGGTGCTGGTTAGCAGCGTGGCTCTCTCTGGTGGTGCTGGTTAGCAGCGTGGCTCTCTCTGGTAGGTCTGGTTAGCAGCGTGGCTCTCTCTGGTGGTGCTGGTTAGCAGTGTGGCTCTCTCTGGTAGGTCTGGTTAGCAGCGTGGCTCTCTCTGGTAGGTCTGGTTAGCAGCGTGGCTCTCTCTGGTAGGTCTGGTTAGCAGCGTGGCTCTCTCTGGTGGTGCTGGTTAGTAGCGTGGCTCTCTCTGGTGGTGCTGGTTAGCAGCGTGGCTCTCTCTGGTAGGTCTGGTTAGTAGCGTGGCTCTCTCTGGTGGTGCTGGTTAGCAGCGTGGCTCTCTCTGGTAGGTCTGGTTAGCAGCGTGGCTCTCTCTGGTAGGTCTGGTTAGCAGCGTGGCTCTCTCTGGTAGGTCTGGTTAGCAGCGTGGCTCTCTCTGGTGGTGCTGGTTAGCAGCGTGGCTCTCTCTGGTGGTGCTGGTCAGCAGTGTGGCTCTCTCTGGGGGTTCTGGTTAGCAGCGTGGCTCTCTCTGGTGGTGCTGGTTAGCAGTGTGGCTCTCTCTGGTGGTGCTGGTTAGCAGTGTGGCTCTCTCTGGTGGCGCTTGTTAGCAGCGTGGCTCTCTCTGGTAGGTCTGGTTAGCAGCGTGGCTCTCTCTGGTGGTGCTGGTTAGTAGCGTGGCTCTCTCTGGTGGTGCTGGTTAGCAGCGTGGCTCTCTCTGGTGGTGCTGGTTAGCAGCGTGGCTCTCTCTGGTAGGTCTGGTTAGCAGCGTAGCTCTCTCTGGTGGTGCTGGTTAACAGCGTGGCTCTCTCTGGTGGTGCTGGTTAGCAGCGTGGCTCTCTCTGGTGGTTCTGGTTAGCAGCGTGGCTCTCTCTGGTGGTGCTGGTTAGCAGCGTGGCTCTCTGGGGGTTCTGGTTAGCAGTGTGGCTCTCTCTGGTGGTCCCTCGGTACACTCCTCTTTCTGTTTCTGTCTTTTGGAGCAGTTAAGTACTATCATTCATTCCCCCGGCTTGTTTCTGGGCTATGGGATCTCTTTCTCTCTTTTTTTCCCCCAGCAGAGTGTAGTCCCTTTCCTGAGAGGCTGGCCGGATGGGAACAGTGCGAGGAGGGGTGGTGGACGGCACCCAGGTGACACCATAAAGAAAGCTGGCAGTTGTAGTGGGTGCTGTCAAGCCCCCCTCCCTCCACCCCCATCATTGAAGCTGTGATGGCGGCAGTGTGAGCGGGGGAGAGGCGAGCTACAGGATCTCAGAATATTTCGCCCCCCCTTTCTCCTGTCAGCAGTGCGGGAGGAGAGACAGCGGCTCTCTCATTACTTTCACCGCGCTTCACTTATTGACTCCCCCGTGTTGTTGATCTTCTGGAACTACATGTCCCATGATGCTCCACTAGTCTGGAGCATCATGGGACATGTAGTTCCAGAAGATCAACAACACGGGGGAGTCAATAAGTGAAGCGCGGTGAAAGTAATGAGAGAGCCGCTGTCTCTCCTCCCGCACTGCTGACAGGAGAAAGGGGGGGCGAAATATTCTGAGATCCTGTAGCTCGCCTCTCCCCCGCTCACACTGCCGCCATCACAGCTTCAATGATGGGGGTAGAGGGGGGGCTTGACAACACCCACTACAACTGCCAGCTTTCTTTATGGTGTCACCTGGGTGCCGTCCACCACCCCTCCTCGCACTGTTCCCATCCCGCCTCCGGCCAGCCTCTCAGTGTGTGACGCTGGGTAGGGAATACCAAGCGCCTGCGCGGGGGGGGGGGTTCTCCACTGACAGGGGAATCAATAAGTGAAGCACTGGTCTGTTCTAGGTTTCTGCCGGGTGCAGGAGCGCACTCGGCACATCATTGCAGGTGTAGGTATTAGCGGCTGGTGTGTGCAGACAGTTTTTAAGCACACAGCTAGCACTTCACATGCGCCCCCCTTCCTCCAGTAAATAGTAGCGCCCAGGGCACCCGCCCACTCGGCCCCCCCCTTGTACCGGCCCTGGCACAGACTGACCCTAATTACATGGGAACATACAGTACTTTATACTCATTGAGGTAAAATGTAAATTGTTTTAGCATTTAATGTTTATTACTTACTTGTGTCTATATGTAGAGAAGATTCCTCCTGTTTACATTCCGTAATCATCTCCCCCTCCTCCATAGACTGCTGATCTCCACTCACCAACCTCTCTTCTTCTTCCTCTTTAACCTCAACTTTGATATCTTTAAGTTCTTCATCCTAAACCCCAAAGATGAAAAAATGCACTGATGAAAAGGAACAAGAAGTTACCTAAAAGAATGTCATCTCATAGCTTAGCATTCTTTTGAGTTCAAGCTGCTCAGCCCCACCTACCTGATGATGGTGGGGGATGGTGTGATCTTCCTGTGTGAAATCCTGGGAATACAGAGGACGGGGACATCTCTCTGGTGGGTTCCCATTACTGGATCCATCTGTAGGAAACACACACACTGACTGAATACATTGTTTCTATGTGTTTATCAGATGATGGGGGATCTAGGTGGACCCTCCGTACTGCTCTCTCCTTTACAATAGTCTCCTCTTACCCGGTGATGTGAGGGGCGGCTGATTCTCCATCATGAAGTCCTTGTAGAGATCCTTGTGTCCTTCTAAATACTCCCACTCCTCCATGGAGAAATAGACAGTGACCTCCTGACACCTTATAGGAACCTGACACACACAATGATACAGTCACCATCCAGACACATCCCTTGTCTGTTACTGGATAAGGTTACAGTGACTATGGTGGAAGAGAACAGACATGACAGGGGGGTTACTGGGTGAAAATAGATTGTAAGCTCCTTTAAATTGTAAGCTCCACGAGCAGGGCCCTCCTATTTACTTCTGTAGCTCTACCCCCGCAGGAGCCAAGGGTTGTTTTGGGATCGGCGTATTAAGTTACCTCTCACCTTTGTCTAGGAGTGAAGTTGATGAGTAGATGAGTAAGCAAATGTCCAGTCATCAAATAAAGGTTTTCTGAATGCTTTATTCTCGGCCCAACATCAACATCAAATAGGGAGAAAAGGTTGATGAAGCAAGAGAGAACATTGCAGTATCAGGCCGGTATATGAGAAAGAGCAATCCTGCTCTCAGTAGTACAGTAGTAGTACATACAGTTCGTTGCCACTCTAACCAGAGTGGGTGAAGTGCCCCCGGACAGGCTCCTGCCACGAGCCTGGCAGCCGAAGTGTCACTTTAGGTTGCTGGGAGGAATAGGCCTCTGCCATAGGCCTGGCTCTAGGGCCTTTGCCACAGGCGTAGTACTTTTGGATGAGCTAAATTGGATTGAGCCAATCCTCCCAGTAGATTAAGTTAGGGTCACCGGGTGACAGTCGAAGTGCACCTGTCAGTATCCCAGTCACCAGATCCCTGATGGTTCGTTGGAGCCCTCTTGGACAACCTGCCTCCGGGTTCTCCTCAAGCCTATTCCCCACCGAACGGCATACAGCCGGGGATCTTCTCAGTAAACGGGGACCCAGTAAATCACTGGGGCCCCTTAACCGCAGTGTGGAGCTCCACGTAGCATGCGACCCCGGCCTGGTAGGCCATAGTGCCGGCGTCCGTTGGATGCGCACACCCTAAAGGTGGGTGCTGCTCCTGGAACCTGGAACCCGTGAAGGACCAAAAAATATGGCGTCTGCCACAGATATACTCTCCCCCAGCATGCCCTGCGAGGAAAAACTCCTCCAATTGGCTGCTGGGGAAAAGCGGCTCCTCCAGAACCCCTCTAGCGCCAACTGTCGCCAAGGGATGGGATCGCATCCCTGGAGCGCAGACTGACCTACAGGATAGTTCAGGAATGACAGCAGCCCATAATTTAACAATTTATGAATGGGAGCAAAATAACTCTCCCATTCCCCACTAACTTTAGCGTAGTGCCCATACTGAAAGTAAGGGGGGCGCTACACTTCTTTAATGAACTGTATTGTAATTGTACTGTCCCCTCTATACATTGTAAAGTGCTGCGTAAACTGTTGGCGTTATATAAATCCTGTATAATAATAATATCTTATTACCTCCTCTGCTGCCACTTCCAGCAATGTCTCCTCTCTATTTCCTTCCAATTCACCTCTCACCCGCAACTTCCTGTCTTCACCTGACATCACTTCCTGTCTTCACCTGACATCACTTCCTGTCTGTGCGTTCCACTTGTGATAAAGGCACCTCAAGGAATCTTCGTAGACACACCATAAAGAACACATGGAAGGTGATTTTCGCACACCTGTGGGACATCGTTTCTCACAACCAGACCAGTCTATGGAAGACATGAATGTATTTGGTTCTTAACCACTTCCAGCCCAAGGACGTCATATGACGTCCTGGACTTTCAGTGGGGATATCTGAAAGATGCCTGCAGCCACAGGCATCATTCAGATATCCATCTCTTCAGCCGGCGAATCCCTGCACCATAAGAACAATCATAGCGCTGGTTCCGCCGCTTGATCGTTCTCATAAGCGGCGGGAGGGGACGCCCCCGCCGCCATCCGGTGCTTCTCCGGGCTCTCCTTTGCCATCGGAGACCCGGAGAAACGATCCGCCGGCGTCCGATGGAAACCATAGAGTAGATGGTCACCAGTCATCTCTATGATCGTCGGAGGCCCGGGCGCGATGTTATGACGTCACGCCCGGGTCCTGGAATGTAAACACAGCTGCAATCGCGGCTGAAAGCATTAGATCGGTGAATTTTTTTTCACGATCTAATGCTTTCCAGCTTGGAGGAGAGATGTGGGGTCTTATTGATCCTGCATCTCTCCATAAAGAGTACCTGTCACAAACCATTCCTATTACAAGGGATGTTTACATTCCTTGTAATAGGAATAAAAGTGATTTAAAAAAAATGTCAAAAAAAGTGTGAAAATAAAAGAAATTGAGTAAAATAAAAAATAAAATAATAAAAAAAAAATTTAAACGCCCCTATCCCCGGTAGCTCGCGCTTAGAAGCGAACACACACGTAAGTCCCGCCCACATATGTAAACGCCGTTCAAACCACACATGTGAGGTATCGCCGCGTGCGTTAGAGCGCCAGCAACAATTCTAGCACTACTAACTCTAAACTTTAAAAAAAAAAAATTTAAGTACTGATGTTTGGCGCAATTTTAAAGCGTGACATGTTAGGTATCTATTTACTCGGCGTAACTTCATCTTTCACATTATACAAAAAAATTGGGCTAACTTTACTGTTTTGTTATTTTTTAATTCACAAAACCGTTTTTTTCCCCCAAAAAAAGGCGTTTGAAAAATTATTGCGCAAATACTGTGCGAGATAAAAAGTTGCAATGGCCGGCATTTTATTCCCTAGGGTGTCTGCTAAAAAAACATATATAGTGTTTGGGGGTTCTGAGTAATTTTCTAACAAAGAAATTATGATTTCTGCATGTAGGAGAGAAGTGCCAAAATAGGCCCGGTATGGAAGTGGTTAAAGTGCTGAGGAAAGGACATCTCTTGAACTACAAATGATAATTTTATTTGACACAATGATAATGGACTGAATGTGGACCTCAATTTTCCACATCACTATGCAGCATTTTTATAACCATTCTCACCTCTTGACTCTCTCCCTCGTTCTGCAGCTCTCTCATTACTCCTTATCTGACCAACTTTCTAAAGCCTCGTACACACGATTGGACTTCCATCAGACTTTTCCATGGATTTTTATGTGAAGGGGCGTTGGCCATGAACTTGGTATGCATACACGCGGCAGAACATTTTCAGCCAACATACACCAAACCACGTGGTTTTTCAGCTTTTTACCGCCACCTATTGGGCAACTTCTGCTATTGTTGTCTGATGTTTAGCATTGGTTCGGAGAAGGCGTGTTTGTACTTTGGATTTTAGTCCAAAGGATTTGTGTACACACAATCGGACAATCCGACGTAACACATGTTTTGTCGGACAATTTGAGAGCATGCACGGCCAACATTTGTTGTCGGAAATTCCGACAACAATGGTCCGATGGAGCATACAGACGGTCGGATTGTCCGACAAAAGACGTCCATCTGACAATTGTTGTCAGAATATCCGAACATGTGTACGGGCCTTTAGTCTTCAAGGCCTTTGCCCTCAAGGAGTTTACAATCTAAGGTCCATGACTCACATTCATACATACACATACAGTGATCCGGAAAGTATTCACAGCGCTTTTACTTTTTCCACATGTTACATCATTATTACAAAATAGATTCATCTCATTATTTTCCTAAAAATTCTACAAACTGTAGCACTACCCCCGAAGGAGCTGCTGGTTTGTTTTGGGTGGCTTCCTGAAATGGACTCAGGGAAAAGCCTCTGCCATAGGCCCTCTCTGTGATTGTGATTACGGAGATGATCCCCCTTGATAGAATTGCGTCTGGAACTCCTTCAGATAATTTTCAGGTACCGACTGAGAGGTGACCAGTCTCTCAGTGTCCGGCTACCTTGATCCCCGGTGGTTTGTCGAGACCCTATTGGATCACCAGCCTCTCATTGGCTCTCCTCAGATGGACTCCCCACCAAACAGCTATCCCGCTTGGGATCTTCAGGATTGGGAACCCAGTCGACCACTGGGCTCCCTGCCACAGCTCAAATGTAACAGACCGACATGGTCCCAGAACCAGGAACTCCGTGTGGCACGCGCACTCCGGCCTGGAAGTCCATTTCGCCGGGGGTGCCGTGATGCGCAGTCACCCTAAAGGTGGGTGCCGCACTCCGAAGAAGAACCCAGACCAATGACGTCTGCCCCATAAATACCCTCCCCCAGCATGCACAGCAAGGCTCAACCCTCCCAATTGGCTGCTGGGGAAGAGCACCCAAACCTCGACTCCACTGCTGCCACCTACTGTCCTGGGGTAGGAACAATAGACAGCCCACAGCACAGCCAAGCTGAGACAGAGACCAGTTTAGAACATAATAATTGGATCAGAGTCAGTTAACACTCTGATCCTCCTCTAAATTTGACTAGCACTGGTACCTTTTAAGTAACGAGGCGCTACAAAACAATATCCCATAATGACAATGTGAAAAAAGTTTGTTTGAAATCTTTGGAAATTTAAAAATAAAAAAACATTCACAGTCTTTGCCATGACACTCAAAATTGAGCTCAGGTGCATCCTGTTTCCACTGATGATCCTTGAGATGTTTCTACAACTTGATTGGAGTCTACCTGTGGTAAATTCAGTTGATTGGACATGATTTGGAAAGGCACACACCTGTCTATAGAAGGTCCCACAGTTAACAGTGCATGTCAGAGCACAAACCAAACCACGAAGTCCAAGGACCTCCGAGACAGGATTGTATGGAGGCAAAGATCTGGGGAAGAGTACAGGAAAATACCTGCAGCATTGAAGCCCCCAATGAGCACAGTGGCCTCCATCATCCGTAAATAGAAGAAGTTTGAAACCACCACAACTCTTCCTAGAGCTGGTCGCCCCACCAAACTGAGCGATCGGGGAGAATGGGCTTAGTCAGGGAGATGACCAAAAACCGATGGTCACTCTGACAGAGCTCCATCGTTTCTCTGTGGAGAGAGGAGAACCTTCCAGAAGAACAACTCTCTCTGCAGAACTCCACCCATCAGGCCTGTATGGTAGAGTGGCCAGATGGAAGCCACTCCTCAGTAAAAGGCACATGACCATCCACCTGGAGTTTGCCAAAAGGCACCTGAAGAAATCACAGACCATGAGAAACACAATTCTCTGGTCTGACGAAACAAAGATTGAATTCTTTGGCCTGAATGACAAGCATCATGTCTGGAGGAAACCAGGCACCGTTCATCACCTGGCAAATACCATCCCTACAGTGAAGCATGGTGGTGGCAGCATCATGCTGTGGGGATGTTTTTCAGCAGCAGGAACTGGGAGACTAGTCAGGATCGAGGGAAAGATGAATGCAGCAATATACAGAGAGATCCTTGATTAAAAAAAAACAGCTCCAGAGCGCTCTGGATCTCAGATTTGGGTGAATGTCTTCTTCCAACTGGTCATCACATGCCTGACGACAGGGGTCCTGCGTGACCCCAAAACGTTACACCTTTGTTATGTGATTTTTATTTGTAATAAAAAATTTTTGGATGATCCTTGGTGTGCTGGCGAATATTTTCACTTATTAAGAGGAGGACTTCCAGTATGGGAGGGCTTATATAGAGGAGGGCTTCCTGTATGGGAGGGCTTATTTAGAGGAGGACTTCTGGGATAGGAGGGGTTATATAAAGAAGGACTTTCTGTATGGGAGGGGTTATATAGAGGAGGACTTCCTGTATGGGAGGGGTTATATAAAGGAGAACTTCCTGTATGGGAGGGCTTATATAGAGGATGATCAATATTCCAATCGCACACGTTCCTGGTAAAATGGTAATTGGACGATCCTTGGTGTGCTGGCGAATATGTTCACTTATTAAGAGGAGGACTTTTCCTGTATGGGAGGGCTTATTTAGAGGGAACATCTGGGATAGGAGGGGTTATATAAAGGAGGACTTCCAGTAGGAGAGGTTATATAGGAGGAGGACTTCCTGTATGGGAGGGATTATATAGAGGAGGACTTCTTGTATGGGAGGGCTTATATAGAGGAGGACTTCCTGTATGGGAGGGCATATTTAGAGGAGGACTTCCGGGATGGGAGGGCTTATTAAGATGAGTCTGATCAATATTCCAATTGCACACGTTCCTGGTAAAATGGTGGGTGCTGCAACGATTACCAGCTGGGTCCTGGAGACATCAAACAATCGAACATATTCGCTAGCACACAAAGGATCGTCCAATCATGTCCAAAAGTTTTATTACAGAAAAATCACATAACAAAAGTGCAACGTTTCGGGTCACGTAGGACCCCTTCATCACATGCCTGACGAAGGGGTCCTACGTGACCCCGAAACGTTGCACCTTTGTTATGTGATTTTTTTTTGTACTAAAACTTTTTTGGACGTAATTGGACGATCCTTGGTGTGCTGGCGAATATGTTCACTTATTAAGAGGAGGACTTCCTGTATGGGAGGGCATATTTAGAGGGGGACTTCCTGTATGGAAGGGCATATTTACAGGACTTCCGGGATGGGAGGGCTTATTAAGAGGAGTCTGATCAAAATTCCAATTGCACACATTCTTCGTAAAATGGCTCATACAAAATGGCGGGTGCTGCAACGATTACAAGCTGGGTCCTGCAGACATCAAACAATCGAACATATTCGCCAGCACACCAAGGATCGTCCAATTATGTCCAAAAAAGTTTGACAAAAATGTCATCACATGCCTGACGAAGGGGTCCTACGTGACCCCGAAACGTTGCACCTTTGTTATGTGATTTTTTTTTGTAATAAAACTTTTTTGGACGATCCTTGGTTTGCTGGCGAATATGTTCACTTATTAAGAGGAGGACTTCCTGTATGGGAGGGGATATATATAGAGGAGGTCTTTCTGTATGGGAGGGGATATATAGAGGACGTCCTGTATGGGAGGGGATATATAGAGGAGGACTTCCTGTATGGGAGGGGTAACATTAAGGAGGACTTCTAGTATGGGAGGGGATATATAGAGGAGGTCTTTCTGTATGGGAGGGGATATATAGAGGACGTCCTGTATGGGAGGGGATATATAGAGGAGGACTTCCTGTATGGGAGGGGATATATAGAGGACGTCCTGTATGGGAGGGGATATATAGAGGACTTCCTGTATGGGAGGGGTTATATAGAGGACTTCCAGTATGGGAGGGGTTACATAAAGGAGGACTTCCTGCATGAAAGGGGTTATATAGAGGAGGACTTCTAGTATGGGAAGGGTAATATAGAGGAGGACTTCCTGTATGGGAGGGGTTATATAGAGGAATACTTCCTGTCTGTTTGTTTTTGCTATTGTCCCTATCGGTGGCACAAGTAGTCATGATTTATAGGGACCATTTTTCATAAATGGATCCTTCCTGATCCTCCTCCCACTTCAGAATTAGAGCAATTAAAAAAAAAAAAAGACCATAGACATACAAATAACTTTCTTGATTATTTTTATTAGCAAACAATAAAAATTAAGCTAGAATCGACATTAAATCTTATATTGCTTGGACCAATAAAAAGTCAGCTTCTTCAGGTACAACATAAAAAAACCAATAATATATAAAAGTCAATATCAACCAATAAGAAGTGTTGTCCATGTATTGTCATATCTGGCCATGTATTAGAACAGTTTAGTTGTATGGTGCGGACTGTGTGAGTGCGGGACCGAGTCATCTCTGTATGTTTAGTGGGTCATATCACTATAATTCAATCCCAGAAGGCCTAGACCTACCCAAAGGTTCCCCGAAACACTTCAGAATATTTTTGCCCCGCCCCCAACACACCAGTCTGAACCCCGAAAACGGTTGTTAGGTCGAGTGATTTCTCTCGTGTATCTCAACTGATCTTTTGAAACGGAAACATTTCCCGCACTCTGAACAGAAGAAGTTACGCTCACCCGTGTGACTTCTCTGGTGGCTAACCAAGTTTGTTTTCTGAATTAAACGTTTCCCGCACTCTGAAGAATACCGGCGATCGTCTGTGTGAATTCTTTGGTGTGTCACGAATTTACTTTTCCGAAAAAAAGATTTCCCACACTCTGGGCATGATTAGGGCCGTTCATCTGTATGAATCCTTTGGTGCATAACAAGTTTATTTTTCCGAGAGAAACATTTCCCGCACTCTGGACATGAATAAGGGCGCTCGCCTCTGTGACTTCTCTGATGTCTAAGAAGGTTCCCCTTCTCAATGAAACATTTCCCGCACTCTGAACATAAATAAGGGAGCTCACCTGTGTGGACCTTTTGGTGTACTACAAAGGAACTTCTCAGACTGAAACGTTTCCCGCACTCTGAACAAAAATAAGGATGTTCACCCGTGTGAATCCTCTGGTGCTCACCAAGTTTACATTTACGATCAAAACATTTCCCGCACTCTGAACATGAAAAAGGACGTTCACCCGTGTGTTTTCTCTGGTGTATAAGTAGTTTTCCTTTCTCAGTGAAACCTTTTCCGCACTCAGAACATGAATAGGGACGCTCACCTGTGTGAATTCTCTGGTGTATAACAAGGTTTCCCTTCAGAGTGAAAGACTTTCCGCACTCTGAACATAAATAAGGACGCTCACCACTGTGATTTCTCAGGTGTTCAACTAAGTGTCCGTTCTGTGTGAATGACTTTCCGCACTCTGAACATGAATAAGGACGCTCACCCTTGTGAATTCTCTGGTGTCTAACAAGGTCTCCTTGATGAGTGAAACATTTCCCACACTCTGAACATGAATAGGGATGCTCACCTGTGTGAATTCTCTGGTGTTTAACAAGGTTTCCCTTCAGAGTGAAAGACTTTCCGCACTCTGAACATAAATAAGGATGCTCACCCGTGTGAATCCTCTGGTGCTCAACAAGTTGAAATTTACGACCAAAACATTTCCCGCACTCTGAACATGAATAAGGGCGCTCATTCGTGTGTGTCCTTTGGTGTATTACAAGTAAACGTTTCCTAGTGAAACATTTCCCACACTCTGAACATGAATAGGGGCGCTCACCTGTGTGAATACTCTGGTCGGTAACAAAGTGACTTTTGTGATTAAAACATTTCCCGCACTCTGAACATGAATAGAGAGGGCCACCTCTGTGGCTTTTATGGTGTCTAAAACGTTCTCTGTTTTCACTAAAAAGTTTCCCGCACTCTGAACATGACAATAAACTCTCTTCTGTGGGAACTCCTTTGTGGCTTAAAGAAGATTCTTCGGGAATAGACAGATCTATTGAAGTATCTGTACTGTGAGATCCTATAGTCTTGGTGTGTGATCCGTCAGAAGATTCCTCAGGATTAGAGGGATCCATTGATCCCCCCAATTGGGAAGGTCTGGGATATATATTTGGAGTAACGGGATTTCCTCCTGGAGAATATTGTACAATGTTATCATCTTCTGCTTTATAATCTGGAGATACAATGAGATGTTCCTCAGAGGAATTCCCGACATTGTGTCCTCCTGTTGGGAAACAATTTATCATGAAATGTTATAACCTTCCATTCAGGAGTCATATATGTTGGTCCATCACAAAATCATTTATAAGATCTCCGGCATGGATTTGGGGCAATTAGAAGAGAAAAATACGAATACAAACCAGATAAAGTATACAAATCACACTGGGTAAAATTTTTTGTGCAATGATAAATTTGTTACTTTAAGAACGGAGATGGACCTGTTATATGGTGGAGGGTTTGGCTTGTACTTTGGTGAGATATCAGAGGTCTAAACAGACCCCTGATATCTCCACTTTGAGACAGAGAAAGGGACTGAGGACAGAGATTCCCCAGTCCCTTTCTCTGCAGCCTCAGCTGCACTGAAGATGCTTCATAAACTGAAGCATCGTAAACACAGGTTACAATCTTTCAGTTATGATGAATAGACAGGAGGTAGTGATTACTGACTCTGTTCATTTGGAAAAGGAAGGAGCCGGTAAATAACAGATTTACCGGCTCCTAACTCCGCGCTACATTCTGAAAGATCCAGGACAGGAGGAGACCGGTGGAGGAGCCAGGGAGGACACAAGGGGACCCTGGAGGACGACAGGGGGGACCGAAGGAGGACATGGGGGGACCAGAGGAGGAGCCGGAGAGCCGGGAAGGAGACCCCTAGGATGACAAAGGGGGGACTAAAGGAGGACATGGGGGGACCAGAAGAGCCAGAGAGCCGGGAAGGAGGCAGGGGGACCCAGAGGAGGACATGGGGGGACCGAAGGACATGGGGGGGACAGGAGGAACCGGAGAGCTGGAAAAGGAAGCAGGGGGACCCGGAGGATAAAACAGATCGGGACCCGGAGAGCCAGGGAGGATGTAGGGGGACCCAGAGGAGGACACAGGGAGCACAGAGTTGGGCAGCCGGGGGTGATCGGTGCGGAGGTGGGGACAGTTACAATCACTGATCTCCTTAACAGCCGCAGAGGGAGAGGAGGAGAAGCGGCTGTCGGAAAAGCTTGCAACCCCCCCCGAGGCTGCCTAAATATTGGATCAGGCATCAGAGAATTTGCACGAGTACTTGTACAAACTTGTGCAAATGCTCAGTATCGGTGCAACCCTAATATGGTGTACAGTATCTCCACCTCTTTGTTGGGAACATGACGTTATATTGAGAAATGGAGTTGGACCTTTCATATGGTGTACAGTATCTAATTTCCATGTCTGCCTGTCCACCTGCAAGGTGATTAATGTGGCCAGTCTCTGGGTGGAGACCAAACCTGATTTAAGCCAGCCAAGCCTGCAATCTCAGTATCTCCCCCTCATTTGTTGGGAGCATGACATTATATTGAGGAATGGAGATGGACCTTTCATATGGTGTACAGTATCTCCTCCTCATTTGTTGGGAACATGACGTTATATTGAGGAATGGAGATGGACCTTTCATATGGTGTACAGTATCTCCTCCTCATTTGTTGGGAACATTGAGTAGTGCAACAACAATGTTTTTGCTGTCAACAGTTCGGGTTTTTCAGTCTTTCCTAAACAGAAGGATGTGACCAATAAGGACAGCACAGACTCACCATTATTAGAAGGGACCATACAGTACTTTATACTCATAGAAGTAAAATGAAAATGTGAATTGTTTCAGCATTAAGTGTTTATTACTTACTTGTATCTATATGTAGAGAAGACTCCTCCTCTTTAATTTTCATAATCCTCTCCCCCTCCTCCATAGACTGCTGATCTCCACTCACCAACCTCTCTTCTTCTTCCTCTTTAACCTCAACTTTGATATCTTTAAGTTCTTCATCCTAAACCCCAAAGATGATAAAATTCATTGATAAAAAGGAACAAGAAGTTACCTAAAAGAATGTCCTCTCATAGCTTAGCATTCTTTTGAGTTCTAATTGCTCAGCCCCACCTACCTGATAATGGTGGGGGATGGTGTGATCTTCCTGTGTGGAATTCCCGGAATACAGAGGACGGGGACATCTCTCTGGTGGGTTCCCATTACTGGATCCATCTGTAGGAAACACACACACTGACTGAATACATTGTTTCTATGTGTTTATCAGATGATGGGGGGATCTAGGTGGACCCTCCTTACTGCTCTCTCCTTTACAATAAAGTCTCCTCTTACCCGGTGATGTGAGGGGCGGCTGATTCTCCATCATGACGTCCTTGTAGAGATCCTTGTGTTCTTCTAAATACTCCCACTCCTCCATGGAGAAATAGACAGTGACATCCTGACACCTTATAATAATAATATCGTATTACCTCCTCTGCTGCCACTTCCAGCAATGTCTCCTCTCTATTTCATCCCGATTCACCTCTCACCCAGAACTTCCTGTCTGCACCTGACATCACTTCCTTTCAGGGCCTGACATCACTTCCTGTTTGTGCGTTCCACTTGTGATAAAGGAACCTCAAGGAATCTTCGTAGACACACCATAAAGAATACATGAAAGGTGATTTTCGCACACCTGTGGGACATCGTTTCTCACACCCAGACCATGGAAGACATGAATGTATTTGGTTCTTAAAGGGAATTTAAAAATAACTGCTGAGGAAAGGACATCCCTTGGACTATAAATGATAATTTTATTTGACACAATGATAATGGACTGAATGTGGACCTCAATTTTCCACATCACTATGCAGCATTTTTATAACCATTCTCACCTCTTGACTCTCTCCCTCGTTCTGCAGCTCTCTCATTACTCCTTATCTGACCAACTTTCTAAAGCCTCGTACACACGATCGGACTTCCATCAGACTTTTCCATGGATTTTTGTGTGAAGGGGCCGTTGGCCATGAACTTGGTATGCATACACGCGGCAGAACATTTTCAGCCAACATACACCAAACCACGTGGTTTTTCAGCTTTTTACTGCCACCCATTGGGCAACTTCTGCTATTGTCTGATGTTTAGCATTGGTTCGGAGCATGCGTGTTTGTACTTTGGATTTTAGTCCGACGGATTTGTGTACACACAATCGGACAATCCGACGTAACACATGTTTTGTCGGACAATGTCAGAGCATGCACAGCCAACATTTGTTGTCGGAAATTCCGACAACAATTGTCCGATGGAGCATACAGATGGTCGGATCGTCCAAAAAAAAAAGGGGCCATCTGACAATTGTTGTCGGAATATCCCAGGGATATGCAATTAGCGGACCTCCAGCTGTTGCAAAACTACAAGTCCCATCATGCCTCTGCCTTTGGGTGTCATACTTATGGCTGTTAGAGTCCTGCTATGCCTCATGGGACTTGTAGTTCTGCAACAGCTGGAGGTCCGCTAATTGCAAATCCCTGGAATATCCGATCATGTGTACGGGCCTTTAGTCTTCAAGGCCTTTTCCCTCAAGGAGCTTACAATCTAAGGTCCCTGACTCACATTCATACATACACATACAGTGATCCGGAAAGTATTCACAGCGCTTTTACTTTTTCCACATTTTTATATGTTACAGCCTTATTACAAAATAGATTCATCTCATTATTTTCCTCGCAATTCTACAAACAATACCCTATAATGAAAACATGAAAGAAGTTTGTTTGAAATCTTTCGGAAATGTATTAAAAATAAAAAATTATACACAGTCTTTGCCATGTCACTCAAAATTGAGCTCAGGTGCATCCTGTTTCCACTGATCATCCTTGAGATGTTTCTACAACTTGATCATCCTTGAGATGTTTCTACAACTTGATTGGAGTCTACCTGTGGTAAATTCAGTTGATTAGACATGATTTGGAAAGGCACACACCTGTCTATAGAAGGTCTCACAGTTAACAGTGCATGTCAGAGCACAAACCAAACCAAGAAGTCCAAGGAATTGTCTGTAGACCTCCGAGACAGGATTGTATGGAGGCACATATCTGGGGAAGGGTACAGGAAAATTTCAGCAGCATTGAAGGTCCCAATGAGCACAGTAGCCTCCATCAACTGTAAATGGAAGAAGTTTGAAACCACAGCAACTCTTCCTATAGAGGAGGACTTCTGGGATAGGAGGGGTTATATAATGGAGGACTTCCTATATAGGAGGGGTTATATAGAAGAAGACTTGTATGGGAGGGGTTTTATAGAGAAGGACTTCCAGTATGGGAGGGCTTATTTAGAGGAGGACTTTTGGGATAGAAGGGGTTATATAGATGAGGACTTCCAGTATGGGAGGGGTTATATAGAAGACTTCCTGTATGGGAGGGGTTTTATAGAGAAGGACTTCCAGTATGGGAGGGCTTATTGAGAGGAGGACTTCCGGGATAGGAGGGGTTATATAGAGGAGGACTTCCAGTATGGGAGGGGTTACATGAAGGAGGACTTCCTTTATGGGAGGGGTTATATAGAGGAGAACTTCCTGTATGCATCACATGCCTGACGAAGGGGGTCCTACGTGACTGCGAAACGTTGCACCTTTGTTATGTAATTTTTTATTTATAATAAAACTTTTTTGGACAATCCTTGGTGTGCTGGCAAATATGTTCACTTATTAAGAGGAGAACTTACTGTATGGCAGGGCTTATTTAGAGGAGGACTTCTGGGATGGGAGGAGTTATATAAAGGAGGACTTCCTGGATGGGAGGGCTTATATAGAGGACTTCCTGGATGGGAGGGCTTATTTAGAGGAGGACTTTTGGGATAGGAAGGGTTATATAAAGGAGGACTTCCTGTATGGGAGGGGTTATATAGAGGAGGACTTTTAGTATAGGAGGGATTACATAAAGGAGGACTCCCTGTATGGGAGGGATTACATAAAGGAGGACTTCCTGTATGGGAGGGATTACATAAAGAAGGACTTCCTGTATGGGAGGGGTTATATAGAGGAAGACTTCCTGTCTGTTTGTTTTTGCTATTGTCCCTATAGGTGGCACATAACCCAGCCACGTAGTCATGATTTATAACCTGACCTGTGTCTTGTAATGAAAAAGGGGCCATTTTTCATAAATGGATACTTCCTGATCCTCCTCCCACTTCAGAATTAAAGCAATTAAAAAAAAAACTAAACAAAAAAAAACACACTCAGACCATAGACATATAAATTGCTTTCTTGTTTATTTTAGAAAATCAGAATTAGTGATTAGCAAACAATAAAAATTAAGCTATAATCTACATTAAATCTTATATTGCTTGGACCAATAAAAAGTCGGCTTCTTCAGGTACAACATAAAAAGTCAATATCAACCAATAAGAAGTGTTGTCCATGTATTATCATATCTGGCCATGGATTAGCAGTTTAGTTGTGTGGGTGCGGGACAGCATTGTATGTTTAGTGGGTCATATCACTATAATTCAATCCCAGAAGGCCCAGACCTACCCAAGTGTTCCCCGAAAAAATTCAGAATATTTTTGCCACGCCCCCCAAAACACCAGTCTGAACCTGAAAACGGTTGTTAGGTCGAGTGATTTCTCTCGTGTATCTCAACTGATCTTTTGAAACGGAAACATTTCCCGCACTCTGAACACATGAAGTTACGCTCACCCGTGTGACTTCTCTGGTGGCTAACCAGGTTTGTTTTCTGAATGAAACTTTTCCCACACTCTAAACAAGAATACCGTCGATCGTCCGTGTGAATTCTTTGGTGTGTCACGAGTTTACTTTTCCGAATAAAAGATTTCCCACACTCTTGGCATGAATAGGGCCGTTCACCTGTATGAATCCTTTGGTGCGTAACAAGTTTATTTTTCCGAGAGAAACATTTCCCGCACTCTGGACATGAATAAGGGCGCTCGCCTGTGTGAATTCTCTGATGTCTAAGAAGTTTCCCCTTCTCAATGAAACATTTCCCACACTCTGAACATAAATAAGGGCGCTCACCTGTGTGGATCTTTTGGTGTACTATAAGGGAACTTCTCAGAACAAAACGTTTCCCGCACTCTGAACAAAAATAAGGATGCTCACCCGTGTGAATCCTCTGGTGCTCACTAAGTTTACATTTACGATCAAAACATTTCCCGCACTCTGAACATGAAAAGGGACGTTCACCCGTGTGTTTTCTCTGGTGTATAAGTAGTTTTCCTTTCTCAGTGAAACATTGTCCACACTCTGAACATGAAAAAGGACGCTCATTCGTGTGACTCCTTTGATGTATTACAAGTGAACCTTTCGTAGCGAAACATTTCCCACACTCTGAACATGAATAGGGACGCTCCCCTGTGTGAATTCTCTGGTGGGTAACAAAGTGACTTTTGTGAGTAAAACTTTTCCCACACTCTGTACATGAATAGAAAGGCCCACTCGTGTGGCTTTTCTGGTGTTCAAGAAGTTCTCCATTTTCCCTAAAAAGTTTCCTACACTTTAAACACGAATATGGGAGCTCATTCCTGTGAATCTTTTGGTGTGCTAGAAGCGAGCTATTGCGAGCGAAACTTTTCCCACACACTGAGCATGGAAAAGGGCGCTCACCTGTGTGAATTCTCTGGTGGGTAACAAAGTGACTTTTGTGAGTAAAACATTTCTCGCACTCTGAACATGAATAGAAAGGCCCACCCGTGTGACTGTTTTTGTGTCTAAGAAGTTCTTTGTTTTCACTAAAAAGTTCCCCGCACTCTGAACATGAATAAGGGCGCTCATTCGTGTGACTCTTTTGGTGTACTACAAGTAAACCTTTCCTAGCAAAACATTTCCCACACTCTGAACATGGATAGGAGCACTCACCTTTGTGATTTTTTTGGTGGGTAAGAAGGTGACTTTTGTGAGTAAAACTTTTCCCGCACTCTGAACATGAATAGAAAGGCCTAACTGTGTGGCTTTTCTGGTGTTCAAGAACTTCTCCATTTTCCCTAAAAAGTTTTCCACACTCTGAACACGAATAAGGGAACTCCTTCTCGTGAATCTTTTGGTGTACTGCAAGTGAACTTTTGCGAGCAAAACATTTCCCACACGCTGAGCATGAAAAGGGGCGCTCACCTGTGTGAATTCTCTGGTGGGTAACAAAGTGACTTTTGTGGTTAAAGCATTTCCCGCACTCTGAACATGAATAGAGAGGGCCACCTCTGTGGCTTTTTTGGTGTCTTAGAAGTTCTTTGTTTCCACTAAAAACTTTCCCGCACTCTGAACATGACAATGAGCTCTCTTTTGTGGGAACTCCTTTGTGGCTTAAAGAAGATTCCTTGGGAATAGACGGATCTATTGAAGTATCTGTACTGTGAGATCTTAGAGTCTCGCCGTCAGAAGATTCCTCGGGATTAGAGGGATCCATTGATCCCCCCAATTGGGAAGGTCTGGGATGTATATTTGGAGTAACGGGATTTCCTCCTGGAGAATATTGTACAATGTTATTATCTTCTGCTTTATAATCTGGAGATACAATGAGATGTTCCTCAGAGGAATTCCGGACATTGTGTCCTCCTGTTGGGAAAAAAATTACCAACCATGAAATGTCATAACCTTCCATTCAGGAGTCATATATGTTGGTCCATCACCAAATCATTTATAAGATCTCCGGCATGGAAGTTGGGGCAAATAAAACAGAAAAATACAAACCAGATAAAGTATACAAATCACACAGGGTAACATTTTTTGTGCGTTGATGCAATTGTTACTTTAAGAACGGAGATGGACCTTTCATATGGTGTACAGTATCTCCTCCTCATTGGTTGGGAACATGACGTTATATTGAGGAATGGAGATGGACCTTTCATATGGTGTACAGTATCTCCTCCTCATTTGTTGGGAACATGACGTTATATTGAGGAATGGAGATGGACCTTTCATATGGCCTTCTCCATGTTTGTCTGTCCACCTGCAAGGTGATTCATGTGGCCAGTCTCTGGGTGGAGACCAAACCTGATTTAAGCCAGCCAAGCTTGCAATCTCAGTAACTCCTCCTCATTTGTAGGGAACATGACATTATATTGAGGAATGGAGATGGACCTTTCATATGGCCTTCTCCATGTTTGTCTGTCCACCTGCAAGGTGATTCATGTGGCCAGTCTCTGGGTGGAGACCAAACCTGATTTAAGCCAGCCAAGCTTGCAATCTCAGTAACTCCTCCTCATTTGTTGGGAACATGGCGTTATATTGAGGAATGGAGATGGACCTTTCATATGGTGTACAGTATCTCCTCCTCATTGGTTGGGAACATGTTGTTATATTGAGGAATAGAGATGGACCTTTCATATGGTGTACAGCAGGGCTTGAAAATTCCACTCGCCCACTTGCCCAAATGCAAGGGTAAATTCCCTCAGTAATTCCTTGTACATTTATTGATAGAGCAGGTGGCTTGCAATGTAATCTCCAATCCCCGAGATCGATTTTCATTCCACTTGCGCTCCAAGCCTCGTTTTGAAGCCAATTTCCGGCTCCTTTGGCCTCGCTATTACACTGGCAGCGCTGCTGAGGGGACAGGTGCAGGAGAGGTCTGCTCTCCTCCGCCATGGGGGAGAGGCCTGCCAACGATGCACAGCCCTACACCCGCCAGCTTAAGGAAAATTACCTGGGAACCCTGATGTAAGAGGGAGGGGCCCTCTAGGGACACTTATTTAGGGGGGCCTCTGGGGATTCTTATGTAAGGGGGCTCATTGGGGACCCTGATGTACTCTGGGGACACTGATTTAAAGTGGAGTTCCACCCATAAATATAACATTACATCAGTAGTTTTAAAAAAAGTCATTAGTCCTTTAAGAAAAAAAAAGTTTTTTTTAAGATGCTTTCAAAGTGTTGTTGCTAGGCAGAATAGTTAATCTTCCCTCTTCCTGCACCTAGGTGCTTAAGCTTCCTAACCTACACCGCACAGACTCCTGGGAATGTAGTGGGTGTAACTTTCCAGGAGTCTGTGCACTCCCCAGTCTCGAAGAATCATGTGACTTGGACAGTACAGGTGCTGAAACCTGATCTGAAACCTATTACATTGCTTGTGCAGCACTGAGCATGTGCGAGATCTGCAAGGCTGAAATCCAGGAAGTCATACAGTCTGGCTTCATGATGCCCACACTTAAGATGGCCCCAGTCAATTTCTATTTTATAAAGTGTCTAAATGCTGTAACAACCTAACAAAACGGACCTTAGTTTACAGACTAACTTTACTAGAATACATTAAGCTTGTGTATTACAGGGGTATTTATATTTAAAAAGTGAAATTGTGGCCGGAACTCCGCTTTAAGAGGGGGGCCCTCAGGGGACACTTATTTAGGGGGGCCCTCTGGGGACACTGATGTGTTTGCAGTTTTTTTATATTTTGGACTCTTTATTCTAAAGAAATTTGATGTAATTTCATAAGCTTTAAGGGGGCGGGCTTTGGGGGTAAACCTCGGCAAGGTTTGGTGGGGCAACTGGTGGAGAGTAAGGTTTTTGCCTGGCTAGTAGGTCTAGACTTGAAAATGTAAGTCCTAGTGTACAGTATCTCTTTGTTGGGAACATGACGATATATTGAGGAATGGAGATGAACCTTTCATATGGTGTACAGTATCTCCTCCTCATTTGTTGGGAACATGACGTTATATTGAGGAATGGAGATGGACCTTTCATATGGCCTTCTCCATGTCCATCTGTCCACCTGCAAGGTGATTAATGTGGCCAGTCTCTGGGTGGAGACCAAACCTGATTTAAGCCAGCCGAGCCTGCAAACTCAGTATCTCCTCCTCATTTGTTAGGAACATGACGATATATTGAGGAATGGAGATGGACCTTTCATATGCTGTACGGTATCTCCTCCTCATTTGTCGGAAACATTGAGTAGTGTGGTAAACATTACATTCTCTTGATAAGGAGTAGAAATTATACCCATAATATAGTGGGTGGTGGGGTAGGTACATCGATGATGTTCTTACTGTGAGTAGTTAAGGTTTTCCAGCCTGTACAGAAGGATGTGATGTTCGCAATTTTGAACAAAAGTAGTATAAAACTGCACATGACTGAAAGAAAAAAAGGTTTCACTTCTGTATACAGAAGGGGTGCTTTATGTTTAGAGCTGTGCAGATGAGGAAAAGTCTGGTTCTAGATGACTGTGTATTATTGAAAAACAAATTACTGCATACATTTTTTATTATATAAATAAAAAATGGCTAATAATAGTTGTAGTAAAAAACATGATAGAATATTGATCTGGGGAGTTATCTGATTGCCTTTTGGAATCAGGAAGGAATTCTTTCAAATTGGAGAAGATTGGGCTGAGCTATATATGGGTATTCTGCCTACCCCTAGATCAACAGCCAATTTGAGATTTTTTTTACCTTTTCTCAACTTATGTGACAATATAAATACATAATTTATACTCATAAAAGTGAAATGAAAATGTGAACTGCTTCTGCGTTTAGTGTTTATTACTTACTTGTGTCTATATGTAGAGAAGATTCCTCCTGTTTTCTTTTCATAATCATCTCCCCCTCCTCCATAGACTGCTGATCTCCACTCACCAACGTCTCTTCTTCCTCCTCTTTAACCTCAATTTTGATGACTTTCAGTTCTTCATCCTAAACCCCAAAGATGATAGAATACATTTGTAAAAAAAAAAAAAAAAAAAGAATAACATAGAAGTATGTCACCTCATATCACTTTAGGTCTTCCTGCTCAGTCCCACCTACCTGATGATGGTGGGGGATGATGTGACCTTCCTGTGTGCAATCCCGAGGACAGGGACATCTCTCTGGTGGGTTCCCATTACTGGATCCATCTGTAGGAAACACACACACTGACTGAATACATTGTTTCTATGTGTTTATCAGATGATGGGGGATCTAGGTGGAGCCTCCGTACTGCTCTCTCCTTTAAATTACAAAGCAGATAAAATATACAATACACCAAAATCACATTATGTTACATTTTTATGTGCATTGATGACATTACCGCTTGGAGTATGGAGATGGACCTTCCTCCACCTCATTTCTTGGAAACATGAAAACATACCAATGGGTGGAGATAGACATGTCATATGCTGTTCAGTATCTGCTTCTCATTTGTTGGGGACATGACGTTATATTGAGGAATGGAGATGGACCTTTCATATGGTGTACAGTATCTCCTCCTCATTTGTTGGGAACATGACGTTATATAGAGGAATGGAGATGGACCTTTCATATGGTGTACAGTATCTCCTCCTCATTTGTTGGGAACATGACGTTATATAGAGGAATGGAGATGGACCTTTCATATGGTGTACAGTATCTCCTCCTCATTTGTTGGGAACATGACGTTATATTGAGGAATGGAGATGGACCTTTCATATGGTGTACAGTATCTCCTCCTCATTTGTTGGGAACTTGACGTTATATTGAGGAATGGAGATGGACCTTTCATATGGTGTACAGTATCTCCTCCTCATTTGTTGGGAACATGACATTATATTGAGGAATGGAGATGGACCTTTCATATGGTGTACAGCTGTGGTTCTCAATCTCAGTCCTCACGTACCCCCGTCACCAACCAATAGGCCATTTTTGCAGTTTTTATCTTGCACAGGTGCTTTAAATCAGAGTCAATGGCTTGGTATTTTGGACAGCTATTTTATCTAAGAGAAATTCCCAAAACATGGCTGTTGGGGGTACTTGAGGACTGAGGTTGAGAACCACAGGTATACAGTATCTCCTCCTTATGTGTTGGGAACATTGAGCAGTGTTGTAAATATGATTGTCTTCCTTCGGTGAGAACTAGAGATTATTATTTTATATTGTGTACAGTACGTTAGGCAGTGGAGAAGGTGCACCAATGGATGTTTTTACTGTCAACAGTTCGGGTTTTTCAGTCTTTCCTGTACAGAAGGATGTGACCATTTTATTTTGAATAAGGACAGCACAGACTGACCCTAATTAGAAGGGACCATACAGTACTTTGTACTCATAGAAGTGAAATGAAAATGTGACTTGTTTCAGCATTTAGTGTTTATGACTTACTTGTGTCTATATGTAGAGAAGATTCCTCCTGTTTACTTTCCGTAATCATCTCCCCCTCCTCCATAGACTGTTGATCTCCACTCACCAACCTCTCTTCTTCTTCCTCTTTAATCTCAACCTTGATGTCTTTCAGTTCTTCATCCTAAACTCCAAAGATGATAAAATGCATCGATGAAAAGGAACAAGAAGTTACATAGAAGAATGTCGTCTCATAGCTTAGCATTCCGTTGAGTTCTAGTTGCTCAGTCCCACCTACCTGATGATGGTGAGAGATGGTGTGATCTTCCTGTGTGGAGTCCCGGGAATACAGAGGACAGGGACATCTCTCTGGTGGGTTCCCATTACTGGATCCATCTGTAGGAAACACACACACTGACTGAATACATTGTTTCTATGTGTTTATCAGATGATGGGGGATCTAGGTGGATCCTCCGTACTGCTCTCTCCTTTACAATAAAGTCTCCTCTTACCCGGTGATGTGAGGGGCGGCTGATTCTCCATCATTGTGTCCTTCTAAAAACTCCTTCTCCTTTATCACAACATCCTCCTCCTCCGCTTCTTCTTTTATCTCTTCTTTGATCCTAACTTTAAACTTGCTCCAGTTTCCACTCTGAAAATAAATAAAAAACAAAGTAGTAATAATGTTTTGGCTCCTCCATGGAGAAATAGACAGTGACATCCTGACACCTTATAGGTAGGGTGACCACGTGTCCCGGATTGCCCGGGACAGTCCCGCATTTTGCAGGTCTGTCCCAGGCACATTCATTCCAGGACTACACAGTGTCCCGGAATTAAAATGAAACACATCCACCCCCAGGGCCAATCTGATGCCTCCAAAAAAGGCCGCCACATCACCTCTTTACTCACTGACAGTACTTGTCTTGGCCAGGAATGCCTGGAGAAGCACAATCCTGCCCTCTGCTTGTGATTGGAGAAATCCTAAATCCTGCCTCTTATGCCCAATCACTGTGCTGTGATTCGTTACAGCACAAGCTGGTTTTTGGAAAGGGAGGGTGTCCCTGAATGGTAGTTTGGAAATGTGGTCACCCTACTTATAGGAACCTGACACACAAAATGATACGGTCACCATCCAGACACATCCCTTGTCTGTTACTGGATAATGTCCCAGAATTCCTGGCACCGCTCACCTCCACCTGTCAGCAGCTTAGTGATGTTGGTGACTTTTAGACTCCATTCACACCTGAGCGACAGCCGCGTTCGGCGGTAGCGGCGTATTTTGCCGCGAGTGTGAAACTTTCAATTTTTATTTTTTTTTTTTTCAAAGTCTTCCCATTGCTGTCAATGGGCAAACGCCAATGTCGCCTGAAAAAAAGGGTCCCGGACTTTTTTTCAGGCGACAGGTGTTCGGCGTCTATGAGATGTGAACCATCTCCATAGACAGCAATGGGAATTCTCCCCTCTAGCGGCAGAAGCGTCCGGCGTCGGGCGTTTTGTCGCTCAGGTGTGAATGCAGCCTTAGAATCTTCTTGTCATATTTTCTGTTCAGTGTCAGTTAGTGAGGTGAAGGCACTGTGATGGTTAACTAATCACTAGACTTTACTGGAGGACAACTCTATCTATTCTAGAAAATAGATTGAAAGCTCCTTTTAGATTGTAAGCTCCATGAGCAGGACCCTTCCTTTCTCTATTGAACTGTATTGTAATTGTACTGTCCCTTCTCTACATTGTAAAACTCTGCGTAAATTGTTGCCGCTTTATAAAGCCTGTATAATAATAATAATAATAATAATAACAACAATATGTTATTACCCCCTCTGCTTCCAGCAATGTCTTCTTTCTACTTCCTCCCAACTCACCTCTCACCCGGAACTTCCTGTCTGACCTGACATTACTTCCTGTCTGCACCTGACATCACTTCCTGTCTGTGCGTTCCACTACTTGAGGAATCTTCATAGACACGCCATAAAGAAGGTGATTTTTGCACACTTGTGGGACATCGTTTCTCACAACCAGACCAGTGTATGGAAGACATGAATGTTGTTTGTTCTTAACCACTTGACAACCGGGCCTATTTTGGCACTTCCTTTGGCACTCTCCTTCATGTAAAAATCAATCAGAACCCCCAAACATTATATATATATATATTTTTAGCAGACACCCTAGGGAATAAAATGGCGGTCATTGCAACTTTTTTTCGGGCAGTGCCTCCCACGGGAGTGGGCGTTCCTATTCAGAGACTAAGTGATTGACGTGATGACAAAAGCTTTCCCACGGCACATAATGCGCGTCACCAGTTTCCGGAAGAACTGCGAGTCGGCTCTATACGGCGCCTGTGCACCGACGTTCGGCTTCTTTCGGAAACTGGTGACGCGCATTATGCACCGGGGGGAAGCTTTTGTCATCGCGTCAATCATTTAGTCTCTAAATAGGAACGCCCACTCCCACGGGAGCGACTACCCGGGGGGAAATAGCTATACAACGGTATGTACAGCGAAAAAAAAACAGCATACTGTACATGTCCGCAGTATGCTGGATGGAATGGTATATACATGTTTTTTAGGGTGAACCTCCGCTTTAAGGAAAGGACATCTCTTTAACTACTTCTATTTGGCACAATGATAATGGACTGAATGTGGGCCTTGATTTTCCACATCACTGCCCAACGTTTTTATGACCATTCTCACCTCTTGACTCCCCCCCCTCGTTCCGCAGCTCTCTCTTTATTTCTTATCTGACCAACTTTCTCTGTTTGTGTCTTTTTTCTCCTGCATAGGATGCATTAAGGTGAAAAAACACGAAGCTTTACAACCCCATACCTCCCAACTGTCCCTGATTTCGAGCAATGTCCCTCTGTCCCTCATTATCCTCATTTGTCCCTCATTTTGGTCTGATCTATAGAGTTGTATATAAAATGCACTTTTTATCTTTCAAAAAGTGTTTCCCAGTACTAAACCTTTCATCTGATTGCTAAATTGCTGCATTTGTAAATTCTAAAAGCCAATATAAAGGAATAGTAGTGGTAAAAAAGGCACTTGTGGGTTTAACCAATCTTGTTTTTTTGTACATTTCTCCTTTAAGGGGGCGTGGTAGGGTGTGTGTCCTATGCCTGCATACTTTTGCTGATAGGTGTCCCTCATTCCCATCTCAGAAAGTTGGGAGGTATGCAACCCATTTAAGCAAATATTGATTGGTTTGTGCAAAAGTTATAGCATCTGCAAACAATGGGATATATATATATATATATATATATATATATATATATATTTTACTAATAATGGCAGCAATCAGCAACTTATAGCAGCACTGCTCCCCCCCCCCCCCCCACCTCACCTTCATACTCGGTGTGCTGCATGTGTCAGCTCTGGGATTATTCCCCCACTAGGCTGTTGGCAGGGAGCGAAATAGGGTTGCTCCTCTCCCCCCCCCCCCCACCTGCTGGGATCTGTGTTGAAAGAGGATTCTCTGTGTGATCCCCGTTCAATCTTGCTCTCCCCCCTCCCTTCTAGCAGCTGGTGTTCTATCAAAAAGCCGATACCCATCAGAAAATGCAACCTTAGGAACGTTCCCTCGTGGCCATCTTGGTACACCCGCACTCATCCACAGTAAGCCTGCAGTCTGAAGTAGCCGAGCGGACATCTTTTTACACCCATCGGAGTCTTGCATTTTACACTTATTTTTACCATCAAACTGAGCTTATATCGTGAAATACATTATTTAGAAATGCGTCAAACTGTTTTGATGTCAAATTTTAAAAGCAGCGGTGTTCTGACAGATTAGCAAACCTGTGAGATCAGTAGGCTTGCTGCCGCTTTTAAAATTCAACATTAAAACAGTCACATGGACTTCCAAATACTGGATTTCACTATATAAGCTCAGTTTACTAGTAAAACTTATGCCACGTACACACGACCATTATTCAGGTCATGCAAAAAAAACTAAGTTTTTCTCGACGTGTCTTTGTCGTGATTCCTCTCAAGCCTGTCTTGCATACAGACGTTCGTGAAAAAAAATGCTGGAGCAAAGCGCGGTGACGTACAACACGTACGGCGGCACTATAAAGGGGAAGTTCCATTCGAATTGCTCCACCCTTTGGGCTGCTTTTGCTAATTTTGTGTTACCGCGTGTTAGTAAAAGTTTGGTGAGAGACGATTCACGCTTTTTAGTCTTCGTGCTTTTAAGTCTGTTACAGCGTGACGAATGTGCTATCTCCATTACGAACGCTAGTTTTACCAGAACGAGCGCTCCCGTCTCATAACATTCTGAGCATGCGTGTTTTTTTCCCCCTCGTAAAAGGGTACACACGACTGCTTTTCACGACGTGAAAAATGATGAGAAAAAAAATAGAGCAGGTTATAAAAAAAATTCAGGCAAATTTGTCGAGAACAATGCTCTGGAGCATACACACAACCGTTTTTCACGACCAATCGAAAAAATGGCATTTTTCTCGTCAATGAAAACGGTCAGGTGTACGCGGCATAAGTGTGAAATGCAAGACTTCGGTGGGTGTAAAAAGATGTCCGCTTACCGCCTTCTGACTGTAGGCTTACTGCGAGCGAGTGCGGGTGTACCAGGATAGCCGCGCCTGGAACGTCACATCCGCAAGGCTCCCAACTATCCCTGATTTCGAGGGACTGTCCCTGATTTGGAGCAATGTCCCTCTGTCCCTCATTCCTCCTCACTTGTCCCTTATTTTGGTCTGATCTATACAATTTAGGGCTGTTACTGATCAAAAATTTTTAATCGATTAATCGACTAATTTTGATTAATTATAACGCACATACAGATTCAACTACTTTTAGCTGATCTCCTTGCAGGCTGATTCCCAGTGCAGCTACCAACCACAGGAAAAATGCATAGCAGGATACAAAAAACACACAAAGGCAGCGCTCGATGGGAATAGCATTAAAACTTTTACAGTCATCAAGTAGGTAACAAAATAAATATTGCACTGGAGATAAAATCGATGTAGCTACATAAACTGTAAAAATGGTGCGAGTAATACCAAACGGTAACAAAAGCAGTCATAAAAACATGTAGCTAAGTATGATACTGGTATAAAAATGTGTACAACGATGCCACTGCTGAATCCAGATGAGGAGAGGTTAACATCAATCTGTCGGCATGTAGATGTCACGTGAAGGGAACTATCACAACTCCCAGTGGATGGCTGTAGAATCCCAGGCTGATAGAGGGAAGTGTAACAGCCCTTGCGTGTGGCAGATAGTGAGGTCCCGCCGGCATGCATATATGAAGGCACAGCAAAGGAGCCCTTCAGATGGACATGGCAAGCCCCACCGGTGTCCGTGACGTCACTGGATCTCCAACGGAACTCCCTGAAGCCGGCGGAGAGGTGAGTACAAATCAAAATAATTTTGATCGATCTAAAAAATTTGGATCGATCAAAAGAATTCAAGATTAATCGATGAATTAATACTTAATTTCCACTGCCATAATTCAATTGTATATAAAATGTGTTTTCCAGAGCTAAACGTTTCATCCGATTTCTAAATTGCTGCATTTGTAAATTCCAAAAGCCAATATAAAGGAATAGTAATGGTAAAAAAAGCACTTGTGGGTTTACCCAATCTTGTTTTTTTGTAACAATTCTCCTTGAAGGGGGCGTGGCAAGGGGTGTGTACTATGCCTGCATACTTTTGCTGATAGGTGTCCCTCATTCCCATCTCAAAAAGTTGGGAGGTATGCATCCGTTACATATTCTTATGGGTAGCAGCTTTCTGATAGAACACTGGATCAGATCCAATCAGTAGGAGGGGGAGGACGCAACTGCCACTAAGGACACTGGGACTTTCTTAAATGGAGAGCCCAATACAAGTGAATGGGGAACAGTTGGACTCTAAACTGCAAGAGCCAGGATTCCTGCATACAGAGATGGAGGGACAGGTCTGCTTTTCCTGTGCAAAAGTGGAACATCTTAAAGCGGAGGTTCACCCTAAAAAACATCTACATACCATTACATCCAGCATACTTCCGACATCTACAGTATGCTGTTTTTTTTTTTTTTTGCCGTACATACCGTTTAATTATTATTTTCCCCCCGGCTTCCGGGTTCTGGCTCCCGCGGGAATGGGCGCTCCTAATCAGAGGTAGATGATTGACGTCTGGTGAAAAACTTCCCCTGGCGCATAAGCGCGTCACAAGTTTTCCGTAAGCAGTCGGCTCTATATGGCGCCTGCGCAGTCAGCTCTACACGGCGGGCGCAGGCGCCGTATAGAGCCGACTCGCAGGTCGGCTACTTACGGAAAACTGGTGACGCGCTTTATGCGCCAGGGGAAGTTTTTCACCAGACGTCAATCATCTAACCTCTGAATAGGAACGACCACTCCCGCGGGAGCCAGAACCCGGAAGCCAGGGGGAAAATAACAATAAAACGGTATGTACGGCAAAAAAAAAACCAGCATACTGTAGATGTCGGAAGTATGCTGGATGTAATGGTATATAATTGTTTTAGGGTGAACCTCCGCTTTAATAACACAAGATTATCAAGACACCTCCTACTTTGGTCACTTGATAACCTTTCTCAGCTTCCAATACCATCTCTACACGGCGGCGACATCCAAATCTCTCCCTCTACACCGCACTCCTTCAGTCTCCTTTTACATTACTAACTCACTGACAGAGATATCAGCGTGGAAATCACACCAATTCCTTAAACGAAATATCTCTAAAACCGAGCTGATAATTAGCCCCACCCTCCCACGCCCCCCTTCATGATCTCCATCAAAATCAATAATGCAACCATCGATCCCTCCCCTCATGCCAGGGTACAACGTGTACACCTTTGTAACATCTCTAAAATTCGCCCCTTTGGAACCAATAAAACCACCAAGCTACTCACCCACTCCCTTGATATATTTTGCCTTGACTATTTTAACTCCCTTCTCATAGGCCTACCTCTCCATAGGCCAGGCATGTCCAAAGTTCGGCCCGCGCCAAATGCGGCCCTCGTTCCAGTTTAGATAGGCCCCCCTGATGATTTGGAGATTATGGCCCAGATTCACGTAGGAGAGCGCATCTTTGTGCGGGCGTAACGTATCCTATTTACGTTACGCCTCCGCAACTTTGACAGGCAAGTGCAGTATTCTCGAAGCAAAGTTGCGGCGGCGTAGCGTAAATAGGCCGGCGTAAGCCCGCCTAATTCAAATGTGGAAGATGTGGGCGTGTATTATGTAAATGTATTGTGACCCCACGTAAATTACGCTTTCTCCGAACGGCGCATGCGCCGTCCGTGAAAGTATCCCAGTGCGCACGCTCCAAATTAACCCGCAAAAAGCCAATGCTTTCGACGTGAACGTAAATGACGTCCAGCCCTATTCGCGAACGACTTACGCAAACAACGTAAAACGTGAAAAATTTGACGCTTTTTTTCTGACGTCCATACCTAACATTGGTACGCCTCATCTAGGCCTCATAGAGCCGGGGTAACCTTACGCCGGAAAAAGCCTAACGTAAACGGCGTATCTGTACTGCGTCGGCCGGGCGTACGTTCGTGAATAGGCGTATCTAGCTGATATACATATTTCTAGGCGTAAATCAGCGTACACGCCCCTAGCGGCCAGCGTAAATATGCACTTAAGATACGATGGCGTAGGAGACTTACGCTGGTCGTATCTTAGAGAAATTTTGGTGTATCTGATTCTTTGAATCAGGCGCCAAGATACGACGCCTCAGACTCAGAGATACGACGGCGTATCTGAAGATACGCCGTCCTATCTCCTACGTGAATCCGGGCCTATATATATATATATATATATATATAAAATCTATCTCTCTCTATATATATATATATACTGTGTGTGTATATATATATATATATATATATATATATATATATATATATATATATCTCTATCCTTGGAGGGGACAGGGAGGGGGGCGGGACAAGCGCATTCAGATTACATACAGGAGCATCTCCTGTTTACTCAGCGGCATCTCTAATAGGAAGTCCCGTCTCCTGGGCTGCCATTGGATGACTGTTCTGTCTCTCATAGGAGGCGGGACTTCGTATTAAAGAGGCCGCCTAGTAAACAGGGGATTCTCTTTTATGTAATCTTTTAGCGCTCATCCTGCCCCCCCCTGGTCCCCTTTAGAGGCTGCAGATGGGCATCGATCAGGCTGCACTGATGGCAATGGTGGGTCTGCATTCATGGCAATGGTGGGTCTGCATTCATGGCAATGGTGGGTCTGCATTCATGGCAATGGTGAGGCTGCATTCAGGGTAACGGTGAGGCTGAATTAATGGCAATGGTGAGGCTGCAGATGGGCACTGATTAGGCTGCATTGATGGGCACTGACCCTTATTTTGCTTCACAGTTCTTTATTTAAAAAAAAAAAATGTTCCTGAAACTTCCATCTTAAAGTGAAGGTGCGTGTTATACGCCAGTAAATACGGTATATCCAAATAACACACTCGAGCTAATTTCTTCACCACACACAGCCACAAAGGCAAGAGAATTCTTGTTGGGCAGTGTATTAGTTGCTCGGGCGAACATACTTAAACCGAATTTTAATGGTTCAAAGAATGTCAGGCAAAATAGTCGGCCCTCAAACATGTTCACTTCATCAAATCTGCCCCTTTTTGAAAAAAGTTTGGACACCCCTGCCATAGGCCATCTCCATCTCCTCTTTAGTCTATCATAAACGCTGCTGCCAGACTCATCTACCTTACCAACGGCTCAGCGTCTGCCATCCCTCTCCGCCAATCCCTACACTGGCTTCCAATCGCCCAACAAATTACATTTAAAATATTAACCACAAAATATAAAGCCATTCACAACTCTGCCCTGAGCTACATCACCAATATTATCTCCAAATATCACCCAAACCGCCCTCTCCGCTCCTCTCAAGCTTCTTTGTCTCCTCCTCCCATGCTCATCTCCGGGACTTCTCCAGAGCCTCTCCCATCCTCTGGAACGCTCTACCTTAGCCTGTTGGCTATCTCCTACTTTGGCTGCCTTTAGGCAATCATCTCTTCAGGGAAGCCTATCACGCCTCCAACTAATCTTTTATTACTTCCATCACCTCATCCCCCACAGTTACAACCTTTTGTAACACTTGCCCAACCCTATTAGATTGTAAGCTCTTATGAGCAGGGCTCTCTTAACCCTCTGGCATTTTATTGTATCTGTATTGTCTCCCTTTTATATTGTAAAGTGCTGCACAAACAATTAGGCGCGGGGCACATAGCACATCAGAGCATGGAGCACATCAGGGCACAGGGCACATCAGGGCACAGGGCACATCAGGGCCCATAGCACATCAGGGCACAGGGCACATAGCACATCAGGGCCCATAGCACATCAGGGCACAGGGCACATAGCACATCAGGGCCCATAGCACATCAGGGCACAGGGCACATAGCACATCAGGGCCCATAGCACATCAGGGCATGGGGCACATAGCACATCAGGGCACATTGCACCACGGGGAACATAGCACATCAGGGCACAGGGCACATTGCACCACGGGGAACATAGCACATCAGGGCCCATAGCACATCAGGGCATGGGGCACATAGCACATCAGGGCACATTGCACCACGGGGAACATAGCACATCAGGGCACGTAGCACATCAGGGCACATGGCACATCAGGGCACGGGGAACATAGCACATCAGGGCATGTAGCACATCAGGGCACAGAGAACATGAGGGCACATAAGCACATGGGCATGGGGCGAACATCGGGGCACATTGTTTACCAGCCAGCATGCAGAGTAGCGCAGGCAGGAAGCGTGTGTAACAAGTTCAGTGTCTCATCATACGTCTCGCTTCGGCTGCTCCCCGCCCCCCGGTCGCCCCTCCTCTCTTCTCGTCCATCCCAGATGATGTCACAAGCAAATGGGGATGGACGAGAAGAGAGGAGGGGCCGCAGGGGGGGGGCACTGAACTTATTACACACGCTTCCTGCGCTACTCTGCATGCTGGCTAAATCTCGATCTAACCGCCAAGCACCAGCTGTCGGCGATGAAATCTCCCGATAGCCCCGATGGCCAGTCCTTCCCTGTTCAGACCAATTCTGATTGGCTTTTGTAGGTTTCAGATTGTATATGGAGCTTTCGTACTTTGACTTTGCTGGAATACATTGACACATTTATTCAATAAAATACCAAAACATTTTATTTGATCGTCACAATTGTTTATTTACAGAAAAAAATATAGCATGAGATCGGCTTATTCCTCCACGGAAATTTTGCAGACCACAATGGTTGGACAGCCTGAAGTAATGGTAGAGAAGACGTCCATTGGAGAATATGTTACGGATCCAATCTGTGTCCTTCAGAAAGAGAGAACACATTCCTAGCACACTGTCTCACCATGTTTAACAGGCACGTGTTGTCTGATGTCTGTAAAGGTTTCCCGCACTCTGAACACTCGAATGCACAACTTCTCTGGTATTAAAAGTTTTGCTTCCTCTGAACACGAGAAAATAAAGTTTGTGCATGTGAACTGTCAGATGTTTACGAAGATTTCCTTTGATAATGAAACATTTTGATAATGAGTACATAATCTTGTGTGAATTCTCTGGTCTTCCCCCCCCCCAAGGAAATACACTCTGTTTTTCCAAAAGTTTTGGGACGCCGGCCATACGTAAACTTTAATGGCATCCCAGTCTTAGTCCGTAGGGTTCCATCTTGAGTTGGCTCCGCCCTTTGCAGCTATAACAGCTTCAACTCTTCTGGGAAGGCCGTCCACAAGGTTTAGGAGGGTGTCTATGACCATTCTTCCAGAAGCGCATGTGTGAGGTCAGGCACTGATGTTGGATGAGAAGGCCTGGCTTGCAGTCTCCGCTCGAATTCATTCCAAAGTTTTATCGGATTGAGGTCAGAATGCTGACGCCTTAAGAGTTCCCTCCACTAGAACTAAGGGGCCAAGCCCAACCCCTGAAAAAACAAACAGAAAAAAAAACACATCATAATCCTCCCTCCATCAAATGATTTGGGTTGAGGTCAGGACTCTTCACAGGCCAGTCAAGTTCCTCCACCCCAAACTTTCTCCTCCATGTCTTTATGGACCTTGCTTTGTGCACTGGTGGGCAGTCATGTTGGGACAGGAAGGGGCCGTCCCCAAACTCTTCCCACAAAGTTGGGAGCATGAAATTGTCCAAAATGTCTTGGTATGCTGACGCCTTAAGAGTTCCCTTCACTGGAACTAAGGAGCCAAACCCAACCCCTGAGGAGCCAAGCCCACACCATAATCCCCCCTCCACCAAATGATTTGGACCAGTGCACAAAGCAAAGTCCATGAAGACATGGATGAGCGAGTTTGGGGTGGAGGGAACTTGACTGGCCTGCACAACCCAAATCATTTGGTGAAGGGGGGATTATGATGTGGGGTTTTTTTCAGGGGTTGGGCTTGGCCCCTTAGTTCCAGTGAAGGGAACATTAAAGCCCTGTACACACGATCGGTTTGTCCGATGAAAACAGACTGTTTTCATCGGACAAACCAATCGTGTGTGGGCCCCATCGGTTTGAATTTCCATCAGTGAAAAAAAATAGAACATGTTTTAAATTTTTCCTATGGATAAAAAAACAATAGAAAAATCCGATCGCCTGTATGGAACTCCATCGCAGAAAAATCCACGCATGCTCAGAATTAAGTCGACGCATGCTCGGAAGCATCGAACGTCATTTTTCCCGGCTCGTCGTAGTGTTTTACGTCACCGCGTTTGGACACGGTCGGATTTTTGACCGATGGTGTGTAGACAAGACTGATGAAAGTCAGGTTCATCGGATATCCGATGGAAAAATCGGATTAGATTCCATCAGATATCCGATCGTGTGTACGAGGCTTCAAAAGATCAGCATACCAAGACATTTCGTACAATTTGAAGCTCCAACTTTGTGTAAACAGTTTGGGAATGGCCCCTGTCCTGTTCCAACATGACTATCGGGTTGAGGTCAGGACTCTGTGCAGGCCAGTCAAGTTCCTCCACCCCAAACTTGCTCTTCCGTGTCTTTATGGACCTTGCTTTGTGCACTGGTCCAAATCATTTGGTGGAGGGGGGGGGGGATTATGGTGTGGGGTTGTTTTTCAGGGGTTTGGCTTGGCCCCTCCGTTCCAGTGAAGGACACACTTAGGGCGTCAGCAAATCAAGACATTTTGGACAATTTGAAGCTCCAACTTTGTGAGAACAGTTTGGGGATGGCCCCTTCCTGTTCCAACATAACTATAGGGTTGAGGTCAGGACTCTGTGCAGGCCGGTCAAGTTCCTCCTCCCAAACTCACTCATTCATGTCTTTATGGACCTTGCTTTGTGCACTGGTGGGCAGTCATGTTGGAACAGGAAGGGGCCATCCCCAAACTGTTTCCACAAAGTTGTGAGCTGATGCCTTAAGAGTTCCCTTCACTGGAACTAGGAGGCCAAGCCCAACCCTTAAAAAACAACCCCACACCATAATCCCCCCTCCACCAAATGATTTGGACCAGTGCAGAAAGCAAGGTCCATAAAGACATGGATGAGCGAGTTTGGGGTGGAGGAACTTGACTGGTCTGCAACAGTGCCAGTGCAACATTTCCCGCACTCTGAGGATAAAAAAAAGTTACACCTCTGTGTGAATTCTCTGGTGTTTAACAAAGTGTTGTTTTATAGTAAAACATTTCCCACACACTGAACATGAGAACGGACGCTCGCCAGTGTGAATTCTCTGGTGTATAAGAAGGTTTCCTTTCTCACTAAAACATCTCCCGCACTCAGAACATGCATAAGGACGCTCACCCGTGTGACTTCTCTGGTGCCTAAGAAGGTTGTCTTTCCCATTGAAACCTTTCCCGCACTCTGAACACACATAAGGACGCTCGCCTGTGTGAAGCCTCTGGTGCGAAATCAGCTTTTCTTTTCGCAAAAAACGTTTCCCACACTCTGAACACGAGAAGGGGAGTTCCCCCGTGTGCAATTTCTGGTGATAATTCAGGCTTATTTTGTGACTGAAAGATTCCCCGCACTCTGAACATGAATAAGGACGCTCACCTGTGTGAACTCTCTGGTGCGAAAGAAGTTTCGATTTTCGAGGGAAACGTTTCCCGCACTCTGAACATAGCAAAGGAAGCTCACCCTTGTGAATTTTCAGATGTTTACGGAGGTTTCCTTTGTTGGCGAAACCTTTTCCACACTCTGGGCAGGAGAAAGGACGCTCCTCTTTGTGATCTTCAAGATGTTTATGAAGGTCTTCTTTGCTGGTGAAACATTTCCCGCACTCTGAACACGAGAAAGAACGTTGGCTCTTGTGACCTTCTAGGTGTGTATGGATGTCTTCTTTGTTGGTGAAACATTTCCCACACTCTGAACATGAGAAAGTGCGTTCACACTTGTGATCTTCTAGATGTTTACCAAGGTCTTCTTTGTTGATGAAAGATTTCCCGCACTCTGAACATGAGAAAGTGCGTTCACACTTGTGATCTTCTAGATGTTTACCAAGGTCTTCTTTGTTGATGAAAGATTTCCCACACTCTGAACACGGCAAAGGACATCTTTCTGTGTGAATTCTCTGGTGTATAAGAAGGAATCCTATCTGAGTGAAGCCTCTCCCGCACTCTGGGCACAAATAGGGGCGCTCACTCTCGTGATTTCGCTTGTGTGCGAAAAGTGCCCTGTTCTCACTGAACGATTCCCCACACACTGAACATACAAATGATCGTTCGCCTGCGTAGACTTGGCTTGAAGACGATTTCTTGGGGGAAGGTGTAGCTGTTGAACTAACCGCACTGTGAGAATTCGGGCGAATATCTCGAGTAACAGAATTCAATTTATCAGAAGATTTCTTGGGTTTAGAGATTGATCTCTTCACATGGGAACGTGAGCGACGTATCTTTTTATTCGAAGGATTTGCTTTTGGAGCATCTTTTGTTTTATAATTCTGAGATGGAATACAACGTCTCTCCGATGTACTGCAGACATAATGTCCACCTACGGAAAATACATTTTTATTTGTGTGTATTAATAATTTTTTTACAATTTTTATTACATAATCATACTGTATATGGTGTTCTAGCAATCAAAAACACCTCCTCATTTGTTGGGAACATGACGTTATATTGAGGAATGGAGATGGACCTTTCATATGGCCTTCTCCATGTCTGTCTGTCCACCTGTAAGGTGATTAATGTGGCCAGTCTCTGGGTGGAGACCAAACCTGATCCAAGCCAGCCAAGCCTGCAATCTCAGTATCTCCTCCTCATTTGTTGGGAACATGCCGTTATATTGAGGAATTGAGATGGGCCTTTCATATGGTGTACAGTATCTCCTCCTCATTTGTTGGGAACATGACGTTATATTGAGGAATGGAGATGGACCTTTCATATGATGTACAGTATCTCCTCCTCATTTGTTGGGAACATGACGTTATATTGAGGAATGGAGATGGACCTTTCACATGGTGTACAATATCTCCTCCACATTTGTTGGGAACATTGATGAGAACTAGAGATTATTTTTTTAAATGGTGTACACTACCCACAGTACATTGGAGAGTGGAGGATAGTGGGGGAGATACATTGATGATGTTCTTACTGTCAGCAGTTAGGCTTCTTAGTCTTGCCTGTACAGGAGGATATGACGTGCTCTATTTTGAATAATGGTGGACAGACTGAACATAATTATAATTAAAGAAAGGTTTAAACTCTGGATGTTTAGGTAAACATAGACATAAATCTTTCCCCAACAATTGTTAAAACATACTTCATACTCATAGAAGTAAAATAAAAATGTGAACTGTAATATGCAAATACATACAATTAAAATTAAATTGTGAACTGATTCTGCATTTAGCGTTTATTACTTACTTGTGTCAATATAAAGCGAGGATTCCTCCTGTTCACTTTTCATATTTATCTCCCCCTCCTCCATAGACTGCTGATCTCCACTCAATAACATTTCTACTTCTTCTTCCTCTTTAATCTCAGATTTGATACTTTTAATCTCTTGGCCCTAAATTACAAAGATGAGAGAACACTGTTGTAATAATGAATAAGAAGATACATAGAAGAATGTTGCTTTTTCAGTTCTAGTTGCTCAGTCCCACCTACCTGATGATGGTGAGGGATGGTGTGACCCTCCTGTGTGGAATCCCGGGAATACAGAGGACGGGGACATCTCTCTGGTGGGTTCCCATTACTGGACCCATCTGTAGGAAACACACACACTGACTGAATACATTGTTTCTATGTGTTTATCAGATGATGGGGGATCTAGGTGGACCCTGCGTACTGCTCTCTCCTTTACAATATAGTCTCCTCTTACCCGGTGATGTGAGGGGCGGCTGATTCTCCATCATGACGTCCTTGTAGAGATCCTTGTGTCCTTCTAAATACTCCCACTCCTCCATGGAGAAATAGACAGTGACATCCTGACACCTTATAGGAACCTGACACACACAATGATACAGTCACCATCCAGACACATCCCTTGTCTGTTACTGGATAATGTCCCAGAATTCCCGGCACCGCTCACCTCTCCTGTCAGCAGATCGATGGTCTTCTTGGTGACTTCTAGGATCTTCTTGGCACTGGTTACCTCTGTTGTCAGACAGTGAAGTGGAGGCACTGTGATGGGTGATTGTTTGTTTAAAAAAAATTGTGTTGCTTTGTAATTTATTTACATTTTATTTTTTTTCTCAACTAAACTTTATTGCTATCACAAGTGGGATGAAAGGTTCTCTTTAGGAGATAAGGGGCCCATTGGTCTTCTACTGTCTCATCTGCACCCTGATGCTACTGATTGAGCACAGACTGTCCTTCATCAGCTTCCTTCCCAGCCATGGGAGGGCCATGGTTTGACAGTTCTGAATGGGGAAGTGCTAAGTGCTGAGTGCTGTTGAGTTCATACTCCCTTGGGAAGATCAGTGATTAGATGATCACTGATTTTCCATTGCTCTCTCCACCTGCCATAGAGGTCTTGGATAACCAGGCAAACCTGTGACATGGTGCGTGTGGGAGGGTCATGGATACATGTCTACTAAATGGTTCACAGTGGCTGGGAATGTCTATATTGTGAGCCCCGTCCTATTAATGTAACTGGACTGGCTCTGGATGTACTACAGTTGGATAAATGGCTCTATATTTAGGATGTATCTGGTCTATAAACCAGAGGCTCTGGATGAACAGTTGGATAAATGGTTCTATATTTATTATGTATCTGGTCTATAAACCAGAGGCTCTGAATGGACAGTTGGATAAATGGTTCTATATTTAGGATGTATCTAGTCTATAAACCAGAGGCTCTGGATGGACAGTTGGATAAATGGTTCTATATTTAGGATGTATCCGATCTATAAACCAGAGGCTCTGGATGGACAGTTGGATAAATGGTTCTATATTTAGGCTGTATCTGGTCTATAAACCAGAGGTTCTAGATGGACAGTTGGATAAATGGTTCTATATTTAGGATGTATCCGGTCTACAAACCAGAGGCTCTGGATGGACAGTTGGATAAATGGCTCTATATTTAGGATGTTTCTGGTCTACAAACCAGAGGCTCTGGATGGAGAGTTGGATAAATGGTTCTATATTTAGGATGTATCCGGTCTACAAACCAGAGGCTCTGGATGGACAGTTGGATAAATGGCTCTATATTTAGGATGTATCCGGTCTACAAACCAGAGGCTCTGGATGGACAGTTGGATAAATGGCTCTATATTTAGGATGTATCCGGTCTATAAACCAGAGGCTACGGATGGACAATTCGATGAATACAAGAGGACGGACATGACGGGAGGTTACTGGGTGTAAATATAAAATATTATCTTATTACCTCCTCTGCTGCTGGGTGCAGAAATCTCTCTCGCTCTATTTTCCTTCGACTCACCTCTGACCTGGAAATTCTTATTTATACACGACATCACTTCCTATCTTCATGTCACATCACTTCCTGTCTCTGCGTTCCACTGACGATACGTGAGATCCCCACCCTGTGGAGAAAATAGAAACAGCAGCCTACGTTTTCAGATACACAACCGATGCTTCTTGGTGCCCTCTTCAATTATGTTGCATATATAAAAGCCAAGCATTAAAAAAATAATAAAAATAATATGACTGTCTATTCAAATTTATAAACATGAATTAAACATTGCGACACCGCACAAAAAGCATATCCTTAAAGGACGTCACCTACATAAGTCCTCGGCACTTTAGATCAGGAAAACACATTTGTCTGAGGTGGCTATTTTAGGTTCTTTGTATGGCTTGTCAAAGGAAATGTGTGTTTTTGAGTTCCAACATTTATTTTTATGAATGCCTAAAGTACAACTAAAGGAAAAACCTTTTCTTTTTTTTGGATGGAGGGGAGAGGGATTAGAACCCCTATCAGTTTTTATTGCTGTCTGTGCCTCCATTAGAGAGGTTCATCCTCACTATTTACCATTATCATCGAAAGTGAAAGTACAGTGGAACCTCGGATTGCGAGTAACGCGGTTAACGAGCGTTTTGCAATAAGAGCACTGTATTTTTAAAAATCCTGACTCGGTTTGCAAGTGTTGTCTCGTAAAATGGGCAGGATTCAAGCCACAGCGGTGTGCTGTATCGCGTTTGGCCTGAGGTGGGGGGCGTCAGAGCCGAGTGGAGCCGAACAGCGCCGTTCGGAAATGCTTGGAAAGATTAGGAAATACTCCGTTCCTGAGCCTTTCCGAGGTTTGCCAAGGTCAACTGAGCTGTCCTCGGTCCTTTCCTTGTGTTTCCAAAGCTCCCTGGCGCCCACCCCCCCACCTCTGACCGCATGCGGTATTGCATGTCATTGAAGTAAATGCGGAACAAATTATTTTAGTTTTCATTGACTTCAATGGGGAAAATCGCTTTGATATGCGAGTACTTTGGATTACGAGCATTCTCCTGGAACGGAATATGCTCGTAATCCGAGGTTCCACTGTAAAAGAAAATCCCAAATTTTGGGTTGTCTCCAGAAAAGTAATAGAGGGGAAATCTTCCAATGGGGACACTAGTTGTGGTAAACCTGAGGGTCCCCAAGGGATTCATTTAAATTTGCAGGGATTTCCTCTCACTTTCTGTTTTGGCTATGGGAGAGGAAGTGAAGGGAAACCTCCTTAATGGGACTCAGATGGCAAAAAACAGGAATTATTACCCTCCCCTACTGTATCCAAAATTGTAAAGAAAAAAAATGCGTATAGTTCTACTTTTAGTTTTATAATAAAGAAAAAGAGTAATGCTCTCCCATATTTGCCAGCATTTCAAAAGCACTATTAAGGACCCCTTGGATAGTTTGAGATGTCACATAATTGGTGTCAGTGCGATAAACTAAGCCCCATCATTGGTGTCCGATATATAAAATAACTTCCATCATTGGTGTCCGTGATATAAAAAAAGCCCCATCATTGGTGTCCGATATATAAAATAACTCCCATCATTGGTGTCCGTGATATAAAATAAGCCCCATCATTGGTGTCCGTGATATAAAATAACTCCCATCATTGGTGTCCGTGATATAAAATAAGCCCCATCATTAGTGTCCGTGATATAAAATAACTCCCATCATTGGTGTCCGTGATATAAAATAAGCCCCATCATTAGTGTCCGTGATATAAAATAACTCCCATCATTGGTGTCCGTGATATAAAATAAGCCCCATCATTGGTGGTGTCCGTGATATAAAATAAGCCCCATCATTGGTGTCCGTTATATAAAATAAGCCCCATCATTGGTGTCAGTGATATAAAATAAGCCCCATCATTGGTGTCCGTGATATAAAATAAGCCCCATCATTGGTGTCCGTGATATAAAATAACTCCCATCATTGGTGTCCGTGATATAAAATAAGCCCCATCATTAGTGTCCGTGATATAAAATAACTCCTATCATTGGTGTCCGTGATATAAAATAAGCCCCATCATTGGTGGTGTCCGTGATATAAAATAAGCCCCATCATTGGTGTCCGTTATATAAAATAAGCCCCATCATTGGTGTCAGTGATATAAAATAAGCCCCATCATTGGTGTCCGTGATATAAAATAAGCCCCATCATTGGTGTCAGTAGGGTAAAGTAAGTCCCATCATTGGTGTCAGTAGGGTAAAGTAAGGCCAATCATTGGTGTCAGTGGGATAAAATAGGTCCTATCGTCCCAGTCCTGCATACCTCTGTTTATCGCACTCCCAGTAACAGAATGGGGTCCCGCAGAGCATCTCGGGTGTTTCCTCTCATTTAGATCTATGACCAGGTCATAGTTCTCCATGATGCTATCCTGCTCCCAGTTGCCATGGGAGATGGAACATTGCGCCGCCTACTACCGGAAGACTTGTCACCTTACCAGGTACCAGGTTACCAGGTACCACACTGGTTGCTTGGTAACCCATAGCAACTAAAATCCTTCACCTGTGTCCTTCACGTGACCTTTTTGTAGTGGTGCTACTTCATACCCCGTAGTGCAAATACACGTTTTGGAATACTTTAGACCCAACATGCATCCCTTAGAATAACTTCAGACCAGGCTCAGAACGATGAAAGCAACTTTACTGTAAGAATGCAGCACATAAGGAATAACATCTTTCCCTGATCCGATTCCTAAGAGAACATGGTGGCCCAGGCATACCTCCGTGAGGTAAGAGTCCATAATGGCCTTGTCCATGGCTTGGATGCTGTCCGTGATCCCCATCGCTACATTTACACTTACAAGTAAGTCTATGATCCACCTATATATATGTCCCGTTCAGTGTTGCCAACCATCCGTATTTTTACGGAAAGTTCGTAAAAACTGGCACTTTTTCCCCCCGTTCGTAAATGTCCGTGGTTGCGGGAATGTGCCAGTAAAAATAGCCGAGATCGGTTCAGCTTGGAACTGTGCAAGGAGATTGGAGGCAGGGGGTGATTGGAGGCAGGGGGTGATGGTGGCTGTGGTGGCACCGCAGAGGGGGATGGAGGCAGGGGGTGTTAGTGGCAGGGGGTGATTGGAGGCAGAAGGGGGGTTGGTGGCACCACAGAGGGGGATGGAGGCAGGAGACGATGGAGGCAGGGGGTGATTGGAGGCAGGGGCTGTTGGTGGCACCGCAAAGGGGGATGGAGGCAGGGGACGATGGAGGCAGCGGGTGATTGGAGGCAGGGGGCCTGGGGGAAATTGGAGGCAGAGGGAGATTGGAGGCAGGGGAGGATTGTGGCACCGCAAAGGGGGGTGAAGGCAGGGGGTGTTGGTGGCAGAGGGGGATGGAGGCAGGGGGTGATGTGACTAAAAAATTTGCCCTTATTATATCGAAAATAACAAAAACATTTTTTTACCTTAATATCTACCTTAAATCACATTGCTATTTGCCTGGCGTACTTGTTTGTAGCCTAAATACTGAAATTTGCACCTAAAAATGTAATTTAGTAACTTTGGCGAAATGCCAGTAAAAACGTGGCTGCGCCAGTAAATTTCGGGTGTCGTGCCAGTAAATTTCAATCTGGTACGTTGGCAACACTGGTCCCGTTATCCCTCTTTATTTAACAGTTGGGCCCGCCAAAGCCAAAAGCCAGAGAAACTGAGCCGATAACAATCTTTAGCCCTATTCCCAGCCTGGGCCGGCTACTGGAAACCCAACTGCACACACATTTCTAAACCTGCCTCCACGCTGACCTCATCACTAAGCAACCAATCGGGCTCCTGTGGGGGAATGAGTACACAGGAAGTCCCAGCTGAGGAAAGAAGTTCCTGCCCACCTGTTAGCCGATTGGTGGACAACCTGAGGAGATTTATCTGCTTTCACTAATCTACCTCACAAACTCTGAATGGAAGAGGTGGACAGCTGCTGAGGTAGAATGGTGAGTGTGTCAACTTAATCTCCTCAGTATGTCCACCAATCGGCTAACAGGTGGACGGGACCAATAAAGGAGAGAGGAGTATTTCTTGCGTTCCCTCGCTGGTAGCTGACTGTAAGTAAGTAATGGTTCTAGTTTTGTGTGTCCCAGCTCTGACCGGTACAGCAGGTGTACAGACCCGAGAACTCAGTGCATGGAATGTATAATTGGAACCTATCATAATAGGGATAGTCAATGTACAGACCCGGGAACTCAGCACAGGGATGGTGGGAACCCCCTCATAATGGGCGCAGCAGGTGTACAGACCCGGGAACTCAGCACAGGGATTATGGGAACCCCTCATAATGGGCACAGAAATTGTAGAGACCCGGGAACTTAGCACAGGGATGGTGGGAACCCCTCATAATGGGCACAGAAATTGTAGAGACCCGGGAACTTAGCACAGGGATGGTGGGAACCCCTCATAATGGGTACATAAGTTGTAGAGACCCGGGAACTCAGTGAATGGATAGTTGGAACCCATCATAATAGAGATAGCCAGTGTACAGACTGGAAACTTGGCTCAGGGAAGGTAGGAATCCTTCATAATGGGCACAGCAGATGTTCTGGCCCTGGAACTCAATGCAGGGATCATGGGCACCCATCATAATGGGCGCCGCAAGTGTTCAGACCCGGGAACTCAGCACAGGGATGGTGGGAACCCTTCATAATGGGCACAGCAGGTGTACAGACCCAGGAGCTCAGCACAGGGATGGTGGGAACCCCTCATAATGGACACAATGGGTGTAGAGACCTGGGAACTCAGCACAGGGATGGTGGAAATCTCTCATTAAGTTTGCTGCAGGAGTACAGACCTGGGAACTCAGTGAATGGATAGTTGGAACCCATCATAATAGAGATAGCCAGTGTACAGACTGGAAACTTAGCTCATAGAAGGTAAGAATCCTTCATAATGGGCACAGCAGATGTTCTGACCCTGGAACTTAATGCAGGGATCATGGGCACCCATCATAATGGGCACCGCAAGTGTTCAGACCCGGGAACTCAGCACAGGGATGGTGGAAACTCCTCATAATGGGCTCAGCAGGTGAACAGATCTGTGAACTTAGCACAGGAATGGAGGGAACCTCTCACAATGGGCACAGCTGGTATGCAGACCCAGAAATTCCATTCAGAGAACTTACCAATAGAGTCCCTGAGGAACAGAGGAACCGGTTGGGTGTATTAACCACTTCAGCCCCGGAAGAGTTGGCTGCTCAATGACCGGGCCTTTTTTTGGGATACGGCACTGGGTCGCTTTAACTGACAATTGCGCGGTCGTGCGACGTTGCACCCACACAAAATTGGCGTCCTTTTTTTCCCACAAATAGAGCTTTTTTTGGTGGTATTTGATCACCTCTGCGTTTTTAATTTTTTGCGCTATAAAATAGTGCGACAATTTTGAAAAAAAATGAAATATTTTTTTACTTTTTGCTGTAATAAATATCCACATATCCACATGCTCATACGCATTCTTATACATATTTTTGTTTAATAAAAATCGCAATAAGCATATATTGATTAATTGGCGCAAAAGTTATAGCGTCTACAAAATAGGGGATCGTTTTATGTCATTTTTTTTATTAATACATTTTTTATTAGTAATGGCGGTGATCTGTGATTTTGATCGTGACTGCGACATTATGACGGACACATCGGACACTTTTAACATTATTTTGGAACCATTGTCATTTATACAGCGATCAGTGCTATAAAAATGCACTGATAACTGTGTAAATGTCACTGGCAGGGAAGGGGTTAACACTAGGGGGTGATCAAGGGGTTAACTGTGTTCCCTAGTGTGTGTTCTAACTGTATAGGGGAGGGGACTGGCTATAGGAAAAGACAGATCGTGGTTCCTGGCTATTAGGAACTCACGATCTGCCTCTCTTCTCCTCTCAGAATAGGGATGTATGTGTTTACACACACACGCACACGTCCCTGTTCTGCCTTTCGTGCCCACGACTGCCGGTCACGAGAATCGGTACCCCCGTAGTGCATCAGGCGCGCGCCTGCTATCCCGCCTAAAGGAGCCGAACAGGTTCGAGATCACGGGATCGTGCCGACCCGCCGCAGTATAATAATGGCGGCTGGTCGGCAAGTGGTTAAAGTCAGTTTATCCAGATAAGTAAATCATTTTTTCCACCAATCATCTAAGAGTTCCTTTCCTAAAAAGAAGAAATCAGAGAACAGAGTATTGGAAAGTGCGGTGCGTTCTTGTTTATTAGAAAATCAGAATGAGTGATTAACAAACAATAAAAACAAATCTAGAATCTACATCAAATCTTCTATAACTGAAGAACATAATCTATAAAATGTAATAATTATTGGATGGACCAATGAGAAGTCGGCTTCTTCTGTAATAATGAACACAAGCTGATATCAACCAATAAGAAGTGTTGTCCATGCAGAGCTGTCTTTAATATTGATTGGACCCTGGGCAATAATTTTCTTGGGCCCTCCAAAATCCACTTATTAACTAATTTATGACTGGGGGCCAGGAGCAGATGCCCCTTTTGCCCTATGTCCATGTATTGTCATATCTGGCCATGCATTAGCACAGTTTAGTTGTATGGTGCGGTCTGTGTGAGTGCGGGACCGAGTCATCTCTGTATGTTTAGAGGATCATATTACTAGAATTCAATGGCAGAAGGTCTAGACCTACCAAAGTGTAAGTGAACAAATGTCAGAATATCAATGCCCCACGTTCACTGGTGTCTACGATCGTCTCCTTTCTGAATTTAACACTTTCTGCGCTCCTAACGCGTGTAAGCACGTTCACCTGTGTGACTTCTCTGGTGTGTAATAAGTTGTCCTTTCCGAATAAAACCTTTCCCGCACTCTGAACACAGATAGGGGCGCACACCCGTGTGACTTCTTTGATGTTTACGAAGGTCTCCTTGGTGACTGAAAGATTTCCCGCACTCTGAACATGAATAAGGACGCTCGCCCGTGTGAATTCTTTGGTGTAAAACAAGGTGTGCTTTCGTAATGAAACGTTTTCCGCACTCTGAACATGAATAGGGACGCTCACCTGTGTGGATTCTCTGGTGTGAAACAAGACTTTCTTTCATCGTGAAACATTTCCCACACTCTGAACATGAAAAGGGACGCTCACCAGTGTGAGTTCTCTGGTGTATAAGAAGGCTTCCTTTATCGGCAAAACATTTCCCGCACTCTGAACACAGAAAGGGACGTTCACCCGTGTGACTTCTCTGATGTTTACTGAGGTCTCCTTTGTGAACAAAACATTTCTCGCACTCCGAACACGAGTAAGGACGCTCACCTGTGTGAATTCTCTGGTGTATAACAAGTTGTCCATTCGTAACAAAACGTTTCCCGCACTCGGAACATGAATAAGGACGTTCTCCCGTGTGAGTTCTCTGGTGTGTAATAAGGTGACTTTTTATGACAAAACATTTCCCGCAGTCTGAACATGAATAAGGACGCTCACCTGTGTGATATCTCTGGTGTGTATCAACTTGGCCTTTCGTACTGAAACATTTCCCGCACTCTGAACATGAATAGGGACGCTCACCCGTGTGGGTTCTCTCATGGATAAGTAGTAATGAGTTTTTTTTTAAAGATTTCCCACACACTGAACATGACAATGAACGCTTTTCTTTATAGCTTATAGAAGATCCATTGGGAATAGATGGATCTATTATAGGAACTGTACTGGGAGGTCCGAGAGTCTTCATATGTGATCCGTCAGAAGATTCCTCAGAGGTGTTCCGCACATAGTGTCCACCTATTGGAAAGTAATTTAACAATCAATGATATAAGTATTTTCCAAACTTTGCATTTAGGCATCATATACACTGCGTAATATTGTTTGTGCATTGATGACAATGTTACTGTGAGAATGGAGATGGACCTTTCTCCTCATTTCTTGGAAAACCGACAACATACTAAAGAATTGAGATGGACCTTTATGGTGTACAGTATCTCCTCCTCATTTGTTGGGAACATGACGTTATATTGAGGAGTGGAGATGGACCTTTCATATGGCCTTCTCCATGCCTGTCTGTCCACCTGCAAGGTGATTAATGTGGCCAGTCTTTGGGTGGAGACCAAACCTGATTTAAACCAGACAAGCCTGCAATCTCAGTATCTCCTCCTCATTTGTTGGGAACATGACGTTATATTGAGGAATGGAGATGGACCTTTCATATGATGTACAGTATCTCCTCCTCATTTGTTGGGAACATGACGTTATACTGAGGAATGGAGATGGACCTTTCATATGGCCTTCTCCGTGTCTGTCTGTCCACCTGCAAGGTGATTAATGTGGCCAGTCTCTGGGTGGAGACCAAACCTGATTTAAGCCAGAAAAGCCTGCAATCTCAGTATCTCCTGCTCATTTGTTGGGAACATGACATTATATTGAGGAATGGAGATGGACCTTTCATATGGTGTACAGTATCTCCTCCTCATTTGTCCAACCTAGTAGGCCTGGAGGTCTTTCTGGACAGGCAAATACCTGAGAGATATAAAGAAGAGTAACAGTATCTGAGGGTATAATTCTCCTGAGTATAAGTTTGTCTGGGGTACAACTTCTGAAATCAAGTCCCCATTCCATCAATGGCCAGGGAAATTAGCTGGTACAGAAAGAAGAAGGGCCTGTGGGGAGCAACAGGAGCGTGTCTCATGCTTATAATAGGGTTATATGGGGGTTGCTTACAACTTTTATGTTTCCCAGTGTTCCGAACTGCTGTAGGAGGCAGTATAACCTCACTGTTTCTGATCTGTATCCTTCAATGTAAGAGAAAAGCATACCTTTTTCTCAAATTAAGCAACCTTGTTAATACATACTTTACAGTTATAGACGTAAAATGAAATTGTGAACCGTTTTAGCATTTAGTGAGTATTACTTACTTAGATCTATATAGAGAGAAGATTCCTCCTGTTTAATTTTCATATTCATCTCCCCCTCCTCCATAGACTGCTGATCTCCACTCACCAACCTCTCTTCTTCCTCTTTAATCTCGGCTTTGATGTCTTTTAGTTCTTCACCCTAAACCCCAAAGATGACAGAATATATGCGAAAAATTAAACAATAAATTAAATAGAACATCCTCTCATAGCCTTCGAATTCTGTTCTAGTTGCTCAGTCCCACCTACCTGATGATGGTGAGGGATGGTGGGATCTTCCTGTGTGGAATCCCGGGAATACAGAGGACGGGGACATCTCTCTGGGTACCCATTACTGGATCCATCTGTAGGAAACACACACACTGACTGAATACATTGTTTCTATGTGTTTATCAGATGATGGGGGATCTAGGTGGAGCCTCAGTACTGCTCTCTCCTTTACAATAAAGTCTCCTCTTACCCGGTGATGTGAGGGGCGGCTGATTCTCCATCATGACGTCCTTGTAGAGATCCTTGTGTCCTTCTAAATACTCCCACTCCTCCATGGAGAAATAGACAGTGACATCCTGACACCTTATAGGAACCTGACACACACAATGATACAGTCACCATCCAGACCCATCCCTTGTCTGTTACTGGATAATGTCCCAGAATTCCCGGCACCGCTCACCTCTCCTGATAGCAGATCAATGATCTTGTTGGAAATTTCTTGAATCTTTTAATTTTTTCTTTTGAGTTTCAGGGAGTGAGGTGGAGGCACTGTAATGGTTACATGGTTTCCAGACTTCACCAAAGGAAAAATCTACATTAAAAGAGCAATAATAATATCATGTGACCTCCCAGAATCCTCCTCACCCCTCCGGTCAGGTCAGTGTTTTATTAACCACTTAAGCCCCGGACCATTTAGCTGGCCAAAGACGAGCAATTTTTGTGGTCGTGGCTACCAAATAAAATTGGCGTCCTTATTTTCCCACAAATAGATATTTATTTTGGTGGTATTTGATTACCTCTGCGTTTTTTATTTTTTGTGCTATAATAAATATCCCCCAAAAATCTATAAAAAAAAATAAAAATGTCCACATTTTAGGCCCATGCATATTCTTCTACATATTTGTGGTAATTTTTTTTTGCAATAAGCGTTTATTGATTGGTTTGCGCAAAAGTTATAGCGTCTACAAAATAGGGGATAGTTTTATGTTTGAATTTGCATACATCTGAAGGTCCCTGAATGAAGTTGAAAATTGTCCCTAACTTCGACCCAACTTTATACCAAGCTTCCAATAATAAAGGAATGTAAGTAATGGAATTTGTTCATACTCCTCAAGATGAGCATGCCAGATGATTCCAGATTGGGTGTATACAGCAGATTGTCTAGCAGTGGGAGTAAAAGTATCTATCATTCAGATGTATGGAGAATGGATAAATGGTTCTATATTTAGGATGTATATTGTCTATAAACTAGAGGCTCTGGATGGACAGTTGGATAAATGGTTCTCGGGACCGATACCAAGCATTTGCCTGAGTACTTGTACTCGGGCAAATGCTCCCGATGCTTCACCCGATACTTGTACTGTCAGGGGTGATCAGTGCATGGGGAAGTTACAGGCACCAATCACCGCTATATAGTGTATTCCCGCCGTGTATTCCCGCCATGTATTCCTCCGTGTATTCCTCCGTGTATCCCGCCATGTTTCTCTCCCCTTCCGTGCTCCTCCTCCACCCCCTGAAACTGTCAGGACGGAGAGCGGGGTAGGAGCCGGTAAATCCAGCTCCTTACTGCTCCGAATGGACAGAGTCAGTGATTACATCCATTCACAAAACTGAAACATCGTAAACTGTGATTACAATGTTTCAGTTTATGAATGAAGAGAAGAAGCCATCTTCACTCCATTAATTTTCAGCGCAGCTGATGCTGCTGAGAAAGGGACTGGGGAACATGTGTCCCTAGTCCCTTTCTCTGTCTCAAATGGGAGATGTCAGAGGTCTGTTAAGACCCCTGATATCTCACCAAAGCCCCCCAACAGGGCTGAAAAAAAATTATTGTAGAAAAAAATAAAAGAAAAAACACACTGACACGCCCCCCCCCCCCCCCCCTTAAAAAAAAGAAAACATTATAAATAAATAAAAAAATTGTAAAACATTTAAAAAAAATTGTTAAAGATAAAAAAAAAACTACTGACACATGTGCTGCTGTCACATGAGATTAAAAAAAAGCATCGGTATTCGGTATCGGCGAAAAAAAAGTATCGGTACTTGTATTTGGTCTTAAAAAAGTGGTATCGGGACAACCCTAATATTTAGGATGTATCCGTCTTCAAACCAGAGGTTCTGGATGGACAGTTGGATAAATGGGTCTATATTTAGGATGTATCTGGTCTATAAACCAGAGGCTCTGGATGGACAGTTGGATAAATGGTTCTATATTTAGGGTGTATCCGGTCTATAAACCAGAGGCTCTGGATGGACAGTTGGATAAATGGTTCTATATTTAGGATGTATCTGGTCTATAAACCAGAGGCTCTGGATGGGCCTTTGAATAAATGGAAGCCAATGGGAGCTTACTGGGTGTAAATATATAATAATATCTTATTACCTCCTCTACTGTCAGTTGCAGGAATATCTCCCTCTACATCCTCCCATCGCACCTCTTGCTCGGATTTGCCTATTTATAGATGAAATCACTTCCTGTCTCTGCGTTCCAATGACGATAAGTAAGATCACCACCCTGTGGAGAAAATACAAACTGCAGCGGGCGTTTTTAAATACTATGGACAGCTGCTTCTTGGAGCGTTCTTTTGTTTTGCTGTGTATATGGGGGGGGGGGACAACTACCGTCCAGTGGTGGACTGTTTCTGGCATCCTCACGGCTAGAACAGGTCTATAGGGTTGATGACTTCAGGAACAGTCCACCGCACAAGACCAATAGACCACAGGAGGTGCAGGAGCCACAGGGATCGATCTTGTGCGGGGAGGATCGGGTAAATATATGTTCATTCTCCAATACCCTAGACCAGAGGTTTCCAAACTGTCTAAACAAAAGGTCAGTTTACTGTCCTTCAGGCTTTAGGGGGGCTGGACTGTGGCCATTGGGAGCAGAAGGTGTCTTGGTGGCAGTGGAAGAAAACAATCTTTGGTTTCAGTGGCAGGATTAGGGACCCACCGTTGGTATCAGTGTGAGAAATAGTGACCCACCATTGGTATTAGTGGGAGGAATAGTGTCCCACCATTGGTATCAGTTGGAAGAATAGTGTCCCATCATGGGTATCAGTGTAAGAAATTGTGACCAATCATTTGTATCAGTGTGAGAAATAGTGACCCATCATTTGTATCAGTGTGTGAAATAGTGACCCATCATTTGTATCAGTGTGAGAAATAGTGACCCATCATTTGTATCAGTGTGTGAAATAGTGACCCAACATTGGTATGGGTGTGAGAAATAGTGACCCACCATTGGTATCGGTGTGAGAAATAGTGACCCACCATTGGTATCAGTGTGAGAAATAGTGACCCACCATTGGTATCAGTGTGAGAAATAGTGACCCACCATTGGTATCAGTGTGAGAAATAGTGACCCACCATTGGTATCAGTGTGAGAAATATTCCCCCATTGTTTGCGTCATTGGGAGGAATAGTACTGGCGGGATGAAGCCAAGCAAAGGGCCACCGTTTGGAGACCACTGTCCTAGACACAAATGAGCAGTTGACCCAGCAGTGCAGACACAATCCCTCTGCATTGGATTTTATTTATTTTGACTGGAGTTGGGCTTTAAGCCTGATCTGTGCCCCAGGTTGACCAATCTCCTCCATTAGATGGTGAATATGAACGTTGACCATGGCTCCCATTACCCAAACCTCATTACATCACAGGCACAGAAGGTGGACAGTAACAGTGGGCTTAATCTGAACATTTTAATGCTCTCAATAAACGATTGTAATCTCATCTTCAGAGTTGTATCATTCCGGACACCGGGCACTCCTCCTTTCCCATTCAAGTGCTGGTTTGCGGAAACTACGGTGTACTAGTAAGGTACAAGCTCAAACCTCCAAAGGGTGTCCAACCACAACCACTCACCCACAGAACCACTTATTACCTGCCCTTATAATTAGTCCGGCGCAGTCTCTAGCTTTAACCACTTCAGCCCCGAACCATTAGGCTGCCCAAAGACCAGAGCACTTTTTGCGATTCGGCACTGCGTCGCTTTAACTGATAATTGCGCGGTCGTGCGTCGTGGCTCCCAAACAAAATTGACGTCCTTTTTTTTCCCCCACAAATAGAGCTTTCTTCTGGTGGTATTTGATCACCTCTGCGTTTATTTTTTGCGCTATAAACAAAAATAGAGCGACAATTTAAAAAAAAAAAAGCAATATTTTTTACCTTTTGCTATAATAAATATCCCCAAAAAAATATATAAAAAAAAACATATTTTTTCTCAGTTTAGGCCGATACGTATTCTTCTACATATTTTTGGTAAAAAAAATCGCAAAAAGCGTTTGGTTTGCGCAAACGTTTCAGCGTCTACAAAATAGGGGATAGTTTTATGTAATTTTTATTAATATTGTTTTATACTAGTAATGGCGGAGATCTGCGATTTTGTATCGTGACTGCGACATTATGGCGGACACTTTTGACGCTATTTTGGGACCATTGTAATTTTTACAGCGATCAGTGCTATAAAAATGCACTGATTACTGTGAAAATTACACTGCCAGTGAAGGGGTTAACCTGTAGGGGGCGCTGAAGGGGTTAAGTGTGCCCCAAGGAAGTGATTCTTACTGTGTGGGGGTGTGGCTTGGCGTGTGACATCACTGATCATCGTTTCTTTATGACAGGGAACAGACGATCAGTGACACTCTCACTAGGTAGAACGGGGAAAGGTTTGTTTACACTTACCTCTCTCCTTCAGCTCTGTGACCTGATCACGGGACACCGGCGGCGATCGGGTCCGCAGGTCCCGCTGGCGCGGTCACGGAGCTCAGGACCGGGTCGTGAGCGTGCTGCCCACGGCTGGGCTCGTAAAGGCGATGTACCTCTACGTGCTTATGCCCAGCCGACGTATATCAGCGTTAGGCGATCCTCAGTTTTGCAGGCATCTCCTTGTTTAGATGTGACCGGCTGTGATTGGACACAGCCGATCACATGGTTAAAAAGCAGCGGCTCTTTACAGAGACAGGGGGGCGCGCCGCACGGCCGTGATCGTCGTGCCGCACAGCCGTGATCACTGCACATGCGCGCCCCCTGCGAGAGCGGTCGTTCTGGGAAGCTGTCATATGACGTCCACCCAGAACGAGAGACACACCGACCCGCCGTCATTTGACGGTGAGCGGGTGGTAAGTGGTTAATGTGAGATCTGGGGGTCACAAAGATTTCACATTAACACTTAAATGTAATAAAAATAAATAAATACATGTATTTGGAAAATAAATAAATACATTTTTTCCCTTTTAAGAGCATTGGGCGGAAGTGACATTTGATGTCGCTTCCGTCATCCAATGGTATGGAGCCGAGCGGGGGCCATCATTCCTTCACTTGACATCCAGTCTCACAGGGGAGAGGAGCCGATCGTCTCCACTGCTACCGACGGCTTCGGTAAGTGGCAGAGACGACCAGGACGTGGTGGGGGCACCTCTCCCGACGTCGATAAGTCATCTTGTGGCGAATCCGTCGCAGAGACCAGTTTTATCTGCTTAAGAGGATACCGGGTGACGTAATTGATGCAATACTAGACAATAAATTAAACTATATAACTATTCTTTCCGAAAGATGGCTACGGATTCCTTCTATCTATTGCATATATGTATTAACTTGTCTATCCCTATAATTAGCTAATCTATTAAGACTCTGATAAGCACAATGATAAAAGGTTATCTGTGAAAATAAACACACTACTTGGTAAAACAATATCTTTCATTTATTTCCCAAGAAAATAGGAATATGCTAACATTGAAACATTAACGTAAAATATACAGAGCATATAACGACCGAACATCACACATACTTGTCACAATTCTCTAGACCACAGGTGTCAAATACAAAGCCCGCGGGCCGAATCCGGCCCTCCAGGCCATTTTATGTGGCCCTCGCACGTCTCCTGCAGCTGCAGGAGAGCTCCAGCCCTCCTCTGGTCCTCCTCCAGACCACCACTTTCTGCTTTCAAGCAATGCATACAGCTTCTTCCCAGCAGCAGCATAAGGAAAGGGGGGTGCACTGTGATGTAAGGGAGAGTGGGGGACTCAACTTCTGATGGTGGGGTGGCTCTTGACATCTAATGTAAGGGGAGGAGATGCGCGGGACATCTAATTGTACAGATACAACCGGCCCTTTGGAGGACAATCATAATGCTGATGCGGCCCACAATTAAATTGAGTTTGACACCCCTGCTCTAGACATAGTCTCAACGGCTGGGCTCAAGATGGCAAAAGAGGGCCAGAGCCAGGATCCAAAAGAAGAAGAGCTTTTTCTCCTCTCTGTGCCCTTTTTACCCATACATTCACACCCAATCGTAACCACCCCCACTTGCCTCCTGTCCAATAAGATATTGCCAAGAGGTAGTCCTTCTCAATTGATTATATTACTGTCCGTCTTGCTGTATTGGCCTCTAGGGGCAGCATTGTCCATGTATCATCTCCCAGATGCTTGTTGATCTTTTGATCTTTGCAATCAATCATCCTGGCAGCCATTGCTCTCTTTAAAGCTTGCTTGCAAAGTGGCAATAACTGATTTTTATCTTATCGTCCTAGCCGGACAGGAGCAAGGCCCCTTGGTTCTACACAGTTGTAGGCTTAACTGGCTACATTCCAACTTGGGGGCCACCTGCCTGTATCCTCCAGGGAGTGAAATACCAGAACAATGATATTAAACCACATTGCCTTCCAACACCGGGGGTTATGGCAGCTCCACGTCAAAGTGCCAAAGTATTACAATGGCGGATGGTCGTTGAGTGGTACCCAAAACGGGTATTATATATGGCGTGGTTTTGCACTAAAATTTATTTTATGATATTTTTTTCTGGAAAATATGCGTTTAATACACAGTTGAGCAAATACAACTTAAAACAAAAATTTGCAACTATCACTTTTTTATTCTACAGGGCCTCTGCTTTCAGAAGATATGTAATGTTCTGGGAGTCCAAGTAATTTTATTGCCAAAAATAAAGATTTTCACATTTAAAAAAAAAATGCTCTGGAACCGAACTGGATAAAATAAAATAGAATAAAAAAAATTTGCCCCGCCCCCCAAAAAAACAGTCTGAAGCAGCAATAAATTTTATTAGCCCGTGTGAGTTTTCTGGTGTGCAACAAGTGATTTTTTGTAGCCAAAACTTTTCCCGCACTCTGAACACGAAAAAGGACGCTCACCGGTGTGACTTCTTTGGTGGTTGACAAGGTCTCCTTTTTGAAGGAAAGATTTCCTGCACTCTGAACAAGAAAAGGGACGATCGCCCGTGTGAATCCTTTGATGTGTAACAAGTGAACTTTTCCAAAGGAAACATTTCCCGCACTCTGAGCACGAATAAGGACGCTCACCTGTGTGAATTCTCTGGTGTTTAACAAGGTTTCCTTTCTGTATGAAAGATTTTCCGCACTCTGCACATGAATAAAGACGATCGCCTGTGTGACTTTTCTGATGTGTAAGAAAGTGTCCTTTCTGAATGAAACATTTCCCGCACTCTGAACATGAGTAGGGGCGCTCGCCTGTATGACTTTTCTGGTGTGTAAGAAATACTTTTTTCTGAGTAAAACTTTTCCCACACTCTGAACAGGAAAAGGGACGTTCACCAGTGTGTATTCTCTGATGTTTCAGGAGGCCTTGTTTCTCAATGAAACATTTTCCGCACTCTGTACATGAATAAGGACGTTCACCTGTGTGAGTTCTCTGGTGACTAACAAGTCTACTTCTTAGGATAAAACCTTTCCCGCACTCTGAACATGAATAAGGACTTTCACCTGTGTGAATCTTTTGGTGTCTAACAAGTACATTTTTGAGAACAAAGAATTTCCCGCACTTTAAACATGAATAGGGACGTTCGCCTGTGTGAGTTTTCTGATGTATAAGAAGTCCTGATTTCTCAGGAAAACATTTCCCGCACTCTGAACATGAATAAGGACGCTCACCTGTGTGAATTCTCTGGTGCTTACGTAGGTTTGCTTTCTGATTGAAACGTTTCCCACACTCTGGACACAAATAAGGTCGTTCTCCTGTGTGACTTCTCTGGTGTACAAGAAGTATTTTCTTCTCAGTGAAACATTTCCCGCACTCTATACACGGGTAGGGACGCTCACCCGTGTGACATCTCTGGTGTTTAAGAAGGTCTCCTTTCTGAATGAAAGATTTACCGCACTCTGAACATGCATAGGGACGCTCACCCGTGTGACTTCTCTGGTGTATTAGAAGTTTTCCTTTCTCAATGAAACATTTCCCGCACTCTGAACATGCAAAAGGACGCTCACCCGTGTGACTTCTCTGGTGTATAAGAAGTTTTCCCTTCTCAATGAAACATTTCCCACACTCTGAACATGAGAAAGGACGCTCACCCGTGTGACGTCTCTGGTGCGTTAGAAAGTGCCATTTCCGACTGAAGCATTTGCCGCACTCTGAACATGAAAAGGGACGCTCACCCAAGTGACATCTCTGGTGTTTCAGGAGGTCTCCTTTCTGAATGAAACCTTTCCCGCACTCGGAGCATGAATAGGGATGGGGTTTCTCGTGTAGAAGAAGTTCCCTGTTTTCATTGAATGATTTCCCACACAATGAAAACGATTGCTCTCCTTCATTGCTAAGCAAAGTTTCCATGGGATTAGATGGATCTGTTGATCTCTCTATACTCTGAGATCTTAGATTTATATCTGGGGTAACAGTTTGTAGTCCATCAGAAGATTCCTCAGGATTAGAGGGATCCATTGATCCCCCCAATTGGGAAGGTCTGGGATGTATATTTAGAGTAACGGGATTTCCTCCTGGAGAAGATTTTGTGATGTCATCATCTTCTGCACTATGACCTGGAGAGAGAAAATCAAATGTCCATCAGAGATATTCCCCCACATCGCCCCCAAGTGTTGGAAAACGATATTAAGATGTTTCACATTTTCTGAATGCTTTGAATTCAAAGTCGTATTTGTTGGTTTGATCTGCAGAGACATCTCCTACATCAGTGCGTCTCAACCTCGGTCCTCAAGAACCCCCAACAGGCCATGTTTTGGGAATTTCTCTAAAGCCCTCGTACACACGATCTGATTTTCCCACAGGAAAAGTGTGACGGCAGGCTGTTGTCGGAAAATCCGACCGTTTGTACGCTCCATTGGACAATTGTTGTCGGAATTTCCAAAGCATGCCCGGAAGCAATGCTCACCATAACACAACATTAGCAGAAGTTGGCCAATGGGTGGCGCTAAAGAGCTGAAAAATCACGTTGTTTCGTGTTAGTCGGCCGACAATTGTTTGCCGTTTTCGTATGCAAGACAAGTTCACGGCCAACGCCCTTTGGACAAAAGTCCTACGCTTTGTCCGATGGAAATCTGATTGTGTGTACCAGGCTTATGCCACGTACACACGATCGGATTTTCCGTCGGAAAAACCTTGGATGGTTTTTCCAATGGAATTGCGCTCAAGCTTGGCTTGCATACACACGGTCACACAAAAGTTCTCGAACTTTCGTCCATCAAGAACGTGGTGATGTACAACACTACGACAAGCCGAGAAAATTAAGTTAAATGCTTCCGAGCATGCGTCGGAATTTTCTGCGTCGGAATTGCTACAGACGATCGGATTTTCCGATATGAATTTTTTCCGTCTGAAAATTTGAGAACCTGCTCTCAGTCTTTTGTTAGCTGAAATTCCAACAGCGAAAGTCAGATAAAGCATACACACGGTCGGAATTTCTGTTCAAAAGCTCACATCAAACTTTTGCTGTCGGAATTTCCGATCGCATGTACGGGGCATAAAGAGAAAAAAGCTGTCTAAAATACCAAGCCATTGACTGTAGTTTAAAGTAAAACCTGCAAAGATAGCCTGTTGGGGGGTACTTGAGGACTAAGCAGTGGCGGTGCGTCCATAAAAGGGCGCACGGGCGCCGCCCCCTCTCTCCGACCACCTCTCACTATAGATAGATTCATGCATTGCAGACACAAATAGTCTCACAACAACATGACAGAGATCACTGCTCCCGATGACAGGGAGCAGTAGATCCCTGTCATGTTGCTAGGCAGAACAGGGAAATGTCTTGTTTACACTGCTCTCCGTGACATGATCACGGGACACCGGCGGACATTGAGTCCGCGAGAACCACGGGCATGGCCCCGCAGTACACGCACGCCCACTAGCCTACGAATTAAAGGGGACGTACAGGTACACCCATTTGCCCTCTGCTGCCATTCTGCCGATGTATATAGGCGCGCAGCAGTCGGCAAGTGCTTACGAACATTTTTACACAAAGAAAGATGTAGGTTTCATTCAGTAGAAGACAATTATCACCTGAAGACATTAGCAACATTTTTTTTTAATATCCTGTTACCTGAAGGTAGCATCATATAACCCATGGTTAAAATTAAGTCCTGTGTCCTGTACTGTAGGATTAAGAAATGGACCTTCCTACAACTCATTTATTGGAAACATGACAATGGGATGTTACAGGAATGAAGATGGACCTTTCATATGATGTACAGTATCTCCTCCTCATTTGTTGGGAACATGACGTTATATTGAGGAATGGAGATGGACCTTTCATATGGTGTACAGTATCTCCTCCTCATTTGTTGGGAACATGACGTTATATTGAGGAATGGAGATGGACCTTTCATATGGCCTTCTCCATGTCTGTCTGTCCACCTGCAAGGTGATTAATGTGGCCAGTCTCTGGGAGACCAAACCTGATTTAAGCCAGCCAAGCCTGCAATCTCAGTATCTCCTCCTCATTTGTTGGGAACATGACGTTATATAATATATGAAGAAGTAAAATAAAATTAAAATATGAATTCTCTCTGCATTTAATGTTAATTACTTACTTGTGTCCACAGACTGATGATCTCCACTCACCAACGTTTCTTCTTCTTCCTCTTTAATCTTAACTTTGATGTCTTTCAGTTCTTCACCCTAAACCCCAAAGACGATAAAATATAACATCTGGAAACATTACTGCAAATAACAAGAGATTACATAGAAAAATAGCCTACTATAGTTTAGAATAATTTTGAGTTCTAGTTGCTCAGCCCCACATACCTCATGACGGTGAGGGATGGTGTTATCTTCCTGTGTGGAATCCCGGGAATACAGAGGACCTCCCTCCTCCATAGACTGCTGATCTCCCTTTATCAATGTCCCTTCCTCTTCTACTTTAACTTCAACTTTTATGCCTTTCAATTCTTCATCCTGAACCCCAAAGTGAATAGCAATCATTTATGAAAAAGTGAAAGGAGGAATAGCATTTTTTTAGTTAGAATACTTTTTATATGCAGTTTCTTAGTCCCATCTACCTGATGATGGTGGGGGATGGTGTGATATTCCTGTGTGGAATCCCGGGAATACAGAGAACGAGGACATCTCTCTGGTGGGTTCCCATTACTGGATCCATCTGTAGGAAACACACACACTGACTGAATACATTGTTTCTATGTGTTTATCAGATGATGGGGGATCTAGGTGGAGCCTCCGTACTGCTCTCTCCTTTACAATAAAGTCTCCTCTTACCCGGTGATGTGAGGGGCGGCTGATTCTCCATCATGACGTCCTTGTAGAGATCCTTGTGTCCTTCTAAATACTCCCACTCCTCCATGGAGAAATAGACAGTGACATCCTGACACCTTATAGGAACCTGACACACACAATGATACAGTCACCATCCAGACACATCCCTTGTCTGTTACTGGATAATGTCCCAGAATTCCCGTATTTGGGGAGCTAAAACCAGGTGCTGCCAAATATCGTATAATTATTATCTGAGCTGTTCACCGGTTCCCCTTCTGGTATGGACTAAAACACATAGTTTGGTATTTAGAAATGTAGGTGGGTGATTTTATTAATAGAGATAAGAGTGCCGTCATGTGACCTCCCAGAATCCTACTCGCCTCTCCCGAGAGGTTTGTGTTTTATTAATAGGGATAAGATTGATGTGACTGGCTCCGTGTTCTCTGTACAGCACGACGGTACCTGCCAGATCTATATACAGGAATACATTTTGTTTTATTTATTAAGATCTTATAAGTGTGTATCATCTGTTGGAGATAAAAGATGTCACCGTGACTACGGAGAAAGAGGATGGACCTGACGGGGGGGGGGGGGGGGTTACTGGGTGTAAATATAAAATAATATCTTATTACCTCCTCTGCTGCCAGTTCCAGTAATGTCTCCTCTCGACTTCCTCCTGACTCACCTCTCACCCGGAACTTCCTATTTATATGTGACACCACTTCCTATTTTTTTTTCCTGTGTTCCATCGGACTAGGCAATCTGTCCTATTTCATAACAGAAGTGATGTTCCATCATGGCCATCTTGGTACACCCTACACTCGGCCACACTAAAGCATCGTACACACGATCCAATTTTCCGCGGACAAAGCGTAGGACTTTTGTCTGAAGGGTGTTGGCCGTGAACTTGTCTTGCATACAGATGGCAGAGAATTTTCGACCAACAAACACGAACGTAGTGACGTATTAGATGTAGTACTAGACTACAAAAGAGGACATTCAATTGTCAGGCTCCTCCCTTTGGGGCTCCTTCTGCTAATCCTGTGTTAGTAGAAGTTTGGTCGGTGTTGATTTGAGCTTTTCAGTTCATTTCTGAACGGTCAACCAGCCATGTCGCATATTCCGAGGAGAGAACGTGCTATTATTGGGCTTGGAGTTATTGCTTTGACCCAAGTCCGGTCCAGGAGGAGGAGTTCTTGGACCAAAGATTGGTTGCTTAATCCTGACCAATTTTGTCATATGCCTTTGCTGCCTAAAATGTGTGTAGGTACCCTGCCAGCAGGAGAATAATCCTGATGATTTTAGGAATTATCTCCGGATGACGGACTCCTGCTTTCACCGTCTCGTGGCATTGTTGTCCCCCTATATTAGAAAGCAGGACACATGCATGAGGTTTGCCATTACTCCTGAGCAAAGGCTCATAGCCACCTTGCGGTACTTGGCAACTGGGAGAAGTCTCCAGGACCTCAAGTTTACCACTGGGATCTCCCCTTAGGCTCTGGGACTCATTATTCCAGAGACCTGTTCTGCCATTTTTCAAGTAAAAAAAAGATGCTAAGTCAACCGATACAACTACTCTGTCTGCTGACTCTACAAAACCCATACACAGTATACCTATTTTGTGGTCATATTTCTCGATGAATTCACCAAAGCATGTAGTGCAAGGGCCTGCCTGTTTACCTTCAAATTGTACTGTTGAATGTTTTTGTCCCCTATTATCTTGATAGGTAATTTATGAATGTCGAAATGTGCTTCAATTTGGACAGTGTGTATTCATATTTTTGGATTATGGCATTTCTTACCTGTCAACTGGGCTGCCAATAGTGTAAGTAAGGAGGGGCTGCCCAAAGTATCACAGATTATTTATGCATTCCGCTCTCACAGAAGTGGAGAGTGTTACCTGTCCAAAACATCTACCCGTTACCCCCCGCCCACCATAACATTTTTAGAATGGGCCATCAGAGGGGGTGAGGAATCTAATAAATTGACCTTACACTTTTGTCTTTAACTACTGATTTAAATGTTATACTTATGTTGGCCAAGAATGTTTGTGTCAAATCTGCTTGCAATGTTATGTACCGAAGTATACCATTTTTTTTCCTTGTTTGACTCCACAGTTACCTTCCAACCCCCAGCAATGGCAGGATGTTGCAGCCCAGTTCGAGCATCAGGGGGATTTTTCCAACTGTGGTGGTGCTATTGATGGCAGGCATGTCAGGATTGTCCTACCACCCAACTCGGGGTCCTATTATTTTAATTATAAGGCCTTTTGCAGCATAGTAATTCTAGCTGTTGTGTCGGCCAACTACAAGTTCCTGTACCTGGATGTTGGCAAAAAAGGCCGCAACTCTGATGGAGAAGTGATTATGCAGACCGAGTTCTACTATCGACTCCAGAATAGCACCTTAAATTTGCCACCTGCTGATGACAATGTGGAGGGCCTCAATTTTGTGTTTGTGGCTGATGAAGCTGTTGCTCTGGGGGAACATCTTCTGAAACCCTTTCCTATGAGTAACCTCACCCCAGAGCAGAGAATATTTAATTATAGGCTCTCTCATACCAGAACAGTTGTTGAAAACGCCTTTGGCATCCTATCCAGTCGCTTTAGGCTGTTTTTAACCTTAATCGACCTGGCCGAATATAAAATCAATCATGTAATATTGTGCTGCTGCATCCTCCACAATTTTTTAAGGAGGAATGCTAGCAGTTACCTTGCCTCGGGGCCAAGTGATATATCGACCCTGCAGTGTCAGGCCCATAGCTGACAGCTCTAGAGGCACTATAAGTCCTAGCATGGCATGATAATCACCACTGGTTGCCCTGCCTTGTATAGGGCAGTCCAATGACAGCTGGCATCTTTAGAGGCAATACAAGTCCCAGCATTGCAGAATCTATCACCACAGGTTGCTCTGGATAGGCACTACAAGTACCAGCAATGCAGAACCTAACACCACGGGTTGCTTTGGGTTGTACAGGGACAGCTGGCAGTTCTGAAGACACTAGGTAACAAGGGAAGTATTCGTCTTGGAACGCATAGCCCAGTGTTTGTATTGTCAGTAACATCACTTCCGTGACATTATCTGACGATTTTACTGCTCTGTATTGTCGCAAATCGTTTGGAACGCATCGTGCATGCGCAGTTCAAAATTTCTCGGCGGAACGTCGCTTCCGTAGCAAGATGCGATGGGTAGCCGAATGTGATGAGACATGGCTCCCTGCCAGCTTACTTCAGGACTCACTTGCCACTCCACCCGCTGCTCCGCCCGCTGACCAATTACAGGTATCGGGTGAAGCATCGGGAGCATTTGCGCGAGTACAAGTACTCGCGCAAATGCTAGGTATTGGTCCCGATACTAGTATCGGTATTGGGACAACCCTAGTGAAGGCCATTTGAGACATTAGTATGCCAAGACTGTGAAGATGTTTCCTTCCTCAGAAAGGATGATCTCCCGCTTCTAAAAGCCAAAATTTCAAGCCATGTACACATAGAGGCATAATTGTTAAATGTCCCTTATGATCCCCTGCCTAAAAATGTGTGTAGGTACAAACAGGTTAGTTTGTAAAGCCCCAAAAAACACAGTGTGTCAACATGCGCTATCTCCCATCACGAGATATCAATGTATGTGTTATTGGGGGTGCAACCCCTTCCTCAAACCTAAAGTAGGTGAGAGAAAGGGGGTTGCACTCCAGAAACACGTCCATTGATATTCCGTGATGGGAGATAGCACATGTGGACACAGTGGGGGTTATTTACAAAAGGCAAATCCACTTTGCACTACAAGTTATTTATTTGTAAAAAAAAATTGAAAACCATTTATCATTTTCCTTCCACTTTACATTTATGTGCCACTTTGTGTTGGTCTATCACATAAAATCCCCAATAAAATACATTTACGTTTTTGGTTGTAACATGGCAAAATGCAGAACATTTCAAGGGGTATGAAAACTATTTCAAGGCACTGTAACTCTAAATTGAGCTGTAAAGGCTTTGTAAAACGTCACCTGTGGTGTTTTTTTTTGGGCACCATCGTTTTTGGCGATTTTGCGGGCGCACGCAATTTTAAGACATTAAATATTTGTTATCTTTTTACTGAATGCAATCTCATCTTTTATATTTTAACCAAAAATTTGTATAAGGCCCCGTACACACGATAGAATCCATCCGCTGAAAAATCTCAGCGGATCGGTTTCAGCGGATAGATTCTATGGTGTGTACATTCCAGCGGATATTTATCCGCGGAAATTTCCCAATTCCAGCAGATAAAAATATGTAGACATGTCTACAAATCTATCCGCTTGAATTGGCTCCCGCGGATCGATCCGGTGGTCTGTACAGACTCACCGGATCAATCCGTCCGAAGGGATCCCCCGCATGCGTCGTAATGATTCGACGCATGCGTGGAATTCCTTTTATAACAGCGTCGCGCACGTCGGCGCGACACGTCATCGCGATGGGATTTCGATCCAATGGTGAGTACACTCCATCGGATCAAAGTCCGTGGAAATCCTTGAGAGGATTTATCCGCGGATACGGTCCGGTGGACCGTATCCGCGGATAAATCCTCTCGTGTGTACTAGGCCTAATATGGCGTGGTTTTGCACTAAAAAATGTTTTTATTTTTTTTCCTGCATTATGAACATGCATAGGTAAAATAAAACATTAAGTGATACATTGGAGTATCACAATAACATTAGTAACCACTATAGTTATAGAGAGATCATTGTTGGCATGTAGCCTGACTCTGGAATAAAACATACCCAACAGGTAATAATAACCTATAATAAAACAATATAAAAGAGCCGACAATATATTGTTTTATTCTTCTGTTATCGCACGCTAGCCGCTGCCTAAAGACTGTGTTGTGGTAGCGCGGTTTTTTGTTGTATATAATAATAACCTATAGTCAGCACTGCTGTCAGTTCACAATTGAGGACCCTGGTCACCCATCTACACAGCATAGAAGTCTCATCAGAAATGGTCTTCATGGAAGTGCCATCGTACTTGGGGCCAAACACAAAATTGCATATACAGTGGAACCTCGGATTACGAGCATAATCCGTTCCAGGAAAATGCCCGTAATCCAAAGCACTCGCATATCAATGCGAGTTTCCCCATTAAAGTCAATGGAAACGAAAATAATTTGTTACGCATTGACTTCATTGGCATGCAATACCGCATGTGGCCAGAGGTGGGGGGGGCGCAAACCGAGTTTGAAAAAATCCTAACACAGTGCTCGTATTGCGAATCGCTCGTTACCCTGCGTTGCTCGCAATCCAAGGTTCCCCTGTACATATATAAAAAAAAGAATACCATAGAAAAATGTAATAATTATGAATTTAAATAAAAACAGAAATACAGTTGAAAACACAATAGAGAATATATAAAAGGTGAGCTCCGTGTGCATTCTTCCTTGAATCTTGGCGTGCTTCATGTATTTCTTCCAGATCTGTGTAGTAATCCAGCGTGAGACGTTACTTCCTGTAATACAGACCAGTGGTTGTTGAACTCTCTCTCAGTAGGCAGGGTGATTGGTCTTGTCTCCGCCCCTGGGTGGGGCTTGCCGGGTCTGTCCCCCAGCTCTGCTCTCTGTACAGGCTATGTACAGCACAGTGATGATATCACCTCTACATCCATCCTGGGTGTCATCTATGCTAGAAGTGCCTCTGATATTGGCTAGAGAAATTACAGGCATGCTAAGATACTCGGCTATGCAGCACTGACAAGAACAATCACTTTGACGGATCACATGACACATCTGACATATTTTTTAAGCCCCCGATTATGATGACCTCCATCTCGCTGATGAAGATAATGATGGAAATTATCGAGCCTATCACTGTGAGACGGTGGGAACCCCTCATAATGGGCAAAGCAGGTGTACAGACCCGGGAACTTGGCACAGGGATGGTGGGAACCCCTCATAATGGGCACAGCGGGTCTACAGACCCGGGAATTCAGCACAGGGATGGTGAGAACCCCTCATAATGGGCACAGCAGGTGTACAGACCTGGAAACTCAGCACATGGATGGTGGGAACCCCTCATAATGGGCACAGCAGGTCTACAGACCCATTAACTCAGCACAGGGTTGGTGGGAACTCCTCATAATGAGCACAGCAGGTGTACAGACCTGGGAACTCAGCACATGGATGGTGGGAACCCCTCATAATGGGCACAGCGGGTGTACAGACCCAGGAACTCAGCACAGGGTTGGTGGAAACCCCTCATAATGGGCACAGTGGGTCTACAGACACGGGAACTCAGCACAGGGATTGTGGGAACCCCTCATAATGGGCACAGTGGGTCTACAGACACGGGAACTCAGCACAGGGATTGTGGGAACCCTTCATAATGGGCACAGCAGGTATACCGACCCGGGAACTCAGCACAGGGATCGTGGGAACCCCTCATAATGGGCACAGCAGGTCTACAGACCCGAGAACTCAGCACAGGGATGATGGGAACCCCTCATGATGGGCACAGCAGATGTACAGACCCGGGAACTCAGCACAGGGATGGTGGGAACCCCTCATAATGGGCACAGCAGGTCTACAGACCCATTAACTCAGCACAGGGTTGGTGGGAACTCCTCATAATGAGCACAGCAGGTGTATAGACCTGGGAACTCAGCACAGGGATGGTGGGAACCCCTCATAATGGGCACATCAGGTGTACAGACCCGGGAACTCGGCACAGGGATAATGGGAACCCCCATAATGGATACAGCAGGTTACAGACCCATGAACTTGGCACAGGAATGTTTAGAGGGTTGTATTACTAGAATTTAATGGCAGTGTACCTAAAAAAACTTCAATATATTTTTGCCCCGCCCCAAACACATCAGTCTGAACATGAAAAAAAAGTTATGAGCCCATGTGAATTTTCTGATGAGTAACAAGCGATTTCCTGTAACCAAAACTTTTCCCGCACTCCGAACACGAATAAGGACGCTCGCCAGTGTGACTTCTTTGGTGGCTAACAAGGTCTCCTTTCTGAAGGAAACATTTGCCGCACTCTGAACAAGAAAAGGGCCGTTCGCCCGTGTGAATCCTTTGGTGGGTATCAAGTGAACTTTTCTGAAGGAAGCATTTCCCGCACTCTGAACATGGATAGGGACGCTCACCCGTGTGTATTCTCTGGTGTTTAACAAGGTTTCCTTTCTGAATGAAAGATTTCCCGCACTCTGCACATGAATAGGGACGCTCACTCGTGTGAATCCTCTGATGTATAAGAAAGGCTGTTTTCTCAGTAAAGCTTTTCCCGCACTCTGAACACGAATAAAGACGATCGCCTGTGTGATATTTCTGATGTGCAAGAAGCACTTTTTTCTGAGTAAAACACTTCCCGCACTCTGAACAGGAAAAGGGACGTTCACCGGTGTGAATTCTCTGGTGTTTCAGAAGGCATTCTTTCTCAATGAAACATTTCCCGCACTCTGAACATGAATACGGACGCTCAACTGTGTGCGTTTTCTGGTGTCTAACAAGACTACTTCTTAGAATAAAACCTTTCCCGCACTCTGAACATGAATACGGACGTTCACCTGTGTGAACCTTTTGGTGTCTGACTAGTAAATTTTGGAGAACAAAGAATTTCCCGCACTTCGAACACGAATAAGGACGCTCGCCTGTGTGAATTTTCTGATGTAAAAGAAGTACCGATTTGACAGAGAAAGATTTCCCGCACTCGGAACACGCATAGGGACGTTCACCCGTGTGAATTCTCAGGTGCTTACAAAGGTTTGCTTTCTGATTGAAACATTTCCCGCACTCTGAACAGGAATAAGGTTGTTCTCCTGTGTGACGTCTCTGGTGTACAAGAAGAACGTTTTTCTCAGTGAAAGATTTCCCACACTCTGAACACGAAAAGGGACGCTCACCCGTGTGAATTCTCTGGTGCTTACGAAGGTTTGCTTTCTGGCTGAAACATTTCCCGCACTCTGAACATGAATAAGCACGTTTTGCTGTGTGACTTCTCTGGTGTATAAGAAGTACTTTTTTCTGAGGGAAACATTTCCCGCACTCTGAACATGTATAGGGACGCTCACCCGTAAGACGTTTCTCATGTCGATCTTCTCTGTTTTCATTGAACGATTGCTCTCCTTCATTGCTAAGCAAAGATTCCATGGAAATGGATGGATCTGTTGATCTCTCCATGCTCTGAGATCTTAGATTTATATCTGGGGTAATAGTATGTGATTTATCAGAAGATTCCTCAGGATTAGAGGGATCCATTGATCCCCCCAATTGGGAAGGTCTGGGATGTATATTTGGAGTAACAGAATTTCCTCCTGGAGAACATTTTGTGATGTCATCATCTTCTGCACTATGACCTGGAGAGAGAAAATTAAATGTCCATCAGAGGTGTTCCACACATCGCCCCCAAGTGTTGGAAAACAAATTTAAAATGTTTGAAGTTTTCTTAATCATTCTGAGTCCTATTTGTTGGTCTAGCACTCAACGGAATCTCAGAGTTCTGTCATGGAAATGGGTGATATCATAACAGAAAAATATGAATAAAAGTCAGATAAAGGATATAATACACCCATACCATCACAGAACTGCAGGTTACTGAGCAGGGGATCAGCAGAGCTGGAGGTTACTACTGAGCGGCAGATCAGCAGAGCTGGGGGTTACTACTGAGTGGGGAATTGGCAGAACTGGAGGTTATTACTGAGTGGGGGGGGGGGATCAGCAGAGCTGGGGGTTACTACTGAGTGAGGTGGGTCAGCAGAGATGGAGGTAACTACTGAGCAGGGGGTCAGCAGAGCTGGGGGTTACTACTGAGTGGGGGGGATCAGCAGAGCTAGGGGTTACTACTGAGTGGGGAAATCGGCAGAGCTGAAGCATGTAAATGTTTGAAGTTTTCTTAATATTTGTGAGTCCTATTTGTTGGTCTACCATTCAACAGTATCTCAGAGCTCTGTCATGGAAATGGGTGATCTCATAACAAAAAAATATGAATAAAAGCCAGATAAAAGGATATAATACACCCATACCTTTACAGAACTGCAGGTTACTAATGAGCGGGGGATCAGCAGAGCTGGGGGTACTACTGAGCAGGGGGATGAGCAGAGCTGGGGGTTACTACTGAGCAGGGGATCAGCAGAGCTGGGGGTACTACTGAGCAGGGGATCAGCAGAGCTGGGGGTACTACTGAGCAGGGGATCAGCAGAGCTGGGGGTACTACTGAGCAGGGGATCAGCAGAGCTGGGGGTACTACTAAGAAGGGGAATCATCAGAGCTGGAGGTTACTACTGAGCAGGAGATCAGCAGAGCTGATGACTATATGAGCTATGACTAAGCATCAAATGATGTGAAACGCGTTAGCTATTTGTCCCTGTTTCTTCTTTATATGATATGACTGTACTGGATTTTATTTCTACAATAAAGACGTCTTTAATGGATTGCGGCGATCCAGGATGTTTTTCCCTCTACAGGAGATCAGCAGAGCTGGAGGTTACTACTGAGTGGGGGATCAGTAGAGCTGGAGGTTTCTACTGAGTGGGGGGGGGGTCAGCAGAGCTGGGGGTTACTACTGAATTGGGGTCAGCAGAGCTGTATTGTACTACTGAGTGGGGGGATCAGCAGAGCTGGAGGTTACTACTGCATGTAAATGTTTGAAGTTTTATTAATGTTTGTGAGTCCTATTTGTTGGTCTCGCATTCAACAGTATCTCAGAGCTCTGTCATGGAAATGGGTGATCTCATAACAGAAAAATATGAATAAAAGACGAAGCATATAATACACCCATACCACAACAGGTAACTGGGGACTGGAGTGAGAGGACTGAGTGGCAGAGCTTGGGAAGAGCTTGGGGAGAGAAACTAGCAATGTCACACGTGGTGAGCAGGGACCAGAGAGATAGGAGGATAAAAAAAAGAAAATCAGCAGAACTCGGGGTTACTACTGAGTGTGTGTGGGGGGGATCAGCAGAGCTTGGGGTTACTACTGAGTGGAGGGGGTCAACAGAGCTGGGGGTTACTGAGTTGGGGGGGGGGGTCAGCAGATCTGGGGGTTGAACTACTGAGCAGGGGGGGGGAATCAGCAGAACTGGGGGTTACTGAGTGGGGGGATCAGCAGAGCTGGAGGTTACTACTGAGTGGGGGATCAGCAGAGCTGGAGGTTACTACAGAGTGGAGGATCAGCAGAGCTGGGGGTTACTATTGAGCAGGGGATCAGCAGAACTGGGGGGTACTACTGAGTGGGGGATCAGCAGAGCTCTGGTTACTACTGCATGTAAATTTTTGAAGTTTTCTTAATGTTTTTGAGTTCTTTTTGTTGGTCCAGCATTCAACAGTGTCTCAGAGCTCAGTCATGGAAATGGGTGATATCAAAACAGAAAAATATGAATAAAAGCCAGATAAAAAATATAATACACCCATACCACAACACGCAGCCTTAGGACTGGAGTAAGAGGACTGAGTAGCAGAGCTGGGGAAAAGACGCAAGAGAAACTAGCAAAGTCACACAGTGGTGAGCAGCGTGGGAGTAATATAGCGGTAGGTGAGTGGGGACCAGAGAGAGAGGAGGATCAGAAAACCAGATGATCAGCAGAGTTGGGGGTTACTACTGAGTGGGGGGGTAAGCAGAGTTGGGGGTTACCACTGAGTGAGGGATCATAAGAGCTGGGGGTACTACTGACTAGGGGGATCTACAGTATCTCCTCCTCATTGGTTGGGAACATGACATTATATTGAGGAATGGAGATGGACCTTTCATATGGCCTTCTCCATGTCTGTCTGTCCTCCTGCAAGGTGATTAATGTGGCCAGTCTCTGGGTGGAGACCAAACATGATTTAAGCCAGCCAAGCCTGCAATCTCAGTATCTCCTCCTCATTTGTTGGGAACATGACATAAAATTGAGGACTATATAGTTTATACTATATGAAGAAGTAAAATGAAAATGTGAATTCTCTCGGCATTTAATGTTTATGACTTACTTGTGTCCATATGTAGAGAAGATTCCTCCTGTTTAATTTCCATAATCATCTCCCCCTCCTCCATAGACTGCTGATCTCCACTCACCAACCTCTCTTCTTCTTCCTCTTTATACTCAACTTTGATGTCTTTCAGTTCTTCACCCTAAACCCCAAAGATGATAAAATACGACACCTGGAAACATTATTACTGTAATAGGAAGAGATTTCACAGAAGAATGTCCTCTCGTAGATTAGAATACATTTTGTGTTCTAGTTGTTCACTCCCACCTACCTGATGATGGTGAGGGATGGTGTGACCTTCCTGTCTGGAATCCCGGGAATACAGAGGACCTCCCTCCTCCATAGACTGCTGATCTCCCTTTATCAATGTCCCTTCCGCTTTAACCTCAACTTTTAGGTCTTTCAATTCTTCACCCTAAAAGTGAAAGGAGATTACATTGGGGAAATGGCATCTTTTAGATTAGAACACAAGTTTAGGTCTTCATGCTCAGTACCACCCACCTGATGATGGTGAGGGATGTTGTGATCTTCCTGTGTGGAATCCCGGGAATACAGAGGACCTCCCTCTCCCATAGACTGCTGATCTCCACTCATGAACATCTCTTCTTCTTTAATCTCGGCTTTGATGTCTTTCAGTTCTTCACCCTAAACCCCAAAGATGATAGAATATATGTGCAAAATGGAACAAGAGATTGCATAGAAGAACGTTATCTCATAGCTTAGAATTCTGTTCTAGTTGCTCACTCCCACCTACCTGATGATGGTGAGGGATGGTCTGACCTTCCTGTGTGGAATCCCGGGAATACAGAGGAAGGGGACATCTCTCTGGTGGGTTCCCATTACTGGATCCATCTGTAGGAAACACACACACTGACTGAATACATTGTTTCTATGTGTTTATCAGATGATGGGGGATCTAGGTGGATCCTCCGTACTGCTCTCTCCTTTACAATAAAGTCTCCTCTTACCCGGTGATGTGAGGGGCGGCTGATTCTCCATCATGACGTCCTTGTAGAGATCCTTGTGTCTTTCTAAATACTCCCACTCCTCCATGGAGAAATAGACAGTGACATCCTGACACCTTATAGGAACCTGACACACACAATGATACAGTCACCATCCAGACACACCCCTTGTCTGTTACTGGATAATGTCCCAGAATTGCCGTAATTGGGGAGCTAAAACCAGGTGCTGCCAAAAATCGAATAATTATTAATATCCGAGCTGTTACACCGGTTCCCCTTCTGGTATGGGCTAATACACATGGTTTCGTATTTAGAAAGGTAGGTGGGTGATTTAATGACCTCCCAGAATCCTCCTCACCTCTCCTGTCAGGTCTGTGTTTTATTACTAGAGATAAGAGTGATGTCATGTGACCTCCCAGAATCCTCCTCACCTCTCCGGTCAGCACTGTGTAATAGAGTGATGTGACTGACGCAGTGTTCTTTGTACAGCACTACGGTATATGTCAGAGCGATAGACAGGAATACAATAACTCTATTTATTAATATTATACAATATTTCTGTATATCATCATCTGTTGGGGATAAAATAAGTCACAGTGACTATGGAGGAAGAGGACGGACATGACGGGGGGTTACTGGGTGTAAATATAAAATAATATCTTATTACCACCTCTGCTGCCAGTTCCAGCAATGTCTCTCTCTACTTCCTCCCGACTCACCTCTCACCTGGAACTTCCTGTTTATATGTGACATCACTTGCTATTTTTTCAACCTGCGTCACTTCCTGTCTGTTGCGTTCCATTGACAATAAGTAAGGTCGCCTCTTTGTGGAGAATATAAAAACTGCAGAATACATTGTTTTTCTTTTTTTCGTCATGCTTTTATAGCCGCTTCTTTAACCTGTTCAGCCCCGGAAGGTTTTATCCCCTTCATGACAGGCCATTTTTTGCGATTTGGCACTGCGTTGCTTTAACTGACAATTGTGCTGTCCTGTGACGCTGTACCCAAATAAAATTGATGTCTTTTCTTTTCCCACATATAGAGCTTTCTTTTAATGGTATTTAATCACCTCTGCGGTTTTATATTTTTTGCGCTACAAGCTAAAAAAGACAGCATTTTTTACTTTCTGCTATAATACATATCCAAAAAAACAAAAAACAAAAAAAACGAATTACTTCATCAATTTAGGCCAGTATGTATTCTGGTATATTGATTGGTTTGTGCAAAAGTTATCATGTCTACAAAATAGCGGATAGATTCAGGGACTTTTATTTTTTATAACATTTTTTTACTAGTAATGGCGGGACATTGCGGCGGACAAATGTGACACTAAGTGAAGCTTTTTGGGGACCAGTGACACCAATACAATGATCAGAGCTAAAAATAGCCACTGATCACTGTATGAATGACACTGTCAGGGAAAAGGTTAACACTAGGGGGCGATCAAGGGGTTAAATGTGTTCCCTGGGAGGTGTTTCTAACTGTGGGGGGGGAGTGGATTCACTGGAGAAAAAGAGAGATCGCGACTCAGCGGTGCTTTGTTTACATTGGCGCACCGCTGATCTGTCTCTCCTGTGAACGATCGGCAAGTCGCGGTGGCCATTGCGGCCGCCGGACCCGCTGATTGGCTCCCAGTAAATATGCCATGGGCTGCTCAGTCTAAAATGCCTGGACCTATTTTTTGTCCCAGTCCGGGCCTGGTGATATGTATGGATTGTCACCATGCTTTTAATCTGTACATGATTTTGTGTTGCCTTTTATTAATTTTGTATCAATAAAAACGTTATTTATATTTTTCCATATATGCGTTTCCACACCTGATTCTACTTTTCAAATCTGTACCGAGATACTTAAATTGCCCCGTCTCTTGGAACTTTGGTTTCGGGACCAAACAATTCCGATTTCTATATCTGTTGGATGATGGTACTACTGATCTGTAATATACTACATATATATATATATATATATATATATATATACCTTAGAGGCTACACTGAAATTTTACGAGTGAGACTGGGATCAAGTTGGGTCATATTGTTAACATTTTTATTACAGTAGGCATACAACTATAACATCACACCCCAAACTCTCCACCACATCTTTTCCACACCCCAAAAAAAGCTTGTTAGCCCAAGTGAATCTTCTGGTGTACAGTAAGTGTAGTTCTGTTACTGAAACATTTCCCACACTCTGAACACAAATAAGGACGCTCCCCCGTGTGTATCCTCTGGTGAGTGACAAGCGCATATTTCCGAATGAAACATTTCCCGCACTCCGAACACGAAAAAGGGCGCTCTCCCGTGTGAATCCTCTGATGGTTGACAAGTTCTGCTTTCGAAATGAAACATTTTCCGCATTCTGAACACGAATAAGGGCGTTCGCCCGAGTGAATCATCTGGTGCGTAACGAGTGCGCTTTTCTGGATGAAGCATTTCCCGCACACGGAGCACGGATAAGGACGCTCGCCCGTGTGAGTTCTTTGGTGTTTAACAAAGTGTCCCTTCTGATTGAAACATTTTCCACACTCTGAACACGAATAAGGACGCTCGCCCGTGTGACTCCTCTGGTGTTTACGGAGATTTTCTTTCTGAACGAAACATTTCCCGCACTCTGAACAGGAAAAAGGACGCTCACCCGTGTGACATCTCTGGTGTTTAAGAAGTTTTTGTTTGGTAGTGAAACATTTCTCGCACGCTGCACACGGATAAGGACGCTCGCCTGTGTGACTCCTCTGGTGTTTAAGGAGGTTTCCTTTTTGAGTGAAACTTTTTCCGCACTCTGAACATGAATAGGGCCGCTCGCCAGTGTGACTTCTCTGGTGTTTTACAAGGTTCCATTTCTGAATGAAAGATTTTCCGCACTCTGAACATAAATACGGACGCTCACCCGTGTGAATCATCTGGTGTTTAAGAAGGTGTCCTTTGTCATTGAAACCTTTTCCGCACTCTGAACACGAATAGGGTCGCTCCCCTGTGTGACTGCGCTCGTGTTTAAGAAGGCTCACTTTGTGAATGAAACATTTCCCGCACTCTGAACATGAATAAGGACGCTCTCCCGTGTGACTTCTCTGGTGTTTAAGAAGGTTTCCTTTCTGATAAAAGCTTTTGCCACACTCTGCACACGTATGATCATCCGTGTGACGTTTTTCATGTCTTAGACGTGCTCTGTTTTCTGTGAATGATTTCCCACACACCGAACCTGACCATGAGCTCTCTTCTGTGGGAACTCCTTCATGTCTTAAAGAAGATTCCTCGGGAATAGACGGATCTATTGAAGTATCTGTACTGTGAGATCCTATAGTCTTGGTGTGTGATCCGTCAGAAGATTCCTCAGGATTAGAGGGATCCATTGATCCCCCCAATTGGGAAGGTCTGGGATGTATATTTGGAGTAACAGGATTTCCTCCTGGAGAATATTGTACAATGTTATTATCTTCTGCTTTATAATCTGAATTCAAAATAAGGCGTCTTTCCGAAATATTCAAGATATAGGGTCCACCTGTAGGAAATAATTGTTAATTAACGGTTATAAGTATTCTTCATGCCTTAGATGAAAGGACTCAAGAGTGTCTTAATGGAACAATGCCATATCAGAAAAATCAATACAAACCACAAAAGGCTACAACAATACACCCAAATTACACTGGATGACATTGTTTTTGCACTGATGACATTGTTACTAATGGAATGGAGATGAATCTTCTTCCACCTCATTTCTTGGTTGGGGACTAAGGACATGCTACAGCCTTGGATCTCAACGTGTGGCCCTTTTACACTTTTTGTGCAGTCCTTTATTAAACATTATATTGAGGAACGGAGATGGACCTTTCATAAGGTGTACAGTATCTCCTCCTCATTTGTTGGGAACATGAGATTATATTGAGGAATGGAGATGGACCTTTCATATGGCCTTCTCCATGTCTGGCCACATTGATCACCTTGCAGGTGGACAGACAGACATGGAGAAGGCCATATGAAAGGTCCATCTCCATTCCTCAATATAATGTCATGTTCCCAACAAATGAGAAGGAGATACTGAGATTACAGGCTTGGCTGGCTTAAATCAGGGTTGGTCTCCACCCAGAGACTGGCCACATTAATCACCTTGCAGGTGGACAGTCTCTGGGTGGAGACCAAACCTGATTTAAGCCAGCCAAGCCTGCAATCTCAGTATCTCCTCCTCATTTGTTGGGAACATGACAATATATTGAGGAATGGAGATGGACCTTTCATATGGTGTACAGTATCTCCTCATTTGTTGGGAACATGAAGTTATATTGAGAAATGGAGATGGACCTTTTATATGGTGTACAGTATCTCCTCCTCATTTGTTGGGAACATGACGTTATATTGAGGAATGGAGATGGACCTTTCATATGGTGTACAGTATCTCCTCATTTGTTGGGAACCTGACGTTAGATTGGGGAATAGAGATGGGCCTTTTATTTGGCCTTCTCCATGTCTGTCCATCTGCAAGGTGATTAATGTGGCCAATCTCTGGGTGGAGACCAAACCTGATTTAAGCCAGCCAAGCCTGCAATCTCAGTATCTCCTCCTCATTTGTTGGGAACATATTATTATATTGAGGATTGGAGATGGACCTTTTCATATGGTGTACAGTATCTCTATTTTTCCATTTTTTGTTTATTACTTACTTGTGTCCATATGTGGAAAAGATTCCTGTTTACTTTCCATAATCATCTCCCCCTCCTCCATAGACTGCTGATCTTCAGTCACCAACGTCTCTTCTTCTTCCTCCTTAATCTCAATTTTGATGTCGTTCAGTTCTTCACCCTAAACCACAAAGATGATAAATGTTTAATATTGATAAAATTAATAACATAAAAAGTAACCCCCAATAATAAGTAATTACACCGAAAAATGGCATCTCAAAATTTAGAATACTTTGAGTTTTTTCTGCTCAATTGTATCTACAGGATCCTGGTGTGTACATATGTGAACTTCCTGTGTGGAATCCCAGGAATACAGAAGACCACCTTCCCCCATAGACTGCTGATGTCCACTTACCAATGTCTCTTCTTCCTCCTCAACTTTGATGTCTTTCAATTCTTCACCCTAAACCCCAAAGACAATAGAATACATGTAAAATAAAGGGAAAAGATTACATAAACTAATGTCATCTCATATCCTAAAATTCCTTTTAGGGTTACATGCTTCGTCTCCTATACCTGCTCATTATTTGTAAAGTTGTGAACTCCCTTTGTGGAATCCCAAGAATAGAGAGGGCCGTCTTCTTCTATAGACTGCTGATCTCCGCTCACCAACATCTCTTCTTCTTCCTCTTTAACCTCAACTTTGATGTAATTCAGCTTCTCGCCCTGAACCCAATAATGATAGAGTACATTTATAAAAAAGGTACAAGAGATTACAGAAGAATGTTATAGCATAGCTTAGAATTCTATTTGCTTAGTACCACCTACCTGATGATGGTGGGGGATGGTGTGACCTTCCTGTGTGGTATCCCGGGAATACAGAGGACGGGGGCATCTCTCTGGTGTGTTCCCATTACTGGATCCATCTGTAGGAAACACACACACTGACTGAATACATTGTTTCTATGTGTTTATCAGATGATGGGGGATCTAGGTGGATCCTCCGTACTGCTCTCTCCTTTACAATAAAGTCTCCTCTTACCCGGTGATGTGAGGGGCGGCTGATTCTCCATCATGACGTCCTTGTAGAGATCCTTGTGTCCTTCTAAATACTCCCACTCCTCCATGGAGAAATAGACAGTGACATCCTGACACCTTATATGCCCCAGTTGGGAAGATTTCTCTTGCCTTGCTATTGAGCTGACCTGGAAAGAATTAGTAATAAAAAAGTTCTTAATTTTCTCCCCCTACATCTACATTTAAAAACAAAATGATGGTTGCAGTAGGGCTTTATAGAGACGTAATATCTAGTAAATATTGGATTGCAGAGAATATGGGTTTTGTTAAATACTACTGACCATGGAGGATATGTAGACATGACGTTGTTCTGTGTGCACAGTGCCCGGGAATGTCTATATTGTGAGCCCCGTCTGATTACATTGCATGTACTGTGCACATTGATGTCACCCTGACAGCCAACTCCACCAAAATAAGACTGGGGGCATCTGTGCTGTGATTGGTGTTCAGGATCACATGACAGAGGCCAATCAGGTTATGGTGAGGGGACTAAGGGAAGCAACATTTCTCCACTAACATGAAGGATGAATGGCTCTGTATTTAGGATGTATCTGGTCTATAAAACAGAGGCTCTGGATGGACAGTTGGATAAAAGGCTCTATATTTAGGATGTATCCGGTCTATAAACCAGAGGCTCTGGATGGACAGTTGGATAAAAGGCTCTATATTTAGGATAAATCTGGACTATAAACCCGAGGCTCTGTATGGACAGTTGCATAAATGGCTCTATTAGGGAGGTGTATTTTTTTTTTCCTTTATCTGTGCCCCTTTCTGAGGATCACATGCTGGTCGGAGCGGAGGGAATATTTCTCCAGTTTCAGGCGCATGCCTATTCAGCCCCGCTCACATGTTCTTCTGCCCTGGCTCAAGTCCCAGCCAGCCACCTGCCTGTTTATCTCCTTGTCTTCCCTGGTGGAGTGATCTTCCTCTGTTCCCCAGCCAGTAGTAGCCAGGGTCCGGAGAGTAAGACTTAACAGGCTGTGAGGGGGGCAGCGGCAGAGACGGCAAAGAGTCGCTGATTGCTGCCATTACTAGTAAAAGAAATATGTCCCCGGATTTTATTTAAAAAAATCTGGTCACCTTAATTTAGGATGTATCCAGTCTTTAAACCAAAGGCTCAGGATGGACAGTTGGATAAATGGCTCTATATTTAGGATGTATCTTCTCTATAAACCAGAGGTTCTGGATGAACAGTTGGATAAATGGCTCTATATTTAGGATGTATCCGGTCTATAAACCAGAGGCTCTGGATGGACAGTTGGATAAATGGTTCTATATTTAGGATGTATCCGATCTATAAACCAGAGGCTCTAGATGGACAGTTGGATAAATGGTTCTATATTTAGGATGTATCAGGTCTATAAACCAGAGGCTCTGGATGGACAGTTGGATAAATGGTTCTATATTTAGGATGTATCCGATCTATAAACCAGAGGCTCTAGATGGACAGTTGGATAAATGGTTCTATATTTAGGATGTATCAGGTCTATAAACCAGAGGCTCTGGATGGACAGTTGGATAAATGGTTCTATATTTAGGATGTATCCGATCTATAAACCAGAGGCTCTAGATGGACAGTTGGATAAATGGTTCTATATTTAGGATGTATCAGGTCTATAAACCAGAGGTTCTGGATGGACAGTTGGATAAATGGTTCTATATTTAGAATATAACTATGTAAATATTACAATACACTATATATGTGTATTGGCATCTTTTGGAGATAAAAGACATCACAGTGACTATGGAGGAAGAGGACGGACATGACAGGGGGGTTACTGGGTGTAAATATAAAATAATATCTTATTACCTCCTCTGCTGCCAGTTCTTGCAATGTCTTCTCTCTTTTTTTTTACATAACCTCTGACCCGGAACTTCCTGTTTTACTTACATCACTTCCTGTCTTTGCGTTCCACGGACAATAAGTGAGATCACTACCTGGTGGGGAATATAAATACTGCAGCCTGTGTTGTCCCTCCGTACTTCACCAGCTGCTCCATTGTGGCCTCCTCGTCATTGCTGTTGTATAAATGATACCTCACAGAAACCTAACTATTCCATAAAAATAATGGAATCCAATAATTGTAGTATATTTATTTATAATGATTTCTTTTTTTATGTTGCTAAATAGACTCTATCGAATATATATATATTTCACATTTGTTTTTTGCAGTTTAGTGTGTCAATCGAAAAATTTAGATTATAGGTCCAAACCTTATATGCACCCAGTGAAGTTACTGGCCTCTAGTGATACACAGAAATGAAACAAATTCTTCTACATACGTTGTATCTGTTTATCTGCGGTACTCTCTAAGTTCTCTGGGGCTATTCAGAAGTCCAGAAATATAAAGCGTGTCTGAGTTTTCAGAAAGCAGGGGGCGTGGAGCTGAAGTTACACTCTACAGAGCTCAAAGAGTGCTGATTGGAGGGAAGGGACACCACCTTTCACACAGCAACAGAGCTGAAGCTGTCAATCACAGGCTGTGTGCTGGAGCTCTCTCCCCTGTCACCTTTTTTCTCTTGGTGTCAGGAAAACTTGTGATGCTCCAGATGATGTCCAATTGGACGAAACATGTTGGGTGACGGTGGTGGAATCATTGCATACTTACCTATACGTTACAAGCTTGTTTATCCAGAATTTTTGTAAGTGTAAACCCCCTTTTTTTACAATAAATATGCCACACGGTATTACACTATGTGCAGTTCTCTTTTTTTCATGCACATTATGGATCGTTGCACCATTTGATGCGGTTCAGCGCACGTTTTGGAGTCTGTGTCTTGCTACTGGGAACCTTTGGGGAAAATTGGATGGGACCTATCCTGCTTACATTGTCCTCCTGTGGTGTATTTTGTTGAGGTTCATCCTCACCAATGCCTGTTTGACACACCTGCTATATAGTACATGGCTTTTCACCTTATTGTTGTAAGGCAGGGGTGTCAGACTCAATTTCATTGTGGGCTGCATCAGCATTATGATTGCCCTCAAAAGGGCCGGTTGTAGCTGTAAGATTAGATGTCCAGCGCATCCCCCTCCCCTTACATTAGATGTCAAGAGCCATCCCACCATCAGAAGTTGAGTCCCCCACTTTCCCTTACATCACAGTGCACCCCCTTTCCTTATGCTGCTGCTGGGAAGAAGCTGGATGCATTGCCTTAAAGCGTAAAGTAAGGGTCTGCAGGAGGACCAGAGGGGAGCTGGAGCTCTTCTGCAGCTGCAGGAGAGGTGCGAGGGCCACATGAAATGGCCTGGAGGGCCAGATTTGGCCCGTGGGCCATGTGTTTGACACCTAGGCTGTAAGGTAACAGCTTAAGTGGATGATGCTAACAATCCAGTGGCTCCTAGTAATCCTCCTATGTTTAGCCCAGCTGATGGCTCTCTCAGATGAGTGATTCTGGCTCCCTCTAGGGGTCCTCCTCCATTTGGTCGATTGGCTCTTTCAGATGAGTGATTACGGCTCACTCTAGGGGTCCTCCTCCATTTGGCCCAGTTGGTGGCTCTCTCAGATGAGTGATTCCGACTCCCTCTAGGGGTCCTCCTCCATTTGGCCATGTTGGTGGCTCTCTCAGATGAGTGATTCCAGCTCCCTCTAGGGGTCCTCCTCCATTTGTCCCGGTTGGTGGCTCTCTTAGACGAGTAATTCCGGCTCCCTCTAGGAGTCCTTCTCTCTTTGGCCTGGTTGGTGGCTCTCTCAGACGAGTAATTCCGGCTCCCTCTAGGAGTCCTTCTCTCTTTGGCCTGGTTGGTGGCTCTCTATGGTAGATATAGGCTCTTCTATGTTGGTCTGATGGTCTGGAAGTCGTTCTTAGCATCCAGATTGTTGTATGATAAACATCTTCATTACTTCCTGGATGGGCCTGAGGATGGGAAAACTGCTAAGACCTCCTGGTGGGACGGAAGATCCCAGTAAAGCCACGGAAGGCGGTGGGATGGGGACATCCCTTCCTGCTGCTTGTAAAAGCAATCCAGCGGCTAGTTATCCACTAGGCTTGCTTTTACAAGAGAGCCAACTGCCGGTGTTCTGTCGAAGTGCCCAGCTATCGAATAGTGCCCCGGGACGAACTGCGCATGCGCCGTATGTAACGGCACAACAGCTGAGTTTACGATCAGCTGTCGTGTCGGCTAGAGGGCGCCTGCGCACAATAGCCGACTGAAGACATTTTTTCAGTCGGATTTTGCCTTGGGTTGCTGAGGCACGTTCATGTAAACTCAGCTGTTGTACTGTTACATACTGCGCATGCGCAGTTCGTCCGGGGCACTATTCGATAACGGGCACTTCTCGACAGAACACCGGCTCTAAAATATGGTACCAGGGTGATGCCTGCAGCTGCATATCATCCCGGCATAACCACCTGAAATCCAGTGATGTACCAGGTACGTGACTGGTCGGCAAGTGGATAAGGCCCCAATCACACCTTAGCATTTCATAAGCATGTGCAAAATCGCATATTTTTGAGCATTGGTGAAATGCAAAAAAAACAAGTGTCGTGCTTGCAATGTCCTTCATTGTTAACGGCACCCCAAACACGTAAGCAAACACTAATTTTTCCCTACGGAAAACCGCACAACAAACATTAACCACTTATGGACCGAGCCTGTTCTTCAGACTCAGTGTTTACAAGTTAAAAACAAGTTTTTTTGCTAGAAAATTACTTGGAACCCCCAAACATTATAAAAAAAAAATTCTAACACCCTAGAAAATAAAATGGCGGTCATTTAAATACTTTTTGTCCCACCGTATTTACGCAGCGGTCTTACAAGCGCACTTTTTTTTGGAAAAACTTTTTTGAATTAAAAAAAAAGACGACAGTAAAGTTAGCCAAATTTTTTTTATATTGTGAAAGATAATGTTGCGCCGAGTACATTGATATCCAACATGTCACGCTTCAAAATTGCGCCCGCTCGTGGAATGGTGTCAAAACTTTTACCCTTAAAGGAGTTCTCCAAGCTAAAACTCTTAACCCCCGCTGTGCCCGGGCTGTAAAACTATACAAAATAAACTTTCACTTACCTGCCTACGATCCCCCGTTGTTCCGATATCGCCGTCCCGTTCTCCGGTCCCGGTCTGTTCCACTTCCTGCGGGTCGGTGACTCACAGTGCGCTCAGCCTATCAGCGGCCGCAGCAATGTCCCGTCGCGGCCGCTGATAGGCTGAGCGCACTGTGAGTCACCGACCCGCAGGAAGTGGAAGAGACCGGGACCGGAGAACGGGACGGCGATATCGGAACAACGGGGGATCGTAGGCAGGTAAGTGAAAGTTTATTTTGTATAGTTTTGCAGCCTGGGCACAGCGGGGGTTAAAAGTTTTAGCTTAGAGAACTCCTTTAAAGATCTCCATAGGCTCTAACGTTCGCTGTGATACCTCACATGTGTGGTTTGACCACCGTTTTCATATGCGGGCTCTACTCGAGTATGCGTTCGTTTCTGCGCCTGAACGCGTCGGGACGGGGCACCTTAAAAAAAAATCTTATTTTTTTTACTGTATTTTAAAACAGTTTAAAAAAAAAATAATTGGGTCACTTTTATTCCTATTACAAGGAATGTAAACATAAAGCATGAAAGGTCCTCTTAAAAAAAAAAAGCAAAAAATGCACAAAGCTCGACACTCAAAAAAGGCGAATAAGCTACTTTGCCGCGTTTGTCGTGCATAGGGGAGTTAATTAAAAATCAATGGGCTACCTGCGATAATGTAGTGTGATTTTGTTGAGCACACATTCACGGAATGCTAAAGTGCGAAAGCTACCTGAACTACACTGATGCGTGTGTCGCGCGTAGGGCAGTATATTGAAATATGCGCGTAGTGAAAAAGCACGCACAGAAGCCACGCCCTGTGTCACGATTTAATGTTTAAGTGGGTACAAAAATAATTGGGACACTCTTCTATTTATTTTAAATTTTTTTACCACAATCCCAACAGTGGAGGAAGAGTACAGAGAGAAGCTGGAAAGGGAGACACAATCTGTGGGTGTGGGATCATTTGGAGTGCCTGGGGATCCAGGACTGATAGCTGATCACCAAATACCAGGAAGTAGAGGAGGGGAAATCACCAGTTCTGTGAGGAGAAGACAGAAACTGTGAGGGAAAAGTGCCTGGGGATCCAGGACTGATAGCAGATCACTGAATACCAGGAAGTAGAAGAAGGGGAGTCACTAGTTCTGTGAGGAGAAGACAGAAGCTGTGAGGGAAAAGTGCCTGGGGATCCAGGACTGATAGCAGATCACTGAATACCAGGAAGTAGAAGGAATCACCAGTTCTGTGAGGAGAAGACAGAAACTATGAGGGAAGAGTGCCTTGGGATCCAGGACTGATAGCTGATCACTGAATACCAGGAAGTAGAAGGAATCACCAGTTCTGTGAGGAGAAGACAGAAACTATGAGGGAAGAGTGCCTTGGGATCCAGGACTGATAGCTGATCACTGAATACCAGGAAGTAGAAGGAATCACCAGTTCTGTGAGGCGAAGACAGAAACTGTGAGGGAAGAGTGCCTGGGGATCCAGGACTGATAGCTGATCACCGAATACCAGGAAGTAGAAGAGGGGGGCAGTCACCAGTTCTGTGAGGAGAAGACAGAAACTGTGAGGGAAGGAGAACACTCTTGAGGTGGCTTCAAATGAACAGGTATTATTTTGTATTATATATATATATATTATATAATATCATATTATATTTTAGTATGATATTTTAATGGTGAAAGAATTGTGGACTTTAACCACTTCCCTACTGGGCCTATTCTGGCACTTCTCTCCTTCATGTAAAAATCATAATTTCTTTGCTAGAAAATTACTCAGAACCCCCAAACATTATATATATATATATTTTTTAGAAGACACCAAAGGGAATTAAATGGCGGCCATTGTAACTTTTTATCTCGCATGGTATTTGCGCAATAATTTTTCAAACGCCTTTTTTTGGGGAAGTAAAAAACGGTTATATGAATTAAAAAATAACAAAACAGTAAAGTTCATCCAATTTTTTTCTTTAATGTGAAAGATGATGTTACGCTGAGTAAATAGATACCTAACTTGTCACGCTCTAAAATTGTGCACACTCGTGGAATGGCGCCAAACTTCGGTACTTAAAAAATCTCCATAGGTGACGTTTTAATTTTTTTTACAGGTTACCAGTTTAGAGTTACAGAGGAGGTCTAGTGCTAGAATTGTTGCTCTCACTCTAACACACACAGCGATATCTCACATGTGTGGTTTTAACGGTGTTTACATATGTGGGCGGGACTTACGTTTGTGTTTGCGTCTGAGCGCGAGTTACCGGGGACAGGGGCGTTTTTAATTTTTTTTTATTTAGTTCATTTTTTTTCCATTTTTTTTTTTTATCACTTTTATTCCTATTACAAGGAATGTAAACATTCCTTGTAATAGGAATCTATTGTGACAGGTCCTCTTTATGGAGAGAGGCGGGGTCAAAAAGACCCCACATCTCTCCTCCAGGCTGGAAAGCATGAGATAGTGGAAAAAAAATCACCGATCTTCTGGGTACCCGGACGTGACGTCATAGAGATGACTGGTGACCATATGGTCACCGGAAATCTCTATCCTCGTCATCTGGCGCCGGCCGATTCGTTCTTCCTGCCCCCCGATGGCACGGGAGAGCCTGGAGAAGCACCGGATGGGGGTGGGAAGGTGGGGACGTTCCCACCCGTCGCCTATAAGAATGATCAATCGGCGGTACTTCCGCTATGATCTTCCTCATGGTGGGCAGAATCTCCGGCTTAAAAGAAGGATATCTGAATGATGCCTGCAGCTACCCCCAGGACGTCCATCGGTATGGAAGGGTTTAACTACCATATGAAGTGTGACAATTTAATTCCCGGAATGCCCACAATGTAGTGCTATGGTGGTGAATCACACAATCATTCACCCTCAAGCATGTTGATTAATGCCTAGTACACAGATTCGAAAATTGGACAAAAGATACGGCTTTCAGAGCTATCGTTTGATAATCTGTTTATCAAACGTTTGATAAATCGTTTGATAACACAGCTGTTGAAGAACCGATCACGACAGTTAATGCCAAAATATCTTAACCACTTGACCACTAGGCACGTAAACCCCCTTAATAACCAGACCAATTTTCAGCTTTCGGTGCTCTCACAATTTGAATGACAATTACTCAGTCATACAACACTGTACCCAAATGAAATTTTCGTCCTTTTTTTCACACAAATAGAGCTTTCTTTTGGTGGTATTTAATCACCGTTGGGTTTTTTATTTTTTGCGCTATAAAAGAAAAAAGACTGAAAATTCTGTAAAAAAAAATAATTTTTCTTTGTTTCTGTTATAAAATTTGGCAAATTTAGTATTTTTTCTTCATTCTTTTGCATAAATGTGAAAGATGAAGTTACGCCGAGTAAATAGATACCCAACATGTCACCCTTCAAAATTGCACACGCTCGTGGAATGGCGCCAAACTTCGCTACTTAAAAATCCCCATAGACGACGTTGCAGGGTATTGCGGAGTATTGTGGGGTATTGCAGGGTATTGTGGGGTATTGCAGGGTATTTTGGGGCATTGCAGAGTATTTTGGGGCATTGCAGAGTATTTTGGGGCATTGCAGAGTATTTTGGGGCATTGCAGAGTGTGGGGGCATTGCAGAGTGTGGGGGCATTGCAGAGTGTGGGGGCATTGCAGAGTGTGGGGGCATTGCAGAGTGTGGGGGCATTGCAGAGTGTGGGGGCATTGCAGAGTGTGGGGGCATTGCAGAGTGTGGGGGCATTGCAGAGTATGGCTGGTACTGCAGAGTATTGCACAGGGAGGGATCGATGGCTGGATCTGTGACTGCATGTGTCACAGATCCAGCCCGCAGCAGCAGCTGCTGCTGCTTCCGCTCTCTCCCCTCTCCTCTCTCACACTGTACCGTTCGGTACAGAGAGGAGAGGGAGGAACCGGCGTCATCACATGACGCCGGCTTGTTTACTAGTGATCGCTCCGTCATTGGACAGAGCGATCACGTGGTAAACCGCCGCTATCAGCGGCGATTTACCGTGATCCGTGATCAGCCGGGTCCGGAGGACCCGGCGGTCACGGAGACTCCCGTGTGCGCGCCCCACAGGGCGTGCGGGAGCGCGATTCTAGGAGGACGTACATTGACGCCCTCCTAGAGTTAAGCAACCGCCTTGTAGACGTATTTCGTCTATAGGGCGGTTGCTAACTGGTTAACCACCTACGGACCTGCCCACCGTCAATATACATTTCTACTTTGACGTTAAATATTGATAGCTGCCATAACCCCAATATTTTTTTAACCACTTGCCGCCCAGTCACCGTTGTTATACGGAAGCAGGTCGGCACGTTCCCGCAAATCGCCACAGGTGTACGTTGGCTCCTTTTAAGGAGACGTAGCAGGCGGACGTGCGCCGCTGGAGACACGCCTGCTGTACAGGGGGGACCCCATGTGTGTGACCAGTGGCCGTGATGTCCGCCGGCCACCCGCGATTGCAGGAACGAGAGCCAGAATGGGGATCTGTCAATGTAAACAGACAAATTCCCATTCTGAGAGGGGAGGACAGAGAAATCTGCTGTTCCTGGTGATCAGGAACAGCGATTTCTCTCCTCCTCCAGTCAGTCACATCCCCCACAGTTAGAAACACTCCCAGGGAACTCACTTAAAGGGGTTGTAAAGGTAAAAAAAAAATTCCCTAAATAGCTTCCTTTACCTTAGTGCAGTCCTCCTTCACTTACCCCCCTGGTGTGGGGTGTCGTGCTCGCCCCCTCCCTTGAGGGGGGAGGGGGTGAGCAGGAGAGTCAGGATGCCCACTAACACACAGCTCTTTTCTCTATCTGCAAAATAGAGAGCATCCTGATTCTCTTGCTCGCCCCCTCAAGGGAGTGGGCGAGCATGACACCAGGGAGAAAGCCTTGCATTTCTGTGTGGAGTTACAGGCAGAAGAACAGGAAGTGAGGATTTCTCAGAAGAAATAAGGACATTTAAAAGCAAAATGGAAGGATGAGGTAAGTGAAGGAGGACGGCACTAAGGTAAAGGAAGCTATTAAGGATTTTTTTTTTACCTTTACAACACCTTTAACCCCTTGATCGCCCCTAGTGTTACCCCTTCCCTGCCAGTGACATTTATACAGTAATCGGTGGCTATTTTTAGTCAATGGTCCCAAAAAAGTGTCAAAAGTGTCCAATCTGTCTGCCGCAATGTCACAGTACCGCTAGAAATCGTAGATCCCTGCCATTACTAGTAAAAAAAAAATGCCATAACTATATCCCCTATTTTGTAGATGCTAAAACTTATGTGCAAACCAACCAATATACACTTATTGTGATTTTTTTTTTTTACCAAAAATAAGCAGAAAAATACATATTGGCCAAAACTGATGAAGAAATTCGTTTTAATTTTTTTTGGGGGGGATAGTTATTATAGCAAAAAGTTAAAAATATTGTTATTTTTTTCAAAATTGTCGCTTTTTTTACAGTGCAAAAAATAAAAACCACAGAGGTGATCAAATACCACCAAAAGAAAGCTCTATTTCTGCGGAAAAAGGGAAGTCAATTTTGTTTGGGTACAACATCGCACGACCACGCAATTGTCAGTTAAAGCGACACAGTGCTGAATCGCAAAAAAATGGGGAAAATCTAAGTAGTGTTTAAACAGCGGGCGGTTCGCTTTATGATAAAAGTAGTCTCTGCGGCGGATTTGCCGCAAGATCACTTTTATCGGCGGCCGGAGATGTGCTCCCCCTTCCGCTATGCCCCGGTCATCTAGGCGGTTTAAGGAGGGGGTGGGAAGATGTCCATAATGACATAAGGACAAAAGATAAAGGATAGATGCATAACAAAAAAAAACATAACAAAAAAAAAATAACAAAAAAAAACATAAAGGATAGATGCAAATGTTGAAAATTAAAAGGGTACGGGAATCTGTTCGGAGGCAGAGACCTGAACTCTGTCCTGACAAGTGGATTCTCCACTACGACCATATTGACCACATGTTGCTGTAAGTTTTCGCAAGTTCCTGGCCCAGAAATCCATTAGGAAACTTGACCAACCACCTTATTCCCCTGACTTAGCACCCTGCGACTTTTAGCTTTGAAAATTAATCGGTCCTGATGAAGTGAACTGTTTCATGAAACGCGTTGAGGTAATGATGTTCTTCATTGTCTGTGCTACTGGATAAAAATATTATATTACACAGTATATCTTCATGAAGTGTCATATACCAAGAAGGAATTGATCAATCAATCAGGTGTTTACCATTTTTGGTGCATTCTTCTGTTTTTAATCTGTTGTATGTAATAAAGGTCTGATCTTTTATATATATATATATATATATATATAATATATAAATCCCAGGGGCAATGTTTTTTGTACTTATCTGTAAGTGTTGTTGGGATGGAGGCATTTGAACCTGTGTGGTAAGTGTCACCCCTCAGCATATCTCTACGTTTATTGTTTGTAGCTGTTCCTCATAACTGAGGTTCTCCAGCCCCGTTATTAGTTTTGCTGCCCTTTCTCTGGACTCTCTCCAGTACCAGCACATCCTTCCTAAGGATTGGTGACCAGAACTGGATGGCATACTCGAGATGTGGCCATTTGTAATTTGTAAAGTGGTAGAATTATAGCTTTATCTCTTGAGTAAATACCCTTTGTAATGCATGCTAATAGTCTGCTGGCCTTGCTTGCTGCAGCTAGGCATTGCATGCTATTGCAGAGTCTACTAGGACCCCCAGATCCTTTTCCATCCTTGATTCCCCCAGAGGTTCTTCACCTAGCGAGTAACTTTTATTAATTTAGTTCCCAATTGCATTATTTGTGATGTGTTACAATGACGGGTACAGTTTTACTAACACCCAGCTTGGCACAATGTAAAAATGCATATCTCATAACTGATGGACCACTGGTGAAGCTAAAAATCTATTTAGTAGTCAGTGCGATAACCGCAATCTTCTGGGTCCTGTGCTGATAGACTTCCCCTCTGCACACTGACCACAGGGGGGTCTGTCACATACCTGTATGAGGAGCCTGAGATGATAAGGGTGACCTCCCATCTGAGCACCCCTGGAAGTTGGGACAGGGGCTACTAGGACAATGGAAGTGTGCAGGTACCAGAAAGTATCTCTGAACTTGAATAAGGACGTTCACCGGTGTGAATTCTTTGGTGATTATTAAGTTCTCCTTTCTGAATGAAAGATTTCCCGCACTCTGAACATGAACCATTGGCTCTCATAAATGCCCCTTAGCATTGCTTCATAGTAAAAAAAAAAAATGTACCTGGTCTTTGGTCCATGCAGAGGAAATCAAATCTGGTATCAGGGTCTGTGGCTGTCAAAAATGATCCTTCATAGATATTATTATGCCACTGCTGGCAAATTACAATTTGATAGATGTCAAATATGATATGGATCTTATACATGTTCTCCTTAGGATATGTAAAGAGACAGTTTTCCAAGTGACCACCAATGTAATGGGGGGGGGGATTCTTCAAATTGACCCCCAAATTAAGGGACATTCTTCCCACTGATCTCCAATGTAAGGAACATTCTTCCAACTGATCACCAATGTAAGGGACATTCTGCCCACTGACTACCAATGTAAGGGATATTCTGCCCACTGACTACCAATGTAAGGAACATTCTTTTCCCTGATCATCAATGTAAGGAACATTCTTTCCCCTGATCACCAACGTAAGGAACATTCTTCCCACTGATCACCAATGTAAGGGACATTCTGACCACAAATGTAGGGGACATTTTTCCCCACGTACCACCAATGTAAGGAGGCACATTTGCACCCACCAACAATGTAAACAGGGGTTGATCTCCACTTACTACCAATGTATGTCGGTCCTCCTCTACCTACCACTAATATAAGGGGATACACTGAAGACATGACTGACATACTCTCCAAGCAAATGAAGGTGATGAGTTCTGTATCACCGATGAAGATAATGACTGTGAAACTATGGAATTTATCACTGTGACCATGAAGAGGAGAACCAAGATGGCAGCAATGGGAATATTCTGTATGGCATTTGCAGTGGTTCCATGTATTCATAAAATATATTATCTGACACGCATGTCGAGTTGGACTTTCTGGACTCTCCATCAGTGGAAGACTCTCTATGAACTGAGCCCACTCCGATCACCACACCAATGTGAACTGAGGACATTCCAATCACCACACCAATGGATGACTCTCTATGAAATGAGCACATTCCCATTACCAATCATCTAAAATTGTGGTAATTTGTAAAAAGGGACCCAAAAAAGAATATTGTAATGAGTAGATCTTTCTTTTTTTACTTTAGAAAACCAAAATACGAGACTAAAACACAATAATATAACCCACCATAAAGTTGGCATAAAAGAAACAAAGTTTAATAATAATTATTCTTTAGTTGGTCCAATGAAAAGCTATTATTTTCAGTAAAACAAGAGTCCAATTAAAAGTTTGGCCCATTGGATTGCCGTATTTGCCCATGGATTAGCACAGTTTAGTACTATGGTGATGTCCTTGAGTGTGGGACCCAGGCAGCATTGTATGTTTAGAGGACCATATTATTATACTTCCCCCAGACCTACATCCACCACATCACACCCGAAGAACACCATTATACTTTTGCAATGTTCCCAAATACACTGATTTGACCATAAAAAGAATATTAGGCTTTGTGAATATTCTGGTGTACAATAAGTGATATTCTTTAACCGAAACATGTTTCACTTTCTAAATACAAGGTAGGACACACACATTCTCTTGGTGGTCACTCTTGCCCGATTCTCCATCTGAATGTAAAAAAGGTTCTTGGTCTACGTGAATTTTCTGATGTCGGTCAAGGCCACTTTTCTGGGTGAAACTTTTCCCGCACTCTGAACATGAATAAGGACGCTCACCTGTGTGACTTCTCTGGTGTACATGAAGGTGTTCTTTATGAATAAAACCTTTCCCACACTCTGAACATGAATAAGGACGCTCACATGTGTGACTTCTCTGGTGTACATGAAGGTGTTCTTTTTGAATAAAACCTTTCCCACACTCTGAGCATGAAAAAGGACGCTCACCCGTGTGTATTCTCTGGTGTATAAGAAGGCTTCCTTTTTCTTTGAAACACTTTCCGCACTCTGGACATGAATAGGGATGCTCACTGGTGTGAATTCTCAGGTGTCGAGAAAGTATTTCCTTCTGCATAAAACATTTCCCACACTCTGAACATGCGTAGGGACGCTCACCCGTATGAATTCTTTGGTGATTAACAAGGCTTGCTTTCTGAATGAAACCTTTCCCACAATCTGAACACGAGAAAGGACGCTCACCGGTATGAATTCTCTGGTGTTTAAGAAGGTTTCCTTTGTCACTAAAACATTTACCGCAGTCAGAACAAGGAAAAGGACGTTCTCCTGTGTGAACTCTCTCATGAATAATAAAGTTGCTTTTCTGATGGAAACATTTCCCACACTCCGGACATGTGTAAGTCTTATAACGTTTCTGTTGTGTAGGAGGCTCTCCAGTTTCTTTCGAAGATTTCCCAGACATTGTACGTGACAAGGAGAGCTTACCTTCATGGTTTAAAGAAGATTCCTCAGGATTAGATAGATCTGTTGCTGGATCTGTACTGTGAGATTCAATAATAATAGTATGTGGATCATCAGAAGATTCCTCAGGATCAGAGAAATCCCAGGATCTCTCCATTTGATAAGTTTTATGATGTATTATTTGTGTAATGCGTTTTACTCCGGGAGAACATTGTGATGTGGTTTTATATTCTGAAGGTATATTTTTCGAGACGTAGTGTCCACCTGTAGGAAATCAATGGTCAAATGTTATTAGAATTCTTCATTGCTTTGATTCAGATATCATATACAGTATGTTGGTCTAACACTCTACAGTATCTCACAGCTCTGGCATGGAACTGGGTGCAATCATAACACAAAATATCAATACAAACCAGATAAAGGATAAAATATACAACAACCACACTAGGTAGGTGTTGTAAAGGTTTGTTTTTTATTTTCTAAATTGGTTCCTTTAAGCTAGTGCATTGTTGGTTCACTTACCTTTTTCTTCGACTTCCCTACTAAATGTTTTTTTTCTTTGTCTGAATCTCTCACTTCCCCCATCATCTGAGCCGTTCTGGCTGGGGGTTAGTCAGCGTGCTCGCCCCCTCCCTTGGGACTACATCCCTGCGGGGAGACACTGTAAACAGCGTCTCACCGCAAGGATGTAGTCCCAAGGGAGAGGCGAGCACGCTGACTAACCCCCAACCAGAACGGCTCAGATGATGGGGCAAGCTTACTGAGGAGAAACAGGAAGTAAGAAATTCAGACAAAGAAAAAAAACATTTAGAAGGGAAATCGAAGGAAAATGTAAGTGAACCAACAATGCACTAGCTCAGGGGTGTCAAACTCAATTTCATTGTGGGCCGCATCAGCATTATGATTGTCCTCAAAAGGGACGGTTGGATCTGTAAGATTAGATGTCCAGCGCATCCCCCTCCCCTTACATTAGATGTCAAGAGCCACCCCACCATCAGAAGTTTAGTCCCCTACTCTCCCTTACATCGTAGTGCATCCCCTTTCCTTATGCTGCTGCTGGGAAGAAGCTGGATGCATTGCTTGAAAGCAGAAAGTAGGGGTCTGGAGGAGGACCAGAGGAGCGCTGTATCTCTCCAGCAGGAGAGGTGCGAGGGCCACATGAAAGGTGTGTTTGACACCTGTGCACTAGCTTAAAGGAACCTATTTAGAAAATAAAAAACAAACCTTTACAGCCCCTTTAATGACATTGTTAGAGTGAGAAAGGAGATGGACCTTCCTCCACCTCATTTCTTGGAAACAAGAAACACTGGATTTACTGAAGACTGGGGTGGACCTCACCTTTCATATGGTATGCAATAGTGATGGACAATTTACTAGATGCCATTTTCAAAGGGTGGCCCATAATATTAAGTGTATGTAATGCTACAGGTAACTGTAAAGCCCTGTACACACGATAGGTTAACCAGAGGACAACGGTCTGAAGGAGGCCTCTAACACACGACCGGACAGTCTGCTGAAAACGGTCCGCCGGACCGTTTTCAGCGGACATGTCCGGTCGGAGATTTCTGTCTGATGGTTGTACACACCATCAGACAGAAATGAGAGACAATCCGCGCGGACAGACAGCACAGTGATGTGTCTGCGCCGTCGCGGCGACGCTGAAAGGTCAATGCTTCCACGCATGCGTCAAAGTCATTTGACGCATGCGAAGGATGGCGGCCGGTCGGACATGTACGGTGAGTCTGTACAGACGACCGAACATGTCCGACGGACAGGATTCCAGCGGGCATGTTTCTTAGCATGCCAAGGAACATTTGTACGCTCGAAAACGGTCGGGTGGACAAATGTCCGCTGGAAACCTGTCTGCTCGGCTGTACAGACGACCGAACATGTCTGCTGAAACTGGTCCGCGGACCAGTTTCAGCAGACATGTTCGGTCGTGTGTACGGGGCCTTAGGTTAACCGATGAAGCTGACTGATGGTCCGTCACGCCTACACACCATTGGTTAAATAACTGATCGTGTCAGAACGTGGTGACGTAAAACACGACGACGTGCTGAAAAAAACGAAGTTCAATGCTTCCAAGCAGGCGTCGACTTGATTCTGAGCATGCATGGATTTTTAACCGATGGTCGTGCCTACTAACGATCGGTTTTCCATTGGTTAATTGAGCAAGTTGGCTTTTTTTTAACCTATGGTTAAATAACCTATGGGGCCCACACACGATGGGTTTTGATCGATGAAAACGGTCCTTCAGACCGTTGTCCTCTGGTTAACCTATCGTGTGTACGAGGCCTAAGAGGCTGTTGATATAATATAGGAGGTCATCTGTACAGTATCTCCTCCTCATTTGTTGGGAACATTACGTTATATTGAGGAATGGAGATGGACCTTTCATATGGTGTACAGTATCTCCTCCTCATTTGTTGGGAACATGACGTTATTTTGAGGAATGGAGATGGACCTTTCATATGGTGTACAGTATCTCCTCCTCATTTGTTGGGAACATGACGTTATATTGAGGAATGGAGATGGACCTTTCATATGGTGTACAGTATCTCCTCCTTGTAATTATTTAAATACATACTTAATACTCATAGAAGAAAGATAAACTGTGAACTTTTTCTGCATTTCAGTCATTTTTACTAACTTGTGTCGATACAAAGTGAAGATTTCGCTTGTTCACTTTTCATAATCATCTCCCGCTCCTCCATAGACTGCTGATCTCCACTCACCAACCTCTCTTCTTCTTCCTCTTTTACCTCAACTTTGATGTCTTTTAGTTCTTCATCCTGAACCCCAAAACGATAAGATTGATAAAACTGTCAATAATAAATATATATAAGAATGTTTTCTCATAGTTTAAGTTCTATTGACAAATCCTCTTTACCTGAGAGATGCTGGGATCTTCCTGTGTGAAATCCTGGGAATACGGAGGATAGACATTCTCCATAGAATGCTGTTCTCCACCAATGATCATCTTTTCTTCCTCTTCAATTTCAACTTTGATGTATTTCAGCTCTTCCCTCTAAATCCCAAAGAAGATAGAGTAGAGATTTTTAGAAAAAGAACAAGATATTATGTAGAAGAATGTCCTCTCATATCGTAGAACACATTTTTAGGTCTATGTGGTCATTCCCACCTACCTGATGATGGTGGGGGATGGTGTGACCTTCCTGTGTGGAATCCCGGGAATACAGAGGATGGGGACATCTCTCTGGTGGGTTCCCATTATTGGATCCATCTGTAGGAAACACACACACTGACTGAATACATTGTTTCTATGTGTTTATCAGATGATGGGGGATCTAGGTGGGGCCTCCGTACTGCTCTCTTCTTTACAATAAAGTCTCCTCTTACCCGGTGATGTGTCGATATAAAGTGAAGATTCCGCCTGTTCACTTTTCATAATCATCTCCTGCTTGTCCATAGACTGCTGATCTCCACTCACCATCGTCTCTTCTTCTTCCTCTTTTACCTCAACTTTGATGTCTTTCAGTTCTTCATCCTGAACCCCAAAATGATAGGATTGCTAGAACAAGAGATTATGTAGAAGAATGTCCTCTCATAGCGTAGAACACATTTTTAGGTCTATGTGGTCATTCCCACCTACCTGATGATGGTGGGGGATGGTGTGACCTTCCTGTGTGGAATCCCGGGAATACAGAGGACGGGGACATCTCTCTGGTGGGTTCCCATTACTGGATCCATCTGTAGGAAACACACACACTGACTGAATACATTGCTTCTATGTGTTTATCAGATGATGGGGGATCTAGGTGGAGCCTCTGTACTGCTCTCTCCTTTACAATAAAGTCTCCTCTTACCCGGTGATGTGAGGGGCGGCTGATTGTCCATCATGACGTCCTTGTAGAGATCCTTGTGTCCTTCTAAATTCTTCCACTCCTCCATGGAGAAATAGACAGTGACATCCTGACACCTTATAGGAACCTGACACACACAATGATACAGTCACCATCCAGACACATCCCTTGTCTGTTACTGGATAATGTCCCAGAATTCCCGGCACCGCTCACCTCTCCTGTCACCAGATCAATGATTCTGTTGGCGATTTCTAGAATCTTCTTGGCACTGGTTACCTCTGTTTTTAGGCAGTGAGGTGGAGGCACTGTGATGGGTGATGTCCTGTGAAGGCGGCTGCTGGGTGTTAATGGATATCCAGATGTTTTCTTTACTACTTTATAATCCTGATTAAAGAGAGAAAATAACAATTATTACTACAGACTTCCCAGAATCCTCCTCACCTCTACGCTCAGGTCTGTGTTTTATTAATAGAGATAAGAGTGATGTCATGTGACCTCCCAGAATTCTCCTCGCCTCCTCCTGATCTATACAGGACTCTCCTCTCTGGAGACGAATAAGAAACTGAGAATTATCTGGACTGTACTGGGATTAATAATGTCTGCAGTAGGGATGCGCTTAAGGTTTCGATCTGAACACAAGTTTGGACTGAACATGATTGTCTTTTCCTCACTCGCGTCCGACAGACGCGAGTAGAAGAGAGCCGATTGGCTGCTCTCCTGACAGGGGGGTCTGTATTGATATCAAAGGGTGGAAGAGGGCGCTGGTAATGATGATACCAATGATTGGATACCTCTCAGTGGGAGGATTACAATGGTATAGATAAAGTATAAATTAAATATATTAAATTAAACACTCCGGTGGACAAATAAATCATACAAATATATTAAATCTCTACCGTATTAATGCAGTGATTTACCAAACAAAGGTGAGTAAATATATGTAGCAACTGAGTGATAGAAAATATGTCCAATGAACAAAACCAAACAATGGTGTGTCTCTTGAGTGACATCTCAAAAAATTGCATCAAGTGAAAAAACACAGTCCATAGGTGATTGCCTTCGCAGGTGAATTTAATCCAAAATCATGCAAAAGAGTCTTAGGCTGGGTTCACACTACTACACTACTTTCATCCTACTTTGCTCTGCTACATCGGTCCTACATTTATCCTACATTGGTCCTACATCCATCCTACTTTCATGAACAGGATACTACTTTGGTCTGACTTCAATGATATTCAATGGGCCTGAAGTAGGATCAATGTAGGACCAAAAGTAGTACAGGGAGCATTTTCAAAGTCGGACCGACTTGTGTAGGACGCTACAAGACGCTCTCATAGGGAAACATTGAACACAGAGCAAAGTAGGATGAAAGTAGTGTAGTAGTGTGAACCCAGCCTGAGTGATACTGCAGCCACCACCATTTACTGAGACTTCACCCGATGTGCTCTTGACAAGGGATATGCTTACCAGATACAATGGGTCGTTAGAGCTGAGCAGGTCTAAGTGCCTGCACACTATTCACCACCGTTCAGACTGCTACGATCATGTGGCCATTGATATCCAGGATTCCATCAACCAAAACAGACAGGAGAAGCTAATAGTGCATTACCATTTATTAAAATTTATAACAATAAAAAGCTGATTGGCCCCTTACTTTTGTGGGTGCCTGCCCGGCACTAGGATTGCATGCGTCTATGACAGGACCTGATTGGACTCGCACCGGTCTCTGTATGCAGACAGTGTATCCGTAGCTGCAGAGTAGGGCCACCAGGATGGCCACTCCGCTGGACCACCAGGGAATGCCAATCTGTGCCCAGGCAGCTGCCAATCAATGCCCAGGCAGCTGCCAATCACTGCACACCCACAATGCCTAACACTGCCAGTGCCACCAGGGATGCCTATCAGTGCCATCCACCAGTGCTGCATATCAGTGCCCAGCAGTGCTGCATATCAGTGCCTCTCCTGAGCTAAAACAGGGGGATACTTTTTAGTATGGGTGAATTAAAGGTTTAGTGTAGTATAAGATTTTGGATAGCTAAATAAATAGTATGGTTTTTATGGTGGTCCAAAGAGAGGGACAACTGAGAAGATAAGAGGAACTTTTTGATCTTGTTGCTCCGTATATGGATGGACAGTTGGATAAATGGTTCTATATTTAGGATGTATCTGGTCTATAAACCAGAGGCTCTGGATGGACAGTTGGATAAATAGTTCTATATTTATGGTTATTACCAAAATATCATGATTTTACCTTATCTGCCTCAAGACCCAGTATTGTCTCTTCGTTATTTTCTACTAAATCACCTTTCTTCTTGAACTTCCTGTCTTTACCCTACATCACTTCCTGTCGTAACCCTACATCACTTCCTGTCTGCACGTTACATCGCTTCCTTCTTTGCGTTCCACGCTTATAAGTGAGATCTCCATCTTGTGGAGAATGTGAGTACTGTAGCCCACATTGTACTTACGTACATCAAAATTGGCTTCAAAGTGTATTTATCCTTTTTGTTGCTTATTTTTATCAAGTACAAACCAATTATTATATAAAAATCCTAAAAAGATATTTTAGTTTTATGTGCTTTAGTACCTATTATACCGTGTAACGTACTTATATTATAAACATTTATCATAGTTTTTTTGTGTATTGTTTTTATTTTTAAGGGGCCTTTCCTTTTTTACTGACCACCAATGTAAGGAGCATTCTTCCCATTGACCACCAATGTAAGAAACATGGGGCCAGATCCTCAAAAGGGATACGACGGCGTATCTACTGATACGTCGTCGTATCCCTGTTTCTATCTATGGAACTGATCCACAGAATCAGTTTCACATAGATAGGCAGAAAATCCGACAGGGACTTACACTGTCGGATCTTAGGATGCAGTACCGCGGCCGCCGCTGGGGGCATTTCTCGTCGGGTATGCAAATTAGCACTTTAGGAGATCCACAAAGCTTTTTCGCTTCGTTTTTTCTCCGTAAGTATTAGTTTGCCGTCGTAAAATTAGGGCTGCTTTTACAAAGTGTAAACTGATTACACCTTGTAAAAGTAGACCCTTCTATCCCGCGTCGCTGTCAATTTTTTTTTTTAAATTTTTTTTTTTACCCGCCGCAACTTTTTTTTTTTTTTTTTTTTACGCCTGTCGCGATTCTCAAAACCCGGCGCAACGTAAATCCGCGCAAAGCACGTCGGGAAAATAACGTCTGGAGCATGCACAGTACGTCCGGCGCGGGAGCGCGCCTAATTTAAATGGGACTCGCCCCATTAGATTAGGAACGCCTTGCGCCGGACAGATTTAAGTTACACCGCTGAAAATTTCTAGGTAAGTGGTTTGTGGATCGGGCACTTAGGTAGAGATTTTGCGGCGGTGTAAATTAAATGGCAAAAGTTAAGTTACGCCGGGTTTTTGTGGATCTGGCCCATGATTCCCACGAATCACCAATGTAAAGCCTCGTTAACACGATCCAACTTCCATCCAATTTTTCCGTGGATTTTTTTCCAGAGGGCGTCCAACATTTTCAGCCAACATTCACAAAACCACGTGGTTTTTCAGCTCCTTACTGCCTCCCTTTGGGCATCTTCTGTTATTGTTGTCTGATGTTTAGCATTAGTTTTGAGCATGCGTGTTTGTACATCGGATTTTAGTTGAACGTAATTGCGTACACGCGATCAGATAAACCAAAGTAACAGATTTATGGCCCAACAATTGGTGAGCATGAACAGCCAACTTTTCTTGTCAGCCAACAATTGTCTGATGGAGCATACACACGGTCGGATTATCCGACACAACGCTTCCATCACAAAATTATGGCCATAAAGTTGGATCGTGTGTACGGGCCTTTAGAGGCATTCTTCTCACTGACCACCAATATAAAAAGGAGCATTCTTCCCACTGACCACAAATGTAAGGAACATTCTTCCCACTGATCACCAATGTAAGGAGCATTCTTCCCACTGATCACCAATGTAAGGAACATTCTTCCCACTGATCACCAATGTAAGGAACATTCTTCCCACTGATCACCAATGTAAGGAACAATCTACCCACTGATCACCAATGTAAGGGACATTCTTCTCACTGATCACCAATGTAAGGAACATTCTTCTCACTGATCACCAATGTAAGGAGCATTCTTCCCACTGATCACCAATGTAAGGAGCATTCTTCCCACTGATCACCAATGTAAGGAACATTCTTCTCACTGATCACCAATGTAAGGGACATTCTTCTCACTGATCACCAATGTAAGGAACATTCTTCTCACTGACCACCAATGTAAGGAACATTCTTCCCACTGATCACCAATGTAAGGAACATTCTTCCCACTGACCACCAATGTAAGGAACATTCTTCTCACTGACCACCAATGTAAGGAGCATTCTTCCCACTGATCACCAATTTAATAGACATTTCCTTGTCGCTGATCACCAATGTAAGGGACATTCTTCCCATGGTACCGATGTAGGAAAGCATTTACTCCATTGCCGACCAATGTAAGGAGGGCACAGGTAAGCGTTTACTTGTCATTTTCTTCAGGCAGGGCGGAAGAGGGGGGGGTAGATCGAGATGCATGCAGGAAGCGTCTATCATAAGTTCACTTCTCTCTCATGTCACGCTGCTGCCCGGCGGCCCCTCCTCTCTTCTCGTCCATCCCAGATGATGTCACAAGCAAATGGGGATGGACGAGAAGAGAGGAGGGGCCGCCGGGCAGCAGTGTGACATGAGAGAGAAGTGAACTTATGAAAGACGCATCCTGCGCTACTCTGCATGCATCTCGATCTACCCCTCTTCCACGGCACCCCCCCCCCCCCCCGCCCTGCCTGCGGGCCATTTATAACTGTCTGCGGGCCGCAAATGGCCCACAGGCTAGTACTTTGAGACCCCTGCTTTACACTAACCACAATTGTATGGGGGCCATTCTTCAAACTGACCACCAAAGTAAGGGGCATTCTGTCCACTGGCCACCAATGTAAGCGACATTCCGACCACCAACGTAAGGGCAAATGTTTTTTACTGAACAGCAATGTAAAGAGACAGTTTTCCAAGTGGCCACCAATGTAATGGGGGGGGGGCATTCTTCAAATTGACCACCAAATTAAGGGACATTCTGCCCACTGATCACCAATGTAAGGAACATTCTTCCCACTGATCACCAATGTAAGGGGCATTCTTTCCACTGATCACCTGGACTCTCCATCTCACGAACAAAACACCAATAGAAGACTCTCTATGAACTGAGCACATTCCAATCACCACACCAATGTGAACGGAGGACATTCCAATCACCACACCAATGGAAGACTCTCTATGGACTGAGCACATTCCAATCACCACACCAATGGAAGACTCTCTATGAACTGAGCACATTCCAATCACCACACCAATGGAAGACTCTCTATGAACTGAGCACATTCACATTCATGTAAAATTGTGGTCAAAAGAATATTGTAAAGAGTAGATCTTTCTTTTTTATTTTAGAAAACCAAAATACGAGACTAAAACACAATAATATAACCCACCATTAAGTTGGCGTAAAAGAAACAAAGTTTAATAATAATTATTCTTTTTTTTTTTTTTTTTTTTGCAAATTCTTTTTATTGAATTTAAGAATGAGGAAAGGTTTACAAAAACAAAGCCTATCGGGCATACCCAGGCTTGAGAAGCAAAGAAAACAAAAAAAAATAAAACTTAATCACATTAGCTGAAATAGTTAGCAACCAAGCCTAAGACAACCCCCTTTTTGCTTTTTCCCCTTTATAACAGTAAACAACCATCAATTCAGAAAGGTAAACCAAAGAATAGAAGGAAACTGCTGCCCCCCCCCCCCCCCCCCCCCCATCCCTCGGGAGAGAGAAAACAACAGCGCCTCCCACCTCCTAAGGAGCAGGAAAAAAATAAAAAAAATAAAATAAAAAATAAACAATAACATGAACTACCCCCCCCCCCCCCTAGGGATGTCAGCATTCAGTGCGTGCTCAGAATAACGAGGAAAACCAAGCCCTTCCATATTGTTCATAGTGTGCCCACTACCCTCCACCCCGAATGGGACCCGTGCATTTCAAAGTGAAACAATTCTATTAGTCACACCCGTTAGTCTGTGTCTCCTCTTCCACCAATGTGCTCTCAGAGTCCACCCACCTAAACCATACTTGTCTGAACATTTTGGTGGCCCCCCTAGCTTCGTAGGTCATCCTATACAGCATCACATCCGCATTTATTACTTTTATCCACATCCCCAACGTCAACTGCTCGTCATAAATCCATCGTCTAGCAATGACTTTCCTCACTCCAAAAAACATAATCCTAAGAAACAATTTAGTGTGTGCATTCATCTCCTCCTGGTCAAAACCCCCCAGGAGGCAACGTAAGGGAGAGCAAATATTAGGCAGGTCAAACTTATCCGATATAAATTCAGTTACCTGCGACCATAATGGTCTCACCTTCTGGCATTCCCAGACCATATGTATGAAAGTGCCTTCCGCCCCCATACATTTATGACAGATGGCAGATTCCCTCCTGTGCATTCGGTAAAGCCTAGCGGGTGTATAATACTGCTGGTGAAGATAGCGAATTTGGATCATTTTGTCCGTAGAAGAGATAATAGACACCAGATACGTGTCCAGTACCTCCTGCCACAGCTCTTCTGACAACTCCGGGACAAGACCCTCCCACCGAGCCCTGGCCCTAGAAGCGGATCCCATTGCCCTCGGACCAACTTTTCCATAGTATCGAGGGACTCTTAGACGGATCCGGATCAAGCAGAACCTCCTCCAGATCCAATAATAATTATTCTTTAGTTGGTCCAATGAAAAGCTATTATTTTCAGTAAAACAAGAGTCCAATTAAAAGTTTGGCCCATTGGATTGCCGTATTTGCCCATGGATTAGCACAGTTTAGTACTATGGTGATGTCCTTGAGTGTGGGACCCAGGCAGCATTGTATGTTTAGAGGACCATATTATTATACTTCCCCCAAACCTACATCCATCACATCACACCCGAAGAACACCATTATACTTGTGCAATGTTTCCAAATACATCGATTTGACCATAAAAAGAATATTAGGCTTTGTGAATATTCTGGTGTACAATAAGTGATCTTCTTTAATCGAAACATGTTTCACTTTCTAAATACAAGGTAGGACACACACGTTCTCTGGTGGTCACTCTTGCCCGATTCTCCATCTGAATGTAAAAAAGGTTCTTAGTCTACGTGAATTTGCTGATGTCGGTCAAGGCCACTTTTCTGGGTGAAACTTTTCCCGCACTCTGAACATGAATAAGGACGCTCACCTGTGTGACTTCTCTGGTGTACATGAAGGTGTTCTTTATGAATGAAACCTTTCCCACACTCTGAGCATGAAAAAGGACGCTCACCTGTGTGAATTTTCTGGTGTTTAAGAAGGTTTCCTTTTTCTTTGAAACACTTTCCGCACTCTGGACATGAATAGGGATGCTCACTGGTGTGAATTCTCAGGTGTTGAGAAAGTATTTCCTTCTGCATAAAACGTTTCCCACACTCTGAACATGCGTAGGGACGCTCACCCGTATGAATTCTTTGGTGTTTAACAAGGCTTGCTTTCTGAATGAAACCTTTCCCACAGTCTGAACACAAGAAAGGACGCTCTCCTGTGTGAATTCTCTGGTGATTAACAAGTCCTCCCTTCTGAGTAAAACCTTTCCCGCACTCTGAACACGAAAAGGGACCCTCACCGGTATGAATTATCTGATGTTTAAGAAGATTTGCTTTGTTAATAAAACATTTACTGCAGTCAGAACATGAGAAAGGACGTTCTCCTGTGTGAGATCTCTGGTGACTGATTAAGTTGCTTTTCTGGTTGAAATATTTCCCACACTCTGGACATGAGTAAGGCTTATAACGTTGTATAGGAGGCTCTCCAGTTTCTTTCGAAGATTTCCCAGACATTGTACTTGACAAGGGGAGCTTACCTTCATGGTTTAAAGAAGATTCCTCAGGATTAGATGGATCTGTACTGTGAGATTCAATAATAATAGTATGTGGATCATCAGAAGATTCCTCAGGATCAGAGAAATCCCAGGATCTCTCCATTTGATAGGTTTTATGATGTATTATTTGTGTAATGCGTTTTACTCCTGATGAACATTGTGATGTGGTTTTATATTCTGAAGATATATTTTTCGAGACGTGGTGTCCACCTGTAGGAAATCAATGGTCAAATGTTATTAGAATTCTTCATTGCTTTCATTCAGAAGTCATATACAGTATGTTGGTCTAATACTCTACATTATCTCACAGCTCTGGCATGGAACGGGGTACAACCGTAACACAAAATATCAATACAAACCAGATAAAATGCACAAAAACCACACTAGGTAGGTGTTTGCTTTAATGACATTGTTAGAGTGAGAACGGAGATGGGCCTTCTTCCACCTAATTTCTTGGAAACACGAAACACTGGATTTACTGAAGACTGGGGTGGACCGTTCATATGGTATGCAATAGTGATGGACAATTTACTAGACAAAGGGACCTCATGACATCTCCAAAGGGTGGCCCATAATATGAAGTGTATGCAATGCTACAGGTAACTGTAAGAGGCTGTTGATATAATATAGGAGGTCATCTGTACAGTGTCTTCAACTCCTCAATTAGAAAACAATTACATTAAGGAATGGAGATGGACCTTTCATATGGTGTACAGTATCTCCTCCTCATTTGTTGGGAACATGACGTTATATTGAGGAATGGAGATGGACCTTTCATATGGTGTACAGTATCTCCTCCTCATTTGATGGGAACATGACGTTATATTGAGGAATGGAGATGGACCTTTCATATGGTGTACAGTATCTCCTCCTCATTTGTAGGGAACATGACATTATATTGAGGAATGGAGATGGACCTTTCATATGGTGTACAGTATCTCCTCCTTGTAATTATTTAAATACATAAATAATACTCATAGAAGAAAAATAAATTATGAACTTTTTCTGCATTTAGTAATTTTTACTTACTTGTGTCGATATAAAGTGAAGATTCCGCTTGTTCACTTTTCATAATCATCTCCCGCTCCTCCATAGACTGCTGATCTCCACTCACCATCGTCTCTTCTTCTTCCTCTTTTACCTCAACTTTGATGTCTTTCAGTTCTTCATCCTGAACCCCAAAATGATAAGATTGATAAAACTGTCGATTAATAAATATATATAAGAATGTTTTCTCATAGTTTAAGTTCTATTGACAAATCCTCTTTACCTGAGAGATGCTGGGTTCTTCCTTTGTGAAGTCCTGGGAATACGGAGGATTGACATTCTCCATAGACTGCTGTTCTCCACTAACGATCATCTTTTCTTCCTCTTCAGTTTCAACTTTAATGTATTTCAGGTCTTCCCTCTAAATCCCAAAGAAGATAGAGTAGAGATTTGTAAAAAAAAAGGAACGAGATTATGTAGAAGAATGTCCTCTCATAGTGTAGAACACATTTTTAGGTCTACATGGTCATTCCCACCTACCTGATGATGGTGAGGGATGGTGTGACCTTCCTGTGTGGAATCCCGGGAATACAGAGGACGGGGACATCTCTCTGGTGGGTTCCCATTATTGGATCCATCTGTAGGAAACACACACACTGACTGAATACATTGTTTCTATGTGTTTATCAGATGATGGGGGATCTAGGTGGAGCCTCCGTACTGCTCTCTCCTTTACAATAAAGTCTCCTCTTACCCGGTGATGTGTCGATATAAAGTGAAGATTCCGCCTGTTCACTTTTCATAGTCATCTCCTGCTTGACCACAGACTGCTGATCTCCACTCACCATCGTCTCCTCTTCTTCCTCTTTTACCTCAACTTTGATGTCTTTCAGTTCTTCACCCTGAACCCCAAAATGATAAAATTGATAAAACTGTCGATAATAAATATATATAAGAATGTTATCTCATAGTTTAAGTTCTATTGACAAATCCTCTTTACCTGAGAGATGCTGGGATCTTCCTGTGTGAAGTCCTGGGAATACGGAGGATAGACGCTCTCCATAGACTGCTGTTCTCCACTAACGATCATCTTTTCTTCCTCTTCAGTTTCAACTTTGATGTATTTCAGCTCTTCCCTCTAAATCCCAAAGAAGATACAGTAGAGATTTGTAAAAAAAAAAAAAAGAACAAGAGATTATGTAGAAGAATGTCCTCTCATAGCTCAGAACACATTTTTAGGTCTACGTGATCAGTCTCACCTACCTGATCATGATGAGAGATGGTGTGACCTTCCTGTGTGGAATCCCAGGAATACAGAGGACGGGGACATCTCTCTGGTGGGTTCCCATTACTGGATCCATCTGTAGGAAACACACACACTGACTGAATACATTGTTTCTGTGAACAGCGTCTCCCCGCAAGGATGTAGTCCCAAGGGAGAGGCGAGCACGCTGACTAACCCCCAGCCAGAACGGCTCAGATGATGGGGCAAGCTTACTGAGGAGAAACAGGAAGTAAGAAATTCAGACAAAGAAAAAAAACATTTAGAAGGGAAATCGAAGGAAAATGTAAGTGGACCAACAATGCACTAGCTCAGGGGTGTCAAACTCAATTTCATTGTGGGCCGCATCAGCATTATGATTGTCCTGAAAAGGGACGGTTGGATCTGTAAGATTAGATGTCCAGCGCATCCCCCTCCCCTTACATTAGATGTCAAGAGCCACCCCACCATCAGAAGTTTAGTCCCCTACTCTCCCTTACATCGTAGTGCATACCCTTTCCTTATGCTGCTGCTGGGCAGAAGCTGGATGCATTGCTTGAAAGCAGAAAGTAGGGGTCTGGAGGAGGACCAGAGGAAAGCTGGATCTCTCCAGCAGTAGAGGTGCAAGGGCCACATGAAAGGTGTGTTTGACACCTGTGCACTAGCTTAAAGGAACCTATTTAGAAAATAAAAAACAAACCTTTACACCCCCTTTAATGACTTTGTTAGAGTGAGAAAGGAGATGGGCCTTCCTCCACCTAATTTCTTGGAAACAAGAAACACTGGATTTACTGAAGACTGGGGTGGACCTCACCTTTCATATGGTATGCAATAGTGATGGACAATTTACTAGATACCATTTTCAAAGGGTGGCCCATAATATTACGTGTATGCAATGCTACAGGTAACTGTAAAGCCCTGTACACACGATAGGTTAACCAGAGGACAACGGTCTGAAGGACCGTTGTCTTAGGTTAACCGATGAAGCTGACTGATGGTCAGTCACGCCTACACACCATTGGTTAAATAACTGATCGTGTCAAAACGTGGTGACGTAAAACACAACGACGTGCTGAAAAAAACGAAGTTCAATGCTTCCAAGCATGCGTCAACTTGATTCTGAGCATGCGTGGTTTTTTAACCGATGGTCGTGCCTACTAACGATCGGTTTTGACCTATCGGTTAGGAATCCATTGGTTAATTTTAAAGCAAGTTGGCTTTTTTTTAACCTATGGTTAAATAACCTATGGGGCCCACACACGATGGGTTTTGACCGATGAAAACGGTCCTTCAGACCGTTGTCCTCTGGTTAACCTATCGTGTGTACGAGGCCTAAGAGGCTGTTGATATAATATAGGAGGTCATCTGTACAGTATCTCCTCCTCATTTGTTGGGAACATGACGTTATATTGAGGAATGGAGATGGACCTTTCATATGGTGTACAGTATCTCCTCCTCATTTGTTGGGAACATGACGTTATATTGAGGAATGGAGATGGACCTTTCATATGGTGTACAGTATCTCCTCCTCATTTGTTGGGAACATGACGTTATATTGAGGAATGGAGATGGACCTTTCATATGGTGTACAGTATCTCCTCCTCATTTGTTGGGAACATTACGTTATATTGAGGAATGGAGATGGACCTTTCATATGGTGTACAGTATCTCCTCCTTGTAATTATTTAAATACATACTTAATACTCATAGAAGAAAGATAAATTGTGAACTTTTTCTGCATTTTAGTAATTTTTACTTACTTGTGTCGATATAAAGTGAAGATTTTGCTTGTTCACTTTTCATAATCATCTCCCCCTCCTCCATAGACTGCTGATCTCCACTCACCAACCTCTCTTCTTCTTCCTCTTTTACCTCAACTTTGATGTCTTTCAGTTCTTCATCCTGAACCCCAAAACGATAAGATTGATAAAACTGTCAATAATAAATATATATAAGAATGCTTTCTCATAGTTTAAGTTCTATTGACAAATCCTCTTTACCTGAGAGATGCTGGGTTCTTCCTTTGTGAAGTCCTGGGAATACGGAGGATAGATGCTCTCCATAGAATGCTGTTTTCCACCAACAATCATCTTTTCTTCCTCTTCAATTTCAACTTTGATGTATTTCAGCTCTTCCCTCTAAATCCCAAAGAAGACAGCGTAGAGATTTAAAAAAAAAAACAACAAGAGATTATGTAGAAGAATGTCCTCTCATAGCGTAGAACACATTTTTAGGTCTACGCGGTCATTCCCACCTACCTGATCATGTTCTGGGATTGCGTGACCTTCCTGTGTGGAATCCCGGGAGTACAGAGGACTTCCCCCCTCCATAGACTGCTGATCTCCACTCACCAACCTCTCTTCTTCTTCTTCTTCTTCCTTTTTAATCTCAGCTTTGATGTCTTTCAATTCTTCACCCTAAACCCCAAAGATGACAGAATACATTCATAAAAAGGAACAAAAAGTTACTTTGAAGAATGTGGTCTCCTAGTTTAGAATTATTTTTTAATTTTAGTTGCTCAGTCCCACCTACCTGATGATGGTGGGGGATGGTGTGACCTTCCTGTGTGGAATCCCGGGAATACAGAGGACGGGGACATCTCTCTGGTGGGTTCCCATTACTGGATCCATCTGTAGGAAAAACACACACTGACTGAATACATTGTTTCTATGTGTTTATCAGATGATGGGGGATCTAGGTGGAGCCTCCGTACTGCTCTCTCCTTTACAATAAAGTCTCCTCTTACCCGGTGATGTGAGGGGCGGCTGATTGTCCATCATGACGTCCTTGTAGAGATCCTTGTGTCCTTCTAAATACTCCCACTCCTCCATGGAGAAATAGACAGTGACATCCTGACACCTTATAGGAACCTGACACACACAATGATACAGTCACCATCCAGACACATCCCTTGTCTGTTACTGGATAATGTCCCAGAATTCCCGGCACCGCTCACCTCTCCTGTCACCAGATCAATGATCTTGTTGGTGACTTCTAGAATCTTCTTGGCACTGGTTACCTCTGATGTCAGGCAGTGAGGTGGAGGCACTTTGATGGGTGATGTCCCGAGAAGACGGCTGCTGGGTGTTAATGGATCAACAGATGTTTTCTTTACTACTTTATAATCCTGTATCAAGAGAGAAAATAACAATTATTACTACAGACTTCTCAGAATCCTCCTCACCTCTCCGCTCAGGTCTGTGCTTTATTACTAGAGATAAGAGGGATGTCATGTGACCTCCCAGAATCCTCCTCGCCTCCTCCTGATCTATACGAGACTCTCCTCTCTGGAGACGAATAAGAAACTGAGAATTATCTGGACTGTACTGGGATTAATAATGTCTGCAGTAGGGATGCGCTTAAGGTTTCGATCTGAACACAAGTTTGGACTGAACATGATCGTCTTTTCCTCACTCGCGTCCGACAGACGCGAGTAGAAGAGAGCCGATTGGCTGCTCTCCTGACAGGGGGGTCTGTACTGGTAGTTTATTAGCGCAGCCCCCCCCCCCCCCCCCTTGAATCCCACCCTGGACCACCCGGATGGCCACTCTGCTGGACCACCAGGGAATACAAAATCTATGCCCCGGCAGCTGCTAATCAATGCCCAGGCAGCTGCCAATCAGTGCACACCCACAATGCCTAACACTGCCAGTGCCACCAGGGATGCCTAGCAGTGCCGCCTATCAGTGCCACCCATAGGTACCCATCAGTGCAGCCTTTTAGTGCCCATCAGTGCTGCCTATCAATGCCCGTCAGTGCCACCTCATCGGTGTCGCCTTATCAGTTCCCATTAGTTAAAGAGAAAACATACTTATTTACAACATTTTATAACAGAAACAAACGAAAAACATATTTTATTTCAACATTTTTGTTCTTTTTTTATTTGTTTAGCAAAAAATAAAAACCACAGAGGTGACCAAATACCACCAAAAGAAAGCTCTATTTGTGGGAACAAAATTATAAAATTTTAGTTTGGGTACAGGGTAGCATGACTGCGCAATTGTCATTTAAACAGCGACAGCGCTAAAAGCTGAAAATTGGCTTGGGCAGGAAGGGGGGTAAGTGCCTGGTATGGAGGTGGTTAAAGTGCAACGCTAACCAAAATTTATTTTAGGTTTATATTCCCTAAAGAGGATTAATTAACTATAATGAGGATTTCTTCTGTCTGTATCATGATTACGTAGGTAGTTCTTACCTCACTTCCTGCCCAGTTGATGAGTGAAAGAGAACAGGATTTGAGGAGAAATAGGCCTAATGGGGACACACCATCAAAATAAGTCTGGGGGGCATGTTTGCTGTGATTGGTGGTTAGGATCACATGACAAAGATGGGACAACCAGTCAGGTTTTGGTGAGGGGCCAAAGAGAACCAACAATCCTCCATCAACATACTGTGAGGTACAGAATCGGCATCACAAATATCAGGAGCTTTATCCCTTAGGCCCCTTTCACACTGGGGCGGGAGGTGCGATGGCAGTAAAGCGCCGCTATTTTTAGCGGCCGATAAAGGGTTAATACCACCAGCAATGCGCCTCTGCAGAGGTGCATTGCCAGCGGTGTAGCCGCGGTTTCCCATTGCTTTCAATGGGGAGGAGCGGTAAACACACCGCTCTTTCACCGTTCCAAAGATACGGCTAGCAGGACTTTTGGAGCGGTTCTGCTAGCGCACCGCTCCAGTGTGAAAGCCCTCGGGGCTTTCACACTGGAAAAACAGCAGCTGCTGTTTCAGGTCGGTTTAGCGCAATATCGCCTGCAAACCGCCCTAGTGTGAAAGGGGTCTTATTCTATGTACTGTAGCAATGTACATTCCTTCTGCTGCCTTGTTTAGAACTTAGTGCCTCTCCTGAGCGAGGGATACTTTTTAGTATGGGTGAATTAAAGGTTTAGTGTAGTATAAGATTTTGGATAGGTAAATAAATAGTATGGTTTTTATGGTGGTCCAAAGAGAGGGACAACTGTGAAGATAAGAGGAACTTTTTGATCCTGTTGCTCCGTATATGGATGGACAGTTGGATAAATGGTTCTATATTTAGGATGTATCCAGTCTATAAACCAGAGGCTCTGGATGGACAGTTGGATAAATGGCTCTATATTTAGGATGTGTCTGGTCTACTAACCAGAGGCTCTGGATGGACAGTTGAATAAATAGTAATATATTTATGGTTATTAACCAAAATATCATGATTTTACCTTATCTGCCTCAAGACCCAGTATTGTCTCTTCGTTATTTTCTACTAAATCACTTTTCCTCTTGAACTTCCTGTCTTTACCCTACATCACTTCCTGTCTTAACCCTACATCACTTCCTGTCTTAACCCTACATCACTTCCTGTCTGCATGTTACAACGCTTCCTTCTTTGCGTTCCACGCTTATAAGTGAGATCTCCATCTTGTGGAGAATGTGAGTACTGCAGCCCACATTGTACTTCTGTACATCAAAATCGGCTTCAAGGTGCATTTATCTTTTTTGTTGCTTATTTTTATCCTCAAGTACAAACCAATTATTATATAAAAATCCTAAAAAAAAAATTATATTTAGTGCTCTAAAGTTTATATTATACTGTATAAAGTACTTATATTATAAAAATTTATCATAGTTTTTTTGTGTATTGTTTTTATTTTTAAGGGGCCTTCCTTATTTACTGACCACCAATGTAAAGCCTCATACACACCATCCAACTTTTCTGTGGATTTTTTTCCAAAGGGCGTTGGCTGTGAACTTGGTATGCATACACACGGCCCAACATTTTCAGCCAACATTTACCAAACCACATGGTTTTTCTGGTCTTTACCACCACCCTTTGGGAAACTTTGGCTATTGTTGTCTGATGTTTAAAACGATATAACAGATTTATTGCCCAACAATTGGTGGGCATGAACAGCCAACATTTGTTGTCGTTAATTCAGCCAACAATCTCATCGCTGGCCCCCGGAGAGGAGATCACCCATCGCAGGATACCGACAGCGTTGGAGCGGAGACCGAGAGTGGATTACCACCGCTGGAATCTTTTATTTTTATTTTTTTAATAAAGGACTTTCCCAACAGTGTCTGTGTTTTTTTTACAACTTGGTACACTTTCATTGTGAAATGGTAGGGGTACAATATACCCAATTCACATAGGGGGGGATTCCAGATTCCGATAAGCCTCCCGCCCGCAGACCCCCACCCTCACTGGGCAAGGGTTGTGGGGATGAGGCCCTTGTCCCCATCAACATGGGGACATGGTGCTTTGAGGGGTCACAGACCCCCAAAACATCCTCCCCATGTTGAGGGCATGTGGCCTGGTATGGTTCAGGAGGGGGGTGCTCTCTCGTGCCCCCTTATTTCCTGTGGCCTGCCAGGTTGCGTGCTCGGATAAAAGGTCTGGTTCGTTCCCAGATACACATCTCAACGAGATTAATTGGCGTCCACACTCTCAAACTCCAAATGACTCAGCTCTATGTGTTTTTACCAGCTGCACTTTTTTCCACTTTGGATACCTTGATAGCGATTGACCCCTGATACAATCTCAGGGCCAACCCCATTTCTGCCGTTTGATTCAAATTATAAGGTGAAATATGTGGACCAGACAAAGATCTACATCTTACCTTTCAGCGTCTCAGCCAGCACAGGGGAGCTAGCTAGGCCTGCACAGCTCTTTTATTATCAGCATAAAATCACAAATACATGCATTTGATTGGTTAGCTTACACCTTCACTCCCATTTACTACACGCCCCCTGTGACGTCTGTTCTTGGCATGGAGCCCTCATAGGTCAGTTCACATAAAGGGTGGTTTCTCCTTGGAAGTCCATTTTTGGGCATGCACACACACACTTCTTGTCATGTGGCATAAAAGTCCCCTCGTGTCATTCAGACTCATTCGCCATCTTACATAAAATTCCTTTGGTGGGATGAAGAGAAGGGGAAGGGAAGGTTGAAGTCCACTTTAGAATGCAGTAGGGGGAAGGGGGGATGGAGTGAGTGGATGACACATCTGTTCTTAATAATAGTCCTTTTGTATATCCATCCAAGTTGAAATATACTTTAAAAACATATCTGACAAAACTTCATGTTAGGCCTTGTACACACGACCGAACATGTCTGCTGAAACTGGTCCGCGGACCAGTTTCAGCAGACATGTTCGGTCGTGTGTACGGCCAACCGGACAGGTTTCCAGCGGACATTTGTCCAGCCGACCGTTTTCCTGCGGACAAATGTTTCTTAGCATGCTAAGAAACGTGTCCGCTGGAAGCCTGTCCGTCGGACATGTTCGGTCGTCTGTACAGACTCACTGTACATGTCCAATCGGCCGTCATCCCTCGCAAGCGTCGAAGTGATTCGACGCATGCGTGGAAGCATTGACCTTCCAGGGCCGCGCACGTCGCCACGTAATCGTCGCGGCGACGGCGCAGCCACGTCATTGTGGATCGTGTACGCGCGGATTTCTGTCTGATGGTGTGTACAACCATCAGACAGAAATCTCCGGGCGGACATGTCTGCTGAAAACGGTTCGGCGGACCGTTTTCAGCGGACAGTCCGTCCGTCTGTACGAGGCCTAAGGATAATATCTGCATTGCAACACATACATGTTGCATATATATATCTTATTTAGATAATGAATATAAAAACAAATAAACAGTATAAGGAATATAAGAAAGAGAAAACATTTCAGTGATTCTGATAAAAGAATTAGCCTAACTTAAAAATAGGAATTTTAGAATAATCTACCACAACCTCTATCCATGGAAGGCTAGCATTTGAAATTGTTGCACAGTCCTATTCAACTATGGAGGACCTCTGATCACTGGAAGTGATAGTTTTGTACTACAAACCCATTTGGAGTTTGAGAGTGTGGACGCCAATTAATTTTGGCGAGATTGGAAGTGTATCTGGGAACGAACGTGAGGAAGGATTGGATATAATTAGAGTTGTTTAGTAGAAGAAGCCGTGGCATCATTACTCTTGCCTTTGCTGTTTTGACCCACCCTTGAACGGTGCATGGGTCCACGTCACATGGTAAGAGTATCCATCCTTACTTTTTGATTGTCCGTATTCAACTTCCTCATGTCGTTTTCTTCGTGTTACCAGGATCTACTCACTTCTCCTTGTTCCATTTCTCATCCCTGTATATAGCTTGGAGATAGTTAAACTTACCATTTGAGACTTCTCCCACATACATGGACTCGTTCATATGAGATGGACCCTCCAAGATCTCATCCTATGTTTACATAGGACTATTTGGTTTGGTTTATAACCCTTTTTTTATTTCACCTGCACTGATGTGTCACGATACCAGTTTTTCATAGTTGTTGTGATATATTCACTGATATCACCAAGTTCAATTTCACCAAGTGATACTCTTCTCATAGCCTTACTTTTCCAGTATTATGCCGCGTACACACGATCGTTTTTCGGCATGAAAAAAAATTACGTTTTTCAGCATGTCCAAAAAGCGAAGTTTTTCCAACTTCATCGTTAAAAACGATGTTGCCCACACACCATCGTTTTTGAAAAATGATGAACAAAGCGCGGTGACGTACAACACGTACGACGGCACTCTAAAGAGGAAGTTCTATTCGCCTTTGGGCTGCTTTTAGCTGATTCCTTGTTAGTAAAAGACGATTTGCGCTTTTTTGTCTGTCACAGCGTGATGAATGTGCTTACTCCATTATGGTAGTTTTACCTGAACGAGCCCTCCCGTCTCATAACTTGCTTCTGGGCATGCGCGGGTTTAATCGTTTTTGCCCACACGCGATAATTTTTTACAACCCAAATTTTTTTTTTTTTTAAAACGATGTTAAAAAATGCAGCATGTTCGAATTTTTTTTTGTCGTTTTTCAGAAGCCGAAAAACGATGTGAAGCCCACACACGATTATTTTAAATGACGTTTTTAAAAACGTTGTTTTTTTTCATGCCGAAAAACGATTGTGTGTACGCGGCATTACTATATGTACTTTGGTCATCAGGTACTCAACTCACTTCCTTGGTGCTGCACATTTTACCTTCATTTCTATACACAAATTCTGTTTGTTCTGTGCTAGCTATTCCTACACAATCTAGTCCAAGATTTCTTATGTCTAGAACACAGATCTGGTTACCCCTGCTGTTGCCGCATACCTACACGCAGTATCCTAACACAGTTACATAGTAGGTGAGGTTGAAAAAAGACAAAAAGTCCATCAACTCCAACCTATGTGATTATATGTCAGTATTGTATATCCCTGTATGTTGCGGTCGTTCAGGTGCTTATCTAATAGTTTTTTTAAGTTATCGATGCCCCCCACTGAGACCACCGCCTATGGAAGGGAATTCCACATCCTTGCCGCTCTTACAGTAAAGAACCCTCTACGTAGTTTAAGGTTAAATCTCTTTTCTTCGAGTGGCCAGCTATGACTAAGCACTAGTTTCAGTGCGAAACGCGCCAGCAGTCAGGTTTTATTTTATTTTGCTGTGACTTGTAGTGCTGTCCTTCTTTTAATAAAAGGCTACAATTTGTTCAGAGTGCGGCTGTCCAGAGACAATCTTTGTTCCTGCTTGGCCACGTGTCTTGTTAAAGCGGAGTTCCGGCCACAATTTCACTTTTTAAATATAAATACCCCTGTAATACACAAGCTTAATGTATTCTAGTAAAGTTACTCTGTAAACTAAGGTCCGTTTTGTTAGGTTGTTACAGCATTTAGACACTTTATAAAATAGAAATTGACTGGGGCCATCTTAAGTGTGGGCATCATGAAGCCAGACTGTATGACTTCCTGGATTTCAGCCTTGCAGACCTCGCACATGCTCAGTGCTGCACAAGCAGTGTCAGATCAGGTTTCAGCACCTGTCCAAGTCACATGATTCTTTGAGACTGGGGAGTGCACAGACTCCTGGAAAGTTACACCCACTACATTCCCAGGAGTCTGTGCGGTGTAGGTTAGGAAGCATTAAGCACCTAGGTGCAGGAAGTGGGAAGATGAACTATTCTGCCTAGCAACAACACTTTGAAGGCATCTAAAAAAAAAAAAAAAATTCGTAAAGGACTAATGACATTTTTTTAAAACTACTGATGTAATGTTATATTTATGGGTGGAACTCCACTTTAAACTCCCTTCTGCGAAAAAGTTTTTTTCCCAATTGTGGGGTCACCAGTACGGTATTTGTAAATCGAAATCATATCCCCTCTCAAGCGTCTCTTCTCCAGAGAGAATAAGTTCAGTGCTCGCCACCTTTCTTCATAACTAATGTCCTCCAGACCCTTTATTAGCTTTGTTGCCCTTCTTTGTACTCGCTCCATTTCCAGTGCATCCTTCTGAGGACTGGTGCCCAGAACTGGACAGCATACTCCAGGTGCGGCCAGACCAGAGTAGGAAAATTATCGCTTTTTCCCTTTTTTAATGCATGCCAATATTCTGTTTGCTTTATCAGCAGCAGCTTGGCATTACATGCCATTGCTGAGCCTATCATCAACTAGGACCCCCCAGGTTCATTTCCATCCTAGATTCCCCAGAGGTTCTCCCCCTTAGTGTATAGATTGCATTCATAATTTTACCAACCAAATGCATTATTTTAAATTTTTTCTACATTAAACCTCATTTGCCATGTAGTTGCCCACAGACTTAAAATGGTTGTAAACACTTACAGACCACTTTTACCTACAGGTAAGCCTAGATTAAGTCTTACCTGGAGGTGCAAGAAATATCTCCTAAACCTACGCGGTTTAGGAGATATTTGCAAAAAAATCCAGGCACCGGTGTCTACGGCAAAGGCGCACTGAGCGTGCCGTTTCTAACAGCGATCGTGCCGTGACTGTCGGCTCCCGCGCGCTTGTGGAGTGATGTCATCACGGCTCTGGCCAGTCACAGCGCCGGAGCCGCGGTACCGAAAGTCGCTCCGGGAGAGATGTCGGCAATGAAGGAGGGGACCAAGGACCGCTGAGGGGGCTTCGATCTTAGGTAAGTAGTTCATAATGAGCTGGTATGCTTTGCATACTAGCTCATTATGCCTTTGTCTTGCAAAGTTTTTTTTTTTTTTCAGAGGGTTTACTTCCTCTTTAACAGACTTTTAAGACCTGGATCGCCTGCTGGAGGCACTGTGGTTTGCCAGGTGAAGGGTTGTAGTTCCAGTGTCCACCAGCAGATATATTATACGTCCCATCTGAGCACCCCTGGAAGTTGGGACAGGGGCTACTAGGACAATGAAAGGGTGCAGGTACCAGAAAGTATCTCTGAACATGTGTAAGAACGGTCACCCCTATGAATTCTTTGGTGTTTAAGAAGGTGTTCTTTCTGAATGAAACCTTTCCCACATTCTGAGCATGAATAAGGACGCTTACTCTCATAAATGACCCTTGGCATTGCTTCATAGTAAAAAAAATGTACCTGGTCTTTGGTCAGTGCAGAGGAAATCGAATCTGGTATCGGGGTCAGTGGCTCTCATAAATGGCCTTTCATAGATAAGCCACTGCTGGCAAATTACAATTTGATAGACGTCAAACATGATATGGATCTTATACATATTCTCCTTAGGAGATGTAATGTGTCTCAATCACCCTCTACACCTTGTAACATGGGCATGTTTGATGTCGAACTGGTTTGTATATTCTTATACAATAAGGCAACTACATGCTATAAATGTAGGGGTCTCAAACTCAAATTAGCTGAGGTCCCGTTTTCATATGACATGGGGGGCTGCATACAAACCTTCATACTTCAAAAACAACAGTACTGGTGTCAGCGAACGCATTATTAACCCCCCAGCACTGGTGTCAGTGGATGCATTATTACCCCCTAGCACTGGTGTCAGCAAACACATTATTAACCCTGACCACTACACACCCCACTGACCACTACACACCCCACTGACCACTACACACCCCACTGACCACTACACACCCCACTGACCACTCACTTCAGGGTACAGCTCATCAGAGTACAGCACATCAGAGCATGGACACCAGCAAATCAGGGCACAGAGCCCAGCACATCCGGGTAAAGCACATTAGGGTACAGGGCACATCAGAGCACAGCACAACATGCCGCATCAGGGTACAGGGCACGGCACATGACAAGGCACATGGCACATCAGGGTACAGGACATGGCACATGAGGGTACAGGGCACAGAGCCCAGCACATCAGGGTACATGGGCCACATCAGGGCACATGGGGAACCTCAGGACACAATCAGGGTACATGGGGTACAGGTAAGCATTTACTTGTCGTTTTCTTCAGGCAGGGCGGGGAAACGTCTGTTATAAGTTCACTTCTCTTTCATGTCACGCTGCTGCCCCGTGGCCCCTTCTCTCTTCTCATCCCTCCCAGATGATGTCACAAGCATATGGGGATGGTAGAGAAGAGAGGAGGGGCAACCGGGCAGCAGCGTGACATGAGAGAAAAGTGAACTTATGACAGACACTTCCTGCGCTACTCTACATGCATCTCGAAGTTTGGCCCATTGGATTGCCGTATTTGCCCATGTATTAGCACAGTTTAGTACTATGGTGATGTCTCTGAGTGTGGGACCCAGGCAGCATTGTATGTTTAGAGGACCATATTACTATACTTCCTGCAGACCTACATCCATCACATCACACCCGAAGAACACCATTATACTTTTGCAATGTTCCCAAATACACCAATTTGACCATAAAAAGAATATTGGGCTTTGTGAATATTCTGGTGTACAATAAGTGATATTCTTTAATCGAAACATGTTTCACATTCTAAATACAAGGTAGGACACACACGTTCTCTGGTGGTCACTCTTGCCCCAATCTATATTTCTCCATCTGAATGTAAAAAAGGTTGTTAGTCTACGTGAATTTTCTGATGTTGATAAAGGGAACGTTTCTGGGGGAACCTTTTCCCGCACACTGAACACGAAAAGGGACGCTCACCCGTGTGAATTCTCTGGTGTTGAAGAAGGTGGTCTTTCTTCATGAAACCTTTCCCACAGTCTGAACACGAGAAGGGACGCTCCCCTGTGTGGATTCTCTGGTGTACAAGAAGGTGTTCTTTCTGAATGAAACCTTTCCCACACTCTGAACACGAGAAAGGAAGCTCACCCGTGTGTCCTCTCTGGTGTATAAGAAGATTTCCTTTCCATTTGAAACTCTTCCCACACTCTGGACACGAATAGGGATGCTCACTCGTGTGTATTCTCAGGTGTCGAGTAAGTACTTCCTTAAAACTAAAACGTTTCCCACACTCTGAACATGCGTAGGGATGCTCACCCGTATGAATTCTTTGGTGTTTAAGAAGGGTTCCTTTCTGAATGAAACCTTTCCCACATTCTGAACAAGAATAAGGACGTTCTCCTGTGTGAGATCTCTGGTGAATAATTAAGGTGCTTTTCTGATTGAAATATTTCCCACACTCCGGACATGAGTAAGGCTTATAACATTTCTGTTGTATACGAGGCTCTCCAGTTTCTTTCAAAGCTTTCCCAGACATTCTACATGACAAGGAGCGCTTTCCTGTGTGAGATCCTTCATGGTTTAAAGAAGATTCCTCGGGATTTGATGGATCTGTTGATGGATCTATACTGTGAGATTCAATAATAATAGTATGTGGATCATCAGAAGATTCCTCAGGATCAGAGAAATCCCAGGATCTCTCCATTTGATAGGTTTTATGATGTATTATTTGTGTAATGCGTTTTACTCCGGGAGAACATTGTGATGTGGCTTTATATTCTGAAGATATATTTTTCGAGACGTAGTGTCCACCTGTAGGAAATCAATGGTCAAATTTTATTAGAATTCTTCATTGCTTTCATTCAGAAGTCATATACAGTATGTTGGTCTAACACTCTACAGTATCTCAGAGCTCTGGCATGGAACTGGGTGCAACCATAACATAAAATATCAATACAAACCAGATAAAGGATAAAATACACAAAAACCACACTAGGTAGGTGGACCTTCCTCCACCTTATTTCTTGGAAACAAGAAACACTGGATTTACTGAAGACTGGGGTGGACCGTTCATATGGTATGCAATAGTGATGCACAATTTACTAGATACAGGGACTTCATGACATCTCCAAAGGGTGGCCCATAATATGAAGTGTATGCAATTCAATGGAGAGGGGCGTTTTTGGAGCGTTTTTTTCAGCGCCCAAAAGCTGCTCCAAAGATGCAGTGTGAATGGACTCAGTGTGAATGGGTCCATTGAGATGCATGGAGAGCGTTTTAATAGCACTATTTTTAATGCTAAAACACTGTAAAAATGCTTCAGTGTGAAAGGGGTTTTAAAAGCAAAATCGAAGCATGAGGTAAGTGAAGGAGGGACTGCACTAAGGTAAAGGAAACTATTTAAGAAAATAAAATTGTACCTTTACAACCCCTTTAAGGAATGGAGATGGACCTTTCATATGGTGTACAGTATCTCCTCCTCATTTATTGGGAACATGACGTTATATTGAGGAATGGAGATGGACCTTTCATATGGTGTACAGTATCTCCTTCTTGTAATTTATTTAAATACATACTTAATACTAATAGAAGAAAAATAAATTGTGAACTTTTTCTGCATTTAGTAATTTTTACTTACTTGTGTCGATATAAAGTGAAGATTCCGCCTGTTCACTTTTCGTAATCATCTGCGACTCCTCCATAGACTGCTGATCTCCACTCACCATCATCTCCTCTTCTTCCTCTTTTACCTCAACTTTGATGTCTTTCAGTTCTTCATCCTGAACCCCAAAATGATAAGATTGATAGAGCAAGAGATTATCTATAAGAATGTCCTCTCATAGCGTAGAACACATTTTTAGGTCTACGTGGTCATTCCGACCTACCTGATGATGGTGGGGGATGGTGTGACCTTCCTGTGTGGAATCCCGGGAATACAGAGGATGGGGACATCTCTCTGGTGGGTTCCCATTACTGGATCCATCTGTAGGAAACACACACACTGACTGAATACATTGTTTCTATGTGTTTATCAGATGATGGGGGATCTAGGTGGAGCCTCCGTACTGCTCTCTCCTTTACAATAAAGTCTCCTCTTACCCGGTGATGTGAGGGGTGGCTGATTCTCCATCACGACGTCCTTGTAGAGATCCTTGTGTCCTTCTAAATACTCCCACTCCTCCATGGAGAAATAGACAGTGACATCCTGACACCTTATAGGAACCTGACACACACAATGATACCGTCACCATCCAGACACATCCCTTGTCTGTTACTGGATAATGTCCCAGAATTCCCGACACCGCTCACCTCTCCTGTCACCAGATCAATGATCTTGTTGGCAATTTCCAGAATCTTCTTGGCACTGGTTACCTCTGTTGTTAGGCAGTGAGGTTTAGGCACTGTGATGGGTGATGTATTGTGAAGACGGCGTCTGGGCGTTAATGGATTTCCAGATATTTTCTTCACTACTTTATAATCCTGATTAAAGAGAGAAAATAACAATCATCACTACAGACTTCCCAGAATCCTCCTCACCTCTCCGGTCAGGTCTGTGTTTTATTAATAGAGATAAGAGTGATGTCATGTGACCTCCCAGAATCCTCCTCACCTCCTCCTGATCTATACAGGACTCTCCTCTCTGTAGACAGATAAGAAACTGAGAATTATCTGGACTGTACTGGGATTAATAATGTCTGCAGTAGGGATGCCCTTAAGGTTTCGATCTGAACACAAGTTTGGACTGAACATGAGCGGTTCAAGTATTTGGATGAATGCCCAAAAATTTACCTGTTCGGCAGGAATTGAACATTCTGTATAATAGTGGAAATACTTATACTATTATACATGACAGCTTCATGCTGTGAATGGTTGCTAAGGACACTGGTAGGTGCAGGCACCGCTGAGTCCTTAACAACCAGTGACATCACTGGCCCTCTTCACGTAAATGGTTGAGACTTTCTGGCTATGTAAGCAAAGGGGCAAGGATAGTTAAAAAACAGCATGCCGCCCCCCCCCCCCCCATAATTCATACCAGACCCTGTTATTTAAAGGAGTTTTTTATTTTTAATGTTTCACTTTAAACATTAATAAAATCACTGCTCAAAGCCAAACGAAAAAATGAATAACATTTTTTGGTTTGGTACATGTTCTTCAGGGCAATACTTACCCCCAATACCATTTGTTTGACAATCCCGTGCCCACCACTGTCAGTGCCACATTGGTGCCACCCATAAGTACCCATCAGTGCAGCCTTTTAGTGCCCACCAGTGCCACCCATGAGTGCCCATCAGTGCCGCCTATCAATGCCCGTAAATTTTGGTTTGGGTACAGTGTAGCATGGCCGCGCAATTGTCATTTAAACAGTGACAGCGCTAAAAGCTGAAAATTGGCTTGGGCAGGAAGGGGGGTAAGTGCCCGGTATGGAGGTGATTAAAGAGCAACGCTAACCAAAATATTTTATTTTAGGTTTGGATTGGCTGAAGAGGATAAATTAACTATAATGAGGATTTCTTCTGTCTGTATTATGATTACGTAGGTAGTTCTTCCCTCACTTCCTGCCCAGTTGATGATTGAAAGAGAACAGGATTTGAGGGGAAATGGGCCTAATAGGGACACACCATCAAAATAGATCTGGGGGGCATTTTTACTGTGATTGGTGGTTAGGATCACATGACAAAGATGGGACAACCAGTCAGGTTTTGGTGAGGGGCCAAAGAGAACCAACAATCCTCCATCAACATACTGTGAGGTACAGAATCGGCATCACAAAAATCAGGAGCTTTATCCCTTAGGCCCCTTTCACACTGGGGCATGAGGTGCGCTGGCGGTAAATCGCCGCGATTTTTAGCGGACGGAAAAGGGTTAATACCACCAGCAATGCGCCTCTGCAGAGGTACATTTCCGGCGGTATAGCCGCGGTTTCCCATTGCTTTCAATGGGTAGGAGCGGTAAACACACCGCTCTTTCACCGTTCCAAAGATACGGCTAGCAGGACTTTTGGAGCGGTCCTGTTAGCGCATCGCTCCAATGTGAAAGCCCTCGGGGCTTTCACACTGGAAAAACAGCAGCTGCTGTTTCAGGTCGGTTTAGCGCAATATCGCCTGCAAACCACCCTAGTGTGAAAGGGGTCTTATTCTATGTACTGTAGCAATGTACATTCCTTCTGCTGCCTTGTTTAGAACTTAGTGCCTCTCCTGAGCTAAAACAGAGGGATACTTTTTTAGTATGGGTGAATTAAAGGTTTAGTGTAGTATAATATTTTGGATAGGTAAATAAATTGTATTATGGTTTTTATGGTGATCCAAAGAGAGGGACAACTGAGAAGATAAGAGGAACTTTTTGATCTTGTTGCTCCGTATATGGATGGACAGTTGGATAAATGGTTCTATATTTTAGGATGTATCCAGTCTATAAACCAGAGGCTCTGGATGGACAGTTGGATAAATGGTTCTATATTTAGGATGTATCCAGTCTATAAACCAAAGGCTCTGGATGGACAGTTGGATAAATGGCTCTATATTTAGGATGTAGCCCATTTATAAACCAGAGGCTCTGGATGAACAGTTGGCTAAATGGTTCTATATTTAGGATGTATCTGGTCTATAAACCAGAGGCTCTGGATGGACAGTTGGATAAATGGCTCTATATTTAGAATGTATCTGGTCTACTAACCAGAGGCTCTGGATGGACAGTTGAATAAATAGTAATATGTCTATGGTTATTAACCAAAATATCATGATTTTACCTTATCTGCCTCAAAATCCAGTATTGTCTCTTCGTTATTTTCTACTAAATCACTTTTCTTCTTGAACTTCCTGTCTTAACCCTACATCACTTCCTGTCGTAACCCTACATCACTTCCTGTCTTAACCCTACATCACTTCCTGTCTGCACGTTACAACGCTTCCTTCTTTGGGTTCCACGCTTATAAGTGAGATCTCCATCTTGTGGAGAATGTGAGTACTGCAGCCCACATTGTACTTGCGTACATCAAAATCGGCTTCAAGGTGCATTTATCCTTTTTGTTGCTTATTTTTATCCTCAAGTACAAACTAATGTATAATATAAAAATCCTAAAAAATTATTTTAGTTTTAGTGCTCTAAAGTATATATTATACTGTATAAAGTACTTATATTATAAACATTTATCATAGTTTTTTTGTGAATTGTTTTTATTTTTAAGTAAACTTCCTTATTTACTGACCACCAATGTAAAGCCTCATACACACCATCCAACTTCCATCCAACTTTTCTGTGGATTTTTTTCCGAAGGGCGTTGGCCCAACATTGTCAGCCAACATTCACCAAATCACGTGTTTTTTCTGGTCTTTACCACCACCCTTTGGGCAACTTCTGCTATTGTTGTCTGATGTTTAGCATTAGTTCTGAGCATGCGTGTTTGTATATTGGATTTTAGTTGGACGTAATTGCGTACACACGATCGAATAAACCGATCTAACAGATTTATTGCCCAAAAATTGGTGAGCATGAACAGTCAACATATGTTGTCGTTAATTTAGCCAACGATTGTTTGATGGAGCATACACACGGTCGGATTATCCGACACAACGCGTCCATCAGACAATTATGACCATAAAGTTGGATCGTTTGTACGGGCCTTTAGAGGCATTCTTCTCACTGACCACCAATGTAAAAAGGAGCATTCTTCCCACTGACCACAAATGTAAGAAACATTCTTCCCACTGATCACCAACGTAAGAGCATTCTTACCACTGACGACCAATGTAAGGGGCATTCTTCCCACTGATCACCAATGTAAGGAACATTCATCCCACTGATCACCAATGTAAGGGACATTCTTCCCACTGATCACCAATGTAAGGAACATTCTTCCCACTGATCACCAACGTAAGAGCATTCTTACCACTGACGACCAATGTAAGGGGCATTCTTCCCACTGACCACCAATTTAATAGACATTTTCTTGTCGCTGATGACCAATGTAATAGACATTCTTCCCATGGTATCGATGTAGGGAAGCATTTATTTCACTGCCGACCAATGTAAGGAGGGCATTCTCTCAACGAACCACGAGGGATAAGCTTCGAGTTCGAGTCGAACTCATGTTCGACTCGAACATTGGCTGTTCGCCTGTTCGCCGAACAGCGAACAATTTGGGGTGTTCGCAGCAAATTCGAAAAGCCGCGGAACACCCTGTAAAAGTCTATGGGATAAATCTAAAGTGCTAATTTTAAAGGCTTATATGCAAGTTATTGTCATAAAAAGTGTTTGGGGACCCGGGTCCTGCCCCAGGGGACATGTATCAATTCCAAAATAGTTTTAAAAAACTGCAGTTTTTTCGGGAGCAGTGATTTTAACCACTTAAGGACCTTGGCTGTTTTTCAGATTTGGCATTTACAAGATTAAAACATTTTTTTTTGCTAGAAAATTACTTAAAACCCCCAAACATTATATATATATTTTTTCTAACACCCTGGAGAATAAAATGGCGGTCATTGCAATACTTTTTGTCACAGTGTATTTGCGCACCGGTCTTACAAGCGCACTTTTTTTGGAAAAAATTCACTTTTACACTTGGTAATTGAATTTGGGGGGACCCCCACACATTTTTTTTATATCAATGACTTTTCACTGTATTGCCGGGAGCCAACAATTCATTATAGCCACGAGTGATTTTAAATGACTTTTTTTCCTTCAGAAACAGGAAAAGAGTCGCACTTGGGACTTTAAATGAGGTGGTCACAATTTGCCACTGAGTAACAAAAATAGTAACAGTATAAATTTTTTATTAAAATAGATGTACATACATGAATAATACAGCAAGGTAGCTCAGCCAATGGATTTGCACATAATAAAAGGTAATTAAAATTGATACAAACGTTATACAATGCAGTATATACAAATGCATGCATCAGAGAACCCGACGCACGTTTCGTGAGATCATTGCTCGCTCATCAGGGGTGGATGCAGATGGAATGTATCTAAAATAGATAAAGAGATGTGTCACAGTGGTAAATGCAAGAACAATGGCAGAATGGGCCAGAACAAACTGGCCCAATACTTACCAATGAACAAAGCCAGTGTCTCCATTGCTGAACCCCCAAATGGACGGCAGCAGCCAAAGTGTGACACGGGAGCTGAGGGGGAGAAAACAGACACAGATACCCCCAGGGAGGACGTCAAACGGCAGACATGGCATGGGTAAAGGTGAATGGTCCCAATTGTCTCAGTATGCGACTTGATAGATATCAGCTGTAAACATAATTGTATGGAGGAGCCTGAGATGATAAGGGTGACCTCTCATCTGAGCACCCCTGGAAGTTGGGACAGGGGCTACTAGGACAATGGAGGGGTGCAGGTACCAGAAAGTATCTCTGAACATGCGTAAGAACGGTCACCCTTATGAATTCTTTGGTGTTTAAGAAGGTGTTCTTTCTGAACGAACCCTTTCCCACATTCTGAGCATGAATAAGGACGCTTACTCTCATAAATGACCCTTAGCATTGCTTCATAGTAAAAAAAAAATGTACCTGGTCTTTGGTCCGTGCAGAGGAAATCGAATCTGGTATCGGGGTCAGTGGCTCTCATAAATGACCCTTCATAGATAAGCCACTGACGGCAAATTACAATTTGATAGACGTCAAACATGATATGGATCTTATACATGTTCTCCTTAGGAGATGTAATGTGTCTCAATCACCCTCTACATCTAACATGGGCATGTTTGGTGTCTAACTGGTTTGTATTTTCTTTTACAATAAGACTCTCTATGAACTGAGCACATGCTATAAATGTAGCTGATTTTAGCAAGGATTATGGACAATGTTTGGCTCTGGCAAGCAATAGGAGTGAGATTCTTTACACCAGGGGTCTCAAACTCAAATTAGCTGAGGGCCACAAGACAAGTTTTCATATGCCATGGGGGGCCGCATGCAAACTTTCTGACCACCAATGTAAGGAACATTCTTCCCGCTGATCACCAATGTAAGGAACATTCTTCCCACTGACCACCAATGTAAGGAACATTCTTCTCACTGATCACCAATGTAAGGAACATTCTTCTCACTGATCACCAATGTAAGGAACATTCTTCCCACTGATCACCAATGTAAGGAACATTCTTCTCACTGATCACCAATGTAAGGAACATTCTTCCCACTGATCACCAATGTAAGGAACATTCTTCCCACTGATCACCAATGTAAGGAACATTCTTCTCACTGATCACCAATGTAAGGAACATTCTTCCCACTGATCACCAATGTAAGGGACATTCTTCCCACTGATCACCAATGTAAGGAACATTCTTCTCACTGATCACCAATGTAAGGAACATTCTTCCCACTGATCACCAATGTAAGGGACATTCTTCCCACTGATCACCAATGTAAGGAACATTGGGCCAGATTCACAGAGGAAATACGCCGGAGTATCTACTGATACTCCGGCATATTTTCAAATTTGCCGCATCGTATCTTTATTTGTAATTCACAAAAAAGATACGACGGCTTTTGGCTAAAATCCGACAGGCGTGCGGCTTCGTACGCCTTCGGATCCTAGGTGTTATTTTCCGGCGGCCGCTGGGTGGAGTTTGCGTCGTTTTCCAGCGTCGGGTATGCAAATTAGCTGATTACGGCGATCCACGAAGATACGCGCGTTCGTCGCAATCTCTTACGTCGTCGCTAGTCGGTTTTTCCCGTCGCAAACTTAGGCCTGCTTTTTCATGGCTTACATTTAGAACAGCCATGTTAAAGTATGGCCGTCGTTCCCGCGTCAAATTTGAAATTTTTTTTTTTTTTTTTGCGTAAGACGTCCGGGAATACAAAACGACGTAACGCACGTCGCCGTTCAAAAAATACGTCGAGGCACCGTAATTTCGCGCAAAGCACGTCGGGAAATTTTCACACGGAGCATGCGCAGAACGTGGGGCGCGGGAACGCGACTAATTTAAATGGTACACACCCCATTTGAATTAGGCGGGCTTGCGCCGGACGGCTTTACGTTACACCACCGTAAGTTTACACGCAAGTGCTTGGTGAATCAGGCACTTGCGCTGAAAACTTGCGGCGATGTAACGTAAAGGGGATACATTACGCCGCCGTAGATATATGTGAATCTGGCCCATTCTTCACACCCGAAGAACACCATTATACTTGTGCAATGTTCCCAAATACACCAATTTGACCATAAAAAGAATATTAGGCTTTGTGAATATTCTGGTGTACAATAAGTGATATTCTTTAATCGAAACATGTTTCACATTCTAAATACAAGGTAGGACACACACGTTCTCTGGTGGTCACTCTTGCCCCAATCTCCATCTGAATGTAAAAAAGGTTGTTAGTCTGTGTGAATTTTCTGATGTCGGTAAAGGACACTTTTCTGGGTGAAACTTTTCCCGCACACTGAACACGAAAAGGGACGCTCACCCGTGTGAATTCTCTGGTGTACAAGAAGGTTGTCTTTCTTCATGAAACCTTTCCCACACTCTGAACACGAGAAAGGACGCTCACCCGTGTGTCCTCTCTGGTGCATAAGAAGATTTCCTTTCCGTTTGAAACTCTTCCCACACTCTCGACACGAATAGGGATGCTCACTCGTGTGAATTCTCTGGTGTATAAGAAGGTTGTCTTTCTGAATGAAACCTTTCCCACACTCTGAACACGAGAAAGGAAGCTCACCCGTGTGTCCTCTCTGGTGTTTAAGAAGATTTCCTTTCCATTTGAATCTCTTCCCACACTCTCGACATGAATAGGGATGCTCACTCGTGTGTATTCTCAGGTGTTGAGTAAGTAGTGCCTTATAACTAAAACGTTTCCCACACTCTGAACATGCGTAGGGACGCTCACCCGTATGAATTGTTTGGTGTGTAAGAAGGGTTCCTTTCTGAATGAAACCTTTCCCACATTCTGAACATGAATAAGGACGCTCGCCAGTGTGAAGTCTCTGGTGAATAATTAAGTTGCCTTTCTGATTGCAATTTTTCCCACACTCCGGACATGAGTAAGGCTTATAACGTTTCTGTTGTATAGGAGACTCTCCAGTTTCTTTCAAAGCTTTCCCAGACATTCTACGTGACAAGGAGCGCTTTCTTGTGTGAGATCCTTCATGGTTTAAAGAAGATTCCTCGGGATTTGATGGATCTGTTGATGGATTTGTACTGTGAGATTCAATAATAATAGTATGTGGATCATCAGAAGATTCCTCAGGATCAGAGAAATCCCAGGATCTCTCCATTTGATAGGTTTTATGATGTATTATTTGTGTAATGCGTTTTACTCCGGGAGAACATTGTGATGTGGCTTTATATTCTGAAGATATATTTTTCGAGACGTAGTGTCCACCTGTAGGAAATCAATGGTCAAATGTTATTAGAATTCTTCATTGCTTTCATTCAAACGCCATATACAGTATGTTGGTCTAACACTCTACAGTATCTCAGAGCTCTGGCATGGAACTGGGTGCAACCATAACACAAAATATCAATACAAACCAGATAAAGGATAAAATGCACAAAAACCACACTAGGTAGGTGTTTGCTTTAATGACATCGTTAGAGTGAGAACGGAGATGGACCTTCCTCCACCTAATTTCTTGGAAACAAGAAACACTGGATTTACTGAAGACTGGGTGAACCTTTCATATTGTATGCAATCATAGGTGTGCGCAGCCAATTGCATTAGAGTGTGCACCACAAAGCTCAGAAACCTATGTGTGTGTATACATATATATAACCCATGCACATTGCTCTCCCTGCCAGCACAATAAAAGAGAAGTGCATAAACACTTCTCTTATGGCAGAGCCGGTAAGAAGGATATCTTTCCTATCTTCCCACTGGCACACAGAGCAATAATGCTAATGCACATGGGGTGATTAGGGTGTGCCCAGGCACACCCTGTGCGCACACCTATGTATGCAACAGTGATGGACAATTTACTAGATACAGGGACCTCATGACATCTCCAAAGGGTGGCTCATAATATGAAGTGTATGCAATGCTACAGGTAACTGTAAGAGGCTGTTGATATAATATAGGAGGTCATCTGTACAGTGTCTTCAACTCCTCAATTAGAAAACAATTACATTAAAGGAGATGTAAAGGTACAAGTTTTTTTCCCTAAATAGCTTCCTTTACCTTAGTGCAGTCCTCCTTCACTTACCTCATCCTTCCATTTTGCTTTTAAATGTCCTTATTTCTTCTGAGAAATGCTCACTTCCTGTTCTTCTGTCTGTAACTCCACACAGTAATGCGAGGCTTTCTCCCTGGTGTGGAGTGTCATGCTCGCCCCCTCCTTGGACTACAGAAGAGTCAGGTCACTCTCTACGTTGACGATAGAGAAAAGAGCTCCTGGCTCACCTGTCGTCCAAGGGAGGGGGCGAGCACGACACTCCACACCAGGGACAAAGCCTTGCATTACTGTGTGGAGTTACAGACAGAAGAACAGGAAGTGAGGATTTCTCAGAAGAAATAAGGACATTTAAAAGCAAAATCAAAGGATGAGGTAAGTGAAGGAGGACTGCACTAAGGTAAAGGAAGCTATTTAGGAAACATTTTTTTTTACCTTTACAACCCCTTTAAGGAACGGAGATGGACCTTTCATTTGGTGTACAGTATCTCCTCCTCATTTGTTGGGAACATGACGTTATATTGAGGAATGGAGATGGACCTTTCATATGGTGTACAGTATCTCCTCCTCATTTGTTGGGAACATGACGTTATATTGAGGAATGGAGATGGACCTTTCATATGGCCTTCTCCATCTGTCTGTCCACCTGCAAGGTGATTAATGTGGCCAGTCTCTGGGTGGAGACCAAACCTGATTTAAGCCAGCCAAGCCTGCAATCTCAGTATCTTCTCCTCATTTGTTGGGAACATGACTTTATATTGAGGAATGGAGATGGACCTTTCATATGGTGTACAGTATCTCCTCCTTGTAATTATTTAAATACATAAATAATACTCATAGAAGAAAAATAAATTGTGAACTTTTTCTGCATTTAGTAATTTTTACTTACTTGTGTCGATACAAAGTGAAAATTTCGTCTGTTCACTTTTCATAATCATCTCCCCCTCCTCCATAGACTGCCGATCCCCACTCACCATCGTCTCTTTTTCTTCCTCTGTTACCTCAACTTTGATGTCTTTCAGTTCTTCATCCTGAACCCCAAAATTATAAGATTGATAAAACTGTCGATAATAAATATATATAAGAATGTTTTCTCGTAGTTTAAGTCCTATTGACAAATCCTCTTTACCTGAGAGATGCTGGGATCTTCCTGTGTGAAATGCTGGGAATATGGAGGATAGACGTTCTCCATAGACTGCTGTTCTCCACTAACGATCATCTTTTCTTCCTCTTTGGTTTCAACTTTAATGTATTTCAGCTCTTCCCTCTAAATCCCAAGAAGATAAAGTAGAGATTTGTAAAAACAATAAGAACAAGAGATTATGTAGAAGAATGTCATCTCATAGCGTAGAACACATTTTTAGGTCTACATGGTCATTCCCACCTACCTGATGATGGTGAGGGATAGTGTGACCTTCCTGTGTGGAATCCCGGGAATACAGAGGACGGGGACATCTCTCTGGTGGGTTCCCATTACTGGATCCATCTGTAGGAAACACACACACACTGACTGAATACATTGTTTCTATGTGTTTATCAGATGATGGGGGATCTAGGTGGACCCTCTGTACTGCTCTCTCCTTTACAATAAAGTCTCCTCTTACCCGGTGATGTGTCGATATAAAGTGAAGATTCCACCTGTTCACTTTTCATAATCATCTCCTGCTTGTCCATAGACTGCTGATCTCCACTCACCATCGTCTCTTCTTCTTCCTCTTTTACCTCAACTTTGATGTCTTTCAGTTCTTCATCCTGAACCCCAAAATGATAGGATTTCTAGAACAAGAGAATATGTAGAAGAATGTCCTCTCATAGCGTAGAACACATTTTTAGGTCTACATGGTCATTCCCACCTACCTGATGATGGTGGGGGATGGTGTGATCTTCCTGTGTGGAATCCCGAGAATATAGAGGACAGGGACATCTCTCTGGTGGGTTCCCATTACTGGATCCATCTGTAGGAAACACACACACTGACTGAATACATTGTTTCTATGTGCTTATCAGATGATGTGGGATCTAGGTGGACCCTCCGTACTGCTCTCTCCTTTACAATAAAGTCTCCTCTTACCCGGTGATGTGAGGGGCGGCTGATCCTCCATAATGACGTCCTTGTAGAGATCCTTGTGTCCTTCTATATACTCCCACTCCTCCATGGAGAAATAGACAGTGACATCCTGACACCTTATAGGAACCTGACACACACAATGATACAGTCACCATCCAGACACATCCCTTGTCTGTTACTGGATAATGTCCCAGAATTTCCACCACCGCTCACCTCTCCTGTCAGCAGATCAATGATCTTGTTGGTGACTTCTAGAACCTTCTTGGCACTGGTTACCTCTGTTGTCAGGCAGTGAGGTGGAGACACTGTGATGGGTGATGTCCTGTGAAGACGGCTGCTGGGTGTTAATGGATCTCCAGATATTTTCTTCACTACTTTATAATCCTGATTAAAGAGAGAAAATAACAATCATCACTACAGACTTCCCAGAATCCTCCTCACCTCTCTGGTCAGGTCTGTGCTTTATTACTAGAGATAAGAGTGATGTCATGTGACCTCCCAGAATCCTCCTCACCTCCTCATGACCTGGAGTTTTGTATTTTTCTTGTTTCACTTTAACCACTTAAGGACCGGACCAATATGCTGCTAAATGACCCAAGGGGTTTTTAAAATTCGGCATTTTCGGTTTTTAAAACAGACAATTGCGCGGTTGTGCGATGTGGCTCCCAAACAAAATTGGCGTCCTTTTTTCCCCACAAATAGAGCTTTCTTTTGGTGTTATTTGATCACCTCTGCGGTTTTTATTTTTTACAAAAATAGAGCGCCAATTTTGAAAAAAATGCAATATTTTTTACTTTTTGCTATAATAAATATCCCCCAAAAACATATATATATATAAAAAAAAAAAAATCCTCAGTTTAGGCCGATACGTATTCTTCTACCTATTTTTGGTAAAAAAAAATCGCAATAAGCTCTTATCGATTGGTTTGCGCAAAATTTATAGCGTTTACAAAATAGGGGATCGTTTTATTTATTTTATTGTTTTTTACTACTAATGGCGGCGATCAGTGAATTTTTTCGTGACTGCGACATTATGGCGGACACTTCGGACAATTTTGACACATTTTTGGGGCCATTGTCATTTTCACAGAAAGAAATGCATTTAAATTTCATTGTTTATTGTGAAAATGAAAGTTGCAGTTTGGGAGTTAACCACAGGGGGCGCTGTAGGAGTTAGGGTTCACCTAGTGTGTGTTTACAACTGTAGGGGGGTGTGGCTGTAGGACTGACGTCATCGATCGAGTCTCCCTATAAAAGGGATCACTCGATCGATGCAGCCGCCACAGTGAAGCACGGGGAAGCCGTGTTTACATACGGCTCTCCCCGTTCTTCAGCTCCGGGGAGCGATCGCGACGGAGCGGCTATAAACGAATAGCTGTGCCATCGTCCCGGATTGCTCCCCGCGGGAATCCGACCGCCGCATGTAGCGGGGGGGGGGGGGGGGGGTCGGACCCCCGACCCACGTCTAGGCAGGGACGTACAGGTACGCCAATGTGCCTGTACGTGCCATTCTGCTGACGTACATATACATGCGGCGGTCTGGAAGTGGTTAAACATTAATAAAATCACTGCTCAAAGCCAAGCGAAAACACCAATAAACTTTTTTGGTTTGGTACATGTTCTCCACGGCAATACTCACCCCAATACCATTTGTTTGACAATCCCGTGCCTATAAGCGTAGAAAATGGCCAAAACTATTTTACAACAATCATTGCCTATTGACTTCATGGGGGTTCAGATTTACATGTCTGCCGAACCCTGCTAGACCCGAGCTCATCACTGGTCTGCCCAGTGTTCCTCCATAGCTCTGACACTTTATACAAGTTCTTATCTATGTAGCACTACCCCCAAAGGAGCCGCTGGTTTGTTTTGGGTGGTATGTTACCTCTATTCCTTTGCCGTCTAGGGTACACGATGAGAGCTGAGAAGAACTGCAATGTCCACACTTTAGATGTCCTTTTCCGTGCTTTATTACCCAACGGGGTAAAATAATAAAAATAGTAGTTGAGGTAGAAAGGATAGTACGTAGTAGGTTCAGGTGTATAACTTTGTTCGCAAACAATCCTGCTTCCAGCGATAAACTTTCGTCGCCACTCTAGCCAGAGTGGGTATTGTGCAGCTGGATAGGCCTCTCTCACCAGCCTAGCAGCCAGAATGTCACACGGAAACTTCCGCAAAGTCTCTGACACAGACCTTCTCAGAGGTGGAGATATATTCGGTCCAGAATCCTTCTCAACACAGGATTAAGCACCGACCAGCGATCGACGACCACGAACCAATGACGTCTGTCCCTTAAGTACTCTCCCCCAGCATGCACAGCAAGGCGATCAACCCCCACTGATTGGCTGCTGAGGAAAAACACCCAATACACCCTGACTCGACTGCTGCCACCCTTGTCCTGGGGTGGTACCAACACCCCAGACAACATAAACCAGAGGCTCTGGATGGACGGTTGACTAAATGGTTCTATATTTAGGATGTATCCCATCTATAAACCAGAGGATCTGGATGGACAGTTAGCTAAATGGTTCTATTTTTAGAATGTATCTGGTCTACTAACCAGAGTCTCTGGATGGACAGTTGGATAAATAGTTCTATATTTATGGTTATTAACCAAAATATCATGATTTTACCTTATCTGCCTCAAGATCCAGTATTGTCTCTTCCTTATTTCCTACTAAATCACCTTTATTCTTGAACTTCCTGTCTTAACACTACATCATTTCCTGTCGTAACCCTACATCACTTCCTGTCGTAACCCTACATCACTTCCTGTCTGCACATTACATCACTTCCTTCTTTGTATTCCACGCGTATAAGTGAGATTTCCCATCTTGTGGAGAATGTGAGTACTGTAGCCCACATTGTACTTACGTACATCAAAATCGGCTTCAAGGTGTATTTATCCTTTTTGTTGCTTATTTTTATCCTCAAGTACAAACCAATTATTATATAAAAATCCTAAAAAGATATTTTAGTTTTATGTGCTTTAGTACCTATTATACCGTGTAACGTACTTATATTATAAACATTTATCATAGTTTTTTTTGGGTATTGTTGTTTATTTTTAAGGGGCCTTCCTTTTTAACTGACCACCAATGTAAGGAGCATTCGTCCGATTGACCACCAATGTAAGAAACATTCTTCCCAGGAACCACCAATGTAAAGCCTCGTTCACACGATCCAACTTCCATCCAACTTTTCCGTGGATTTATTTCCAAAGGGCGTTGGCTGTGAACTTGGTATGCATACACACGGCCCAACATTTTCAACCAGCATTCACCAAACCACATGGTTTTTCCAGATCTTTACCGCCTCTCTTTGGGCAACTTCTGGTATTGTTGTCTGATGTTTAGCATTGGTTTTGAGCATGCGTGTTTGTACATCGGATTTTAGTTGGACGTAATTGCTTACGCACGATCAAATAAATCGATGTAACAGATTTATGGCCCAACAATTGATGAGCATGAACAGTCAACATTTGTTGTCGTTAATTTAGCCAACAATTGTTTGATGGAGCATAGACACGGTCGGATTATCCGACACAACGCGTCCATCAGACAATTATGGCCATAAAGTTGGATTTGGATCGTGTGTACGGGTTCTTAGAGGCATTCTTCTCACTGACCACCAATATACAAAAGGAGCATTCTTCCCACTGACCACCAATGTGAGGAACATTCTTCCCACTGATCACCAATGTAAGGAACATTCTTCCCACTGATCATCAATGTAAGGAACATTCTTCCCACTGATCACCAATGTAAGGAGCATTCTTACCACTGACCGCCAATTTAATAGACATTTCCTTGTCGCTGATCACCAATGTAATAGACATTCGTCCCATGGTACCGATATAGGAAAGCATTTATTCCACTGTAAGGAGGGCATTCTCTCAACTAACCACTAATGCAAGGGACATTCTTCCCACTGATTTCCATTGCAAAGCAAATTGTGAACACGGATCTCCAATGCACTGGAACATTGTCAGGACCTGAATTAACCTTTTGGTAGTACTGTAGTTCCCAGTGCTGAAGGGTGTAGTTCTACTAATAGGGTAAACTCGGTAGCCAGCAGATCCCGGTAATTAGCCTCCACCAGATACTGGCTGCTGAGAAGTTACAGTATGCATAACCAGTCCCCTAGCTTCCTTCAGTGCCTCAGTGTATCAGGACCTGATTCACCTGCTGATGGCACTGTGGTTACCTGGGTGGAAAGTTGTAGTTCCAGCGTACACAAGCGGGTGTCTCCCAGCATCCAGCAGTTTCTAGTTATCAGTCTCCACCTGATGCTGGTTGCTGGGAGAGTATTTATTCTCTCCTCTGCTAGTATATGTCGCCTCCAGTGTTTTGCTCTTGCTTTGCCTGCCAGGTGCATGCTTGCTGCTTGATCCTGAGTCCAATTCCTTCCTGATCCTGTACGTGTCCCTTGCTGAGCCTGCTCCTGAACTTGCTCTTGGCCTGTATTCTGTGCCTTGCTGCCTCGTATCTGCTCCCCTTTTTCCTGATCCAAGTCCTGGTTCCCTCTTCCTGCAGTATATGTCCCCTGCATCTCTACTTTACTCTGCTTACCAGTTTTCCTAATTTTGTACATATTATATATACTGTATATAGGTAGTTTTGTTAGGCTTTTGTTATTTTGTTAGCTTGCTAGTTAGGCATTTCTTCATTTCGTTCACTTCTATAGTGTATTGTTTGCTGTGTTTCCTGTTTGTTGGTATTTGGATATTTTTTGTTTTACTATTAATTTTACTATATATAGTCTGGTCTAAGTCTACTAATGCCTTGTACAGGGGGTCCCCGAGTTACGAACATCCGAGTTGCGAATGACTCCTACTTACGAACGGGGTCCAAGTGACGTCACTTATGGGAGCGCACCTTGCGGCCAGCGTAAATATGCACCCAAGATACAACGGCGTAGGAAACTTACGTCAGTCGGATGAAGCCTAATTTCAGGCGTATCTAGTTCTATGGGTACGGCGCAGAGATACGACGGCGCACATTTACACTTACGCGGCGTATCTGTAGATACGTTGGCGTACGTGTTACGAGAATCCGGGCCCATATCTTCATGAAGTATCATTACCAAGAAGGAATTGATCAATCAATCAGGTGTATACTTTTTTTGGTGCATTCTTCTGTTTTAAATCTTTTTATTCTGTTGTATGTATTAAAGTACTGATCTTATAATTGTATATATATATATATATATATATATATATATATATATATATATATATAGTGGTGTTGTGACCTCCTTAAAAATCCCAGGGGCAATGTTTTTTGTACTTATCTGTAAGTGTTGTTGGGATGGAGACATTTGAACCTGTGTGGTAAGTGTCACCCTTCAGCATATCTCTACGTTTATTGTTTTGCCGCGTACACACGATCGGTTCGTCTGATGGAATGTTTTCATCAGATGAACTGATCGTGTGTGGGCCCCATCGGTTTTTTGAAAAAACTAGGAACTTGTTTTAAAATTATCTGATGGTTAAAAAACCGATAGAAAAAAACGATCGTCTGCGGGCACGTCCATCGGTTAAAAATCCACGCATTCTCAGAATCAAGTCGACGCATGCTTGGAAGCATTGAACTTCATTTTTCTCAGCACGTCGTCGTAGATCTTTCTTTTTTATTTTAGAAAACCAAAATACGAGACAAAAACACAATAATATAACCCACCATTAAGTTGGAGTAAAAGAAACAAAGTTTAATAATAATTATTCTTTAGTTGGTCCAATGAAAAGCTAGTTTCTTCAGTAAAGCAAGAGTCCAATAAAAAGTTTGGCTCATTGGATTGCCGTATTTGCCCATGTATTAGCACAGTTTAGTACTATGGTGATGTCTCTGAGTGTGGGACCCAGGCAGCGTTGTATGTTTAGAAGACTGTATTACTTCCTGCAAACCTACATCCATCACATCACACCCGAAGAACACCATTATACTTTTGCAATGTTCCCAGATACACCAATTTGACCATAAAAAGAATATTAGGCTTTGTGAATATTCTGTACAATAAGTGATTTTCTTTAATCGAAACATTCTAAATACAAGGTAGGACACACACGTTCTCTGGTGGTCACTCTTGCCCCAATCTCCATTTCTCCATCTGAATGTAAAAAAGGTTGTTAGTCTGCATGAATTTTCTGATGTCGGTTGAGGACACATTTCTGGGGGAAACTTTTCCCGCACACTGAACACGAATAAGGACGCTCACCCGTGTGACTTCTCTGGTGTATAAGAAGGTTGTCTTTCTGCATGAAACCTTTCCCACACTCTGAACATGAGAAAGGACGCTCACCTGTGTGACTTCTCTGGTGTACAAGAAGGTTGTCTTTCTGAATGAAACCTTTCCCACACTCTGAACATGAGAAAGGACGCTCACCCGTGTGTATTCTCTGGTGTATAAGAAGATTTCCTTTCCATTTGAAATTCTTCCCACACTCTGGACATGAATAGGGATGCTCACCCGTGTGTATTCTCAGGTGTCGAGTAAGTACTTCCTTACAACTAAAACATTTCCCACACTCTGAACATGCGTAGGGATACTCACCCGTATGAATTCTTTGGTGTATAAGAAGGGTTCCTTTCTTAATGAAACCTTTCCCACATTCTGAACATGAATAAGGACGCTCTCCTGTGTGAAGTTTCTGGTGATTAAGAAGATATCCTTTGTCACTAAAACATTTACCGCAGTCAGAACATGAGAAAGGACGTTCTCCTGTGTGAGATCTCAGGTGAATAATTAAGGCGTCATTCTGATTGCAATTTTTCCCACACTCCGGACATGAGTAAGGCTTATAACGTTTCTGTTGTATACGAGGCTCTGCAGTTTCTTTAGAAGATTTCCCAGACATTGTACGTGACAAGGAGCGCTTTCCTGGGTGAGATCCTTCATGGTTTAAGGAAGATTCCTCGGGATTTGATGGATCTGTTGATTTATCTGTACTGTGAGATTCAAAAATAATAGTATGTGGACCCTCAGAAGAATCCTCAGGATCAGAGAAATCCCAGGATCTCTCCATATGATAGGTTTTATGATGTATTATTTGTGTAATGCGTTTTACCCCGGGAGAACATTGTGATGTAAATTTAGATTCTGAAGATATATTTTTCGAGACGTAGTGTCCACCTGTAGGAAATCAATGGTCAAATGTTATTAGAATTCTTCATTGCTTTCATTCAGATGTCATATACAGTATGTTGGTCTAATACTCTACAGTATCTCAGAGCTCTGGCATGGAACTGGTTGCAACCATAACACAAAATATCAATACAAACCAGATAAAGGATAAAATATACAAAATACCACACTAGGTAGGTGTTTGCTTGAGGCCTTGTACACACGACCGAACATGTCCGCTGATACTGGTCCGTCGGACCAGTTTCCGCGGACATGTCCGACCGTGTGTAGGGCCTACCGGACAGTTTTCCGGCCTAGCGGACAGGTTTCCAGCGGACAAAAGTTTCTTAGCATGCTAAGAAACCTGTCCGCTGGAAGCCTGTCCGTCGGACATGTCCGATGGTTAGTATGACTCAACGGACATGTCCGCTGGCCCGAAATCCCCCGCATGCGTCTAAGTGATTCGACGCATGCGTGGAAGCATTGAACTTCCTGGTTCGCGCACGTCGCCGCGTCATCGTCACCGCGTATTCTGTCCGCGGGGAATTTGGTCTGATGGTGTGTACACACATCAGACCAAAAGATCCCAGCAGACATGTCCGATGAAAACGGTCCGCGGACCGTTTTCATCGAACATGTCTGGTCGTGTGTACGAGGCCTTAAAGGTGTTGTAAAGGTTTGTTTTTTATTTTCTAAATAGATTCCTTTAAGCTAGTGCATTGTTGGTTCACTTACATTTTCCTTCAATTTCGCTTCTAAATGTTTTTTTTTCTTTGTCTGAATTTCTCACTTCCTGTTTTTCCTCAGTAAGCTTGCCCCTTGTAAGTGAGAAATTCAGACAAAGACAAAAAACGTTTAGAAGCGAAATCGAAGGAAAAGGTAAGTGAACCAACAATGCACTAGGTCAGGGGTGTCAAGCTCAATTTCATTGTGGGCCTCATCAGTATTATGATTGTCCTCAAAAGGGCCGGTTGTATCTGTAAGATTAGATGTCCAGCGCATCCCCCTCCCCTTACATTAGATGTCAAGAGCCACCCCACCATCAGAAGTTTAGTCCCCTACTCTCCCTTACATCGCAGTGCATCACCTTTCCTTATGCTGCTGCTGGGAAGAAGCTGGATGCATTGCTTGAAAACAGAAAGTAAGGGTCTGGAGGAGGACCAGAGGAGGGCTGGAGCTCTCCAGCAGGAGAGGTGTGAGGGTCACATGAAATGGCCTGGAGGGCCGGATTCGGCCCGTGGGTCGTGTGTTTGGCACCTGTGCACTAGCTTAAAGGAACCTATTTAGAAAATAAAAAACAAACCTTTACAACCCCTTTAATGACATTGTTAGAGTGAGAACGAAGATGGGCCTTCCTCCACCTCATTTCTTGGTAACAAGAAACACTGGATTTACTGAAGACTGGGGTGGACCTTTCATATGGTATGCAATAGTGATGGACAATTTAGTAGATACAGGGACCTCATGACATCTCCAAAGGGTGGCCCATAATATGAAGTGTATGCAATGCTACAGGTAACTGTAATAGGCTGTTGATAGAATATAGGTAATCTGTACAGTATCTCCTCCTCATTTGTTGGGAACATGACGTTATATTGAGGAATGGAGATGGACCTTTCATATGGTGTACAGTATCTCCTCCTCATTTGTTGGGAACATTACATTATATTGAGGAATGGAGATGGACCTTTCATATGGTGTACAGTATCTCCTCCTTGTAATTATTTAAATACATACTTAATACTCATAGAAAAAGGATAAGTTGTGAACTTTTTCTGCATTTAGTAATTTTTACTTACTTGTGTCGATATAAAATAAAGATTTTGCCTGTTCACTTTTCATAACCATCTCCCGCTCCTCCGTAGACTGCTGATCTCCACTCACCAACCTCTCTTCTTCTTCCTCTTTTACCTCAACTTTGATGTCTTTCAGTTCTTTATCCTGAACCCCAAAGTTATAAAATACATGAAACTGTCGATAATAAATATATATAGGAATGTTTTCTCATAGTTTAAGTTCTATTGACAAATCCTCTTTACCTGAGAGATGCTGGGATCTTCCTGTGAGAAATCCTGGGAATACGGAGGATAGACGTTCTCCATAGACTGCTGTTCTCCACTAACGATCATCTTTTCTTCCTCTTCAGTTTCAACTTTGACGTATATCAGCTCTTCCCTCTAAATCCCAAAGAAGATAGAGTAGAGATTTGTAAAAAAAATAAGAACAAGAGATTATGTAGAAGAATGTCCTCTCATAGTGTAGAACACATTTTTAGGTCTACGTGTTGAGTCCCACCTACCTGATGATGGTGGGGGATGGTGTGACCTTCCTGTGTGGAATCCCGGGAATACAGAGGACGGGGACATCTCTCTGGTGGGTTCCCATTACTGGATCCATCTGTAGGAAACACACACACTGACTGAATACATTGTTTCTATGTGTTTATCAGATGATGGGGGATCTAGGTGGACCCTCCGTACTGCTCTCTCCTTTACAATAAAGTCTCCTCTTACCCGGTGATGTGTCGATATAAAGTGAAGATTCCGCCTGTTCACTTTTCATAATCATCTGCTGCTTGACCATAGACTGCTGATCTCCACTCACCATAGTCTCTTCTTCTTCCTCTTTTACCTCAACTTTGATGCCTTTCAGTTCTTCATCCTGAACCCCAAAATGATAAGATTGATAAAACTGTCGATAATAAATCAATATAAGAATGTTATCTCATAGTTTAAGTTCTATTGACAAATCTGCTTTACCTGAGAGATGCTGGGATCTTCCTTTGTGAAGTCCTGGGAATACGGAGGATAGACAGCGTAGAGATTTTTTTAAAAAAGAACAAGAGTCCTCTCATAGCGTAGAACACATTTTTAGGTCTATGTGGTCATTCCCACCTACCTGATGATGGTGGGGGATGGTGTGATCTTCCTGTGTGGAATCCTGGGAATACAGAGGACGGGGACATCTCTCTGGTGGGTTCCCATTACTGGATCCATCTGTAGGAAACACACACACTGACTGAATACATTGTTTCTATGGGCCAGATTCAGAGACAGTTACGCCGGAAACCAGATACGCTTAAATTAGGCTAAGATACGAGCGGCGTAAGTCTCCTACGCCGTCATATCTTAGGGTGCATATTTGCGCTGACCGCTAGGTGGTGCTTCCGTTAAGTTCGGCGTAGAATATGCAAATGACTAGATACGCCGATTCAGAAACGTACGTGCGCCCTGCGCATTTTTTTTTACGTCGTTTACGTAAGGCTTTTTCCGGCGTAAAGTTAGTCCAACAAATAGCTGGCCTAGCCAATGTTAAGTATGGCCGTCGTTCCCGCGTCGAAATGTAAAAATTTTACGTTGCTTGCGTAAGTCGTCCGTGAATGGGGCTGGACGTAATTTACGTTCACGTCAAAACCAATACGTCCTTGCGGCATACTTTGGAGCAATGCACACTGGGATATATACACGGACAGCGCATGCACCGTTCGTAAAAAACGTCAATCACGTCAGGTCACGAATCATTTACATAAAACACACCCCCCTGCTCCACATTAGAATTAGGCGCGCTTAGGCTGGCCAATTTACGCTACGCCGCCGTAACTTAGGAGGCAAGTGCTTTGTGAATAAAGCACTTGCCTCTCTGACTTACGGCTGCGTAGCGTATATGCGATACGCTACGCCGCCTCAAAGTTATGCCAGTCTTACTGAATCTGGCTAAATGTGTTTATCAGATGATGGGGGATCTAGGTGGAGCCTCCGTACTGCTCTCTCCTTTACAATAAAGTCTCCTCTTACCCGGTGATGTGAGGGCCGGCTGATTGTCCATCATGAAGTCCTTGTAGAGATCCTTGTGTCCTAAATACTCCCACTCCTCCATGGAGAAATAGACAGTGACATCCTGACACCTTATAGGAACCTGACACACACAATGATACCGTCACCATCCAGACATATCCCTTGTCTGTTACTGGATAATGTCCCAGAATTCCCGGCACCACTCACCTCTCCTGTCACCAGATCAATTATCTTGTTGGCAATTTCCAGAATCTTCTTGGCACTGGTTACCTCTGTTGTCAGACAGTGAGGTGGAGACACTGTGATGGGGGATGTCCTGTGAAGACGGCTGCTGGGTGTTAATGGATCCCCAGAAATTTTCTTTACTACTTTATAATCCTGTATCAAGAGAGAAAATAACAATTATCACTACAGACTTCTCAGAATCCTCCTCACCTCTCTGGTCAGGTCTGTGCTTTATTAAAGTGGAGGTTCACCCAAAATATTAATTTTTAACATTAGATTGAGGCTAATTTTAGTAACCAGAATCGGGTGTTCTTTTTAAAATGAATGCAGTACTTACCGTTTTAGAGATCGATGTTCTCCCGCCGCTTCCGGCTATGATCTTCGGGACTGGGCGTTCCTATTTGATTGACAGCCTTCCGACTGTCGCATACAGCGCGTCACGAGTTCCCGAAAGTAGCCGAACGTCGGTGCGCAGGCGCCGCATAGAGCCGCACCGACGTTCGGCTTCTTTCGGGCGTTCCTATTTGATTGACAGCCTTCCGACGGTCGCATACAGCGCGTCACCAGTTGCCGAAAGAAGACGAACGTCGGTGCGGCTCTATGCGGCGCCTGGGCACCGACGTTCGGCTACTTTCGGGAACTGGTGACGCGCTGTATGCGACCGTCAGAAGGCTGTCAATCAAATAGGAACGCCCAGTCCCGAAGATCATAGCCGGAAGCGGCGGGAGAACATCGATCTCTAAAACGATAAGTACTGCATTCGTTTTAAAAAGGACACCTGATTCTGCTTACCAAAATTAGCCTCAATCTAATGTTAAAACATTTTTTTCGGGTGAACTCCTGCTTTAATAGAGATAAGAGTGATGTCATGTGACCTCCCAGAATCCTCCTCACCTCCTCCTGATCTATACAGGACTCTCCTCACTGTAGACAGATAATAAACTGAGAATTATCTGGACTGTACTGGGATTAATAATGTCTGCAGTAGGGATGCGCTTAACGTTTCAATCTGAACACAAGTTTTGACTAAACATGAGCGGTTCAGGTATTTGGATGAATGCCCAAAAATTTACCTGTTTGGCAGGATTTGAACATTATGTATAATAGTGGAAATACTTACACTATTATACATGACAGCTTCATGCTGTGAATGGTTGCTAAGGACACTGGTAGGTGCAGGCACCACTGAGTCCTTAACAACCAGTGACATCACTGGCCCCATTCACTTAAATGGTTGAGACTTTCTGGCTATGTAAGCAAAGGGGCAAGGATAGTAAAAAATACAGCATGCCGCCCCCCCCCCCCATAATTCATAACAGACCCTGTTATTTAAAGGAGTTTTGTATTTTTAATGTTTCACTTTAAACATTAATAAAATCACTGCTCAAAGCCAAACGAAAAAAATCATACATTTTATTGGTTTGGTACATGTTCTCCAGGGCAATACTTACCCCCAATACCATTTGTTTGACAATCCCGTGCCTATCAGGATAGAAAATGGCCAAAACTGTTTTACAACAATCATTACCTATTGACTTCATGGGGGTTCAGATTCTGCACCGAACTTTATATGTCTGCTGGCCCCGAGCTCATCACTAGTCTGCCCAGTGTTCCTCCATAGCTCTGACACTTTATACAAGTTCTTATCTGTAGTACTGGTCTCCTCAATCTCACTGAAAGCAAACCAGAGATTCCCTTTAACAACTTGCTGCCCGCCATATAGCAAAATGTCATCGGCAAAGCAGTTCTGTTGACCTGACTGGATGTCATATGACGTATGCATGATAACAAGCCGCTGTGCAACCCCCGGGGCACGCATCGCAGCAATCTGACACACCGCAACTCCAATCCAATCCGACGGAGACTCTTTACCACTCTTTATCAGCTGTGTCCAATCATGGCTGGTCACAATGTAACCAGGAAGAGCCGACGATCGTCTTTTCCTCATTCGCGTCTGACAGGGGGGGTCTGTACTGATAGTTTATCAGTGCAGCCCCCCCTTGGATCCCACCCAGGACCACCAGGGAAGCCGCCCAGGACCACCATGATGGCCACCCCGCAGGACCACCAGGGAATGCAAATCAGTGCCCGCCCACAATGCCTACCACTGTCAGTGCCACATTGGTGCCACCCATAAGTACCCATCAGTGCAGCATTTTAGTGCCCACCAGTGCCACCTATCAATGCCCGTAAATTTTGGTTTGGGTACAGTGTAGCATGACCGCGCAATTGTCATTTAAACAGTGACAGCGCTAAAAGCTGAAAATTGGCTTGGGCAGGAAGGGGGGTAAGTGCCCGGTATGGAGGTGGTTAAAGAGCAACGCTAACCAAAATATTTTATTTTAGGTTTGGATTGGCTGAAGAGGATTAATTAACTATAATGAGGATTTCTTCTGTCTGTATCATGATTACGTAGGTAGTTCTTCCCTCACTTTCTGCCCAGTTGATGATTGAAAGAGAACAGGATTTGAGGGGAAATAGGCCTAATAGGGACACACCATGAAAATACTGTAGGTCTGGGGGGCATTTTTACTGTGATTGGTGGTTAGGATCACATGACAAAGATGGGACAACCAGACAGGTTTTGGTGAGGGGCCAAAGAGAACCAACAATCCTCCATCAACATACTGTGAGGTACAGAATTGGCATCACAAAAATCAGGAGCTTTATCCCTTAGGCCCCTTTCACACTGGGGCGGGAGGTGCGCTGGCGGTAAATCGCCGTGATTTTTAGCAGCCGGAAAAGGGTTAATACCGCCGGCAATGCGCCTCTGCAGAGGTGCATTGCTGGCGGTTTGCCATTGCTTTCAATGGGAAGGAGCAGTAAACGCACTGCTCTTTCACCGTTGCAAAGATATGGCTAGCAGGACTTTTGGAGCGGTCCTGTTAGCCCCGAGGGCCTTCACACTGGAAAAACAGCAGCTGCTGTTTCAGGTGGTTTTGCAGGCGCTATTTTTAGCGCAATGGCGCCTGCAAACCCCCCTAGTGTGAAAGGGGTCTTATTCTATGTACTGTAGCAATGTTCATTCCTTCTGCTGCCTTGTTTAGAACTTAGTGCCTCTCCTGAGCTAAAACAGAGGAATACTTTTTTAGTATGAGTGAATTAAAGGTTTAGTGTAGTATAAGATTTTGGATAGGTAAATAAATTGTATGGTTTTTATGGTGGTCCAAAGAGAGGGACAACTGAGAAGATAAGAGGAACTTTTTGATCTTGTTGCTCCGTATATGGATGGACAGTTGGATAAATGGTTCTATATTTAGGATGTAGCCCATCTATAAACCAGGTGCTCTGGATGAACAGTTGGATAATTGGTTCTATATTTAGAATGTATCCGGACTATAAAGCAGAGGCTTTGGATGGACAGTTGGATAAATGGTTCTATATTTACGATGTATCCCCGTCTATAAACAAGAGGCTTTGGATGGACAGTTGGCTAAATGGCTCTATATTTTGGATGTATCCAGTCTATAAACTATAGGCTCTGGTTGGATAAATGGTTCTATATTCAGGATCTATCCGGTCTATAAACCAGAGGCTCTGGATGGACAGTTAGCTAAATGGTTCTATTTTTAGGATGTATCTGGTCTACTAACCAGAGTCTCTGGATGGACAGTTGGATAACTAGTTCTATATTTATGGTTATTAACCAAAATATCATGATTTTACCTTATCTGCCTCAAGATCCAGTTGTTGCTTCCTTATTTCCTACTAAATCACCTTTCTTCTTGAACTTCCTGTCTTGACCCTACATCACTTCCTGTCTTGACCCTACATCACTTCCTGTCTTGACCCTACATCACTTCCTGTCTTGACCCTACATCACTTCCTGTCTGCACGTTACATCGCTTCCTTCTTTGCGTTCCACGCTTATAAGTGAGATCTCTTGTGGAGAATGTGAGTGATGTAGCCCACATTGTACTTACGTACATTAAAATCAGCATCAAGGTGTATTTATCCTTTTTGTTGCTTATTTTTATCCTCAAGTACAAACCAATTATTATATAAAAATCCTAAAAAGATATTTTAGTTTTATGTGCTTTAGTACCTATTATACCGTGTAACGTACTTATATTATAAACATTTATCATAGTTTTTTTGTGTATTGTTTTTATTTTTAAGGGGCCTTTCCTTTTTTACTGACCACCAATGTAAGGAGCATTCGTCCGATTGACCACCAATGTAAGAAACATGCTTCCCACGAACCACCAATGTAAAGCCTCGTTCACAAGATCCAACTTCCATCCAATTTTTCCATGGATTTTTTTCCAGAGGGCGTTGGCTGTGAACTTGGTATGCATACACACGGCCCAACATTTTCAGCCAACATTCACAAAACCACGTTGTTTTTCAGCTCTTTACCGCCTCCCTTTGGGCAACTTCTGTTATTGTTGTCTGATGTTTAGCATTGGTTTTGAGTATGCGTGTTTGTACATCGGATTTTAGTTGAACGTAATTGCGTACACGCGATCGGATAAACCAACATAACAGATTTATGGCCCAACAATTGGTGAGCATGAACAGCCAACTTTTCTTGTCAGCCAACAATTGTCTGATGGAGCATACACACGGTTGGATTATCCGACACAACGCTTCCATCAGATAATTATGGCCATAAAGTTGGATCATGTGTACGGGCCCTTAGAGGCATTCTTCTCACTGACCACCAATATAAAAAGGAGCATTCTTCCCACTGATCACCAATGTAAGGGACATTCTTCCCACTGATCACCAATGTAAGGGACATTCTTCCCACTGATCACCAATGTAAGGAGCATTCTTCTCACTGATCACCAATGTAAGGGGCATTTTTCCCACTGATCACCAATGTAAGGAACATTCTTCTCACTGATCACCAATGTAAGGAACATTCTTCCCACTGATCACCAATGTAAGGAACATTCTTCCCACTGATCACCAATGTAAGGGGCATTCTTCCCACTGATCACCAATGTAAGGAACATTCTTCCCACTGACCACCTGGACTCTCCATCTCACGAACAAAACACCAATAGAAGACTCTCTATGAACTGAGCACATTCCAATCACCACACCAATAGATGACTCTCTATGAACTGATCACATTCCAATCACCACACCAATGTGAACGGAGGACATTCCAATCACCACACCAATGAATGACTCTCTATGAACTAAGCACATTCCAATCACCACACCACTTGAAGACTCTCTATAAACTGAGCACATTCCAATCACCACACCAATGGACGACTCTATGAACTGAGCACATTCCAATCACCACACCAATGGACGACTCTCTATGAACTGAGCACATTCCAATCACCACACCAATGGACGACTCTCTATGAACTGAGTACATTCCAATCACCACACCAATGGATGAATTTCTATGAACTAAGGACATTCCAATCACCACACCAATGGAGGACTCTATGAACTGAACACACTCCAATCACCACACCAATGGAAGACTCTCTATGAACGGAGGACATTCCAATCACCACACCCATGGAAGACTCTCTATGAACTGAGCACATTCACATTCATGTAAAATTGTGGTCAAAAGAATATTGTAAAGCGTAGATCTTTCTTTTTTTATTTTAGAAAACTAAAATTCGAGACTAAAACACAATAATATAACCCACCATTAAGTTGGAGTAAAAGAAACAAAGTTTAATGATAATTATTCTTTAGTTGGTCCAATGAAAAGCTAGTTCCTTCAGTAAAGCAAGAGTCCAATAAAAAGTTTGGCCCATTGGATTAGCACAGTTTAGTACTATGGTGATGTCTCTGAGTGTGGGACCCAGGACGCATTGTATGTTTAGAGGACCATATTACTATACTTCCTGCAGACCTACATCCACCACATCACACCCGAAGAACACCATTATACTTTTTCAATGTTCGCAAAAACACTGATTTGACCATAAAAAGAATATTGGGCTTTGTGAATATTCTGGTGTACAATAAGTGATATTCTTTAATCGAAACATTCTAAATACAAGGTAGGACACACACGTTCTCCTGTGGTCACTCTTGCCCCAATCTCCATTTCCAAATCTGAATGTAAAAAAGGTTGTTAGTCTGCGTGAATTTTCTGATGTCGGTTAAGGACACTTTTCTGGGGGAAACTTTTCCCGCACACTGAACACGAATAAGGACGCTCACCCGTGTGACTTCTCTGGTGTACAAGAAGGTGATCTTTCTGCATGAAACCTTTCCCACACTCTGAACACGAGAAAGGACGCTCTCCTGTGTGACTTCTCTGGTGTACAAGAAGGTGATCTTTCTGAATGAAACCTTTCCCACACTCTGAACATGAGAAAGGACGCTCACCCGTGTGTATTCTCTGGTGTATAAGAAGATTTCCTTTCCATTTGAAATTCTTCCCACACTCTGTACATGAATAGGGATGCTCATTCGTGTGTATTCTCAGGTGTCGAGTAAGTACTTCCTTATTACTAAAACATTTCCCACACTCTGAACATGCGTAGGGATGCTCACCCGTATGAATTGTTTGGTGTCTAAGAAGGTGTACTTTCCGAACAAAAGCTTTCCCACATTCTGAACATGAATAGGGACGCTCACCAGTGTGAAGTTTCTGGTGATTAAGAAGATATCCTTTGTCACTAAAACATTTACCGCAGTCAGAACATGAGAAAGGACGTTCTCCTGTGTGAGATCTCACGTGAATAATTAAGGCTCTATTCTGATTGAAATATTTCCCACACTCCGGACATGAGTAAGGCTTATAACGTTTCTGTTGTATAGGAGGCTCTCCAGTTTCTTTCAAAGCTTTCCCAGACATTCTACGTGACAAGGAGCGCTCTCCTGTGTGAGATCCTTCATGGTTTAAAGAAGATTCCTCTGGATTTGATGGATCTGTTGATTTATCTGTACTGTGAGATTCAATAATAATAGTATGTGGATCATCAGAAGATTCCTCAGGATCAGAGAAATCCCAGGATCTCTCCATTTGATAGGTTTTATGATGTATAATTTGTGTAATGCGTTTTACTCCGGGAGAACATTGTGATGTAAATTTAGATTCTGAAGATATATTTTTCGAGACGTAGTGTCCACCTGTAGGAAAACAATGGTCAAATGTTATTAGAATTCTTCATTGCTTTCATTTAGAAGTCATATACAGTACAGGTATGTTGGTCTAATACTCTACAGTATCTCAGAGCTCTGGCATGGAACTGGGTGCAACCGTAACACAAAATATCAATACAAACCAGATAAAGGACAAAATACACAAAAACCACACTAGGTAGGTGTTTGCTTTAATTACATTGTTAGAGTGAGAACGGAGATGGGCCTTCCTCCACCTCATTTCTTGGAAACAAGAAACACTGGATTTACTTAAGACTGGGGTGGACCTTTCATATTGTATGCAATAGTGATGGACAATTTACTAGATACAGGGACCTCATGACATCTCCAAAACGTTGCCGATAGAGAAAGGAGCTCCTGACTCTCCTGTCGTCCAAGGAGGGGGGCGAGCACGACACTCCACACCAGGGAGAAAGCCTTGCATTACTGTGTGGAGTTACAGACAGAAGAACAGGAAGTGAAGATTTCTCAGAGGAAATAAGGACATTGAAAAGCAAAATGGAAGGATGAGGTAAGTGAAGGAGGACTGCACTAAGGTAAAGGAAGCTATTTAGGGGAAAACAATTGTACCTTTACAACCCCTTTAAGGAATGGAGATGGACCTTTCATATGGTGTACAGTATCTCCTGTTTGTAATTATTTAAATACATACTTAATACTCATAGAAGAAAAATAAATTGTGAACTTTTTCTGCATTTAGTAATTTTTACTTACTTGTGTCGGTATAAAGTGAAGATTTCGCCTGTTCACTTTTCATAATCATCTCCCGCTCCTCCATAGTCTGCTGATCTCCACTCACCATTATCTCTTCTTCTTCCTCTTTTACCTCAACTTTGATGTCTTTCAGTTCTTCATCCTGAACCCCAAAATGATAAGATTGATAAAACTGTCGATAATAAATATATATAAGAATGTTATCTCATAGTTTAAGTTCTATTGACAAATCCTCTTTACCTGAAAGATGCTGGGTTCTTCCTTTGTGAAGTCCTGGGAATACGGAGGATAGACGCTCTCCATAGACTGTTGTTCTCCACTAACGATCATCTTTTCTTCCTCTTTAGTTTCAACTTTGATGTATTTCAGCTCTTCCCTCTAAATCCCAAAGAAGATACAGTAGAGATTTGTAAAAAAAAAAAAAGAACAAGAGATTATGTAGAAGAATGTCCTCTCATAGCGTAAAACACATTTTTAGGTCTACATGGTCATTCCCACCTACCTGATGATGGTGAGGGATGGTGTGATCTTCCTTTGTGGAATCCCGGGAGTACAGAGGATGGGGACATCTTTCTGGTGGGTTCCCATTACTGGATCCATCTGGAGGAAACACACACACTGACTGAATACATTGGCCCGGATTCACAAAGCACTTACGCCGACGTATCTCCAGATACGCCGCGTAAGTGAAAATATGCGCCGTCATATCTATGCGCCGTACTCTGAAACTGAGATACGCCTATAAATAGGCTTCTTCCGACCGACGTTACTTGCCTACGCCGGCGTAGAGTGGGCGCATATTTACGCTGGACGTAATAGGCCTCGAACAGACGAGAGGATATCCGTTGGAAACGGTCCGCTGGACCGTTTCCAGCGGATAAATCCTCTGGCGGATTTGGATCTGATGGCTGTACACACCATCAGATTGAAATCCCTGCGGAATACATCCACGGTGACGTGGCCGCGACGATGACGCGGCGACGTGCGCGACTCTGGAAGGTAAATACTTCCACGCATGCATCGAATCATTACGACGCATGCGAGGGATGGGAGCGGACGGACTGATCCGGTGAGTCTGTACGGACGACCGGATCAGTCCGCTGGATGCTTGCTAAGCATGCTAAGAAATTTTTATCCGCTGGGAATCCGTCGGCTGGATTTTTATCCGCTTGAAAATGTCCGCTAGGCCGTACACACGACCGGATCTATCTGCTGGAACTGATCCGCGGATCAATCCCCGCGGATCGATCCGGTCGTGTGTACGGGGCCTTAGGCGCTCGCATTGATTCGCTATTCACATATGCAAATGAGGGAGATACGCCGATTCACGAATGTACGTCCGTCCGACGCAGTGCGCGTAAAGTCATACGTCCGGCGTAAAGCTATGCCCCATAAAGGAGGTGTAACTCAGCAGCATCAATGCAAATGGCTGGGCCAGGGAACACAAGCCGACGTAGTTTACGTAGGACGTGAATATGACTAGGCGTAGGTTACGTCCACACCGTAGGCAGTGATCCGAAGTATCTTAGGCAGTAGTTCCGACGTGATTCTGAGCATGCGCACTGGGATGCGTCCACGGAACGGCGCATGCGCCGTTCGTTATACACATCTGTCTGGCACTCCGCCCATCATTTGCATGGCTTACGCCCACTTCCACATACGCCGGCTTACGCCTAGGAAACCCAGCGCAGATCTGGCAGCACTGGCTTTGTGAATTCAGTGCTTGCCTCTCTGCGTCGGCGTAGCGTAAAGGAGATACGCTACGGCGGCATAAATATGTGCCGATGTATGTGAATCCAGGCCATTGTTTCTATGTGTTTATCAGATGATGGGGGATCTAGGTGGACCCTCCGTACTGCTCTCTCCTTTACAATAAAGTCTCCTCTTACCCGGTGATGTGTCGATATAAAGTGAATATTCCGCCTGTTCACTTTTCATAATCATCTCCTGCTTGTCCATAGACTGCTGATCCCCACTCACCATCGTCTCTTCTTCTTCCTCTTTTACCTCAACTTTGATGTCTTTCAGTTCTTCATCCTGAACCCCAAAATGATAGGATTGCTAGAACAAGAGATAATGTTGAAGAATGTCCTCTCATAGCGTAGAACACATTTTTAGGTCTACATGGTCATTCCCACTTACTTGATGATGGTGAGGGATGGTGTGACCTTCCTGTGTGGAATCCCGGGAATACAGAGGACGGGGACATCTCTCTGGTGGGTTCCCATTACTGGATCCATCTGTAGGAAACACACACACTGACTGAATACATTGTTTCTATGTGTTTATCAGATGATGGGGGATATAGGTGGACCCTCCGTACTGCTCTCTCCTTTACAATAAAGTCTCCTCTTACCCGGTGATGTGAGGGGCGGCTGATTCTCCATCATGACGTCCTTGTAGAGATCCTTGTGTCCTTCTAAATACTCCCACTCCTCCATGGAGAAATAGACAGTGACATCCTGACACCTTATAGGAACCTGACGCACACAATAATACAGTCACCATCCAGACACATCCCTTGTCTGTTACTGGATAATGTCCCAGAATTCCCGGCACCGCTCACCTCTCCTGTCACCAGATCAATGATCTTGTTGTCAATTTCTAGAATCTTCTTGGCACTGGTTACCTCTGTTGTCAGGCAGTGAGGTGGAGGCACTGTGATGGGTGACGTCCTGTGAAGACGGCTGCTGGGTGTTAATGGATCTCCAGATATTTTTTTCACTACTTTATAATCCTGATTAAAGAGAGAAAATAACAATCATCACTACAGACTTCCCAGAATCCTCCTCACCTCTCTGGTCAGGTCTGTGCTTTATTACTAGAGATGTCATGTGACCTCCCAGAATCCTCCTCGCCTCCTCCTGACCTGGAGTTTTGTATTTTTCTTGTTTCACTTTAAACATTAATAAAATCACTGCTCAAAGCCAAACGAAAACATCAATAAACTTTTTTGGTTTGGTACATGTTCTCCACGGCAATACTCACCCCAATACCATTTGTTTGACAATTCCGTGCCTATAAGCGTAGAAAATGGCCAAAACTATTTTACAACAATCATTCCCTATTGACTTCATGGGGGTTCAGATTCAGCACCGAACTTTACATGTCTGCTGAACCCGAGCTCATCACTGGTCTGCCCAGTGTTCCTCCGTAGCTCTGACACTTTATACAAGTTCTTATCTATGTAGCACTACCCCCAAAGGAGCCGCTGGTTTGTTTTGGGTGGCATGTTACCGCTATTCTTTCGCCGTCTAGGGTACACGATGAGAGCTGAGAAGAACTGCAATGTCCACACTTTAGATGTCTTTTTGCGTGCTTTATTACCCAACGGGGTAAAATAATAAAAATAGTAGTTGAAAAGGTAGAAAGGATAGTAAGTAATAGGTTCAGGTGTATAACTTTGTTCGCAAACAATCCTGTTTCCAGCGATAAAACTTTTGTCGCCACTCTAGCCAGAGTGGGTATTGTGCACCTGGATAGGCCTCTCTCACCAGCCTAGCATCCAGAGTGTCACATGGAAACTTCAGCAAAGTCTCTGCCACAGACCTTCCCAAAGGTGTAGATATATTCGGTCCAGAATCCTTCTCAACACAGGATTAAGCACCGACCAGCGATCGACGACCGCGAACCAATGATGTCTTCCCTTAAGTACTCTCCCCCAGCATGCACAGCGAGGCGATCAACCCCCACTGATTGGCTGCTGAGGAGAAACACCCAATATGCCCTGACTCCACTGCTGCCACCCTTGGCCTGGGGTGGTACCAACACCCCAGACAAAAATAGTGGTCACTCACAGAACAGCCATGGCTGGAACAGAGGCCCAAGATTTGGCAAAACAACACAGCACAGGACCACCAGGAAAGCCGCCCAGGACCACCAGGTATGCCCCACTAGACCACCAGAGAATGCCAATCTGTGCCCAGGCAGCTGCCAATCAGTGCTCACCCACAATTCCTAACACTGCCAGTGCCACCAGGCATGCCTATCAGTACCATCTACCAGTGCCCAGCAGTGCCGCATATCAGTGCCACCCATAAGTACCCATCAGTGCAGTCTTTCAGTGCCCATCAGTGTCGCCTATCAGCGCCCACCAGTGCCACCCATGAGTGCCCATCAGTGCTGCCTATTAATGCCTATCAGTGGCGCCTATCAGTGCCACCTCATTGGTGTCGCCTTATCAGTGGCCGTCAGTGCTGCCTTATCAATGCCCATCAGTTAAGGAGAAAACTTACTTATTTACAACATTTTATAACAGAAACAAATGAAAAAAATAATTCAAAATTTTCGGCCTTTTTTTATTTGTTTAGCAAAAAATAAAAACCGCAGAGGTGATCAAATACCACCAAAAGAAAGCTCTATTTGTGGAATTTAAAATTATAAGGCTTTGGATGGACAGTTGGATAAATGGCTCTATATTTAGGATGTATCCGGTCTATAAACCAGAGGCTCTGGATGGACAGTTGGATTAATGGTTCTATATTTAGGATGTATCTGGTCTACTAACCAGAGTCTCTGGATGGACAGTTGGATAAATGGTTCTATTTTTATGGTTATTAACCAAAATCTCATGATTTTACCTTATCTGCCTCAAGACCCAGTTTTGTCTCTTCGTTATTTCCTACTAAATCGCCTTTCTTCTTGAACTTCCTGTCTTAAACCTACATCACTTCCTGTCTTAACCCTACATTACTTCCTGTCTTAATCTACATCACTTCCTGTCTGCATGTTACATCACTTCCTTCTTTGCGTTCCACGCTAATAAGTGGGATCTCCATCTTGTGGAAATTGTGAGTACTGCAGCCCACATTGTACTTACGTACATCAAAATCGGCATCAAGGTGTATTTATCCTGTTTGTGTGCTTTAGTACCTATTATACCGTAAAACGTACTTATATTATAAACATTTATTATAGTTTTTTGTGTATTTTTTTTATTTTTAAGGGGCCTTCCTTTTATACTGACCACCAATGTAAGGAGCATTCTTCCCACGGACCACCAATGTAAAGCCTCATTCACACGATCCAACTTCCATCCAACTTTTCCGTGGATTTTTTTCCGAAGGGCGTTGGCTGTGGACTTGGTATGCATAAACACGGCCCAAAATTTTCAGCCAACATTCACCAAAGCAAGCTCTTTACCGCCTCCCTTTGGGCAACTTCTGTTATTGTTGTCTGATGTTTAGCATTGGTTTTAAGCATGCGTGTTTGTACATCGGATTTTAGTTGGACGTAATTGCGTACACACGATCGGATAAAGCGACGTAACAGATTTATGCCCAACAATTGATGAGCATGAACAGCCAACATTTGTTGTCGTTAATTTAGCCAACAATTGTCTGATGGGGCATACACACGGTCGGATTATCCGACACAACGCGTCCATCAGACAATTATGGCCATAAAGTTGGATCATGTGTACGGGTTCTTAGAGGCATTCTTCCCACTGACCACCAATATAAAAAAGGAACATTCTTCCCACTGACCACCAATGTAAGGAGAATTCTTCCCACTGACCACCAATTTAACCACTTGCCGACCGCGCACCGTCGAAATACGTCCACAAGGTGGCTCTGCTGGGCGAGAGCACGTAATATGACGTCCTCTCTCCCAGCCCCCCGCTCGCCCCCGACTCCCGTGCGTGCACCCCGGCGGGCGCGATCGCCGCCGGGCACACGCGATCGCTCGGTACAGAGCGGGGACCGGGAGCTGTGTGTGTAAACACACAGCTCTCGTTCCTGTCAGCAGGGGAAATGCTGATCTTCGGTTCATACAATGTATGAACCGAGGATCAGTGTTTCCCCTAGTGAGGCCACCCCCCCCCCCCCCACAGTAAGAACACACCCAGGCATACTTAACCCCTTCCCCGCCCCCTAGTGTTAACCCCTTCACTGCCAGTGGCATTTTTATAGTAATCCAATGCATTTTTATAGCACTGATCGCTATAAAAATGCCAATGGTCCCAAAAATGTGTCAAAAGTGTCCGAAGTGTCCGCCATAATGTCGCAATACCGAAAAAAAAAATCGCTGATCGCTGCCATTACTAGTAAAAAAAATATAATAAAAATGACATAAAAATACCCCCTATTTTGTAAACGCTATAACTTTTGCGCAAACCAATCAATAAACGCTTATTGCGATTTTTTTTTACGAAAAATATGTAGAAGAAAACGTATCGGCCTAAACTGAGGAAAAAAATTATTTTTTTATATATTTTTGGGGGATATTTATTATAGCAAAATGTAAAAAATATTCATTTTTTTCAAAATTGGCGCTCTATTTTTGTTTATAGCGCAAAAACTAAAAACCGCAGAGGTGATCAAATACCACCAAAAGAAAGCTCTATTTGTGGGAAAAAAAGGACGCCAATTTTGTTTGGGAGCCACGTCGCACGACCGCGCAATTGTCTGTTAAAGCGACGCAGTCCCGAATCGCAAAAAGTACTCTGGTCTTTGGGCAGCAATATGGTCCGGGGGGTAAGTGGTTAATAGACATTTCCTTGTCGCTGATCACCAATGTAATAGACATTCTTCCCATGGTACCGATATAGGAAAGCATTTATTCCACTGTAAGGAGGGCATTCTCTCAACTAACTACTAATTTAAGGGACATTCTTCCCACTGATTTCCATTGCAAGGTAAATAGTGAACACGGATCTCCAATGCACTTGAACATTGTCAGGACCTGAATTCACCTTTTGGTAGTACTGTAGTTCCCAGAGCTGAAGGGTGTAGTTCCGGTGTCTACTAATAGGGGAAACTCGGTAGCCAGCAGATCCCGGTAATTGGTCTCCACCTGATGCTGGCTGCTGAGAAGTTACAGTATAAATAACCAGTCCCCTAGCTTCCTTCAGTGCCTCAGTGTATCAGGACCTGATTCACCTGCTGATGGCACTGTGGTTACCTGGGTGGAAAGTTGTAGTTCCAGCGTACACAAGCGGGTGTCTCCCAGCATCCAGCAGTTTTTGGTTATCAGTCTCCACCTGATGCTGGTTGCTGGGAGAGTATTTATTCTCTCCTCTGCTAGTATACGTCGCCTCAGTGTTTTGCTCTTGCTTTGCCTGCCAGGTGCATGCTTGCTGCTTAATCCTGAGTCCAATTCCTTCCTGATCCTGTACGTGTCCCTTGCTGAGCCTGATCCTGAACTTGCTCTTGGCCTGTATTCTGTGCCCTGTTGCCTCGTATCTGCTCCCCTTTTTCCTGATCCAAGTCCTGGTTCCCTCTTCCTGCAGTATATGTTCCCTGCATCTCTACTTTACTCTGCTTACCAGTTTTCCTAATTTTGTACATATTATTTATACTGTATATAGGTAGTTTTGTTAGGCTTTTGTTATTTTGTTAGCTTGCTAGTTAGGCATTTCTTCATTTCATTCACTTCTATCGTGTATGTTTGCTGTGTTTCCTGTTTGTTGGTATTTGGATATTTTTTGTTTTACTATTAATTTTACTATATATAGTCTGGTCTCAGTCTACTAATGCCTTGTACAGGGGTCCCCGAGTTACGAACATTTGAGTTGCGAATGACTGCGAACGGGGTCCAAGTGACGTCACTGCCGCGTTAGTGAGGAGCTCCAAGAATCCTGCACTCCATCCTTAGCCATCCGTGCACATAAACGCTGAAAAACAACCTAATTACCTGCCTGCCTGTTCCTCTCCATACCCTTCTGTGTCCTGTGCCTGTATTGCGGAGATTCTGCCCATGACTATACACCCGCGGCCGCCGCCATCTTCCTGGCCTGTGCCTTGCTGGAGTGAGCCGTTCCTGGCCTGGCTGTGAGTTAATGGGCCCCCCCTCGTCATCCTGCCTGCCCATCCAAAGGCCTGGTAGGCTCCGGTGGCTATCGGGGTGCTAAAAACGCCTGCCGCGGCCTGGTCCGGCCCTTTGAAGCCTGCAGATCACCCCTCTTTCCTGCGCCGCTGCCTCGCAGAGGTGCACCACGGCCGGCCTTGTACTGTTCCGACTTACAAATTCGACATAAGAACAAACCTACAGTTCCTATCTTGTTCGTAACCCGGGGACCCCCCGTACACACGATCGGAATTTCCGATGGAAAAAAAACAGACTGACTTTTTCCATCAGAAATTCCTACCGTGAGTATGCCCCATCGGAGAAATTCCGATGAATTCCATCGGAGTTTAAATATAGAACATGTTCTATTGTATGGAATTTCGTCGGAATTCCGATGTGAGTTTGGTCGGACAAAGGTCCGATCGTGTGTACAGGGCATTAGTGTAGCCATGCAGATCTGGCCATTGCTGCTGATTCCTCACACAATGTTTTCCCTGTGTTCTACATACCTGGTTAATGATGCATTGGTCCTGATCTTCCACTTGACCTTAAAGCAGTTGTAAACCCTCCTTGGTCATTTTTACCTACAAGTAAGCCTATAATAAGGCTTCCCTGTAGGTAAAATAAATGAGGTTGAAAAAAGACAAAGGGGTAGATTCAGATAGAAGATACGACGGCGTATCTCCTGATACGCCGGTACTTTGAGACCCCTGCTTTACACTAACCACAAATGTATGGGGCTATTCTTCAAACTGACCACCAAAGTAAGAGGCATTCTGTCTACTGGCCACCAATGTAAGCGACATTCCGACCACCAACGTAAGGGCAAATGTTTTTCACTGACCAGCAATCTAAAGAGACAGTTTTCCAAGTGGCCACCAATGTAATGGGGGGGCATTCTTCAAATTGACCACCAAATTAAGGGACATTCTGCCCACTGATCACCAATGTAATGAACGTTCTTAACACTGACCACAAATGTAAGGAGCATTCTTCCCACTGATCACCTGGACTCTCCATCTCACGAACAAAACACCAATAGAAGACTCTCTATGAACTGAGCACATTCCAATCACCTCACCAATAGAAGACTCTCTATGAACTGAGCACATTCCAATCACCTCACCAATAGATGACTCTCTATGAACTGAGCACATTCCAATCACCACACCAATGTGAACTGAGGACATTCCAATCACCACACCAATGGACGACTCTCTATGAACTGAGGACATTCCAATCACCACACCAATGGATGACTCTCTATGAACTGAGCACATTCGAATCACCACACCAATGGAAGACTCTCTATGAACTGAGTGAGTGAGAAACTTATATAGCGCAACACATGCAAACTGAATCGCCTCTGGGCGCTTAGTATCCATTTCCTAAGTAAACTTTTGCCCTCAGAAGAGATGGGTTTTGATTTTTCTTCTGAAGGCCAGGTGGTTCACCTCCATTCGGATGCTGGTTGGTAGAGCATTCCATAGTCTAGGTCCTTGGACTGCAAATCCCCATTCTCCTTTGCACTTGTATCTGGCTTTGGGTATCTGGAGTAGATTTTGAGCACTGAGCACATTCCAATCACCACACCCATGGAAGACTCTCTATGAACTGAGCACATTCGCATTCATGGAAAATTGTGGTCAAAAGAATATTGTAAAGAGTAGATCTTTCTTTTTTATTTTAGAAAACCAAAATACGAGACTAAAACACAATAATATAACCCACCATTAAGTTGGAGTAAAAGAAACAAAGTTTAATAATAATTATTCTTTAGTTGGTCCAATGAAAAGCTTGTTCCTTCAGTAAAGCAAGTCCAATAAAAAGTTTGGCCCATTGGATTGCCGTATTTGCCCATGTATTAGCACAGTTTAGTACTATGGTGATGTCTCTGAGTGTGGGACCCAGGCAGCATTGTATGTTTAGAGGACCATATTGCTATACTTCCTGCAGACCTACTTCCATCACATCACACCCGAAGAACACCATTATACTTTTGCAATGTTCCCAGATACACCAATTTGACCATAAAAAGAATATTAGGCTTTGTGAATATTCTGGTGTACAATAAGTGATATTCTTTAATCGAAACATGTTTCACATTATAAATACAAGGTAGGACACACACGTTCTCTTGGTGGTCACTCTTGCCCCAATCTCCATTTCTCCATCTGAATGTAAAAAAGGTTGTTAGTCTGCGTGAATTTTCTGATGTCGGTTGAGGACACTTTTCTGGGGGAAACTTTTCCCGCATACTGAACACGAATAAGGACGCTCACCCGTGTGAATTCTCTGGTGTACAAGAAGGTGATCTTTCTGCATGAAACCTTTCCCACACTCTGAACATGAGAAAGGACGCTCACCTGTGTGACTTCTCTGGTGTACAAGAAGGTGTTCTTTCTGCATGAAACCTTTCCCACACTCTGAACACGAGAAAGGACGCTCACCCGTGTGTATTCTCTGGTGTATAAGAAGATTTCCTTTCCATTTGAAATTCTTCCCACACTCTGGACATGAATAGCAATGCTCACTCGTGTGTATTCTCAGGTGTCGAGTAAGTACTTCCTTATTACTAAAACGTTTCCCACACTCTGAACATGCGTAGGGATGCTCACCCGTATGAATTCTTTGGTGTTTACGAAGGTGTACTTTCTGAATGAAACCTTTCCCACATTCTGAACATGAATAAGGACGCTCACCAGTGTGAAGTTTCTTGTGATTAAGAAAATTTGCTTTGTCACTAAAACATCTACCGCAGTCGGAACATGAGAAAGGACGTTCTCCTGTGTGAGATCTCTGGTGAATAATTAAGGCGTTGTTCTGATTGAAATATTTCCCACACTCCGGACATGAGTAAGTCTTATAACGTTTCTGTTGTATAGGAGGCTCTCCAGTTTCTTTAGAAGATTTCCCAGACATTGTACGTGACAAGGAGCGCTTACCTTCATGGTTTAAAGAAGATTCCTCAGGATTAGATAGATGTGTACTGTGAGATTCAAAAATAACAGTATGTGGATCATCAGAAGATTCCTCAGGATCAGAGAAATCCCAGGATCTCTCCATTTGATAGGTTTTATGATGTATTATTTGTGTAATGCGTTTTACTCCGGGAGAACATTGTGATGTGGCTTTATATTCTGAAGATATATTTTTCGAGACGTAGTGTCCACCTGTAGGAAATCATTGGTCAAATGTTATTAGAATTCTTCATTGCTTTCATTCAGAAGTTATATACAGTATGTTGGTCTAATACTCTACAGTATTTTAGAGCTCTGGCATGGAACTGGGTGCAACCATAACACAAAATATCAATACAAACCAGATAAAATGCACAAAAACCACACTAGGTCGGTGTTTGCTTTAATGACATTGTTAGAGTGAGAACGGAGATGGGCCTTCCTCCACCTAATTTCTTGGAATCAAGAAACACTGGATTTATTGAAGACTGGGGTGGACCGTTCATATGGTATGCAATAGTGATGGACAATTTACTAGATACAGGGACCTCATGACATCTCCAAAGGGTGACCCATAATATGAAGTATATGCAATGCTACAGGTAACTGTAAGAGACTGTTGATATAATATAGGAAGTCATCTGTACAGTGTCTTCAACTCCTCAATTAGAAAACAATTACATTAAGGAATGGAGATGGACCTTTCATATGGTGTACAGTATCTCCTCCTCATTTGTTGGGAACATGACGTTATATTGAGGAATGGAGATGGACCTTTCATATGGTGTACAGTATCTCCTCCTCATTTGTTGGGAACAGGACGTTATATTGAGGAATGAAGATGAACCTGTCATATGGCCTTCTCCATGTCTGTCTGTCCACCTGCAAGGTGATTAATGTGGCCAGTCTCTGGGTGGAGACCAAACCTGATTTAAGCCAGCCAAGCCTGCAATCTCAGTATCTCCTCCTCATTTATTGGGAACATGACGTTATATTGAGGAATGGAGAAGGACCTTTCATATGGTGTACAGTATCTCCTCATTTGTTGGGAACATGACATTATATTGAGGAATGGAGATGGACCTTTCATATGGTGTACAGTATCTCCTCCTTGTAATTATTTAAATACATAAATAATACTCATAGAAGAAAAATAAATTGTGAACTTTTTCTGCATTTAGTAATTTTTACTTACTTGTGTCGATACAAAGTGAAGATTCCGCCTGTTCACTTTCCATAATCATCTCCCGCTCCTCCTTAGACTGCCGATCCCCACTCACCATCGTCTCTTTTTCTTCCTCTTTTACCTCAACTTTGATGTCTTTCAGTTCTTCATCCTGAACCCCAAAATGATAACATTGATAAAACTGTCAATAATAAATATATATAAGAATGTTTTCTCATAGTTTAAGTTCTATTGACAAATCCTCTTTACCTGAGAGATGCTGGGTTCTTCCTTTGTGAAATCCTGGGAATACGGAGGATAGACGTTCTCCATAGAATGCTGTTCTCCACTAACAATCATCTTTTCTTCCTCTTCAGTTTCAACTTTAATGTATTTCAGCTCTTCTCTCTAAATCCCAAAAAAGATAGAGTAGAGATTTGTAAAAAAAAAAAAAAAAGGAACAAGAGATTATGTAGAAGAATGTCCTCTCATAGCGTAGAACACATTTTTAGGTCTACATGGTCATTCCCACCTACCTGATGATGGTGAGGGATAGTGTGACCTTCCTGTGTGGAATCCCGGGAATACAGAGGACGAGGACATCTCTCTGGTGGGTTCCCATTACTGGATCCATCTGTAGGAAACACACACACTGACTGAGTACATTGTTTCTATGTGTTTATCAGATGATGGGGGATCTAGGTGGACCCTCCGTACTGCTCTCTCCTTTACAATAATGTCTCCTCTTACCCGGTGATTTGTCGATATAAAGTGAAGATTCCACCTGTTCACTTTTCATAATCATCTCCTGCTTGTCCATAGACTGCTGATCTCCACTCACCATCGTCTCTTTTTCTTCCTCTTTTACCTCAACTTTGATGTCTTTCAGTTCTTCATCCTGAACCCCAAAATGATAAAATTCATAAAACTGTCGATAATAAATATATATAAGAATGTTATCTCATAGTTTAAGTTCTATTGACAAATCCTCTTAACCTGAGAGATGCTGGGATCTTCCTGTGTGAAATCCTGGGAATACGGAGGATAGACATTCTCCATAGACTGCTGTTCTCCACCAACGATCATCTTTTCTTCCTCTTCAGTTTCAACTTTGATGTATTTCAACTCTTCCCTCTAAATCCCAAGGAAGATAGAGTAGAGATTTGTAAAAAAAAAAAAAAAAGAACAAGAGATTACGTAGAAGAATGTCCTCTCATAGCGTAGAACATATTTTTAGTTCTACATGGTCATTCCCACCTACCTGATGATGGTGAGGGATGGTGTGACCTTCCTGTGTGGAATCCCGGGAATACAGAGGACGGGGACATCTCTCTGGTGGGTTCCCATTACTGGATCCATCTGTAGGAAACACACACACTGACTGAATACATTGGGGTAGATTCAGGTACCTGCGCTTTATGTTACGGCGGCGCAGCGTATTGTATTTACGCTCCGCCGCCGTAACTTACAGGAGCAAGTGCTGTATTTACAAAGCAATTGCTCCGTAAGTCGCGGTGGCGTATCGTAAACGGGTCCGGCGTAAGCGCGCGTAATTCAAATGTGGAATGGGGGGTGTGTTTTATGTAAAAGTATGATGACCTGACGTGATTGACGTTTTTTACGGACGGCGCATTCGCCATCCGTGTACATATCCCAGTGTGCATTGCTTCCAAGTATGGCGCAACGACGTATTGTTTTCGACGTGAACGTAAAATACGTCCAGCCCTATTCGCGAACAACTTATGCAAACAACGTAAAAAATTCAAATTTCGAAGCGGGAACGACGTCCATACTTAACATTGGCTGCGCCTCCTAATAGCAGGAGCAACGTTACGCCGAAAAAGCCTTAACGCAAACGACTTGCAAATGCCGGGCGCACGTACGTTTGTGAATCAGCGTATCTAGGAAATTAGCATATTCTACGCCGACAACAACGGAAGAGCCCCTAGCGGCCAGCGTCAGAATGCACCCTAAGATACGACGGCGTAAGAGACTTATGCCAGTCGTATCTTAGGCTAAAGTCGGCGTATCTAGCTTTCTGAATACAGAAAGTAGATACGCCGGCACAGCTTAGCAATTACGCGGCGTATCTATTGATATGCCGGCGTAATTGTTCTCTGAATCTACCCCTTTGTTTCTATGTGTTTATCAGATGATGGGGGATCTAGGTGGAGCCTCCGTACTGCTCTCTCCTTTACAATAAAGTCTCCTCTTACCCGGTGATGTGAGGGGCGGCTGATTCTCCATCATGACGTCCTTGTAGAGATCCTTGTGTCCTTCTAAATACTCCCACTCCTCCATGGAGAAATAGACAGTGACATCCTGACACCTTATAGGAACCTGACACACACAATGTTACAGTCACCATCCAGACACATCCCTTGTCTGTTACTGGATAATGTCCCAGAATTCCTGGCACCGCTCACCTCTCCTGTCAGCAGCTCAATGATCTTCTTGGTGACTTCTAAAATCTTCTTGGCACTGGTTACCTCTGTTGTCAGGCAGTGAGGTGGAGGCACTGTGATGGGTGATGTCCTGTGAAGACGGCTGCTGGGTGTTTATGGATCTCCAGATGTTTCCTTCACTATTTTAAAATCCTGTGCAAATAGAGAAAATAACTATTATCACTACAGAACAGATCTCCCAGAATCCTCCTCACCTCTCCGGTCAGCTCTGTGTTTTATTAATAGAGATAAGAGTGATGTCATGTGACTTCCCAGAATCCTCCTCACCTCCTCCTGATCTATACAGGACTCTCCTCTCTGTAGATGGATAATAAACTGAGAATTATCTGGACTGTACTGGGATTAATAAGCTCTGCAGTAGGGATGAGCTTAAGGTTTCGATCTGAACACAAGTTTGGACTGAACATTAGCTGTTCAGGCATTTGGATGAATGCCCAAACAATTACCTGTTCAGCAGGATTTGAACATTATATGTAATATTGGAAACACTTCCAATATTATACATGACAGCTTCATGCTGTGAATGGTTGCTAAGGACACTGGGGGGTGCAGGCACCTCAGAGTCCTTAACAACCATTGACATCACTGGCCCTCTTCACTTAATGTTTGAGACTATGTTCCTCCATAGTTCTGACACCTTATACAAGTTCTTATCTATAGTACAAGTCTCATTAATCTCTGAAAGCAAACCTTAGATTCCCTTTCACCACTTGCCCCCAAGGGACGGACAAAAGCTAGCAAAGGGCCACATCTGCCCCTCGGGCCACAGTTTGGAGACCCCTGGTGCAGGGCTGGACTGGGACAAAAATTTGGCCCTGGACTTCATCCAGACTGGCCCACTTTGACAGGTCTCTCCCACGGTGGCCGGACAACTCCCGCACCCCCCCCCGGCCACCCAAGCCCTCTCTCCCCCTTCACTAGCCACTAGCCATTCTACTTTATTAGAGTAGAACGACTGGTACTGGTGCTCTTATAGGCAGTACCAGTGGGGAAGCTAGACATTATTTCACCCGGGGGAAAAGAATCAGTTCGGTGCCCCCCTTATGGGACCAGATTAGGCATTAACATGAGAAACTCCCAGGCCATAGCTGTTGAGTCAGCTGTCTGTCCCCTCCCCCATGCTGCTCTGTCGTTCCCCCTGCTCCTCTGGTCCTCCCCCTGCTTCTTTGTTCCCCCCAGGTGAGCGCTGTGGGCAGGGAGAGGAGGTGAGCGCTGCGGGAAGGGAGAGACAGAGAAGCGGAGGGGGGCGGCGGTCCGCTGTCACTGAAGCCGGCCCACTGAGCCATCGGCCCACCGGGAAACTCCCTGTAGTCCCAATGGCCAGTCCATCCCTGCCCTGGTGTAAAGTATTGCTTCTGTTCCAGTTTAGTTGTGTTGGGCACATTTCCCACTGTTGCCAGTAGATGTCACTGTTGTCACAGTCCAGTGTGAGAAATACAACAAGCTAAGTGCATTGGATAGCCTCCCCTCAGAAACAGCCCAATTAGGAGCTTCTTTGTAGCTGGGCATGCTGGGGAAGGATATTTAAGGGGCAAAAGCCATGTGATCTCTCTCTTACCTTTTGGCCCTGTTGGCCTGAGGATGTTCTAGAGAGGAGTTCCGGCCTCATGGCCTTCTAGGCCTAAGGCTATGCTGCTGTGTTTTCTGCAAGTAGGCCCAAAAGTCTGGCTGGGGCATACTTAACGGAAGGTGGTCCTGTGCTGTCTGTCCTGTGGGAAGAAGCCACTCAAGCGGACAACATTCCAGGGGAGGACCTTGCTAGAGAGGACCAGGATAAACGGCTGGTATCTCAGGAAGGGCCTGGTGACTTGTTTGAAGGATGCACTCAAGTTAACTTACCTCACAGTATTGCCGGATGGCTTAAAGGTTCTAATACTGTGCAGCTGATCTATCTAACCAACTGCTGGCTAAATAATCCCGTGGCAGGGGATTATCCAGGAGTTTCTACTTATTACTCAAGTCTGTGGCAGAGACTTTGTCCAGGCTTCATACCGGCTGCTAGGTCGGTGTAAGAGGCCTATCCGGTTGTCGCAAAAATCCAGTGATTGGAGCTGATGTCCCGTGGATCCAAGAAAGTATCGGTGATCTACAGAAACCAAGGTATCTGAACCTCCCCTAACCCTCTATCACTTCCTACTATGGAAGTTGTTGAATAAAGCATTTGACAAAAGGACTGAAGTGACTGGCAATCACATTCATATTCAACTTCCTAACCTAGACTTTAAGTTCTGATATGGTGAACAGTGGAGTAACGGCAGGCCCAAAATCTATCCAGCAGCCCCTTCAGGGGTATTGCTACATGAGGATTTCTTCTGTGTAGGTAGTTCTTCCCTCACTTCCTTCCCAGGTGATGAGTACAAAAGAGAACAGGATTTGAGGGGAAATAGGCCTAATGGGGACACACCACCAAAATAGGTCTGAGGGGCATTTTTGCTGTGATTGGTGCTTAGGATCACATGACAAAGATGGGACAACCAGTCAGGTTTTGGTGAGGGATCAAAGAGAACCAACAGTCCTCCATCAACATACTCTGGATGTACAGTCGGATAAATGGTTCTATATTTAGGATGTATCTGGACTATAAACCAGAGGTCCTGGATGGACAGTTGGATAAATGGCTCTATATTTAGGATGTTTCCAGTCTATAAACCAGAGGCTCTGGATGTACAGTTGGATATTTGGTTCTATATTTAAGATGTATCCAGTCTATAATGTGAAAAACCTCCATTGTTATCCAGTCTATAAACCAGAGGCTCTGGATCACCACATCTGTTAATCTTTGTTACCCTGTGACACTTTGCGAAGATACCCCTTTCCATTCTGTGGATTACAAATATTACTTCACAAAAGTCTGAGTACTCAAACACAGGATTTAAAGGGCCCCAACGCTGGTAGACTCTGTGGGCCAGATTCAGAAAGATGCACGCATCTTTCTGCTGGTATACGCCGCTGTAACTTTGGGGGCAAGCTCTGTATTCAGAAAGAACTTGCGCCCTTATTTACGGCGGCGTAACGTATGTGTTTCGGCGTAAGGCTGCGTAATTCAAATGGGGATGTTGGGGGCATGTTGTGTTTAAATTTCCCTTGACCCCGTGTCTTTTACGTTTTCTTTTAACGGCGCATGCGCTGTCCGTAAAATTTCCCAGTGTGCATTGCGCCAAAGTACGCCGCAAGGACGTATTGGAATCGACGTGAATATTTGGGATGTATCTGGTCTATAAATCCGAGGCTCTGGATGGACAGTTGGATAAATGGTTCTATATTTAGGATGTATCCGGTCTATAAACCAGAGGCTCTGGGTGGACAGTTGGATAAATGGTTCTGCATTTAGGATGTATCTGGTCTATAAACCAGAGGCTCTGGATGGACAGTTGGATAAATAGCTCTATATTTAGGATATATCTGGTCTATAAACCAGAGTCTCTGGATGGACAGTTGGATAAATGGCTCTATATTTAGGATGTATCCGGTCTATAAACCAGAGATTCTGAATGGACAGTTGGATATATAGTTCTATATTTATGGTTATTAAACAAAATATTGTGATTTTACCTTATCTGCTTCAAGATCCAGTATTGTCTCTTCGTTATTTCCTACTAAATCACCTTTTTTCTTGAACTTCCTGTCTTAACCTTACATTACTTCCTGTCTTAACCCTACATCACTTCCTGTCTGCACGTTACATCGCTTCCTTCTTTGCGTTCCACGCTTATAAGTGAGATCTCCATCTTGTGGAGAATGTGAGTACTGCAGCCCACATTGTACTTCTGTACATTAAAATCGGCTTCAAGGTGCATTTATCCTTTTTGTTGCTTATTTTTATCCTCAAGTACAAACCAATTTTTTTTATAAAAATCCTAAAGTATATATTATACTGTATAAAGTACTTATATTATAAACATTTATCATTTTTTTATGTGCTCTGTTTTTTTTTTTTTAAGGGGCATTCTTCTCACTGACCACTAAGGATGAGCTCCGGCGTGTTCGCCCGCCAGGAAATCAGCACCCGCGCTGCGCTAATCACAGCCAGGCAGACTTTTCCCGATGCTCGGCTGCAGAGATCGGGAAATGTCTGCCTGGCTGTGATTAGCGCAGCGCGGGTGCCGACTTCCTGGCGGGCTCCGCACGTGTTCAATGCGAACACGCCGGAGCTCATCCTTACTGACCACCAATGTAAGGAGCATTCTTTTGCAGGTAAGTGTCACATAATGGGATTGTATGCGATGTATACAAGCCCTTTATGCTTTTAAAGTGGTTGTAAACTCACCCAGATAACTTTTCCCCATTTAATTCAGTGATAAGCACTGTACACCTGCTCCGTTTGCTTGTAATTTGTCTTTTTCATGACGTCAGCAGCACATGCGCACATTTCGCCTCATTTACGGCACACGCTCCTTGTGCTGTATGTCCATTCATTCATCTGCATCTCCTCTCTGCGGCACAGCTACGAGATCACAGTGCTATTCACAAGTTCCTGAAACACCCCTTGTGACTTGTACGTCATGACAGAGACTCGTTAATTAATTGATATCCTGATCCAATCTCAGGGCTAACCCATTTCTGCCGGCTGATTTCAAATTGCTATGGGTGAGACAAATGCAATTTACAGACAAAATAAATTCCACATGCTCACCTCTGTCTCGATTCCAACAACAGGAAGGCCAAACCCATTTATTGGTCTTTTATAAACAATGTGACATCACACACACAAGCACATTTGATAGGTCAGTCCATACATGGTGGTTTCTTATTACACTTCCATTTCAGCTCTTCTTGTCATGTGGCATAAAGTTCCCTTGTGTCTTTTTTCAGACTTATTCGCCATTTTTACATAGAATTCCTTTGGTGGGGGCTGAAGAGAAGATGGGGGGGGGGGGCACAGTCACAGTTTCCTCTTGAAGCTAGAGGAAAGCTATACAGGAAATGCAGTGGGGGATGAGAGAACAGGCTTGTCCTTCAATTTCAATGCTTTGGTTTTTTTTTTTTTTTCAATTTCAATGCTGTGTTCTTTTGACTTAAAAAAACCCATCATATATAATTCCTGATATCTGACAAAATCTTTATCAAGGAAAATAAGCAGTATTGATCATTCTCATACATACATATGCATATATATCTTATAATAATACAAGAAAAGCAACATTTGGCAACATTTAAGTGATTCTAATAATAAAAAGAATAAGCTCATCTTATCAAATAGGCATTATTACAGAAATCTATCACAGTCACCAGGGGGTGTAAACATCCGCACTTTGCATTGGACACAGGAGCAAGGAGATTAGTAGATTTATATGTCAAAACATATTAACCACTTTACAACCAAGGACGTCATATGACGTCTATGAGGCGTACGCAATGTTAAGTATGGACGTCGGGACAGCGTCGAAATTTCCGTCGTTTGCGTAAATCGTTCGCGAATAGGGCTTTGCGTAAGTTACGTTCACGTCAAAAGCATTGACTATTTGAGATGTGATTTCACGCATGCGTACTGGGATACCCCACGGACGGCGCATGCGCCATTCGTTCAAAACGTCAATCACGTCGGGTCACGAGTTATTAGCATAAAACACGCCCACCTCTTCACAATTTGAATTACGCGCGCTTACGCCGGCACATCTACGCTACGCCGCCGTAACTTAGGACGCAAGTGCTTTGAGAATACAGCACTTGCCTCTCTAAGTTGCGGCTGCGTAGCGCAAATGAGATGGGCTACGCCGGTGCGGATGTACGTGGATCTGGCCCACAAGGGTTTACTTCCTCTTTAAGTTGGATTAAAAGAAATGAAGTTTAATAATAGTTATTCTTTAGTTGGTCCAATGAAAAGCTAGTTCCTTTATTAAAGCAAGAGTCCAAAAAAAAAAAGGTTTGGCTTATTGGATTGCCGTATTTGCCCATGTATTATCACAGGTTAGTACTATGGTGATGTCCTTGAGTGTGGGACCCAGGCAGCATTGCATGTTTAGAGGACCATATTATTATACTTCTTGCAGACCTACATCCATCACATCACACCCGAAGAACACCATTATACTTTTGCAATGTTCCCAAATCCCAAATACATCAATCATAAAACCAAATACATCATCATACATCATAAAAAGAATATTAGGCTTTGCGAATATTATGGGGTACAATAAGTGATATTCTTTAATCGAAACATGTTTCACATTCTAAATACAAGGTAGGACACACATGTTCTCTGGTGGTCACTCTTGCCCCAATCTCCATTTCTCCATCTGAACGTAAAAAAGGTTGTTAGTCTGCGTGAATTTTCTGATGTCGGTCAAAGGCACTGTTCTGAGTGAAACTTTTCCCGCCCACTGAACACGGAAAGGGACACTCACCTGTGTGACTTCTCTGGTGTATAGGGAGTCCCCAAGTTACAAACACAATAAAGACTGTAGGTTTGTTTGTAATTCCAAGTTGTTCGTAAGTCGCAACACTGCATTTGTAAGTGTAACTTCCGGTCGGAACACTGCATTCGTAAGTGTAACTGCCATCTGTGCATGAATGTGGGATTTTCCGGGCACTTGTTATGTTATCTGGCGCATGTGTCTGGAGGTGTTCGAAGGTATCTAGGAGGACCAGTGTGGAGCACAAGTGGCCGGCATTTGAGGCCGTTCGTAAGTAGGAGTCGTTCGTAACTCGGGAATTGCCTGTATAAGAAGTTTTTCTCTCTGAGGGAAAGCTTTTCCACACTCGTGCCCCGTACACACGATCGGTTTTCCTGTTGGAAAAAGTGCGATGAGAGCTTTTCGTCTGGAATCCCAACCATGTGTATGCTCCATCAGACTTTTTCCAACAGGAAAACTGCTGAAAAAAAAAAAAAAAAAAAGACAGCAGGATCTCTTTTTTCCCTTCAGGAAAAAATTCTAGCGGGAAAACCGTTCGTCTGTAGCAATTTCAACGCACAAAAAAACACGCATGCTCGGAAACCAAACGACACATGCTCAGAAGCATAGAACTTAATTTTCTTGGCTCATTGTAGTCTTTTACGTCACTGCGTTCTTGGCAGTCAAAATTTCACCAAACTTTTGTGTGACCGTGTGTATGCAAGGCAGGCTTGAGAGGAATTCCGTGGGGAAAACCATTGCTTTTTTTTTTCGACGGGAAAACCCCTCGTGTGTACGGGGAATCACCATGGAAAAGGACGTTCACCCGTGTGAATCTTCTGGTGTTTAAGAAAGTTTCTTTTGTCTTTGAAACACTTCCCACACTCTGGACATGAATAGGGATGCTCACCCGTGTGTATTCTCAGGTGTTGAGTAAGTCTTTCCTTCACAATAAAACTTTTCCCACACTCTGAACACATGTAGGGACGCTCACCCGTATGAAGTCTTTGGTGTTTAAGAAGGTGTTCTTTCTGAATGAAACCTTTCCCACAGTCTAAACACAAGAAAGGACGCTCTCCTGTGTGACTTCTCTGGTGTATAAGAAGATTTTCTCTCTGAGGGAAAGCTTTCCCACACTCTGAGCATGGAAAAGGACGCTCACCCGTGTGAATTTTCTTGTGTTTAAGAAGGTTTCCTTTGCAGTTAAAACACTTCCCACACTCTGGACATGAATAGGGATGCTCACCCGTGTGAATTCTCAGGTGTTGAGTAAGTCTTTCCTTATGAATAAAACGTTTCCCACACTCTGAACATGCGTAGGGACGCTCACCCGTATGAATTCTTTGGTGTTTAAGAAGGTGTTCTTTCTGAATGAAACCTTTCCCACATTCTGAACATGAATAAGGACGCTCTCCAGTGTGACTTCTCTGGTGATTAACAAGTAAAACCTTCTGAATAAAACATTTCCCGCACTCTGAACATGAATAGGGACGCTCACCGGTGTGAATTCTCTGGTGTTTAAGAAGGTGTCCTTTGTCAATAAAACATTTACCGCAGTCAGAACATGAGAAAGGACGTTCTCCTGTGTGAACTTTCTGGTGATTGATTAAGTTGCTTTTCTGATTGAAATATTTCCCACACTCCGGACATGAGTAAGGCTTATAACGTTTCTGTTGTATAGGCGACTCTCCAGTTTCTTTCAAAGCTTTCCCAGACATTGTACGTGACAAGGAATGTTCTCTTGTGTGAGATCCTTCATGGTTCAAGGAAGATTCCTCGGGATTAGATGAATCTGTTGATTTATCTGTACTGTGAGATTCAAAAATAATAGTATGTGGATTATCAGAAGAATCCTCAGGATCAGAGAAATCCCAGGATCTCTCTATATGATAAGTTCTATGATGTATTATTTGTGTAATACGATTCACTCCTAGAGAACGTTGTGTGGTGGGATTTCCTCCTGGAGAACATTGTGTGGTGGGATTTTCTCCTGGAGAACGTTGTGTGGTGGGATTTTCTCCTGGAGAACGTTGTGTGGTGGGATTTTCTCCTGGAGAACGTTGTGTAGTGGGATTTTCTCCTGGAGAACGTTGTGTGGAGGGATTTTCTCCTGGAGAACGTTGTGTGGTGGGATTTTCTTCTTCTTTACATTCTGAAGGTACGTTATTCAGGACATAGTGTCCTCCTGTTGGAAATCAATGTTTAAATGTTATTAGAATTCTTCATTCAGAAGTCATATACAGTATGTTGGTCTAACACTCTACAGTATCTCAGCGCTCTGGCATGGAATTGGGGGCAATCATAACATAAAATATCAATACAAACCAGATAAAGGATAAAATACACAAAAACCACACTATGTAGGTGTTTGCTTTAATGACATTGTCGGAGTGAGAACGGAGATGGGCCCTCCTCCACCTCATTTCTTGGAAACAAGAAACACTGGATTTACTGAAGACTGGGGTGGACCTTTCATATGGTATGCAATAGTGATGGACAATTTACTAGATACAGGGACCTCATGACATCTCCAAAGCGTGGCCCATAATATGAAGTGTAACTGTAAGAGGCTGTTGATGATTATAGGAGGTCATCTGTACAGTGTCTTCAACTCCTCAATTAGAAAACCATTACATTAAAGAATGGAGATGGACCTTTCATATGGTGTACACAGTATCTACACCTCATCTGTTGGGAACATGACATTATATTGAGGAATGGAGATGGACCTTTCATACGGTGTACAGTATCTCCTCCTCATTTGTTGGGAACATGACGTTATATTAAGGAATGGAGATGGACCTTTCATATGGCCTTCTCCATGTCTGTCTGTCCACCTGCAAGGTGATTAATGTGGCCAGTCTCTGGGTGGAGACCAAACCTGATTTAAGCCAGCCAAGCCTGCAATCTTAGTATGTCCTCCTCATTTGTTGGGAACATGACGTTATATTGAGGAATGGAGATGGACCTTTCATATGGTGTACAGTATCTCCTCTTCATTTGTTGGGAACATGACGTTATATTGAGGAGCGGAGATGGACCTTTCATATGGTGGACACTATCTCCACCTTGTAATTATCTTAATACAGAAGAAAAATAAATTGTGAACTTTTTCTGCATTTAGTAATTTTTACTTACTTGTATCTATATGTAGAGAAGATTCTGCCTGTTCACTTTTCATAACCATCTCCTGCTCCTCCATAGACTGCTGATCTCCACTCACCAACCTCTCTTCTTCTTCCTCTTTTACCTCAACTTTGATGTTTTTCAGTTCTTCATCCTGAACCCCAAAACGATAAGATTGACAAAACTGTCAATAATAAATATATATATAAGAATGTTATCTCATAGTTTAAGTTTTATTGCCGAATCCTCTTTACCTGAGAGATGCTGGGATCTTCCTGTGTGAAATCCTGGGAATACGGAGGATAGACGTTCTCCATAGAATGCTGTTTTTCACCAACGATCATCTTTTCTTCCTCTTCAATTTCAACTTTGATGTATTTCAGCTCTTCCCTCTAAATCCCAAAGAAGATACAGTAGAGATTTGTAAAAAAAAAAAAAACAAGAGATTATGTGGATAAATGTCCTCTCATAGCGTAGAACACATTTTTAGGTCTACGTGATCAGTCTCACCTACCTGATGATGGTGGGGGATTGTGTGATCTTCCTGAGTGGAATCCCAGGAATACAGAGGACGGGGACATCTCTCTGGTGGGTTCCCATTACTGGATCCATCTGTAGGAAACACACACACTGACTGAATGCATTGTTTCTATGTGTTTATCAGATAATGGGGGATCTAGGTGGACCCTCCGTACCTTTACAATAAAGTCCCCTCTTACCCGGTGATGTGAGGGGCGGCTGATTCTCCATCATGACGTCCTTGTAGAGATCCTTGTGTCCTTCTAAATACTCCCACTCCTCCATGGAGAAATAGACAGTGACATCCTGACACCTTATAGGAACCTGACACACACAATGATACCGTCACCATCCAGACACATCCCTTGTCTGTTACTGGATAATGTCCCAGAATTCCCGGCACCGCTCACCTCTCCTGTCAGCAGATCAATGATCTTCTTGGTGACTTCTAGAATCTTTTTGCCACTGGTTACCTCGGTTGTCAGGCAGTGAGGTGGAGGCGCTGTGATGGGTGATGTCCTGTGAAGACTACTGCTGAATGTTAATGGATCACCAGATATTTTCTTCACTACTTTATAATCCTATGTAAAGAGAGAAAATAACAATTATCACTACAGACCTCCCAGAATCCTCCTTGGAAGTGTTTCCACTATTATACATACTGTTCAAATCCTGCCGAACAGGTAAATGTTTGGGCATTCATCCAAATGCCTGAACAGCTAATGTTCAGATCGAAACCTTAAAGGGGTGGTTCACTTTTTTTTATTACACTGGCCCCCCACATTACAATACGATTAAGGCTATTAGTTTTTTTTTGATGCTGTACATACCTTTGTACAGCATATTCACCCGTGGCTTCCGGGTTGCGAGTCCCGCGGGAGTGGTCGTTCCTAACATGTCTGTGATTGACGTTTTGACCAAAAAACGAGCTCCCCCCATCGCGTAAGCCGCGTCACGGTTGGCGAAAGGACCTGAACGGCGAGTCGGCGCTATACTGCGCATGCGCATCACCGTTCGGCTCCTTTCGCCAATCGTGACGCGGCTTACGCGACGGGGGGGGAGCTCGTTTTTGGTCAAAACGTCAATCACAGACATGTTAGGAACGCCCACTCCCGCGGGACTCGCAACCCGGAAGCCACGGGTGAATATGCTGTACAAAGGTTTGTACAGCATCAAAAAAATAATAATAGCCTTAATCGTATTGTAATGTGGGGGGCCAGTGTAATAAAAAAAAGTAGTTTTTAGGGTGAACCACCCCTTTAAGGTTTCGATCTGAACATTAGCTGTTCAGGCATTTGGATGAATGCCCAAACATTTGAACGGTATGTATAATAGTGGAAACACTTCCAATATTATACATGACAGCTAAAGACACGGGGGGGGGGGGGGGGTGCAGGCACCTCCGAGTCCTTAACAACCAGTGACATCACTGGCCCTCTTCATTTAAATGGTTGAGACTATGTTCCTCCATAGTTCTGACACATTGTACAAGTTATTATCTATAGTACAAGTTTCATTAATTTTACTGAAAGCAAACCAGAGATTCCCTTTAAAGTGCAAAGCTAACCAAAATATTTTATTTTAGGTTTGGATTGGCTGAGGAGGATTAATTAACTATAATGAGTATTTCTTCTGTCTGTATGATGATTACGTAGGTAGTTCTTCCCTCACTTCCTGCCCATGTGATGAGTGCAAAAGAGAACGGGATTTGAGGGGAAATGGGACAACCAGTCAGGTTTTGGTGAGGGGCTAAAGAAAACCAACAATCCTCCATCAACGAACTGTGAGGCCTCGTACACACGACCGAGGAACTCGTCGTAAATGAAACATCGTTTTCCTCAGCGAGTTCCTTGTCAGGCTTGTCGAGAATCTTGACAAGCTTTCTTTGCGTACACACTGTCAAGACAAAATCTCGTCGTTCTCAAACGCGGTGGCGTTCAACACGTACGACGGCACTATAAAGGGGAAGTTCGATTCCACTGGCACAACCCTTGGGTCTGCTTTTACTAATCTCATGTTACTGCGTGTTAAGTAAAAGTTTGGTAAGAGACGATTTGCACTTTTCAGTCTGTTACAGCGTGACGAATGTGCTATCTCCATTACAAACGCTACTTTTATCGAAGGTGCGCTCCCGTCTCATAATTTATTCTGAGCATGTGCAGGTTTCTAAGCATACACACGAACATGTTTCTCGTCGAAAACCAGCCCGACGAGGAACACGAAGAGGAAATTGAGACTTGTTCTCTTTTTTTTCTCATCGAGTTCCTCGACAGTTTTCTCGATGAAAAACATACACACGGCCGTTTTTCTCGGCAAACAAGCTCTGCCACCAAGTTTCTTGATGGATTCTGTAGAGGAAAACCGTCGTGTGTACGAGGCCTGAGGTACAGAATTTCAGCATCAATTCCATCAAATTGGATAAATGGCTCTATATTTAGGATGTATCCGGTCTATAAACCAGAGGCTCTGGATGGACAGTTGGATAAATGGTTCTATATTTAGGATGTATCTGGTCTATAAACCAGAGGCTCTGGATGGACAGTTGGATAAATTGCTCTATATTTAGGATGTATCTGGTCTATAAACCAGAGGCTCTGGATGGACAGTTGGATAAATTGCTCTATATTTAGGATGTATCTGGTCTATAAACCAGAGGCTCTGGATGGACAGTTGGATAAATGGTTCTATATTTAGGATGTATCTGGTCTATAAACCAGAGGCTCTGGATGGACAGTTGGATAAATGGTTCTATATTTAGGATGTATCTGGTCTATAAACCAGAGGCTCTGGATGGACAGTTGGATAAATGGTTCTATATTTAGGATGTATCCGGTCAATAAACCAGAGGCTCTGGATGGACAGTTGAATAAATGGCTCTATTTTTAGGATGTATATTGTCTATAAACCAGAGGCTCTGGGTGGACAGTTGGATAAATTGCTCTATATTTAGGATGTATCTGGTCTATAAACCAGAGGCTCTGGATGGACAGTTGGATAAATGGTTCTATATTTAGGATGAATCTATGTAAATATTACAATACACTATATATGTCCATATCTTATGGAGATAAAAAGACATCACAGTGACTATGGAGGAAGAGGAAGGACATGACGGGAGGGTTCCTGGATGTAAATATAAAATAACATTTTATTACCTCCTCTGCTGCCAGTTCCTGCAATGTCTCCTCTCTACTTTTTTCTTACGTCACCTCTAACCCGGAACTTCCTGTTTTACTTACATCACTTCCTGTCTTTGCGTTCCACGGACAATAAGTGAGATCAGCACCTGGTGGGGAATATAAATACTGCAGCCTGTGTTGTCCCTTCGTACTTTAAGGCTGCATTCACATCTAGGCGGACGAAATCGCGGCGTTTTGTCGCCGCAAATCGCGGTAAAAATAGCGGCGTTTTGTACCGCGATTCGCGGCGACAAAACGCCGGTATTGTCCGCCTAGATGTGCCCCAAGATGACCCCCTCTATGGAGATGATTGCCATCTCCTAGCCGAACGCTCGAAGACGCCTGAAAAAAAGGTACGGGACCTTTTTTCACGCGACAGGCGACAGGCGTCCGGCGTTCGGCGTGGAGATGTGAACCATCTCCATAGAGGGACATCTGTTTTCAGCCCTCTGGCGGCAGCGGCGTAGCGCTACAGGCGTAAAAACGCCTAGATGTGAATGGGGTCTAAAGGCTGCTCCCTTGTGGCCTCCTCGTCGTTGCTGTTGTATAAATGATACCTCACAAAAACCTAACTATTCCATAAAAATAATGAAATGCAATCATTTTAGTATATTTATATTTATCAATAAGGATTTTTTATTTGATGTTAAAGGGGTTGTAAAGGTACAATTTTTTCCCCTAAAAAGCTTCCTTTACCTTAGTGCAGTCCTCCTTCACTTACCTCATCCTTCCATTTTGCTTTTAAATGTCCTTATTTCTTCTGAGAAATCCTCACTTCCTGTTCTTCTGCCTGTAACTCCACACAGTAATGCAAGGCTTTCTCCCTTTCTTGAACTACAGGAGAGCGTCAGGATGCTCTCTACGTTGCAGATAGAGAAAGGAGCTGTGTGTTAGTGGGCGTCCTGACTCTCCTGTAGTCCAAGGGAGGGGGCGAGCACGACACTCCACACCAGGGAGAAAGCCTCGCATTACTGTTTAATAAATAGACCCCATCAAATTCATATAGTTCACATTTGTTGTTTTGCAGTTTAGTGCTTCAATAGAAAAGTTTAGTTTAGGGGTCCAAACCTTCTTCTAGTAGACACTAAGGCCCAGATTCTCAAAGGGCTTACGACGGCGCAGCGCCATGTGCGCCGTCGTAAGTCCTAATCTGGGCCGTCGTATTTATGCGACTGATTCTTAGGCCCCATACACACGAGAGGATTTATCCGCGAATACGGTCCAGCGGACCGTTTCCGCGGATAAATCCTCTCGAGGATTTCAGCGGATTTTCATGCGATGGAGTGTACACACCATCGTATTGAAATCCGCGCCGAAATCCTCTGGCGATGACGTGTCGTGCCGTCGCCGCGATAATGACGCGGCGACATGCGCGACGCTGTCATATAAGGAATTCCACTCATGCGTCGAATCATTACGACGCATGCGGGGGATCCCTTCGGACGGATGGATCCGGTGAGTCTGTACAGACCAGCGGATCCATCCGTTAGGATGGATTCCAGCGGATAGATTTGTTTAACATGTCAGCGAATATTTGATCTGCTGGAATCCATCCCAGGGGAGAAATATCCGCGGAAACAGATCCGCTGGCGTGTACACACCATAGGATCTATCGGCTGAAACCCATTCGCTGGGATTTTTCAGCGGATGGATTCTATCGTGTGTATGGGGCCTTAGAATCAGTTACGCATAGATATCCATTAGATCCGACAGGTGTAAGGCTCTTACGCCGTCGGATCTTAAATGCAATTTTTTTTCCCGCTAGGTGTCGCCTCCGTCGTTTTCCCCGTCGAGTATGCAAATTAGCTAGATACGCGAATTCCCGAACGTACGCGCGGCCGACGCAGTGAATTTACGACGTTTACGTTAGGTTTTTCCGGCGTAAAGTTGCCCCTGCTATATGAGGGGCAACCAATGTTAAGTATGGCCGTCGTTCCCGCGTCGAAATTTATAAATTTACATTGTTTGCGTAAGTCGTCTGTGAATGGTGCTGGACGCCATTTACGTTCACGTCGAAACCAATGACGTTCTTGCGACGTCATTTGGAGCAATGCACCCTGGGATATTTTTTGGACGGCGCATGCGCAGTACATTCAGCGCGGGAACGCGCTTAATTTAAATACTACACGCCCCCTACCCGCCTAATTTGAATTAGGCGGGTTTTGCGCCGGGTGATTTACGCTACGCCGCCACAACTTTACACCCAAGTGCTTTGTGAATAAAGCACTTGCCTGTAAAACTTGCGGCGGCGTAACGTAAATGAGATACGTTACGCCCGCCGAGTTTTACGCCCATCTACGAGAATCTGGGCCTAATGGTACAATAAAATAGAAAAAGTGTTTGTAGACCTGAACTAAGGCTCATCTTTGGTTTTGTCTTTTCTTGGAATGTAGCTGAATACGAAATGTTACACGGGACTCTTCATGGGTGACCGCTATCATCTAGTTCCTCATACCCACTTATGGACCTATCATGGGTTCCACTTCCTGGGTGAACCCCTCATTCCTCATGAATGTTATTGTCACCATTGTTTGTATACTGCCTATGATGAAAGTTCTATTTATGTGCTTGACTTTGTTACCCTACAATGTTCTATTGTTATTAACCACTTAAGCCCCGGACCAATATGCTGGCTAAAGACCCAAGGGGTTTTTATAGTTCGGGACTGCGTCGCTTTAACTGACAATTGCATGGTCGTGCGACGTGGCTCCCAAACAAAATTGGCGTCCTTTTTTTCCCACAAATAGAGCTTTCTTTTGGTGGTATTTGATCACCTCTGCGGTTTTTATTTTTTGCGCTATAAACAAAAATAGAGCGACAATTTAAAAAAAAATGCAATATTTTTTACTTTTTGCTATAATAAATATCCCCCAAAAACATATATAAAACATTTTTTTCCTCAGTTTAGGCCGATACGTATTCTTGTACCTATTTTTGGTAAAAAAAATCGCAATAATCGTTTATCGGTTGGTTTGCGCAAAATTTATAGCGTTTACAAAATAGGGGATAGTTTTTTTTGCATTTTTATTATTTTTATTTTTTTTACTAGTAATGGCGGCGATCAGCGATTTTTTTCGTGACTGCGACATTATGGCGGACACTTCGGACAATTTTGACACATTTTTGGGACCATTGTCATTTTCACAGCAAAAAATGCATTTAAATTGCATTCTTTATTGTGAAAATGACAGTTGCAGTTTGGGAGTTAACCACAAGGGGGCGCTGTAGGAGTTAGTGTTCACCTAGTGTGTGTTTACTAGTGTAGGGGGGTGTGGCTGTAGGACTGACATCATCGATCGAGTCTTCCCTATAAAGGGGATCACCTGATCGATGCGCCGACACAGTGAAGCACGGGGAAGCCGTGTTTACATGCGGCTCTCCCCGTTCTTCAGCTCCGGGGAGCGATCGCGACGGAGCGGCTAAAAACAAATAGCCGCGCCGTCGTCCCGGATCGCTCCCCGAGCGGTCCCGACTTCCGCATGTACCGGGGGGGGGTCCCGATCGGACCCCCCACCCACGTCTAGCAGAGGACGTACAGGTACGTGGATGTGCCTGTCCGTGCCATTCTGCTGACGTAAATGTACATGAGGAGGTCGGGAAGTGGTTAAAAAAAAAAAAAAAAAAAACATTATTGAAAAAGTACTTGTAAACCCCTCCATATCCCCAGTGAAGTGACTGGCCTCAGGAGATACATAGAGATTAAACAAATCCTCCAACATAAGTTGTACCTATTTATCTACACCAATCTCCTCTACATCCGTTCAAAGTGCAAAATTAATGAAACTTGCCTGAGCTTCCAGAAAGCAGGTGGCGGGAGCTGAAGTTACACTCTGCAGAGCTTAGTGAGAGCTGATTGGAGGGAAGGGACACACCCCTTTCACAGTACACAGGAACAGAGCTGAGGATGTCAATCACAGGTTGTGTGCTGGAGCTCCCTACCCTGCCGCCTTTTACCTCTTGGTGTCAAGAAAACTTGTGATGCATATAGCAGAGGAAGGAGGCAGCAGATAGAAATGACACTTAGTGCTCTTGAAATGAGACAAGTACACAATATAGAGTGATATGCTTTGTTCATATTTCATGTCTGAGGTTTACAACCACCTTAACCACTTCCATACCAGGCACTTACGCACCTTCCCGCCCAAGCCAATTTTCAGCTTTCAGCACTGTCGCATTTTGAATGGCAATTGCACAGTCGTGCGACGTGGCTCCCAAACAAAATTGGCGTCCTTTTTTCCCCACAAATAGAGCTTTCTTTTGGTGGTATTTGATCACCTCTGCGATTTTTTTTTTTTTTTTTGCGCAACAACTAAAAAAAGACTGAAAATTTTGAAAAAAAAATATGTTTTTATTTTTTTCTGTTAATTTTTTTGTAAATAAGTAAGTTTTCTCTTTTAATTACGGGCACTGATATGGCGGCACTGATGGGCACCGATGAGATGGCACTAATGGACATCGATGAGGTAGTACTGACGGGCACAGATGAGGTGGCACTGATTGGCGGCGCTGGTATGCGGCACTGATGGGCACACATAGGCGGCACTGATGGGCACACATAGACGGCACTGATGGGCACACATAGTTGGCACTGATGGGCACATATAGGCGGCACTGATGGACACTTATGGGTGGCACTGGGCACTCATAGGCGGCACAGATGGGCACTCATGGGCGGCACTTATGGGTGGCACTGATGGATACTTATGGGTGGCACAAATGGGCACTGATAGGTGGGCACTGGGCATGAATGGGCACTGTGGGGTGGCACTGATCTACCCATGTTGCCAGTCAGTGCCCATTTGTGGGCACTGATTGGCATCTTTTTTTTTAAAAAAGCTTTTTTTTATTTTCAATACTTTTTTTTTTTCAAGACTTTTTTTTTTTATTTGCCCTTCCCTGGTGGTCCAGTGTGGCGATCCGAGGGGGGACTGCGCTGATAAACAATCAGCGCGAACCCCCCCTGTCAGGAGAGCCGCCGATCGGCTCTCCTCTACTCGCGTCTGTCAGACGCGAGTGAGGAAGAGCCATCAACGGCTCTTCCTGTTTACATCGTGATCAGCCGTGGTTGGACACGGCTGATCACGTGGTAAAGAGTCTCCGCCGGAGGCTCTTTACCGAGATCGGAGATGCAGGGTGTCAGACTGACCCACGGGCGCGCGCGGCATGAAATCCTGCAGGACGTCCATGGATGTCCTGTCAGGATTACAGAACCACTTCCCGGACGTAAATCGGCTATAGGCCGGGCGGGAAGTGGTTAAAGGCCGAGTTCACCTTTGTGGAAAAAATAATAAGCACACATTTTTTTTCTCAGGCGCCTGCACAGCAGAACACCCACTAACTGTGGATCATTGGTGCAATTTCAGGCTTCTGCAGACACTTTGTATAGCTTTCTGCCCATACCCCTGTATGGACAGGTAGAGCCGGTTCACACTGGGGCGACTCGTCAGGTGACTCAGCCGCCTGACGAGTCGCGTCCCATTCTATTCAATAGAACCGTTCTAATAAGAGCGACGCAAGTCACCTCGACTTAGAAAAAGGTTCTTGTAGGACTTCGGGGGCGACTCGGGGCGACTTGCATTGACTTCTATACAGAAGTCATTTTGCAAGTCGCCTCTGAAGTCGTCTTCAGGACGCCTTGCCGAGTCGCCCCCGAAGTCGTGCCGCCGCAGTGTGAACCGGCTCGTAGGTGGTGAGCTGCAGGAAATGTCAATGGACTAGGAGGGTATTGATCAGTGCCCTCATAGTCCATTGAGAACTACAAGCTCTTGGAAGATGGGACTTGTAGTTTATTCAGTCACAGAACTTTGTGCGTGGCAATTTTACTGTAAATGTGACAGCGGCCCCATCCCCTAGACGACAGGAGAGTCAGGAGCTCCTTTCTCTATCTGCAATGTAGAGAGCGTCCTGACTCTCCTGTAGTCCAAGGGAGGGGGCGAGCACGACACTCCACACCAGGGAGAAAGCCTTGCATTACTGTGTGGAGTTACAGACAGAAGAGCAGGAAGTGAGGATTTCTCAGAAGAAATAAGGACATTTAAAAGCAAAATGGAAGGATGAGGTAAGTGAAGGAGGACTGCACTAAGGTAAAGGAAGCTATTTAGGAAAACATTTTTTTTTACCTTTTACAACCCCTTTAACCACTTAAGCCCCGGCCCTTTAGGCAGCTAAATACCCAGGCCAGGTTTTGCGATTCGGCACTGCGTCACTTTAACAGACAATTGCGCGGTCGTGCGACGTGGCTCCCAAACAAAATTGGCGTCCCACAAATAGAGCTTTCTTTTGGTGGTATTTGATCACCTCTGCGGTTTTTATTTTTTGCGCTATAAACAAAAATAGAGCGACAATTTTGAAAAAAATGCAATATTTTTTACTTTTTGCTATAATAAATATCCCCCAAAAACATATATACATTTTTTTTCCCTCAGTTTAGGCCGATACGTATTCTTCTACATATTTTTGGTAAAAAAAAATCGCAATAAGCGTTTATCGATTGGTTTGCGCAAAATTTATAGCGTTTACAAAATAGGGGATAGTTTTATTTATTTTTTTTACTACTAATGGCAGGGATCAACGATTTTTTTCGTGACTGCGACATTATGGTGGACACTTCGGACAATTTTGACACCATTGACATTTTCACAGCAAAAAGTGCATTTAAATTGCATTGTTTATTGTGAAAATGACAGTTGCAGTTTGGGAGTTAACCACAGGGGGCGCTGTAGGAGTTAGGGTTCACCTAGTGTGTGTTTACAACTGTAGGGGGGTGTGGCTGTAGGTCTGACGTCATCGATTGAGTCTCCCTATAAAAGGGATCACTCGATCGATACGCCACCACAGTGAAGCACGGGGAAGCCGTGTTTACATACGGCTCTCCCCGTTCTTCAGCTCCGGGGACCGATCGTGACGGAGCGGCTATAAACGAATAGCAGCGCCGTCGTCCCGGATCGCTCGTGCTCGCCCCCTCCCTTGGACTACAGGAGAGTCAGGACGCTCTCTACATTGCAGATAGAGAAAGGAGCTGTGTGTTAGTGGGCGTCCTGACTCTCCTGTAGTCCAAGGGAGGGGGCGAGTACGACACTCCACACCAGGGAGAAAGCCTTGCATTACTGTGTGGAGTTACAGACAGGAGAACAGGAAGTGAGGATTTCTCAGAAGAAATAAGGACATTTAAAAGCAAAATGGAAGGATGAGGTACCGTATTTATCGGCGTATACCGTGCACTTTTTTGCCCTGAAAATCAGGGCAAAATCGTGGGTGTGCGGTATACGCCGATACCCGCTTTCCCGCGCCGAGTTTGAATACTGCGCCGACATATACCGAGCGCAGTACACTCGGGTATAGTCGGGCAGTCTCGGCTCCTTCCGCGCTCACGTCCTCACTTTAGGGGTGCGCGCTATACCCCAATAAATACGGTAAATGAAGGAGGACTGCACTAAGTAAAGGAAGCTATTTAGGAAAAAACAATTGTACCTTTACAACCCCTTTAAATTAGCCTCAGAACCTGTGTAATTCATATGTGTTCGGGTTTAAAGGGATGAGGTGGGAACCCTATGCCCCACCCTATTAGATTGTAAGCTCTTCTGAGCAGGACCCTCTTAAAGCGGTTGTATACCCCAAATAAAATAAAAAAAAACCTGCAAGGCAAAGGCATAATGAGCTAGTATGACCAGCATACTAGCTCATTATTAATTAGTTACTGCGTCACTTTAACTGACAATTGCGCGGTCGTGCGACGTGGCTCCCAAACAAAATTGGCGTCCTTTTTTCCCCACAAATAGAGCTTTCTTTTGGTGGCATTTGATCAACTCTGCGATTTTTAGTTTTTGCGCTATGTACTTGGTGTTGAGTTATTCACTTTACGGTCATCACAAAGGACAAGGGGGCACTCTTTACGTCTAGAGGAAAAGAGATTTCACCTCCAAATACGGAAAGGTTTTTTCACAGTAAGAGCTGTGAAAATGTGGAACAGACTCCCTCCAGAGGTGGTTCTGGCCAGCTCAGTAGATTGCTTTAAGAAAGGCCTGGATTCTTTCCTAAATGTACATAAAATAACTGAGTACTAAGATTTGTAGGTAAAGTTGATCCGGGGAAAATCCGATTTGCCTCTCGGGGGATCAGGAAGGAATTTTTTTCCCCTGCTGTAGCAAATTGGATCATGCTCTGCTGGGGTTTTTTGCCTTCCTCTGGATCAACTGTGGGTATGGAGTTGGGTGTATGGGATTGTACTGTGTTTTTTATTTTGTTTGTTTATTTTTTTGAGGTTGAACTGGATGGACTTGTGTCTTTTTTCAACCTGACTAACTATGTAACTATGTAACTATGTAACTATGATAATTTTGAAAAAAATATATATTTTTTACTTTTTGCTATAATAAATATCCCCCAAAAATATATGAAAAAAAAATTTTTTCCTCAGTTTAGGCCGATACGTATTCTTCTACATTATTTTCGTAAAAAAAAATCGCAATACGCGTTTATTGATTGGTTTGCGCAAAAGTTATAGCGTTTACAAAATAGGGGGTATTTTTATGGCATTTTTATTAATATTTTTTTTTTACTAGTAATGGCGGCGAACAGCGAATTTTTTTCGTGACTGCGACATTATGGCGGACACTTCGGACACTTTTGACACATTTTTGGGACCATTGGCATTTTTATTGCGATCAGCGCTATAAAAATGCATTGGATTACTATAAAAATGCCACTGGCAGAGAAGGGGTTAATACTAGGGGGCGGGGAAGGGGTTAATTATGTTCCCTGGGTGTGTTCTAACTGTAGGGGGGGTGGCCTCACTAGGGGAAATGACCGATCTTCTGTTCATACATTGTATGAACAGGGGATCAGCATTTCCCCCCCTGACAGGACCGGGAGCTGTGTGTTTACACACACAGCTCCCGGTCCCCGCTCTGTAACGAGCGATCGCGTGTGCCCGACGGCGATCGTGTCCGCCGGCCACACGCACAGGAGTCGGGGGCGAGCGGGGGGCACGCCCCTAGTGGCCAGCGCGAGACCCCACGTAGAGCTACGGGCTCTCGCGCAGGGGAGCCAACCTGCCGCCGTAAAACGACGGCGGCAGGTCGGCAAGTAGTTAACCACTTGCCGCCCGCCAATGACAGATTGACGTCGGCAAAGTGGTTGTAGAATCCTGACCGGACGTCATATGACGTCCTCAGGATTCTTAGCCGCTGCGCTCCCCCGGGGGCGTGCATCGCGGCGATCGTTGTTGCGGGGTGCAAAAAAGATGCAAAAAAAAAAAAGATGCCAATCAGTGCCCACAAATGGGCACTGACTGGCAACAAGTAAATCAGTGCCGCCCCACAGTGTCCATCAGTGCCGCCCCACAGTGTCCATCAGTGCCACCCCACAGTGTCCATCAGTGCCACCCCACAGTGCCCATCTGTGCCACCCCACAGTGCCCATCTGTGCCGCCTATGAGTGCCCAGTGCCGCCCATGAGTGCCCATCAGTGCCGCCCATGAGTGCCTATCAGTGCCTCCCATGAGTGCCCATCAGTGCCGCCTATGTGTGCCCATGAGTGCCGCCTATGTGTGCCCATCAGTGCCGCATACCAGCGCCGCCAATCAGTGCCACTTCATCTGTGCCCGTCAGTACTACCTCGTCGATGTCCATCAGTGCCATCTCATCTGTGCCCATCAGTGCCACCATATCAGTGCCCGTAATTGAAAGAGAAAACTTACTTATTTACAAAAAAATTACAGAAAAAAATAAAAACGTAATTTTTTAAAAAAAATTCGGTCTTTTTTCAGTTGTTGCGCAAAAAAAAAAAATCGCAGAGGTGATCAAATACCACCAAAAGAAAGCTCTATTTGTGGGTAAAAAAGGACGCCAATTTTGTTTGGGTACAGTGTAGCATGACCGCGCAATTGCCATTCAAAGTGCGACAGTGCTGAAAGCTGAAAATTGGCTTGGCGGGAAGGTGCGTAAGTGCCCTGTATGGAAGTGGTTAATGTAGACTTACCTGTAGGTGCAAGTGGGCAGAGCGGGTATATACAACTGCTTTAATCCTCTTGTATTTTATTGTATTATAACTGTACTGTCTCCTTTTTTATATTGTAAAGCGCTGTGTAAACTGTTGCCGCTATATAACTCCTGTATAATAATAATAATAATCTGTTAGAGGGGGATCATTTGGAGTGCCTGGGGATCCAGGACTGATAGCCGATCACCGAATACCAGGAAGTAGAGGAGGGGGAGTCACCAGTTCTGTGAGGAGAAGACAGAAACTGTGAGGGGAGAAGAACACGCTTGAGGTGGCCTCAAATGAACAGGTATTGTATTGTATTTTATATTAAGGTGACCAGATTTTTTTAAATTTAATCCAGGGACATATTTTTTTATTTATTTTTTTCAATTGGCAAATGGTAAACTATTTATAAGCATATTTTCCTCACATGACATATGCAGTGTATGTGGTATGTGTTTATGGATTGATTGTACGATATATACATTTCTCACATTTTGTCCATGAGGTAAAAATGTGTCCATGAGGTAAAAATGTGTCCATGAGGTAAAAATTTGTCCATGAGGTAAAAAAAATTCCATGAGGTAAAAATTTGTCCATGAGGTAAAAATTTGTCCATGAGGTAAAAAAAATTCCATGAGGTAAAAATTTGTCCATGAGGTAAAAATTTGTCCATGAGGTAAAAATTTTGAATTTTTTGTTATATGAGAAGATAGAGAAAAAAAACTTGGAAGGGGTGGGGCCCCAAAATTCTAATCCAAAGAAAGGCAGGGACAATGTTTATTTGGGGTGAAGTAAAAGTGAGGGTGCTAATGTGGCATGCTACTGCACACCAGCAAGTGGAGGTTTCTTCATGGCGTACAATGGCGATCAGTATATCCTGGCCTCTGTATACCAATAAAAAGCCAAAAAATGCAGCACAACCCTAAACTTCCTATATACAATTTTACAAATGGACTTTTATAAGTGAAATGGTAAAACCAATAAGCGCAAATCAACCAATGTATTACAATATAGTAGTGATAGTGTCGCCCCCATCTTCAAACATATTTTGAGAATTTGAGGAGCAAATAATGGTGGAAACCCCCCTACATACAAAAATAATAACAGAGACGCAAATCAACCAGTGTATTAGAAGATAGTAGTGATGGTGTCACCCTCTCTGCAAGAGGTAAGAAATATTGCAGGACTTTCGATGTGCAAATAGTGGTATATAATCTTATATATAATCATAATAAAATGTACACTTGATGTACCGTACATATTTTACGTTTTATTATTATGATTATATTTGGGGGGGTTTCACCACTATTTGAACTTTGAAGGTCTGCAAAACTTCTTACCTCTTGCAGAGTGGGTGACACCATCACTACTATGTTCTAGTACACGGGTTGATTTGCATCTCTGTTACTATTGTATGTAGGGGGTTTCACCATTATTTGCACATTGAAGCTCTGCAAATATTTTTGCAGAGGGGGTGACTAGAGGTCAACCGATATGGGCTTTTCTCTGGCCGATGCCGATATTTGGAAATCGGGGCGGCCGATGGCCGATATGTGTGGCCGATATTTTAGGCGGATTTTTTTTTTCCTCATCTCAAAAAACCTAGGGTGGAGAGGAGATAATTGTTTAGGGTGGAAAGGTGGGGTGCAGCCTGTCAGTGCCACATCAGTGCCCACCAGTGCAGCCCATCAGTGCCACCTCATTAGTGCCCACCAGTGCAGCCTATCAGTGTCACCTCATCAGTGCCCACCAGTGCAGCCCATCAGTGCCACCTCATCAATGCCCACCAATGCACCAGTGCATCCCATCATTGCCCACCAGTGCATATAACCAGTGCATCACCTCATCAGTGCCAACCAGTGCATCACCTCATCAGTGCCTCACATCAGTGCCCACCAGTACAGCCCAATGTCATTCACTGCCACCTCATCAATGCCCACCAGCGGTGCGCTCCAGGCTCCGTTCCATCTCCTAGCACAAGAAAGCTCCATTGTCCCTGGCCCTAAAGTGCTGCCCCGCCTCTGCCTACAATCCCCAAAATGCAGAACGGGCCTGTAACAGCCAATCGGCAGCGGCCGCTGCCGACATCCTCCACTGTGAAAAAAAACGTCCCCTGACGTGCTGCGCGCCCTGCCTCTGCCTACAAACCCCAGAATGCAGAGGCAGGGCGCGCAGCACGTCAGGGGACTTTTTTTTTACAGTGGAGGATGTCGGCAGCGGCCGCCGCCGATTGGCTGTTACAGGCCCGCTGGTTGGCTGCCGCGCTGGGTGTACCAAGATGGCCGCGGCTCCTGAGCTAGGCCGAAGCCGCGGCCTTTCCTGATGCTGTGACCGCGGCGGGAGAATGCTACCTGTAGGCTGCAGGGATCAGGAGAATGCTACCTGTAGGCTGCAGGGATCAGGAGAATGCTACCTGTAGTACCTGTAGGCTGCAGGGATCAGGAGAATGCTACCTGTAGGCTGCAGGGCTCAGGAGAATGCTACCTGTAGTACCTGTAGGCTGCAGGGATCAGGAGAATGCTACCTGTAGGCTGCAGGGCTCAGGAGAATGCTACCTGTAGTCTGCAGGGCTCAGGAGAATGCTACCTGTAGGGTGCAGGGCTCAGGAGAATGCTACCTGTAGGCTGCAGGGCTCAGGAGAATGCTACCTGTAGGGTGCAGGGCTCAGGAGAATGCTACCTGTAGGCTGCAGGGCTCAGGAGAATGCTACCTGTAGGCTGCAGGGCTCAGGAGAATGCTACCTGTAGGCTGCAGGGCTCAGGAGAATGCTACCTGTAGGCTGCAGGGTTCAGGAGAATGCTACCTGTAGGGTGCAGGGCTCAGGAGAATGCTACCTGTAGGCTGCAGGGCTCAGGAGCATGCTACCTGTAGGCTGCAGGGCTCAGGAGCATGCTACCTGTAGGCTGCAGGGCTCAGGAGCATGCTACCTGTAGGCTGCAGGGCTCAGGAGCATGCTACCTGTAGGCTGCAGGGCTCAGGAGAATTCTATGTACAGAGTGCAAGGTTCAGGTTGCATTTTGGAAAGAATGATGGTCAAAGACTGCAGACATACTAAAGGAGATGGTCAGAGACTGCGGATATTATACAGGAGACGGTCAGAGACAGCAGATAATATTATACAGGGGACCATCAGAGACTGCGGATATTATACAGGAGAGTGTCAGAGACAGCAGATATTATTATACAGGATACGGTCAGAGACTGCGGATATTATACAGGGGATGGTCAGAGACAGCAGATATTATTATACAGGAGACGGTCAGAGACTGTGGATATTCTACAGGGGATGGTCAGAGACAGCAGATATTATTATACAGGAGACAGTCAGAGACTGCGGATATTATACAGGGGATGGTCAGAGACAGCAGATATTATTATACAGGAGACGGTCAGAGACTGCGGATATTGTACATGGGATGTCAGAGACAGCAGATATTATTATACAGGAGACGGTCAGAGACTGTGGATATTATACAGGAGAGTGTCAGAGACAGCAGATATTATTATACAGGAGACGGTCAGAGACTGCGGATATTATACAGGGGATGGTCAGAGACAGCAGATATTATTATACAGGAGACGGTCAGAGACTGTGGATATTATACATGGGATGTCAGAGACAGCAGATATTATTATACAGGAGACGGTCAGAGACTGTGGATATTATACATGGGATGTCAGAGACAGCAGATATTATTATACAGGAGACGGTCAGAGACTGCGGATATTATACAGGAGACGGTCAGACTGCGTATATTTTTACGGGGGATGGTCAGAAACAACAGATATTATTATACAGGGGACGTTTAGAGACTGCGGATATTATACAATAGACCGTCAGAGACTGCGGATATTGTTCAGGAGACTGTCAGAGACTGCAGATATTATACAGGAGACAGTCAGAGACAGCAGATAATATTATACAGGGGACCATCAGAGACTGCGGATATTATACAGAAGATGGTCAGAGACTGCGGATATTATACAGGAGATGGTCAGAGACTGTGGATATTATACAGGAGATGGTCAGAGACTGCGGATATTATACGGGGGATGGTCAGAGACAGCAGATATTATTATACAGGAGACGGTCAGAGACTGCGGATATTGTACAAGGGATGGTCAGAAAATTCTCCACTGAAAAGCAAGTAATGCTTAGGTCACTTTTCAGAGGAATTTGACATGCAGTGAGGAGGTGATATTGCCTTACTGCCTTTTTAACCCCCTAAGTACAACTTGAAAGCACAGAGGACAACGTACTGTTATAGGCTGAAAAAACAAAGTTCTTTGGCTGCAGTTAAGGAAAGGGGGGGAGGGGGAGCGTTCGGTCATAGCTCACTCACTTCAGTCACAGCGGCTTCAGGTGTACAATGTGCCTGTCGGCTGCTCCATAAACTTTACATCCTATTCACACACACAGCACACGGGCTGCCAGAATGTGGGCGGACACAGGGAGGGAGGGGCTAGAAGAAGCAGAGCCGATCCGCCTCTACCATTCATGTGGAAGGGGAGGGGGGGCTGTGCTCCATAGAACAGAACACAGACACTCAGCCCTGTGTCAGATGCAGCCATCTCTCTCTGTATTCACACAGAAGTTTGGCAAAACTGATGGGGCATCCTACGCGGCGGCACTATCCAGACACCTCCCGGTGTGTGGCACCTGGGGAAGACCTCTCCCCCTGTTGATATGCCTCTGGCACTGCCCCTAATTCCGGGGACAAAAACAGGGACAAATTCGGAGCGGGGATAGCCTGCTCAAAACGGGGACTGTCCCGGAAATCCCGGGACAGTCTGGTCAGCCTATTTTATTTATTATATATATATATATATATATATATATATAGCCTTAAAATGGTTGTAAACTCTTACACACCACTTTTACATACAGGTAAGCATATAAAAAGTGAACCATAAAGTAACTCCGGTGGAAGATGTGGAGTGCTGACTTCAGGGCATTGTTCTGAGGTAAGTATTTTTCACAATGAGTAAGTATGCAATGCATACTAGCTCATTATGCCTCTGTCTTGCAGTTTTTTCCCCCCGAGGTTTACAACCTATTTAACCACTTAAAGACCGCCTCCTGCAGATATACGTCGGCAGAATGGCACGGCTGGGCACATGCACGTACCTGTAGGTCCTCTTTAAGTGCCCAGCCGTGTGTCGCGGGCACGCGCCCGCGACCCGGTCCGAAGCTCCGTGGCCACGGGACCCGCAGGCCCGATCGCCGCTGGAGTCCCGCGATCGGTCCCCGGAGATGAAGAACGAGGAGAGCTGTGTGTAAACACAGCTTCCCCGTTCTTCACTGTGGCGCCGTCATCGATCGTGTGTTCCCTAATATAGGAAAACACGATCAATGACGTCACACGTCCAGCTCCGCCCCTCTACAGTTAGAAACACAGATGAGGTCACACTTAACCCCTTCAGCGCCCCCTAGTGGTTAACTCCCAAACTGCAATTGTCGTTTTCACAGTAATCAGTGCATTTTTATAGCATTTTTTGCTGTGAAAATGACAATGGTCCCAAAAATGTGTAAAAATTGTCTGATGTGTCGGCCATAATGTCGCAGTCACGAAAAAAAAAAATCGCTGATCGCCGCCATTAGTAGTAAAAATTTTTTTTTATAAAAATGCAATAAAACTATCCCCTATTTTGTAAACACTATAAATTTTGCGCAAACCAATCGATAAACGCGTATTGCGTTTTTTTTTGCCAAAAATATGTAGAAGAATACGTATCGGCCTAAACTGAGGAAAAAAAAATATTTTTTATATATTTTTAGGGGATATTTATTATAGCAAAAAGTAAAAAATATTGAATTATTCTCAAAATTGTCGCTCTATTTATTTATAGCACAAAAAATAAAAACCGCAGAGGTGATTAAATGCCACCAGAAGAAATCTCTATTTGTGGGGAAAAAAGGACGCCAATTTTGTTTGGGAGCCACGTCGCACGACCGCGCAATTGTCAGTTAAAGCAACGCAGTGCCGAATGGCAAAAACTGGCCAGGTCCTTTACCTACCTAAAGGTCCGGGTCTTAAGTGGTTAAAGGGACCATTTTTTTTTTTATTAAAGAAAAAAAAAAACTTTTTTTTATTATTGCCTTTTCCTTGAAAATGTGAGATGTGAGGTCTTTTTGACCGCAGATCTCACATTAAAGAGGTCCTGTCATGCTTTTTTTCTATTACAAGGGATAACGTTTACATTCCTTGTAATAGGAATAAAAGTGTGAAAATAAAAAGTAAAATAAATAATAATAATAAAAACATATTTTTTAAAGCGCCCCCGATGCTCATGCGCCGAAGCGAACGCATACGTAAGTTGCACCCGCATATGTAAACGGCGTTCAAACCACACATGTGAGGTATCATTGCGATCGTTAGAGCAAGAGAAATAATTCAAGTAAAATCAGCGAGATACGCCTATTCACGAACGTACGTACGTACGCTCGCCCGTCGCAGTAAAGATACGCTGTTTACGTAAGACGTTTTCAGGCGTAAAGATAAACCACAAAAAAGATGGCGCAGCCAATGTTAAGTATGGACGTCGGAACCGCCGTCGAATTTCACGTCGTTTGCCTAAGTCGATTCAGAATAGGGCTGGGCGTAGGTTACGTTCACGTCAAAAGCATTGACTATTTGCGACGTGATTTGGAGCATGCGCACTGGGATACGTCCACGGACGGCGCATGCGCCGTTCGTTCAAAACGTTATTAACGTGGGGTTATGCTTTATTTACATAAAACACGCCCACCTCTTCACAATTTGAATTAGGCGCGCTTACGCCGGCACATTTATGCTACGCCGCCGTAACTTAGGACGCAAGTGCTTTGTGAATACAGCACTTGCCTCTCTAACTTGCGGCGGTGTAACGTAAATTACATACGCTACGCCCGCACAACTTTAAGCCACCGTACGTGAATCTGGCCAATTGTTTGTAGGTGTTCCTCATAACTGAGGTTCTCCAGCCCCGTTATTAGTTTTGCTGCCCTTTCTCTGGACTCTCTCCAGTACCAGCACATCCTTCCTGAGGATTGGTGACCAGAACTGGATGGCATACTCGAGATGTGGCCATTTGTAATTTGTAAAGTGGTAGAATTATAGCTTTATCTCTTGTGTAAATACCCTTTGTAATGCATGCTAATAGTCTGCTGGCCTTGCTTGCTGCAGCTAGGCATTGCATGCTATTGCAGAGTCTACTAGGACCCACAGATCCTTTTCCACCCTTGATTCCCCCAGAGGTTCTTCACCTAGCGAGTAACTTTCATTGACATTTTTAGCTCCCAATTGCATTATTTGTGATGTGTTGCAATGACGGGTACAGTTTTACTAACACCCAGCTTGGCACAATGTAAAAATGCACATCTCATAACTAATGGACCACTGGTGAAGCTGAAAATCTATTTAGTGGTCAGTGCGATAACCGCAATCTTCTGGGTCCTGTGCTGATAGACTTCCCCTCTGCACACTGACCACAGGGGGTCTGTCACGTACCTGTAGGAGGAGCCTGAGATAAGGGTGACCTCCCATCTGAGCACCCCTGGAAGTTGGGACAGGGGCTACTAGGACAATGGAAGGGTGCAGGTACCAGAAAGTATCTCTGAACATGAATAAGGACGTTCACCGGTGTGAATTCTCTGCTGATTATTAAGTTCTTTTTTCTGAAAAAAAGATTTCCCGCACTCTGAACATTAATTTTTGGCTCTCATAAATGACCCTTGGCATTGCTTCATAGTAAAGAAAATGCACCTGGTCTTTGGTCCGTGCAGAGGAAATCGAATCTGGTATCAGGGTCAGTGGGACCCTTTATAGATATGATGCCACTGCTGGCAAATTACAATTTGATAGACGTCAAATATGATATGAATCTTATACATATTCTCTTTAGAAGATGTGATCTGTTTCAATCACCAGACACCTTGTAACAAGAGCATGTTTGGTATCTAACTGGTTGGTATTTTCTTATACAATAATGCAATTATATGCTATAAATGTAGCTGATTTTAGCAAGGATTATGGACTCTGTACAAAGTTTGGCTCTGGCAAGCAATAGGAGTGAGATTCTTTACACTAACTACCAATGCATAGGGCCATTCTTCAAACTGACCACCAAAGTAAGGGGCATTCTGGTCACCAATGTAAGGGACATTCCGACCACCATTGTAAGGGGAAATGTAAAGAGACAGTTTTCCAAGTGGCCACCAATGTAAGGGGAGGGGCATTCTTCAAAACCACCAAATTAAGGGACATGCTTCCCACTGATCACCAATGTAAGGGGTATTCTTCCCACTGATCACCAATGTAAGGGACATTCTTCTCACTGATCACCAATGTAAGGGACATTCTTCTCACTGATCACCAATGTAAGGAACTTTCTTTCCATTGATCATCAATGTAAAAGACATTCTGACCACAAATGTAGTGGACGTTTTTCCCACTTACCACCAATGTAAGGAGGCACTTCTGCACCCACCAACAATGTAAACGGTGGCTGATCTTCACTTACTGCCAATGTATGAGGGTCCTCCTCTACCTACCACTAATATAAGGGGATCCACTGAAGACATGACTGACATACTCTCCAAGCAACTGAGGGGGATGAGTTCTGTATCACAGATGAAGATAATGACTGTGAGACTACAGAATTTATCACTGTAACCATGAAGAGGAGAACCAAGATGGCAGCAATGGGAATATTCTGTATGGCATTTGCAGTGGTTACATATATTCATAAAATACATTATCTGACACGCATGTCGAACTAGACTTTCTGGACTCTCCATCTCACTAACAAAACACCAATGGAAGACTCTCTATCAACTGAGCCCACTCCGATCACAACACCAATGGATGACTCTCTATGAACTGAGCACATTCCAATCGCCACACCAATGGAGGACTCTCTCTGAACTGAGCACATTCCAATCACCACACCAATGGAAGGCTGTCTATGAACCGAGCACATTTCAATCACCACACCAATGGATGACTCTGTATGAACTGAACACATTCCAATCGCCACACCAATGGATGACTCTCTATGAACTGAGGACTTTCCAATCACCAATCATCTAAAATGGTGGTCATTTGTAAAAAAGGACCCAAAAAAGAATATTGTAAAGAGTAGATCTTTCTTTTTTATTTTAGAAAACCAAATTACGAGACTAAAACACAATAATATAACCCCCCATTAAGTTGGCGTAAAAGAAACAAAGTTTAATAATAATTATTCTTTAGTTGGTCCAATGAAAAGCTTGTTCCTTCAGTAAAGCAAGATATCCAATATAAAGTTTGGCCCATTGGATTGCCGTATTTGCCCATGTATTAGCACAGTTTAGTACTATGGTGATGTCTCGGAGTGTGGGACCCAGGCAGCATTGTATGTTTAGAGCAGGGTTTGACAAATTTGCTTGGAATCTAGGAGCCAGCTAAAAAAATTAGGAGCCAGAAAGCGCACCCCGTCCCGACGAGCTTGCGCGCAGAAGCGAACACATACGTGAGCAGCGCCCGCATATGTAAACGGTGTTCAAACCACACATGTGAGGTATCGCCACGATTGGTAGAGCGAGAGCAATAATTCTAGCCCTAGACCTCCTCTATAACTCAAAACATGCAACCTGTAGATTTTTTTAAACGTCGCCTATGAAGATTTTAACGGGTAAAAGTTTGTCGGCATTCCACGAGCGGACGCAATTTTGAAGCGTGACATGTTGGGTATGAATTTACTCGGCGTAACATTATCTTTCATAATATTAAAAAAAAATGGGGATAACTTTACTGTTGTCTTATTTTTTAATTAAAAAAAGTGTAATTTTTTCCCAAAGAAGTGCGCTTGTAAGACCGCTGCGCAAATACGGCATGACAGAAAGTATTGCAACGATTGCCATTTTATTCTCTAGAGTGTTAGGATAAAACATATATATAATGTTTGGGGGTTCTAATTAGAGGGAAGAAGATGGCAGTGAAAATAGTGAAAAATTACATGAGAATTGCTGTTTAACTTGTAATGCTTAACTTGTAATACCAACGGCCACCACCAGATGGCGCCAGCTCATATCTGGTGGTAATAACTTGTAATACCAACGGCTCACCACCAGATGGCGCCAGCTTACAAAAAAGCCAAGCCAAGTCGCCAGGACACTATTTCTAGTCGCCATGGCGACCTGGCGACCGGGATTTGTCGAGCCCTGGTTTAGAGGACCGTATTACTATACTTTCTGCAGACCTACATCCATCACATCACACCCGAAGAACACCATTATACTTTTGCAATGTTCCTAAATACACCGATTTGACCATAAAAAGAATATTAGGCTTTTTGAATATTCTTGTATACAATAAGTGATGTTCTTTAACCGAAACATTCTAAATACAAGGTAGGACACACACGTTCTCTGGTGGTCACTCTTGCCCCAATCTCCATTTCTCCATCTGAACGTAAAAAAGGTTGTTAGTCTGCGTGAATTTTCTGATGTCGGTCAAGGGCACTTTTCTGGGTGAAACTTTTCCCGCACACTGAACACGAATAAGGACGCTCACCCGTGTGAATTCTTTGATGTCTAAGAAGTTTATCTTTCCGGATAAATCTTTTCTCGCACACTGAACACGGAAAGGGACGCTCACCTGTGTGACTTCTCTGGTGTATAAGAAGTTTTTCTCTCTGAGGGAAAGCTTTCCCACACTCTGAGCATGAAAAAGGACGTTCACCCGTGTGAATTTTCTGGTGTTTAAGAAGGTTTCCTTTGTCTTTGAAACACTTCCCACACTCTGGACATGAATAGGGATGCTCACCCGTGTGTATTCTCAGGTGTTGAGTAAGTCTTTCCTTCTGAATAAAACGTTTCCCACACTCTGAACATGCGTAGGGACGCTCACCCGTATGAATTCTTTGGTGTTTAAGAAGGTGTTCTTTCTGAATGAAACCTTTCCCACATTCTGAGCATGAATAAGGACGCTCTCCTGTGTGAATTCTCAGGTGGTTATTAAGTTCTCCTTTCTGAACAAAAGATTTCCCGCACTCTGAACATGAATAGGGACGTTTACCAGTGTGAATTCTCTGGTGTTTAAGAAGATTTCCTTTTTCATGGAACGACTTCCCGCACTCTGAACACGAGAAAGGACGCTCTCCAGTGTGAGCTCTCTGGTGATTAAGAAAGTTTCCTTTCTGACTGAAACATTTCCCACACTCTGGACACGAGAAAGGACGCTCATTCTTGTGAATTCTCTGGTGGATAACAAGTTGTCTTTTCTGAGTGAAAGATTTCCCGCACTCTGAACACGAATGAGGCCGCTCCCCCGTGTGACTTCTCTGGTGAATAACGAGGTCTCCCTTCTGAGTGAACGTTTTACTGCACTCTGAACACGAATAAGGACGCTCACCCGTGTGAGTTCTCTGGTGTTTAACAAGGCTTACTTTCTGAATGAAACCTTTCCCACAATCTGAACATGAGAAAGGACGCTCCCCTGTGTGAATTCTCTGGTGATTAACAAGTTCTCCCTTCTGAGTAAAACATTTCCCGCACTCTGAACATGAAAAGGGACGCTCACCGGTGTGAATTCTCTGGTGTTTAAGAAGGTTTCCTTTGTCACTAAAACATTTACCGCAGTCAGAACATGAGAAAGGACGTTCTCCTGTGTGAACTCTCTCATGACTGATAAAGTTGCTTTTCTGATGGAAACATTTCCCACACTCCGGACATGAGTAAGTCTTATAACTTTTCTGTTGTATAGGAGGCTCTCCAGTTTCTTTCGAAGATTTCCAAGACACTGTACGTGACAAGGAGAGCTTACCCTTATGGTTTAAAGGATTAGATGGATCTGTACTGTGAGATTCAATAATAATAGTATGTGGATCATCAGAAGATTCCTCTGGATCAGAGAAATCCCAGGATCTCTCCATTTGATAGGTTTTATGATGTATTATTTGTGTAATGCGTTTTACTCCGGGAGAACATTGTGATGTGGTTTTATATTCTGAAGATATATTTTTCGAGACGTAGTGTCCACCTGTAGGAAAACAATGGTCAAATGTTATTAGAATTCTTCATTGCTTTCATTCAGAAGTCATATACAGTATGTTGGTCTAACACTCTACAGTATCTCACAGCTCTGGCATGGAACTGGGTGCAACCATAACATAAAATATCAATACAAACCAGATAAAGGATAAAATGCACAAAAACCACACTAGGTAGGTGTTTGCTTTAATGTCATTGTAAAGGCCCGTACACGCGATCGGATTTTCCGATAACAAATGTGTGATGACAGGGTTTTGTCGGATAATCCAACCGTTTGTACGCTCTATCGGACAATTGTTGTCGGAATTTCCGACAACAAATATTTTATATCATGCTTTAAAAATCTCCGACAACAAATGTGTCTTGTCGTGTCTTGTCGATCGCGTGTACACAAGTTCGTCGGAAATAAATTCAAAAGTATAAACATGCATTCTCTGAACCAATGCTAACCATAAGAAAATATTAGCAAAAGTTGCCTAAAGGGTGGCGCTAAAGAGCAGAAATCCATGTAGTTTTGTGTATTTTGGCTGAAAAAGTTCTGCCGTCTGTATGCAGCACAAGTTCACGGCCAATGCCCTTGGAACAAAATTCCACGGATTTGTCTGATGGAAATCCGATCATGTGTACAAGGCTTTAGAGTGAGAACAAGAAACACTGGATTTACTGAAGACTTTCATATGGTATGCAATGGAGATAGAGAAATTACTAGATACAGGGACCTCATCATGACATCTCCAAAGGGTGGCCCATAATATGAAGTGTATGCAATGCTACAGGTAACTGTAAGAGGCTGTTGATATAATATAGGAGGTCATCTGTACAGTGTCTTCAACTCCTCAATTAGAAAACAATTACATTAAGGAATGGAGATGGACTTTTCATATGGTGTACAGTATCTCCTCCTCATTTGTTGGGAACATGACGTTATATTGAGGAATGGAGATGGACCTTTCATATGGTGTACAGTATCTCCTCCTCATTTGTTGGGAACATGACGTTATATTGAGGAATGGAGATGGACCTTTCATATGGTGTACAGTATCTCCTCCTCATTTGTTGGGAACATGACGTTATATTGAGGAATGGAGATGGACCTTTCATATGGTGTACAGTATCTTCTCCTCATTTGTTGGGAACATGACGTTATATTGAGGAATGGAGATGGACCTTTCATATGGTGTACAGTATCTCCTCTTCATTTGTTGGGAACATGACGTTATATTGAGGAATGGAGATGGACCTTTCATATGGTGTACAGTATCTCCTCCTTCTAATTATTTAAATACATACTTAATACTCATAGAAGAAAAATAAATGGTAAACTTTTTCTGCATTTAGTAATTTTTACTTACTTGTGTCGATATAAAGTGAAGATTCCGCCTGTTCACTTTTTATAATTATCTCCTGCTCCTCCGTAGTCTGCTGATGTTCACTCACCATTGTCTCTTCTTCTTCCTCTTTTACCTCAACCTTGATGTCTTTCAGTTCTTCATCCTTAACCCCAAAATGATAAGATTGACAAAACTGTCAATAATAAATATATATAACAGGGGTGGGCAATTATTTTTTCGATGGGGCCACATGAGAAACTAAAAATATTTTGGAGGGCCGGGCCAAAAGGCTAAACTCAATACTGCATAAAATCATTTTTATTTCTTTATAAAAAGCAGTAAATATCATTGTTGGAAAACTCGTACGAGTACTTGTTATAGACATGGCACAGGAGGGGGACAGAGGCTGGGGACATGACACAGGAGGGGGACAGAGGCTGGGGACATGACACAGGAGGGGGACAGAGGCTGGGGACATGACACAGGAGGGGGACAGAGGCTGGGGACATGACACAGGAGGGGGACAGAGGCTGGGGACATGACACAGGAGGGGGACAGAGGCTGGGGACATGACACAGGAGGGGGACAGAGGCTGGGGACATGACACAGGAGGGGGACAGAGGCTGGGGACATGACACAGGAGTGGGACAGAGGCTGGGGACATGACACAGGAGGGGGACAGAGGCTGGGGACATGACACAGGAGGGGGACAGAGGCTGGGGACATGACACAAGAGGGGAACAGAGGCTGGGGACATGACACAGGAGGGGGACAGAGGCTGGGGACATGGCACAGGAGGGGGACAGAGGCTGGGGACATGGCACAGGAGGGGGACAGAGGCTGGGGACATGACACAGGAGGGGGACAGAGGCTGGGGACATGGCACAGGAGGGGGACAGACGCTGGGGACATGACACAGGAGGGGGACAGAGGCTGGGGACATGACACAGGAGGGGGACAGAGGCTGGGGACATGACACAGGAGGGGGACAGAGGCTGGGGACATGGCACAGGAGGGGGACAGAGGCTGGGGACATGGCACAGGAGGGGGACAGAGGCTGGGGACATGACACAAGAGGGGGACAGAGGCTGGGGACATGACACAAGAGGGGGACAGAGGCTGGGGACATGACACAAGAGGGGGACAGAGGCTGGGGACATGACACAAGAGGGGGACAGAGGCTGGGGACATGACACAGGAGGGAGACAGAGGCTGGGGACATGACACAGGAGGGGGACAGAGGCTGGGGACATGACACAGGAGGGGGACAGAGGCTGGGGACATGACACAAGAGGGGGACAGAGGCTGGGGACATGACACAATAGGGGGACAGAGGCTGGGGACATGACACAGGAGGGGGACAGAGGCTGGGGACATGGCACAGGAGGGGGACAGAGGCTGGGGACATGACACAGGAGGGGGACAGAGGCTGGGGACATGACACAGGAGGGGGACAGAGGCTGGGGACATGACACAGGAGGGGGACAGAGGCTGGGGACATGACACAGGAGGGGGACAGAGGCTGGGGACATGACACAGGAGGGGGACAGAGGCTGGGGACATGACACAGGAGGGGGACAGAGGCTGGGGACATGGCACAGGAGGGGGACAGAGGCTGGGGACATGACACAGGAGGGGGACAGAGGCTGGGGACATGACACAAGAGGGGGACAGAGGCTGGGGACATGAAACAGGAGGGGGACAGACGCTGGGGACATGACACAGGAGGGGGACAGAGGCTGGGGACATGACACAGGAGGGGGACAGACGCTGGGGACATGAAACAGGAGGGGGACAGACGCTGGGGACATGACACAAGAGGGGGACAGAGGCTGGGGACATGACACAAGAGGGGGACAGAGGCTGGGGACATGACACAGGAGGGGGACAGACGCTGGGGACATGACACAGGAGGGGGACAGAGGCTGGGGACATGAAACAGGAGGGGGACAGACGCTGGGGACATGACACAAGAGGGGGACAGAGGCTGGGGACATGACACAGGAGGGGGACAGACGCTGGGGACATGAAACAGGAGGGGGACAGACGCTGGGGACATGACACAGGAGGGGGACAGACGCTGGGGACATGACACAGGAGGGGGACAGAGGCTGGGGACATGACACAGGAGGGGGACAGACGCTGGGGACATGACACAGGAGGGGGACAGAGGCTGGGGACAGGCAGCCACTGTTTAATCAATAACAATTGATTAAACAGTGGCTGCATGTGATGGCACAGTGGCTGCGTGTGATGGCACAGTGGTTGCGTTTGATGGGCACAGTGGCGACAATTGATGGCACAGTGGCTGCGTGTGATGGGCACAGTGGCAACAATTGATGGCACAGTGACTGCGTGTGTTGGCACAGTGGCTGCGTGTGTTGGCACAGTGGCTGCATGTGATGGCACAGTGGCTGCGTTTGATGGGCACAGTGGCTGCGTGTGATTGGCACAGTGGCTGCGTTTGATGGGCAGAGTGGCTGCGTGTTATTGGCACAGTGGCTGCGTGTGATGGGCACAGTGGCTGCATGTGATGGGCACAGTGGCTGCATGTGATTGGCACAGTGGCTGCGTGTGATTGGCACAGTGGCTGCGTGTGATTGGCACAGTGGCTGCGTGTGATTGGCACAGTGGCTGCATGTGATTGGCACAGTGGCTGTGTTTGGGAACAGTGGCAACAATTGATTGCACAGTGGCTGCGTGTGATTGGCACAGTGGCTGCGTTTGATGGGAACAGTGGCTGCGTGTGATTGGCACAGTGGCTGCGTGTGATTGGCACAGTGGCTGCGTGTGATGGGCACAGTGGCTGCGTTTGATTGGCACAGTGGCTGCGTGTGATTGGCACAGTGGCTGCGTGTGATTGGCACAGTGGCTGCGTGTGATTGGCACAGTGGCTGCGTGTGATTGGCACAGTGGCTGTGTTTGGGAAGAGTGGCTGCGTGTGATTGGCACAGGGGCTGCGTGTGATTGGCACAGTGGCTGTGTTTGGGAACAGTGGCTGCATGTGATTGGCACAGTGGCTGCGTGTGATTGGCACAGTGGCTGTGTTTGGGAACAGTGGCTGCGTGTGATTGGCACAGTGGCGACAATTTATGGTGGCACAAGTGGCTGCGTGTGTTGGCACAAGTGGCTGCGTGTGTTGGCACAAGTGGCTGCGTGTGTTGGCACAAGTGGCTGCGTGTGACCCCTCCTGGCCCTGCCTACTGTTATCACCGCGGCGGGGAACATTAGACAGCGTTCGTTTGAACAGCTGTTTTCCCCGCCGCGCATAGACACTCCCCCTTGGACGGATCTGTCCAATCGCGAGCAAGGGGGAGTGTCTATGTGACTCCCCCTTGCTCGCGATTGGACAGATCCGTCCAAGGGGGAGTGTCTATGCCATAGACACTCCCCCTTGGACGGATCTGTCCAATCGCGAGCAAGGGGGAGTGTCTATGTGACTCCCCCTTGCTCGCGATTGGACAGATCCGTCCAAGGGGGAGTGTCTATGCGCGGCGGGGAAAACAGCTGTTCAAATGAACGCTGTCTAATGTTCCCCGCCGCGGTGATTAACGTGGCAGCGGCGGCGGTTTCGGTGGCGGGGGTGGGCCTGATTAAAAGGTCCGCCGGGCCGTATACGGCCCGCGGGCCGTAGTTTGCCCAGGTCTGATATATAAGAATGTTATCTCATAGTTTAAGTTTTATTGCCGAATCCTCTTTACCTGAGAGATGCTGGGTTCTTCCTTTGTGAAGTCCTGGGAATACGGAGGATAGACGTTCTCCATAGACTGCTGTTCTCCACCAACGATCATCTTTTCTTCCTCTTCTATTTCAACTTTAATGTATTTCATCTCTTCCCTCTAAATCCCAAAGAAGATGGAGTAGAGATTTGTAAAAAAATAACAAGAGATTATGTAGAAGAATGTCCTTTCATAGCGTAGAACACATTTTTAGGTCTACTTGGTCATTCCCACCTACCTGATCATGATGGGGGATGGTGTGATCTTCTTGGGTTGAACCCTGGGAATAAAGAGGATGAGGACATCTCTCTGGTGGGTTCCCATTACTGGATCCATCTGTAGGAAACACACACACTGACTGAATACATTGTTTCTATGTGTTTATCAGATGATGGGGGATCTAGGTGGATCCTCCGTACTGCTCTCTCCTTTAGAATAAAGTCTCCTCTTACCCGGTGATGTGAGAGGCGGCTGATCCTCCATCATGACGTCCTTGTAGAGATCCTTGTGTCCTTCTAAATACTCCCACTCCTCCATGGAGAAATAGACAGTGACATCCTGACACCTTATAGGAACCTGACACACACAATGATACAGTCACCATCCAGACACATCCCTTGTCTGTTACTGGATAATGTCCCAGAATTCCCGGCACCACTCACCTCTCCTGTCAGCAGATCAATGATCTTGTTGGCAATTTCCAGAATCTTCTTGCCACTGGTTACCTCTGTTGTCCGGCAGTGAGGTGGAGACACTGTGATGGGGGATGTCCTGTGAACACGGCTGCTGGGTGTTCATGGATCTCCAGATGTTTTTTTCACTACTTTATAATCCTGTGTAAAGAGAGATAATAACATCACTACAGACATTCCAGAATCCTCCTAACTTCTCTGGCCGGGTCTGTGCTTTATTAATAGAGATACGAGTGATGTCATGTGACCTCCCAGAATCCTCCTCCTGATCTATACAGGTCTCTCCTCTCTGTAGACGGATAATAAACTGAAAATCAGTGCATTGAGAGCGCAGCCCCCGATCTCTCCTGCACCGCCACTGAATACAATACATAGATTCATGCATTGCATGAATCTATGTATTGTCGCTGCTGCCCACTATTCAGATGGCTGGCCCCCTGGTGAGCGCCGGCCATCTGAATAATGGCAGCTGGTTGGCTTTGGAAGTGCCTATCAGAGCCGGCGGCTCTGAGCTGTAATCGGCTTCCAAATAGTTATCCAGGGGATGCACGGGGGTGCGTTCCCTGGCTAACACTGACAGGCGTTTCAGCCAATCGGGTTCACCGGTTCTGGTTACCGGTAACCTTATTGGCTGAAGCGTCATCGAGGGCAGGAGAAGACATCAAGGGACAGTGGAAGCAGGATGGCTGACCCCAGAAAGGTAAGTGCCGGGCAGGGGGGTAGGGGGAATTTTACAGGGCATGGTGGCAGCATTTTACAGGGAACAGTGGCGACAATTGATGGGCACAGTGGCGACAATTTATGGCATGGCACAGTGGCTGCGTTTGATGGCACAGTGGCTGAGTTTGACATTGCACAGTGGCGACAATTGATGGGCACAGTGGCGACAATTGATGGCACAGTGGCTGCGTTTGATGGCATGGCACAGTGGTGACAATGGGCACAGTGGCGACAATTGATGGCACAGTGGCTGCGTTTGATGGCATGGCACAGTGGCTGCGTTTGATGGCACAGTGGCTGCTTTTGGCATGGCACAGTGGCGACAATTGATGGGCACAGTGGCGACAATTGATGGCACAGTGGCGACAATTGATGGCACAGTGGTGACAATTGATGGCACAGTGGCTGCGTTTGATGGCATGGCACAGTGGTGACAATTGATGGGCACAGTGGCGATAAATGATGGCACAGTTGCTGCGTTTGATGGCATGGCACAGTGGCTGCATTTAATGGCATGGCACAGTGGTGACAATTGATGGCACAGTGGCGACAATTGATGGCATGGCACAGTGGCGACAATTGATGGCACAGTGGCTGCATTTGATGGGCACAGTAAGTTTGTTTGTGCCCCCCAAAAATTTTGAGCACCAGCCGCCACTGCTGAGAATTATATGGACTGTACTGGGATTAATAATATCTGCAGTAGGGATGAGCTTAAGGTTTCGATCTGAACACAAGTTTGGACTGAACATGAGCGGCTCAAGTATTTTGACGAATGCCCAAAAATGTACCTGTTCGGCAGGAATTGAACATTATTTATAATAGTGGAAATACTTCTAAAATGATACATGACAGCTTAATGCTGTGAATGGTTGTTAAGGACACTGGGGGGGGTGCAGGCACCTCCGGGGTCCTTAAAGCGGATCTCCACTCTAAAGTGGAGTCCCGCTGATCGGAACCCTCCCCCCCTCCGGTGTCACATTTGACACCTTTCAGGGGGGAGGGGGGTGCAGATACCTGTCTACAGACAGGTATCTGCACCCACTTCCGGCCCTACGATACAGGCAAAGGACGGGTTTTTTCCTTCCTTCCCGTCCGTCCCCCGTTGTATGCTGGGAACACTCGGCTCCCAGCACACAGCGGGAGCCAATCGGCGGGCGCAGCGCGACTCGCGCATGCGCCGTAGGGAACCGGGCAGTGAAGCCGGAGCGCTTCACTTCCTGGTTCCCTCACCGAGGATGGAGGGGGGAGCAGCAGGGTGACGAGCGATCGGCTCGTCATCTGCTGCGATCGGCGCTGGACTCCAGGACAGGTAAGTGTCCTTATATTAAAAGTCAGCAGCTGCAGTATTTGTAGCTGCTGGCTTTTAATATATTTTTTTAGTGGCACATCCGCTTTAACAACCAGTGACATCACTGGCCTAGTTGAGACTATGTTCCTCCATAGTCCTGACACATTGTACAAATTCTTATCTATAGTACAAGTCTCATTAATTTCACTGAAAGCAAACCAGAGATTCCCTTGAGCCTAGGTTCACACTGCTGCGAATTCAAAATCGCGGTAAAATGCGCGATTTTACCGCGAATTCGCGGCCGCGATTTTGCCGCGATTTGCCGCGATTACGGCAATTTAATGTAAATCGCGGCCCGAAATCGCAAAAAGTAGTACAGGAACTACTTTTTGAAATCGCAGATGCAGCGTCGCACTGATTAGGACTGTGCCATTGCCGACAATTGCCGCCGATTTGAGATGCGATTTGACATGTCAAATCGCATCTCAAATCGTTCCAAATCATACCCAGTGTGAACCAGGGCTTAAAGTGCAACACTAACCAAAATATTTTATTTTAGCTTTGGATTGGCTAAAGAGAATTAATTAACTATAATGAGGATTTCTTCTGTCTGTATCATGATAACATAGGTAGTTCTTTCCTCACTTTCTGCCCAGGTGATGAGTGCAAAAGAGAACCGGATTTGAGGGGAAACAGGCCTAATGGTGACACCCCACCAAAATAGGTCTGGGTGGCATTTTGGGACAACCAGTCAGGTTTTGGTGAGGGGCCAAAGAGACCCAACAATCCTCCATCAACGAACTGTGAGGTACAGAATTTCTGCATCCCTTCCGTCAAATCTCAAAATTCAGGAGCTTTATCCCTTCTGTTCTGTTATGTACTGTAGCAATGTTCATTCCTTCTGCTGCCGTGTTTAGAACTTAGTGCCTCTCCTGAGCTAAAACAGAGGGACACATTTTAGTATGGGGCTAATTAAAGGTTTAGTGTAGTATAAGATTTTGGATAGGTAAATTAGTATCGTTTTTATGGTGGTCCAAAGAGAGGGACAACTTTGAAGATAAGAGGAACTTTTTGATCTTGTTGCTCCGTATATGGATGGACAGTTGGATAAACGGTTCTATATTTAGGATGTATCCGGTCTATAAACCAGAGGCTCTGGATGGACAGTTGGATAAACGGTTCTATATTTAGGATGTATCTGGTCTATAAACCAGAGGCTTTGGATGGACAGTTGGGTAAATGGTTCTATATTTAGGATGTCTCCTGTCTATAAACCAGAGGCTCTGGATGGACAGTTGGATAAATGGTTCTATATTTAGGATGTATGCAGTCTATAAACCGGAGACTCTTAATGGACAATTGGATAAATCAAAATATTATGATTTTACCTTATCTGCCTCAAGACCCAGTATTGCTTCTTCGTTATTTCCTACCAAATGACCTTTCTTCTTGCACTTCCTGTCTTAACCCTACATCACTTCCTGTTTCCACGTTACATCACTTCCTTCTTTGCGTTCCACGCTTATAAGTGAGATCTCCATCTTGTGGAGAATGTGAGTACTGCAGACCACATTGTACTTCTGTACATCAAAATCGGCATCAAGGATTTATTTATCCCTTTTTGTTGCTTATTTTTATCCACAAGTACAAACCAACTATTATATAAAAATGCTAAAAAATAAAATTTTAGTTTTAGTGCTTTATATCATACTGTATAAAGTACTTATATTATATTTGTCATCATTTTTCTGTGTATTGTTTTATCGTTTTTCTTTTTCTTTTCTTATTATTTTTTTTTTTTTTTAGTGTGTCAACGATGGATATTCTTTGTTTGAGATTTCTTGTTTTTTTATTTATTTTAATAAAGGACTTGTGAGGAAGTATGTGTCTTTACTGTTTACATTTTTTATACTTCTTATTAATTCACATACTTGGGTCATCTATGGACATCTTTATTTTCCAGATTCCAATAAGCCTCCCACTCTGAGACCCCTACAACCACCAGACACGGGCTTTGGGTAAAAGGTCCTTTTACCCATCAACATAGGGACAATGCTTTACCAGGAAAGGTCCATGTTGAGTGCATGCGATCCTTTGAAACTCAGGACGAGAGGCACATGCTTGACCCCCTTTCCCTAGCCATCCTCCCCATTGGTCACCAATGTAAGGGACATTGTTCCCATTGACCATGAATGTAAGGAGCAATCTTGACCACCAATGTAAGGGACATTTTTCCCACTAACCACAAATTTAAGGGACATTCTTCTTACTGATCACAAATGTAAAGGACATTCTTCCTATTGACCACCAATGTAAAGGACATTCTGATCAGTGGCCACCAATGTAAGGGCATTCTTCCCACTAACCACCAATTTAAGGAACAATCCTCCCACTGACCGCCAATGTAAGGAACATTCCTCCCACTAACCAGCAATTTAATAGACATTATTTCCACTGACCAATTTTCTTGTCATTGACCACCAATGTGACCCTGTGAACCTCAGGAGGCGAGGCACATGCTTGACCCCCTTTTCCTAGCCATCCTTCCCTTTGGTCACCAATTTAAGGGACATTCTTCCTATTGAACACGAATGTAAGGAGCATTCTTCCCATTGACCACCATGTAAGGAGCAACCTTCCAATGTAAGGAACATTCCTCCCACTGACGAACAATTTAATAGACATTTTTTCCACTGACCAATTTTCTCCTCGATCACCACCAATGTAAAAGACATTCTTCTCATGGTACCGATGTAGGGAAGCATTTATTCCACTGCCGACCAATGTAAGGAGGGCATTCTCCCAACCAACCACTAATGTAAGGGACATTCTTCCCACTGATTTTCATTGCAAGGTAAATTGTGAACACTGATCTCCAATGCACTGGAATGTTGTCAGGACCAGAATTCACCTTTTGGTAGTACTGTAGTTCCCAGAGCTGAAGGGTATAGTTTTGGTGTCTACTACCAGGTGACACTCAGTAGCCATCAGATCCCAGTAATTATCCTCCACCCGATGCTGGCTGCTGAGAAGTTACAGTATACAAAATCGGTCCTCTAGCTTTCTTCATTGCCTCAGTGTGCCAGGACCTGGTTCTCCTGCTGATGGCACTGTGGTTCCCTGGGTGGAATGTTGTAGTTCCAGCATACACAAGTGGCTTTCTCTTGGCATCCAGCAGTTTCTAGTTATCAGTCTCCACCTGATGCTGGGTGCTGGGAGGGTATTTATTCCCTCCTCTGCTAGTATACTTTGCCTCCGTGTTTTGCTTTGCCTTACCTATATAATTTTTTTTCACACAAATAGAGCCTTCTTTTTTTGGTGCTATGTAATCACTCCTGGGTTTTTTGTTATAACATTTTGAAAACAGGTAATTTTTTCACCTTCATTGGTGTGCACTGATGGGCTGCACTGATAGGCCACACTGATGGGCACTTAAAGGTGGCACTGATGGTTGGCACTAATGGGCGGCACTGATTATCACTGACGGGTGGCACTGATCGGTGGCACTGATGATGAGACACTGAGCATTGATTGGCAGCACTGGTGGGCATTGATGGCACTGTTGGGCAAAGGTAAATGGCACTGTGGTTAGTGGTAGATGGCACTGGTGGGTACTGATAGGTGGCACTGGCAGGTGTTACTGGTGGTCACAGATGAGGCAGCCGTGGCTGTCTGTGTGAGGGACTGATGACCCTCTGACAGAAGACGTGATCAGCTTTTTTTCCCCCTTGTGGAGACAGTGGGAAAAAGGGGAAGGGGAAAAAAATGGTTACCGATCTTCTGTTTACATCACATGATCAGCTGTCATTGGCTGACAGCTGATCACGTGGTAAGGGGCCAGGATCTGTGATCGGTGATCACAAAGCGTGCGCCACAGGGGGCCTGCAGGCAGCTCATGCATGGGAGGACATCTTAAATAACGGCCTCCTGACAATTAAGGCTTGTGCTTTAGCTGTCATTGGTGGTTAAGGCCGTACCAAAAAGGCAGACGCCCAAAGCCCAAGAGGATTTATGACCACTCTCCATCGGCCACATTCCTACCAGAATCCTTCAGGTCTGCCCACATAACCATCCACCCAGGACCAGCGACAGATTCAGTCTGTCCAACATGGTCTCCAACACATATGAGATACCATTTTGTATATATATTTTATATAGTTGTAGTCAGGCTTTTAGTTTCTTATATTATTTTATATTATTATGATATTATTTATTAGTCAGGTATTCTATCACTGGGATTCTTGGTTGACTTGTATTTTTATGTTTGATGTGTTCTGGTCTTTAGATGGATTTTGTTTCACTGTAAATACTGTACTGTATATCTTATTTATCTTACGCGTCAGATCACGTATATATACTGTATGTGATCCGGCTCCTCCGGGTAGCGCTGATATACACAACGGAAACTGATCGGAGTGTGACTCGATGTCCACTTGCACCCATGGATCATTCAGTACAGAGGAGAATGGCGGTCTGCCTATGTAAACAAGGCAGATCGCCTTTCTGTTAGTAAGGAAGTCATGGATCCTGTGTTTCTGCAATGCAGAGACATGGATTTATGCCTTCCCCTAGTAAAAACACCAGCTTTTTTTTTTTTTGAGCTATAAAAAAAGCCAACAATTTTGAAAAAAAACCTGCAATGTTTTACTTTCTGCTATAAAACACATCATATAAAAAAAAAATTAAATCATATTTCTTCATAAGTTTAGGCCAATATGGAATAAAAATGCTAAATGTGCTAATATAACATCAGGGGGCGATCAAAGGTTTAAATGTGTGCCTAACCAGTGTTTTTGTATGCTATCTACGCTTCGGTTTATCGAGGACTCTGATAAATTTCTATGGCCAATGCAATGGTTGGTAGTCGACTCGATTACTGCAATACCCTGTACATGGGTGTGTCTAAGAACATCTTGCACAAGCTTCAGCTTGTTCAGAATGCCGCTGCTAGGCTACTCACGGGTGTGGGCCGGTACGACCACATCACTCCATCCCTACAGGCCTTGCACTGGCTGCCCGTGGCACAACGGGCTCAGTTCAAGACGGGGTGTCTTGTGCATAAGGCCATCCATGGTTTTGGTCCGGGCTATCTCAGAGAAAAATTCATCAGACATGTGCCTACCAGATCGCTGCGGTCTGAGAATTTGGCTTTGTTGAACATCCCCAAATTTGCCAAAAACAAATGCGGTGGGAGGACCCTGGAAATTCAAGGAGCTCAGTTCTGGAACTCCTTGCCCTTTCACATAAGACTTGAGAATGATCTCCTAAAGTTTAGGAGATTGTTAAAAACATGGCTATATATCCAGGCTTTCGGGGTGACTTAAATATTAAAGCGGGGGTTCTGTGGGATATCTTTTTTTTTTTTCCAGTAATCCTCAGGGCTTACCTGTACTCCCGCACTCCCGGGGTGTCCCACTCCTTGAGCCGGCATAAGCGCTGTAATTCTAAAAAAAATATTTTATATTTTCTGGCGATGGATGTTTCCATCTTACCTGTGGGCACTGTGAAGCCGACAGGGTCTTCTTCCGGGATACGGACACTTGTAATGGTGGAATTTGATCCGCCCTCGGCACATGACCTGCTGCAGAGTCATGTGACATGCAAAATCACACGAGATTTCCCTAGCTGCAGTAAAAAGATTCTTATCCTCTGCAGTGTCACGAGACCCTGCAGAGTAATCCCAGCAAACAATGTGGCGACGAAGGAACACGCCCACTCCCGCAGGATCCCAACCAGGAAGTGGCAACTGACATAGTCAGAACTAAGGTATGCAATCGTTTTTTAAAAATTGTAAAAAACGAATTGTGCAAAAACGACCTGAGCCTGTGTGTTTAAGCTTATGTTGTACATTAGGGTGAACCTTCCCTTTAAACATTGTAATAGCTCTAAATTTCATATTTTTAACTTTGTATGTTTTATATATCTTCTTGTTTGCTGATTGTTATTGTTTTATTGTTACTTGTTTGATCGATGTAGTTTCTGCCCCTTTTCTGTTCTGTTTTTATCCCGCCAGCGCATCGAGGCACGTGTGTAAGACTGCGCTGTTGTTTTACAAGCATTTTAATAAATAAATAAATATGGGAGGTGCTTTTACTAGGGAAAGGCATGGGTTCATGTTCCTGCTTTGCAGAAACAGAAGATCCATGCCTTCCCGCCTAACAGAACATCGGTCTGACTTGTTTACATAGGCAGATCGCCGTTCTCTTACTCTGCCTAACAATTGGCGGCTGCGTAAGGTGCCGCCCTGTAGCCAAAAAACTGTTATGGGGCGACCCTAAAGTGGGTAATTATTATCTGTAACTGTATTTCAGACAGTAATGTTATAGAGTTTTAAAATGCAGTAGCCATCAAATAGGCAGTTTCTGCGTTACAGCATTTAGAAACTCAGCTTAACAATTGTTAAATGTTATTTTAATGGGAAAAAAAAAGTTAATGGTGTGGGAAAACATTTACAGAAAAGATGACAACACAGATAATTCACAACTGTAAAAAAAAAAAAAAAAAACACATGTAAAATTGGGTCTCCGTCCATGCAGAGAAAATCCAATCTGGTTTTAGAGTCACTGGCTCTCATAAATAACCTTAGCATTACTTAATAGTTTTGATGGTGATAAGATCTACTGCAGTTAAATCAAGATTTAATAGACACCAAATATGATATAGACCTTCTACATTTTCTCCTTAGTAGATATGTGTCCCATCCACGTTCTGCATCTTGTAACGTAGGCATGTTTGGTTGTTATTTTCTTATACATCAGTGAAAACTGGTGCTATGAATTTGAGGTTCAAAAACCAGATTCACAGATTAAGACCGTTTTATGACCACCATTAACAGATCTGGTTTAAGAGTCATTAGCCAGTTAGCACTGAAGGCGTGATACTGACATTTGGCCCGTACACGCAATGCGAAAATCGTATGACAGAACATACAGTTTTTTTTGTTGCAAGTCTAATTTTCAGTATATCACAAATGGGAGAGTTCACTAACAATACAAATTTTCTCGTACGATCTTCCAAAAGCTTCCTGTATGTGTAACCACGCTGTAGCGGGTGAGGGGAAATTAGGTAATGTGTGTCACCCCCCTTGAGCGTCTTTGTTGAGAACTATTTGGAATGTCCAGTCACGTTTATTCGATCGTCCTGCACCGTTTTTTGGCATTTAACAGGCAAAATGGAGGATTCCCAGGACAAAGTCGCAATGACCAAATGCGTGAGTGTGGCTGTACGACAACCGGAAGTGGTGTTTATGCATCACCGGAAGTGACTCTCCATATGCACTGGCATGTTACTTGGGTGAGATACTGTGTTCATCCCATGTCTGCCTTTACATCATACGAATACCTTTTGGTCTCTACATGCCTGGAACGATTGATGAGATATCCTTGACCCTGAGGGGTACAATGCTTTATTTGCCGAACATGAAAATGTGAGGCAATTAGTGTTGGTGAGTTTACATCTAACTGGGGAGTAGAGACACGGTGGTGGTTGATCGTGTGGTGTGGTGTCAGATCATTCAATCAACTGAATATCTTATCACAGATTTATTTCCCAATATTGCATGTCACATCCTGTAACGGTCACCACCGTTTACAATACTCCCATTCCATCGCCCACGTCAGCTTATCCGACACTCCACAATCCGACAGGCATCGATCCATCCAATTTCCCAGAATAACGGAGACAACACAAGCTCTGGTCTCTGGTTTCAAAATGTATAAACACTTTTAATGGTATATTAGCTTTCTTATATACAGTACAACATGTTACAGTAATCAAAGGTACAAAGGAACTCTCCACCCACACATCACACAATGGGGCTTCAATCATATTCTTTTAGATAATGACATCCAGTTGAGCTAATCATTAGTCATCCCCCAGACGTCCCGTCTCCGCAATTAGAGGAGGTAATTACTACAGCTTGACAAGTCGCATTCCTTTACTAAACATAATTGACATGCTAATTCCCTACCCCTGAAAGGAGACATCTGACCGTTCCGACTTAGTTAGCAACTCACAATGGAATGTCTAGGAGCAGCCCCAATTAACATCTCAAAAGCATGTGTCCTCACATTGAATGAAAACACTCCACTGACCTGGTGGGGTCAGAATAACCACTTGTAATATCTCAAGATATCCTGCAATATGAATTATCAGTTATCAGTCACATCTCATGTAATTTATAATTAATATTTCTCAGTCACCCTATGCCCAAAAGGGGCACAGGATGACCCTAGACCCAATAGTTATTAGTGACGCTGGCACAGGAGTACCCCTCATCCTTCAAAAGTCTGGGTGTCATGGGTCATTCTGTTACACATCCTATGTGCTTTTTCCTGCTTTGCATCCTCTACATTTATATACACTGTTATTCACTGGGTGTGTAATATATATTTAGATTGTTTATGTTATTGCATACTTAACACCACTATTTATTCTTAAAGCGTTTCTCCACCCTAAAGTGGAGTCCCGCTGATCGGAACCCTCCCCCCCTCCGGTGTCACATTTAACACCTTTCAGGGGGGAGGGGGGTGCAGATACCTGTCTAAAGACAGGTATTTGCACCCACTTCCGGCCACACGCTACGGGCAAAAGACGGGTTTTTCTGACTTCCCGTCTGTCGCCCGTTGTGTGCTGGGAACACTCGGCTCCCAGCACACAGCGTGTGAGCCAATCGGCGGGCGCAGCGCGACTCGCACATGCGCCGTAGGGAACCAGGCAGTGAAGCCGCAGCGCTTCACTTCCTGGTTCCCTCAGCGTGGATGGCAGGGGGAGCAGCAGAGAGACGAGCTTTAACCTGTGGTTGGTATGTTTTTTTTTTTTTATAAATATGGAGGATTCCAGCTTTCCAGTAGATATCCTTGGTTTTATGGCTATCCAAAATGTTATTAACCAATAAAAAAAAAAACAGTCGAAGAGTGTGGTGTAAAGAATGGCTCCTCAACCGTCCCAAGTAGTCTTGCATACAGCTCATCCGTGAAATTCAGGAGAACAACTCTTGTCCGCTGTCACTCCATGGATACAAAAACAGGACACAGCCTTGCATGGGGCTATTAGTGCAGAGCAAAAGCTGATAGCCACCTTGTGTTATGTGGTGACAGAGCAAAGCCTGCAGGACCTAACATTTACTACAGGAATTTCCCCACGGGCCCTTGGCAAGATCATCCCTGAGACGTACAAGGCACTGATTACTGCTCTACAGAGTGAATATATGAAGGTAATGTGAATATTTGACCTTAAAAAAAAAATGTCATTGTTTTCTATGATCAATTTATAATTGTTATTTACCGCTGCTTATTACCATTACCAAATTTCCATGTGTAAAATATTTAGCTTGGTGCAAATTGGTGTCTGTAGAACACAGATTCATGTATCCTACCTGATTCCTTTTTTTACAGTTTCCACAAAACCCAGAAGAATGGTTGGAGGTGGCCAAAGAGATGACTTCCAAGAGATGTGGAACTTGACAAACTATGGCGACGCAATAAATGGGAACTTGTTAGGATTTCTCCGGCTGACAACTCTGGCTCTTTTTATTACAACTACAAAGGGTTCTTCAGCATTGTTATGATGGCAGTTGTTAATGCAAACTATGAATTCCTATACTTGGACATAGGTAAAAAACGGATGGCAATGAGATGGCAGTGTTATTGAACAAGCGGAATTCTATAGGGAGGAGCGGCGTGCTGACGTCACCACAGTTTACCTCGCTGCTATCCGAGGGAGGGCGGATAGTGAAAGCTGGCCGGCTTCAGCAATATACACGCTACTTTTAACTGAAATTCATGTGAGTGCAATCTTTGCTTTTATTCAATACATTTTTAGACGTTATTATACTATATCAGTACCTTCTTTTTTTGGGTCATCTTGAATGAGGAATTTCCGTGCAATCCTTGTTATGGAACGTATGGGTGATTACTGAACAGGACATCCCAGGGAATTGTAGTCTGAGCCATTAGCCATATATGCCTATGATCTTGGTTGAGTCGGTAAGCAGATAGGATATAAGAGGTGGAGGTCTCATCTATTCCCACTTTTCTGGCATGGTGTTCCGGGATCTGTGTGTTTGCACTTATTATATAAGAGTTCAAGTAGAACTTCACTGGATTTTGGACTTTTTTATGAACTTTAATATTTATTTATCTATATCACAATCACAGACACTTATGTGTTTAAGATTAAGTGTATGTTTTTTGCACAACTATTTGTGTGTATTCATTTGTTTTTTGTGATTTATGCAGCGCAGCTTATTTTTTCCAGAATTCTATAGGCGCCTCCAGAATAAGACACTTAATTTGCCAAGCACTATGTAGAATGTGGAAAGTATGAATTTTGTTTTTGTTGCAGACGATGCCTTCGCATTAGGAGAACACCTATTGAAGCCCTTTGTGTAGCTTGACCCCAGATCAGAGGATCTTTAATTATAGGCTGTCCAGGGCATGCAGGGGGGTCGAAAATGCATTTGGAATTCTGGCCAACAGAGTTCGCATTTTTCAAACCTCAATTCACCTAGCCATGTACAAAATAGACACAATAGTTCTGTCATGCTGTGTCCTTCATAACTACCTACGTCGACATGCTCAGGGCTACTTTGTTGCAGCACCAGATCTGGAAGCTGAGAGACTTGGCAGAAATATACAAGTGGAAGGGCAGGAGCGCCTTGCTGGACTCACATCTCTTGACCAAGGACATACTCTCTAAGCCACTGATGGGTGACTTGTTTAAAGTATAATGGAGTTTTTTGGGTGTGATGTGATAGATTTAGGTCTGCAGGAATTTTAGTAATATGCTCCTTTAAAAATAGAGTGCTGACTTGGTCCCAGATCACACAGAACGCATTCTGAACATGAAAAAGGATGCTCACCTGTGTGATATCACTGGTGAAAAACAAGGTCTATTTTCTGAATGAAACATTTCCCGCACTCTGAACACATAAAGGGATCCTCACCCATGGGAATTCTGTTGTGTTGAAGAAGGTTTCCTTTGAAACATTTGCCACACTCTGAACATGAACAAGGACAGTCACCTGTGTAAGTTCTCTGGTAAACAACGCATTCTCTTTTCTAGTGTTTAAGAAGGTATCCTTTCTGATTGAAACATTTCCCACACTTTAGAAACAAGAAAAGGATGCTCACTCTTGTGAATTCTCTGGTGTATAACAAGTTTTCCTTTCTTAATGAAAGATTTCCCGCACTCCGAACACGAATAAGGCCGCTCACCTGTGTGTATTCTCTTGTGAACAACCAGGTCTCTATTCTGAAAGAAACATTTCCCGCACTCTGAACAGGAAAAGGGACGCTCACCTGTGTGAGTTCTCCGGTGTTGAAGAAGGTTTCCTTTGTCGCTAAAATATTTGCCACAGTCTGAACACAAGAAGGGGCGCTCACCTGTGTGAACTCTCTGGTGGTTAAGAAGGTGTCCTTTCTGAATGAAACATTTCCCGCACTCTGAACATGAGAAAGGACGCTCACCTGTGTGAGTTCTCTGGTGATTTAGAAGATTTCCTTTATGATTGAAACATTTCCCGCACTCCGAACATGAGAAAGTACGCACATCCTTGTGGCTTTTCTGGTGTGTGAGAGGCTCTCTTGTTTCTTTGAAAGAATTCCCTGACACTGTAGATGACAAGGAATGCTCTCCTGTATGAGATCCTTCATGGTTCAAGATAGACCCTTCGAGATGGGATGGATCTGTTGATGTATCTGTACTGTGAGATCCCAGATTTGTTTCAGCAGTAATAGTATGTGGATTATCAGAAGATTCCTCAGGATTGGAGGGATCCATTGGTCTCTCCAAATGATATATTGTTTGTGTATTGGGAATTTCTCCTGGAGAACGTTGTGTGGTGGGAACTTCTCCTGGAGAACGTTGTGTGGTGGGATTTTCTCCTGGAGAACGTTGTGTGGTGGGATTTTCTCCTGGAGAACGTTGTGTGGTGGGATTTTCTCCTGGAGAACATTTTGTGGTGGGATTTTCTCCTGGAGAACGTTGTGTGGTGGGATTTTCTTCTGGAGAACGTTGTGTGGTGGGATTTTCTCCTGGAGAACATTTTGTGGTGGGATTTTCTCCTGGAGAACGTTGTGTGGTGGGATTTTCTCCTGGAGAACGTTGTGTGGTGGCATTTTCTTCTGCTTTACATTCTGAAGATACGTTATTCAGGACACAGTGTCCTCCTGTTGGAAATCAATGTTTAAATGTTAGAAGAATTCTTCATTCCTTTCATTCAGAAGTCATATACAGTACATTGGTCTAACACTCTACAGCAGTGTTTCTCATTCTTTTTATAGTCAAGGCACCCTTTAACCACTTAACGCTGATATACGTCGGCAGAATGGCACGGCTGGGCACATCAACGTACCTGTACGTTGCCCTTTTAGCCCAGCTGTGGGGTCGCGGGCGCGTGCACGCGACCCGGTCCGAAGCTCCGTGACCGCGGGACTCGCGGACCCGATCGCCGCTGGAGTCCCGCGATCGGTCCCCGGAGCTGAAGAACGAGGAGAGCTGTGTATAAACACGGCTTCCCCGTTCTTCACTGTGGCGCCGTCATCGATCGTGTGTTCCCTGATATAGGGAATCACAATCGATGACGTCACACCTACAGCCACACCCTCCTACAGTTAGAAACACAGATGAGGTCACACATAACCCCTTCAGCGCCCCCTTGTGGTTAACTCCCAAACTGCAATTGTCATTTTCACAGTAAACAATGCATTTTAAATGCATTTTTTGCTGTGAAAATGACAATGGTCCCAAAAATGTGTCAAAATTGTCCGAAGTGTCCGCCATAATGTCGCAGTCACCAAAAAAAATCGCTGATCGCCGCCATTAGTAGTAAAAAATAAATAAGTAATAAAAATGCAATAAAACTTCCCCCTATTTTGTAAACGTTATACATTTTACGCAAATCAACTGATAAACGCTTATTGCGGGTTTTTTTTACCAAAAATATGTAGAAGAATACGTATCGGCCTAAACTGAGGAAAAAATAATATTTTTTATATATTTTTGGGGGATATTTATTATAGCAAAAAGTAAAAAATATTGCATTTTTTTTCAAAATTGTCGCTCTATTTTTGTTTATAGCGCAAAAAATAAAAACCGCAGAGGTGATCAAATACCACCAAAAGAAAGCTCTGTTTGTGGGAAAAAAAGGACGCCAATTTTGTTTGGGAGCCATGTCGCACGACCGCGTAATTGTCAGTTAAAGCGACGCAGTGCCGAATCGCAAAAACTGTCCGGGTCCTTTAGCTGCCTAAAGGTCCAGGTCTTAAGTGGTTAAAATTATGGACAGTCTCAAGGCGCCCCATTCTAAAATGTAAAAAACTATTACAATAGTTTTACGTAATGCATCCACACAAGTAGGACACCCAACGTTAGAGGTGATTTATTCTTCCAAAGCAAATACACTTTTGCACACTGGTACCGACTAGTATTCCAATGTTTCTCTTATCCTCTCCATCAGCCAGCTAATGGGACCCCAGTCCTGAGGCAGAAGGGCACAGCAGAGTCAAAGTTGGCAATAGTTGTCAACTGATGACATAATTAAAGTGGAGTTCCACCCATATAAAATTCTGCAGCTACAAAAAGTGTAGCTGTTGACTTTCAATAATCGCACACTCGCCTGTCCTATGGTCCAGCGATGCGGGTGAACAAAGCCCTGCTCCTCTCCGCGGTGCTGGCATTCTAACTGTGGGCAATCTTCTGGAACCTGAGACGTGTCCCAGAAGATTGCACAGAGGGAGGTGGGAGAGGTGAACTTCTTTCTAATCAGCTATGAGTAAACACTGAAGTTAGTGTGAAACGCGTCAGGTGTCCTAGGTTCCGTTGCTGTGGTTTGTAGTACCTGCTTCCATTTTTTTACATTAAAGTTATGTTGGATTAGAGTGCGGCTGTCCTGATCATCTTTTGTTCTTATTTGCCATGTGCATTGCTAGCACCCTCAGTTCCTGAGAAAAAGATTTGCACCCAACAAGACCTGCCTACTGTAATGCATAGTTATGTCATTTATGCATATAATACAGTAAACCTGCATCTCCTGATGAAGCTTTTTGAAGCGAAACATGTGGAGTGGCGGTGTCTGTATATGCCTTGAATATAACAAATGATATAATAATTTTTTTTTATCATGTTTTATTGTTGTAATAAAATGTATAAAATGTTATCATTTGTAATCTATTTACTGAATGGACACCTAAAAAGTCCCCAGGTTTGTTCCTTTCTCCCTTTTTTTTTTTTCTTTTTTTTACAATATATTGGTATGTGGTGTCTTTTCTGATCTCTTTGCCCTTACAGTACTTTCAAAAACTCACCTGTATGAGTTTTCTGGTGTTTTAGAAGGTATCCTTTCTGACTGAAACCTTTCCCGCACTTCGGACACGAGAAAACACACTCACTCTTGTGAATTCTCTGGTGGATAACAAGTTTTCCTTTCTTAATGAAAGATTTCCCGCACTCCGAACACGAATAAGGCCGCTCACCCGTGTGAATTCTCTGGTGAACAACAAGGTCTCTGTTTTGAAAAAAACATTTCCCGCACTCTGAACATGAAAAGCGGCGCTCACCCGTGTGAGTTCTCCGGTGCTGAAGAAGGTTTCCTTTATCACTAAAATATTTACCACAGTCTGAACACGAGAAGGGACGCTCCCCTGTGTGAATTCTCTGGTGATTATAAAGGTGTCCTTTCTGAATGAAACTTTTCCCACACTCTGAACATGAGAAAGGACGTTCACCTGTGTGAGTTCTCTGGTGATTAAGAAGGTTTCCTTTATGATTGAAACATTTGCCACACTCTGGACACGAGAAAGTACGCACACTCTTGCTACTTTTCTGGGTTTCTTTGAAAGAATCCCCACACATTGTAGATGACGTGGAATGCTCTCCTGTGTGAGATCCTTCATGGTTTAAAGAAGATCCCTTGAGATGGGATGTATCTGTACTGTGAGATCCCAGATTTGTTTCAGCAGTAATAGTATGTGGATTATCAGACGATTCCTCAGGATGAGAGGGATCCATTGGTCTCTCCAAGTGATGAGGTCTGTGATATATTATTTGTGTAATAGGATCTAGTCCTAAAGAACATTGTGTGGTGGGATTTTCTTCTTCTTTATATTCTGAAGATACGTTATTCTGGACATAATGTCCTCCTGTTGGAAATCGATTTTTAAATGTTAGAAGAATTCTTCATGTCTTCCTATCAGAAGTCATATACAGTATGTTGGTCTAACACTCTACAGTATCTCAGCGATCTGGTATGGAATTGGGTGCAATCATAACATAAAACCAGATAAAGGATACAATACACAATAAACAGACTAGGCAACAGTGTTTACATTGATGACATTATTAATGTGAGAACAGAGATGGACCTTCCTTTGGGAACATGACGTTATATTGAGGAATGGAGATGGACCTTTCATATGGTGTACAGTATCTCCTCCTCATTTGTTGGGAACATGACGTTATATTGAGGAATGGAGATGGACCTTTCATATGGTGTACAGTATCTCCTCCTCATTTGTTGGGAACATGACGTTATATTGAGGAATGGAGATGGACCTTTCATATGGTGTACAGTATCTCCTCCTCATTTGTTGGGAACATGACATTATATTGAGGAATGGAGATGGACCTTTCATATGGTGTACAGTATCTCCTCCTCATTTGTTGGGAACATGACGTTATATTGAGGAATGGAGATGGACCTTTCATATGGTGTACAGTATCTCCTCCTCATTTGTTGGGAACATGACGTTATATTGAGGAATGGAGATGGACCTTTCATATGGTGTACAGTATCTCCTCCTCATTTGTTGGGAACATGACGTTATATTGAGGAATGGAGATGGACCTTTCATATGATGTACAGTATCTCCTCCTCATTTGTTGGGAACATGACGTTATATTGAGGAATGGAGATGGACCTTTCATATGGTGTACAGTATCTCCTCCTCATTTGTTTGGAACATGACGTTATATTGAGGAATGGAGATGGACCTTTCATATGATGTACGGTATTTCCTCCTCAGCTGTTGGGAGCATGATGTTATATTAAGGAATGGAGATAAACCTTTCATACTTATCCAAGAAAAATTATATGTTAACTTTTTCTGAACTTAATGTTAATTACTTACTTGTGTCCATATATAGAGTGGATTCCTCCTCTTCACATTTCATAATCATCTCCCCTTCCTCCATAAACTGCTGATCTCCACTCACCAACGTTTCTTCTTCTTCCTCTTTAATCTCAACTTTGATGTCTTTCAGGTCTTCACACTGAATCCCAAAATGATAACATTAATAAAAATGTCAGTAAGAAAATAATATATAGGAATGTTATATTAGAATTATATTTGAGTTATATTGCCCAGTCCTCTTTGTCATCTCATAGTTCAGAATATCTACCTGGTCATAGTAAGGGATTGTGTGATCTTCCTGTGTGGAATCCCGGGAATACAGAGGACGGGGACATCTCCCTGGTGGGTTCCCATTACTGGATCCATCTGTAGGAAACACACACACACTGACTGAATACATTGTTTCTATGTGTTTATCAGATGATGGGGGATCTAGGTGGACCCTCCGTACTGCTCTCTCCTTTATAATAAAGTCTCCTCTTACCCAGTGATGTGAGAGGCGGCTGATCCTCCATCATGACGTCCTTGTAGAGATCCTTGTGTCCTTCTAAATACTCCCACTCCTCCATGGAGAAATAGACAGTGACATCCTGACACCTTATAGGAACCTGACACACACAATGATACAGTCACCATCCAGACACATCCCTTGTCTGTTACTGGATAATGTCCCAGAATTCCCGGCACCGCTCACCTCTCCTGTCAGCAGATCAATGATCTTGTTGGTGACTTCTACAATCTTCTTGGCACTGGTTACCTCTGTTGTCAGACAAAATATAAAAAATAAAAGGTAAAATAAATAAGAAAAAAAAATGGAAACACGCCCCGAGAGCAATAATTCTAGCCCTAGACTCCCTCTGTAACTCAAAACATGCAACCTGTAGAATTTTTTAAACATCGCCCATGGAGATTTTTAAGGTTAAAATTTTGTCGCCATTCCACGAGCGGGCACAATTTTGAAGCGTGACATGTTGGGTATCAATTTACTCGGCGTAACATTATCTTTCACAAAATACAAAACAGTTGGGCTAACTTTACTGTTGTCTTATTCTTTAATGAAAAAATGTGTATTTTTTTCCAAAAAAAGGGCGCTTCTACCGCTGCGCAAATACGGTGTGACATAAAGTATTGCAACGACAGGGTGTTAGAAAAAAATATATATTTAATGTTCAGGGGTTCTAAGTAATTTTCTAGCAAAAAAAATAAAAAATGTTTTTATTTTGTAAACACCAAATCTGAGGAGGCTCATCCTTAAGTGGTTAAAAAAAAAAAAAAACATTGAGCTTACTCCCCCAATTTATACCTGGCTCTTTAGGTCTGGTATGTATTTCAAGGGAAAAGTCCACATGACAATCAAGAAGAAAAGTGTGAAGCCCTTCCTTAAAATCCATACATGACCCTTTTCCCAGCATGCAGCCTGGCTGGCTAGAAAAGGAAGAGGGGCCAGTGTGCACCCCACCCTCAACCATAGCAGACCACATATTCTCAAAAGGGGGCGGTACCATGCTAGGGGGGGCATTTCCCTGGCAGAGCACATTGTCCCCATGTTGACAAAGACAAGGGCCTCTTCCCCACAACCTTGGCCTGGTAGTTGTGGGGGTCTGTGGGTAGGGGGCTAATCAGAATCTGGAAGCTTCTGTTAATAATAAGGGGGATCCCAGGTGAATAAAGGGTATATATTACCCCAGGGGTTGACAAATTTGCTTGGAATCTAGGAGCCAGCTAAAAAAGTTAGGAGCCAGAAAACGCACCCCGTCCCGACGAGCTTGCGCACAGAAGCGAACACATACGTGAGCAGTGCCCGCATATGTAAACGGTGTTCAAACGCAATTTTGAAGCGTGACATGTTGGGTATGAATTTACTCGGCGTAACATTTATCTTTCATAATATTAAAAAAAATGGGGATAACTTTACTGTTGTCTTATTTTAATTTAAAAAAGTGTAATTTTTTCCCAAAAAAGTGCGCTTGTAAGACCGCTGCGCAAATACGGCGTGACAGAAAGTATTGCAACGATCGCCATTTTATTCTCTAGGGTGTTAGGATAAAAAATATATATAATGTTTGGGGGTTCTAATTAGAGGGAAGAAGATGGCAGTGAAAATAGTGAAAAATGACATTAGAATTGCTGTTTAACTTGTAATGCTTAACTTGTAATACCAACGGCCACCACCAGATGGCGCCAGCTCACATCTGGTGGTAATAACTTGTAATACCAACGGCTCACCACCAGATGGCACCAGCTCACAAAAAAAAAAATTTTTTTTTTTTTTGCCCACCTTTCAAGCCAAGTCGCCAGGACACTATTTCTAGTCGCCATGGCGACCTGGTGCCCGGGATTTGTCGATCCCTGTATTACCCCTATTCGTTCACAACAAAAATTTAAATAAAAACAACATTTTTACAGATTCTTTAATTAAAAATAAAAAAGTCTCATGATGTACAGCCATCATCAATCTAAATTTTCCAGTAATGTAGATACCACGCCATTCATGATGACCAATGTCCACCAAACCACCTGCTGACGCGTATTCCATTGATTCTTTTCCAGTGGATTACATCTGATCTAAACAATGTGGTGGAGCCTCGAGGGTGAGGTATATTGACGTCATTGGAGAGCCAAAAACGCCCAAAACAGCGCTATGGAGGATGGATAAATGTCTCTATAATTGACATTTTAACTTCAGCTTGTTCAATTAAGATTTGATAAAATATCTGGAAGCTGATTGGTTTTTATGCAGAGCTGGATAAATGGCTCTATATTTAGGATGTATCTGGTCTATAAACCAGAGGCTCTGGATGGACAGTTGGATAAATGGTTCTATATTTAGGATGTATCCGGTCTATAAACCAGAGGCTCTGGATGGACAGTTGGATAAATGGTTCTATATTTATGGCTATCAACCAAAATATCATGATATTACCTGATCTACTTCCAGTAGTGTTTCCTCATATTTTCCTTACGAAATCACCTTTCATCTGGAACTTCCTGTCGTAACCCTACATCACTTCCTGTCTGTACATTACATCACTTCCTTCTTTGCGTTCCACGCTTATAAGTGAGATCTCCATCTTGTGGAGAATGTAAGTACTGCAGCCTACATTTTGTACGTCAAAACCAGGTATCACCGTGCATTTATCGTTTTTGACGCTTATCCTAATCTCAAGTAAATGAATAATTAATGAATTTCTTAGAATGTTTCATAGTTCTATATGAAAGAAGCTAGCATAGCGATAAAACACTTTCCAGATAGAAATGTGAGATCTTCGTAGTTCTATAGTCCGGTACTTGAGTGAGCAAATTTGACAATTATGCACTAATGATCATTGATATAATGTGTATAGTGGACCAATGTGGTTGAGTTGTGTAGAGGGAATAAAATCTGTCAAGGGACAACCATACTAAGATGATGTTGTTGCGAACATGGTAAATCTTTCTCTGTATAAAAAGTGAGCATAGTGTCAAGTCTCCAGGTGGTCATCTGGTATCGTCAATATAACGCCTGCTGTCTAGTCTGATACCACTGATCCATCGCCTGCTGTCTAGTCTGATACCACTGATCCATCGCCTGCTGTCTAGTCTGATACCACTGATCCATCGCCTGCTGTCCAGTCTGATACCACTGATCCATCGCCTGCTGTCCAGTCTGATACCATTTATCCATTGCCTGCTTTCCAGCTTGATACCACGGATCCATCGTCTACTATCCAGTCTTGATCCATCACCTGCTTTCCAGTCTGTTACCACTGATCCATTCCCTGCTGTCCAGTCTGATACCATTAATCCACCACCTGCTGTCCAGTCTAATATGGCCCCAGTGCTTAGCTTTCAGATGGCCCATGGGATTCGAACATTGGGATATACTTTTGTCTTGAGATACTGCAAGCTTTGAGTGATACATCTGATCTGGGGGAAAGCACATAGCCAGTTTACAGAGGGGTACCAAGCCAGTTACCAGACCCTGTTGGCAGGGTATCCTGTAGGTTGGCGGATTTTTGACCTAAAGAAATCTAAGGCCTCGTACACACGATAGGTTAACCAGAGGACAACGGTCTGATGGACCGTTTTCAGCGGTCAAAACCGATCGTGTGTGGGCCCCATAGGTTATTTATCCATAGGTTAAAAAAAAGCCAACTTGCTTTAAATTTAACCGATGGATTCCTAACCGATAGGTCAAAACCGATCGTTAGTAGGCACAACCATCGGTTAAAAATCTACGCATGCTCAGAATCAAGTCGACGCATGCTTGGAAGCATTGAACTTCGTTTTTTTTCAGCACGTCGTTGTGTTTTACGTCACCGCGTTCTGACACGATCGTTTTTTTAACCAATGGTGTGTAGGCGCGAAGGACCATCAGTCAGCTTCATCGGGTTAACCTATGACAACGGTCCTTCAGACATTTTCCAGTGATGTAGATCCACACCATTCATGATGACCAATGTTGAAGTATGTTTTTGTTTTTGTTGAAGCTTGCAGTATCTCAAGAGTATATCCCAATGTTCGGATCCCATGGGCCATCTGAAAGCTAAGCACTGGGGCCATATTAGACTGGAGAGCAGGTGGTGGATTAATGTCCTTCAGACCGTTCTCATCAGATGGACTGATCGTGTGTACGAAGCTTTACAAGTCTTCTAGACTGTAAGCTCTAACGAGCAGGGCCCTCTGATTCCTCCTGTATTGAATTGTATTGTAACTGTACTATCATCCTTGATGTTGTGAAGCGCTGCGCAAACTGTTGGTGCTATATAAATCCTGTATAATAATAATGTCTTCAGACACTGATGTTGGGAGACCTTCTCCTGTTTGGACTTATCGAACACAAGGGTCTCTCATATGGACTTTTATGATCAAGGCTTTGTGGAGCAATCTGGAGGAAACAGATACCCACACTCAGTATCCTAACAGACATTCTTCCTGCTGATTAGCAACCTGGTGTCAGCTGTCCGGCTAAAACACGCTGTTTGGCTAATGCACATGCGCATATGCATAGAAGACATACAGCACCTTGGCCTACGCATATGAGCATACGCGTTTGCGCGCACACACACGGACAGTTGCATGCACGCTCACTGCTGACATGTTGCTTATTTAAACATGATTCCTGCACTGGTCCTGTGCTGTATGGTCTTCTGCCTTGTCCCGTGATCCAGTCTTGATGCGCATTTATGATCCTGTTATGGACCAGGCTGCCTCTCTGTCCTTGCTCTCAGATTATCCTTGTCTGCCCATGTTTTCTGCCTGCCTTTGCCACGACCCCGGCCTGGACTACTGACCACACTTCTGCCTAGTGACTCTGTACCTCACTTCCTGATTGTTGCTGACCTCTGCCTGTTCCTGACTCCGATTCCATGTACGTTCTGGTGTCTGCCATCGCCTGAACTTGGCACAACCACAGTGCATCACCAGCTGTACCTCTTTCTGTCAGATACCAGCGCTCTTAATTTTTTGCTCACAGTGGCTACACCTTGGCACTTGTGCCTTTCCTTCACCCATGCAGTCCCTGTTTCACTATCAAGGGCTGCTCAAATGGAAACTGTGCAAGAGCCCACCCCCATCATCTCAGGAACCGCAATGGACAATGCACATGCACACGGCCAGGAGTGTACCTGTGCTATTTAAACAAGGCTGTAGCATTGGGTCATTTATGTTTGGTCTACAGCGTTCTGTGTGTTTAACCCTGATTCCTCTGCCTGACCTTTGTTCTTAACCCGTCTTGCTCCTGACTACATTTGCCTGCTACCTGCTCTGACCTTGGCTTTGTTCCTTTATTCTGCCTGCTGTTCCTGCCTTATCTGCCTCACCTTTACTGACATTGGCCTGTGACCCGACTACTCTTCTGCCTGCCTTTTTATGCCTGACTTTTACCGGCCCAGCTTGTCTTACCATGTAACCTTCTCATCCAGCCTGCTTCAGCTCCTTCAGGCCAGCGAGCTTACATCTGGCTCCTGCTTAATTTCCACAGTCTGCCTCCAACCAAGCTCCATCCCTGGTGGATGGTACTGCTGGTGGGTATCCTTGGTGGATGGTGCTGCTGGTGGGTATCGCTGGCACTGCTGGTGGGTACTGTCAGCACTGCTAGTGGGTTTCCCTGGTGGATAGTATGGCTGGTGTTTACAGCTGATTGGTATCCATGGTGGTTACTGTCAGCACTGCTGGTGGGTATCTACGGTGGATAGTATGGCTGGTGAGTATCCCTGGTGGGTACCCCTGGTGGATACTGCTGGTGGATATTATGGCTGGTAGGTATCCCTGGTGGATGGCACGGCTGGTGGATATCCCTGGTGGATAGTACAGCTGGTGGGTATTCCTTGTAGCTGCTGTCCCAGATCATGGATTCCCGACCCGCCAGCAACGAGCATCAGTGTTACAGAAGCCAGCGCCCCGAGGAACCATGTGGCTGCAGTAGAGAGCAGACCCGATGCTTCCTGTATAGCGCCGGCTCCTGTCACAGGCGGAGTACATTTGGTATCACTCCGCTTGTGACAGAAGCTGGCATTATACAGGAAGCATCAGGTCTTCTTCCTCTAGCACCGACTCCGTTCTTCAGACTGATGCTTGGGAATGGCAGGCCGGGAACCCGCGATCTGGGCTTGCTGACCCGCCATCCCAGAGGAGGAGGTGGGCGGGCCACATCAGTGGTTGGGCACCCCTGAGCTAGGCCTTCTGTACCCCCCACCCCCTCCCGTCTCAATAATAAAACACCAATGGATGGTTCTCTATGAGTTGGTCTTATTCTAATCACCAATAATGATGCTCATTTGTAAAAAGGGATCTACATGTAGAACAGATTATATGGAAATCAGCCAATAGCAACCAATAAGAAGTATGTTTAACCCAAACATTTTACACATCCTGAATAAAAGGAAGGACACACATGATGTTCTCTGGAGATTATTTTTGCCACATTCTTTATTTGTTCGTATGTTCAAACATATCAACAAGTGTTAGTCCATGTGAACTTTCTGGTGTCGATCAAGGGTACTTTTTTGAGTGAAAGATTTCCCGCACTCTGAACATGAATAAGGCCGCTCACCTGTGTGAACTCTCTGGTGATTAATGAGATCTCTTTTCTGAATGAAACATTTCCCGCACTCTGTACATGAATAGGGACGCACAACTATGTGACGTCTCTGGTGTATAAGAAGATTTTCTGTCTGATGGAACAATTTCCCACATTCTAAACATGAATACGGACGCTCTGTGTGAATTTTCTGATGTCGACGGAGGCTTCCTCTGTCCTTGAAACATTTTTCGCACTCTGAACATGAATAGGGACGCTCACCTGTGTGTACTCTCTGGTGTATAAGAAGAGCTTCATTCTGAATGAAAGATTTCCCACATTCTGGACACGAGTAGGGACACTCGCCCGTGTGTCTCTTTTGGTGTTGACGAAGGTGTGCTTTCTGAACGAAACATTTCCCGCACTCTGAACATGAAAAAAGACGCTCACCCGTGTGATTTGTCTGGTGCTTAACAAGGTCTCTCTTCAAAAAAAAACCTTTCCCACACTCTGAACATGAAAAAGGACGCTCACCCGTGTGAATTCTCTGGTGATTAACAAGGTCTCTTTTCACAAAAAAACATTTCCCGCACTCTGAACATGAAAAGGGACGCTCACCATTGTGAATTTTCTGGTGTTTAAGAAGGTTTCTTTGGTCTCCAAAACATTTACCGCACTCTGAACATAAAAACGGACGCTCCCCTATGTGAATTCTCTGGTGATTAACAAGGTGTGCTTTCTGATTGAAACATTTCCCGCATTCTGAACATAAGAAAGGAAGTTCACCTGTGTGAATTCTCAGATGTTTATCAAGCTCCCCCTTCTGAATGAATGATTTCCCGCACTCTGAACATGAAAGGGGACGCTCGTCCGAGTGAATTTTCTGGTGATTAACAAGGTCTCTTTTCACAAAAAAACATTTCCCGCACTCTGAACATGAGAAGGGACGCTTGCCCGAGTGAATTCTCTGGTGTTTAAGAAGGTTCCCTCGTTCTCTAAAACATTTACCGCACTCTGAACATAAGAAAGGACGCTCGCCTGTGTGAATTCTCTGGTGATTAACAAGGTGTGCTTTCTGATTGAAACATTTCCCGCATTCTGGACATGAGAAAGGACGTTCACCTGTGTGAATTCTCTGGTGATCAAGAAAGTTTCCTTTTTGGCTGAAACATTTCCTGCACTGTGAGCATGAGAAAGGACGCTTATGCTTGCGACTTTTCTGATGTTTAGAAGGCTTTCTGGTTTCTTTGGAAGAATTCCCAGCGACTGTAGATGACAAGGAACCTGTATGAGATCCTTCACAGCTTAAAGAAGATCCCTCAGGATTAGATGGATCTGTACTGTGAGATCTCAGATTTTTTTCAGTAATAATAGTATGTGGATCACCAGAAGATTCCTCAGGATTAGAGGGATCCATTGGTCTTTCTGAAAGATAAGGTCTATGAAATATTTGTGTATTGGGGTCTTCTCCTGGAGAACGTTGTGTGGTGGGGTCTTCTCCTGGAGAACGTTGTGTGGTGGGGTCTTCTCCTGGAGAACGTTGTGTGGTGGGATCTTGTCCTGGAGAACGTTGTGTGGTGGGGTCTTCTCCTGGAGAACGTTGTGTGGTGGGGTCTTCTCCTGGAGAACGTTGTGTGGTGGCATTTTCTTCTTCCTTATATTCTGAAGATACGTTATTCGAGACACAATGTCCTCCTGTTGGAAACCAATGCTTAAATGTTAGAAGAATTCAGAAAAGAGGTTATTTTCTGTATAAATATTTATCTATCAATAAATGTAAAAGAAAAAAATGGGGCACATGGCTATCTCATCCTGAAGATTCTACGACCTTAAAAAAACGTAAGTAAACCATAATAATGATATTGTAAAGCTGTATGTAGGAGATTCACTACTGAATACTCGGTCTGTTTAGTAGCTCACATGTCGTTCCTTTATTGTATCTTTTTTATTTATTTTATTTCATTTTAGTTTTGTTTTGTAATTGTCAACATTTAACCTCAAGTACCTCATTACAGTAGGATCCATTGGGGTCAACAGAAGGATGTATAGCAACATTAACCCCCTCCATGCCTTTTTCTGACATTTGTTGCTTACAAGTTAAAACCAGTATTTTTTTTTTGGTAGAAAATCACTTTAAACCCCCAAACATTATATATTTTTTTTAGCAGAGACCCTAGAGAATAATGCCGCGTACACACGACCGTTTTTCGGGATGTAAATTTTTTTTATTTTTAATGGTCTAGAAAAAACTTTTTTCAACCCGATCGTTAAACCGGCCTTGCCTACACATGACCATGGAAAAAAAATGCTCTAGCAAAGCGCAGTGACGTACGACAGCACTATAAAGAGGAAGTTCCATTCGGATGGCGCCACCCTTGGGGCTGCTTTTGCTGATTTTGTGTTAGTAAAACTTTGGTGAGAGACGATTCGTGCTTTTCAGTCTGTTACAGCGTGATGAATGTGCTTACTCCATTACAAACGCTAGTTTTACCAGAACGATCTCTCCCGTCTCATAACTTGCTTCTGAGCATGCACATTTTTTTCACGTTGTTAAAGCTCACACACGACCATTTTTTACGACGTTAAAAACGACGTGAAAAATTAGAGCATGTTCTAAATTTTTAATGGCCAATTTTCACGTCGTGAAAAATGCTCTGGAGCCCACACACGATAGTTTTTAATGACATAAAAAAAAACGTAATTTTTCCCCCCCCCGAAGAACGGTCGTGTTACGCGGCATAAAAGTTAGCCAATTTTTTTGATATAATGTGAAAGATGATGTTTCGGCAAGTAAATAGATACATAACGTGTAACCCTTTCAAAATTGCACGCACTCGTGGAATGGCGACAAACTACAGTACTTAAAATCTCAGTAGGGGATAACTTAAACATTTCTACAGGTTTCATGTTTAGAGTTACAGAGGAAGTCTAGTGCTAGAATTATTGCTTTTGCTCTAACGTTGACGGCGATACCTCACATGTGTGGTTTGAACACAGAGTACATTTGCGGGTGCGACATACGTATGCATTTGCTTCTGCAGACGAGCGCGGCGAGACGGGGCACTTTAATTTTTATTTTTTATTATTTATTTTACTTCTTAATTTTTTTTTTACACTGTCCTTTTAAAAAAGAAAATTGGGTACCTTATTTCTGGGTCACTTTTATTTACATATGCGACATCTGCGCGTGAGCTCGGTGGGATGGGGCGCTTTTACATTTATTTATTATTTTTTTTCCTTATTTAATTAATTTTTTACACTTTCCCCTTATTTTTTTTTTCTGATCACTTTTATTTCTGTCGCAAGGAATTGGCAGTGACAGTAATAAGGAAGCGACAGGTCCTCTTTATGGAGGTATCTGGTGTCTGTAAGACCCCAAATCCCTCCTTTGCACTTAAAAGCATTCAAAACCAGTGTTAATTTTGACGTAAAATTTTGATCCAGTCTTAAGACACGGTTCGAATTTCGAAAGAATTTTCTTTTCGAAAATCGTATCAAAGAATTTTCGTACGAATTCCGCACCGTTAGTATGCTGCAGCAACAGCCGATTTCGTGCGGCAAACAAATTTGAGAAATCCGACATGTTGGAAATTTTTGGAAAAACTCTAACGATTTTCTGATCAATGATGGGAGAATCGTGCGAGAAAAAAGTAATAGAAAAAAAAAACGCGCATGTGCAAGAAAAGAATATTCCCAGAGAGAAACGAATATTCCCGGCAACATGAAGGTTTGGTCGGCCGAATTTCGAAAATCAATGGTGGCATCATCGGATCACAAAAAAACCCGAACTTTCTGATTTTGAAAAGAAACGTAGGGCCAGATTCACATATAAATGCGGCGGCGTAACGTATCGTCTATACGTTGCACCGCCGCAAGTTTTCATCGCAAGTGCCTGATTCACCAAGCACTTGCGTGTAAACTTACGGCGGCGGCGTCCGGCGCAAGCCCGCCTAATTCAAATGGGGCGTGTACCATTTAAATTAGGCGCACTCCTGCGCTGGACGTACTGCGCATGCTCCGTTTTGAAATTTCCGCTGTGCTTTGCGCGAAGTGATGTCATCTTTTTTGAACGGCGACGTGCGTAACGCGCGTTCCTATTCCCGGACGCCTTACGCAAAAAAAAAAAAAATAGAAATTCGACCCGGGAACGACGGCCATACTTTAGCATGGCTCGTCTAAAGTTAAGCCATGTTAAAGCAGGCTTAACTTTGCGACGGGAAAAAAATTACTAGCGACGACTTAACGAACGCGAAAACCGTCGTGGATCGCCGTAAAACCTCATTTGCATACCCGACGCTGGAAAACTACGCAAACTCCACCCAGCGGCGGCCGTAGTATTGCATCCTAAGATCCGACGGTGTAAAGTCAATTACACCTGTCGGATCTTAGGGCTATCTATGCGTAACTGATTCTATGAATCAGTCGCATAGATACACTCAGAGATACGACGGCGTATCAGGAGATACGCCGTCGTATCTCTTCTGTGAATCTGGCCCAATGTTCGAAATTCGACCGTGTATGGCCTGCTTTAGACCCTATATTAGATTTTCTGCAGATTTTTGCCTTTGTATATTACCAAAACCATATAATATGAGGTCAAACCTTAATGCCGCGTACACACGATCGGAATTTCCGACAACAAATGTTCGATGGGAGCTTCCGACCGTGTAGTAGGATCCATCGGACATTTGTTGTCGGAAATTTCGACAACAAAAATTTGAGAGCTGGTTCTCAAATATTCCGACAACAAAATCTGTTCTCGTAAATTCCGAGTGTGTGCAGACAATTCCGATGCACAAAATTCCATGCATGCTCTGAATCAAGTAGAGGAGACGGAAGCGCTCGGTCTGGTAAAACTAGCGTTCGTAATGGAGATTTTTGAATTCTCTTCTTCTTTATAATGCTAGAATAATGAAGTTGTTTTGCTGCTGATATTCACACAGAGTTCTGACAAACTGTTTTCTCAGAGACTCCGAGAGATCGGGAACAGCATCAGATGACATATAAGCGCGATTCGTCTCTCACCAAACTTCTACTAACACGAGATTACCCGAAGGAGCCCATAGGGTGGCGCACTTGGTATTGAACTTCCCTTTTATAGTGCCGTCGTAAGTGTTGTACGCGACCGCATTCTTGGTGATCGCAATTTCCGACAACATTTCTACGACCGTGTGTGTGCAAGACAAGTTTGAGCCAACATGCGTCGGAAAAAAATCAACGGTTTTGTTGTCGGAATTGGTCCGATTGTGTGCACGCGGCATTAGAGTTTCAATTTGTAGGCAATCAGGCAGACCCTTGCACTACATGGTTTTGGTAAATCTGAAGACCAAAATCTGCAGAAAATCGAAGTAGTGTGTATGGGGCCCCAGTTATATAGCCAGATTCAGAGAGGTTTACGCCGGCGTATCGGTAGATACGCCGTTGTAACTCTGAATCTGCGCCGTCGTAAATTTAAGCGTATTCTGGAAACCAGGTACACTTAAATTAGGCTAAGATACGAGCGGCGTAAGTCTCCTACACCGTCGTATCTTAGGGTGCATATTTACGCTGGCCGCTAGGTGGCGCTTCCGTTGTTTTCCGCATCGAATATGCAAATGAGCAAGATACGCCGATTCACGAACGTACGTACGCCCGCCGCAATTAGTTACGCCGTTTACGTAACACATACGCCGGCGTAAAGATAAAGCTGCTCTCTAGGTGGCGCGGCCCATGCAAAGTATGGACGTCGGAACAAGCGTATCTTTTTACGTCGTTTGCGTAAGTCGTACGCGAATAGGGCTGTGCGTAAGTTACGTTCACGTCGTAGGCAGTGTTCAACGTATCTTAGGCATTCTGTCCGACGCATGCGCACTGGGATACGTCCACGGACGGCGCATGCGCCGTACGATCAAAACGTCAATTACTTGGGGTCATGCCTTATTAGCATAAAACACGCCCACCTCTTCCCAATTTGAATTAGGCGCGCATACGCCGGGACATTTACGCTACCCTACCGTAACTTAGGACTCAAGTGCTTTGTGAATACAGCACTTGCCTCTCTAACTTGTGACGGCGTAGCGTAAATGACCTGCGCTACACCGGTACAAAGAAGCGCCGCTCTACCTGAATCTGGCTAATAGTCTTTTGACTAAAATGCAGTTTTAGTCATATTTTAGTCATCTGAATTGTTTTCGTTTTAGGCTGGGTTTACATATGAGCTGCATGCGGCTGAACGCAGGGGTCCGGTGCGTCCTGGTTCATAGTTTCAGGTCCAATTTTAGGGTTGAATTTGGACTTGAAACGGACAAAAGACGTTTTTTATGAAAATCGCACTGGACCCCCTGCAGAGGTATGTGAACCGGCTCCATAGAGAGCGGGTCCAAGTCTCCTGCTATTGCAAACTGGGTGTACTGGCCAATGTGTCTATATTCAATCGTGCAAAAATCAACTTCCTAACTTACGGTATCTTACTTTTTCAGGTCCAAAGTGAACATGGAAGCACCTCCCGAAAAATGTGGAAGATCTTGGAACCATAATAAAGTTTCTGCTTCACCAAGGGAAAGGTGCGAAGCAGATCCTCGTTGAAATGTCACAAACTTTGGGTGACGGTGGCCCTTCATATGCAACAGTTAAAGTTGGGTTGTCAATTTTAAAACTGGCCATTTTGGTGTTGAAAGTGAGAAACCCAGTGGAAGGCTCTTTTTCTGTCTCTGCAAATGTGAAAGCTATCCATGACATGATCATGGAGGACCACCGAATATCAGGCAAAAGTATTGCTACATATCTGGGAATATCACGTGAGAGAGTTGGTGCCATTATCCACGTGTGAAGACATCAGTGGCTGTTTTGGAACATTTTGCAAGAAATTAGTCCGATTTCCAGGACAAACTGGTAACTGGCGATGAGACATGGATCTACTGTTCTGGTCCCGAGTCAAAGAAACAGTCTAAGGAATGGAGGCAATGTGGTTCCCCCAGGCCAAAGAGGTTCCGTGTGCAAAGGTCAGTGCAGAAGCAAATGGCAAAAATGTTTTGGGACAAGAAGGAGTTTTGGTGGACTACTTCCAAAAGGGTTCACCCATAAATGCAACATATTACTGTGCTTTATTACATAGTTAGTGGGCCAGATTCACATAGATTAGCAGATCTTTAGATCCGCGTAACCTATCTGATTTACGACCGGCCGCCGCAAGTTTTTGAGGCAAGTGCTTAATTCAGAAAGCACTTACCTCAAAACTTGCAGCGGCGGATCGTAAATTCCACGGCTAGGAGGCGTGTACAATTTTGCATGCGCCGTCCGCGAATTTTCCCAGCGTGCATTGCTCCAAATGACGTCGCAAGGACGTCATTGGTTTCGACGTTAACGTAAATTACGCCCGGCCGTATTCGCGAACGACTTACGCAAACGACGTAAAAAAATCAAAACTCGGCGCGGGAACGACGACCATACTTAACATAGGATACGCCGCACTTACCCCTCCTATAGCAGGGGTAACTTTCCGCCGGAAAAAGCCGAACGCAAACGACGTAAAAAAAAAAAGCGCCGGGCGGTCGTTGGTTTCTGAATCGGCGTAAATGCTCATTTGCATATCCGAAGCGTAAAAGATATGGAAGCGCCACCTAGCGGCCGGCCTGGAATTGCAGCCTAAGATCCGACGGTGTAAGTCACTTACACCTGTCGGATCTTAGGCATATCTATGCGTAACCTGATTCTATGAATCAGGCGCATAGATACGACGGCCGGACTCATAAATATGACGGCGTATCAGGAGATACACCGTCGTATCTTCTTTCTGAATCCGGGCCACTGTATATACTCGAGTATAAGCCGACCCCAATATAAGCCGAGGCACCACAAAAAAATGGGAAACCGTATTGACTCGAGTATAAGCCTAGGGTGGGAAATGCAGCAGCTACTGGTAATCAATGCCCATCTGTAGCCTCACTGTGCCCATCTTCAGTCTCAGCCTTGTTTACGGTCTCCCACTGTGTCATGCAACTGTTCAGCGGCCATCCACTGTAACAAGCGGCTAAAACAAAATGGCAGCGACTTCGAAACACTGCAGGCCGCTGTGGGACCTCTAGAGGCGGATTGCCAGCACTCAGAGAGACTGAAGAACACCTGCACTCCACCCTCACTTGAGTATAAGCAAAAGGGGGCTTTTTCAGCATGAAAATGTGCTGAAGAACTCGGCTCATGCCCTGAACACACAATAGGTTTTTCCGTCAAAAAAAGTTGGATGTGAGCTTTTGGTTGGATATTCTGACCGTGTGTATGCTCCATCCAACATTTTCTGTCAGAATTTCCGCCAACAAAAGATTAAAAGCAGGTTCTCTATTTTTCCGACGGAAAAAAGTTCTTGTCGGAAATTACGCTCGTCTGTATGCAATTCCGACGTGCAAAAACCCACGCATGCTCAGAATCAAGCAGAAGAGCTGAACTGCCTATTGAACTTCATTGATCTCGGCTCGTCATACGTCTTGTACTTGACGGTTGGAATTTCAGACAAGATTTGTGTGGCCATGTGTACGCAACACAAGTTTGAGCCAACATTCTGTCCACTGTTTTGTTGTCGGAATTTCCGATCGTGTGTACGGGGCATTATACTAGAGTATACAGTACAGACCAAAAGTTTGGACACACCTTCTCAATCAAAGAGTTTTCTTTATTTTCATGACTATGAAAATTGTAGATTCACACTGAAGGCATCAAAACTATGAAGTAACACATGTGGAATTATACATAACAAAAAAGTGTGAAACAACTGAAAATATATTTCATATTCTAGGTTCTTCCACCTTTTGCAGCAGACACATCTCTAGAACTGGTAAGAGGAGACTGTGTGAATCAGGCCTTCATGGTAGAATATCTGCTAGGAAACCACTGCTAAAGAAAGGCAACAAGCAGAAGAGACTTGTTTGGATAAAGAACACAAGGGATGGACATTAGACCAGTGGAAATCTGTGCTTTGGTCTGATGAGTCCAAACTTGAGATCTTTGGTTCCAACCCCCGTGTCTTTGTGCGATGCAGAAAAGGTGAACGGATGGACTCTACATGCCTGGTTCCCACTGTGAAGCATGGAGGAGGAGGTGTGATAGTGTGGGGGTGCTTTGCTGGTGACACTGTTGGGGATTTATTCAAAATTGAAGGCATGCTGAGCCAGCATGGCTACCACAGCATCTTGCAGCGGCATGCTATTCCATCCGGTTTGCGTTTAGTTGGACCATCATTTTTTTTTTCAACAGGACAATGACCCCAAACACACCTCCAGGCGGGGGAAGGGCTATTTGACCAAGAAAGAGAGTGATCGGGTGCTGTGCCAGGTGACTACCTCTTGAAGTTCATCAAGAGAATGCCAAGAGTGGGCAAAGCAGTAATCAAAGCAAAAGGTGGCTACTTTGAAGAACCTAGAATATGAAATATTCTCAGTTGTTTCACACTTTTTTGTTATGTATAATTCCACATGTGTTACTTCATAGTTTTCATGCCTTCAGTGTGAATCCACAATTTTCATAGTCATGAAAATAAAGGAAACTCTTTGAATGAGAAGGTGTGTCCAAACTTTTGGTCTGTACTGTATATATATATATATATATATATATATATATAAATATTCCAATACCTATATTTGATTATAAATTCTAATTATATAAGATACTAGCTGAATACCCGGCGTTGCCCGGTCTTCCTATCGTAACCTTTTGGGGAGGAAAATCATAGTAATATAAATATACCCATCTTTTATATAAGGGTGTAGGTAAGGGTTAATTTAACTGTCATATATTTTTATTTGGCATATAAGTAATATGTGTACCAGGTATTATTGAAATATCTCCTGGCGTACAGAAGTTATGTGGGAACATACATTTCCAATTGATTTGCATGGAACTTTAAACAAAAACCCCGACCCTCACAAATGGGGGTAGTTAAGAGATAAAATAACTATCCTATCGTTTAAGTGGACATATAAGTAACATGTGACCAAGTGTTATGGAAATATCTACAGCCGTTTGGAAGTTATGAAGTAACATGTATTTCCCATAGAGTTGAATGGGACTTTAAAGAAAAACCCCGACCATGGCAAATGGGGGTGGGTAAGGGTTAAACCACCTATCCTATGTTTGTTGCTGACATATAAGTAACATGTGTGCCAAGTTTCATGTTAATATCTTTAGCCGTTTGGACGTGATGCTGGAACATACATACACACACTGAGTTTTATATATATATAGATTCCAGGTCACAGATACAATTATGATGTTAGTATCTACTGACCCAATGATAATTCTGTCATAAGGTAAGAATATAAAGAATTGATGTAGAACAAATTATAAGTAGAATTGTTAAAAAAAAAAAAAAAAAAAAATCTGTATTACGTAAAACATATGAAACGTGATTATAACTGTATAAAAATATGCATATAGCAGGTGTATATTTTTAGATAAAAAATATTCATCGGATATACCAGAATTATCCATTTATCCATATAAATAATAATTTTATGTGATATTGAGATATATATATATATATATATATATATATATATATATATATATATATATATATATAATAAAAGTGTCTTTCCTAGATAGACCAGTCTTTATAAGATATACATTGTGTGTATATATATATATATATATATATATATATCTCCATTTTATGTGATAGTGATCAAAATTATACTGAGCGTATTTTATACTAGACCGGTTACCAGAATACTTAAAGATACTGTATATATTCTTCTAGTTCTTACCATTGTACAAACAAATACACATTATGAAAATAGAACATATTATTTAAAAGATAGTTCAGAACACATTTTTCTGCTCTTGGACATGCCTAGTGGTTGAAGGTGATATTACCTGAATTTCACCAAAAATTAATCATTCGATTTTTCCTTAAAGTGGAGGTTCACCCAAAATATACATTTTTAACATTAGATTGAGGCTAATTAAGGGGAGCAGAAACGGGTATTTTTTTTTAAATCAATGCCGTACTTACCGTTGTAGAGATAGATGTTCTCCCGCCGCTTCCGGGTATGGTCTGCGGGACTGGGCGTTCCTATTTGATTGACAGCCTTCCGAACGTCGCATACAGCGCGTCATGAGTTTCCGAGAGTAGCCGAACGTTGGTGCGCAGGCGCCGTATAGAGCCGCACCGACGTTCGGCTTCTTTCGGCAACTCGTGACGCGCTGTATGCGACCGTCGGAAGCCTGTCAATCAAATAGGAACGCCCAGTCCCAAAGATCATACCCGGAAGCGGCGGGAGAACATCTATCTCGAAAACGGTAAGTACGGCATTGATTTAAAAGAAAAATACCCGTTTCTGCTCCCCTTAAAGCGGTAGTTCACCCCCCCCGACACGATTTTACCATCGAGACAGGCATTGTAGCGCGAGCTACAGTATGCCTGTCCCGATTTTTTTAACCCCGGACTCACCTTGTAATCGGACATCGTAGATTTCGGCTCCCGCGGGGAATGTGCGTGCCTATGGAGAGGGAGGATGATTGACGGCCGGCCCTGGCACGTCACTCTCCCCGAAGACAGCCGGAGTAGGTCTCGGCTCTTCACGGCGCCTGCACACAGGCTATGCGCACGCGTCGTGAAGAGCCAAGCCTATTTCGGCTATTTCCGGAGAAGCGTGACGCGCCAGAGCCGGCCGTCAATCATCCTCCGTCTCCATAGGCACGCCCATTCCCCGGTATCTTCGATCTACGCGTACAAGGTGAGTACGGGGGTAAAAAATTCGGGACAGGCATACTGTAGCTCGCGCTACAATGCCTGATTTTATGGTAAAAGAAAAAAAAAAATTTTTTTTTCGTTGATAGGGTGAACCCCCGCTTTAATTAGCCATAATCTAATGTTAAAAAAAAAAATTCGGGTGAACTCCCGCTTTAACCAATGCAAAAGTAGCCATACCATTTGGGCTGAGCCTATTATAATTTGTATGAAGAGAGATGCCATGAAAGAGACTCACACACTCAAAAGAGCGGATTACCATCAATCATACACGCAGACACCTACACCATTCATCAACTCACACTTTTACATTCATGAAGATTCCTGAACACCTGATGCTTTGGAACTCGGAGGTTGCAAGAAGTAATTCCTCTTTAAGAGTATCCATCATGAAAGCCACGGAAGCCAAAACGTTGGTAACCAGCAATTCAGACCAGTAGCCATTTTGTTGTTGTGTTGATTTGTGTTGATTTTATCTTGTATGCATTTGTGTTCTCTTAAATATTGATTTATTGAATATTATACAATTTTTTTCCTGAATCAATAACCGCCTTGTAGATTTTTATCTAAAGATTCAGGCCCGGATCCACGAAGCAGTTACGCTGGCGTATCTATTGATACGCCGCGTAACTTCTAGCTTGCTCCGGCGTATCTTTGTTTTGTATCCACAAAACAAGATACGCCTGAAGCTGGGCTAGATCCGACTGACGTACGTCTTAGTACGCCGTCGGATCTAAGGTGCATATTTACGCTGGCCGCTAGGTGGCGCTTCCGTTGATTTCCGCGTTGAGTATGCAAATTAGCTAGATACGCCAATCCACAAACGTACATCCGCCCGGCGCATTTTTTTACGTCGTTTACGTAAGGCTTTTTTCGGCGTAACGTTACCCCTGCTCTATGAGGCGTACGCAATGTTAAGTATGAACGTCGGGCCAGCGACGAATTTTACGTCGTGTACGTCGTTTGCGTAAAACGTTCGCGAATAGGGCTTTGCATAAATTACGTTCACATCGTCTAGGCATTGAGCGGGAAAATTCGACGTAATACTGAGCATGCGCCGTACGAAAAAAGCATCATTTACGTAGGGTCAAGCATATTTTACATAAAACACGCCCCCTGTTCATCATTTGAATTCCGCGCCCTTACGCCGGGAGATTTATGCTACGCCGCCGTAACTTTAGAGGCAAGTGCTTTGTGAATACAGCACTTGCCTCTCAAAGTAGCGGCAGCGTAGCGTAACTACGATGCCATACGCCTGCCTAAAATTACGACTCGCTACGTGGATCTGGCCCTCAATTTTCAATATGGTATTTTAATTTCATGTAAACGTTTGTTTTTGTCAACCAAGATATATAACTATTTTGTATGATTACATGTCTGGTGAATACATTTAATATTTGTAGACTGGTCATAAAGATTGAGGGCCGGATTCAGATACTTTGGATCTCAGATACGGTACGCCGCAACTTAGGGCGCAAGTTCCGTATGCAGAAAGAACTTGGGCCCTTAGTTACGGCGGCGTAACGTCTGTGGTTCGGCGTAAGCCCGCCTAATTCAAATGGGGATGATGTGGGCGTGTTTTATTTAAATGAATGGTGACCCCGCGTATTTTACGTTTTTTTTACGAACCGCGCATGCGCCGTTCGTGAAAAAATCCCAGTGTGCATGCTCGAAATTACGCCGCAAATCGTCATTGCTTTAGACGTGAACGTAACTTACGTACAGCTCTAATCGCGAACGACTTACGCAAACAATGTAAAATTTTCAAAACTCGATGCGGGAACGACGTCCATATTGGCTATGCCTCATATAGCAGGGGTAACTTTACGCTGGAAAAAGCCCTAACGTATACGACGTAAAAAAATGCGCCGGCCGGACGTACGTTTCTGAATCGGCGTATCTACCTAATTAGCATTATCCTTGCGTAAATATACGGAAGCGCCACCTAGCGGCCAGCGTAAATATGCAGCCTAAGATACGACGGTGTAAGACACTTACGCCAGTCGGATCTTATGCCGCGTACACACCATCACTTTATGTGATGAAAAAAAATGACGTTTTTAAAAACGTCACTTTAATTGACTGTGTGTGGGGGAAAACGTTGTTTTATGTCTTGTAAAAAACGACCAAAAAAAATTGAAGCATGCTTCAATTCAGGGCTGTGGAGTCGGTGTCGAGGAGTCGGAGTCGGGGGAAATTTTGGGTACCTGGAGTCGGAGTCGGCAAACAATGCACCGACTCCGACTCCTACTAAATTTAGATTGGAATTAAAAAAAAAAAAAAGCAAGTTTAAATGTCCCAATTCACAAAAAGTTATAATTAATGACTTCTCTACTGTAAGAATAAAGACCAATGCATGCAGTGCCTCACGTAACCGCAAAACGAACACGTTAAGTGACCGTGAAGAAGCATGCTTTTCATGTGCTTCACTATATGGCACGTAACGCACAATTAGGAGCGGCAATACTTATACTTTCCATAGTGATGTGTTCTGCTTTTACAGGGAACGCATGTTAGAGAACCAGCAAGTGTCCAAAGAAAAATATTCCAACAGGAGTTTTATAAAGCACTAAAAGAAGTTGAAAAGTATGATCGCTCATCAAAACTTACTGTTGAAGAAGCCATCCTTGTTTATCCAGAGATCGTTAGTGATGTGGCCAGAATAGTTACTGCAATGCCACCCACCCAAGTCAGTGTCGAAAGATTATTTTCAGCCCTAAAAATAATAAAGTCTGACTTAAGAGCCTCTATGAAAGAGGATCTGGCAGAGGCAATTCTCTTCCTTAGAACTCTACATTGAATTGATTTGCATTTGCTAAGCCTAGAACTACATTTCAAGATTAATATAAACCATTTCTAGGTTTTACAGATTTTGTTTTTGGTTCATTATAGATAAGCTTTGTTTTTGTTCTAAAACAACCAAATAATGTGGTTTGTATTTTTGAACTGGTAAAGATCCTGTTCCTGATGTTTATGCCTGCTGCTACTATCCAGCCACTTGATTGTTTTCATTGTGTTTGTCTTTTGCTTAAACTGTGCAATACAGTAGACTGTTGGCTTCCCAGCCAGTAGTCCTGTGGTAGGTTGCGTTTCTTTCCCTCAAGGAATGTATAAAATACATTCGCATATTAATACAGAGGAGTCGGGGAGTCGGAGTCGGAAGTACATAAAACTGAGGAGTCGGAGTCGGAACATTTATCTACCGACTCCACAGCCCTGCTTCAATTTTATGTGTCGTTTTTCAAAAGTGCACTTTTTACTTCACAGAAATTGACCGTGTGTAGCAAAAAACGTCGTTTTTTAAGACGTTTTTTCATCCATGCATGCCCAGAAGCTACTTATGAAGCAAGCTTCAATGGTAAAACATGGTGGAACGTAACCTCACTTTGCAAGAACATTGTGAGAAAAACGATGGTGTGTAGGCAACTTCGTCTTTGAAAATTGAAGTTTCAAAAACGTCATTTTTTACTTCACAGAAAGTGTCGTTTTTTTTCATCACATAAAGTGATGGTGTGTATGCGGCATTAGGGAAATCTATGCGTAACTGATTCTATGAATCAGTCGCATAGATACGACGCCGCACACTCAGAGATACGACGGCGTATCCGGAGATACGCCGTTGTATCTCCTTTCTGAATCCGGCCCTGAATCTGTACTTTAAAAGTATGATCGTTAAAAATTACTTCAATCATAAATACTGTGCAGGAAAACTTTCCTTAATAAGTACAACAGAGTGAATATTGACAGTTGAGGCAAAATATCAAGGAAAAACAGAACGCTTTTCAAAAGGTGTCATTCTGTTGCACGACAACGCCTCGTCACAAACTGCAGGTGAAACAATGGCAAAACTGACCTCCTTAGGCCTTTTAAGGCCTCTCAAAAAACACCTAAAGGGACAAGAATTTGGGAGTGTTCCAGAGGCAACTAATGATGCAGGGAGAAGCTGCAGGACAGATGTCGCAGTTGCATGGACTTCCTGGGAAAATATGTAGAATAGTGTGGCAGTTACAGCTTCCTAACTGAATTTTTTCTAGGTAAGGCTCAATACCACCTCGTAGAATCATCAATCCCTCCCCTCACGCCAGGGTACTAGGTGTAATTCTGGACTATGACCTGTCCTTTCAGCCCCCCATCCAAACACTGTCCAAATCTTGTAGACTTCACTTCTGGAACATCTCCAAATTCACCCATTTCTAACTGTTGACACCACTAAGCAACTTATCCACCCCCTCGTTATCTCTTACCTTGACTATTGTAACTCCCTCCTCATAGGCCTACCTCTCTGCAAGCTATCCCCTTTTCAGTCCAACATGAATGCCGCTGCCAGACTCATCCAACTTACCAACCATTCAGTGTCTGCCACTTCTCTCTGCCAATCCCGTCACTGGCTTCCCTTTGCCCAACAAATAAAACTCAAAACATTAACAGTAACTTACAAAGCCATTTATAATTCTGCCCCGAGCAACAATCTCCAAATATTGCCCAAACCATTCTCTCAACTTCACAAAGACCTCCTGCTCTCTAGCTCCCTTGTCTCCTCATCCCATGTTCATCTCCAGGACTTCTCCAGAGCCTCTCTCATCCTCTGGAACCCACTACCCCAATTTTTTCGGTTATCTCTAACTCTGTCCACTTTTAGGCGATCCCCGAATACTCATCTCTTCAGGGAGGAATATCTTGCCGTCGGCCAACAACCGAATCATCTTCTTCCCTCATCAGTTCATCCCTCACAGTCCCTACCTTTTGTTTTACCAGCCTCTCCCTATTAGATTGTAAGCTTGCAGAAGCAGGGCCCTCTTAACCCTCTTGTTTTGAATTTTATTGTTGCTGTATTGTCTCCCTTTTTATTGTAAAGCGCTGTGCAAACTGTTGGCAAAAAAAAAATACTGTATGTTGGTCTAACACTTACTTACCTTTATAGGTTCTAATATGCCCATTGTGAAAGTATGTGTATATGATGTTCTTCTTTTCCTCTTCCAACTTCTGCTGTCATCGCTCTCCGGGAAAGGTCCCAAGAGAAGTGGATTTGGTATCAGTCTGCCTGGGACAGGAGTCGGCTACAGTGGAAGCATCAGCTTATGTGGCTCCTGCTTCCTCTGCTGTTGACGCCGACTCAATACACCCTGATGCTCTGGTAGGGTGGGTCGGCAACCCCAGATCATGATCAACATGTGCTTCCCTGCTTTGAGGTCAAGGGCCACATCAGAGGGCTCCAAGGGCCACAGGTTGAGCATCCCTGAAATAAAGGTTTTACAATACACCCAACTGCACTAGGTAACAGTGTTTGCATTGAGGACATTGTTACTGCCAGAACAGAGTTGAGCCTTTCTCTATCTCATTTCTGAGACAAAGTACAGAAGAACGGAGATGGACCTTTCATATGGTGTACAGTATCTCCATCTCATTTGTTGGGAACATGACGCTATAATGAGGAATGGAGATGGAGCTTTCATATGGTGTACAGTATCTCCATCTCATTTGTTGGGAACATGACGTTATATTGAGGAATGGAGATGAACCTTTCATATGGTGTACAGTATCTCCTCCTCATTTGCTGGGAACATGACATTATTTTGAGGAATGGAGATGGACCTTTTACATGGTGTACAGCAGGGGTAGGCAACCTGAGGCCCTCCAGCTGTTGCAGAACTACAAGTCCCATCATGCTTCTGGGAGTAATTGTAACTGCCAGCTAGCAATTCCTTTTGGGGAATTTAGTTCCACAACAGCTGAAGGGCCCCAGGTTGCCTACCCCTGGTGTACAGTATCTCCTCATTTGTTGGGAACATGACGTTATATTGAGGAATGGAGATGGACCTTTCATATGGTGTACAGTATCTCCTCCTCATTTGTTGGAGACATGACGTTATATGAGAAAGTAAGGTGGACCTTTCATATTGTTTTTATTATCTCCACATTGTAATTATTTTATGCTCATCAAATAAAAATGATAATATGAACTTTTTCTAACTTTACTGTTTATGACTTACTTGTGTCTATATGTAGAGAAGATTCCTCCTGTTTACTTTCCATAATCATCTCCCCCTCCTCCATAGACTGCTGATCTCCACTCACCAACATCTCTTCTTCTTCCTCTTTATTCTCAACTTTGATGTCTTTTAGTTCTTCATTCTGAACCACAAAAATGATATAATTGATTAAACTGTCAATAATAAAAGAATATACTGTATATGAGAATGTTATTTCATAATTTAGAATATAATATTTGAGTTCTATCTCACAGTCCCCTTTACCTGAATTGGGTGTGAGATGCTGGGAACTTCCTGTGCGAAATTCTGGGAATACAAAGGACTACACTTCTCCATAGAATACTGATCTCTACTAACAAGAATCTTTTCTTCCTCTTCAGTTTCAGCTTTGATGTCTTTCAGTTCTTCCCCCTGAATCCCGAAAATGGCAGTATAGATATGTAAAAACAGAACAAAAGGTGTCACCTCTTACCTTAGAATGTATTCTTAGGTCTACATGCTCACTCTCCACATACCTGATCATGGTGTACATAGTTATGATCTTCCTGTGTGGAGTCCCGGGAATACAAAGGACGAGGACATCTCTCTGGTGGGTTCCCATTACTGGATCCATCTGTAGGAAACACACACACTGACTGAATACATTGTTTCTAGGTGTTTATCAGATGATGGGGGATCTAGGTGGAGCCTCCGTACTGCTCTCTCCTTTACAATAAAGTCTCCTCTTACCCGGTGATGTGAGGGGCGGCTGATTCTCCATCATGATGTCCTTGTAGAGATCCTTGTGTCCTTCTAAATACTCCCACTCCTCCATGGAGAAATAGACAGTGACATCCTGACACCTTATAGGAACCTGACACACACAATGATACAGTCACCATCCAGACACATCCCTTGTCTGTTACTGGATAATGTCCCAGAATTCCCGGCACCGCTCACCTCTTCTGTCAGCAGACCAATGATCTTGTTGGTCAGTTCCAGGATCTTTTTATCACTGCTTCTCTCAGAAGACAGAAAGGAAAGTGGAGGCCATGTGGTTGTGATCTGAGCATTGCTCTGAGCTCCCAAAATGTGGTCCTCACCAGACTTCTTGACCACAACAAATTCCTACGGAATAAGAGAAATGAGAAGTAGCCAAAATTCAGCAAAACAAAGCCTGCTAAAAAAAACAGCACAATGATTAAGGGTGATGTCATGTGACCTCCCAAAATCCTCCTCACCTCTCCGGTCAGCAGGTAGAGGATCTCCAGGGTGATACCTATTATCTTATTTCTGTCCTTCTCCATCTTAGCAAATGCTGATACAACAGAAATCTCACATCTGAAAAGACAGAAAATCCTGTGTAGAGAGAGAAAGCAATAATAGTCATTACAGACTTCCCAAAATCCTCCTCACCTGTTCAGTCAGCTGTTTTAAAACTAGGATAAGAGTGATGTCATGTGTAGGGCTGGGCGATTTTGGCAAAAAAGAAAATCTGCGATTTTTTTTTTAAAAACAAAACTCGATTCTCAAATCGAATCAAGTTTTTTTTTTCCTGATGTACACCGCGCCGGCAGGAGTTTTTAGGCGAGGTCGCGGCTTCGGCCTAGTCCGCCGCGATCCTGGGAAAAGGCATCGGACTAGACCGAAGCTGCGGTTCGCCTAAAAAATCCAGCTCGCCGCAGTCTTGAGAAAAGGCCACAAGGCCGTGGCTTCGGCCTAGTCCACGGAGCACTGGTCCTATGGAAAAAAAATAGAAAACAACGATTCGGTGAAAATCTGAATTTGCAACTCGATTCAGATTTTAAATTCGATTTTTTCCCCCAGCCCTAGTCATGTGACCTCCCAGAATCCACCTCACCTCTCCGGTCAGCTCTGTGTACCTGGCCTGTACTGGGATGAGCGTAAGGTTCGGTCCACACACTGAAACTTAACGAGAATGTATTCTGTCAGTGTCACAATTGGGAAATAGATCCCTCACTCTGGATGGACAGTTGGATAAATGGTTCTATATATAGGATGTATCTGGTCTATAAACCAGAGGCTCTGGATGGACAGTTGGATAAATGGCTCTATATTTAGGATGTATCTGGACTATAAACCAGAGGGCTCTGGATGGACAGTTGGATAAATGGCTCTATATTTAGGATGTATCCGGTCTATAAACCAGAGGCTCTGGATGGACAATTCGATAAATAGAAGAGGACGGACATGACGGGGGGTTACTGGGTGTAAATATAAAATATTATCTTATTACCTCTTCTGATGGCGGGTGCAGAAATCTCTCTCGTTCTATTTTCCTGCAACTCACCTCTGACCTGGAAATTCTTATTTATACACTAAATCACTTCCTGTCTTCATGTTACATCACTTCCTGTCTCTGCGTTCCACTGACGATAAGTGAGTTTCCCATCCTGTGGAAAAAATATGATGTGATATGGCTATCAACTAGAATATCATAATATTACCTGATCTACCTCAAGATCGACTAGTGTCTCCTCATAGCTTCCTACTAAATCACCTTTCATCTGGAACTTCCTGTCGTAACCCTACATCACTTCCTGTCGTAACCCTACATCACTTCCTGTCTGTACATTACATCACTTCCTTCTTTGCGCTCCACGCTTATAAGTGAGATCACCATCTTGTGGAGAATTTAAGTACTGCAGCCTATATTCTGTACCTCAAAACCAGGCATCACCGTACATTTATCGTTTTTGTCGCTTATTCTAATCCTGAAGTACATTTAATGAATATATTAAAATGTTTCATAGTTCTATATGAACAAAGCTAGCATAGCGATAGAACACTTTCCAGATATAAATGTAGGCTTTTTGTAGTTCTATATCCTGGTTCTTGAGTGAGCAAATATGACAAAATGCACTAATGTTCATTGATATAATGTGTACGGTGGACCAATGTGGTTGAGTAGAAGCATTTGTGTAGAGGGAATAAAACCCGTCAAGGGACAACCCATACTAAGATGAGGTTGTAACGAATATGGTAAATCTTTCTCCATATAAAAAGAGAGCATAGTGTCAAGTCTCCAGGTGGTCATCTGGTATCGTCAATGTATCTCAAATGGCAGATATTTTGTGGTAGACAGATGTTTCTAGATGTGATGTCCAGGCTCTTCTATGGAATCACAAACCAGCAAGGTTGAGGACCAGAAACACAGTGGTCAGCCATGGAAACTGAGTGCAGCAGACAAGAAATACATCCAGCTTTCTTACCTTCCAAACTGGAGGATATCCAGCAATGCACTATTACCCTTGGGAACCACAGCTGCTACTAAGTACTCCTTATGCCCAATTGTATACCAGTATCTTACCCTGCTCCCACTAGCTACACCATCCCAGCATTAAGCCCATTGAGGGCTCCCTCTACAGTTTCATTACCTATGACAAGCCCTTAAACCCCTTTCACACTGAGGCGCTTTGCCTTGCTAGTGGTCAAAAAGCGCCGCAAAAACAACGCTAAAAATAGTTGCGTTTTACCACTGATCCATCGCCTGCTGTCCAGTCTGATACCACTGATCCATCGCCTGTTGTTCAGTCTGATACCACTGATCCATCGCCTGCTGTCCAGTCTGATACCACTGATCCATCGCCTGCTGTCCAGTCTGATACCACTTATCCATCGTCTGCTGTCCAGTCTGATACCACTGATCCATCGCCTGCTGTCCAGTCTGATACCACTGATCCATCGCCTGCTGTCCAGTCTGATACCACTGATCCATCGCCTGCTGTCCAGTCTGATACCACTGATCCATCGCCCGCTGTCTAGTCTGATACCACTGATCCATAGCCGGCTGTCCAGTCTGACCCATATCTGCTCCTCTTGTACCTGTACCGTCTCCCTGGTTGTTCCTGGAATCTCCTGTCTTATCCTGAGCAGCACACAGATCTGGTCACCCCTGCTGTTGCTGGATACCTACACTCAGTATCCTAACAGCCATTCTTCCTGCTGATTACCAGGTGCCAGGCCAATAAACTCTGATGGGCTAATGAACGTGCGCATAAGCATAGAAGACATATAGCACATTTGCCAACACGTATGAGCACGCGTGCACGCGCTCACACATATGTATGCACATGTGCGTGCACGCTCACTGCTGACAAGTGGTTTATTTAAACCTGATTCCTGCACTGGTCCTGTGCTGTATGGTCTTCTGCCTCGTCCCGTGATCCAGTCTTGACACGCATCCATAATGCTGTTACGGACCCGGCTTCCTCTCTGTCCTTGCTCTCAGATTATCCTTACCTGCCCATGTTTTCTATCTGCCTTTGCTACCGACCCCGGCCTGGACTACTGACCACACTTCTGCCTAGTGACTCTGTACCTCACTGCCTGATTGTTGCTGACCTCTTCCTGTTTTTGACTCCGATTCCATGTACGTTCTGGTGTCTGCCATCACCTGAACTTGGCACAACCACAATGCATCACCCAGCTGTACCTCTTTCTGTCAGATACCAGTGCTCTCAATTTCTTGCTCACAGCGGCTACACTATGGCACTTGTGCCTTTCCTCCACCCCAGTCCCTATTTCACTATCAAGGGCTGCTCAAATGGGAACTGTGCAAGAGCCCACCCCCGACATCTCAGGAACTGCATACAGATAAGTGACAGTGGGGTATTCACTCTCAACCTCACCCTGTGCAGAGATTTTCCAGCATGTGGGACAAAACCTGAGCACTTTCAGACTGAGAGTGATCATTACTACGTAGGTGTCAGGGAAGGCTTGCCCATAGCACAGATTGAGGTTTCCAGGCGCATATGTACTGTATGTGCAGGCCCAGCTTGCTCCTGACTACATTTGCCTGCTACCTGACTTGACCTTGGCTTTGTTCCTGGATTCTGCCTCCTGTTTTTGCCTGATCTGCCTCACCATTGCTGACATTGGCTTGTGACCCGACTGCTCTTCTGCCTGACGTTTATGTCTGATCTGCCTGTCTGTTACCGACCCGGCTTGTCTTACCGTGCACCCTTCTTCCAGCCTGCTTCAGCTCCTTCAGTCCAGCGAGCTTACATCTGGCTCCTGCTTCATCTCCACAGTCTGCCGCCAACCAAGCTCCATTCCTGGTGGAAGGTACTACTGGCGGGTATCCCTGGTGGATGGTACTGCTGGTGGGTACTTCTAGCACCGTTGGTGGGTATCCCTGGTGGCTGCCATCCCAGATTGCGGGTTTCCGGCTCACTATTAATGAGCATCAGTGTGACATTAGCTGGCACTGGAGGAAGCATGCGGCTGAAGAGCCAATGCTTCCTGTATAGCGCCGGCTCCTGTTACAGGCGGAGTACATTTGGCATTATACAGGAAGCATCGGGTCTTCTTCTTCTAGCGCCCGCTCCGTTCTTCATACTGATGCTCGGGTGTGGCAGGGCGGGAACTGGGTTTGCTGACCCGCCATATCAGAGCAGGAGGTGGCGGGCCACATCAGCGGTTGGGCACCCCTGAGCTAGACCTTCTGTACCCCACCCCCGTCTCACTAATAAAACACCAATGGATGGTTCTCTATGAGTTGTTCTTATTCTAATCACCAATAATGATGCTCATTTGTAAAAAGGGATCTACAGGTAGAGCAGAATATTATGTGAAAATCAGCCAATAGCAACCAATAAGAAGTATGTTTAACCCAAACATTTTACACATCCTGAATAGAAGGAAGGACACACATGATGTTCTCTGGAGGTTATTTGCCACATTCTTTATTTGTTCGTATGTCCACACCTATCAACAAGTGTTAGTCCATGTGAACTTTCTGGTGTCGATCAAGGGTACTTTTTTGAGTGAAAGATTTCCCGCACTCTGAACATGAATAAGGCCGCTCACCTGTGTGAACTCTCTGGTGATTAACAAGATCTCTTTTCAGAATGAAACATCTCCCGCACTCTGAGCATGAATAAGGATGCTCAGCTATGTGACTTCTCTGGTGTATAAGAAGATTTTCTGTCTGATGGAACAATTTCCCACATTCTAAACATGAATAAGGACGCTCTGTGTGAACTTTCAGATGTCGACGGAGGCTCCCTTTGTCCTTGAAACATTTCCAGCACTCTGAACATGAGAAAGGACGCTCACCCGTGTGAATTTTTTGGTGTTGATAAAAGTGTTCTTTCCGAGAGAAACATTTCCCGCACTCTGAACATGAAAAAGGACGCTCAACTGTGTGAGCCCTCTGGTGTTGAAGGAATACTTTATGACGGAAAGATTTCCCACACTCACCCTTGTGCGTTCTCTGGTGCTTAACAAGTTGTACTTTCTGAATGAAACGTTTCCCGCACTCCGAACATGAATAAGGACACTCACCTGTGTGAATTCTCTGGTGATTAACAAGGTCTCTTTTCACGAAAAAACATTTCCCGCACTCTGAACATGAAAAGGGACGCTCACGTGTGTGAATTCTCAGATGTACATCAACCTCTCCCTTCTGAATGAATGATTTCCCGCACTCTGAACATGAAAAGGGACGCTCGCCCGAGTGAATTCTCTGGTGTCTAAGAAGATTCCCTAGGTCTCTAAAACATTTACCGCACTCTGAACATAAGAAAGGACGCTCGCCTGTGTGAATTCTCAGATGTCTATCAAGCTCCCCCTTCTGAATGAATGATTTCCCGCACTCTGAACATGAAAAAGGACGCTCGCCCGAGTGAATTCTCTGGTGTTTAAGAAGGTTCCCTCGGTCTCTAAAACATTTACCGCACTCTGAACATAAGAAAGGGCGCTCGCCTGTGTGAATTCTCAGATGTATATCAAGCTCCCCCTTCTGAATGAATGATTTCCCACACTCTGAACATGAAAAAGGACGCTCGCCCGAGTGAATTCTCTGGTGTTTAAAAAAGTTCCCTCTGTCTCTAAAACATTTACCGCACTCTAGACATATAAAAGGACGCTCGCCTGTGTGAATTCTCTGGTGATTAACAAGGTGTGCGTTCTGATTGAAACGTTTCCCGCACTCTGGACATGAGAAAGAACGCTTACGCTTGCGACTTTTCTGATGTTTAGAAGGCTTTCTGGTTTCTTTGAAGGCATTCCCAGCGACTGTAGATGACAAGGAACCTGTATGAGATCCTTCATGGCTTAAAGAAGATCCCTCAGGATTAGATGGATCTGTTGATGGATCTGTACTGTGAGATCTCAGATTTGTTTCAGTAATAATAGTATGTGGATCACCAGAAGATTCCTCAGGATTAGAGGGATCCATTGGTCTTTCTGAAAGATAAGGTTTATGAAATATTTGTGTATTGGAGTCTTCTCCTGGAGAACGTTGTGTGGTGGGGTCTTCTCCTGGAGAACGTTGTGTATTGGGGTCTTCTCCTGGAGAACGTTGTGTATTGGGGTCTTCTCCTGGAGAACGTTGTGTGGTGGGGTCTTTTCCTGGAGAACGTTGTATGGTGGGGTCTTCTCCTAGAGAACGTTGTGTGGTGGCATTTTCCTCTTCCTTATATTCTGAAGATACGTTATTCGAGACACAATGTCCACCTGTTGGAAACCAATGCTTAAATGTTCGAAGAATTCAGAAAAGAGGTTACTTATTGTATAAATATTTCTCTATAAATACATTTAAAAGAAATTGAGGCACATGGCTATCTCATCCCGAAGATTCTACGACCTTAAAAAACGTAAGTAAACCATAATAATGATATTGTAAAGCTGTATGTAGGAGATTCATTACTGAATACTCGGTCTGATTTAGTAGCTCACATGTCGTTCCTTTATTGTACCTTTTTATTTTATTTAATTTTAGTTTTATTTTGTAATTGTCAACTTTTCACCTCAAGTACCTCTTTACAGTAGGAAATTTGCTGTCCCCTCCCAGTCACTTCCTTTTGTTTTACCAGCCCCTCCCTCTTAGATTGTGAGCTCACAGGAGCAGGGCCCTCCTAACCCTCTCGTATTGAATTGAATTGTTGCTGCATTGTCTCCCTTTATATTGTAAAGCGCTGCGCAAACTCATTTCTCCATATAAATCCTGTATAATAATAATATACAGTATGTTGGTATAACACTCTACAGCAGGGGGTGCCCAACCTTTTGAAGAGCGAGGGCCACTTAAGCAACTTGGGCCACAATGGGTGGAGCAGGCGGATGACAATTTACGGCTATTCTATAGGCCCTCCGATTCGATCCGCCCAGATGGAAGGGGACAAATTCCCTTCAGTTTTTTTTTGCGGTTCGGATTGGAGGTAGGTGGGCGTAAGCGGACAAAAGTCTGTTTACATCTGCTGCTCTATAGAGGTGAATTGAGGGTCGGATTGGGTCGGGCTGATCAGTGTGAAAGCAGTCTTAAGCCCTTTTTACACGATGTGCTGCGGTTTACGCACACCGCAGGTTCAGCGTAGTGCACCTGTGTCTATCTTGCCAGTTAGCTGAACTTTGCCATAGACTCCGCCTGTGGCAAAAGCCGGTACTGTACAGGAAGCATCAGCTTGTGGGGCTCTGCTTCGCAGCTGCTTTCTTCCTCTACCACCAGCTTCATTCACAACACTAATGCTGTGGTATGGCAGATCGGCAACCTGCGATCTAGGCTTGCCAACCTGCCATTTCAGAGCAGGAGGTCGCGGGCCACATTAGAGGGCTCCGCGGGCCACATGTGGCCCCCGGGCCACTGGTTGGCCACCCTTGCTGTGGTGGATAACCCTCAAACCACACTCCAACGCTGGTGCGCCTTTTTCTTTTCTTCTTTTTGTTTGCCACCAGGACATTCCCCATCCATGAAGGGCAGCAAGGCCGGTGTTACCGTTGTTGGTACTTCTTCCATGGATCATTGATTGTTGGACAATCCACTCGTGCGCAGGAGAATTTGTTTTCTGTGTTCTAAAGTTCTGTATGTGGCCAGGCTGTGGAAAAGTCTCCCACATGTGGTATCACCGTACTCAGGAGGAGTAAGAGAATCTATTTTGGGGTCTAATTTTTGGTATGTACATGCTTTGTGTTAGAAATATTGTATGAATGGACAACTTTGTGTAAATACCTTGGAATGTCTACTTTCCAAAAAGGGGTGATTTTGGGGGTATTTGTGTAGTTCTGGCTTGTTAGGGTCTCTCAAGAAATGAGATAGGCCGTCAGTACTTCAGGTGTGATCAATTTTCAGAGATTGGCACCATAGCTTGTAGACTCTATAACTTTCACAAAGACCAAATAATATACACCGATTTGGGTTATTTCCACCAAAGATATGTAGCAGTATACATTTTGGCCAAAATTTATGAAGAAAAATTACTAATTTGCAAAATGTTATAACCGACACGAAGAAAAATGCATTTTTTTACAGAATTTTCAGTCTTTTTTCTTTTATAGCGCAAAAAAATAAAAAACCCAGCGGTGATTAAATACCACCAAAAGAAAGCTCTATCTGTGGGGAAAAAAAAGGACACACATTTCATGTGGGTACAATGTTGCATGACTGAGTAATTGTCATTCAAATTGTGAGAGCACGAAAGCTGAAAATTGGTCTGGTTAGGAAGGGGCTTTAAGTGCCCAGTGGTTAATGAACATTTTCTTCCTGCAGCTGCTGAATGCTGGTGGGAGGAGGAGAAGCTGGCTTTCAGCAGGTGCAGGAGGAAAAAGAAGAGGATCGGTTTACAAATATGCCACTCCCTGCCCAAGTGTAAAACAGAATGTGAAAAGGGAGGCCATATGGGCCCCCGGGAGCATAGGGCAGAGCCGCCATTGTGACTTTTTGACACTACTCCAGTGGTTGAGGAGTTGTGGTAAAAACGCATCTCAACTATAGGTTTCACCCAAACCTTAAATGTAAATGTAGCGCCCTGCTCTTGTTGAACAGGCGCTGCTGTAAATTTAGAGGGGGCCTAAGAAGTTATTTGGCTCAGACAAGTGTACTTATGGGCAATTTAGCCTCTGTTCCAGCTAGGGTTGTCCCGATACCACTTTTTTAGGACCGAGTACAAGTACCGATACTTTTTTTCATGTAGTCGCCGATACCGAATACCGATACTTTTTTTAAATGTCATGTGACAGTTTTCAAACCACAATACAGACTAAGGATATTTTCTTTAGAATTATGAAGAACTCTAACTCAAGACATTATAAAAGAATAAAAATGAGTAAAAATGAATAAAAATGTTTTATTTGCTTGTCACGCAGTAGTAAAAAACTCAAAGAATTTTCATAGAACATGTTGATAAATACAAAAAAAGTATTCTATTTAGGTATCGGGAGCATTTGTGCGAGTACGAGTACTCCCGCAAATACTCGGTATCGGTCCCGATACCGATACTAGTATCGGTATCTGGACAACCCTAGTTCCAGCCATGGCTGTGCTGGGAGTAGCCACCATTGTTCGCCTAGGGGTGTTATTACCATCCCAGGCCAAGGGTGGCAGTAGCAGAGTCTGTATTGGGTGTCCACCTCAGCAGCGAATCAGTGGGAGTGGTTGCCTCACTGTGCATGCTGGGGAGGGGTACTTAAGGAACAGACGCCATTGGCAGAGGTCGGTCTGTCGTCCCACGCTCCTCGTGGCCCAACTGGCCTGGGGTGCGTGTTCCTGAATCCGGGACCACGTTGGTCTGGGGTTGCGGCTTCGCTTGGCAGGCCCAGTAGTCAGACTGGGTCTGCGTTTCAAAGGTGATCCTGTGCTGTCTGTCCTGCGGGAGGAAGCCACTTGATGAAGGAAGCCAGGGGAGGACCTATCCTGGAGAGGACCATGCAAGAGGTTGGTATCTTGGGAGAAGGCCTGGAAACTTCATCGAAGGATGCACCATACACTGAGAGGCTCGATGGTGGTCGCCTGTCAGATCTAAGTTCTACAAAAGTTAATTTGGAGAGATCCGTGTGCTGAATCCTGTGTCAGGGGATTCTGGACCGAAAGTGTCTCCTTATGAAGGAAGGTCTGTGGCAGCGACTGTACGTTATTCCGTGTGCCATTCTGGCTGCTAGGCCAGTGAGAGGGACCTATCCGAGTTAGCAATACGCACTCTGGCTAGAGTGGCGTCGAGAACTGTTGGCTGGAAGCAGGAGTGTTTCCTATTTGTGATTATACACCTAAACCCATTTACCTACCCTTCCACTCCTCCAACTTCTTTTCTACTAAGTTCTACTAATAAATCCTAGAAAAAGAGGTGTATCGTGTGGACAATGGAATTCTTCAAACTCTCTTTACCACCCTGGACAGCCAGAAGATAGAGGTAACGTGCCACACAAAATACTCAGCAGCTACTTTGGGGGTTAGTGCTACATAAACATGTCCTTACCTACCTTTATAGGTTCTAATATGCCTATTGCAAAAGTGAAAGTATTTGTATGTGATGTTTAATACAGTGACCTTCTTTTCCTCTTCCAGCTTCTGCTGTCATCGCTCTCCAGGATGCTAGAAAGGTCCTAAAAAAGGGGCATTTGGTATCAGTTCTCCCGGGACAGGAGTCGGCTACAGAGGAAGCATCAGCTTATGCAGCTCCTGCTTCCTCTACTGTTGGTGCCGGCTCAATACACTCTGATGCTTTGGTAAGGTGGGTCGCAAGCCCAGATCGCGATCAATTGTTACTGCAAGAACAGTGTTGAGCCTTTCTCCATCTCATTCCTAAGAAACTTGATAAAGTACTGAGGAACAGAGATGGATCTTTCATATGATGTACAGTATCTCCTCCTCATTTGTTGGGAACATGACGCTATATTGAGGAATGGAGATGTACCTTTCATATGGCCTTCTCCATGTCTGTCTGTCCACCTGCAAGGTGATTAATGTGGCCAGTCTCTGGGTGGAGACCAAACCTGATTTAAGCCAGGAATGCCTGCAATCTCAGCATCTCCTCCTCATTTGTTGGGAACATGACGTTATATTGAGGAATGGAGATGGACCTTTCATATGGTGTACAGTATCTCCACCTCATTTGTTGGGAACATGACGTTATATTGGGGAATGGAGATGGACCTTTCATATGGTGTACAGTATCTCCTCCTCATTTGTTGGGAACATGATGTTATATGAGAAATTAAGGTGGACCTTTCATATTGTTTTTATTATCTCCACGTTGTAATTATTAAAATATTTTATGCTCATCAAATAAAAATGATAATATGAACTTTTTCTAACTTTACTGTTTATGACTTACTTGTGTCTATATGTAGAGGAGATTCCTCCTGCTTACTTTCCATAATCATCTCCCCCTCCTCCATAGACTGCTGATCTCCACTCACCAACCTCTCTTCTTCTTCCTCTTTAATCTCAACTTTGATGTCTTTCAGTTCTTCATTCTGAACCACAGAAATGATATAATTGAATAAGCTGTCAATAATAAAAGAATATAATGTATATGAGAATGTTATCTCATAATTTAGAATATAATATTTGAGTTCTATCTCACAGTCCCCTTTACCTGAATTGGGTGTGAGATGCTGGGAACTTCCTGTGTGAAATTCTGGGAATACAAAGGACTACACTTCTCCATAGAATACTGATCTCTACCAACAAGAATATTTTCCTCCTCTTCAGTTTCAGCTTTGATGTCTTTCAGTTCTTCCCCCTGAATCCCGAAGATGGCAATATAGATATGTAAAAAAAAGAGAACAAGAGATTACATAGAAGAATGTCACCTCTTACCTTAGAATGCATTCTTAGGGCTACATGCTCAGTCCCACCTACCTGATCATGGTGTACATAGTTATGATCTTCCCATGGGGAATCCCAGGAATACAGAGGACGGGGACATCTGTCTGGTGGGTTCCCATTACTGGATCCACAATGATACAGTCACCATCCAGACACATCCCTTGTCTGTTACTGGATAATGTCCCAGAATTCCCGGCCCCGCTCACCTCTCCTGTCAGCAGCTCAATGATCTTGTTGGTCAGTTCCAGGATCTTTTTATCACTGCTTCTCTCAGAAGACATAAAGGAAAGTGGAGGGCCTGTGATGGTGACCTGGCCTTTGCTCTGAGCTCCCAAAATGTGGTCCTCACCAGACTTCTTGACCACAACAAATTGCTACGGAATAAGAGAAATGAGAAGTAACCAAAATTCTGCCAAACAATGCCTGCTAAAAAAAACAATACAAAATCATTCTCACCTCTCCGGTCAGCAGGTAGAGGATCTCCAAGGTGATACCTATTATCTTATTTCTGTCCTTTTCCATCTTAGCAAATGCTGATACAACAGAACATCACATCTGAAAAGACAGAAAATCCTGTGTAGATAGAAAAAGCAATAATAGTCATTACAGACTTCCCAGAATCCTCCTCACCTCTTCGGTCAGCTCTGTGTACCTGGCCTGTACTGGGATGGGCTTAAGGTTCGGTCCACACACTGAAACTTAACGAGAATTTATTCTGTCAGTGTCACGATTGGGAAATAGATCCCTCACTCTGGATGGACAGTTGGATAAATGGTTCTATATTTAAAATGTATCTGGTCTATAAACCAGAGGCTCTTGATGTACAGTTGGATAAACGGCTCGATATTTAGGATGTATCCGGTCTATAAACCAGAGGTACTGGGATGAGCTTAAGATTCGGTCCACACACTGAACCTTAACGAGAATTTATTCTGTTAGTGTCACGATTGGGAAATAGATCCCTCACTCTGGATGGACAGTTGGGTAAATGGCTTAGGGTGCCCACGTGTCCCGGATTGCCCGGGACTGTCCCGCAATTGACATGTCTGTCCCTGGTCCCGGGCACCTTCATTCCGGGACAATACAGTGTCCCGGAATGAAATAGAGGACACAGTCACCCCCTACTAACTACATTTCCGGAATTGGTTGCTAGGGCCAGCGCTGCCTGGTGTCTTGCAACCAGTGACAATTTACTCTCAGATAGTGAGGCCGGGAGCGAGGCCTTCGCCTAGTGCAGCACTGCTGTCCCCACCCACCTCGGCACCTCCTCCTTCTCCGTCACCTAGCGGCAAGCAGCAGAGACTGGTGTGATCTTCACTCTCCAGATAGCGACTCCACTTCTTTCCTGTAATGCACGTGGCTCATGCAGAGGGAGTGACAGCAGAACTGCATCTGGCGGCAGGCTATGGGTGGCAAGCGGCTTTGCATCTGATGGCAAGTGGTACATTCAGCTGACAAATTACCCATCAACCCCCGAGACTACATTTCCCCCCCGTTCCCCCTCAACTTTTTGGGGGGAAGGTGAGGGGGGGCGGGGTGTCCCTGAATGGCAGTTTGGAAATGTGGTCACCCTAAAATGGCTCTATATTTAGGATGTATCCAGTCTATAAACCAGAAGCTCTGGATGGACAGTTGGATAAAGGGCTCTATATTCATGGCAACTAAAATATCATAATATTACCTGATCTACCTCAAGATCCAGTAGCGTCGCCTCATAATTTCCTACTAAATCACCTTTCACCTGGAACTTCCTGTCGTAACCCTACTTCACTTCCTGTCTGTACATTACATCACTTCCTTCTTTGCGCTCCACGCTTATAAGTGAGATCTCCATCTTGTGGAGAATGTAAGTACTGCAGCCTATATTCAATACCTCAAAACCAGGCATCTCCGAGCATTTATCGTTTTTGACGCTTATTCTAATCCTGAAGTACATTTAATGAATATATTAAAATGTTTCATAGTTCTATATGAAAGAAGCTAGCATAGCGATAGCTATAAATGTGAGGTTTTTGTAGTTCTATATCCTGGTTCTTGAGTAAGCAAACATGCACTAACGTTTATTGATATAATGTGTACGGTGGACCAATGTGGTTGAGTAGAAGCATTTGTGTAGAGGAATAAATCCTGTCAAGGGACAACCATACTAAGATGAGGTTGTAACGAACATGGTAAATCTTTCTCCGTATAAAAAGAGAGCATAGTGTCAAGTCTCCAGGTGGTCATCTGGTATCGTCAACGTATCTCAAATGGCAGATATTTTGCGGTAGACAGATGTTTCTAGATGTGATGTCCAGGCTCTTCTATGGAAGCACAAACCGGCAAGGTTGAGGACCAGAAACACAGTGGCCATGGATACTGAGTGCAGCAGACAAGAAATACATCCAGCTTTCTTACCTTCCAAACTGGAGCATGTCCAGCAATGCACTGTGCACTTTCCTCTGTTACCCTTGGCAACCACAGCTGTTACTAAGTACTCCTTACGCCCAATTGTATATCCGTATCTTACCCTGCTCCCACTAGCTACACCTTCCCAGAATTTAGCCCATTGAGGGCTTCTGCTTCAGTTTCATTACCTATGACAAGCCCTCAGAAATCTTCCTCGGCTACCTTTTCCTCTCCGCTTCTCAGTGCTGTCACTACGTCTTCACCAGCAGCTCGATCTGGTTGGCCCCCTGCAACCACTCCAGCCTGTTAAAAATGGCAGCGTCAATCATTCCTGTCAAGTCTGTGCCAGCTGCTCCTGTCCGGCCTGTCTCTGTGCCAGCTATCTTAGTTTGGCCCGTGGCAGTATCAACTGTAGATCAGTCTGCTCCTGACCCAGCTGCAGCTCTGACTGTTGCCATTTCATATATTGGACACGCAGTACCCCGTTCTCTCTCTCTCTCTCTATGGCATTACTACCTGCTCTTGGTTTTCTAAAAAGTTCTACCCATTCTTGAGACAGACTGACCCACTCAGTCAAGTGAGGTCCTCCACCACTGTTTAAAGCCACTGTGCACCATGGTCTTTTTCTAAACCCCCCCCCAGCTGATACCTCTCTGATCCATTGTTTACTGTCCAGACTGATACCACTGATACATCATCTGCTGTCCAGCCTGATTCCGCCAGTCCATTGCTTGCTGTCCAGTCAGACTTGGATGATCGATCAGCCACTGTTTGATTTCCAGCCTGACTCGGCTGGTACCACTGATCTATCGCCTGCTGCCCAGTCTGATACCACTAATCCATCACTTTCTGTCCAGTCTGATACCGCTGATCAACCACCTGCTGTTCAGTCTGATACCACTGACCCATCGCCTGTTGTCCAGTCTGATACCACTGACCCATCGCCTGCTGTCCAGTCTGATACCACTGATCCATCGCCTGCTGTCCAGTCTAATACCACTGACCCATCGCCTGCTGTCCAGTCTGATACCACTGACCCATCGCCTGCTGTCCAGTCTGATACCACTGACCCATGGCCTGCTGTCCAGTCTGATACCACTGACCCATCGCCTGCTGTCCAGTCTGATACCACTGATCCACCACTTTCTATCCAGTCTGATACCGCTGATCCACCACCTGCTGTTCAGTCTGATACCACTGACCCATCGCCTGTTGTCCAGTCTGGTACCACTGACCCATCGCCTGCTGTCCAGTCTGATACCGCTGATCCACCACTTTCTGTCCAGTCTGATACCACTGACCCATCGCCTGCTGTCCAGTCTGACCCATATCTGCTCCCCTTGTACCTGGTCCGTCTCCCTGATTGTACCTGGAATCTCCTGTTGTGGCAGGCGCAGCACTATCAAGTGCCTCATGCACTGTGGCATTAGAAGAATGTTATGTCTCTGACTTTTCAGTCCAACAAGACTGTCTATTACTCTGAAATTCCTCCAGTGCCGTTCTATGGAAGCAGTAGGTTTAAAGAGCACACCAAATGCTTAAAATAACTTCTTTATTAACTTATCTTCATGGATAACACTGCTGCTTTGCAGCAGACACTCCAAGTACAAAACACGTGTTGAATAAAGTATAACAGAAAATGGCGGTTCAAATATTCAATCTTGTCGTTTAACATAAAATGGTGGATATATTTCTTTCTTCAGTATTTATACTCTCTGGGCCAGATTCACGTAGAATTCCGGCGGCGTAACGTATTGCATTTACGTTACACCGACGCAAGTTTTATGGGCAAGTGCTTGATTCACAAAGCACTTGCCTGTAAACTTGCGGCGGCGTAGCGTAAATCCGTCCGGCGCAAGCCCGCCTAATTCAAATGGGGCGTGTATCATTTAAATTAGGCACGTTCCCGCGCCGAACGTACTGCGCATGCTCCGTTTTGAAATTTCCCGCTGTGCTTTGCGCGAAATGACGTCGCACCGGCATAATTTTTTGAACGTCCTTTCCTATTCCCGGACGACTTACGAAAAAAATAAATGTCAAATTTGACGCGGGAACGACGGCCATACTTTAACATGGCAAGTCTAAATATAAGCCAAGAAATAGCAGCCTTAACTATACGCCGGGAAAAGCCGACTAGCGACGATGTAAGAGAATGCGTCGAACGCGCGTACCTTTGTGGATCGCCGTAAACAGCTAATTAGCATACCCGACGCGGAAAACGGCGCAAACTCCACCCAGCGGGCGCCAAAGTATTACACCTACGATCCGAAGGCGTACGAAGCCGTACGCCTGTAGGATCGAAGCCAGAAGCCGTCGTATCTTGGTTTGAGGATTCAAACTAAAGATACGACGCGGCAAATTTGCTTCATCCTTGCTTTTATCCTTGCCTGTCCATGTTTGCTACCAACCCCGGCCTGGACTACTGACCACACTTCTGCCTAGTGACTCTGTACCTCACTGCCTGATTGTTGCTGACCTCTTCCTGTTCCTGACTCTGATTCCATGTACGTTCTGGTGTCTGCCATAACCTGAACTTGGCACAACCACAGTGCATCATCAGCTGTACCTCTTTCTGTCAGATACCAGCGCTCTCAATTTCTTGTTCATAGCGGCTACACCTTGGCACTTGTGCCTTTCCTTCACCCCTGCAGTCCCTGTTTCACTATCAGAGATCAAAGATTTTCCAGCATGTGGGACAACAACTTGAGCACTTGCAGACTGAGAGTGATCATTACTACGTAGGTGTCAGGGAAGGCTTGTCCATAGCACAGATTACGTTTCCAGGCGCATATGTACTGTATGTGTTGGTTTGGCAGCTGGCCGAGCAGATTTGCATGGACATAAGCGCGTGCAAATGCACACAGCCAGGAGTGCACCTGTCACCAAGCATGCTATTTAAACAAGGCTGCAGCATTGGCTCATGGTCTACAGCGTTCTGTGTGTTTATCCTCAATTCCTCTGCCTGTCCTGTTCTTAACCCAGCTTGCTCCTGACTACGTTTGCCTGCTACCTGCCCTGACCATGGCTTCATTCCTGGATTCTGTCTGCTGTTCCTGCCTGATCTACCTCACCGTTGATGACATTGGCCTGTGACCCGACTGCTCTTCTGCCTGCCTTTTATGCCTGATCTGCCTGTCTGTTACCGACCCGACTTGTCTGACCATGTAACCCTCTCATCCAGCCTGCTTCAGCTCCTTCAGTCCAACGAGCTTACATCTGGCTCTTGCTTCATTTCCACAGTCTGCCGCCAACCAAGCTTCATCCCTGGTGGATGGTACTGCTGGTGGGTATCCCTGGTGGATACTGCTGGTGGATGGTATTACTGGTGGGCATTCCTGGTGGATGGTGCTGCTGGTGGGCATCCCTGTTGGATGGTACGGCTGGTGGGAATCCCTGGTGAATGGTACTGCTGGTGGATAGCACTGCTGGTGTGTATCCCTGGTGGATGGTACTGCTTGTGGGTATCCCTAGTAGGTACTGCTAGCACTGTTGGTGGGTATCCCTGGTGGCTGCCGTCCCAGATCGCAGGTTCCCAGTCCACCATTAACAAGCATCAGTGTGACAGGAGCCAGCGCGGGAGGAAGCATGCGGCTGCAGAGCCAATGCTTCCTGTATCGCTCCTGTCACAGGCGGAGTACATTTGGTATCACTCCGCCTGTGACAGACGCTGGCATTGTACAGGAAGCATCGGGTCTTTTTCCTCTAGCGCCGGCTCCGTTCTTCATACTGATGCTCGGGTATGGCAGGTCAGGAACCCGCGATCTGGGCTTGCTGACCCGCCATATCAGAGCAGGAGGTGGCGGCCACATCAGCAGTTGGTCCCCCCTGAGCTAGACCTTCTGTGCCCCACCCCCGTCTCACAAATCAAACACCAATGGATGGTTCTCTATGAGTTGGTCTTATTCTAATCACCAGTAATGATGCTCATTTGTAAAAAGGGACCTACAGGTAGAACAGAATATTATATGGAAATCAGCCAATAGCAACCAATAGGAAATATGTTTAACCCAAATATTTTACACATCCTGAATAGAAGGAAGGACACACATGATGTTCTCTGGAGGTTATTTTTGCCACATTCTTTATTTGTTCGTATGTCCACACCTATCAAAAAGTGTTAGTCCATGTGAACTTTCTGGTGTCGATCAAGGGAACTTTTTTGAGTGAAAGATTTCCCGCATTCTGAACATGAATAAGGCCGCTCACCTGCGTGAACTCTCTGGTGATTAACAAGATATTTTTTCAGAATGAAACATTTCCTGCACTCTGAACATGAAAAGGGACGCTCACCCATGTGAATTCTCCAATGTGCATCAAGCTCCCCCTTCTGAATGAATGATTTCCTGCACTCTGAACATGAAAAGTGACGCTCGCTCGAGTGAATTTTCTGGTGTTTAACAAGGTTCCCTCGGTCTCTAAAACATTTACCGCACTCTAGACATAAGAAAGGACGCTCGCCTGTGTGAATTCTCTTGTGATTAACAAGGTGTGCGTTCTGATTGAAACATTTCCCGCACTCTGGACATGAGAAAGGACGCTCGCCTGTGTGAATTCTCAGATGTTTATCAAGCTCTCTCTTCCGAATGAATGATTTCCCGCACTCTGAACATGGAAATGGACGCTTGCCCGAGTGAATTCTCTTGTGTTTAAGAAGGTTCCCTCGGGTTCTAAAACATTTACCGCACTCTGAACATGAGAAAGGACGTTCACCTGTGTGAATTCTCTGGTGATCAAGAAAGCTTCCTTTTTGACTGAAACATTTCCCACACTCTGAGCATGAGAAAGGACGCTTACGCTTACAATTTTTCTGATGTTTAGAAGGCTTTCTGGTTTCTTTGGAAGAATTCTCAGACACTGTAGATGACAAGGAACGTTCTCCTGTATGAGATTCTTCATGGCTTAAAGAAGATCCTTCGAGATGAGATGGATCTGTACTGTGAGATCTCAGATTTGTTTCAGTAATAATAGTATGTGGATCACCAGAAAATTCCTCAGGATTAGAGGGATCCATTGGTCTTTCTGAAAGATAAGGTCTATGAAATATTTGTGTATTGGGGTCTTCTCCTGGAGAACGTTGTGTGGTGGGATTTTCTCCTAGAAAACGTTGTGTGGTGGGGTCTTCTCCTGGAGAACGTTGTGTGGTGGGATTTTCTCCTGGAAAACGTTGTGTGGTGGGATTTTCTCCTGGAGAACGTTGTGTGGTGGGATTTTCTCCTGTAGAACGTTGTGTGGTGGCATTTTCTTCTTCCCTATATTCTGAAAATACGTTTTTCGAGACACAATGTCCACCTGTTGGAAACCAATGCTTAAATGTTAGAAGAATTCAGAATAGAGGTTACTTATTGTATAAATATTTCTATATAAATGCATTTAAAAGAAAAAATTGGGGTGCATGGCTATCTCATCCCAATGACTCTTTGAAAGAATTCCTAGACACTGTAGATGAGAAGTAACCTGTATGAGATCCTTCATGGTTTAAAAAAGATCCCTCAGGATTAGATGAATCTGTTGATGGATCTGTTCTGTGAGATCCCAGATTTGTTTCAGTAATAATAGTATGTGGATCATCAGAAGATTCCTCAGGATTAGAGGGATCCATTGGACTTTCTGAAAGATAAGGTCTATGAAATATTTGTGTATTGGGGTCTTCTCCTGGAGAACGTTGTGTGGTGTGGTCTTCTCCTGGAGAAAGTTGTGTGGTGGCATTTTCTTCTTCTTTATATTCTGAAGATACGTTATTTGAGACACAATGTCCACCTGTTGAAAACCAATGCTTAAATGTTAGAAGAATTCAGAAAAGAGGTTACTTATTGTATAAATATTTCTCTATAAATAAATTTAAAAGAAAAAAATGAGGCACATGGCTATCTCATCCCGAAGATTCTACGTCCTTAACCGCTTGCCGACCACCGAACAAACATTTACATAGACAGAATGGCACGGACAGGCAAAAGGGCGTGTATGTGTGTATATATATATATATATACGTCCCCTTTAACCACTTAAGCCCCGGACCAATATGCTGGCTAAAGACCCAAGGGTTTTTTACAGTTCGGGACTGCGTCGCTTTAACAGACAATTGCGCGGTCGTGCGACGTGGCTCCCAAACAAAATTGGCGTCCTTTTTTCCCCACAAATAGAGCTTTCTTTTGGTGGTATTTGATCACCTCTGCGGTTTTTATTTTTTGCACTATAAACAAAAATAGAGCGACAATTTTAAAAAAAATTCAATATTTTTTACTGTAATAAATATCCCCCAAAAACATATATACATTTTTTTTTTCCTCAGTTTAGGCAGATACGTATTCTTCTACCTATTTTTGGTAAAAAAATCGCAATAATCGTTTATCGGTTGGTTTGCGCAAAATTTATAGCGTTTACAAAATAGGGGATAGTTTTTTTTGCATTTTTATTTTTTTTATTTTTTTTACTAGTAATGGCGGCGATCAGCGATTTTTTTTCGTGACTGCGACATTATGGCGGACACTTCGGACAATTTTGACACATTTTTGGGACCATTGTCATTTTCACAGCAAAAAATGCATTTAAATTGCATTCTTTATTGTGAAAATGACAGTTGCAGTTTGGGAGTTAAACACAGGGGGCGCTGTAACATTTGGGGATTACTTTGTGTGTGTTTACTAGTGTAGGGGGGTGTGGCTGTAGGACTGACACCATCGATCGAGTCTTCCCTATAAAAGGGATCACTCGATCGATGCGCCGCCACAGTGAAGCACGGGGAAGCCGTGTTTACACACGGCTTTCCCCGTTCTTCAGCTCCGGGGAGCGATCGCGACGGAGCGGCTATAAACAAATAGCCGCGCCGTCGTCCTGGATCGCTCTACCCGACCCCTGCATGTACGTCAAGCAGAGGACGTACAGGTACGTGCTTGTGCCTGTCCGTGCCATTCTGCTGACGTATATGTACATGAGGAGGTCGGGAAGTGGTTGCGCAAGCTCCGTGACCGTGCCCACGGGACCCGCGGACTCGATATCCTGCGATTGTGTCACGGAGCTGAAGAATGGGGAGATGTCAGTGTAAACACAACATCTCCCCGTTCTGCCTAGTGACATGTCACTGATCGTCTGTTCCCTGTCATCGGGAACAGCTACGTGTCAGGACAAGCCACACCAGTTCAGCACCCCCTACAGGTCAAGCCTTTCACTGCCAGTGTAATTTTTACAGTAATTAGTGCATTTTTATAGCACTGATCACTGTAAAAATGACAAGGGTCCCAAAATGGTGTCAAAAGTGTTCGCCATTATGTCGCAGTCACGATAAAAAACGCTGATAGCCGCCATTACTAGTAAAAAAAAAATATTAATAAAAATGCCATGAAACTATCCCCTATTTTGTAAATGCTATAACTTTTGCATGAACCAATCAATAAACGCCTATTGTGATTTTCTTTACCAAAAATATGTAGTAGAATACGTATTGACCTAAATTGTGGGAAAAAAAATGTTTTTTTATATATTTTTGGGGGATATTTATTATAGCAAAGTAATACACACAGTAATGCGAGGCTTTCTCCCTGGTGTGGAGTGTGGTGCTCGCCCCCTCCCTTTGACTACAGGAGACACACAGCTACTTTCTCTATCTGCAACTTAGAGAGCGTCCTGACTCTCCTGTAGTCCAAGGGAGGGGGCGAGCACGACACTCCACACAAGGGAGAAAGCCTCGCATTACTGTGTGGAGTTACAGACAGAAGAACAGGAAGTGAGGATTTCTCAGAAGAAAGAAGGACATTTAAAAGCAAAATGGAAGGATGAGGTAAGTGAAGGAGGACTGCACTAAGGTAAAGGAAGCTATTTAAGAAAAAATATTGTACCTTTACAACCCCTTTAAATATTTTATGCTCATCAAATAAAAAGGATAATATGAACTTTGTCTAACTTTACTGTTTATGACTTACTTGTGTCTATATGTAGAGAAGATTCCTCCTGTTTACTTTCCATAATCCTCTCCCCCTCCTCCATAGACTGCTGATCTCCACTCACCAACCTCTCTTCTTCTTCCTCTTTAATCTCGGCTTTGATGTCTTTTAGTTCTTCATTCTGAACCACAAAAACGATATAATTAAACTGTCAATAATAAAAGAATATACTGTATATGAGAATGTTATCTCATAATTTAGAATATAATATTTGAGTTCTATCTCACAGTCCCCTTTACCTGAATTTGGTGTGAGATGCTGGGAACTTCCTGTGCGAAATTCTGGGAATACAAAGGACTACACTTCTCCATAGAATACTGATCTCTACTAACAAGAATCTTTTCCTCCTCTTCAGTTTCAGCTTTGATGTCTTTCAGTTCTTCCCCCTGAATCCCGAAGATGGCAGTATAGATGTGTAAAAAAAGAACAAGATCTCCTCAGCTATATGACTTTGAGTTAAGGAGTTCCCCTTCATGTAGTATCCCCTCCCCCTTCTCTTTTTTCTCTTCTTTCTTTTTATCTTTTTCTCTTTCTCTCCCCCTCTTTTTCTCCCCTCTCTCGTTCCCTCCCTACACTGGGATTGTTCTTTCTTCTCCTTTCTCTTCTCTCTCTGTTAATGCTGGGAGGATGGGGTGGAGTTATGCCGTCCCTATCCACCCATACCGCCTACAACAGGGGTAACTTAGTGACAGGTATAGGACCGGTATACGTAGGTAACAGGCCACAACGGGTTATGAGTTATGCTGTGTAAAAGGATCCAGAGGCCCCTGATTATGAATATCCCAGTATCTCTCATCCTTGATACCTTATGCTACTTCCACCTTGGGAGATATATGATAGTTGAAAGCTTATGTGGGGCTATCGAAAATGCTGTATGACTCTAACCATATCTGTCTTGCTGGTTCCTAAATCTCAAGCATAGCAATATGTTGTAGCTCTCCTGGATTTCGCATGTAATATATAATGTCGACACTGTATTGTCTGTAACATTGTTCTCTTTCTACTTTCATTAAAATCTTTATGGAGAAAAAAAAAAAAAGAACAAGAGATTACATAGAATGTCACCTCTTACCTTAGAATGCATTCTTAGGTCTACATGCTCAGTCCCCACATACCTGATCATGGTGTACATAGTTATGACCTTCCTGTGTGGTATCCCGGGAATACAGAGGACGGGGACATCCCTCTGGTGGATTCCCATTACTGGATCCATCTGTAGGAAACACACACACTGACTGAATACATTGTTTCTATGTGTTTATCAGATGATGGGGGATCTAGGTGGAGCCTCCGTACTGCTCTCTCCTTTACAATAAAGTCTCCTCTTACCCGGTGATGTGAGGGGCGGCTGATTCTCCATCATGACGTCCTTGTAGAGATCCTTGTGTCCTTCTAAATACTCCCACTCCTCCATGGAGAAATAGACAGTGACATCCTGACACCTTATAGGAACCTGACACACACAATGATACAGTCACCATCCAGACACATCCCTTGTCTGTTACTGGATAATGTCCCAGAATTCCCGGCACCGCTCACCTCTCCTGTCAGCAGATCAATCATCTTGTTGGTCAGTTCCAGGATCTTTTTATCACTGCTTCTCTCAGAAGACATAAAGGAAAGTGGAGGCCCTGTGATGGTTATCTGGGCTTTGCTCTGAGCTCCCAAAATTTGGTCCTCACCAGACTTCTTGACCACAACAAATTCCTACAGAATAAGAGAAAGAAGAAGTAACCAAAATCCAGCCAAACAATGCCTGCTAAAAAAAACAGCACAATGATTAGGGGTGATGTCATGTGACCTCCCAAAATCCTCCTCACCTCTCCAGTCAGCAGGTAGAGGATCTCCAGGGTGATACCTATTATCTTATTTCTGTCATTCTCCATTTTAGCAAATGCTGATACAACAGAACATCACATCTGAAAAGACAGAAAATCGATGCATGTAGTCATTGCTCACCAGATGTTTTCTTCACTCTCCTGTGTACAGTTGTGGCCAAAAGTTTTTCACAAAGTTTGCTGCTAAACTGCTTTTAGATCTTTGTTTCAGTTGTTTCTGTGATGTAGTGAAATATAATTACACGCACTTCATACGTTTCAAAGGCTTTTATCGACAATTACATGAAATTTATGCAAAGAGTCAGTATTTGCAGTGTTGGCCCTTCTTTTTCAGGACCTCTGCAATTCGACTGGGCATGCTCTCAATCAACTTCTGGGCCAATTCTTGACTGATAGCAACCCATTCTTTCATAACCACTTCTTGGAGTTTGTCAGAATTAGTTGGTTTTTGTTTGTCCACCCGCCTCTTGAGGATTGACCACAAGTTCTCAATTTTAGTTTATTTAGTTTATTTTATGGCACGGTGCTCCATCGTGCTGGAAAATGCATTGTTCTTCACCAAACTGTTGTTGGATTGTTGGAAGAAGTTGCTGTTGGAGGGTGTTTTGGTACCATTCTTTATTCATGGCTGTGTTTTTGGGCGAAATTGTGAGTGAGCCCACTCCCTTGGATGAGAGGCAACCCCACACATGAATGGTCTCAGGATGCTTTACTGTTGGCATGACACAGGACTGATGGTAGCGCTCACCTTTTCTTCTCCGGACAAGCCTTTTTCCTGATGCCCCAAACAATCGGAAAGAGGCTTTATCGGAGAATATGACTTTGCCCCAGTCCTCAGCAATCCATTCACCATATTTTCTGCAGACGATCAATCTGTCCCTGATGTTTTTTTTGGAGAGATGTGGCTTCTTTGCTGCCCTTCTTGACACCAGGCCATCTTCCAAAAGTCTTCGCCTCACTGTGCGTGCAGATGCGCTCACACCTGCCTGCTGCCATTCCTGAGCAAGCTCTGCACTGGTGGCACTCTGATCCCGCAGCTGAATCCTCTTTAGGAGACGGTCCTGGCGCTTGCTGGACATTCTTGGGCACCCTGAAGCCTTCTTCACAAATGCAGCGGAATTTTTTTTTTATGGGATTAAGTTAAATTTCATGGCAAAGAGGAACTTTGCAATTAATTGCAATTCGTCTGATCACTCTTCATAACATTCTGGAGTATATGCAATTTCCCATCTCAAAAACTGAGGCAGCAGACTTTGTTAAAATTTGTATTTGTGTCATTCTCAAAACTTTTGGCCATGGCTGTAGAGAGAGAAATCAATAATAGTCATTACAGACTTCCCAGAATCCTCCTCACCTGTTCAATCAGCTCTGTGTTTTAAAACTAGGATAAGAGTGATGTCATGTGACCTCCCAGAATTCTCCTCACCTCTTCAGTCAGCTCTGTGTACCTGGTCTGTACTGGGATGAGCTTATGATTCGGTCCACACACTGAACCTTAACGAGAATTTATTCTGTCAGTGTCACAATTGGAAAATAGATCCCTCACTCTGGATTGACAGTTAGATAAATGGTTCTATATTTAGGATGTATCCAGTCTATAAACCAGAGGCTCTAGATGGACAGTTGGATAAATGGCTCTATATGTAGGATGAATCCGGTCTATAAACCAGAGGCTCTGGATGGACAGTTGGATAAAGGGCTCTATATTTATGGCAACTAAAATATCATAATATTACCTGATCTACCTCAAGATCCAGTAGTGTCTCCTCATAATCTCCTACCAAATCACCTTTCACCTGGAACTTCCTGTTGTAACCCTACATCACTTCCTGTCTGTACATTACATCACTTCCTTCTTTGCGCTCCACGCTTATAAGTAAGATGACCATCTTGTGGAGAATGTAAGTACTGCAGCCTATATTCGGTACCTCAAAACCCGGTGACTTGTTCTTAAAGCGGTAGTTCCCTCTCCAAAAATGTTTTACCCTTAGATTCATGCTCATTTTGTCTAGGGGAATCGGCTAGTTGTTTTAAAATCAACGCTGTACTTACCGTTGTAGAGAGTGATCTTCTCCGCCGCTTCCGGGTATGGGTCTTCGGGAGTGGGCGTTCCTTCTTGATTGACAGGCTTCCGCCGCTCGCATCCATCGCGTCACGAGTAGCCGAAAGAAGCCAAATATTGGCGCGGCTCTATACGGCGCCTGCGCACCGACGTTCGGCTACTTTCGGAAAATCATGACGCGATGGATGTGACCGTCGGAAGCCTGTCGGAAGACTGTCAATCAAGAAGGAACGCCCATACCCGAAGACCATACCCGGAAGCGGCGGAGAAGATCGCTCTCTACAACGGTAAGTACAGCGTCGATTTTAAAACAACTAGCCGATTCTCCTAGACAAATTGAGCATCAATCTAAGGGTAAAAAAATGTTTGGAGGGGGAACTACTGCTTTAAGGTTCCCCTAACGGGAAAGTTCCTTCAAGGACTGCGCAGGCGCAAACTTGCCGATGGAAATCTCCGAACCTCGCCCGGCATCCAGGCTCATTCTTTAACATCCCTGTGGATTGGAGGATGTTAAAAAAAGAGCCAGGAGGTCGAGCGAGCCCGCTCGGACGTGAGGCCGACTGGCCACTTTCCCCAAAATCCACGTCACCCTGGATGCCGTCCGAGGTTCGGAGATTTCCGTCGGCAAGTTTGCGCCTGCGCAGTCCTTAAAGGAACTTTTTCGTTAGCCGGAACCATATCGGCAGATCAGATTGCGCCTTCGCAGGAGCTTTCACGATAGCCGGGAAACCATATCGGCAGATCACAGTGCATTTATCGTTTTTGTCGCCTATTCTAATCCTGAAGTACATTTAATGAATATATTAAAATGTTTCATAGTTCTATATGAAAGAATCTAGCATAGTGATAGAACATTTTCCAGATATAAATGTGAGCTCTTTGTATTTCTATAGCCCGGTTCTTGAGTGAGCAAATAAGACAAAATGCACCAACGTTTATTGATATAATGTGTACGGTGGACCAATGTGGTTGAGTAGAAGCATTTGTGTAGAGGGAATAAATCCTGTCAAGGGACAACCCATACTAAGATGAGGTTGTAACGAACATGGTAAATCTTTCTCTGTATAAAAAGAGAGCATAGTGTCAAGTCTCCAGGTGGTCATCTGGTATCGTCAACGTATCTCAAATGGCAGATATTTTGTGATAGACAAATGTTTCTAGAAGCACAAACCAGCAAGGGTGAGGACCAGAAACACAGTGGCCATGTAAACTGAGTGCAGCAGACAAGAAATACATCCAGCTTTCTTACCTTCCAAACTGGAGGATGTCCAGCAATGCTCTGTGCTCCTTCCTCTTGTCAACCACAGGTATTACTAAGTACTCCTTACGCCCAATTGTATATCAGTATCTTACCCTGCTCCCACTAGCTACACCTTCCCAGCATTTAGCCCATTCAGGGCTCCCTCTACAGTTTCATTACATATGACAAGCCCTCCAAAATCTTCCTCGGCTACCTTTTCCTCTCCACTTCTCAGTGCTGTCACTATGTCTTCACCAGCAGCTCGATCTGGTCGGCACCCTGCAACCACTACAGCCTGTTTAAATGCCAGCTGTTGCAGTCCTGCCAGTGTCAATCATTCCTGTCAAGTCTGTGCCAGCTTCTCCTGTCCGGCCTGTCTCTGTGCCAGCTATCTCAGTTTGGCCCGTGGCAGTGTCAACTGTAGGTCAGTCTGCTCCTGACCCAGCTGCAGCTCTGACTCTTGCCATTTCATATATTGGACACTCAGTACCCCGGTCTTTCTCTATGGCATTACTACCTGCTCTTGTTTTTCTTAAAAGTTCTACCCATTTTTGAGACAGACTGACCCACTCAGTCAAGTGAGGTTCTCCACCACTGTTTAATAAAGTGCTAATAAACGCTGATGGGCTAATGCACATGCGCATAAGCATAGAAGACAAATAGCACATTTGCCAACACTTATGAGCACGCGTGTACGCGCTCACACATATGTATGCACATGTGCGTGCACGCTCACTGTTGACAAGTGGCTTATTTAAACCTGATTCCTGCACTGGTCCTGCGCTGTATGGTCTTCTGCCTCGTCCCGTGATCCAGTCTTGACGCGCATCCATAATGCTGTTACGGACCCGGCTGCCTCTCTGTCCTTGCTCTCAGATTATCCTTACCTGCCCATGTTTGATGTCTGCCTTTGCTACCATCCCCGGCCTGGACTACTGACCACACTTCTGCCTAGTGACTCTGTACCTCACTGCCTGATTGTTGCTGACCTCTTCCTGTTATCGACTCTGATTCCATGTACGTTCTGGTGTCTGCCATCACCTGAACGTGGCACAACAACAATGCATCACCCAGCTGTACCTCTTTCTGTCAGATACCAGTGCTCTCAATTTCTTGCTCACAGCGGCTAAACTATGGCACTTGTGCCTTTCCTTCACCCCTGCAGTCCCTGTTTCACTATCAAGGTAGTGCTCAAATGGGAACTGTGCAAAAGCCCACCCCCATCATCTCAGGAGCTGCATACAGATAAGTGACAGTGAGGTATTCACTCTCAACCTCACCCTGTGAAGAGATTTTCCAGCATGTGGGACAACAACCTGAGCACTTGAAAACTGAGATTGATCATTACTACGTAGGTGTCAGGGAAGGCTTGTCCATAGCACAGATGAAGTTTCCAGGAGCATATGCACTGTAGGTGTAGGCCGGTAGCTGGCCGAGCAGATGTGCATGGACATAGGCACATGCGCACGGCCAGGAGTGCACCTGTCACCAAGCCTGTTTGGTCTACAGCGTTCTGTGTGTTTGCTACCAACCAAGCTCCATTTCTGGTTGAAGGTACTGCTAGTGGTGGGTATTCCTGGTGGGTATTGCTGGTGGATGGTATGGCTGGTGGGCATTCTTGGTAGATGGTACTGCTGGTGGGTAACCCTGGTGGTTGGTACTGCTGGTGGGTATACCTGAGTAATGTTATTGCTGGTGGGCATCCCTGGTGAATGATACTGCTGGTGGATGGTACAGCTGGTGGGAATGCCTGGTGGATGGCATTGCTAGTGGGCATCCCTGATGGATGGTACGGCTGGTGGGCATCCTTGGTTATTGGTACTTCTGGTGGGTGGATGGTACTGCTGGTGGGTAACGCTGGTGGATGGTACTGCTGATGGGTATGCCTGGTGGGTACTGCTGACAGTGCTGGTGGATGGTACTGCTGGTGGGTATCCTTGGTAGGTACTGCTAGCACTGTTGGTGGGTATTCCTGGTGGCTGCCGTTCCCAGCCCATCAGTGTGACAGGAGCCGACGCGGGAGGAAGCATGCCACTGCAGAGCCAATGCTTCCTGTATAGCGCCAGCTCCTGTCACAGGCGGAGTACATTTGGTATCACTCCGCCTGTGACAGAAGCTGGCATTATACAGGAAGCATCGGGTCTTCTTCCTCTAGCACCAACTCCATACTTCAGACTGATGCTCGGGTATGGCAGGTCAGGAACCCACGATCTGGGCTTGCTGACCCGCCATCCCAGAGGAGGAGGTGGGCGGGCCACATCAGTGGTTGGGCACCCCTGAGCTAGGCCTTCTGTACCCCCCACCCCCTCCTGTCTCAATAATAAAACACCAATGGATGGTTCTCTATGAGTTGGTCTTATTCTAATCACCAATAATGATGCTCATTTGTAAAAAGGGATCTACAGGTAGAACAGAATATTATGTGAAAATCAGCCAATAACAACCAATAAGAAGTATGTTTAACCCAAACATTTTACACATCCTGAATAGAAGGAAGGACACACATGATGTTCTCTAGAGGTTATTTTTGCCACATTCTTTATTTGTTCGTATGTTCAAACATATCAACAAGTGTTAGAAATGTGAACTTTCTGGTGTCGATCAAGGGTACTTTTTTGAGTGAAAGATTTCCCGCACTCTGAACATGAATAAGGCCGCTCACCTGTGTGAACTCTCTGGTGATTAACAAGATCTCTTTTCAGAATGAAACATTTCCCGCACTCTGAACATGAATAAGGATGCTCGGCTATGTGACTTCTCTGGTGTATAAGAAGATTTTCTGTCTGATGGAACAATTTCCCACATTCTAAACATGAATAAGGACGCTCTGTGTGAACTTTCTGGTGTCGAAGGAGGCTTCCTCTGTCCTTGAAACATTTCCAGCACTCTGAACATGAGAAAGGACGCTCACCCGTGTGAATTTTTTGGTGTTGATGAAAGTGTTCTTTCCGAGCGAAACATTTCCCGCACTCTAAACATGAAAAAGGACGCTCAACTGCGTGAGCCCTCTGGTGTTGAAGAAGAAATACTTTATGACGGAAAGATTTCTCACACTCTGGACGTGAATAAAGGCTCGCACTCTCGTGAGTTCTCTGGTGCTTAACAAGTTGTACTTTCTGAATAAAACGTTTCCCACACTCTGAACATGAATAAGGACGCTCACCCCTGTGAATTTTCTGGTGTCTAAAAAGATTCCCTCGGTCTCCAAAACATTTACCGCACTCTGAACATAAGAAAGGACGCTCGCCTGTGTGAATTCTCTGATGTCTATCAAGCTCCTCCTTTTGAATGAATGATTTTCCGCACTCTGAACATGAAAATGGACGCTCGCTCGAGTGAATTCTCTGGTGTTTAAGAAGGTTCCCTCGGTCTCTAAAACATTTACCGCACTCTAAACATAAGAAAGGGCGCTCGCCTGTGTGAATTCTCTGATGTCTATCAAGCTCCCTTTTCTGAATGAATGATTTCCCGCACTCTGAACATGAAAAGGGACGCTCGCCTGTGTGAATTCTCTGGTGTTTAAGAAGGTTCCCTCGGTCTCTAAAACATTTACCGCACTCTGAACATAAGAAAGGACGCTCGCCTGTGTGAATTCTCTGGTGATTAATAAGGTGTGCTTTCTGATTGAAACATTTCCCGCACTCTGAACATGAGAAAGGACGCTCGCCTGTGTGAATTCTCTGGTGATCAACAAAACTTCTTTTTTGACTGAAACGTTTCCCGCACTCTGGACATGAGAAAGGACGCTTACGCTTGCAACTTTTCTGATGTTTAGAAGGCTTTCTGGTTTCTTTGAAGGAATTCCCACATGCTGTAGATGACAAGGAATCGGTATGAGATCCTTCATGGCTTATAGATGATCCTTTAGGATTAGATGGATCTGTACTGTGAGATCTCAGATTTGTTTCAGTAATAATAGTATGTGGATCACCAGAAGATTCCTCAGGATTAGAGGGATCCATTGGTCTTTCTGAAAGATAAGGTCTATGAAATATTTGTGTATTGGGATCTTCTCCTGGAGAACGTTGTGTGGTGGGATTTCCTCCTGGAGAACGTTGTGTGGTGGGGTCTTCTCCTGGAGAACGTTGTGTGGTGGGATTTTCTCCTGCAGAACGTTGTGTGGTGGGATTTTCTTCTTCCTTATATTCTGAAGATACGTTTTTCGAGACACAATGTCCACCTGTTGGAAACCAATGCTTAAATGTTAGAAGCATTCAGAAAAGAGGTTACTTATTGTATAAATATTTCTCTATAAAAACATTTAAAAGAAAAAATGGGGCACATGGCTATCTCACCCCGAAGATTCTACGACCTTAAAAAACGTAAGTAAACCATAATAATGATATTGTAAAGCTGTATGTAGGAGATTCACTACTGAATACTCGGTCTGATTTAGTAGCTCACATGTCGTTCCTTTATTGTACCTTTTTATTTTTATAAAATTTTAGTTTTATTTTGTAATTGTCAACTTTTCACCTCAAGTGCCTCTTTACAGTAGGAAATTTGCTGTCCCCTCCCAGTCACTCCCTTTTGTTTCACCAGCCCCCTCCCTCTTATGCCGCGTACACACGATATGAAATTCCAAAAGCAAAACCGTGGATTTTTTCCCGACGGATGTTGGCTCAAACTTGTCTTGCAGACACGCGGCCGCACAAATGTGGTCGGAAATTCCGAACGCCAAGAACGCGTTGACGTAAAAGACGTACGACGGCACTATTCAAGGGAAGCTCAATACCAGTCGTGTTAGTAGAAGTTTGGTGAGAGACGATTCGTGCTTTTCAGTCTTCGTGCTTTTCAGTCCGTTACGGCGTGACGAATGTGCCATCTCCATTACGAACACCTAGTTTTACCAGACCGAGTGCTTTTGTCTCACACTTGATTCAGAGCATGCATGTAATTTTGTGCGTCGGAAATTGTCCACACAAGATCAGAATTCACGAGAACGTATTGTGTTGTCGGAAAATTTGAGAACCAGCTCTCCCAATTTTTGTTGTCTGAAATTCCGACAGCAAATGTCCGATGGAGCCTACACACGGTCCGACAAAATTCTGACCGTGTGTACGCGGCATTAGGTTGTAAGCTCACAGGAGCAGGGCCCTCCTAACCCTCTTGTATTGAATTGAATTGTTGCTGTATTGTCTCCCTTTATATTGTAAAGCGCTGAGCAAACTGTTGGCGCCATATAAATCCTGTATAATAATATACAGTATGTTGGTCTAACACTCTACAGTATCTCAGAGCTCTGGTATGGAATTGGGAATGACAACGTAAAATATGAATACAAACCAATGAAAGCAGGGGTGCTCAACCTTTTGAAGTTCAAGGGCCACTTACGTGATTTGGTAACCGGTCACAGGCCACATAGAAATAAAATGGTTCCAAATTTTGGAACTTTTTATTTTAAATAGCTTAACTACTTGCCGACCTGCCGCCGTCATTCTACGGCAGCAGGTTGGCTCTCCTGCGCGAGAGCCCGTAGCTCTACGTCGGCTCTCTCGCAGGCCACTAGGGGCGCGCACGCGTCTCCCGCTCGCCCCTGACTACCGTGCGCGTGCCCCGCGGGTGCGATAGCCGCTGGGCACACGCGATCGCTCGTTACAGAGCGGGGACCGGGAGCTCCCGGTCCTGTCAGGGGGGGAAATGCTAATCCTCTGTTCATACAATGTATAAACAGAAGATCAGTGATTTCCCCTAGTGAGGCCACTCCCCGCACAGTAAGAACACACCCAGGGACATACTTAACCCATTCCCTGCCCCCTAGTGTTAACCCCTTCACTGCCAGTGGCATTTTTATAGTAATCCAATGCATTTTTATAGCACTGATCGCTATAAAAATGCCAAAAATCGCTGATCGCCGCCATTACTAGTAAAAAAAAATATATTAATAAAAATGCCATAAAAATACCCCCTATTTTGTAAACGCTATAACTTTTTCACAAACCAATCAATAAACGCTTATTGCGATTTTTTATGAAAAATATGTAGAAGAATACGTATCGGCCTAAACTGAGGGAAAACATGTTTTTTTATATATTTTTGGGGGATATTTATTACAGCAAAAATTTCAAAATTGTCACTCTATTTTTGTTTATAGCGCAAAAACTAAAAACCGCAGAGGTGATCAAATACCACCAAAAGAAAGCTCTATTTGTGGGAAAAAAAGGATGCCAATTTTGTTTGGGAGCCACGTCGCACGACCGAGCAATTGTCAGTTAAAGCAACGCAGTGCCAAATCGCAAAAAGTACTCTGGTCTTTGACCAGCAATATGGTCCGGGGGTTAAGTGGTTAATGACAATTTTCCTCCTACAGCCGCTGAATGGCTGGCGGGATGGAGAGGAGGAGAAGCCGGATTACAGCAGTTGCAGGAGAAAAAAATTGAGAGAATCAGTTCATGAATATGCCACCCCCCTGCCGAAGTGTAAAACAGAATGTGACAGGGAAGCCACATGGGCCCCGCTATGTCCACGTTGTAATTATTTTATGCTCATCAAATAAAAATGATAATATGAACTTATTATAACTTTACTGTTTATTACTTACTTGTGTCTATTTGTAGAGAAGATTCCTCCTGTTTACTTTCCATAATCATCTCCCCCTCCTCCATAGACTGCTGATCTCCACTCACCAACCTCTCTTCTTCTTCCTCTTTAATCTCAACTTTGATGTCTTTTAGTTCTTCATTCTGAACCACAAAAATGATAAAATTGATAAAACTGTCAATAATAAAAGAATATACTGTATATGAGAATGTTATCTCATAATTTAGAATATAATATTTGAGTTCTATCTCACAGTCCCCTTTACCTGGATTTGGTGTGAGATGCTGGGAACTTCCTGTGTGAAATTCTGGGAATACAAAGGACTACACTTCTCCATAGAATACTGATCTCTACCAACAAGAATCTTTTCTTCCACTTCAGTTTCAGCTTTGATGTCTTTCAGTTCTTCCCCCTGAATCCCGAAGATTGCAATATAGATATGTAAAAAAAAAAGAGATTACATAGAAGAATGTCACCTCTTACCTTAGAATGCATTCTTAAAATGGTTGTAAACCCTCTGGGGGAAGTTACACCTACAGGTAAGCCTAGATTAAGGCTTACCTTTAGGTGCTTGCAATATTTGCAATTTCCCCGAGCGATGCCTTCTTCTGCCTTGAAAGGGCACGCTGTGCCATTAAAAGCTGGTCATGGTGTTAAAGGCGGCTCCCGCGCGCATGTGCGGGAGTGACGTAACGCGACTCCGACCAGTCACAGACCCGGAGTTCGCTGCCCCCGTAAAAAGAGGGGTGAAGATGGCTGCTTGCTGCCATGGAGAAAGACGGCGACATTGCGGGCTTCTACTGCAGGTAAGTGTCACATAATGGGCTACTATGCGATGCATAGTAGTCCATTATGCTTTACCTTTGCAGGGAGACATAGAGGAAGTAAACCCCATCAAGGAGATCCTTGTGTCCTTCTAAATACTCCCACTCCTCCATGGAGAAATAGACAGTGACATCCTGACACCTTATAGGAACCTGACACACACAATGATACAGTCACCATCCAGACACACCCCTTGTCTGTTACTGGATCATGTCCCAGAATTCCCGGCACCGCTCACCTCTCCTGTCAGCAGATCAATGATCTTGTTGGTCAGTTCCAGGATCTTTTTATCACTGCTTCTCTCAGAAGACATAAAGGAAAGTGGAGGCCCTGTGATGGTGATCTGGGATTTGCTCTGAGCTCCCAAAATTTGGTCCTCACCAGACTTCTTGACCACAACAAATTCCTACGGAATAAGAGAAAGAAGAAGTAACCAAAATTCAGCCAAACAATGCCTGCTAAAAAAACAGCACAATGATTAGGGGTGATGTCATGTGACCTCCCAAAATCCTCCTCACCTCTCCGGTCAGCAGGTAGAGGATCTCCAGGGTGATACCTATTATCTTATTTCTGTCCTTCTCCATCTTAGCAAATGCTGATACAACAGAACATCACATCTGAAAAGACAGAAAATCGATGCATGTAGTCATTGCTCACCAGATGTTTTCTTTACTCTCTTGTGTAGAGAGAAAGCAATAATAGTCATTACAGACTTCCCAGAATCCTCCTCACCTGTTCAGTCAGCTCTGTGTACCTGGTCTGTACTGGGATGAGCTTATGATTCGGTCCGCACACTGAACCTTAACGAGAATTTATTCTGTCAGTGTCACAATTGGGAAATAGATCCCTCACTCTGGAGGGAAAGTTGGATAAATGGCTCTATATTTAGGATCTATCTGGTCTATAAACCAGAGGCTCTGGATGGACAGTTGGATAAAATGCTCTATATTTAGGATGTGTCCGATCTATAAACCAGAGGCTCTGGATGGACAGTTGGATAAAATGCTCTATATTTAGGATGTGTCCGATCTATAAACCAGAGGCTCTGGATGGACAGTTGAATAAAGGGCTCTATATTTATGCCAATTAAAATATCATAATATTACCTGAAGATCCAGTAGTGTCTCCTCATAATTTCCTGCTAAATCACCTTTCACCTGGAACTTCCTGTCCTAACTCTACATCACTTCCTGTCTGTACTTTACATCACTTCCTTCCTTGCGCTCCACGCTTATAAGTGAGATCTCCATCTTGTGGAGAATGTAAGTACTGCAGCCTATATTCTGTACCTCAAAACCAGGCATCACCGTGCATTTATCGATTTGTAATAAATATATTAAAATGTTTCATAGTTCTATATGAAAGAAGCTAGCATAGCGATAGCTATAAATGTGAGCTCTCTGTAGTTCTATATCCTGGTTCTTGAGTGAGCAAACATGCACTAACGTTTATTGATATAATGTGTATGGTGGACCAATGTGGTTGACAATAGAAGCATTTGTGTAGAGGAATAAAACCCGTCAAGGGACAACGATTCTAAGATGAGGTTGTAACGAACATGGTAAATCTTTCTCCATATAAAAAAAGAGCAGAAGTGTCAAGTCTCCAGGTGGTCATCTGGTATCGTCAATGTATCTCAAATGGCAGATATTTTGCGGTAGACAGATGTTTCTAGATGTGATGTCCAGGCTCTTCTATGGAAGCACAAACCAGCAAGGTTGAGGATCAGAAACACAGTGATCAGCCATGGAAACTGAGTGCAGCAGACAAGAAATACAACCAGCTGTCTTACCCATATAAAAGTCTATATAAAAGTCCATATGAAGTTCATAAAAGTGCAGGAATGCTGTAAACACTAGACATGTGCACAACAAAAATCTTCGTTTTTTTGTTCCGTTTCGTCTCGTTCCCTAGGTTCGTAAAGATTCGTAATTTCGTAAGACTCAAGTTTTCCTATCCGGACCCGTTCGTATTTTCGTAACAGTTTTATTTTCGTTTATACTGAATGATTTAGTAATTCTGTCTAATTTATTTTCGTTGATTCGAAATTCCTAATTTTGTTAGATAATAATTTTCGTTTAATGGATTCGTAATTTTGTACTTTCGTAAATACATAGCAACACGCGGCTAATCCATATTAAGATAGACTTTCTCTTTAGCCCCGTACACACGGTCGGACTTTTTGCCAAGAAATGTAAAAATGAGCGTTTTCCAAAAAATCAGACCGTGTGTACGCTCTATCGGACAAATTTTTTTGGTTTCAAAAGTTTGTTTGAAGTCCGATCGTGTGTACGAGGCTTTACACTGTACAATGTGACTCGGCACAAAAGAGATAAGCTGATTGGCTAAGATATTAAGTAATCACTTACTAACTACACTGCCCAGTGCCCATTCGAAAGAACGATACAAGTACACAAATTTACGAAAAGACAAAGGAACGGATTTACAAAACACACAAATGAAAATACAAACATACGAATGAAAATACGAACAGACAAAGGATTTAAAATACGGAATGCAAATAGTTCGTTATAGATGTCATTTTCGTTCTTTTTCTTTTTCGGTCTTTCGTATTTTAGTAAGATTGTCCAATCATACGTTCGTATTTTCGCTTGTTCGTTATTTTGCTCATTCGTAATTCCGTTATTTTCGTATTTTGTTTTTTTCAGCTTTTCGGATGTTCGAATTGATACGAATGTACGAAAACTAACAAATTCATACGAAAATCCATTCGTTATGAACGGGAACGCAATTCCACCAGAAATTTATGTGATTCACTGCTTGTGAGACATCTCCCCCTCAAGGAAGAAAATTTACCAGGATATTATACCATTCGTTCTCATAACTGACATGAAATGCTTGTAAACATTCATAAATCCTTGGGATAAAACACATCACCGGCTCATAAATCACCATAACACATAAAGGAGAAAAAGAAACAACGATGTAGTAAAATCAACAGCCACTTTAATAAAAATACCACTAGCAAAAATAAAGTATTTAAAATCTCATCTCACGGAGGAAGGCTCCATTCACACCTTGGCGTACCTAATCGCGGCGTTTTGTCCCACGAATTGCGGCGACAAATTGCAGCGTTTTGTACCGCGATTTGCGGCGACAAAACGCCGCGATTGTGAATGCAGCTTACCCCCAGGTCCACATCCCCTATGCCGAACGCCGAAAGCCGCCTGAAAAAAAGGTCCAGGACTTGTTTTCAGGCGGCAGGCGTTCGGCGTGGAGATGTGAACCATCTCCATAGAGGGCAATGTAAAATCATCCCTCCAGCGTCTTAGGGGCTGCTGCGGCGTCGCGCTTCAGGCGTATATAAGCCTAGGTGTGAACAGAGCCTAAGAGCCGACAGACAGGAGTGAACAGCGCTAGCCTCAATCCCTCACCACATCCGAAACTCACAGCCACCTCCGGTGTGTCACTTCCGGTTCCGGCTCTGTCATCACTTTTGGCTGCCGCATATGTTATTAACTATTCCACTTCACCTACCTCGTGATCAGGCTATAGATCTCTGAAGCGTGGGTTCAGAACTGGTTGCTATGGGATACCGACTGCAAGCGAGGGAGCCAGAACATCGCCCACTCACTACCAGAGGACCCATCACCTTACCAGGTACCACGCCTAATGACCAGTTGCTTTGTGTCTTGAACTTGCGCTTGCCCTTAGCAGTGGCTTTACTCTTTGTCTCCTTGCGACTGACCTGCTTCATACCCCGTATTTGCTTTACTGACTCAAAGTTGTGTAGTGTACCCGCCATAGAACAATCATCCACCCCTCTGTCATTGGACACTCATGCACCCCTTTAGTGACTTTAGACCAGGATCAACTTAAATTTTACTGAAAGTTCTGTACCATAATGGTCTAAGTGCAAACACAAATCAATGCATCCCTACCTCTAGAGCGTGCAAAGGTGAGTCTGTTACTTGGTACAAGTCAATGCTGTGGCAGGAGAGCCCCATGGAGCTCCTGGGTGGCTGTTGGCTGAGTTACATCTTATTCTGTGAGCCTCTTGCTCCTGTTCCCAGATAGCTGGAAATAGAACAGATCCATTTGTGTAAAACAGCTGGAAATTACATCTTTATGACATGTCTTTCTCTTCTTCCCATGCAGACTCCCCATGAGCAGAGCCCTCCTCCCTTTTATAACAGCATAGGCAAAAAGGCAGAGCCCAGAAAGAGCGGAAACTGCAGAACTAGCATTAACCCTTCCCTAACCTGGGCAGACTAGCTAGTTTACTATCATGGTACATTCCCTTTGTAGGCAGCTGCCTACAAACCGAATGGAGGGGTGATGTAATGGTGGTTTATTGATTTGTGAATATTTACAAGCATTTTATGCTAGTCATGGTAATGAATGGCGTAATGTTCTGGTGAGTTTTCTTCCGGGAGGGGCAGGTGTCTTACTTTCACAAGTGGTGATTCATGGAAATTTATGGTGGATGTTTTTCCAGCATTTCTGCACTTTTATCTACACGTTCTTTTCATAGTGGTGTTATAGTATCGTGTGTCATGGTGCTACTTTGAAGTTAAAGGCCCGGATTCACATACATCGGCGCATATTTATGCCGCCGTAGCGTATCTCTTTTACGCTACGCCGGCGCAGTGCACAGAGGCAAGCACTGGCTCACCAAGCACTAGCTCCCACTCGCTCTTAAAGATACGCTGGGTTTCCTCGGCGTAAGCCAGCGTAGGTGGAAGTGGGCGTGAGCCATGCTAATGAGGCGTGACCCCATGCAAATGATGGGCCAAGCACCATAGAAGTACTTAAAATGAACGGCGCATGCGCCGTCCCGTGGCCGCATCCCAGTGCGCATGCTCAGAATCACGTTGAAACAACTGCCTAAGATACGTCGAATCACTGCCTACGACGTGAACGTAACCTACGCCTAGTCATATTCACGTACAATGTAAACGACAAAAGACACGACGGCTTGTGTTCCCTGGTCCATACCTTTGCATGAGTTGCGCCTCCTATATGGGGAATAACTTTACGCCGGATGTACGACTTACGCAAACCGCGTATATTATGTGCATAGAAAATCAATGGGAGCGGCAAATGCGCCCAGCGTAAATATGCGCCCACGATACGATAGCGTAGGCAAGTTACGTCGGTCGTAGGAAGCCTATTTTTAGGCGTATGTCAGATTGTGGGCACGGCGCACAGATACGACGGCGCATAGTTACACTTACGCGGTGTATCTCGAGATACGTCGGCGTAAGTGCTTTGTGAATCCGGGCCAAAGTGGTTGTGGATTTACACTCTTACCTTAACCACTTCAGCCCCAAAACGATTTACCCCTTGAAAGTGGAAGTAAACTTTCCTATCGTTTTCAGCCATGAAAGCTGCCATCTTGGCCTCTGTTTATTCTTCAACTGCCATGATGCTGCACACATGATCAGTTTTGACACCAGCCATTGGATGGTTTGACAGTTTGGTTGAGAGCACAACCAATGAGAGAGTTACATTTTTGGCATGTTCCGGGAATGTAACTGTTTTTTTAAACTGGGTGTACCCCCTTCCTGACCAGGCCATTTTTTGCGATACGGCACTGTATCACTTTAACTGACAATTGCGCGGTCCTGAGGTTGCGCTGTACCCAAACAAAATTGATGTCCTTTTTTCCCCCCACAAATAGTGATTTATTTTGATGGTATTTGATCGCCTCTGCAGTCTTTTTTTTTTTTTTCCGTTAAAAAACTAAAATAGAGCGACAATTAAAAAAAACAATATTTTTTACTTTTTGCTATAACAAATATTCACAAAAATGTTTTAAAAAAATAAATGTCTTCCTCAGTTTAGGCCGATACGTATTCTTCTACATATTGGTAAAAAAAAAAATCACAATAAGCGTATATTGATTGGTTTGCACAAAAGTTATAGGCCCGGATTCTCAAAGGAGTTACGCCGGCGTATCTCCAGATACGCCGTCATAACTCTGAGTGCGGTCCGTCGCAACTCGGCGCCTGATTCATAGAATCAGATACGCCTCACAGTTGCCTAGATACGAGCGGCATATTTACGCTGGCCGCTAGGTGGCACTTCCGTACATTTCCGCGTCGAATATGCTAATTAACTAGATACGCCGATTCACGAACGTACGCGCGCCCGGCGTATGAAGATACGTCGTTTAAGTAAGACATACGCCGGCATAAAGTTACCCCCCATAAAGCAGGGGTAAGTCATGTTAGGTATGGATGTCGGAAACGTACGAACAGCGTCGTATTTTAAGTCGTTTGAGTAAGTCGTCCGTGAATGGGGCTGGGCGTAAGTTACGTTCACGTCGACTAGGCATTGAGCGGGCGTAATTTAATTTGAAAATTCGACGTGATTTACGTGGGGTCATGAATAGTTTACATAAAACACGCCCCCCTGTTCCTCATTTGATTTAGGCGCGCTTACGCCGGCACATTTACGCTACGCCGACGTAACTTTGGACGCAAGTGCTTTGTGAATACAGCACTTGCCTCTCTAAGTTGCGGCGGCGTAGCGTAACTACGATACACTACGCCCGCTTACATTTACGCCGCCCTACGAGAATCTGGGCCATAGTGTCTACAAAATAGGGAATAGATTTATGGCATTTTAGGTAATGGCGGCGATCTGAGATTTTTAGCAGGACTGCAACATTGCGGCGGACAGATCGGACACATTTTTGGGACCATTGAGACATTTATAAAGCGATCAGTGCTATAAAAATGCACTGATCAAGGGGTTAACTGTGTTCCATCGTGTGTGTTTCTAACTGTGGGCGGGGGGGGGTGACTAGAGGAGGAGACATATCGTTGTTCCTGATTAGTAAAAACAGACGATCTGTCTCTCCTCTGCTGTCAGAACAGGGATTTACACATACACATCCCTGTGACCGCCGGCCACGCGCATCAGGTCCCCCGCCATGTACAGCTATGGCGATTTGCGGAAACTAGCCGACCTGCTGCAGTATAATGACGCCGGCAAGTGGTTAATATTGCATACTGTGTAAAACTGCAAACATTTTCAATAAAAACACAATAAAAAAAAATAAAAAATTAAAATTTTATTAAAATAATTACAGAGCCATCATCCACATACAGAAATAGAACAATGTAAATTAACCATTTCAGCCCCAGAAGGTTTTCCCCCCTCAACCACTTAAGGACCGCCTCCTGCACATTTACGTCGGCAGAATGGCACGGCTGGGCCCAGCCACGTACCTGTACGTCCCCTTTAAATACCTAACCGCGGGTCGCAGGCGCGCACTTGCGACCTGATCCGAAGCTCTGTGACCGCAGGACCCGTGGACCGGATCGCTGCCGGTGTCCCACGATTGGTCACGGGAGCTGAAGAACAGGGAGAGGTGTGTGTAAACACACCTTCTTCGTTTTTCACAGTGGCAATGTCACTGATCGTCTTTTCCCTGATATAGGGAAAGGCGATCAGTGACGTCACACGTCCAGCCCCGCCCCCCTACAGTTAGAAACACATATGAGGTCACACATAACCCCTTCAGCGCTCCCTAGTGGTTAACTCCTAAACGGCAATTGTCATTTTCACAGTAAACAATGCATTTTTATAGCAATTTTTGCTGTGAAGATGACAATGGTCCCAAAAATGTGTCAAAATTGTCCGATGTGTCCGCCATATTGCCGCAGTCATGAAAAAATCGCTGATTGCCGCCATTAGTAGTAAAAAAAAAAATATTAATAAAAATGCCATAAAACGATCCCCTATTTTGTAAACGCTATAAATTTTGCGCAAACCAATCGTTAAACACTTATTGCGATTTTTTTTACAAAAAAATATGTACAAGAATACGTATCGGCCTAAACTGAGGAAACAAATGTTTTTTTATATCTTTTTTGGGGGATATTTATTATAGCAAAAAGTAAAAATTCTAAATTGTCGCTCTATTTTTGTTTATAGCGCAAAAAATAAAAACCGCAAAGGTGATCAAATAACACCAAAAGAAAGCTCTATTTGTGGGGGAAAAAGGACGCCAATTTTTTTTGGGAGCCACGTCGCACGACCGCGCAATTGTCAGTTAAAGCGACGCAGTGCCGAATCGCAAAAACTGGCTAGGTCCTTTACCTGCGTAATGGTCCGGGGCTTAAGTGGTTATTGACCAGGCCATTTTTTTGCGATACGGCACAGTGTTATTTTAACTGACAATTGCGCGGTCGTGCAACACTGTACCCAAACAAAATGTATGTATTTTTTTCCACAAATAGAGCTTTCTTTTGGTGGTGATTGATCATGAGCGTTATCACCCCAATACCACAAAGGGGGATACACAGAGGACACGACACTGACATACTCTCTGAGACACTGATGGGTATGACCTCTGTATCACTGATGATGAAGATAAGAACTGGGAAATAATGGAGCTGATCACTGTGAGCATGAGGAGCAAAACCAAGATGGCAGCAATGGAAATATTCTATGTGGCATTTGTAGTGGCTTCATGTATCCTTAGAATATTAGCTGGCATATATTTGTAACTGGACCTTTTAGATCCGCTGGGACTGGACCTTTTAGACTCTCTGAAACTGGACCTTCTGGACTCTCTGAAACTGGACCTCCTGGACTCTCTGAAACTGGCCTTCCTGGACTCTCTGAAACTGGCCCTCCTGGACTCTCTGAAACTGGCCCTCCTGGACTCTCTGAAACTGGACCTTCTGGACTCTCTGAAACTGGCCCTCCTGGACTCTCTGAAACTGGCCCTCCTGGACTCTCTGAAACTGGCCCTCCTGTACTCTCTGAAACTGGCCCTCCTGGACTCTCTGAAACTGGCCCTCCTGGACTCTCTGAAACTGGACCTTCTGGACTCTCTGGAAATGGATCTTCTGGACTCTCTGAAACTGGACCTCTTGGACTCTCTGAAACTGGACCTTCTGGACTCTCTGAAACTGGACCTTCTGGACTCTCTGGAAATGGATCTTCTGGGTTCTCTGGAACGGGACCTTCTGGAGCTGGACCTTTTGGATCCTATGGAACTGGACCTTCGGGATCCTCTGGAACTTGGCTTTCTGGACTCTGAACTGGACCTTCTAGACTCTCTGAAACTGGACCTTCCGGATCCTCTGGAACTGGACCTTCTGGGCTCTCTGGAACTGGACCTTCTGGGCTCTCACATCTCACTAATATAACACCAATGGAAGACTCTCTATGAACTAAGCACATTCCAATCACCAATCATCTAAAAATGATGTTCATTTGTAGAAAATGACTCAGAACAATATATTGTAGAGTAGAGCTTTCTTGTTTATTCTAGAAAATCGGATTACATTAATAACACACAATGAATAATCTAAATTAAATCTTGCATAGCTGAAGTAAAAGAAAAATCCAATTTAAAAATAATTATACTTTAGTCTGTCCAATAAAAAGTTAGTTCCTTCAGTAAAGCAAATAGATGTACAGTATATTGGCTAATAGCAACCAATAAAAAGTATGGTCCATGGGTTGTCGTACTCTATGGTGGGGCCTGTGTGAGTGCGGGACCAAGTCAGCATTGTTTAGAGGATCGTATTACTATAATTCAATCCCTGCAGATCTATAACTATGACATCATTCCAAAAAAATCCCATTGCACTTTGGCCACGCCTCCAAATAAGCCAATATGAACACAAAAACTTTATTAGTCTTTATGAATATTCTGGGGTCCAAGAAGTGATTTTCTTTAACCACTTCCATACAGGGCACTTACGCACCTTCCTGCCCAAGCCAATTTTCAGCTTTCAGCACTGTCGCACTTTGAATGACAATTGCGCGGTCGTGCTACACTGTACCCAAAGAAAATTGGCGTCCTTTTTTACCCACAAATAGAGCTTTCTTTTGGTGGTATTTGATCACCTCTGCGATTTTTTTTTATTGCGCAACAACTAAAAAAAGACTGAAAATTTAGAAAAAAAATTATGTTTTTATTTTTTTCTGTTAATTTTTTTGTAAATACGTTTTTCTCTTTCAATTACGGGCACTGATATGGTGGCACTGATGGGCACCGATGAGATGGCACTGATGGGCATCGATGAAATAGTACTGACGGGCACAGATGAGGTGGCACTGATTGGCGGCGCTGGTATGCAGCACTGATGGGCACTCATAGGCGGCACTGATGGGCACACATAGGTGGCACTGATGGGCACTCTTGGGTGGCACTGGGCACTCATAGGCGGCACTGATGGGCACACATAGGCGGCACTGATGGGCACTCTTGGGCGGCACTGGGCACTCATAGGCGGCACAGATGGGCACTCATGGGCGGCACTTATGGGTGGCACTGATGGATACTTATGGGTGGCACAGATGGGCACTGATAGGTGGGCACTGGGCATGGATGGGCACTGTGGGGTGGCACTGGACACTGGGGTGGCACTGATGGACACTGTGGGGCAGCACAGGTGATTTACCCAGGTTGCCAGTCAGTGCCCATTTGTGGGCACTGATTGGCATCTTTTTTTCTTAATGCTTTTTTTTTTTTTTTTTTTTTTTTACTTTGTTTTTTTTTTTGTTTCCGGCTTTTTTTTTTTTTTTTTTTGCCCACCCTGGTCCAGGGTGGGCTTCCCTGGTGGTCCATGTGGCGATCCGAGGGGGGGCTGCGCTGATAAACAATCAGCGCGAACCCCCCCTGTCAGGAGAGCCGCCGATCGGCTCTCCTCTACTCGCGTCTGTCAGACGCGAGTGAGGAAGAGCCATCAACGGCTCTTCCTGTTTACATCGTGATCAGCCATGATTGGACACGGCTGATCACGTGGTAAAGAGTCTCCGCCGGAGGCTCTTTACCGAGATCGGAGATGCAGGGTGTCAGACTGGCGCGCGCGGCACGAAATCCTGCAGGCCGTTCGTGAACGTCCTGTCAGGATTTCACAACCACTTCCCGGACGTAAATCGGCCATAGGCCGGGCGGGAAGTGGTTAACAGAAACATTTTATACATTCTGATTATAAGGAAGGACACACGTTCTCTGGAGGTTGTTCTTGCCACACTCCCCATTGGTCCGTCTGAACATAAAAAAAGGTGGTTAGTTCATGTGAATTCTCTGGTGTCGATTAAGCCCACTTTTTTGACTGAAGCATTTCCCGCACTTTAAACACGAATGGGGACGTTCCCCCGTGTGAACTCTCTGGTGTCTAAGAAGTTTATCTTTCCGGACAAAACATTTCCCGCACTCTGAGCATGAATAGGGACGTTCATCTGTGTGAACTCTCTGGTGTAGAAGAAGTACTTCTTTCTGTATGAAAGATTTCCCACACTCAGAACATGAATGAGGATAATCGCCTATATGAATTCTTTGGTGTTTAAGAAGGTGTTCTTTCCGAACAAAACATTTTCCGCACTCTGAACACGGAAAAGGACGCTCGCCGGTGTGAATTCTCTGGTGATTATTAAGTTCGCCTTTCTGAGCAAAAGTTTTCCCACACTCTGAACAAGAATATGGACGCTTGCCCGTGTGTATTCTCTGGTGTTTAAGAAGGTTTCCTTTTTCGTGGAAACATTTCCCGCACTCTGAACATGAATAGGGACGCTCGCCCGTGTGACTTCTCTGATGATTAACAAGATTTCCTTTCTGATTGAAACTTTTCCCACACTCTGAACAAGAGTAAGGACGCTCGCTCTTGTGAATTCTCTGGTGGACAACAAGGTCTCTTTTCTGAATGAAACGTTTCCCACACTCTGAACATGAGAAAGGACGCTCACTTGTGTGAGTTCTCTGGTGTTTAAGAAGGTGTCCTTTCTGAATGAAACTTTTACCACAGTGCGAACACAAGAACGGACGCTCACCTGTGTGAATTCTTTGGTGACTAACAAGTTCTGCTTTCCGAATAAAACATCTCCCGCACTCTGAACATGAAAAGGGACGCTCACCCGTGTGAATTCTGTAGTGTTTAAGAAGGTTTCCTTTGTCAGTAAAACGCTTGCCGCACTCTGAACATGGGAAAGGACGCTCGCCTGTGTGAACTCTCTGGTGACTGAGAAAGTTTCTTTTCACATTAAAACATCTCCCGCACTCTGGACATGAGTAAGTACGCAAACTCTTATGACTTTTCTGGTGTGTAAGAGGCTCTCTGGTTTCTTTGGATGAATTCCCACACACTGTAGATGACAAGGAATGTTCTCCTGTGTGAGATCCTTCATGGTTCAAGGAAGATTCCTCTGGATTAGATGGATCTGTACTGTGAGATTCAAGAGTTTGTGGAACTTTAGAAGAATCCTCAGGATCAGAGAAATCCCAGGATCTCTCCATTTGATAGGTTTTATGATGTATTATTTGTGTAATGCGATTCACTCCTGAAGAACGTTGTGTGGTAGGATTTTCTCCTGGAGAACGTTGTGTGGTGGGATTTTCTCCTGGAGAACGTTGTGTGGTGGGATTTTCTTCTGCTTTAATTTCTGAAGATACGTTATTCAGGACATAGTGTCCTCCTGTTGGATAACAATGTTTAAATGTTATAAGAATTCTTCATTCCTTTCATTCAGAATTTATATACAGTATGTTGGTCTAACACTCTACAGTGTCTCAGATAAAAATACAGCAACTCCACCTCATTTGTTGGGAACATGACATTATATTGAGGAATGGAGATGGACCTTTCATATGGTGTACAGTATCTCCTCCTCATTTGTTGGGAACATGACGTTATATTGAGGAATAGAGATGGACCTTTCATATGACCTTCTTCATGTCTGTCTGTCCACCTGCAAGGTGATTAATGTGGCCAGTCTCTGGGTGGAGACCAAACCTGATTTAAGCCAGCCAAGCCTACAATCTCAGTATCTCCTCCTCATTTGTTGGGAACATGACGTTATATTGAGGAATGGAGAGGGACCTTTCATATGGTGTACAGTATCTCCTCCTCATTTGTTGGGAACATGATGTTGTATTGAGGAATGGAGATAGACCTTTCATATGGTGTACAGTATCTCCTCCTCATTTGTTGGGAACATGACGTTATATTGAGGAATGGAGATGGACCTTTCATATGGTGTACAGTATTTCCTCCTCATTTGTTGGGAACATGACGTTATACTGAGGAATGGAGATGGACCTTTCATATGGTGTACAGTAACTCATTCCCATTTGTTGGGAACATGACTGTGACAGACCTAGCTGGGACAGAGGCTTTTGGAGAGGACTGAATGCTATCCTCTTGCCTTCTGATTATGGGACCTGGATTTTAAGGGAACAATACTCTTTGCAAGGTGTATGCCTGGGGACCTTGAAGTAATGTTACTTTTGGATTCAAGTCCATGTCCCCACAAAACACACAGACTCTGGGAACCCTGTATGTGCCATATTATAGTGATGGCTACATAATGTTGGAGCTCGTAGAAGATGCTCATGTCATCATCCCCAGCCACCTGTCTGTTTGTTGTCTGTTATATGTGTTTATTGTAAATAAGGCTACTGTGAGCTCTAAATCTTTCACCCAGTGTTGTTTGTGTTAATTAACTCTGCTATTGTGAGAAGGTTTTCTGTGTCTCTATTTATGATAATGTTGATTGTGTCTTCTGAGCTAAAAGACGGCAAGTCTGTCCTAAAGGTCATGCCTCAGAGTCACCTAGGCTTTCTAAAAAATAATAGCTCATGTTAATTAGGTTTCTGGTTACAGTTTGTATTGACACCCTTGTGTATATATTTGTGTGAGATCTCAAATAAAAAGGCTATTCCTGATGTACTCCAAGACTGGTGTTGTCTGGTGACTGTTGAGGATGAGGGTTCGTCACAATGACCTTATACTGAGGAATGAAGATGGACCTTTCATATGGTGTACAGTATCTCCTCCTCATTTGTTGGGAACATGACGTTATATTGAGGAATGGAGATGGACCTTTCATATGGTGTACAGTATCTCCTCCTCATTTGTTGGGAACATGACGTTATATTGAGGAATGGAGATGGGCCTTTCATATGGTGTACAGTATCTTCACATTGCAATTATTTAAATTCATCTTTTATACTCATAGAAGAAAAAGGAAAATGTGAACATTTCTGCATTCAGTGATTATTACTTACTTCTGCTGATACAAAGAGAAGATTCCTCCTGGTCACTTTTCATGGTCATCTCCTCAATAGACTGCTGATCTCCACTCACCAACGTCTCTTCTTCTTCCTCTTTAACCTCAAGTTTGATGTCTTTTCCTAATTTATCCTGAACCCCAATATGAAAAATTTAAATATCTGGATAATTAAGTTCAATATAAAAAAAATATATATCTATAAGAAAGTTATTTTATCGTTTAGAATAACTTTTGAGTTCTATAGCTCAGTTCTTTCTACCTGATGATGGTGAGGGATGCTTTGATCTTCCGGTTTGGAATCCCGGGAATACTGAAGACTTCCCCCCTCCATAGACTGCTGATCTCTTCTCACCAACCTCTCCTCTTCTTCCTTTTTAATCTCAACTTTGATGTCTTTCAATTCTTCACCCTAAACCCCAAAGATAACAGAATACATTTATAAAAAGGAACAAAAAGTTACTTTGAAGAATGTGGTCTCCTAGTTTAGAATTATTTTTTAATTTTAGTTGCTCAGTCCCACCTACCTGATGATGGTGGGGGATGGTGTGACCTTCCTGTGTGGAATCCCGGGAATACAGAGGACGGGGACATCTCTCTGGTGGGTTCCCATTACTGGATCCATCTGTAGGAAACACACACACTGACTGAATACATTGTTTCTATGTGTTTATCAGATGATGGGGGATCTAGGTGGACCCTCCGTACTGCTCTCACCTTTACAATAAAGTCTCCTCTTACCCGGTGATGTGAGGGGCGGCTGATCGTCCATCATGACGTCCTTGTAGAGACCCTTGTGTCCTTCTAAATACTCCCACTCCTCCATGGAGAAATAGACAATGACCTCCTGACACCTTATAGGAACCTGACACACACAATGATACAGTCACCATCCAGACACATCCCTTGTCTGTTACTGGATAATGTCCCAGAATTCCCGGCATCGCTCACCTCTCCTGTCAGCTCGGTGATCTTCTTGGTGACTTCTAGAATCTTCCTGGCACTGGTTACCTCTATTGTCAGACAGTGAGGTGAAGACACTGTGATGGGCGATGTCCTGTGAAGATGGCTGCTGGGTGTTTATGGATCTCCAGATGTTTCCTTCACTATTTTATAATTCTGTGTATAGAGAGAAAGTAATTATCATAGAAGACGTCGTAGAATCCTTCTCTCCTCTCTAGATAGAACAATATTTTCATTATAGGGATAAGGATGAAGTCACGTGACCCTCCCAGAATCCTCCTCACCTAAATAGGACACACTTCTCTGTCGATAGACTGAGAATTATTTGGACTATACCAGGATGTGTAATGTCTATACTAGGGATGTTCTGTCTCGAGGTCATTCAGCTAAACCTTCTTATCCCATAAACTTCAGATACCATATTTCTTTGATCTCAGTTTATTAGAACAAGCTAGGTGAAACTACAAAAATAACAGAAACAGACCTCAATAAGTACACTATTGCATACAATACAGCATACATAGCAGAAACAACAATATACAATACAAGATGAGATAGTAAAAACCTACTTTTTAAATTCTCTAAGTGGTAATGGCGATAGATTGAGCAAGACATGCCCTGCTCCCTGCAGTGTCTTCTCAAAGCATGGTGGCTGTTTTTCACTTCCTGTGAAGATTCTACCCAGAATTCCCTGCTTTCTAACAACTTCCTTAACTAAACACATACAGTAATTAAATAACAGAACTGAAGCAATACCAAAAAAGAACACTAGATGGAGCCTGCACTCCACATATGATTGTCTTGTGTAAATTACGAACCTTAACCACTTGATCACCGCCTCATAGCCGAAATACGGCTACAAGGCGGTCGCTTAACTCCATGGACGTCCTCCCAGTATCGCGCTCCCGCGCGCCCCTGTGTGCTCGTATACAGAAGCGACCCCACTCGTAAGTCCCGCCCACATATGAAAACGGTGTTCAAACCACACATGTGAGGTATCGCTGCGAACGTTAGAGCGAGAGCAATAATTTTGGCCCTAGACCTCTTCGTCCCGGGCACTTCTCGACAGCAGTGACAATATCCGACAGAACACCGGCAAATTCCAAAGTTTTGCAGCCGCCCGACCTGCCCTTAGCAACTGCTCACTTCATCAGTAGGTAGAGGGCAGGCGGGTGTCTTGGACGGCTTTCACATGTTCCGAAAAAGTACAGATAACAACACAAAGGTGGTAGAGAGACCGGTGGAGGAGCAGGATGTGCTCTCCCTCCTCTCTGTACTCTTTTTTTCTCCAACACTCCAATGACATGCTGGTAGCTTATTGGCTCCGATCTAAATTGCCCCTAGTATGTGTGTGTATGAATGTGAGCTAGGGACCTTAGATTGTAAACTCATTGGGGGCAGAGACTGATGTGAGTGTACAATATAAATATTTATGTAAAGCACTGCGTAAATGAAAACGTAATATAAGTACCTGTAATAAATAAGTAATAAAATAAACGTACCTCAAGATCCAGTAATGTCTGTACGCTATTTCCTAACAAGTCACCTCTCCTCTGGAACTTCCTGTCTTTTACCCTACATCACTTCCTGTCCGTACATGACATCACTTCCTTCTTTGCGTTCCACGCTCAGGAGTAAGATCACCATCTTGTGGAGAATTGAAATACTGCAGCCTTCATTCATAAATACTTCAGTCTTCATTCATACATTAAAAGTCTTTACATTTTCTGTACATTTATTATTTTTTGTTGTTTATCCTTATCCATTAATTACATGTATAAAAACCGCACCTATCACAAGGCGTCAATCTCTGCATATGCAGACACTGGTCAATAACATGCTTAACCACTAGCTGACGGGCGTACGACTTTGTACGGCCGCAGCGCGGCTCTAGATCTCTAACAGGCCGTGTTTTTACGGCCGAGCCTTTCCTCGCTCCCGAGCGCGCAGCGGGGAACTCCTGTGCTGGCCGTGTGCCTCGGACACAGCCAAACACAGATCACGGTAAATAGCCAATCACAGCGGCTATTTACCGTGCGATCTGTGCGGCCAATGAGAGATGATCTCATATATAAACATATGAGATCATCTCTCATTGCCGACTCTCCCCTCCTCACACAGACACCGCGTGTGAGGAGTGGAGAGCAAACGGAGCAAAGAGCGATTTAAAAAAAAAAAAGTGACAAATCAGTGCCCCAGTACCGCAGTGTCCCCCAGGACCACCTGTGCCCCCCAGTACCAAAGTGCCCACCAGTACCACAGTGTGCCCACCAGTACCACCGTGTGCCCACCAGTACCACCGTGTGCCCACCTGTGCCACCTCATCAGTGCCCACCTGTGCTGCAGTCAATCAGTGCACATCAGTACCCATCTCATCAGTACCTATCTCAGTGCCATCTGTGCCGGTTCATTAGTGCCATCTGTGCCGGTTCATTAGTGCCATCTGTGCCGCCTCATTAGTGCCCACCTGTGCCGCCTCATCAGTGCCCACCTGTGTCCACCAGTACACAGGCCTCATCGGTGCACATCAGTACCCATCTCATCAGTACCCGCCTCAGTGCCATCTGTGCCGCCTCAGTGCCATCTGTGCCGCCCGAGTGCCATCTGTGGGCATTTGTACTTTCCTGGCTTGTTAGGGTCTCATGAAATGAGAGAGGCCTTCAGTACATCAGATGTGATCATTTTTTATGATTTGCACTATAGCTTGTAGACTCTAAAACTTTCACACAGACCAAATAATTTCCAAAAACTTTGGGTTATTTTTATCAAAGACATGTAGCAGCATAAATTGTGGCCAAAATGTATGAAGAAAAATTAATAATTTGCAAAATTTTATCACAGAAACTAAGAAAAAATAATTTTCTTCCCAAATTTTCGGTCTTTTTTCATTTATAGTGCAAAAAATAAAAACCGCAGAGGTGATCAAATGCCACCAAAAGAAAGCTCTATTTGTGGGAAAAAAAGGACAAAAGAATCACATTACGCCGCCGTAGCACAAACGCCGTACGCCACGCCAGCATAGCGCAGAGAGGCAAGCATTGAATTCAGCAAGCCAGTGCTCCCAACGCTGCGCCAGTGTGGCGTGGTATTAGAAGGCGTACGCCGGCGTAGGTGGAAATGCGCGTGACCCATGCAAATGAGGCGTCACCCATGCAAATGAGGCGTGACCCCATGCAAATGATGGGCAGAGCGCCAGACAGATACGGGTCACGCACTGCGCATGCGCCGTGGACGCATCCCCCTGCGCCTGCTCACAACCACGTCGGAACAACTGCCTAAACTACGCCGGATCACTGCGTACGGCGTGAACGTAACCTATGCCCAGCCAGACACACGTCCAATGTAAAATACGCCGGATTGTGTTCCTTGGTGCAGACCTTTGCATGTCTGCTGCTGGGTTGCGACTCCTTAATGGGGAATAACTTTACGCCGGACGTACAACTTACGCGCACCTCGCGTAGCCTGCGTCGGGCGCACGCAGGTTCGTGAATCGCCGTATTTCCCTCATTTGCATGTTTGAATGGCTAATCAATGGGAGCGGCACCATGCACCCAGCCTAAATGTGCGCCCACTCTACGCCGGTGTAAGCAAGATACGTCGGCGGGGTGTAGCCTGGTTTTAGGCGCATATCGGTTTGTGGGTCTGGCGCACAGATACGACGGCGCACATTTGCACTTACGTCGGTGTAACTTGTTATACGTCGGCGTAAGTGCTTTGTGAATCTGGGCCTATGTGGTCGATTTTCCTCCCTCAAAAGAAATGACCACTGTAATCCAGCCCAAATTGCATATTACTTACTGTTTAACCACTTGAGGACCGCCCCACGACGATATACGTCGACAAAATGGCACGGCTGGGCACAAGGGCGTATATGTATGTCCCCATTAAGGGCCCAGCCGTGGGCGGCACGCTCGTGACCCGCTCCTCTTCTCCGTGACCGCCCCCGCGGGAACAGCGGACCGATCGCCGCCAGTGTCCCGCGATCGGGTCACAGAGAGGAAGAACGGGGAGAGGTAAGTGTAAAAAAACCTCTCCCCGTGCTTCCTCGTGTGGCTGTCACTGCACGTCTGTTCCCTGTGTTAGGGAACGACGATCAGTGACGTCACATGCACAGCCACGCCCCCCTACAGTAAGAACACTCCCTTAGGGAACACTTAACCCCTACAGCGCCCCCTCCTGGTTAACCCCTTCTCTGCCACTGTCATTTTTACAGTAACCAGTGCATTTTTATAGCACTGTTCGCTGTAAAAATGACAATGGTCCCAAAATAGTGTCAAAGGTGTCCGATGTGTCTGCCATAATGTCGCAGTCACGAAAAAAAATCGCTGATCGCCACCATTAATATTAAAAAAAAAAATGCCATAAAACTATCACCTATTTTGTAAACGCTATAACTTTTGCGCAAACCAATAAATAAAACCTTATTGCGTTTTTTTTTTACCAAAAGAATGTAGAAGAATACGTATCGGCCTAAACCAGGGGTGCCCAATCTTTTGAAGAGCGAGGGCCAATTAAGCAACTTGGTTACCAGTCGCGGGCCACAATGAGCGGAGCAGGCGGATGACAGGTCACGGCTACTCTATAGGCCCTTCGATCTGCCCAGATGGAAGGGGACGAATTCCTTTACGTTTTTCGGATTGGAGGTAGGCGGGCGTAAACAGACATCTGTCGCTCTATGGAGGGGAATTGTGGGTCCCATTTGGTCGGGCTGATGGTGTGAAAAGGGCATAAGACTGCTTTCACACTGATGTGCTGCGGTTTACCCATACCGCGGGTGCAGCGAAGTGCACCTGTGTCTATCCTGCGGGTAAGCTGAACTTTGCCATCGACTCCCCCTGTGGTAAAAGCCGGCGCTGTAGAGGATGCATCGGCTTATGGGGCTCTGCAGCCGCTTTCTTCCTCTATCACCAGCTGCATTCAAAACACTGATGCTGCAGTATGGCGGGTCGGCAACCTGCGATCTGGGCTTGCCATCCCGCCATTCCAGAGCAGGAGGTCGTGGGCCACATCATAGGGCTCCGCGGGTCACATGTGGACCCCGGGCCACAACAGAGAAAAAAAAATAAAAAATGTATATATTTTTGGGGGATATTTATTATAGCAAAAAGTAAAAAATATTGAATTTTTTTCAACATTGTCGCTCTATTTTTGTTTAGAGCGCAAAAAATAAAAAACGCAGAGGTGATCAAATACCACCAAAAGAAAGCTCTATTTGTGGGAAAAAAAGGACGCCAATTTTGTTTGGGAGCCACGTCGCACGACCGCGCAATTGTCAGTTAAAGCGACGCAGTGCCGAATTGCAAAAAGGGGCCTGGTCCTTTACCTAAGTGGTTAAAGAAACTTTAAAAAAACTTTAGCCAGATTCAGGTAGAGACACGACGGCGTATCAGTAGATACGCCGTCGTAACTCCGAATCTGCGCTGTCGTATATTTAAGCGCATTCTCAAACTGAGATACGCTTAAATGTTGCTAAGATACGAGAGGCGTAAGTCTTCCTACGCCGTCGTATTTTTGCTGTCTATTTACGCTGGCCGCTAGGGGCATGTACGCTGATTTACGCCTAGAATATGTAAATCAGCGAGATACGCCTATTCACAAATGTACGCACGGCCGTCGCAGTAAAGATACGGCGTTTACGTAAGGCGTTTTCAGGCGTAAAGATAAACCACCAAAAAGATGGCGCAGCCAATGTTAGGTATGGACGTCGGAACCGCGTAAATTTTTACGTCGTTTGCGTAAGGCGTCCGTGAATGGGGCTGGGCGTAATTTACGTTCACGTCGAAACCAATGAGTCTGCGGCGTAATTTGGAGCATGCGCACTGGGATACGTCCACGGACGGCGCATGCTTTATTTACATAAAACACGCCCACCTCTTCACAATTTGAATTAGGCACGCTTACGCTGGCACATTTACGCTACGCCGCCGAAACTTAGGACGCAAGTGCTTTGTGAATACAGCACTTGCCTCTCTAACTTGCGGCGGTGTAACGTAAATTACATACGCTACGCCCGCATAACTTTAAGCCACCGTACGTGAATCTGGCTAACAGAGTGTATTTCCGCCCATACATTGAGCACTTCCTGTACTGTTAACCAAGCCTCCTTCTCAATCCAACATTTCTATGGCAACCCTGCCTCATAGCCACTTGTTTAATTTCATAGTATATACTTGTGCTGATTATCTAGTGTTTGCCTATGTCAGTCTTATCGGCTTCAGATCATAAGACTGCAGTAATTCAGTCCGATGCCCAGGTTTACTCTCCATGTGATGTCACATGGTCACATGGGGTGTAGGAGGAGGAAGCTCTGAGTGATTATGCAGTCTCGTGGGATTCCATGGGCTGTTGTACTCTATGGTGGGGCCTGTGTGAGTGCGGGGCCAAGTCAGCATTGTTTAGAGGACCGTATTACTATAATTCAATCCCTGCAGACCTATAACTATGACATCATAGTACATTGTACTTTGGCCACGCCTCCAAATAAGCCAATATGAACACAAAAACTTTATTAGTCTTTATGAATATTCTGGGATCCAATAAGTGATTTTCTTTAACAGAAACATTTTATACATTCTGACTATAAGGAAGGACACACGATCTCACACTCCCCATTGGTCCGTCTAAACATAAAAAAGGTGGTTAGTCCATGTGAATTCCCTGGTGTCGATCAAGGGCACTTTTGTAACTGAAACATTTCCCGCACTCTGAACACGAATATGGACGTTTGCCCGTGTGAATTCTCTGGTGTTTAAGAAGATTTCCTTTTTCGTTGAAACATTTCCAGCACTCTGAACATGAAAAAGGATGCTCGCCGGTGTGAATTCTCTGGTGTCGATCAAGGGCACTTTTGTAACTGAAACATTTCCTGCACTCTGAACACGAATATGGAAGCTCGCCGGTGTGAATTCTCTGGTGTTTAAGAAGGCTTCCTTTTTCGTTGAAACATTTCCCGCACTCTGAACAAGAAAAAGGACGCTCGCCGGTGTGAATTCTCTGGTGTTTAAGAAGGCTTCCTTTTTCGTGGAAACATTTCCCGCATTCTGAACATGAAAAAGGACGCTCGCCGGTGTGAATTCTCTGGTGATTATTAAGTACGTCTTTCCGAACAAAAGTTTTCCCGCACTCTGAACACGAATATGGACGTTTGCCTGTGTGAATTCTCTGGTGAGTAACAAGATTTCCTTTTTCGTGGAAACATTTCCCGCACTCTGAACATGTAAAAGGACGCTCGCCTGTGTGAATTCTCTGGTGATTATTTAGTTCACCTTTCCGAACAAAAGTTTTCCCGCAATCTGAACATGAATATGGACGTTTGCCTGTGTGAATTCTCTGATGATTATCAAGATTTCCTTTCTCGCGGAAAAATTTCCCGCACTCTGAACATGAAAAAGGACGCTCACCGGTGTGAATTCTCTGGTGAATGACAAGATTTCCTTTCTCGGGGAAACATTTCCCGCACTCTGAACATGAAAAAGGACGCTCACCAGTGTGAATTCTCTGGTGAATAACAAGATGTCCTTTCTGAGCGAAAGATTTCCCGCACTCTGAACATGAAAAAGGACATTCTCCCGTGTGACTTCTTTGGTGAACAACAAGGTCTCTTTTCTGAATGAAACCTTTGCCACACTCTGAACATGAAAGAGGACGCTCACCTGTGTGAGTTCTCTGATGTGTTAGAAGGTTTCCTTTCCGAGCGAAACCTTTACCACAGTGCGAACACGAGAACGGACGCTCACCTGTGTGAATTCTCTGGTGATTAACAAGTTCTACTTTCTGAATAAAACATTTCCCGCACTCTGAACATGAAAAGGGACGCTCACCCGTGTGAATTCTGTAGTGTTTAAGAAGGTTTCCTTTGTCAGTAAAACGTTTGCCGCACTCTGAACATGGGAAAGGACGCTCGATAGTGTGAACCCTCTGGTGACTGAGAAAGTTTATTTTCCCATTAAAACATCTCCCGCACTCTGGACATGAGTAAGAATGCAAACTCTTATGACTTTTCTGGTGTGTAATAGGCTCTCTGGTTTCTTTGGAAGAATTCCCACACACTGTAGATGACAAGGAATGTTCTCCTGTGCGAGATCCTTCATGGTTCAATGAAGATTCCTCGGGATTAGATGGATCTGTTGCTTTATCTGTACTGTGAGATTCAATAATAATAGTATGTGGATCCTCAGAAGAATCCTCAGGATCAGAGAAATCCCAGGATCTCTCCATATGATAAGTTCTATGATGTATTATTTGTGTAATGCGATTCACTTCTGGAGAACGTTGTGTGGTGGGATTTTCTCCTGGAGAACGTTGTGTGGTGGGATTTTCTCCTGGAGAACGTCGTGTGGTGAGATTTTCTCCTGGAGAACGTTGTGTGGTGGGATTTTCTTCTGCTTTACATTCTGAAGATACGTTATTCAGGACATAGTGTCCTCCTGTTGGAAATCAATGTTTAAATGTTATTAGAATTCTTCATTCCTTTCATTCAGAAGTCATATACAGTATGTTGGTCTAACACTCTACAGTATGTCTGGAATTGGGGGCAATCATAAAGTATCAATACAAACCAGATAAAGATACATCATCTCCACCTCATTTGTTGAGATGAACCTTTCATATGGCCTTCTCCATGTCTGTCTGTCCACCTGCAAGGTGATTAATGTGGCCAGTCTCTGGGTGGAGACCAAACCTGATTGAAGCCAGCCAAGCCTGCAATCTCAGTATCTCCTCCTCATTTGTTGGAAACATGACGTTATATTGAGGAATGGAGATGGACCTTTCATATGGTGTACAGTATCTTCACATTGCAATTATTTAAATTCATCTTTTATACTCATAGAAGAAAAAGGAAAATGTGAACATTTCTGCATTCAGTGATTATTACTTACTTCTGTTTATATAAAGAGAAGATTCCTCCTGGTCACTTTTCATGGTCATCTTCTCCATAGACTGCTGATCTCCACTCACCAACGCCTCTTCTTCTTCCTCTTTAACCTCAAGTTTGATGTCTTTTCCTAATTTAATCTGAACCCCAATATGAAAAATTTAAATATCTGCATAATTAAGTTCAATATAAAAAAAATATATCTATAAGAAAGTTATCTATAGTTTAGAATAACTTGAGTTCTATAGCTCAGTTCTTTCTACCTGATGATGGTGAGGGATGCTTTGATCTTCCGGTGTGGAATCCCGGGAGTACTGAAGACTTCCCCCCTCCATAGACTGCTGATCTCCACTCACCTGCGGCTCTTCTTCTTCTTCCTTTTTAATCTCAGCTTTGATGTCTTTCAATTCTTCACCCTAAACCCCAAAGATGACAGAATACATTTATAAAAAGGAATAATAAGTTACTTTGAAGAATGTGGTCTCATAGTTTAGAATTATTTTTTAATTTTAGTTGCTCACTCCCACCTACCTGATGATGGTGGGGGATGGTGTGATCCTCCTGTGTGGAATCCCAGGAATACAGAGGACGGGGACATCTCTCTGGTGGGTTCCCATTACAGGATCCATCTGTAGGAAACACACACACTGACTGAATACATTGTTTCTATGTGTTTATCAGATGAGGGGGATCTAGGTGGAGCCTCCGTACTGCTCTCTCCTTTACAATAAAGTCTCCTCTTACCCGGTGATGTGAGGGGCGGCTGATTCTCCATCATGACGTCCTTGTAGAGATCCTTGTGTCCTTCTAAATACTCCCACTCCTCCATGGAGAAATAGACAGTGACCTCCTGACACCTTATAGGAACCTGACACACACAATGATACAGTCACCATCCAGACACATCCCTTGTCTGTTACTGGATAATGTCCCAGAATTCCCGGCACCGCTCACCTCTCCTGTCAGCAGATCAATTATCTTCTTGGTGACTTCTAGAATCTTCTTGGCACTGGTTACCTCTGTTGTCAGGCAGTGAGGTGGAGGCACTGTGATGGGTGATGTCCTGAGAAGATGGCTGCTGGGTGTTAATGGATCTCCACTATTTTATAATTCTGTGTATAGAGAGAAAGTAATTATCATAGAAGACGTCGTAGAATCCTTCTCTCCTCTCTAGATAGAACAATATTTTCATTATAGGGATAAGGATGAAGTCACGTGACCCTCCCAGAATCCCCCTCACCTAAATAGGGCACTCTTCTCTGTCGATAGACTGAGAATTATTTGGACTATACCAGGATATACTAGGGATGTTCTGTCTCAAGGTCATTCAGCTAAACCTTCTTATCCCAAAAACTTCAGATACCATATTTATTTGATCTCAGTTTATTAGAACAAGCTAAGTGAAACTACAAAAATAACAGAAATAGACCTCAATAAGTACACTATTGCATACAATACAGCATACATAGCAGAAACAACGATATACAATACAAGATGAGATAGTAAAAACCTACTTTTTAAATTCTCTAAGTGGTAATGGCGATAGATTGAGCAAGACATGCCCTGCTCCCTGCAGTGTCTTCTCAAAGCATGGTGGCTGTTTTTCACTTCCTGTGAAGATTCTACCCAGAATTCCCTGCTTTCTAACAACTTCCTTAACTAAACACATACAGTAATTAAATAACAGAACTGAAGCAATACCAAAAAAGAACACTAGATGGAGCCTGCACTCCACATATGATTGTCTTGTGTAAATTACGAACCTTAACCACTTGATCACCGCCTCATAGCCGAAATACGGCTACAAGGCGGTCGCTTAACTCCATGGACGTCCTCCCAGTATCGCGCTCCCGCGCGCCCCTGTGTGCTCGTATACAGAAGCGACCCCACTCGTAAGTCCCGCCCACATATGAAAACGGTGTTCAAACCACACATGTGAGGTATCGCTGCGAACGTTAGAGCGAGAGCAATAATTTTGGCCCTAGACCTCTTCGTCCCGGGCACTTCTCGACAGCAGTGACAATATCCGACAGAACACCGGCAAATTCCAAAGTTTTGCAGCCGCCCGACCTGCCCTTAGCAACTGCTCACTTCATCAGTAGGTAGAAGGCAGGCGGGTGTCTTGGACGGCTTTCACATGTTCCGAAAAAGTACAGATAACAACACAAAGGTGGTAGAGAGACCGGTGGAGGAGCAGGATGTGCTCTCCCTCCTCTCTGTACTCTTTTTTTCTCCAACACTCCAATGACATGCTGGTAGCTTATTGGCTCCGATCTAAATTGCCCCCAGTATGTGTGTGTATGAATGTGAGCTAGGGACCTTAGATTGTAAACTCATTGGGGGCAGAGACTGATGTGAGTGTACAATATAAATATTTATGTAAAGCACTGCGTAAATGAAAACGTAATATAAGTACCTGTAATAAATAAGTAATAAAATAAACGTACCTCAAGATCCAGTAATGTCTGTACGCTATTTCCTAACAAGTCACCTCTCCTCTGGAACTTCCTGTCTTTTACCCTACATCACTTCCTGTCCGTACATGACATCACTTCCTTCTTTGCGTTCCACGCTCAGGAGTAAGATCACCATCTTGTGGAGAATTGAAATACTGCAGCCTTCATTCATAAATACTTCAGTCTTCATTCATACATTAAAAGTCTTTACATTTTCTGTACATTTATTATTTTTTGTTGTTTATCCTTATCCATTAATTACATGTATAAAAACCGCACCTATCACAAGGCGTCAATCTCTGCATATGCAGACACTGGTCAATAACATGCTTAACCACTAGCTGACGGGCGTACGACTTTGTACGGCCGCAGCGCGGCTCTAGATCTCTAACAGGCCGTGTTTTTACGGCCGAGCCTTTCCTCGCTCCCGAGCGCGCAGCGGGGAACTCCTGTGCTGGCCGTGTGCCTCGGACACAGCCAAACACAGATCACGGTAAATAGCCAATCACAGCGGCTATTTACAGCGCGATCTGTGCGGCCAATGAGAGATGATCTCGTATATAAACATATGAGATCATCTCTCATTGCCGACTCTCCCCTCCTCACACAGACACCGCGTGTGAGGAGTGGAGAGCAAACGGAGCAAAGAGCGATTTAAAAAAAAAAAAGTGACAAATCAGTGCCCCAGTACCACAGTGTCCCCCAGGACCACCTGTGCCCCCCAGTACCACAGTGCCCCCCAGTACCAAAGTGCCCACCAGTACCACAGTGTGCTCACCAGTACCACCTGTGCCCACCAGTACCACCGTGCCCACCTGTGCCACCTCATCAGTGCCCACCTGTGCTGCAGTCAATCAGTGCACATCAGTACCCATCTCATCAGTACCTATCTCAGTGCCATCTGTGCCGCCTCATTAGTGCCATCTGTGCCGGTTCATTAGTGCCATCTGTGCCGCCTCATTAGTGCCCACCTGTGCCGCCTCATCAGTGCCCACCTGTGTCCACCAGTACACAGGCCTCATCGGTGCACATCAGTACCCATCTCATCAGTACCCGCCTCAGTGCCATCTGTGCCGCCTCAGTGCCATCTGTGCCGCCCGAGTGCCATCTGTGGGCATTTGTACTTTCCTGGCTTGTTAGGGTCTCATGAAATGAGAGAGGCCTTCAGTACATCAGATGTGATCATTTTTTATGATTTGCACTATAGCTTGTAGACTCTAAAACTTTCACACAGACCAAATAATTTCCAAAAACTTTGGGTTATTTTTATCAAAGACATGTAGCAGCATAAATTGTGGCCAAAATGTATGAAGAAAAATTAATAATTTGCAAAATTTTATCACAGAAACTAAGAAAAAATAATTTTCTTCCCAAATTTTCGGTCTTTTTTCATTTATAGTGCAAAAAATAAAAACCGCAGAGGTGATCAAATGCCTCCAAAAGAAAGCTCTATTTGTGGGAAAAAAAGGACAAAAGAATCACATTACGCCGCCGTAGCACAAACGCTGTACGCCACGCCAGCATAGCGCAGAGAGGCAAGCATTGAATTCAGCAAGCCAGTGCTCCCAACGCTGCGCCAGTGTGGCGTGGTATTAGAAGGCGTACGCCGGCGTAGGTGGAAGTGCGCGTGACCCATGCAAATGAGGCGTCACCCACGCACTGCGCATGCGCCGTGGACGCATCCCCCTGCGCCTGCTCACAACCACGTCGGAACAACTGCCTAAACTACGCCGGATCACTGCGTACGGCGTGAACGTAACCTACGCCCAGCCAGACACACGTCCAACGTAAAATACGCCGGATTGTGTTCCTTGGTGCAGACCTTTGCATGTCTGCTGCTGGGTTGCGACTCCTTAATGGGGAATAACTTTACGCCGGACGTACAACTTACGCGCACCTCGCGTAGCCTGCGTCGGGCGCACGCAGGTTCGTGAATCGCCGTATTTCCCTCATTTGCATGTTTGAATGGCTAATCAATGGGAGCGGCACCATGCACCCAGCCTAAATGTGCGCCCACTCTACGCCGGTGTAAGCAAGATACGTCGGCGGGGTGTAGCCTGGTTTTAGGCGCATATCGGTTTGTGGGTCTGGCGCACAGATACGACGGCGCACATTTGCACTTACGTCGGTGTAACTTGTTATACGTCGGCGTAAGTGCTTTGTGAATCTGGGCCTATGTGGTCGATTTTCCTCCCTCAAAAGAAATGACCACTGTAATCCAGCCCAAATTGCATATTACTTACTGTTTAACCACTTGAGGACCGCCCCACGACGATATACGTCGACAAAATGGCACGGCTGGGCACAAGGGCGTATATGTATGTCCCCATTAAGGGCCCAGCCGTGGGCGGCACGCTCGTGACTCGCTCCTCTTCTCCGTGACCACCCCCGCGGAAACAGCGGACCGATCGCCGCCAGTGTCCCGCGATCGGGTCACAGAGAGGAAGAACGGGGAGAGGTAAGTGTAAAAAAACCTCTCCCCGTGCTTCCTCGTGTGGCTGTCACTGCACGTCTGTTCCCTGTGTTAGGGAACGACGATCAGTGACGTCACATGCACAGCCACGCCCCCCTACAGTAAGAACACTCCCTTAGGGAACACTTAACCCCTACAGCGCCCCCTCCTGGTTAACCCCTTCACTGCCAGTGTCATTTTTACAGTAACCAGTGCATTTTTATAGCACTGTTCGCTGTAAAAATGACAATGGTCCCAAAATAGTGTCAAAGGTGTCCGATGTGTCTGCCATAATGTCGCAGTCACGAAAAAAAATCGCTGATCGCCACCATTAATAGTAAAAAAAAAAATGCCATAAAACTATCCCCTATTTTGTAAACGCTATAACTTTTGCGCAAACCAATAAATAAAACCTTATTGCGTTTTTTTTTTTACCAAAAGAATGTAGAAGAATACGTATCGGCCTAAACCAAGGGTGCCCAATCTTTTGAAGAGTGAGGGCCAATTAAGCAACTTGGTTACCAGTCGCGGGCCACAATGAGCGGAGCAGGCGGATGACAGGTCACGGCTACTCTATAGGCCCTTCGATCTGCCCAGATGAAAGGGGACGAATTCCTTTACGTTTTTCGGATTGGAGGTAGGCGGGCGTAAACAGACATCTGTCGCTCTATGGAGGGGAATTGTGGGTCCCATTTGGTCGGGCTGATGGTGTGAAAAGGGCATAAGACTGCTTTCACACTGATGTGCTGCGGTTTACCCATACCGCGGGTGCAGCGAAGTGCACCTGTGTCTATCCTGCGGGTAAGCTGAACTTTGCCATCGACTCCCCCTGTGGTAAAAGCCGGCGCTGTAGAGGATGCATCGGCTTATGGGGCTCTGCAGCCGCTTTCTTCCTCTATCACCAGCTGCATTCAAAACACTGATGCTGCAGTATGGCGGGTCGGCAACCTGCGATCTGGGCTTGCCATCCCGCCATTCCAGAGCAGGAGGTCGTGGGCCACATCATAGGGCTCCGCGGGTCACATGTGGACCCCGGGCCACAACAGAGAAAAAAAAATAAAAAATTTATATATTTTTGGGGGATATTTATTATAGCAAAAAGTAAAAAATATTGAATTTTTTTCAACATTGTCGCTCTATTTTTGTTTAGAGCGCAAAAAATAAAAAACGCAGAGGTGATCAAATACCACCAAAAGAAAGCTCTATTTGTGGGAAAAAAAGGACGCCAATTTTGTTTGGGAGCCACGTCGCACGACCGCGCAATTGTCAGTTAAAGCGACGCAGTGCCGAATTGCAAAAAGGGGCCTGGTCCTTTACCTAAGTGGTTAAAGAAACTTTAAAAAAACTTTAGCCAGATTCAGGTAGAGACACGACGGCGTATCAGTAGATACGCCGTCGTAACTCCGAATCTGCGCTGTCGTATATTTAAGCGCATTCTCAAACTGAGATACGCTTAAATGTTGCTAAGATACGAGCGGCATAAGTCTTCCTAAGCCGTCGTATCTTTGCTGTCTATTTACGCTGGCCGCTAGGGGCATGTACGCTGATTTACGCCTAGAATATGTAAATCAGCGAGATACGCCTATTCACAAATGTACGCACGGCCGTCGCAGTAAAGATACGGCGTTTACGTAAGGCGTTTTCAGGCGTAAAGATAAACCACCAAAAAGATGGCGCAGCCAATGTTAGGTATGGACGTCGGAACCGCGTAAATTTTTACGTCGTTTGCGTAAGGCGTCCGTGAATGGGGCTGGGCGTAATTTACGTTCACGTCGAAACCAATGAGTCTTTGCGGCGTAATTTGGAGCATGCGCACTGGGATACGTCCATGGACGGCGCATGCTTTATTTACATAAAACACGCCCACCTCTTCACAATTTGAATTAGGCACGCTTACGCCGGCACATTTACGCTACGCCGCCGTAACTTAGGACGCAAGTGCTTTGTGAATACAGCACTTGCCTCTCTAACTTGCGGCGGTGTAACGTAAATTACATACGCTACGCCTGCATAACTTTAAGCCACCGTACGTGAATCTGGCTAACAGAGTGTATTTCCGCCCATACATTGAGCACTTCCTGTACTGTTAACCAAGCCTCCTTCTCAATCCAACATTTCTATGGCAACCCTGCCTCATAGCCACTTGTTTAATTTCATAGTATATACTTGTGCTGATTATCTAGTGTTTGCCTATGTCAGTCTTATCGGCTTCAGATCATAAGACTGCAGTAATTCAGTCCGATGCCCAGGTTTACTCTCCATGTGATGTCACATGGTCACATGGGGTGTAGGAGGAGGAAGCTCTGAGTGATTATGCAGTCTCGTGGGATTCCATGGGCTGTTGTACTCTATGGTGGGGCCTGTGTGAGTGCGGGGCCAAGTCAGCATTGTTTAGAGGACCGTATTACTATAATTCAATCCCTGCAGATCTATAACTATGACATCATAGTACATTGTACTTTGGCCACGCCTCCAAATAAGCCAATATGAACACAAAAACTTTATTAGTCTTTATGAATATTCTGGGATCCAATAAGGGATTTTCTTTAACAGAAACATTTTATACATTCTGACTATAAGGAAGGACACACGATCTCACACTCCCCATTGGTCCGTCTAAACATAAAAAAGGTGGTTAGTCCATGTGAATTCCCTGGTGTCGATCAAGGGCACTTTTGTAACTGAAACATTTCCCGCACTCTGAACACGAATATGGACGTTTGCCCGTGTGAATTCTCTGGTGTTTAAGAAGATTTCCTTTTTCGTTGAAACATTTCCCGCACTCTGAACATGAAAAAGGACGCTCGCCGGTGTGAATTCTCTGGTGTCGATCAAGGGCACTTTTGTAACTGAAACATTTCCTGCACTCTGAACACGAATATGGACCCTCGCCGGTGTGAATTCTCTGGTGTTTAAGAAGGCTTCCTTTTTCGTTGAAACATTTCCCGCACTCTGAACAAGAAAAAGGACGCTCGCCGGTGTGAATTCTCTGGTGTTTAAGAAGGCTTCCTTTTTCGTGGAAACATTTCCCGCATTCTGAACATGAAAAAGGACGCTCGCCGGTGTGAATTCTCTGGTGATTATTAAGTACGTCTTTCCGAACAAAAGTTTTCCCGCACTCTGAACACGAATATGGACGTTTGCCTGTGTGAATTCTCTGGTGAGTAACAAGATTTCCTTTTTCGTGGAAACATTTCCCGCACTCTGAACATGTAAAAGGACGCTCGCCTGTGTGAATTCTCTGGTGATTATTAAGTTCACCTTTCCGAACAAAAGTTTTCCCGCAATCTGAACACGAATATGGACGTTTGCCTGTGTGAATTCTCTGATGATTATCAAGATTTCCTTTCTCGCGGAAAAATTTCCCGCACTCTGAACATGAAAAAGGACGCTCACCGGTGTGAATTCTCTGGTGAATGACAAGATTTCCTTTCTCGTGGAAACATTTCCCGCACTCTGAACATGAAAAAGGACGCTCACCAGTGTGAATTCTCTGGTGAATAACAAGATGTCCTTTCTGAGCGAAAGATTTCCCGCACTCTGAACATGAAAAAGGACGTTCTCCCGTGTGACTTCTTTGGTGAACAACAAGGTCTCTTTTCTGAATGAAACCTTTGCCACACTCTGAACATGAAAAAGGACGCTCACCTGTGTGAGTTCTCTGATGTGTTAGAAGGTTTCCTTTCCGAGCGAAACATTTACCACAGTGCGAACACGAGAACGGACGCTCACCTGTGTGAATTCTCTGGTGATTAACAAGTTCTACTTTCTGAATAAAACATTTCCCGCACTCTGAACATGAAAAGGGACGCTCACCCGTGTGAATTCTGTAGTGTTTAAGAAGTTTTCCTTTGTCAGTAAAACGTTTGCCGCACTCTGAACATGGGAAAGGACGCTCGATAGTGTGAACCCTCTGGTGACTGAGAAAGTTTATTTTCCCATTAAAACATCTCCCGCACTCTGGACATGAGTAAGAATGCAAACTCTTATGACTTTTCTGGTGTGTAATAGGCTCTCTGGTTTCTTTGGAAGAATTCCCACACACTGTAGATGACAAGGAATGTTCTCCTGTGCGAGATCCTTCATGGTTCAATAAAGATTCCTCGGGATTAGATGGATCTGTTGCTTTATCTGTACTGTGAGATTCAATAATAATAGTATGTGGATCCTCAGAAGAATCCTCAGGATCAGAGAAATCCCAGGATCTCTCCATATGATAAGTTCTATGATGTATTATTTGTGTAATGCGATTCACTTCTGGAGAACGTTGTGTGGTGGGATTTTCTCCTGGAGAACGTTGTGTGGTGGGATTTTCTCCTGGAGAACGTCGTGTGGTGGGATTTTCTCCTGGAGAACGTTGTGTGGTGGGATTTTCTTCTGCTTTACATTCTGAAGATACGTTATTCAGGACATAGTGTCCTCCTGTTGGAAATCAATGTTTAAATGTTATTAGAATTCTTCATTCCTTTCATTCAGAAGTCATATACAGTATGTTGGTCTAACACTCTACAGTATGTCTGGAATTGGGGGCAATCATAAAGTATCAATACAAACCAGATAAAGATACATCATCTCCACCTCATTTGTTGAGATGAACCTTTCATATGGCCTTCTCCATGTCTGTCTGTCCACCTGCAAGGTGATTAATGTGGCCAGTCTCTGGGTGGAGACCAAACCTGATTTAAGCCAGCCAAGCCTGCAATCTCAGTATCTCCTCCTCATTTGTTGGAAACATGACGTTATATTGAGGAATGGAGATGGACCTTTCATATGGTGTACAGTATCTTCACATTGCAATTATTTAAATTCATCTTTTATACTCATAGAAGAAAAAGGAAAATGTGAACATTTCTGCATTCAGTGATTATTACTTACTTCTGTTTATATAAAGAGAAGATTCCTCCTGGTCACTTTTCATGGTCATCTCCTCCATAGACTGCTGATCTCCACTCACCAACGCCTCTTCTTCTTCCTCTTTAACCTCAAGTTTGATGTCTTTTCCTAATTTAATCTGAACCCCAATATGAAAAATTTAAATATCTGCATAATTAAGTTCAATATAAAAAAAATATATCTATAAGAAAGTTATCTATAGTTTAGAATAACTTGAGTTCTATAGCTCAGTTCTTTCTACCTGATGATGGTGAGGGATGCTTTGATCTTCCGGTGTGGAATCCCGGGAGTACTGAAGACTTCCCCCCTCCATAGACTGCTGATCTCCACTCACCAGCGGCTCTTCTTCTTCCTTTTTAATCTCAGCTTTGATGTCTTTCAATTCTTCACCCTAAACCCCAAAGATGACAGAATACATTTATAAAAAGGAATAATAAGTTACTTTGAAGAATGTGGTCTCATAGTTTAGAATTATTTTTTAATTTTAGTTGCTCACTCCCACCTACCTGATGATGGTGGGGGATGGTGTGATCCTCCTGTGTGGAATCCCAGGAATACAGAGGACGGGGACATCTCTCTGGTGGGTTCCCATTACAGGATCCATCTGTAGGAAACACACACACTGATTGAATACATTGTTTCTATGTGTTTATCAGATGATGGGGGATCTAGGTGGAGCCTCCGTACTGCTCTCTCCTTTACAATAAAGTCTCCTCTTACCCGGTGATGTGAGGGGCGGCTGATTCTCCATCATGACGTCCTTGTAGAGATCCTTGTGTCCTTCTAAATACTCCCACTCCTCCATGGAGAAATAGACAGTGACCTCCTGACACCTTATAGGAACCTGACACACACAATGATACAGTCACCATCCAGACACATCCCTTGTCTGTTACTGGATAATGTCCCAGAATTCCCGACACCGCTCACCTCTCCTGTCAGCAGATCAATTATCTTCTTGGTGACTTCTAGAATCTTCTTGGCACTGGTTACCTCTGTTGTCAGGCAGTGAGGTGGAGGCACTGTGATGGGTGATGTCCTGAGAAGATGGCTGCTGGGTGTTAATGGATCTCCACTATTTTATAATTCTGTGTATAGAGAGAAAGTAATTATCATAGAAGACGTCGTAGAATCCTTCTCTCCTCTCTAGATAGAACAATATTTTCATTATAGGGATAAGGATGAAGTCACGTGACCCTCCCAGAATCCCCCTCACCTAAATAGGACACTCTTCTCTGTCGATAGACTGAGAATTATTTGGACTATACCAGGATGTGTAATGTCTATAATAGGGATGTTCTGTCTCGAGGTCATTCAGCTAAACCTTCTTATCCCAAAAACTTCAGATACCATATTTATTTGATCTCAGTTTATTAGAACAAGCTAAGTGAAACTACAAAAATAACAGAAATAGACCTCAATAAGTACACTATTGCATACAATACAGCATACATAGCAGAAACAACGATATACAATACAAGATGAGATAGTAAAAACCTACTTTTTAAATTCTCTAAATGGTAATGGCGATAGATTGAGCAAGACATGCCCTGCTCCATGCAGTGTCTTCTCAAAGCATGGCGACTGTTTTTCACTTCCTGTGAAGATTTTACCCAGAATTCCCTGCTTTCTAACAACTTCCTTAACTAAACACATACAGTAATTAAATAACAGAACTGAAGCAATACCGAAAAAGAACACTAGATGGAGCCTGCACTCCACATATGATTGTCTTGTGTAAATTACGAACCTTAAATGTTATTTTCACAACACAGATACAGATAATCAGAATATAAGTCACAGAACAAGGGATGACCTCAATATTCAGTCCAAAAAAAAGTTTGGACCAAACCTTGACTGATCAGATGAACAACCGAACATTTACCCTTTCGGCGGGAGAAGAACCTCACGTTGAACAGGGGTAAACCTTAAGGACACGGAATTTTTTATTTTATTTCTCTTGTTCTTTCTATTTCTTTGCACATATGAGGATTTGAAGATGAACAGACAGTGTTCATCCTTAAGTATAACACAGGGAATTTTTTTTTTTTCTCATTGCCGTCTTTCTCCTTTTTTCCCCTCTTTTACTGAGGAGGGGCGGGATCTAATGGTAGGGGGAGTTTCTGTTTTTATTTTTCCCTTTTCTTTTCATAGTTTTCTTTTATTCGTATATAAATATAGTAGAAAATACAAAGTACTTATAAAACATTCAAATTTGTACTATGTGTAAAGAGGAAACATATGTTGATATATGTTAATGTTCTCCCAATTTGAGATGTTTATTATGGTACTTTGATTCAATAAAGATAACAAATAAAAAAAAGATCATCGTGTACAGTATCTCACAAAAGTTAGTACACCCCTCACATTTTTGTAAATATTTTCTTCTATCTTTTCATGTGACAACACTGAAGAAATGACACTTTGCTACAATGTTGTGTAGTGAGTGTACAGCTTGTATAACAGTGTAAATTTGCTGTCCCCTCAAAATAACTCAACACACATCCATTAATGTCTAAACCGCTGGCAACAAAAGTGAGTACACCCCTAAGTAAAAATGTCCACATTGGGCCCAATTAGCCATTTTCCCTCCCCGGTGTCATGTGACTCATTAGTGTTACAAGGTGTCAGGTGTGAATGGGGAGCAGGTGTGTTAAATGTGGTGTTATCGCTCTCACTCTCTCAAACTGGTCACTGGAAGTTCAACATGGCACCTCATGGCAAAGAATTGTTGCTCTACATAAAGATGTCCTAGGCTATAAGAAGATTGCCAAGACCCTGAGACTGAGCTGCAGCCCGGTGGCCAAGACCATACAGCGGTTTAACAGGACAGATTTCACTCAGACCAGGCCTCGCCATGGTCGACCAAAGAAGTTGAGTGCACATGCTCAGCGTCATATCTAGGCGTTGTCTTTGGGAAATAGACATATAGGTATATGAGGGCTCGTTGACACAAGGGGGTGCTTCCGAGCTCAGGCGCTTTTTTGGGCGTTCTGCTTTTTTATTAGTCTGCTCCATGCTCGTGAAACACGTGAAAAACATGCTGGCATGATTTTTGGATTGAGCTTCACCAAAATACACGGTACTGCGGTATCATGCGTTTAAGTTAGGGTTGTCCCGATACCGATACCAGTATCGGTATCAGGACCGATACCAGTATCGGGACCGATACCGAGTATTTGCGGGAGTACTCCCGCAAATGCCCCCGATGCCTGGCCGAATACTTGTCCGCCCCCGCTGCATACCGAAAAAACCGCCGCTGCCGCATTAATCTGCGTGCGGGGAACATTACAGCTTTCGTTTGAATAGCTGTCTTCCCCGCCACGCCGCGTATAGACACTCCCCCTTGCTCGGGATTGGACGGGTGATCTGTCCAATTTCGAGCAAGGGGGAGTGTCTATGCGCGGCGGGAAAGACAGCTATTCCAACGAAAGCTGTAATGTTCCCCGCACGCTGATTAACGCGGCAACGGCATCATCTAGGTATGGGGGACATGGCTGCAATATGTGGGGGGACATGGCTGGATATATGTGGGGGACATGGCTGCAATATGTGGGGGGACATGGCTGGATATATGTGGGGGCACATGGCTGGATATATGTGGGGGGACATGGCTGGATATATGGGGGGACATGGCTGGATATGTGGGGGGACATGGCTGGATATGTGGGGGACATGGCTGGATATATATGGGGGGACATGGCTGGATATATATGGGGGGACATGGCTGGATATATGGGGGGACATGGCTGGATATATGGGGGGACATGGCTGGATATATGGGGGGACATGGCTGGATATATGTGGGGGGACATGGCTGCAATATGTGGGGGGACATGGCTGCAATATGTGGGGGGACATGGCTGCAATATGTGGGGGGACATGGCTGGATATATATGGGGGGACATGGCTGGATATATGGGGGGGACATGGCTGGATATATGGGGGGGGACATGGCTGGATATATGTGGGGGACATGGCTGCAATATGTGGGGGGACATGGCTGATATATGTGGGGGACATGGCTGGATATATGTGGGGGACATGGCTGGATATATGTGGGGGACATGGCTGGATATATGTGGGGGACATGGCTGGATATATGGGGGGACATGGCTGCATATGTGGGGGGACATGGCTGGATATATGGGGGGACATGGCTGCAATATGTGGGGGGACATGGCTGCAATATGTGGGGGGACATGGCTGCAATATGTGGGGGGACATGGCTGCAATATGTGGGGGGACATGGCTGCAATATGTGGGGGGACATGGCTGCAATATGTGGGGGGACATGGCTGCAATATGTGGGGGGACATGGCTGCAATATGTGGGGGGACATGGCTGCAGTATGTGGGGGGACATGGCTGCATATGTGGGGGGACATGGCTGCATATGTGGGGGGACATGGCTGCATTTGGGTACACATTTAAAAAAAGTATCGGTATTCGGTATCGGCGAGTACATGAAAAAAAGTATCGGTACTCGTACTCAGTCCTAAAAAAATGGTATCGGGACAACCCTAGTTTAAGTGATCACAAACAAACATGCAATAGGTGGATGAGTGGGGGTGCCATTAGGAATTAATGGTGACTGGGTGCAACTGCAAAAGGCAACGCATTTTTGCGAGGTGGGGAAAAATACGTGAATTCACAAATTGTCCCGCACTGCCCCCTGGTGCGAAAAAGCCCGAAAATGTAGTTTGTAGGATAGAGTTAAGTGGTCAGTAGCTAGTAACACCCCCTATCCCCCCTGCTAGCACAACCCCTCCCCCCACCAAAAAATGCCCCATCTAGTATAAATCCCCCATCCTAGCACAAATCCCCCCCGCTAAACACAAACGCCCCTTTCTAAATCCCACTTCTAGCATGCGCAGTTCGTCCCGGGCACTTCTCGACAGCAGGGACAATATCCGACAGAACACCGGCAAAGTTTTGCAGCCGCCCGACCTGCCCTTAGCAACTGCTGACTTCATCAGTTGGTAGGATGCAGGCGGGTGTCTTGGACGGCTTTCACTTGTTCCGAAAAAGTACAGATAACAACACAAAGGGGGAGAGAGCCCGGTGGAGGAACGGGATGTGCTCTCCCTCCTCTCTATACTCCGCTTTCCTCCAACACTCCAATGACATGCTGGTAGCTTATTGGCTCCGATCTAAATTGCCCCTAGTATGTGTGTGTATGAATGTGAGTTAGGGACTTTGGATTGTAAGCTCCTTGGGGGAGACTGATGTGAGTGTACAATATACATATTTATGTAAAGCACTGCGTAAATGAAAATGTTATACAAGTACCTGTAATAAAATAATAAAATAAATGTACCTTAAGATCCAGTAATGTCTGTACGCTATTTCCTAACAAGTCACCTCTCCTCTGGAACTTCCTGTCTTTTATCCTACATCACTTCCTGTCCGTACATGACATCACTTCCTTCTTTGCGTTCCACGCTCAGGAGTGAGATCACCATCTTGTGGAGAATTGAAATACTGCAGTCTTCATTCATAAATACTGCAGTCTTCATTCATAAATACAGCAGTCTTCATTCATACATTAAAACTCTTTACATTTTCTGTACATTTATTATTTTTTGTTGTTTATCCTTATCCTCATGTACTAAAGCAAGGGGGGGGGGGGGGGTTGGGGAATTTGGGACTTTGAATGAGGTCATGCACCTCCATCCCTGTCATTTGAATAAAAAATGCTACAATGTGGTGGTAGACCTCAGTGATGCAAAAGGAGGATGGATGGGACTTTATATGAAGCTCATGATGACAAAGGCTCGTGAATGGTGGAGACATAAATATTTATCTAATGTTGCATACAAAACATGGATGTGAGCATTAATTACATGTATAAAAACCGCACCTATCGCAAGGCGTCAATCTCTGCATTTGCAGACACTGGTAAATAACATGCTTAACAAACATCAATGATCATGGTAAAAAAGAGGGAGATCCACCATCTTGATATTGGATAATATATTTAAAATAATAACATCTGCACATACAACAGTCTGAAAATTCCCTATAGGATAGAGATAGGCCCGGGTTCAGAAACGATTTACGGCGGCGTATCACCAGATACGCCGCCGTAATTTCAAATGTGCGCCGTCGCATCTTTACGCTGATTCACAAAGAGAGATACGCCTGAAAACATGGCTTCAGCCGTCCGACGTAACTTGCCTACGCCGGCGTATCGTGGGCACATAGTTACGCTGGACGCATTCGGTGTTCTCATTAAAAATATGCAAATGAGTAAGATACGCCGATTCACAAACGTACTTGCGCCCAGCGTATCAATATACGTTGTTTATGTAAGGCGTATGACCGGCGTAAAGTAACCCCTGCTATATGAGGCGCAGCCAATGTTAACTATGGACGTCGGAACAGCGTAGAATTTTACGTGGTTTACGCCGTTTGTGTAATTCATACGTGAATGGGGCTGGGCGTAGCTTACGTTCACACCAAAAGCATTGAGTATTTGCGACGTGATTCTGCCCATGCGCACTGGGATACGTCCACGAACGGCGCATGAGGTAAGTGTAAAAAAAAACTCTCCCCGATGTCCAGGTTTACACTCCATGTGATGTCACATGGTCACATGGGGTGTAGGATGAGGAGGAAGCTCTGAGTGATTATGCAGTCTCCTGGGATTTCACTGTTGTGCCGTAGAAAGTCCTGATAACAGACAGACAAGCAAACAGAGTGTGCCGTAAATCATGGAGGAGATCTGGGCATGCTCTGTGAATTGAGCACATTCCAATCACCCATAATCTAAAAATTATGTTCATTTGTAGAAAATGACTCAGAACAGAATATTGTAGAGTATAGCTTTCTTGTTTATTATAGAAAATCGGATTACATTATTGACACACAATAAATGATCTAAATTAAATCTTGCATAGCTGAAGTAAAAGAAAAATTCAATTTAAAAATAATTATACTTTAGTCGGGCCAATAAAAAGTTAGGGCCAGATTCACGTAGAAGTGCAGCGGCGTAACGTATCGTATATACGTTACACCGCTGCAAGTTTTCATCGCAAGTGCCTGATTCACCAAGCACTTGCTTGAAAACTTACGCCGGCGGCCTCCGGCGCAAGCCGGACTAATTCAAAGGGGCGCGTGCCATTTAAATTAGACGCGCTCCCGCGCCGGACGTACTGCGCATGCTCTGTTTTGAAATTCCCACCGTGCTTTGCGCGAAGTGACGTAATTTTTTTAGAACAGCGACGTGCGTAGCGTACTTTCGTATTCCCGGACGTCTTACGCAAGAATTTTTTTTTTTTTTAATTCGACGCGGGAAAGACGGCCATACTTTAACATGGCTCGACTAAAGTTAAGCCATGTTAAAGCAGGTGTAACTTTGCGACGGTAAAACTATTACTAGCGACGACGTAACGAACGCGAAAACCGTCGTGGATCGCCGTAACTGCTAATTTGCATACCCGACGCTGGAATACGACGCAAACTCCACCCAGCGGCCGAGGTATTGCATCCTAAGATCCGACGGTGTAAGACAATTACACCTGTCGGATCTAAGGGCTATCTATGTGTAACCTGATTCTATGAATCAGTCGCATAGATACTCTGAGAGATACGACGGAGTATCAGGCCCCGTACACACGACCGGATCTGTCCGTTGGGATTTATCCGCAGATCAGTTCCAGCAGACAAATCCGGTCGTGTGTACGGCCTAGCGGACATTTTTCGGCGGACATTTATCCAGCCGACGGTTTTCAAGCGGATAAAAATTTCTTAGCATGCTAAGAAATCTATCCGCTGGAAACCTGTCCGTCGGACTGATCCGGTCGTCTGTACAGACTCACCGGATCAGTCCAAGCGATCCCCATCCCTTGCATGCGTCAAAGTATTTACCTTCCAGGGTCGCGCACGTCGCCGCGTCATCGGCGCGGCCACGTCACCGCGTATGTTTTCCGTGGGGATTTTGAACTGATGGTGTGTACAGCCCATCAGATCAAAATCGGGAACAGAAATGTCCGCTGGAAACGGACCGTTTCCAACGGATATCCTCTCGTGTGTACAGGGCCTCAGAGATACGCCGTCGTATCTCTTCTGTGAATCTGGCCCTTAGTTCCTTCAGTAAAGCAAAAAAAGATGTACAGTATATTGGCTAATAGCAACCAATAAAAAAGTATGGTCCATGGGTTGTCGTACTCTATGGTGGGGCCTGTGTGAGTGCGGGACCAAGTCAGCATTGTTTAGAGCAGGGGTCCTCAAACTACGGCCCGCCGCATGCGGCTCGCCGAGGACCTTTATCTGGCCCACTGCATTTAGGGCCGGTAGACTGCTGTGTCAGGAGCTCACTGAAAAGTTTGGGCGCGCTGTGATAAAGGTCCCACCCTCCTCTTAGACCAGGTCGTGTGATAGACGCAGTGTTCTGTCTATCACATGAGCTAGTCTAGGAGGAGGGCAGGACTACCTTTTTCCAGTGAGCTTCTGACACAGCAGGAGCAGGAGATCCCGATGCACACACTGACTGGTGAGACATCGTTTGGCACAGTAAGGCTGCAATGGTAAGGGGGGCTTGTAATGATGGTGGGGGGGGGCTTGTAATGATGGTGGGGGGGCTGCAATGGTGGGGGGGCTTTGTAATGATGGTGAGGGGAGCTTGTAATGATGGTGAGAGGCTGGAATGGTGAGGGGGGCTTGTAATGATGGTGGGGGGCTGCAATAGTGAGGGGGGCTTGTAATGATGGGGGGGCTTGTAATAATGGTGGGGGGCTGCAATGGTGAGGGAGGCTTGTAATGATGGTGGGGGGCTGCAATGGTGAGGGGGCTTGTAATTATTGTGGGGGCTTATAATGATGGTGGGGGGCTGCAATGGTGACGGGGGCTTGTAATGATGGTGACGGGGGCTTGTAATGATGGTGAGGGGGACTTTAATGGTGAAAGGGGCTTGTAATAATGGTGAGGGGGCTGCAATGGTGAGAGGGGGGCTTGTAATGATGGTGAGGGGGGCTGCAATGGTGAAGGGAGCTTGTAATAATGGTGAAGGGGGCTTGTAATAATGGTGAGGGGGCTGCAATGGTGAGGGAGGGCTTGCAATGATGGCGAGGGGGGGCTTGCAATGATGGTGAGGGGGGCTTGCAATGATGGTGAGGGGGGCTTCAATGGTGAAAGGGGCTTGTAATAACGGTGAGGGGGCTGCAATGGTGAGAGGGGGGTTTGTAATGATGGTGGGGGCTGCAATGGTGAGGGGGGCTTGTAATGATGGTGGGGGGCTGCAATGGTGAGAGCACGGTAAGGCTGCGATGATGGTAAGGCGGCAATGATGGGCACGGGTTGGGGGACTTTGTTTCTTTTTGGCGGGGGGTGGCAGTGAAGGACCCGGCCCTCTAACGGTCTGAGGGACAGTGAACTGGCCCCCTGTTTAAAAAGTTTGGAGACCCCTGGTTTAGAGGACCGTATTACTATAATTCAATTCCTGCAGACCGATAACTATAACATCATAGTACATTGTACTTTGGCCACGCCTCCAAATAAGCCAATATGAACACTTAAACTTTATTAGTCTTTGTGAATATTCTGGGGTCCAAGAAGTGATTTTCTTTAACAGAAACATTTTATACATTCTGACTATAAGGATGGACACACGATCTCACACTCCCCATTGGTTAGTCAATGTGAATTCCCTGGTGTCGATCAAGGGCACTTTTGTAACTGAAACATTTCCCGCACTCTGAACACGAATATGGACGTTGGCCCGTGTGAATTCTCTGGTGTTTAAGAAGGTTTCCTTTTAAATTAAAACATTTCCCGCACTCTGAACATGAAAAAGGACGCTCACCGGTGTGAATTCTCTGGTGATTATTAAGTTCGCCTTTCCGAACAAAAGTTTTCCCGCACTCTGAACACGAATATGGACGTTTGCCTGTGTGAATTCTCTGGTGAGTAACAAGATTTCCTTTTTCGTGGAAACATTTCCCGCACTCTGAACATGTAAAAGGATGCTCACCGGTGTGAATTCTCTGGTGATTATTAAGTTCGCCTTTCCGAACAAAAGTTTTCCCGCACTCTGAACACGAATATGTACGTTTGCCTGTGTGAATTCTCTGGTGATTAACAAGATTTCCTTTTTCGCGGAAACATTTCCCGCACTCTGAACATGTAAAAGGATGCTCACCGGTGTGAATTCTCTGGTGAATAACAAGATTTCCTTTCTGATTAAAACATTTCCCGCACTCTGAACATGAAAAAGGACGCTCACCGGTGTGAATTCTCTGGTGATTATTAAGTTCGCCTTTCCGAACAAAAGTTTTCCCGCACTCTGAACACGAATATGGACGTTTGCCTGTGTGAATTCTCTGGTGAGTAACAAGATTTCCTTTTTCGTGGAAACATTTCCCGCACTCTGAACATGTAAAAGGATGCTCACCGGAATGAATTCTCTGGTGATTATTAAGTTCGCCTTTCCGAACAAAAGTTTTCCCGCACTCTGAACACGAATATGGACGTTTGCCTGTGTGAATTCTCTGGTGATTAACAAGATTTCCTTTTTCGCGGAAACATTTCCCGCACTCTGAACATGTAAAAGGATGCTCACCGGTGTGAATTCTCTGGTGAATAACAAGATTTCCTTTCTGATTAAAACATTTCCCGCACTCTGAACATGAAAAGGGACGCTCACCCGTGTGAATTCTGTAGTGTTTAAGAAGGTTTCCTTTGTCAGTAAAACGTTTGCCGCACTCTGAACATGAAAAAGGACGCTCACCGGTGTGAATTCTCTGGTGATTATTAAGTTTGCCTTTCCAAACAAAAGTTTTCCCGCACTCTGAACACGAATATGGACGTTTGCCTGTGTGAATTCTCTGGTGAATAACAAGATTTCCTTTCTGATTAAAACTTTTCCCGCACTCTGAACAAGAATAAGGACGCTCGCTCTTGTGAATTCTCTGGTGGAAAACAAGTTGTCTTTTCTGAGGGAAAGATTTCTCGCACTCTGAACATGAAAAAGGACGTTCTCCCGTGTGACTTATTTGGTGAACAACAAGGTCTCTTTTCTGAATGAAACCTTTCCCACACTCTGAACATGAAAAAGGACGCTCACCTGTGTGAGTTCTCTGATGTAATAGAAGGTTTCCTTTCTGAGTGAAACCTTTACCACAGTGTGAACACGAGAACGGACGCTCACCTGTGTGAATTCTCTGGTGATTAACAAGTTCTCCTTTCTGATTAAAACATTTCCCGCACTCTGAACATGAAAAGGGACGCTCACCCGTGTGAATTCTGTAATGTTTAAGAAGGTTTCCTTTGTCAGTAAAACGTTTGCCGCACTCTGAACATGAAAAAGGACGCTCACCGGTGTGAATTCTCTGGTGATTATTAAGTTTGCCTTTCCAAACAAAAGTTTTCCCGCACTCTGAACACGAATATGGACGTTTGCCTGTGTGAATTCTCTGGTGATTAACAAGATTTCCTTTTTCGTGGAAACATTTCCCGCACTCTGAACATGTAAAAGGATGCTCGCCGGTGTGAATTCTCTGGTGATTATTAAGTTCGCCTTTCCGAACAAAAGTTTTCCCGCACTCTGAACACGAATATGGACGTTTGCCTGTGTGAATTCTCTGGTGAATAACAAGATTTCCTTTCTGATTAAAACTTTTCCCGCACTCTGAACAAGAATAAGGACGCTCGCTCTTGTGAATTCTCTGATGGAAAACAAGTTGTCTTTTCTGAGGGAAAGATTTCCCGCACTCTGAACATGAAAAAGGACGTTCTCCCGTGTGACTTCTTTGGTGAACAACAAGGTCTCTTTTCTGAATGAAACCTTTCCCACACTCTGAACATGAAAAAGGACGCTCGCCTGTATGAGTTCTCTGGTGTGTCAGAAGGTGTCCTTTCTGAGTGAAACCTTTACCACAGTGTGAACACGAGAACGGACGCTCACCCGTGTGAATTCTCTGGTGATTAACAAGTTCTGCTTTCTGAACAAAACATTTCCCGCACTCTGAACATGAAAAGGGACGCTCACCCGTGTGAATTCTGTAGTGTTTAAGAAGGTTTGCTTTGTCAGTAAAAGGTTTGCCGCACTCTGGACATGGGAAAGGACGCTCACCTGTGTGAATTCTCTGGTGATTGAGAAAGTTTCTTTTCAGATTAAAACATCTCCCGCACTCTGGACATGAGAAAGTACGCAAACTCTTATGACTTTTCGGGTGTGTAAGAGGCTCTCTGGTTTCTTTGGAAGAATTCCCACACACTGTAGATGACAAGGAATGTTCTCCTGTGTAAGATCCTTCATGGTTCAAGGAAGATTCCTCGGGATTAGATGGATCTGTTGATGGATCTGTACTGTGATGTATTATTTGTGTAATGCGAGTCACTCCTGGAGAACGTTGTGTGGTGGGATTTTTTCCTGGAGAACGTTGTGTGGTGGGATTTTCTCCTGGAGAACGTTGTGTGGTGGGATTTTCTCCTGGAGAACTTTGTGTGGTGGGATTTTCTCCTGGAGAACGTTGTGTGGTGGGATTTTCTCCTGGAGAACGTTGTGTGGTGGGATTTTCTCCTGGAGAACGTTGTGTGGTGGGATTTTCTCCTGGAGAACGTTGTGTGGTGGGATTTTCTTCTGCTTTAAATTCTGAAGATACGTTATTCAGGACATAGTGTTCTCCTGTTGGATATCAATGTTTAAATGTTATTAGAATTCTTTATTCCTTTCATTCAGAAGTCATATACAGTATGTTGGTCTAACACTCTACAGTATATCTGGAATTGGGGGCAATCATAACATAAAATATCAATACAAACCAGATAAAGATACAGTATCTCCTCCTCATTTGTTGGGAACATGACGTTACATTGAGGAATGAAGATGGACCTTTCATATGGCCTTCTCCATGTCTGTCTGTCCACCTGCAAGGTGATTAATGTGGCCAGTCTCTGGGTGGAGACCAAACCTGATTTAAGCCAGCCAAGCCTGCAATCTCAATATCTCCTCCTTATTTGTTGAGAACATGACGTTATATTGAGGAATGAAGATGGACCTTTCATATGGTGTACAGTATCTCCTCCTCATTTGTTGGGAACATGACGTTATATTGAGGAATGAAGATGGACCTTTCATATGGTGTACAGTATCTTCACATTGCAATTATTTAAATTCATCTTTTATACTCATAGAAGAAAAAGGAAAATGTGAACATTTCTGCATTCAGTGATTATTACTTACTTCTGCTGATACAAAGAGAAGATTCCTCCTGTTCACTTTTCATGGTCATCTCCTCCATAGACTGCTGACCACTCACCAACGTCTCTTCTTCTTCCTCTTTAACCTCAAGTTTGATGTATTTTCCTAATTTATCCTGAACCCCAATACGAAAAAATTAAGTTCAATAAATAAAAAGAATATCTATAAGAAAGTTATTTCATAGTTTAGAATAACTTTTGAGTTCTATAGCTCAGTTCTTTCTACCTGATGATGGTGAGGGATGCTTTGATCTTCCTGTGTGGAATCCCGGGAATACTGAAGACTTCCCCCCTCCATAGACTGCTGATCTCCACTCACCATTGTCTCTTCTTCTTCTTCCTTTTTAATCTCAACTTTGATGTCTTTCAATTCTTCACCCTAAACCCCAAAGATGACAGAATACATTCATAAAAAGGAACAATAAGTTACTTTGAAGAATGTGGTCTCATAGTTTAGAATTATTTTTAAATTTTTAGTTGCTCAGTCCCACCTACCTGATGATGGTGAGGGGTGGTGTGATCTTCCTGTGTGGAATCCCGGGAATACAGAGGACGAGGACATCTCTCTGGTGGGTTCCCATTACTGGATCCATCTGTAGGAAACACACACACTGACTGAATATATTGTTTCTATGTGTTTATCAGATGATGGGGGATCTAGGTGGACCCTCCGTACTGCTCTCTCCTTTACAATAAAGTCTCCTCTTACCCGGTGATGTGAGGGGCGGCTGATTCTCCATCATGACGTCCTTGTAGAGATCCTTGTGTCCTTCTAAATACTCCCACTCCTCCATGGAGAAATAGACAGTGACATCCTGACACCTTATAGGAACCTGACACACACAATGATACAGTCACCATCCAGACACACCCCTTGTCTGTTACTGGATAATGTCCCAGAATTCCCGACACCGCTCACCTCTCCTGTCAGCAGCTCAGTGATCTTGTTGATGACTTCTAGAATCTTCTTGGCACTGGTTACCTCTGTTGTCAGGCAGTGAGGTGGAGGCACTGTGATGGGTGATGTCCTGAGAAGACGGCTGCTGGGTGTTCATGGATCTCCAGATGTTTCCGTCAATATTTTATAATAATGTTTATACTGAAATAATAAAACAGCATTGCATTTATGAAATTATGCAAATTTTAGTTTTGGGAGATTTACCCTTTTCCATAAATACCAACAAGAATTTTAAGTTTGTTTATCCGTGCTATTTTAAAGACAAGTGACACAAATGATATGCCTAAAAATATATATTTACTAACTAAAAATACAGTGCAAATTAATATCAGGTACATTTCGTGATAATACAAAAAAATGGATATACTTTTAAATATCAAAGATAAATGATGATATAGATAATGTAACGGTCAGGGGTTAACCCCGTTTACGATATTTCATTCCACCAACCCAAGACAGCTTATCCGACACTCCACAATCAAGCAGACACGATCCATATGGATTTTCCCAGAATAACGAGACACAAGCTGTGTTCTCTGGTTCCAAACTAATGAATATTTTTAATGGTAAACTCAGCTTGTTGTATACAGTTAAAAAACAAATCTGGACAATGACTCAACTCCACCCACAACATGACACAAGGAACGTCAATACACATTCCATTAGATAATGACATTCAGATGAGCTAATTACTAATCATTACCCAGACGTTCTGACTCCGCGATAAGTTATTCTCACCTGCTACATAATACACATTCCTATAGTAAACATAATTGACATGCTAATCCACTACACCTGAAAGGTCAGACCTTTCAGACTGCCAACACATATCTATCATCAATAGAACTTTCACACAATACAGTGTCATTGACATCACACAATGAGAGGTCCTTCAGAAGCCAGACTTAATTAGCACCTCAACAGTCTATGTTCCACATTGAAGGAGACACTCTATTGACCTGTTGTGTTCAGAAACAACTACCTGTAATATTTCAAGATATCCTGCAATACATTATGAATTATCATTACTGTACCATCTCATGTAATTTAATATATAATTTCTCAGTCATCCTATGCCCATATTGGACATAGGATGACCCTAGACCCAAGAGTCATTTGTGAAGCTGGCACAGGAGTACCCCGCATCCTTCAAAAGTCTCTGGGTATCACGGGCCATTCCGTTACAGATAATATTCACATTTCTACACAAGCTCTTATTACAAAATACCACAGTTCAATTCTTGAATGATACTTGTACATTTTAGACTTGGTAAGTTAAAGTGGAGTTCCACCCAAAATTGGAACTTCCACTTTTTGGAATCCACCCCCCCTCCGGTGTCACATTTGGCCTCTTTCAGGGGGGATGGGGAAGCAGACATCTGTCTAATACAGGCATTTGCCCCCACTTCCTGGCATAGATCACCTCGGTGATCTACGCTACTTCCAGCGCCTATTCTGTCCTCCATTGCTGTCTTCTGGCTGACACAGGTCCCAGAAGACAGCAGGGACCAGTGAGGACGTGCAGCGTGACTCGCGTATGCGCAGTAGGGAACCGGTAAGTGAAGCCGCAAGGCTTCACTTCCTGATTTCCTTATTGAGGATGGTGGCGGCAGCAGCTGATCCAAGAGCGACAAAACTGTGTATATTATTTGGAATATAATTATTTCATACTGCAGTTAAAAATAATACAACTCCAATTTGCTCTGCCATATATATTTAAATGGTTTTAGTAATGTATATGCAAAAACAATTCAATTACCAAAAATGTATACATGAAAATATTAATACTTTATCAGGACTTCAGAATTCTGTCATTTTGAGAAGCTTCAGTTATGAGTCCCACAGGGACTTCTGCTAACATTCTTACATCTCTCCATTTTTCAAGATCTCCTCCTTCAGCCTCTAGAGAGATAGAGAGATCCCTCTCTGCTATCTCTAGCTACTTTTATCCCACTCCAAAAAGTGGGTGTTTTTACTATGTAATTGATGATGTAATGTGACGATGTGCTTTATATGTTACCATGACAACCAAGTATGCGCCCATCTTGAATAATTACAATTTTCACCTATAGGGCAAGTGTTGTATAAGAAATGACTTCTAATAATATTTTCATGACTAAGCACTAGATTTTAGTGCGAAACGCATCAGCTGTATATCCTACTAAGACATGCCAGGGGAGCTGGGTGCAAGGCCAGAGGAAAAACTGTGGGGTTTGTGTCAAATCGATGCTGTCCGCAGGCGCAGGATTTGTAAATTCGGCTAGCTGGGATTAGTAGTCCACCAACCAATATAAGCTGCTAAATTACTAGGCTGACAGGGAGAGGTGCTGCAGACCTCTGGCCTAGTAACCACACAGCAAATTACAGCCAGAATCTGGGATTATTCAGAGTCATCTCTTCTGTCAAGTGAAGATGATGGGACAGGAAGACTAATAGTTTACAGTGAAAGTTTTGTGTAGAAGGCAAGGAGACAAGTCCTGGGAGCAACAGTCTGCAGAGTCGATGCAGAGGAGGAGCAATAGTCTGCATGGGTTATGCAGGGGAAGGGACTATAAATATTCAAGTTCATCAGTTCTTCGAGGCTCAACCTATTCTACCAAGTTCTTTAAATATGATGGCAAAACAACATGTTCTTTGGGCATCCCATATTCCCTTTCCCCCAACCAAGTTATATCTCCCAATAAACAAAAACAAAACAACGCAAATGACTGTTCATTGTCTCTGAAGTGATAGATGGAGGTCTGGCAGCAGGGTGATATGGTGGACGTTAGTAACTAGTAGCAACCATCCGCCATACAAATGTCCCATGATGTCAATTCCACCATCAATCACTTCACCCAGTGATATAGATCAGTGCTTTTCATCTTTTGGTAGTCAAGGCACCCTTAAGAATTGCGCACAATCTCCGGGATACACCAGTCTGAGGGCTCGTTGACACAAGGAGGTGTGTCCGACCCCGAGCGCATTTTTTCACATTCTGCTTTTTATTAGGCTGTTCTATGCTCGTGAAACATGCGAAAAATGTGCTGGCATGATTTTTGGATTGAGCCCCACCAAAATACACAGTACTGCGGTATCATGCGTTTAAGTGATCACAAACAAACATGCAATGGATGGAGGAGTGGGAGTGCCTATAGGATCGAATGGTGTCTGTGTGCAACTGCAAAAGGCAACGCATTTTTGTGAGGTGCAGAAAAATTGGTGAATTCACACATTGTACCGCACTGTTCCCCATGTGAAAAAGCCTGAAAATGTAGTTTGTAAGATAGAGTTAATTGGTCAGTAGCTTGTAATTCCAGGGACAATATTCGACAGAACACGGCTAATCTAAAAGTTTTACAGCCGCCCGACCTGCCCTTAGCAACCGATGACTTCATTGGTTGGTAGGATGCAGGCGGGTGTCTTGGACGGCTTTCACTTTTGTCAAAAAAGTACAGATAACAACAAAAAGGGGGAGAGAGCCCGGTGGAGGGACGGGATGTGCTCTCCTTCCTCTCTGTATTTCACTTTCCTCCAACACTCCAATGATATGCTGGTAACTTATTGGCTCCAATCTAAATTATCTCTAGTATGTGTATGAATGTGAGCTAGGGAACTTGGATTGTAAGCTTCTTTGGGGCAGAGACTGATGTGAGTGTACAATATAAATATTTGTAAATATGTAAAGCACTGCAATACCCACAACCTACTTGACCCATTTTAATCGGGATTCCGGCCTGGACACGGGACAGAAACTGCATTGCTCAAAATATGGGACGACGCTCTCGAGGCCGCAGACGAAGGAGAATCTTGTCTTCTGGTTCTGTTGGACCTAAGCGCAGCCTTCGACACAGTAGACCACAAGCTTTTATTGACTTGACTAGCTGAAGTAGCCAGAGTCGCAGAAGGCGATTTATCTTGGTTCTCCTCTTTTTTGGAAAACCGATCGCAAATAGTGAAGTTAGGACCTTTCACTTCTGAGAAACGCACATTATCGTGCGGAGTCCCTCAAGGATCCCCCCTGTCGCAGGTGTTATTCAACATCTATCTTCGCCCTCTTTTTGAGATTATTAGCAGTCAAAAACTGCTCTACCACTATGCAGACGACACGCAACTATATTTCCGCATTTGCAATAAAAAGGATCATCACCTCAATCTAGAGACATGCCTCTCTTTGATAGAGGACTGGATGACAAAGAGTTATCTTAAACTCAACGGAGAGAAAACAGAACTTCTCCTGTTTCACGCCAAGCGTATGAATAAACCTACAACAACTTGGACCCCCCCCCCCCCTGCCCATTCTGGGCAAAATCATCACCCCTAGCACCAAAGTCAAAAGTCTCGGGGTCATCTTTGACTCTAACATGACATTGGATGCACAAATAGGGTCAGTAGTCAGCGGATCTCACCATCTGCTGCGCCTACTATGCAGACTTAATCCTTTTATTCCCAAGGAAGACATAGCGGTCGTGGGGGGAGCTATTGTAAACTCAAGATTGGACTATGCAAATGCCCTTTACCTCGGACTCCCCAAGTACCAAATCGCTCGTCTACAAGTCGTTCAAAATACGGCCGCTAGACTTGTGACTGGGAAAAAGCCCTGGGAATCAATCTCACCTTCACTGAGAACCCTTCACTGGTTAGCAGTAAAAGACAGAATCACTTTTAAAGCACTCTGTCTAACGCATAGATGTATCTATGGGAATGCTTCCCATTATCTATGCGAAAAAATAAAAGCTCATAATCCCAATCGCGTTCTGCGATCCACCAATCAAAATCTCCTCCAGATACCCAAAGCCAGATGCAAGTCCAAAGGAGAAAGGAGATTCGCGGTCCAAGGGCCTAGACTATGGAATGCTTTACCAACCAGCATTCGGTTGGAGGAGAACCACTTAGCTTTCAGGAGAAAGATCAAGACTCATCTCTTTTGATACCAAAGGAGACAGGAACAACAAGCGCCCAGAGGCGATTAAGTTCGCATGTGCTGCGCTATATAAGTTTTCATTCATTAATTAATTCGTTCACTGCATAAAATTAAAATGTTATATAAGTACCTGTAATAAATAAATAATAAAATAAATGTACCTTAAGATCCAGTAATGATGACTGTACGCTATTTCCTAACAAGTCACCTCTGCTCTGGAACTTCCTGTCTTTTACCCTACATCACTTCCTGTCCATACATGACATCACTTCCTTCTTTGCGTTCCACGCTCAGAAGTGAGATCACCATCTTGTGGAGAATTGAAATACTGCAGCCTTCATTCATAAATACTGCAGCCTTCATTCATAAATACTGAAGTCTTCATTCATACATTAAAACATTTACATTTTCTGTACATTTATTATTTTTTGTTGTTTATCTTTATCCTCATGTACAAGCCAAATAACAATAAAAAAATAATTATTTTCATTTTAGTGCTATTAAATACACACACTATATATAATTGTATATATACACAGGGACTTGAAAAAGTATTCATACCCCTTGAAATTTTCCACATTTTGTCATGTTACAACCAAAAACAGAAATTTATTTTATTGGGATTTTATGTGATGATAGACCAACACAAAGTGGCACATAATTGTGAAGTGGAAGGAAATTGATAAATGGTTTTCCAAAAATGTTTACAAATAAATATGTGAAAAGTGTGGTATGCATTTGTATTCAGCCCCCCTCTGGTTGTCTGGGAGACTCACAATACAGTGGTCCGGGGTGCATTGATCAGATTAGGAGCCCATCTTAAAGTGGTTGTAAACCCTTACAACACACTTTTTGCTACAAGTAAGCCTATAATAAGGATTACCTGGAGCAAACCTGGATAGCTCCTAAACCTGAACGGTTTAGGAGATATCCCCTGTATTTGCATGTGCCGTTGTTTTCAATGTGTGCCGTTACGTTGTGTGACGTCATTGCGGCTCTGGCCAATCACATCTCCGGAGCCGCGATACCCAAATGTATCTCCGGTATGACATGTCCCTGGCCGGTGCTGTGTCGGGCCCTGAAGCATGCGCTTTGATCCCAGGTGAGTATTACATAATGAGCTAGTATGCTATGCATGCTAGCTCATTATGCCTTTGTCTTGCAGGTGTTATTTTTTTTTCCAAAGTAGGTTTACAACCACTTTAAGAGGGAGAGAACTTCTTGCTCTGCTGCATAGTCTGGAGTGCTCCCATAAGGCCAGCCTTGCTCGTACCTCATATCAGGATCTTCTTAGGCCTTGTACACACGATCAGTCCAAACTGATGGAAACGGACTGAAGGTCCGTTTCATCTGTTAACCGATGAAGCTGACTGATGGTCTGATGTGCCTACACACCATCAGTTCAAAAACCGATCGAGTCCAATGCGGTGACGTAAAACACAACGGCGTGCAGAGAAAAATGAAGTTCAATGCTTCCAAGCATGCATCGACTTGATTCTGAGCATGCGCGGGTTTGGAACTGATGCTTTTGCATACTAACCATCCGTTTGGACCGATCGGTTAGGCGTCCATCGGTCAAATTTTAAAGCAAGTTCTATTTTTTTGGACCGAAGGATAACTGACCGATGGCGCCCACACACGGTCGGTTTGGACCGATGAAACGGACCTTCAGTTCGTTTCCATCAGTTTGAACTGATCGTGTGTACAGGGCCTTAGGGTTCGTGAAGAGCTCTGCCCGCGCCTATTTCACAAAACGATGCAAAAGCTGGCATGGGCACACTGTGCAATGTACGAATTCTCTAACAAACCAGGTACGTTGTTGGCGTGGGTGCTGCGAGGTCCGCATAGAAAAACCTACATCCCCCATATCTCAGGGCAGGAACTTCATACTTTTTCAGATATGGCAGCGGAGTTCAGATCCTTTTATGAAGGCCTCAACAACTTGGACTGGATGTTATTCTCATTTTTTCTGATAACTATGAGGAACATCTCAAGCATGTCGGCATTGTCTTCACAAGACTAAGAAATAATTACCTTTACATCCAACTGGAGAAATGTGAGTTTGAATGAATTCAGGTCTCGTTTTTAGGATACAAAACAGTGAGCGTGGATCCCAATAAGATCAAAACAGTGGTGGATTGGTCTACCCCTAGGAACGTTAAGGAAATACAACGACTTCTGGGAGATTTGCCAACTTTTACAGAAGTTGGCAAACTTTCTCCAAGGTAATTGCTCCAATTATGCAGTTGACAAAGATGCTTTTTTAAGGTCACCCGAGACAAAGGTTGCCTTTATTAAACTCAAGACCCTTTTTACTTCTGCGCCAATTCAGGGAGTCTCCGACTTACGAACGCCTGACTTACAAACAACTACTACTTACGAAAGGGACGCTGCGTGGCGTATGTGCTGTTCTGCGCACGTGTGGCCATTTTTGCCGGTGGGCACATTCGACGTAACATCGGAAAACATTAAAAAAGAACGTATCCCCGTTCTGCGCTTGCACAGCCATTCGACGAAAAAAAAAGGAAAATTAAGTAATTGCCGTTCTGCGCATGTGGTTCCGACTTACGAACAATTTCGACTTGAAAACAAACCTACAGTCCCTAGCCCGTTCGTAAGTCAGGGACCCCCTGTATGGGTACATCCGGATCCCAAACAACCTTTCATTGTGGAAGTTGATGCTTCAGGTTCTGCTGTGGGAGCTATTCTTTCTCAATGAATTGGAAATCTGAATCTGCGCTGTCGTAAATTTAAGCGTATTCTCAAACTGAGATACACTTAAATGTTGCTAAGATACGAGGGGCGTAAGTCTTCCTACGCCGTCGTATCTTAGCTGTCTATTTAAGCTGGCCGCTAGGGGCATGTACGCTGATTTACACCTAGAATATGTAAATCAGCGAGATACGCCTATTCACAAATGTACGCACGGCCGTCGCAGTAAAGATACGCCGTTTACGTAAGGCGTTTTCAGGCGTAAAGATAAACCACCAAAAAGATGGCGCAGTCAATGTTAGGTATGGACGTTGGAACCGCGTCAAATTTTTAAATTTTTACGTCGTTTGCGTAAGGCGTCCGTGAATGGGGCTGGGCGTAATTTACGTTCACGTCAAAACCAATGAGTCTTTGCGGCGTAATTTGGAGCATGCGCACTGGGATACGTCCACAGACGGCGCGTGCTTTATTTACATAAAACACACCCACCTCTTCACAATTTGAATTAGGCGCGCTTACGCCGGCACCTTTACGCTACGCCGCCGTAACTTAGGACGCAAGTGCTTTGTAAATACAGCACTTGCCTCTCTAACTTGCGGCGGTGTAACGTAAATTACATACGCTACGCCCGCATAACTTTAAGCCACCGTACGTGAATCTGGCTAATACAGTGTATTTCCGCCCATACATTAAGCACTTCCTGTACTGTTAACCAAGCCTCCTTCTCAATCCAACGTTTCTATGGCAACCCTGCCTCATAGCCACTTGTTTAATTTCATAGTATTTACTTGTGCTGATTATCTAGTGTTTGCCTATGTCAGTCTTATCGGCTTCAGATGATAAGACTGCAGTAATTCAGTCCGATGCCCAGGTTTACACTCCATGTGATGTCACATGGTCACATGGGGTGTAGGAGGAGGAAGCTCTGAGTGATTATGCAGTCTCGTGGGATTCCATTGGATTGTCGTACTCTATGGTGGGGACTGTGTGAGTGCGGGGCCAAGTCAGCATTGTTTAGAGGACCGTATTACTATAATTCAATCCCTGCAGACCTATAACTATGACATCATAGTACATTGTACTTTGGCCACGCCTCCAAATAAGCCAATATGAACACAAAAACTTTATTAGTCTTTATGAATATTCTGGGATCCAATAAGTGATTTTCTTTAACAGAAACATTTTATACATTTTGACTATAAAGAAGGACACACAGTATCTCACACTCCCCATTGGTCCGTCTAAACATAAAAAAGGTGGTTAGTCCATGTGAATTCCATGGTGTCGATCAAGGGCACTTTTGTAACTGAAGCATTTCCCGCACTCTGAACACGAATATGGACGTTTGCCTGTGTGAATTCTCTGGTGTTTAAGAAGGTTTCCTTTTTCGTTGAAACATTTCCCGCACTCTGAACATGAAAAAGGACGCTCGCCGGTGTGAATTCTCTGGTGATTATTAAGTTCGCCTTTCCGAACAAAAGTTTTCCCGCACTCTGAACACGAATATGGACGTTTGCCTGTGTGAATTCTCTGGTGAGTAACAAGATTTCCTTTTTCATGGAAACATTTCCCGCACTCTGAACATGTAAAAGGATGCTCGCCGGTGTGAATTCTCTGGTGATTATTAAGTTCACCTTTCCGAACAAAAGTTTTCCCGCACTCTGAACACGAATATGGACGTTTGCCTGTGTGAATTCTCTGGTGATTAACAAGATTTCCTTTCTCGCGGAAACATTTCCCGCACTCTGAACATGAAAAAGGACGCTCACCGGTGTGAATTCTCTGGTGAATAACAAGATTTCCTTTCTGATTAAAACTTTTCCCGCACTCTGAACAAGAATAAGGACGCTCGCTCTTGTGAATTCTTTGGTGGAAAACAAGTTGTCTTTTCTGAGGGAAAGATTTCCCGCACTCTGAACATGAAAAAGGACATTCTCCCGTGTGACTTCTTTGGTGAACAACAAGGTCTCTTTTCTGAATGAAACCTTTGCCGCACTCTGAGCATGAAAGAGGACGCTCACCTGTGTGAGTTCTCTGATGTAATAGAAGGTTTCCTTTCTGAGTGAAACCTTTACCACAGTGCGAACACGAGAACGGACGCTCACCCGTGTGAATTCTCTGGTGATTAACAAGTTCTACTTTCTGAATAAAACATTTCCCGCACTCTGAACATGAAAAGGGACGCTCACCCGTGTGAATTCTGTAGTGTTTAAGAAGGTTTCCTTTGTCGGTAAAACGTTTGCCGCACTCTGAACATGGGAAAGGACGCTCGCCTGTGTGAACTCTCTGGTGACTGAGAAAGTTTCTTTTCACATTAAAACATCTCCCACACTCTGGACATGAGAAAGTACGCACACTCTTATGACTTTTCTGGTGTGTAAGAGGCTCTCTGGTTTCATAGGAAGAATTCCCACACACTGTAGATGACAAGGAATGTTCTCCTGTGTGAGATCCTTCATGGTTCAAGGAAGATTCCTCGGGATTAGATGGATCTGTACTGTGATGTATTATTTGTGTAATGCGATTCACTCCTGGAGAACGTTGTGTGGTGGGATTTTCTCCTGGAGAATGTTGTGTGGTGGGATTTTCTCCTGGAGAACGTTGTGTGGTGGGATTTTCTCCTGGAGAATGTTGTGTGGTGAGATTTTCTCCTGGAGAACGTTGTGTGGTGAGATTTTCTTCTGCTTTACATTCTGAAGATACGTTACTCAGGACATAGTGTCCTCCTGTTGGATATCAATGTTTAAATGTTATTAGAATTCTTCATTCCTTTCATTCAGAAGTCATATAAAGTATGTTGGTCTAACACTCTACAGTATCTCAGAGCTCTGGCATGGAATTGGGGGCCATAATAACATAAAATATCAATACGAACCAGATAAAGATAAATCACCTCCTCTTTATTTGTTGAGAACATGACGTTATATTAAGGAATGGAGATGGACCTTTCATATGGCCTTCTCCATGTCTGTCTGTCCACCTGCAAGGTGATTAATGTGGCCAGTCTCTGGGTGGAGACCAAACCTGATTTAAGCCAGCCAAGCCTGCAATCTCAGTATCTCCTCCTCATTAGTTGGGAACATGACGTTATATTGAGGAATGGAGATGGACCTTTCATATGGTGTACAGTATCTCCTCCTCATTTGTTGGGAACATGACATTATATTGAGGAATGGAGATGGACCTTTCATACCTGATCCTGAGTTTAAATCCAATGCTAAACCTGAGCCTCCTGTGTTGCTGTTACCTTTATCTTTACCCTGTAGCCTGATCCATCCTCTCCCTGTCCTGTTTGTTCCCTGTCCCCATCTACTGATCTCCCGTTGATGACCCTGGCCTGTCTACATTTAAGATTGCGGTACTTCCCTTCCATTTGTATATAGTTATTTGTTGTTTGTGGGTCACTGTTTGTATTGGAGGTGTTTATATATTCTTATCACTTATCTTAATAAACGTTTATATTCACTTACCTGCATTTTTAGTTCTCTCTGTGCAGTCCACACAGTCTGGTCTTACCAATTCCTGACAATTTGGTGTACAGTATCTCCTCCTCATTTGTTGGGAACATGACATTATATTGAGGAATGGAGATGGACCTTTCATATGGTGTACAGTATCTTTAGATTGCAATTATTTAAATTCATCTTTTATACTCATAGAAGACAAAAGAAAATGTGAACATTTTTGCATTCAGTGATTATTACTTACTTCTGCTGATATAAAGAGAAGATTCCTCCTGGTCACTTTTCATGATCATCTCCTCCATAGACTGCTGATCTCCACTCAACAACGCCTCTTCTTCTTCCTCTTTAACCTCAACTTTGATGTCTTTTCCTAATTTATCCTGAACCCCAAAACAAAAAAATTAAGTTCAATATAAAAAAAAATTATCTATAAGAAAGTTATCTCATAGTTTAGAATAACTTTTGAATTCTATAGCTCAGTTCTTTCTACCTGATGATGGTGAGGGATACTTTGATCTTCCAGTGTGGAATCCCGGGAATACTGAAGACTTCCCCCCTCCATAGACTGCTGATCTCCACTCACCAGCGTCTCTTCTTCTTCTTCTTCCTTTTTAATCTCAACTTTGATGTCTTTCAATTCTTCATCCTAAACCCCAAAGATGACAGAATACATTCATAAAAAGGAACAATAAGTTACTTTGAAGAATGTGGTCTCATAGTTTAGAATTATTTAAAAAATTTTAGTTGCTCAGTCCCACCTACCTGATGATGGCGAGGGATGGTGTGACCTTCCTGTGTGGAATTCAAAGGATGAGGACATCTCTCTGGAGGGTTCCCATTACTGGATCCATCTGTAGGAAACACGCACACTGACTGAATACATTGTTTCTATGTGTTTATCAGATGATGGGGGTCTAGGTGGAAACTCCGTACTGCTCTTTCCTTTACGATAAAGTCTCCTCTTACCCGGTGATGTGATGGGCGGCTGATTCTCCATCATGACGTCCTTGTAGAGATCCTTGTGTCCTTCTAAATACTCCCACTCCTCCATGGAGAAATAGACAGTGACATCCTGACACCTTATAGGAACCTGACACACACAATGATACAGTCACCATCCAGACACATCCCTTGTCTGTTACTGGATAATGTCCCAGAATTCCCGGCACCGCTCACCTCTCCTGTCAGCAGATCAATGATCTTCTTGGTGACTTCTAGAATCTTCTTGGCACTGGTTACCTCTGTTGTCAGGCAGTGAGGTGGAGGCACTGTGATGGGTGATGTCCTGAGAAGATGGTTGCTGGGTGTTCATGGATCTCCAGATGTTTCTGTCAATATTTTATAAGAATGTTTATACTGAAATAATAAAACAGTATTGTATTTATGAAATTATGCAAATCTTCGTTTTGGGAGATTTACCCTTTTCCATAAATACCAACAAGAAATTTAAGTTTGTTTATCCGTGCTATTTTGAAGACAAGTGACACAAATGATATTCTTAAAAATATATATTTATTAACTAAAAATACAGTGCAAATTAATATCAGGCATATTTCGTGATAATACAAATAAATGGATATACTTCTAAATATCAAAGATAAATGATGATATAGATAATATTTACATTTCTACACAATCTCTTATTACAAAATACCACAGTTCAGTTCTTGAATGATACTTGTACATTTTAGACTTGTTAAGTTAAAGTGGGGCTCCACCCAAAAATGGAACTTCTACATTTTGGAATCCACCCCCCCTCCAGTGTCACATTTGGCCCCTTTCAGGGGGGATGGGAGAGCAGACACCTGTCTAATACAGGCATTTGCCCCCACTTCCTGGCATAGATCACCTCGGTGATCTACGCTAGATATGTGCATTCCCGTTCGTACGAATGTTATTTTCGTACGAAAATGTTCATATTCGTACCCGCGGAATAATGTGTACATACAAAAAAATGAAAGCACCAAAATACGAAAACAACGGGATTACGAATGAGCCGCATAACGAACAACCGCAAATACGAACGAACGATCCGACGAAAATACGACAAAACGAAAATGGCAAAAGAACGAAAATGACATCTATAACAAAAGATTTGCATTCCGTATTTTGTTTTAATCCTTTTTCTGTTCGTATTTTCAGTCGTATGTTCATATGACATCTATAACAAAAAGATTTGCATTCTGTATTTTGAATTCCTTTTTTCTGTTTGTATTTTGGATTCAAAATACAGAATGCAAATCTTTTGTTATAGATGTCATTTTAGTTTTTTTGAATGGGCAGTGAGTGTAGTTATTGAAGCAGCTTCTCTTTTGTGCTGAGTAGTACAGTAAAGCCAAATAAACTTTTCTGTGGATTTTCATCTGAAGGGAGATCAGTTGGCCAGACTTTTAAACCCAAAAATGATTTTCTGATGGAGTTAAAAAACAAACAAATTTTCTGAGAACGAACGGAAAACTATCGTTTTTATGTTTGTTGTTAAAAAAGTCTGACCAAGTGTATGGGGCTTAACAATAGTTAATATGGATAAGCCGCGTGTTGAAAGTGACGCGAATCCCGCGATATATTTACGAAAGTACAAAATGACGAAAATCCTTTTTCTGTTCGTATTTTCAGTCGCATGTTCATATGACATCATATGAACACACGACTGAAAATACGAACAGAAAAAGGAATTCAAAATACAGAATGCAAATCATTGACGAAAATTCACGAAAATTATTGTCTAACAAGTAACGAACATGAATTAAACAGAATAACGAACCATCCCGCATGTACGAAAATAAAAGGGTAACAAAAATACGAAACGATTGGAATACGAAAAAATCTCGTCGTACGAAAAACGAACGGGAACGAACAGGAAAACGGGCGTCTTACGAAAAGCGAACGGAAACGAACCTACGGAACGAAACGGAACAAAAAAAAATGAAATTTTTCTGTGCACATGTCTAATCTACGCCACTTCCAGCGCCTATTCTGACCTCCACCGCTGTCTTCTGGCTGACACTGGTCCCAGAAGACAGCAGGCACCAGTGAGGACGTGCAGCGCGACTTGCGCATGCGCAATAGGGTGCCAGTAAGTGAAGCCGCAAGGCTTCACTTCCTGATTCCCTTACTGAAAATGATGGCGCCAGCAGCCGATCCTCGAGCGACAGTTTGGCTTCGGCTGCCGACATCGCGGGCGCCCTAGACAGGTAAGTGTCCATATATTAAGTCAGCAGCTGCTGTATTTGTAGCTGCTGGCTTTTAATAGTTTTTTTTGTTGGGACCTCCGCTTTAATGAATATCTCTCTGTGATTCACGGACTTGTGTAAACAATTGTGTTTACCTTAATCACAGTGTTTCCTTCTTAAATTAAACAGTTCTTCTAACTTAAACTTTAAACGTGCACAGACAAAATGTCATATTGTACACAGCTTGATAATTTGATCAAGACTTATGTTGAATTTAGAATGAATCAATTTTACACATATATCATGATAACACCATTGTACTGACTTTAGCTTTTTAAAGACAGACAAAATTGTGTATATTATTGTGTATAATATTTGGAATATAATTATTTCATACTGCAGTTAAAAATAATACAACTCCAATTTGCTCTGCCATATATATTTAAATGGTTTTAGTAATGTATATGCAAAAGCAATTCAATTACCAAAAATGTATACATGAAAATATTAATACTTTACCAGGACTTAAGAATTCTGTCATTTTGAGAAGCTTCAGTTATGAGTCCCACAGGGACTTCTGCCAACATTCCTACATCTCTCCATTTTTCAAGATCTCCTCCTTCAGCCTCTAGAGAGATAGAGAGATCCCTCTCTGCTATCTCTAGCTACTTTTATCCCACTCCAAAAAGTGGGTGTTTTTACTATGTAATTGATGATGTAATGTGACAATGTGCTTTATATGTTACCATAACAACCAAGTATGCGCCCATCTTGAATTATTAAAATTTTCACCTATAGGGCAAGTGTTGTATAAGAAATTACTTCTAATAATATTTTCATGACTAAGCAATAGATTTTAGTGTGAAACGCGTCAGCTGTATATTCTACTAAGACATGCCAGGGGTGCTGGGTGCAAGGCCAGAGGAGAAACTGTGGGGTTCGTGTCAAATTGATGCTGCCCGCGGGCGCAGGATTTGTAAATTGGGCTAGCTGGGATCAGTAGTCCACCAACCAATATAAGCTGCTAAATTAATAGGCTGAGGGGGAGAGGTGCTGCAAACCTCTGGCCTAGTAACCACACAGTAAATTACAGCCAGAATCTGGGATTATTCATCTCTTTTGTCAAGTGAAGATGATGGGACAGGAAGACTAATAGTTTACAGTGGAAGTTTTGTGTAGAAGGCAAGGAGACAAGTCCTGGGAGCAACAGTCTGCAGAGTCAATGCAGAGGAGGAGCAATAGTCTGCATGGGTTATGCAGGGGAAGTGACTGTAAATATTCAAGTTCATCAGTTCTTCGAGGCTCAACCTATTCTACCAAGTTCTTTAAAAATGATGGCAAAGCAACATGTTCTTTGGACATCCCATATTTCCTTTCCCCCAACCAAGTTCTATCTCCCAATAAACAAAACAATGCAAATGACTGTTCATTGTCCCTGAAGTGATAGATGGAGGTCTGGCAGCAGGGTGATATGGTGGATGTTAGTAACTAGTAGCAACCATCCGCCATACAAATGTCCCATGATTTCAATTCCGCCATCACCTCACCCAGTAATATAGATCAGTGCTTTTCATCTTTTGGTAGTCAAGGCACCCTTTAGAATTGTGCACAATCTCCGGGATACACCAGTCTGAGGGCTCGTTGACAAAAGGAGGTGTTTCCGAACCCGAGCGCATTTTTTCACATTCTGCTTTTTTTTAGGCTGTTCTATGCTCGTGAAACATGCAAAAAACTTGATGATTTTTGGATTGAGCCCCACCAAAATACACAGTACTGCGGTATGTTGCGTTTAAGTGATCGCAAACAAATATGCAATGGATGGAGGAGTGGGAGTGCCTATAGGAATTAATGGTGTCTGTGTGCAACTGCAAAAGGCAACGCATTTTTGTGAGGTATGGAAAAATTGGTGAATTCGCAAATTGTACTGCACTGTTCCCCGTGTGAAAAAGTAGTTTGTAAGATAGTTAATTGGTCAGTAGCTTGTAACCCCCCCCCCACCCCCCCTCGATAGCAATGACAATATTCAACAGAACACCGGCTAATCTAAAAGTTTTACAGCCGCCCGACCTGCCCTTAGCAACCGATGACTTCATTGGTTGGTAGGATGCATGCGGGTGTCTTAGATGGCTTTCACTTTTGCCAAAAAAGTACAACACAAAGGGGGAGAGAGCCCGGTGGCGGAACAGGATGTGCTCTCCCTCCTCTCTGTACTCCGCTTTCCTCCAACACTTCAATGACATGCTGGTAGCTTATTGGCTCCGATCTAAATTATCCCTAGTATGTGTGTGTATGAATGTGAGCTAGGGAACTTAGATTGTAAGCTCCTTTGGGGAAGAGACTGATGTGAGTGTACAATATAAATACTTATGTAAAGCACTGCGTAAATGAAAACATAATATACGTACCTGTAATAAATAAATGATAAAATAAATGTACCTTAATGTACCAGTAATGTCTGTACGCTATTTCCTAACAAGTCAGCTCTCCTCTGGAACTTCCTGTCTTTTACCCTACATCACTTCCTGTCCGTACATGACATCACTTCCTTCTTTGCGTTCCACACTCAGGAGTGAGATCACCATCTTGTGGAGAATTGAAATACTGCAGCCTTCATTCATAAATACTGCAGCCTTCATTCATAAATACTGCAGTCTTCATTCATACATTAAAACATTTACATTTTCTGTACATTTATTATTTTTTGTTGTTTATCTTTATCCTTATGTACAAGCCAAATAACAATAAAAAAATAATTATTTTCATTTTAGTGCTATTAAATACACACACACTATATATAATTGTATATATACACAGTGACTTGAAAAAGTATTCATACCCCTTGAAATTTTCCACATTTTGTCATGTTACAGCCAAAAACAGAAATGTATTTTATTGGGATTTTATGTGATAGACCAACAAAAAGTGGCACATAATTGTGAAGTGGAAGGAAAATGGTTCTCCAAAAATGTTTACAAATAAATATGTGAAAGGTGTGGTATGCATATGTATTCAGCCCCCCCCCCCCCGGTTGTCTGGGAGACTTACAATACAGTGGTCCGGGTGCATTGATCAGTTTAGGTGTCCATCTTAAAGTGGTTGTAAACCCTTACAACACACTTTTTGCTACAAGTAAGCCTATAATAAGGATTACCAGCAGCAAGCCTGCATAACTCCTAAACCTGAACGGTTTAGGAGATATCCCCTGTATTTGCATGTGCCGTTGTTTTCAATGTGTGCGGTTACGTTGTGTGACGTCATTGCGGCTCTGGCCAATCACATCTCCGGAGCCGCGATACCTGAATGTAACTCTGGGACGACATGTCCCTGGCCGGTGCTGTGTCGGGCACTGCAGCATGTGCTTTGATCCCAGGTGAGTATTACATAATTAGCTAGTATGCTATGCATGCTAGCTCATTATGCCTTTGTCTTGCAGGTGTTTTTTTTTTTTTCCAAATTGGGTTTACAACCACTTTAAGAGGGAGAGAACTTTTTGCTCTGCTGCATAGTCTGGAGTGCTCCCATAAGGCCAGCCTTGCTCGTACCACATATCAGGATCTTCTTAGGGTTCGTGAAGAGCTCTGCCCGCTCCTATTTCACAAAACAATGCAAAAGCTGGCATGGGCACACTGTGCAATGTACGAATTCTCTAACAAACCGGGTACGTTGTTGGCGTGGGCGCTGCGAGGTCCGCATACAAAAACCTACATCCCCCATATCATGGGCTCCTCAGGGCAGGAACTTCATACTTCTTCAGATTTGGCAGCGGAGTTCAGATCCTTTTATGAAGGCCTCAACAACTTGGACTGGATGTTATTCTCATTTTTTCTGATAACTTTGAGGAACATCTCAAGCATGTCGGCATTGTCTTCATAAGACTATGAAATAATTACCTTTACATCCAACTGGAGAAATGTGAGTTTGAATGAATTCAGGTCTCGTTTTTAGGATACAAAACAGTGAGCGTGGATCCCAATAAGATCAAAACAGTGGTGGATTGGTCTACCCCTAGGAACGTTAAGGAAATACAACGATTTCTGGGATTTGCCAACTTTTACAGAAGTTGGCAAACTTTCTCCAAGGTAATTGCTCCAATTATGCAGTTGACGAAGATGCTTTTTTAAGGTCAACCGAGACAAAGGTTGCCTTTAGTAAACTAAAGACCATTTTTACTTCTGCACCAATTCAGGGAGTCCCCGACTTATGAACGCCTGACTTACAAACAACTACTACTTACGAAAGGGACGCTGCGTGAGGTATCTGCCGTTCTGCGCACGTGCGGCCATTTTTGCCGGTGGGCACATTCGACGGAACATCGGAAAACATTGGAAAATAATGTATCCCCGGTTCTGCGCTTGCACGGCCATTCGACGGAACATCGGAAAATGACAGAATTGCCGTACTGCGCATGTGGTTCCGACTTACGAACATTTTCGACTTGAAAACAAACCTACAGTCCCTAGCCCGTTCATAAGTCAGGGACCCCCTGTATGGGTACATCCGGATCCCAAACAACCTTTCATTGTGGAAGTTGATGCTTCAGGTTCTGCTGTGGGAGCTATTCTTTCTCAATGAATTGGAAAAAGAAGCTTCCATGTACTTTTCTCTCATCTCTTATAGGAAATAAGAAATTGCTAGCAATTAGGGAAGCATTTCCTGAGTGGAGGTATCTACTGGAAAGAGGCTAAGAATCCTTTAGTCCTGTAACTGTCCTCACTGATCATGAACAAATTAGAAAGTATTTATTATGTCAAGAGAATGTCTTCTAGACCAGTGTTTCCCAACTCCAGTCCTCAAGGCTCCCCAGCAGGTCAATGTTTTCAGGCTTTCCATTATATTGCACAGGTGATTTGATCAGTTTGACTGCCTTAGTAATTACCACAGCTGAGGGAAATCCTGAAAACGTGACCTTTTGGGGTGCCTTGAGGACTGGAGCTGAGAAACATTGTTCTAGACAAGCACATTGGGCCCTATTCTTCTCCAGGTTCAGTGTTATTTCGTATCGCGCTCAGTCAAGGAATGGCAAGGCCTGTTCTCTGGGCCTCTCCCGGAAAGCCACTCTGAATGTACGATCTTGCCTCAAAAGAACTTTCAATGTCTAAGATCTTTTTAAAACTTCTAAAAGAGGGGTATAAATGACCCACTTCTCAATCATCCACCTAAGGACATTAACCTTGATAAGGATGGCTTTTGGACTCAAGGGCATCATCTTTATGAACCTGAATCTGCTTGGGTTAGAAGCCTTCAGGTTGGTTCATGACCTGCTGGGCATTTTGGGGTTTCTAAGACAGAAGAACTTTCATCATGTTCCTTTTGGTGGTCCAGTTACAAGAAAGATGCTAAAAGCTATGTGGCCTCGTTCCTGACTTGTGCAGCAAAATGCCAACCCGATCTTCTACATTGGGGTTGCTTCAACCACTCCCTGTTCCATCAAGACCATGGGGGTCAATTTCTATGGACTTTGTGGTCGATCTTCCTCTTTCAAAAGAAATTACCTCTATCTTGGTCGTTGTTGACTCTCTCACTAAGATAGCTCTTTTTTTTTACCAGTTAAGGGGTACCCACTGCTAAACCAACTGCTGAAGTGATGTCTTGGGAGATTTTTAAACTCCATGGAATGCCTGGTGGTGTAGTGTCTGACAAAGGAGAACTGTTTATTTCAAAATTCTGGAAACGTTTTCGCTCAATTTAAGGTGTAAAAATGAATCTGTCCTCTGCTTTTCATCCTCAGTCTAATGGTCAGATTGAGAAGACCAATCAAAGTATAGAGCAGTACATTCAATGTTTTGTCAGTTAATTTCAGGATGATTGGGTGGACTACCTTCCTACAGCAGAACTTGCTTATAACAATTCAAAACATACTGTAGCTCCACTTCCTAAAGTCCTTTTTTCTTTAACACTGAGTACCAATCAGTTTTTATTCCTGATCTCCCTATCTAAAAGTGGCAGTAAACGAAGAACAAAGAGAGAAAAAATAAACTCTTCATGCAAGGAAAAGGCATAATAAGCTAGTATGTATTGCATACTAGCACATTATGAAAGACTTACTTTGAAATTAAACCTTCCAGCAGTGAACTGTCACTGCTGCAGAGGCTTCCATCTTCACCTACTCTTTCTTCCGAGTTTGCAGGCTGCGGCCAGAAGGCCCCAGCCAGCAGGTCTCATTCCAGGAGACAGGTCGGTCCCTATCAGGAGAGCCCCTATCCAGAGGCCAGGAGAGGGCTGTGCAGCTGGGCACTGTGACTAAAGGCTAAGTGATACTACTGCGCGGCAACTGATGTCTATATGAACTTTCTATTTTATGTAATAAAAATGGGCCGATACACCTTTTTTTTCCAAAAAGGATTTAGCTTCCAAGAGGGTGGCGGGCGGACGTGGGGGAGAGAGAGCTCAACCCAATATGGGCAATGATCAGAAAGCAATCTAGGGGGGAAACCCGCACCCGTCAACCTAGGGAGAATCGGTCTAGACATGAGTATGAGGTCTATGCGGGACATTGAGTGATGGAAAGCAAAGAAGCAGGAATATGCCCTGGATGTAGGATTCCTGAATCTCCACGAGTCAACGAGGTGAAAGTCACCAAGGAGTCTCGCAAATCTTGTGGGACGGCAAGGCAAGGAGGGGGGAGAGGGTCCCACCATCCTGTCGAGCGACGGGTTAAGCACGTTGTTAAAGTCACCTAGCCATATCGTGGGCACGTCTGGGTGTAGAGCCATAAAGTCAAACCCAGCTATGAGGATAGTAGTTTGGAACGGGGGTGGCACATGGAAAGCTAGCAAAAATATTGTATCCCCATGCAACTTGGCTTTTAGAAAAACTAATCTACCCAGCGGGTCAATCTCTGAATCCTGGAGCTCAAAGTGTGTTGTCTTGGCAATCAAAATCGAGACTCCCCTGGAATGTGTGGTGTGGACAGAATGGAAAGCCCAACCCATCCATGGGCGTTTAAGCTCCCTCTGGACCGATCCCTCAGCATGAGTCTCCACTAGTACCACCACATCAGCTCTCTGCTTTTTAAGTAGGGTAAAGATAGCCGACCTCTTAATTCGGGTCCCTCACACCTCGAACATTCCAGGTGAGGAACTTTAGTGTGGCCATGGGGAAATTAATGTGGGATATAAGGCTCCAGGATCCAGGTCACCCCTAAAATCACACAATATATATAATCTCCCAGGGGAAGTGCACATCAGCAACAAAGTATAAATAGCACGGTACCAAACAGAGCAAGCATACACATAACCAAACATTTTGTCTCGTCTCTAACAAATAAAACCCCCTCCCTGCCCTGCACTTGCCCCAACTGGTGCGGGCGTTAACCCTTAACTGCCAACATGGCAAATACAGTGACCATCCTGTGGAGAGAACATTGTGAAACAACAAATCTTAAGCAAAAGTGAGGGTCACCAATGCTGCTACAAATAGGGTGGCAGCAACAATGAAGAAAATATTAAGTACAGTGGCAGTTGCTTCTGTCCAACCCAGGAGGTGAACTGCAGCGTGTAGGGCGAAACTTTGCTGCGTAACGTAACACATCACAGGACCGTGCCCACTTAACCAGTGAGCGTACTAGCGAAGAGCTGTCCTCCGCCGGAAAAATAAACTGAAAAAAAAATGATGAGAAAACAAAAGGGGGAAAAAGAAAGAAGAACCCAAAAATGAAAAAATAAAGCAGCAAATATGAGAAAGACCCGTAGTCTTTTCCGTTGGTGTCCAGGCTGTTAGCAAACACATCATGCACCCAGTGCCCTAAGCATGCGGGTGCACCAGAGGGCCCCATGACACAGAATAATTATAGAACGGGGGGCACAATGGGCCCGCAGTCTCAGCCAACACCGGGGATGGTCCGAGAGTGGGTGCGTATTTGGGACCAAGTACACTTGGGGGCAGTATCAACAGGGAGCAATGTTCAGATGCAGACTGCAGCCCCAACCTTCATCAGTGTGGCAGTTTTGCAAGAAATCATGGGCCCTCCATATATTAATAGACAAAAAGGAAAAGCAGAAATTGGCAGTGAGGAAGAATCAGGAATCATAAGCAGGCAGAAGATATATGGATACTTCTCAGTGCCCCTCTCTCTGTTCAAGCCACGCAATGACCTCCTCGGGATCCTCAAAGAAGTGCGCTTGATCTTCTCCCTCCACACGTAGACGAGCACGGAAGAGCATGGCATACTTTATATGCTTGACACGGAGGCGTCTTTTGGCTTCCATGAAGGTCTTACGTCTTCGTTGCACTTCCGCAGAGAAATCAGGGAAAATGGCGACTGTTTTGTTACCAAATGGGATATTGCCCTTCTCCCTACTTAGGCGCAAAATGACATCCTGGTCCCTGAAATTGAGGAATTTGGCAATGAACGTGCGAGGAGGCGCACTAGCTGGTGGTGGTCTGCCTGACATGCGGTGTGCTCGCTCCACGGCAAACAAGGGGGAGAAGGCCTCTTTGCCGTAAGTGTCCCACAATGGTGATTCAAGAAATGCAGGAGGATCCCTCCCCTCCACCCCCTCAGGGAGACCAATGAACCGGAGATTACACCTCCGGGTTCTGTTCTCCAAATCGTCCTGCTTCTGCAAGAGCTGATGGCTTCTGCGGTGTGTTGTAGAGGGGGGAGGGAATCCTCCACTGTGCCCAGCCTAACCTCTGTCTCAGTGACTCGCTCTCTGAGCTTCTGCTTGTCCTGTCTCACCAGGGAAATGTCCACTTTCACCTCCTCTATCCATGCTGTGAGGGTGGTCTGGCATATTGTAATAGCCTCTTGGCAAGTGGTTATGGCCTGAAGTACCTTTGCCGTGTCCGCGCCGACTGGTGTCTCCGCCGGCCTCGTGGCGCCGCCATCTTTGCTGGGGGAGTCCTTCTCCTGTCGGCGGTATTGATCCAGCTTGGAGGTGGCCGCGGTGAATTTTTTTGGCGGCGACATGTTACCTGGGGCTTCCGAGGTATGTAGGAGTAATCCTGGGTCTTTAGTCACGGGTATAAGCGCAGGATGTTTAGGCAAGGATATTCTGCTTCCTAGCGTCCTATCTCATGCCGCTCCAGGCCACGCCCCCCCCCCAGGGCCGATACACCTTTAAATACAGTTTGCTCTGGCATAACTCATTGAAAAAACACCTACCACAAGAGTGTAATCACCCCAATATCATAAAGGGGAATACACAGATGGCATGACACTGACATACTCTCTGAGCCACTGATGGGTATGACCTCTGTATCACTGAGAATGAAGATAATAACTGGGAAATAATGGAGCTGATCACTGTGAGCATGAGGAGAAAAACCAAGATGGCAGCGATGGAAATATTCTATGTGGCATTTGTAGTGGCTCCATGTATCCTTAGAATATTAACTGGCACACATTTTGAACTGGAGAGTTCCTGGAACTGGACCTCATGGATGCTCTGGAACTATACCTTATGGAACTGGACCTTCTGGACTCTCTGAAACTGGAACTTCTAGATCCTTTGGAACTGGACCTTTTGGACTGGACCTGATGGATCCTCTGGGATTGGACATTCTGAACTCTCTGGAACGGGACCTTCTGGACTCTCTGGAACTGGATCTTCTGAACTCTCTGGAACTGGACCTTCTGGATCCTCTTGAACTGGACCTTCTGGACTCTCTGGAACTGGACATTCTGGACTCTCTGGAACTGGACATTCTGGACTCTCTGGAACTGGACATTCTGGACTCTCTGGAACTGGACATTCTGGACTCTCTGGAACTGGACATTCTGGACTCTCTGGAACTGGACCTCCTGGACTCTCTGGAACTGGACCTTCTGGACTCTCTGGAACTGGACCTTCTGGAACCTCTGGAACTGGACCTTCTGGAACTGGACCTTCTAGAACCACTGGAAATGGATCTCCTGGATACTCTGAAACTGGACCTTCTAGATCCTTTGGAACTGGACCCTTTGGACTTCTTGGTTCTCTGGAACTGGACCTTCTTAGCTCTCTGGAACTGGACCTTCTTGGCTCTCTGGAACTGGACCTTCTTGGCTCTCTGGAACTGGACCTTCTGGACTCTCTGGAACTGGACCTTCTGGACTCTCTGGAACTGGACCTTCTGGACTCTCTGAAACTGGACCTTCTGGACTCTCTGGAATTGGACCTTCTGGACTCTTTGGAACTGGACCTTCTGGAACTGGACCTCCTGGATTATCTGGATCTGGACCTCATGGATCATCTGGAACTGGACCTTCTGGATTCTCTGGAGATGGACCCCCTGGGCTCTCTGGAACTAGACCTTCGAAACTCTCTGGAACTGGACTCTCTGGAACTGAACCTCCTGGACTCTCTGTGACTGGACCTCCTGGATCCTCTGGAACTGGACCCCCTGGGCTCTCTGGAACTGACCCTTCTGGATCATCTGGAACTGGACCCCCTGGGCTCTCTGGAACTGACCCTTCTGGATCATCTGGAACTGGACCTTCTGGACTTTCTGAAACTGGACCTTCTAGTCTCTCAGATCTCACTAATATAACACCAATGAAAGAATCTCTATGAATTAAGCACATTCCAATCACCCATAATATAAAAATGATGTTCATTTGTAGAAAAGGACTCAGAACAGAATATTGTAGAGTAGAGCTTTCTTGTTTATTCTAGAAAATCGGATTATATTAATAACACACAATAAATAATCAAAATTAAATATTGCATAGCTGAAGTAAAAGAAAAATCCAATTTAAAAATAATTATACTTTAGTCGGTCCAATAAAAAGTTAGTTCCTTCAGTAAAGCAAAAAAGATGTGCAGTATATTGGCTAATAGCAACCAATAAAAAGTATGGTCCATGGGTTGTCGTACTCCATGGTGGGGCCTGTGTGAGTGCGGGACCAAGTCAGCATTGTTTATAGGATCGTATTACTATAATTCAATCCCTGCAGACCTATAACTATGACATCATAGTACAATGTAGTTTGGCCACGCCTCCAAATAAGCCAATATGAACACAAAAACGTTATTAGTCTTTGTGAATATTCTGGGGTCCAAGAAGTGATTTTCTTTAACAGAAACATCTTATACATTCTGACTATAAGGAAGGACACACAATCTCACACTCCCCATTGGTCCGTCTAAACATAAAAAAGGTGGTTAGTCTATGTGAATTCCCTGGTGTCGATCAAAAGCACTTTTTCTACTGAAGCATTTCCGGCACTTTGAACATGAATAAGGACGTTCCCCCGTGTGTCTTCTTTGGTGAACAACAAGTTCACATTTCCGAATGAAAAGTTTCCCGCACTCTGAACATGAAAAAGGACGCTCACCTGTGTGAGTTCTCTGGTGTGTTAGAAGGTTTCCTTTCTGAGTGAAACCTTTATCACAGTGCGAACACGAGAACGGACGCTCACCCGTGTGAACTCTTTGGTGATTAACAAGTTCTACTTTCTGAATAAAAAATTTCCCGCACTCTGAACATGAAAAGGGACGCTCACCCGTGTGAATTCTGTGGTGATTAAGAAGGTTTGCTTTGAAAATAAAACGTTTGCCGCACTCTGAACATGGGAAAGTATGCTCGCCTGTGTGAACTCTCTGGTGTATGAGAAGGCTTCCTTTCTTAATAAAACCTTTACCACAGTGCGAACACGAGAATGGACGCTCGCCAGTGTGAATTTTCTGGTGTGTAAGAGGCTCTCTGGTTTCTTGAGATCCTTCATGGTTCAAGGAAGATTCCTCGGGATTAGATGGATCTGTTGATTTATCTGTACTGTGAGATTCAAAAATAATAGTATGTGGATCATCAGAAGAATCCTCAGGATCAGAGAAATCCCAGGATCTCTCTATATGATAAGTTCTATGATGTATTATTTGTGTAATGCGATTCACTCCTGGAGAACGTTGTGTGGTGGGATTTTCATCTGGAGAACATTGTGTGGTGGGATTTTCTCCTGGAGAACGTTGTGTGGTGGAATTTTCTCCTGGAGAACGTTGTGTGGTGGGATTTTCTTCTTCTTTATATTCTGAAGATACGTTATTCAGGACATAGTGTCCTCCTGTTGGAAATCAATGTTTAAATGTTATTAGAATTCTTCATTCAGAAGTCATGTACAGTATGTTGGTCTAACACTCTACAGTATCTCAGAGCTCTGGCATGGAATTGGGGGCAATCATAACATAAAATATCAATACAAACTAGATAAAAATACATCATCTCTTCCTCATTTGTTGGGAACATGACGTTATATTGAGGAATGGAGATGGGCCTTTCATATGGTGTACAGTATCTCCTCCTCATTTGTTGGGAACATGACGTTATATTGAGGAATGGAGATGGACCTTTCATATGGTGTACAGTATCTCCTCCTCATTTGTTGGGAACATGAAATTATATTGAGGAATGGAGATGGACCTTTCATATGATGTACAGTATCTTCACATTGCAATTATTTAAATTCATATTTTATACTCATAGAAGAAATGGAAAAATGTGAACATTTCTGCATTCAGTGATTATTATTATTATTATTATTACTTACTTCTGCTGATATAAAGAGATGATTCCTCCTGGTCACTTTTCATGGTCATCTCCTCCATAGACTGCTGATCTCCACTCACCAACGTCTCTTCTTCTTCCTCTTTAACCTCAAGTTTGATGTCTTTTTCTAATTTATCCTAAACCCCAATACGAAAAAAGTTCAATATTAAAAAAAAAAATCTATAAGAAAGTTATCTATAGTTTAGAATAACTTTTGAGTTCTATAGCTCAGTTCTTTCTACCTGATGATGGTGAGGGAGGCTTTGATCTTCCGGTGTGGAATCCCGGGAATACTGAAGACTTCCCCCCTCCATAGACTGCTGATCTCCACTCACCAACCTCTCTTCTTCTTCTTCTTCCTTTTTAATCTCAGCTTTGGTATCTTTCAATTCTTCACCCTAAACCCCAAAGATGACAGAATACATTTATAAAAAGGAACAAGAAGTTACTTTGAAGAATGTGGTCTCATAGTTTAGAATTATTTAAACATTTTAGTTGATCAGTCCCACCTACCTGATGATGGTGAAGGATGGTGTGATCTTCCTGTGTGGAATCCCGGGAATACAGAGGACGGGGACATCTCTCTGGTGGGTTTCCATTACTGGATCCATCTGTAGGAAACACACACACTGACTGAATACATTGTTTATCAGATGATGGGGGATCTAGGTGGACCCTCCGTACTGCTCTCGCCTTTACAATAAAGTCTCCTCTTACCCGGTGATGTGAGGGGCGACTGATTCTCCATCATGACGTCCTTGTAGAGATCCTTGTGTCCCTCTAAATACTCCCACTCCTCCATGGAGAAATAGACAGTGACATCCTGACACCTTATAGGAACCTGACACACACAATGATACAGTCACCATCCAGACACACCCCTTGTCTGTTACTGGATAATGTCCCAGAATTCCCGGCACCGCTCACCTCTCCTCTCTGCAGATCAATGATCTTCTTGGTGACTTTTAGAATCTTCTTGGCACTGTTTACCTCTGTTGTCAGGCAGTGAGGTGGAGGCACTGTGATGGGTGATGTCCTGTGAAGATGGTTGTTGGGTGTTATTGGATCTCCAGATGTTTCCTTCACTATTTTATAATTTAGTCTGTCTATAGAAAGAAAGTATCAATGAAGACGTTGTAGAATTCTTCTCTCCCTTCTAGATAGAACAATGTGTTAATTATAGAGATAAGGATGAAGTCACGTGACCCTCCCAGAATCCTCCTCACCTCCTTATGATCTGAATCGGACACTCTGTCGTTAGACTGAGAAGTATCTGGACTATACCAGGATGTGTAATGTCTATATTGGGGATAACCTCAAGATTCAGTGCAAAAAAAGTTTGGTCCAAACCTTGACTGTTCGGAAAAACAACCGAATATTTACCCTTTCAGGGGGAGAAGAACATCATGTTGAACGGGGTTCAGCGTTAGGTATAACAATGAATTTTTTATTTTCTTTCTCTTGTTCTTTCTATTTCTTTGCACATATGAGGATTTGAAGATGAACAGACAGGGCCAGATTCAGGTACATCGGCGTATCTTTGTGCCGAGAGGCAAGCTGAGTATTCACAAAGCACTTGCTCCCATATTTGCGCCGGCGTAATGTAAATGGGCCGGCGTAAGCCCGCCTAATTCAAAGTAGGCAGGTAGTGGGCGTGTTGTATTAAAATGAATCGTGACCCCATGTAAATGAAGCGCCGAACGAACGGCGCATGCGCGCGCATGCTCAGAATCACATCGAATTTACTCCCTAAGATACGCCGGCTCAATTCATACGACGTGAACGTAACCTACGCCCAGCCCCATTCACGTACGACTTACGTAAACGACGTAAAATACAACGCTGTTCCGGCGCCCATACCTTAACATGACTTACCCCTGCTTTATGAGGGGTAAACTTACGCTGAACGTACGCCTTACGTAAACGGCGTAGCTTACTGCGACGGGCGCAAGTACGTTCGTGAATCGGCGTATCTAGGTCATTTACATATTCGACGCGTAAATCAACGGAAGCGCCCCTAGCGGCCAGCGTAAATATGCACCCAAGATACGACGGCGTAGGAGACTTACGTCAGTCGGATGGAGCCAGAATTCAGGCGTATCTGGTTTTAAGAATACGGCACATAGATACGACGGCGCATCCTAGAACTTACGCGGCGTATCAACAGATACGTCGGCGAAAGTTCTCTCTGAATCTGGCCCATTGTGTTCATCCTTAAGTATAACACAGGGAATTTTTATTTAATTTTTTCTCGTTGCTGTCTTTCTCCTTTCATCCCCTCTTTCACTGAGGAGGGGCGGGATCTAATGCTATGGGGGTTTCTGATTTTTTTTTTTCGTAGTTTTATTTTATTTGTATATAAATTTAGTAGAAAATACAGATTCCACTCAGAACAGGCCTCACCATGGTTGACCAAAGAAGTTGAGTGCACGTGATTAGCGTCATGTCCAGAGGTTGTCTTTGGGAAATGGACGTATGAGGGCTCATTGACACAAGGAGGTGCATCCGAGCCCAGGTGCTTTTTTTGAGTTGTTCTGCTTTTTTTATTAGTCTGCTCCATGCTCGTGAAACATGTGAAAAACATGCTGGCATGATTTTTGGATTGAGCTCCACCATAATACATGTTACTGTGGTATCATGCGTTTAAGTGATCGCAAACAAACATGCAATAGGTGGATGAGTGGGAGTGCCATTAGAAATTAATGGTGACTGGGTGCAACTGCAAAAGGCAACGCATTTTTGTGAGGTGCGGAAAAACACATGAATTCACATTTTGTACCGCACTGCCCCCCGATGTGAAAAAGACAGAAAATGTAGTTTGTAAGATAGAGTTAAGTGGTCAGTAGCTTGTAACTCCCCCCATCCCCCCTGTTAGCACAACCCCTCCCCCCAAAAAATGCCCCATGTAATATAAATCCCCACCTAAAAATCCCCCATCCTAGCACAAATCCCCCCCTGCTAAACACAAACGCCCCTTTCTAAATCCCACTTCTAGCATGCGCAGTTCATCCCGGGCACTTCTCCACAGCAGGGACAATATCCGACAGAACACCGGCAAATCTGAAAGTTTTGCAGCCACCCGACCAGCCCTTAGCAACTGCTGACTTCATCAGTAGGTAGGATGCAGGCGGGTGTCTTGGACGGCTTTCACTTGTTTCGAAAAAGTACAGATAACAACACAAACACTGGGAGAGAGCCCGGTGGAGGAACGGGATGTGCTCTCCCTCCTCTCTATACTCCGCTTTCCTCCAACACTCCAATGACATGCTGGTAGCTTATTGGCTCCGATCTAAATTATCCCTAGTATGTGTGTGTATGAATGTGAGTTAGGGACCTTGGATTGTAAGCTCCTTGGGGGCAGAGACTGATGTGAGTGTACAATATAACTATTTATGTAAAGCACTGCGTAAAATGAAAATGTTATACAAGTACCTATAATAAAATAAATGTACCTTAAGATCCAGTCATGTCTGTACGCTATTTCCTAACAAGTCACCTCTCCTCTGGAACTTCCTGTCTTTTACCCTACATCACTTCCTGTCCGTACATGACATCACTTCCTTCTTTGCGTTTCACGCTCAGGAGTGAGATCACCATCTTGTGGAGAATTGAAATACTGCAGCCTTCATTCATAAATACTGCAGTCTTCATTCATACATTAAAACTCAGCACATTTACCTTTTCTGTACGTTTATTATTTTTTGTTGTTTATCTTTATCCTCATGTACAAGCCAAATAACAATAATAAAAAAATATATAAAAATTGTATTTCTATTAAACACACACACACTATATATAATTGTATATATACAGTGCCTTGAAAAAGTATTTGTAGCGCTCACCCCCGAAGGAGCCGCTGGTTGATTTTGGGATCGGCCTATTAAGTTACCCTGGTGTTGTCTAGGGGTGTAATTATAAGAACCAAGTAGTGAGCGAATGTCCAGGCAGTGAATAAAGGTTTTTCCAATGCTTTATTTCCAGGCCAACACGGCCAACATCAACATCAATTGGGAAGGACAAGGTTGATGAAGGAAGAGAGAGAGAGAACCTTGCAGTATCAGGCCTGGATATAAATTGAGCAATTCTGCTCTATATAGTACCATTTTGTAACTCGTCGCCAGGCCCAATATTTCTGTCCCGTTAGATGATAACAGCACAAACTGCCCTCCCGTGGACAGCCGGATGCCAGTATCTGTCACGGTGGTCCCAGTGGGGATAGGCACAGAGGGCACTCCCGGTGTGGTCATGGGACGCCTCAGTGCAGCAGGGGCAGCAGAATCCTTCGAGGTTCCGGACATTCTCTGTAGCGATTCGTCCTTCTCAAGGGAAATGGTGGTTCTGCTGATTTGGCGCGCAAGTGGGCGTTCCTTCTCTCCATTTGGCGCAAAATTGATCCCACGTCTCACGCAGGGGAGGGTGGCTCCTCCCACTTGAAGAACTTGTCCAGGCACGTTGCAGGCCGCACGTACGCCCAAGCTTAGCAAGGTGAGGTTAACTCCCTCACAGCCGGACAGTTCAAACACAGAACACAGGACACTTTTCGCTCTCCAATAAACTGTCACTCACTTTTCTTGTTGCCAACGGTAACAGCCGATATCCCGGACGAGCCCCCACGTGTAGCGCTACCCCCGAAGGAGCCGCTGATTTGTTGTTGGGATTGGCAAATTAAGTTACCTTGATATGGTCTAGGGGTGTAGTTGGAGGACAAAGTAGTGAGCAAAGGTCCAGACAGTGAATAAAGGTTTTCCAATGCTTTATTTCCAGGCCAACACGGCCAACATCAAATAGGAAGAAAAGGTTGATGAAGAAGAGAAACTTCGCAGTATCAGGCCTGGATATGAACTGAGCTATATTGCTCTAGTAGTATCAAATTGTTGTTCGTCGCCACTCTAGACGGAGTGGGTGAAGTGCCCCCGGACAGACCCCTATCTCAAGCCTGGCAGCCGAGGTGACACTTTGGATTGCTGGGAGGAACAGGTCTCTCTCACAGACCTGACTCTAGGGCCTCTGCCACAGGCCTATTACTTTAAGCGAGCTAAATGGATGAATGGAGCGAATCCTCCCAGTAGATTTTAGCATAGGTCACCGGGTGACAGCAAAGCGTACCTGTCAGCATTCCAGTCACCAGATCCACAAGATGGTTCGTTCAAGCCCTGTTGGACAACCTGCTTCCGGGTTCCCCTCAAGCCGATCCCCCAATCGAACGGCACCCAGCCTGGGATCCTCTCAATAGAACTGGAGACCCAGTAAGTCACTGGAGTCCCCTTTTACCTCCGGATGAGGTTCAGTGTAGGCTGCAATTCTGGCCAGGTGGGCCACGCAGTGGGGTCCATGGATGCACGCACCCTGAAGGTGGATGCCGCACCTGGAACCGGGACCCCGCGAAGATTTTGAGCACATGACACCTGTCACAGATATACTCTCCCCCAGCATGCCCCGGGAAGGAAAAACTCCTCTAATTGGCTGCTGGGGAAAACTTGCTCTGCCAGAACCCCTCTGGCGCCAACTGCCAGCCAGGGATGGCACCACATCCCTGGAGTACAGACTGACCCAGTGGACTTTTCTGGAGCGACAGAAGTCCAAATTTAGCAAATTGCGAATGGGAGCAAAAATAACTCTCCCATTCCCCACTAACTTTAGCGTAGTGCCCATACTGAAAGTAAGGGGGCGCTACAGCTACAAAAAGTAAATGGGAAAGCTAAGGGGTCTTTGGATGGTGTGGTTCCGGACAGAGAAGCAATAAACTAAAGACCCTTTTTACTTCTGCGCCAATACTGGTACATCCGGATCCCAAACTACCTTTCATCATGGAAGTTGATGCTTCAGGTTCTGCTGTAGGAGCTATTCTTTCTCAATGAACTGGAAAAAGATGCACCATCTATGTCCGTTTTTCTCTCGTCTCTTAGAGGAAATAAGAGATTGCTAGCAATTAGGGAAGCATTTTCCGAGTGGAGGTATCTACTAGAAAGGGGCTAAGCATCGTTTAGTCCTATAACTGTCCTCACTGATCATAAAAAAAGAATTTGAATGTATTTATTATGTGAAGAGATTGTCTCCTAGACCAGTGTTTCTCAACTCCAGTCCTCCAGACGCCTCAACAAGGAATGGCAAGGCCTGTTCTCGGAGCCTCTCAAAAGAACTTTCTAGTGGCCACAATGTCTAAAATCGTTTTAAATCTTCTAAAAGAGGGGTATAAATGACCCACTTCTCAATCATCCACCTAAAGACATTAACCTTGATTATAAGGATGGCTTTTGGACTCAAGGGCATCTTTATGAACCTGAATTTGCTTGGGTTAGAAGCCTTCAGGTTGGTTCATGACCTGCTGGGCATTTTGGGGTTTCTAAGACAGAAGAACTTTCATCATGTTCCTTTTGGTGGTCCAGTTACAAGAAAGATGCTAAAAAGCTATGTGGCCTCGTTCCTGACCTGTGCAGAAAAATGCCACCCGATCTTCTACATTGGGGTTGCTTCAACCACTCCCTGTTCCATCAAGACCATGGGGGTCAATTTCTATGGACTTTGTGGTCGATCTTCCTCCCTCACAGAAATAACCTCGATCTTGGTAGTTGTTGATTCTCTCACTAAGATAGCTCTTTTTTTACCAGTTAAGGGGTACCCACTGCTAAACCAACTGCGGAAGTGATGTCTTGGGAAATGTTTAAACTCCATGGAATGCCTGGTGGTGTAGTCTCTGACAAAGGAGAACAGTTTATTTCAAAATTCTGGAAACGTTTTTGCTCAACTTAAGGTGTAAAAATGAATCTGTCCTCTGCTTTTCATCCTCAGTCTAATGGTCAGATTGAGAAGACCAATCAAAGTATAGAGCAGTACATTCAATGTTTTGTCAGTTCATTTCAGGATGATTGGGTGGACTACCTTCCTACAGCAGAACTTGCTTATAACAATTCGAAACATAGCTCCACTTCCTAAAGTCCTTTTTTATTTAACACTGAGTACCAATCAGTTTTTATTCCTGATCTCTCTATCTTAAAGTGGCAGTAAACGAAGAACAAAGACAGAAAAATAAACTCTCCGTGCAAGGTAAAGGCATAATGTGCTAGTATGTATTGCATACTAGCACATTATGAAAGACTTACTTTGAAACAAAGCCCTCCAGCAGCGAACTGTCACTGCTGCAGATGCTTCCATCGTCACCTGCTCTATCTTCCAGGTTTGCAGGCTGCGATCAGAAGGTCTCAACCAGGGGTCAGAGCCCCAGCCAGCAGGTCTCATTCCAGGAGTCAGGTCGGCTCCTATCAGGGTATCAGGAGAACCCCTATCCAGAGGCCAGGAGAGGGCTGTGGAGCTGGGCACTGTGACTAAAGGCTAAGTGAGCCGAATGAACCAGGAGACTTGGCCAGTACAGTCAGAGGGACTGGTAAAGAGAGCAGCAGTGCTGCTGACAAAGGAGCCAGATAGCTCGGTATTTTCAGTTGATGTTGGAAACCCCTGCGTGGGCAACTGATGTCTATATGAACTTTCTATTTTATGTAATAAAAATGGGCTGATACACCTTTAAATACAGTTTGCTCTGGCACAACTCATTGGAAAAGCACCTACCACAAGAGTGTAATCACCCCAATACAGTGGCGTCTCCATCTTTCATATTTAGGGGGGGCACATGGGGGGACAGGGACAAAAGTAGGGGGTCCAACTATAAAATGCAATTATATATATATATATATATATATATATATATATATATATATATATATATATATATATATATATATATATACACATATATATATATATATATATATATATATATATATATATATATATATATATATATATCCTGGGGCCCTTTACTACGATCCCACTATGGGCCCTTTCACATGTTCTGCAGTGAGCTCCCTTCCTACTATACTGGGGCCCCCCAGGGTGGCAGAAAACAAGAGATATATGTCACCAGCACACCAAGAAAATATAAGGGTCCAAAGCAGTGGGAGAACTATCAGGGTTGCAAAGGATGTCTTGCCAGGGAGTCTACTGGTGTTCTGCCACAGTGGGGATCCCCAGCTGTCCTGTCCCTGCTATTTACAGCGCTGGTCTGGCGTCTGCAGTCTATTAGGACCTAGTGCTGGTGACATTATGGGTGCATGCAGGGGAAGGCTGGCACTATTGGTTATAGAGAGCCGAGCCCCCAGCTGGTCACCTAGCAGCAGTAATGCTGTATAACCTTCTCTGTTGACATGCTGATCGGCATGTGATCCAGGTGATGCTCCCAGTCAGATCTAAAAAACACATTATTTATTAGCATCAAGAGTACAACCACAAAAATAAATATAAACAACCGTATGATCAGCAGCCATGTGGGCTCTATGCCTGTAAAGTGTGGGCTTTGATCAATAAAATCACTAGGACTGTGCAAATTAACTTTTAATTAATCGATTAATCTTGAATTTTTTTGATTGATCAAAATCTTTTTGATCGATTAAAATTCTTTTGATTGGTACTCACCTCTCCGCTGGCTTCTGGGCCTTCAGGGAGTTCCGTTGGAGATCCAGTAACGTCACGGACACCGGCGGGGCTTGCCGTGTCCATCTGAAGGGCTCCTTTGCTGTGCCTTCATATCTGCATGCCGGCGGGACCTCACTATCTGCCACACGCAAGGGCTGTTACACTTCCCTCTATCAACCTGGGATTCTACAGCCATCCACTGGGAGTTGTGAAAGTTCCCTTCATGGGACATCTACATGCCGACGGACTGATGTTAACCTCTTCTCATCTGGATTCAGCAGTGGTATCGTTGTACACATTTTTATACCAGTATCATACTTAGCTACATGTTTTTATGACTGCTTTTGGTACCGTTTGGTATTACTCGCACCATTTTTACAGTTTATGTAGCTACATCGATTTTATCTCCAGTGCAATATTTATTTGGTTACCTACTTGATGACTGTAAAAGTTTTAATGCTATTCCCATCGAGTGCTGCCTTTGTGTGTTTTTTGTATCCTGCTATCCATTTTTCCAGTGGTTGGTAGCTGCACTGGGAATCAGCCTTTAAGGAGATCAGCTAAAAGTAGTTGGATCTGTATGTGCGCTATTAATCGAAATTAGTCGATTAATCGATAAAAAAAACAAAAACGATTAATCGAACAGAAACATTTTGATCAGTAACAGCCCTAAAAATCACTGATATTTATGACTAGGATTTGACTGAGAGCATCACCTGGATTGCATCCCGATCAGCATGTCAGAGAAGGGTCCACTGCTGCTAAGCAACCTGCAGGGAGCTCAACTGTCTACAACCAATAGAGATGGGCTCGGGTGTATTTGAAATCCCACATGCCCGATCACGCCAGGAAGCCGACACTCCACAGTGCTAATCAATGTATGGGCTGCCTATAAGCTAAGACCAGTCATAGACAGTTTAAATCTCAGCTGGTTCAGCAGAAACTGGCTGAGATTTGAACCATTAATGAGCAGATTCTCTTATAATTATCACTAGTGGTTGCTGTATAGTCACTAGTGATAATCACTGTTTGTCGGGAGAATATAATTGCTGGGCAGGAGGGATATTACCCTGTCACCACTGTCTGTTGATGGGGGAATCATGCAAGTTTCTTTCCTGCAATCTGTGGATGCAGGAAAGAAATTTGCACCGTATATTATCTGCCTGACTGAAAGTGAAAGTAAATTGTGAATGTTTTGAAAGAACAGGAACAGGAGAGGGGGAGGGAGACAGATGGGGGGGGGAGAGAAGGGATGGAGATAATGTAGTTCAGTGATTACAGTGTACTGCAGTCTGCAGTGCACACACTTAAACACGGCCCAGGCTTGAATATCTGGTTGTGTGAGCGCTCGCATTATGCAGTGTCGGCGAGCACAGCGAGGGGGAGGAATCCCCCACAGAGCTGACTGGGGACGCTCTCCCTCTCGGGGAGCAAAATACAAAAATTGCAAAAAATAAAAATAAAAAATAAAAATTTTTTTTGGGGGGGCACATGGTGGGGCACAGCATGATGTTGGGGGGGTCAGGGCCCCCTCTGGCCCCCCCCTAGGGACGCCTCTGCCCCAATACCACAAAGGGGATACACAGATGACATGACACTGACATACTCTCTGAGACACTGATGGGTATGACCTCTGTATCACTGATGATGAAGATAATAACTGGGAAATAATGGAGCTGATCACTGTGAGCATGAGGAGCAAAACCAAGATGGCAGCGATGGAAATATTCTATGTGGCATTTGTAGTGGCTCCATGTATCCTTAGAATATTCGCTGAAACACAGTTGGAACTGGACCTTCTGGACTCTCTGAAACTGGACCTTTTGGACTCTCTGATCTCACTAATATAACACCAATGGAAGACTCTCTATGAACTAAGCACATTCCAATCACCCATAATCGAAAAATGATGCTCATTTTTAGAAAATGACTCAGAACAGAATATTGTAGAGTAGAGCTTTCTTGTTTATTATAGAAAATCAGATTACATTATTGACACACAATGAATAATCTAAATTAAATCTTGCATAGCTGAAATAAAAGAAAAATCAAATTTAAAAATAATTATACTTTAGTCGGTCCAATAAAAAGTTAGTTCCTTCAGTAAAGCAAAAAAGATGTACAGTATATTGGCTAATAGCAACCAATAAAAAGTATGGTCCATGGGTTGTCGTACTCTATGGTGGGGCCTGTGTGAGTGCGGGACCAAGTCAGCATTGTTTATAGGATCGTATTACTATAATTCAATCCCTGCAGACCTATAACTATGACATCATAGTACAATGTAGTTTGGCCACGCCTCCAAATAAGCCAATATGAACACAAAAACGTTATTAGTCTTTGTGAATATTCTGGGGTCCAAGAAGTGTTTTTCTTTAACAGAAACATTTTATACATTCTGACTATAAGGAAGGACACACGATCTCACACTCCCCATTGGTCCGTCTAAACATAAAAAAGGTGGTCAGTCCATGTGAATTCCCTGGTGTCGATCAAGGGCACATTTTCTACTGAAGCATTTCCGGCACTTTGAACATGAATAAGGACGTTCCCCCGTGTGACTTCTTTGGTGAACAACAAGTTCACATTTCCGAATGAAAAGTTTCCCACACTCTGAACATGAAAAAGGACGCTCACCTGTGTGAGTTCTCTGATGTGTTAGAAGGTGTCCTTTCTGAATGAAACCTTTACCACAGTGCGAACATGAGAACGGACGCTCACCCGTGTGAATTCTTTGGTGATTAACAAGTTCTACTTTCTGAATAAAACATCTCCCGCACTCTGAACATGAAAAGGGACGCTCACCCGTGTGAACTCTGTGGTGTTTAAGAAGGCTTGATTTGACAGTAAAACGTTTGCCGCACTCTGAACATGGGAAAGTATGCTCGCCTGTGTGAACTCTCTGGTGTACGAGAAGGTGTCCTTTCCGAATGAAGCCTTTACCACAGTGCGAACACGAGAATGGACGCTCGCCAGTGTGAATTTTCTGGTGATTGAGAAAGACTGCTTTTATTTTAAAACATCTCCCGCACTCTGGACACGAGAATGAACGCTCATTTTTTTTACTTTTCTGGTGTGTAAGAGGCTCTCTGGTTTCTTGAGATCCTTCATGGATCAAGGAAGATTCCTCGGGATTAGATGGATCTGTTGATTTATCTGTACTGTGAGATTCAAAAATAATAGTATGTGGATCCTCAGAAGAATCCTCAGGATCAGAGAAATCCCAGGATCTCTCTATATGATAAGTTCTATGATGTATTATTTGTGTAATGCGATTCACTCCTGAAGAACATTGTGTGGTGGGATTTTCTTCTGGAGAACATTGTGTGGTGGGATTTTCTCCTGGACAACGTTGTGTGGTGGGATTTTCTCCTGGAGAACGTTGTGTGGTGGGATTTTCTCCTGGAGAATGTTGTGTGGTGGGATTTTCTCCTGGAGAACGTTGTGTGGTGGGATTTTCTCCTGGAGAACGTTGTGTGGTGGGATTTTCTCCTAGAGAACGTTGTGTGGTGGGATTTTCTCCTGAAGAACGTTGTGTGGTGGGATTTTCCTCTTCTTTATATTCTGAAGATACGTTATTCAGGACATAGTGTCCTCCTGTTGGAAATCAATGTTTAAATGTTATTAGAATTCTTCATTCAGAAGTCATATACAGTATGTTGGTCTAACACTCTACAGCAGGGGTAATGAATTAAAATTCACTGAGGTCCGGTCAGCAAAATTTTCTTCCAGCAGGGGTCCGAACATCATGTCATTACCCGTTGCGCCTTTTCGCATGTGCCAAACCGCATGTTGCTGCCGCACTATTTTGGAAAAGACGTCAAGGACGTCTTTCTCCAGTTTTTTTGCGGGCAGTGCAGCCCATTAAAAAGGGCTGACCTACCCACGACATGTGCACCTCATGCACATGTACAGATCTGAACCCATTCTTACATCAGCATCCTCAGTCCCCAGTGCACATCAGAGCCCTCTTGAGGAGTGTCCTCAGGTCCTCCTTTATATCTCCCCCCTCCACAGTAATGTTCTCAGACTTCCTTGACACTAACCCCCCCGCCAGTACTGTCCTTTGCCCCAATTTACATTATCCCCCCTCATTACTATCTTCAGCCCCCTTCACATTACTGTCCTCATTGCCCCCACATCACAGTCCTCAGCCTCCCCCCTGTCATGTCCACATCTCCCACCCTGTAATATCCACATCTCCCCCCATACATCACAGTCCGCTCAGCCTCCCTCCCCCCCCACCCTAATGTCCTCAGCCCACCACATGACAGCCCTCAACAACTCCACTTTAATGTCCTCAGCGAGTTATCTTTTTCCGCTTTCCAGACCAGTGTCCTCACTCCCTGTAACTCAGAGGCATAACTAGAACCATCTGGGCCCCGTTGCAGGGAACCATAAAGGCCCCCCTGATCTCTGGTCCCGGGGCCCTTTCCAATGATCATGGTGTCCGTTTTGTCCCATGTGAAAGGGCCCTAAGGGGGAGTTCTGTGGATTGTAATATAAAGGGGAACTCTGATGTAAGGGGTGCTCTGGGAACCGATATAAGGGGGTCTCTACTCACCAAAGCCCTCACTTATATCAGAATCCCCCTTTACATTACAGTCCACGGAGCTCTCCCTTACATTGGTGTGCTCAGAGGCTGGTGAGATAAGAGAAAGCCTCCATCATAGATGGAGGCTTGGGTCAGTGGTGGTGCGCCCGGTCGCTGCCCCCTCTCTCCAACCACCCCCCTCTATCACCAATAGATAGATTCATGCAATGCATGAATCTATCAATGGCCGCCGCCGACACCCCCTATTCTTGGCACTCGCAGTTCCCCCAGCTGTGTTAGAAAAGAGAATGAATATAAGGTAGCATGGAGGAAACCACTGCTGCCCCCCTCCATCCAGAACTGTCCCGCCTCCTGCTGTCGGCTCTGTGTGAGGATTACAGAGACGGCAGGGGGAAGAAAAGGCTGCTAAATGGCGGGGGGGCATTGTGCCCACCCGCCCGCCCTACTGAGACAGGGTAAGTGCCGGGCAGACAGCGGTAGGGGGGGCACAGTGGGAGCATTCGATGGGCACAGTGAGAGCATTCGATGGGCACAGTGGGAGCGTTTGATGGGGCACAGTGGGAGCGTTTGATGGGGCACAGTGGGAGCGTTTGATGGGGCACAATGGGAGCGTTTGATGGGGCACATTGGCTGCGTTTGATGGTACAGTGAGGCTGCAATTGATGGTTTTTTTTTTTCAGTTTATTTGAGCACCAGCTGCCATTGACTTGGGCAGTGGAGTTCTGCCACTGTGGTCAGCAAGCAGGCCTACTCACCTGTGCTATACATACACATAGGCTGACAGAGCATGCTGGGGCTTGTAGTGCACCATACCAGGGAAATCCCAGCAGGCTGCTGTGTTGGTAGAGGGGCACTGGAGGTGACAACAAACTCTCTCTTCATGACTGACCCACCTGTGAGCTGCTTTCTTTTCAATCACTGAGAGGTTTGAAGGAAGGAAGAAAGGCTGTCCTGGAGAGCTGTGGATCCCCTATTGTGGAGGGTTGCAATCTTTCATCCACTATCTATCTAGCTGCAGGCTGCTGAACTTTCCCTTTGCAAGGCACGGAGCTGCCAGGGATTGGATGTGGGCGGGGCTGCTGGTGCACACAGGAGGAGAAGCTCCTGCTCTCTCTATCTCCTCTCCTGTCTGAGTGTCCGGAGGAGGAGGGGGGTGGGCTGTCAGTGCGAGGTCTTGGCAGTGTGACAGAGAGTAGACGCTCTCTGCTCATAACTGCAGCCAGCAACAATGGAGCGATATCCCGGTCTCCTGAGGGCCCCCCCGCAGTGAGGGAACTACAGAGCCACTGCAACTTTGCCCCCTCACTCACCTTGCATAGACCGAAGATCGGAGGGAGGCACGGCATAGCTCCGATGGAGGGCGGGTGTTGTAAGATGATGATTGGTTGCTAAGACTGCCCTTCATCCTAGCAGCCAATCACCTGCTTGTTTACCTCCGGCAACTCCGCCCTGCATCCAGAACTGTCCCGCCTCCTCCTGTCGGCTCTGTGTGAGAATTACATAGACGGCAGGGGAAAGAAAAGGCTGCTAAATGGCGGTACCGCGGCGGGCCGCATAAGAGAGTGAGGCGGTCCGCATTTGGCCCGCGGTCCGCCATTTAGTGATGCCCGCTCTACAGTATCTCAGAGCTCTGGCATGGAATTGGGGGCAATCATAACATAAAATATCAATACAAACCAGATAAAGATACATCATCTCCTCCTCATTTGTTGGGAACATGACGTTATATTGAGGGGTGGAGATGGACCTTTCATATGATGTACAGTATCTTCACATTGCAATTATTTAAATTCATCTTTTATACTCCTTGAAGAAAAAAGGAAAATGTGAAAATTTCTGCATTCAGTGATTATTACTTACTTCTGTTGATATAAAGAGAAGATTCCTCCTGGTCACTTTTCATGGTCACCTCCTCCATAGACTGCTGATCTCCACTCACCAACGTCTCTTCTTCTTCCTTTTTAACCTCAAGTTTTATGTCTTTTCCTAATTTATCCTGAACCCCAAAACGAAAAAATTAAGTTCAATATTAAAAAAATATCTATAAGAAAGTTATTTCATAGTTTAGAATAACTTTTGAGTTCTATAGCTCAGTTCTTTCTACCTGATGATGGTGAGGGATGCTTTGATCTTCCGGTGTGGAATCCCGGGAATACTGAAGACTTCCCCCCTCCATAGACTGCTGATCTCCACTCACCAGTGTCTCTTCTTCTTCCTTTTTAATCTCAACTTTGATGTCTTTCAATTCTTCACCCTAAACCCCAAAGATGACAGAATACATTTATAAAAAGGAACAAGAAGTTACTTTGAAGAATGTGGCCTCATAGTTTAGAATTATTTTTACATTTTAGTTGCTCACTCCCACCTACCTGATGATGGTGAGGGATGGTGTGACCTTCCTGTGTGGAATCCGGGGAATACAGAGGACGGGGACATCTCTCTGGTGGGTTTGTGTCACTGAATGGCTCCATCACAACGGCCTTGAAAAGGTCCTTTTGAAAACTCCCCCATAACATTCACCTCCTCATCCTCCTCCTTTATCTCTTCTTTAACAGCATTATTACAATCGTTCTGGTTTACACCCTGAATATTTAATAAATGTGAGATTAGCGGTAACAACATTCATCACATTGTTAGTATCATCTGTTATTAGTTTTCTACTTAACTCTTTGTGAGATGGTGTGATCTTCCTGTATGGAATTCTGGGAATACAGAGGACCTCCCTCCTCCATAGACTGCTGATCTCCACTCATCAACATCTCTTTTTCTTCTTTAACCACTTGCCTACTGGGCACATACACCCCCTTCCTGCCCAGACGAGATTTTAGCTTCCGGCACTGCGTCGCTTTAACTGACAATTGCGCGGTCGTGCGACGTGGCTCCCAAACAAAAATGACGTTCTTTTTTTTCCACACAAATAGAGCTTTCTTTTGGTGGTATTTGATCGCCTGGGCGGTTTTAATTTTTTGGGCTTTTGAAAAAAAAAACACAATATTTTTTACTTTTTGCTACAATAAATATCCCATTTTTAAAAAAAAAATATATATATTTTTTTCTCAGATTAGGCCGATACGTATTCTTCTACATATTTTTGGTAAAAAAAAAAAATATCGCAATAACCTGGTTTGCGCAAAAGTTATATTGCCTACAAAATAGGGGACATAACGTTTTTTCCGGGACTGCGACATTATAGCGGACACATCGGACACTTTTGACACATTTTTGGGACAATTCACATTTATACTGCGATCAGTGCTATAAATATGCATTGCTTGCTGAATAAATGTGACTGGCAGGGAAGGGGTTAACCACTAGGGGGCGGGGAAGGGGTTAAATGTGTATCCTGGGTGTGTTCTAACTGTAGGGGGTGACTGGGGGAGGTGACCGATCTATGTCCCTATGTACAAGGGACACAGATCGGTCTCCTCTCTCCCTGACAGGACGTGGAGCTCTGTGTTTACACACAGAGCTCCACGTCCCTGCTCAGTTACTGGGCAATCGCAGGTGCCCGGCGGCCATCACGGCAGCCGGTCACGCGCAATGTGTTCCCAGTGACTCAACGGGTGCGCGTGCCCTAGAGGCTTTAAATGACAGGACGTCATATGACGTCCTGTCGGAACAATAGAGCATTCCGCCTGCCGTCATTTGACAGCGGGCGGGTGTTAAGTGGTTAATCTCGGCTTTGATGTCTTTCAGTTCCTCATCCTAAACCCCACAGATGATAGAATATATGTGCAAAATGGAACAACAAATTACATAGAACGTAGAAATGTTTATCATGATACTTTGATTCAATAAAGAAATAAAAAAAAAAAAGATCATCATGTACAGTATCTCACAAAAGTGAGTACACCCCTCACATTTTTGTAAATATTTTCTTGTATCTTTTTATGTGTAAAGTAGTGAGTGTACAGCTTGTATAACAGTGTAAATTTGCTGTCCCCTCAAAATAACTATATGGTGGATGTTAGTAACTAGTAGCAACCATCTGCCACACTTAAAAGAAATGTCCCATGATGTCTATCCACCATCAATCACTTCCCCCAGTGATATAGATCAGGGCTTTTCAACCTTTTTGGTAGTCAAGGCACCCTTTAGAATTGCGCACAATCTCCGGGATACACCAGTCTGAGGGCTCGCTGACACAAGGAGGTGTGTCCGAACCTGAGCGCACGTTCTGATTTTCATTAGGCTGCTCTATGCTTGTGAAACACACGAAAAATGCTCTGGCATGATTTGTAAATTGATCCCCACCAAACTACACAGTACTGCGGTATCATGCGTTTAAGTGATCGCAAACAAACATGCATCAGATGGATGAGTGGGGGTGCCTTTAGGAATTAATGGTGTCTGTGACATCGCATTTTTGTGATGTGCGGAAAAATACGTGAATTCACAAATTGTACCGCACTGCCCCCCGGTGTGAAAAAAACTAAAAATGTAGTTTGTAAAATAGAGTTAAGTGGTCAGTAGCTTGTAACTCCCCCCATCCCCCCTGCTAGCACAACCCCTCCCCCCAAAAAATGCCCCATCCAGTATAAATACCCCACCTGCAAAATCCCCCATCCTAGCACAAATCCCCCCTGCTAAACACAAACGCCCCTTTCTAAATCCCCCTTGCAGTTCATCCCGGGCACTTCTCGACAGCAGGGACAATATCTGACAGAACACCGGCAAATCCCAAAGTTTTGCCGCCGCCCAACCTGCCCTTAGCAACTGCTGACTTCATCAGTTGGTAGGATGCAGGCGGGTGTCTTGGACGACTTTCACTTGTTCCGAAAAAGTACAGATAACAACACAAAGGGGGAGAGAGCCCGGTGGAGGAACAGGATGTGCTCTCCCTCCTCTCTGTACTCCGCTTTCCTCCAACACTCCAATGACATGCTGGTAGCTTATTGGCTCCGATCTAAATTATCCCTAGTATGTGTGTGTATGAATGTGAGCTAGGGACCTTAGATTGTAAACTCCTTGGGGGCAGAGACTGATGTGAGTGTACAATATACATATTTATGTAAAGCACTGCGTAAATGAAAACGTTATATAAGTACCTGTAATAAATAAATAATAAAATAAATGTACCTTAAGATCCAGTAATGTCTGTACGCTATTTCCCAACAAGTCACCTCTCCTCTGGAGCTTCCTGTCTTTTACCCTACATCACTTCCTGTCCGTACATGACATCACTTCCTTCATTGCGTTCCACGCTCAGGAGTGAGATCACCATCTTGTGGAGAATTGAAATACTGCAGTCTTCATTCATAAATACTGCAGTCTTCATTCGTACATTAAAACTCGGCACGTTTACCTTTTCTGTACATTTTTTTTTTGTTGGTCATCTTTATACTCATGTACAAACCAAATAATAATAATACATTTTTTTTTTAAATTGTATTACTATTAAACACACACACACACACACACACTCTATATATAATTGTATATATACAGTGCCTTGAAAAAGTATTCATACCCCTTGAAATTTTCCACATTTTGTCATGTTACAGCCAAAAACAGAAATCTTTTTTTTGGATTTTATGTGATAGACCAACACAAAGTGGCACATAATTGTGAAGTGGAAGAAAAATGATAAATGGTTTTCCAAATTTAAAAAAAATAAATATGTGAAAAGTGGTACGGGGTAATGGGAGGCTTTCTCCCTGGTGTGGAGAAAGCCTCTTGAGGGGGAAGGGGGTGAGCAGGCAAGTCAGGACACTCTCTACTTTGCAGATTGAGAAAGGAGCTGTGTGTTAGTGGGAGTCCTGACACTCCTGCTCGCCCCCTCCCCCCTCAAGAGGCTTAATCCACACCAGGGAGAAAGCCTTGCATTACTGTGTGGAGTTACAGATGGAAGAACAGGAAGTGAGGATTTCTCAGAAGAAATAAGGACATTTAAAAGAAAAATCGAAGGATGAGGTAAGTGAAGGAGGACTGCACTAAGGTAAAGGAAGCTATTTAGGGATTTTTTTTTTTACTTTACAACCCCTTTAAAGGAACCTATTTAGAAAATAAAAAACAAACCTTTACAACCAACCCCTTTAAGGAAATACAATGATTTCTGGGATTTGCCAACTTTTACAACTTTCTTCAAGGTAATTGCTCCAATTATGCAGTTGACAAAGACGCCCTTTTTAAGTTCACTCGACACAAAGTTTGCCTTTAGTAATCTGTGACAGACTCACCCGGGACAGAGGCTTTTGGAGGGGACTGAATGTTAGCCTCTTGCCTTGCGATCATGGGCCCTGGCATTTGGGGGAGTGATGCTCTTTGTGTGCTGTATGCCTGGGGACCCCTGAGGTGGTGTTACTTTGGATTCAGGTCCATGTCCCACAAGACACACAGACTCTGGCAACCCTGTATATGCCATATTAGAAATAGTGACTGATTCATAATGTTGGGACACATACTGTTAGAATATGCTGATGTCAACTCCAGTCACCTGTCTGTCTGTTATAATTGTAGCGGACTGCTCCTGTTGGGCTGGCGCTGATTTAAATTTAGAATGGACTCTGATTGTTAGTTAACTCAGACATATATAATTTTGGCTAGATTTGGCTTTTGTTTCAGCTAAGTCAGGGTGATATTGGGTGTCTCCCCTCGGCAGCCAATCAGTGGGGGTTAATCGTCCCGCTGTGCATGCTGGGGAGGGGTACTTAAGGAACAGACGCCACTTAACCAAGGTCGTCGATCCTTGGCCTGTCGCACCACCACCTCGTGGCCCTCCTGGCCGGGGGTGCGTGCTCCTGCAATCCTGGCTCCGGGACCACGTTGGTCCGGGGGTTTTGATCTGTTGAGTAGGGCCAGTAAGCAGACTGGGTTTACGGTTTCAAGGTGATCCTGGGCTGTCCGTCCTGGAGGGAGGAAGCCGCTTGATGAAGGACCTATCTTGGAGAGGACCAAGCATGAGACTATTATCTCAGGAGAGGCCTGGAAACATTATCAAAGGATCCACCGTGTACTGAGAGGCTTGATGGTGATTGCCTATCAGACTTGAATTCTACAGAAATTCATCTGAAGAGATCCAGTTGCTGAATCATATGCTGGGGGATTCTGGACCGAAAGTGTCTCTACTCAAAGGAAGGTCTGTGGCAGAGACTGTAATTTTTTTCCGTGCTAGGCCGGTGAGAGAGACCTATCCGGGTGCACAATACCCACTCTGGCTACAGTGGCGACAAAGTTACCGCCGTTTAAGATATACCATTCCGAACCCAAGACAGCTTATCGACACTCCACAATCCGGTGAACACGACCCATAAGGATTCCCCCAGAAACGAGACACACAGCTCTGTTCTCTGGTTCAAAACGAATAGACCCTCTTTATTGAGAAAGCAGGCTCTTATATACACAAAAAGAATACTGCAGTAATCAAATGGACAATGACTCAACTCCACCCACAACATTATACAATGGTTCCTAACGAGCCCCCCTCAATACACATTCCTTTAGTCAGACATTCTGACTCCAACTCTGACATAATCTACCTGAGCTAATTAACTACAGCTGACGAGTCAGACATCTGACCTTTAGACTGTGCTAACAACTCACAACACACATCTATCATCAATAGAACTTTCACACAATACAGTGTCAATTAGCATAACACAATGAAAGGTTCTTAGGAGCCATACTAAGGTTCATTTACATCACAGTAGCAGATGATATTAACCCCTAACAGTCTATGTTCCCACATTGAATGAGTCACTCTCCTAGGACGCCACATTCCATTTCCCATTAGCACGGAGTTGATGCAGGGACATACGGCGGCTGATTGGCAACAACAGTCAAGCTACGCGCAGCTTACAGGCGCCGCAAAACAGGAGCGGGAGAACACTCGTTCAATATCCATCTGCCGAATATCTCGGTACCATAACATAGGTGCAGTATAGTCCGCGGACTGTGACGGGCCCCCCTCAACACTTAGAGGATGAGTGAGCCCCGGTCCCACTGAAGACTTCAAGAGCGGTAAGGTGGATATGATATGATTGCAAAAGGATGTGTCCCCCAAAATCATACAGGCTTTGCGCAAAGTGAAAATCTATGCCCTGAGAGGCCATTCACATGCAATTCTGTTTTAAGAGACATTCTCTTAACAGCAGCTAATTGCTTTATACATGCTATAGGCTAGATATTTCTCATCAGTCATTCCCTTTATTGATCCAGTGAAACCATATCTAGAGATGTTTATTATGCATGGACCACTGCTCTGTCAACGCTGATTATTCCATATTAAGGACTTTACATTACAGCAGTATCGTTGAGAGTCGTGTTGTATTCGCATATGCCTTCTTCAATTCAATCCTGCACACGTATTAATCACATCATCCTTACCACACCGTCATTCCCCTCATCTATCTCCCCCGCGGGGACACATATGTTGTATTAAAACATTGTGTTGAAAATCTATTGCGCTACTGCGAGTAACGAAATGTGAACAGAGTGAACATAAAATATATACAAAATATATATAATGAATACTAAAGCTGCTGTATCTAAAAGGTGCGTCGTTACGTCACGGTCTCGTGACTTCTTCAGGGATCGCTGAAGAAGTCACGAGACCGTGACGTAACGACGTAGGAAGTGCGACCACGTGATACATGCAATCAGCCGGAGGCCAGCAGACGTAAGCCAGCTTGTCATCTCGCCGCGTCCTGTGCTGAGCGCGATCTGCCTGTTTTAAACTTTTAATTGTACGAATCCATTTTTTATTAAAAACCCACATCCTTGTCACCATCGATCTTCACTATTGTGGCATCATTTCTCTCACCTCACGCTTTGGCTCCAATCCATGAGACGCACGGATCCCAGGATCTCTCATCATCTCAGGACGCTATTAGGATCTACTGAATCAGCAGGAGAAGGAACCACTTGCCCTCTATGCGCAAATACCATTGGTTGAAGGTAAGGGCAATATGAGATCAGTTATTGGATACACTTACCATGTTTAGAAGACTCATCCATTCCACCTGCTCCATTTGATCATCCACCCATAGACTCTATTTAATTGTTCAGTGTCACATTCATTCAATTTTATTTATTTGTCTCATTTGTGGGGAGGTCATCTCCACTGTTTGGTTTAGCCCATCATATCACTTTTTAGTGCACAGTGTGTTGGCTATTCAGCAATTATGTTTATTTCACCATTACTTTAGCGCTTATCAGTTTTTTACTACATATGTTGTATTGTTCCCATTAATTTCCCCTTGGGGATTGTTATTTCAAGATTACGTTTTTTTCCGTTGGGAACTACAACATACGTGGACTTATGGCGTCTGGACTGTCTTGTATATTTGTTATATGTTTGTAATTGTCTTTCTTGTGATATTTGTTATTTGCACTCAGTAAGTGTTTACTGGTGCACTCTGTCTGTACACTGAGACCCATGACTCTGGATACTTTTGCACTAGTGCCCTGCTGCTATTTTAACTTATGTAGCGATTTATTAATTATACAATAAACAATTTTCATTATTTCCATCACGGATGAGTGTTGTCCATCTCTGCCAATAGTAGCCCCTTTTTCTTTGTGGTGTCTTCCCTCTTGAGATCCGCATAAGATAGTTCCTAGTTTTTTTGCGTTATAATTGGCTACGGTAGAGACCTCACACATGAGGAGTGACCGCTCATTTTGAGTCTCTACTACTTTTTAGCAGAAACTATATAGGGGTATGTTCATTTTTTTGTTATACACTCTTTCAATTGACCTGTTGGGTTCATAATCAACAAACAGTAATATTTCAAGATATTCTGAATGTCCATTATGTTCTGGCTCATACTTTGTAAAAGCTTCTGGGTCCCTCGGGCCCTCCCATTACAATGTGCATTGGGATTAGTTAATTAGCTCATGTTAATTTATATTTCTGGTTACCTCCTCTTTAACTGTATATAAGACTTGTATTCTGGTTCTAATAAACTGCCTGATGTTTTACCCTACTCTGAGCTACAAAAAGTGAATGGGAAAGCTAAGGGGTCTTTGGATGGTGTGGTTCCGGACAGAGAAGCGATAAACTAAAGACCCTTTTTACTTCTGCGCCAATACTGGTACATCCGGATCCCAAACTACCTTTCATCATGGAAGTTGATGCTTCAGGTTTTGCTGTGGGAGCTATTCTTTCTCAATGAACTGGAAAAAGCTGCACCATCTATGTCCGTTTTTCTCTCGTCTCTTAGAGGAAATAAGAGATTGCTAGCAATTAGGGAAGCATTTTCCAAGTGGAGGTATCTACTGGAAAGGGGCTAAGCATCCGTTATTCTGGTCACTAGAGGCCAAAAACCCTTCCAAGATGGCCACCGACATGCAAAAAACAGCATGCGGGCTACAAGAAAATGGCCGCCGATCTTCAATAAGAGCGTCCGTCACCGGTAAAATGGCGGCCAAACACGTTTTTAAAAACACACAGTGACAAAAAACAGCAAAAACACGGCAAACGTACCAGACCCTGCAGGTCGTCCCCCCCCCCCCTGCACACACGGTGTCATAAAAAGACAAACGGCACCCCTCAGCAGCCGCAGCCCCCTGGTAGAAACGGAGCCCCCCAGGCAGACCCCCCACCTCACGACCGCCACCCAGAATGCGGGGAAGGAGGGAGAGGAAGGGATAGAGGAAAGCAGGGCGGACCCTTGATCGACCTCCCCAGGAATGCACCAGCCGAACCACCATGCCAAGGCAAGGGGATACTACTTACCCATCCTGCGACCACCGGCTGGAGGCATTCCAGACAGACCCATCATCCGAAGCAGTTACGGCATGGCTGTCGCCCCGGCACACTGTGACTCAGCCATAGAGACCGGTCATATGTGTGCCCTGGAGCGTATAGCTCACCGGCCACCCCTGGAGCAACGGGGCATGTCGTGGACCGCCCAGCGCGTAGCTAAAGGCCGGCACACGCTCAATGGCCGAACATGGGGGGACTACAAGGATCGAGGATCCAGCCTGTCACCCAGTCGGCAGATGATTGTAGATCCCAGGATCCAAAAATGCAGGAAAAAATAAAATAAAAGCGAAAAAATCGCAGAAAAACCTCCAGAGCACATGGGCCCAGAGAAGCCATGTCTTCTCCTTACACTAGGCAGAAAAAAATAGGGCTGCATGATGCAGAGAGAGGGATGTACCCGGGGGACCCGCCCTCGGAGGTACTATACTGAGAGAAGTGTTTTAACACTTGAAGTGCTGTTTTCTGCCTAGTCAATCTCCTGAAAGGAAGGACCCTAAGGTCAATTGCTGCTGTGTCCGTCCATGAACGGAAGAGAAATCGGATTACATTAATAACACACAATAAATAATCGAAATTAAATCTTGCATAGCTGAAATAAAAGAAAAATCCAATTTAAAAATAATTATACTTTAGTCGGTCCAATAAAAAGTTAGTTCCTTCAGTAAAGCAAAAAAGATGTACAGTATATTGGCTAATAGCAACCAATAAAAAGTATGGTCCATGGGTTGTCGTACTGTATGGTGGGGCCTGTGTGAGTGTGGGACCAAGTCAGTATTGTTTATAGGATCGTATTACTATAATTCAATCCCTGCAGACCTATAACTATGACATCATAGTACAATGCAGTTTGGCCACGCCTCCAAATAAGCCAATATGAACACAAAAACGTTATTAGTCTTTGTGAATATTCTGGGGTCCAAGAAGTGATTTTCTTTAACAGAAACATTTTATACATTCTGACTATAAGGAATGACACATGATCTCATACTCCCCATTGGTCTGTCCAAACATAAAAAAGGTGGTTAGTCCATGTGAATTCCCTGGTGTCGATCAAGGCCATTTTTTTGACTGAAGCATTTCCTGCACTTTGAACATGAATAAGGACGTTCCCCAGTGTGACTTCTTTGGTGAACAACAAGTTCGCATTTCTGAATGAAACCTTTCCCGCACTCTGAACATGAAAAAGGACGCTCACCTGTGTGAATTCTCTGGTGTGTTAGAAGGTTTCCTTTCTGACTGAAACCTTTACCACAGTGCGAACACGAGAACGGACGCTCACCCGTGTGAATTCTTTGGTGAATAACAAGTTCTGCTTTCTGAATAAAACATCTCCCGCACTCTGAACATGAAAAGGGACGCTCACCCGTGTGAATTCTGTGGTGTTTAAGAAGGTTTGCTTTGAAAATAAAATGTTTGCCGCACTCTGAACATGGGAAAGTATGCTCGCCTGTGTGAACTCTCTGGTGTATGAGAAGGCTTCCTTTCTTAATAAAACCTTTACCACAGTGCGAACACGAGAATGGACGCTCGCCAGTGTGAATTTTCTGGTGTGTAAGAGGCTCTCTGGTTTCTTGAGATCCTTCATGATTCAAGGAAGATTCCTCGGGATTAGATGGATCTGTTGATTTATCTGTACTGTGAGATTCAAAAATAATAGTATGTGGATCCTCAGAAGAATCCTCAGGATCAGAGAAATCCCAGGATCTCTCTATATGATAAGTTCTATGATGTATTATTTGTGTAATGCGATTCACTCCTGAAGAACGTTGTGTGGTGGGATTTTCTTCTGGAGAACGTTGTGTGGTGGGATTTTCTCCTGGAGAACGTTGTGTGGTGGGATTTTCTCCTGGAGAACGTTGTGTGGTGGAATTTTCTCCTGGAGAACGTTGTGTGGTGGGATTTTCTCCTGGAGAACGTTGTGTGGTGGGATTTTCTCCTGGAGAACGTTGTGTGGTGGGATTCTCTCCTGGAGAACGGTGTGTGGTGGGATTTTCTCCTGAAGAACATTGTGTGGTGGCATTTTCTCCTGGAGAACGTTGTGTGGTGGGATTTTCTTCTTCTTTATATTCTGAAGATACGTTATTCAGGACATAGTGTCCTCCTGTTGGAAATCAATGTTTAAATGTTATTAGAATTCTTCATTCAGAAGTCATATACAGTATGTTGGTCTAACACTCTACAGTATCTCAGAGCTCTGGCATGGAATTGGGGGCAATCATAACATAAAATATCAATACAAACTAGATAAAAATACATCATCTCCACCTCATTTGTTGGGAACATGACGTTATATTGAGGAATGGAGATGGACCTTTCATATGGTGTACAGTATCTTCACCTTGCAATTATTTAAATTCATCTTTTATACTCATAGATGAAAAAGGAAAATGTGAACATTTCTGCATTCAGTGATTATTACTTACTTCTGCTGATATAAAGAGAAGATTCCTCCTGGTCACTTTTCATGGTCATCTCCTCCATAGACTGCTGATCTCCACTCACCAATGTCTCTTCTTCTTCCTCTTTAACCTCAACTTTGATGTCTTTTCCTAATTTATTCTGAACCCCAAAACGAAAAAAATAAGTTCAATATTAAAACAAATATCTATAAGAAAGTAATCTCATAGTTTAGAATAACTTTTGAGTTCTATAGCTCAGTTCTTTCTACCTGATGATGGTGAGGGATGCTTTGATCTTCCGGAGTGGAATCCCGGGAATACTGAAGACTTCCCCCCTCCATAGACTGCTGATCTCCACTCACCAGCGTCTCTTCTTCTTCTTCCTTTTTAATCTCAGCTTTGATATCTTTCAATTCTACACCCTAAACCCCAAAGATGACAGAATACATTTATAAAAAGGAACAATAAGTTACTTTGAAGAATGTGGTCTCGTAGTTTAGAATTATTTTTAAATTTTAGTTGCTCAGTCCCACCTACCTGATGATGGTGAGGGATGGTGTGACCTTCCTGTGTGGAATCCCGGGAATACAGAGGACGGGGACATCTCTCTGGTGGGTTCCCATTACTGGATCTATCTGTAGGAAACACACACACTGACTGAATACATTGTTTCTATGTGTTTATCAGATGATGGGGGATCTAGGTGGACCCTCCGTACTGCTCTCTCCTTTACAATAAAGTCTCCTCTTACCCGGTAATGTGAGGGGCGGCTGATTCTCCATCATGACGTCCTTGTAGAGATCCTTGTGTCCTTCTAAATACTCCCACTCCTCCATGGAGAAATAGACAGTGACATCCTGACACCTTATAGGAACCTGACACACACAATGATACAGTCACCATCCAGAAACATACCTTGTCTGTTACTGGATAATGTCCCAGAATTCCCGGCACCGCTCACCTCTCCTGTCAGCAGATCAATGATCTTCTTGGTGACTTCTAGAATTTTTTTGGCACTAGTTACCTCTGTTGTCAGGCAGTGAGGTGGAGGCACTGTGATGGGTGATGTCCTGTGAAGATGGTTGTTGGGTGTTATTGGATCTCCAGATGTTTCCTTCACTATTTTATAATTTAGTCTGTCTATAGAAAGAAAGTATCAATGAAGACGTTGTAGAATTCTTCTCTCCCTTCTAGATAGAACAATGTTTTAATTATAGAGATAAGGATGAAGTCACGTGACCCTCCCAGAATCCTCCTCACCTCCTAATGATCTAAATCGAACACTCTGTCGTTAGACTGAGAAGTATCTGGACTATACCAGGATGTGTACTGTCTATATTAGGGATAACCTCAAGATTCAGTCCAAAAAAAGTTTGGTCCAAACCTTGTTCTTTCTATTTCTTTGCACATATGAGGATTTGAAGATGAACAGACAGGGCCAGATTCAGGTACATCGGCTTATCTTTGTGCCGAGAGGCAAGCTGAGTATTCACAAAGCACTTGCTCCCATATTTGCGCCGGCGTAATGTAAATGGGCCGGCGTAAGCCCGCCTAATTCAAAGTAGGCAGGTAGTGGGCGTGTTGTATTAAAATGAATCGTGACCCCATGTAAATGAAGCGCCGAACGAACGGCGCATGCGCGCGCATGCTCAGAATCACATCGAATTTACTCCCTAAGATACGCCAGCTCAATTCATACGACGTGAACGTAACCTACGCCCAGCCCCATTCACGTACGACTTACGTAAACGACGTAAAATACGACGCTGTTCCGGCGCCTATACATGACTTACCCCTGCTTTATGAGGGGTAAACTTACGCCGGACGTACGCCTTACGTAAACGGCGTAGCTTACTGCGACGGGCGCAAGTACGTTCGTGAATTGGCGTATCTAGGTCATTTACATATTCGACGCGTAAATCAACGGAAGCGCCCCTAGCGGCCAGCGTAAATATGCACCCAAGATACGACGGCGTAGGAGACTTACGTCAGTCAGATGGAGCCAGAATTCAGGCGTATCTGGTTTTAAGAATACGGCACATAGATACGACGGCGCATCCTAGAACTTACGCGGCGTATCAACAGATACGTCGGCGTAAGTTCTCTCTGAATCTGGCCCATTGTGTTCATCCTTAAGTATAACACAGGGAATTTTTATTTAATTTTTTCTCGTTGCCGTCTTTCTCCTTTCATCCCCTCTTTCAGGGCGGGATCTAATGCTAGGGGGAGGAGGGGCGGGATCTAATGCTAGGGGGGTTTCTGATTTTTTTTTTTCGTAGTTTTATTTTATTTTTATTTGTATATAAATTTTGTAGAAAATACAGGTTCCACTCAGAACAGGCCTCACCATGGTTGACCAAAGAAGTTGAGTGCACGTGATTAGCGTCATGTTCAGAGGTTGTCTTTGGGAAATGGACGTATGAGGGCTCATTCACACAAGGAGGTGCGTTCTAGCCCAGGTGCTTTTTTTGAGTTGTTCTGCTTTTTTATTAGTCTGCTCCATGCTCGTGAAACATGTGAAAAACATGCTGGCATGATTTTTGGATTGAGCTCCACCATAATACATGTTACTGTGGTATCATGCGTTTAAGTGATCGCAAACAAACATGCAATAGGTGGATGAGTGGGGGTGCCATTAGAAATTAATGGTGTCTGGGTGCAACTGCAAAAGGCATCGCATTTTTGTGAGGTGCGGAAAAACACGTGAATTCACATTTTGTACCGCACTGCCCCCCGATGTGAAAAAGACAGAAAATGTAGTTTGTAAGATAGAGTTAAGTGGTCAGTAGCTTGTAACTCCCCCCATCCCCCCTGTTAGCACAACCCCTCCCCCCAAAAAATGCCCCATGTAATATAAATCCCCACCTGAAAAATCCCCCATCCTAGCACAAATCCCCCCCTCCTAAACACAAACGCCCCTTTCTAAATCCCACTTCTAGCATGCGCAGTTCATCCCGGGCACTTCTCCACAGCAGGGACAATATCCGACAGAACACCGCCAAATCTGAAAGTTTTGCAGCCACCCGACCTGCCCTTAGCAACTGCTGACTTCATCAGTAGGTAGGATGCAGGCGGGTGTCTTGGACGGCTTTCACTTGTTTCGAAAAAGTACAGATAACAACACAAAGGGGGAGAGAGCCCGGTGGAGGAACGGGATGTGCTCTCCTTCCTCTCTATACTCCGCTTTCCTCCAACACTCCAATAACGTGCTGGTAGCTTATTGGCTCCGATCTAAATTATCCCTAGTATGTGTGTGTATGAATGTGAGTTAGGGACCTTAGAATGTAAGCTCCTTCGGGGCAGAGACTGATGTGAGTGTACAATATAACTATTTATGTAAAGCACTGCGTAAAATGAAAATGTTATACAAGTACCTATAATAAAATAAATGTACCTTAAGATCCAGTCATGTCTGTACGTGATTTCCTAACAAGTCACCTCTCCTCTGGAACTTCCTGTCTTTAACCCTACATCACTTCCTGTCCGTACATGACATCACTTCCTTCTTTGCGTTTCACGCTCAGGAGTGAGATCACCATCTTGTGGAGAATTGAAATACTGCAGCCTTCATTCATAAATACTGCAGTCTTCATTCATACATTAAAACTCAGCACATTTACCTTTTCTGTACGTTTATTATTTTTTGTTGTTTATCTTTATCCTCATGTACAAGCCAAATAACAATAATAAAAAAATATATAAAAATTGTATTTCTATTAAACAAACACACAATATATATAATTGTATATATACAGTGCCTTGAAAAAGTATTTGTAGCGCTCACCCCCGAAGGAGCCGCTGGTTGATTTTGGGATCGGCCTATTAAGTTACCCTGGTGTTGTCTAGGGGTGTAATTATAAGAACCAAGTAGGCAGTGAATAAAGGTTTTTCCAATGCTTTATTTCCAGGCCAACACGGCCAACATCAACATCAATTGGGAAGGACAAGGTTGATGAAGGAAGAGAGAGAGAGAACCTTGCAGTATCATGTAGCGATTGGTCCTTCTCAAGGGAAATGGTGGTTCTGCTGATTTGGCACGCAAGTGGGCGTTCCTTCTCTCCATTTGGCGCAAAATTGATAGCTCTGTATTTTCAGTTGATGTTGGAAACCCCTGCATGGGCAACTGATGTCTATATGAACTTTCTATTTTATGTAATAAAAATGGGCTGATACACCTTTAAATACAGTTTGCTCTGGCACAACTCATTGGAAAAGCACCTACCACAAGAGTGTAATCACCCCAATACCACAAAGGGGATACACAGATGACATGACACTGACATACTCTCTGAGACACTGATGGGTATGACCTCTGTATCACTGATGATGAAGATAATAACTTGGAAATAATGGAGCTGATCACTGTGAGCATGAGGAGCAAAACCAAGATGGCAGCGATGGAAATATTCTATGTGGCATTTGTAGTGGCTCCATGTATCCTTAGAATATTCGCTGAAACACAGTTGGAACTGGACCTTCTGGACTCTGAAACTGGACCTTTTGGACTCTCTGATCTCACTAATATAACACCAATGGAAGACTCTCTATGAACTAAGCACATTCCAATCACCCATAATCGAAAAATTATGCTCATTTTTAGAAAATGATGATCATTTTTAGAAAATGACTCAGAACAGAATATTGTAGAGTAGAGCTTTCTTGTTTATTATAGAAAATCAGATTACATTATTGACACACAATGAATAATCTAAATTAAATATTGCATAGCTGAAATAAAAGAAAAATCCAATTTAAAAATAATTATACTTTAGTCGGTTCAATAAAAAGTTAGTTCCTTCAGTAAAGCAAAAAAGATGTACAGTATATTGGCTAATAACAAACAATAAAAAGTATGGTCCATGGGTTGTCGTACTCCATGGTGGGGCCTGTGTGAGTGCGGGACCAAGTCAGCATTGTTTAGAGGATCGTATTACTATAATTGAATCCCTGCAGACCTATAACTATGACATCATAGTACAATGTACTTTGGCCACGCCTCCAAATAAGCCAATATGAACACAAAAACGTTATTAGTCTTTGTGAATATTCTGGGGTCCAAGAAGTGTTTTTCTTTAACAGAAACATTTTATACATTCTGACTATAAGGAAGGACACACGATCTCACACTCCCCATTGGTCCGTCTAAACATAAAAAAGGTGGTCAGTCCATGTGAATTCCCTGGTGTCGATCAAGGGCACATTTTCTACTGAAGCATTTCCGGCACTTTGAACATGAATAAGGACGTTCCCCCGTGTGACTTCTTTGGTGAACAACAAGTTCACATTTCCGAATGAAAAGTTTCCCGCACTCTGAACATGAAAAAGGACGCTCACCTGTGTGAGTTCTCTGATGTGTTAGAAGGTTTCCTTTCTGAGTGAAACCTTTACCACAGTGCGAACACGAGAACGGACGCTCACCCGTGTGAATTCTTTGGTGATTAACAAGTTCTACTTTCTGAATAAAACATCTCCCGCACTCTGAACATGAAAAGGGACGCTCACCCGTGTGAACTCTGTGGTGTTTAAGAAGGCTTGATTTGACAGTAAAACGTTTGCCGCACTCTGAACATGGGAAAGTATGCTCGCCTGTGTGAACTCTCAGGTGTACGAGAAGGTGTCCTTTCCGAATGAAGCCTTTACCACAGTACGAACACGAGAATGGACGCTCGCCAGTGTGAATTTTCTGGTGATTGAGAAAGACTTCTTTCATTTTAAAACATCTCCCGCACTCTGGACACGAGAATGGACGCTCATTTTTATTACTTTTCTGGTGTGTAAGAGGCTCTCTGGTTTCTTGAGATCCTTCATGGATCAAGGAAGAGTCCTCGGGATTAGATGGATCTGTTGATTTATCTGTACTGTGAGATTCAAAAATAATAGTATGTGGATCCTCAGAAGAATCCTCAGGATCAGAGAAATCCCAGGATCTCTCTATATGATAAGTTCTATGATGTATTATTTGTGTAATGCGATTCACTCCTGAAGAACGTTGTGTGGTGGGATTTTCTCCTGGACAACGTTGTGTGGTGGGATTTTCTCCTGAAGAACGTTGTGTGGTGGGATTTTCTTCTGGAGAACATTGTGTGGTGGGATTTTCTCCTGGACAACGTTGTGTGGTGAGATTTTCTCCTGGAGAACGTTGTGTGGTGGGATTTTCTCCTGGAGAACGTTGTGTGGTGGGATTTTCTCCTGGAGAACGTTGTGTGGTGGGATTTTCTCCTGAAGAACGTTGTGTGGTGGGATTTTCTCCTGGAGAACGTTGTGTGGTGGGATTTTCCTCTTCTTTATATTCTGAAGATACGTTATTCAGGACATAGTGTCCTCCTGTTGGAAATCAATGTTTAAATGTTATTAGAATTCTTCATTCCTTTCATTCAGAAGTCATATACAGTATGTTGGTCTAACACTCTACAGTATCTCAGAGCTCTGGCATGGAATTGGGGGCAATCATAACATAAAATATCAATACAAACCAGATAAAGGTACATCATCTCCACCTCATTTGTTGGGAACATGATGTTATATTGAGGAATGGAGATGGACCGTTCATATGGTGTACAGTATCTTCACATTGCAATTATTTAAATTCATCTTTTATACTCTTTAAAGAAAAAGGAAAATGTGAACATTTCTGCATTCAGTGATTATTACTTACTTCTGTTGATATAAAGAGAAGATTCCTCCTGGTCACTTTTCATGGTCATCTCCTCCATAGACTGCTGATCTCCACTCACCAACGTCTCTTCTTCTGCCTTTTTAACCTCAAGTTTGATGTCTTTTCCTAATTTATCCTGAACCCCAATACGAAAAAATTAAGTTCATTATTAAAAAAAATATCTATAAGAAAGTTATTTCATAGTTTAGAATAACTTTTGAGTTCTATAGCTCAGTTCTTTCTACCTGATGATGGTGAGGGATACTTTGATCTTCCGGTGTGGAATCCCGAGAATACTGAAGACTTCCCCCCTCCATAGTCTGCTGATCTCCACTCACCAACGTCTCTTCTTCTTCCTTTTTAATCTCAACTTTGATATCTTTCAATTCTTCACCCTAAACCCCAAAGATGACAGAATACATTTATAAAAAGGAACAATAAGTTACTTTGAAGAATGTGGTCTCATAGTTTAGAATTATTTTTAAATTTTAATTGCTCACTCCCACCTACCTGATGATGGTGAGGGATGGTGAGACCTTCCTGTGTGCAATCCCGGGAATACAGAGGACGGGGAGATCTCTCTGGTGGGTTTGTGTCACTGAATGGCTCCATCACAACGTCCTTGAAAAGGTCCTTGTTTCCTTTTGAAAACTCCCCCATAACATTCACCTCCTCATCCTCCTCCTTTATCTCTTCTTTAACAGCATTATTACAATCGTTCTGGTTTACACCCTGAATATTTAATAAATGTGAGATTAGCGGTAACAACATTCATCAAATTGTTAGTATCATCCGTTAATTATTAGTTTTCTACTTAACTCTTTGTGAGATGGTGTGATCTTCCTGTGTGGAATTCTGGGAATACAGAGGACCTCCCTCTCCCATATACTGCTGATCTCCACTCATCAACATCTCTTTTTCTTCTTTAACCACTTGCCTACTGGGCACATATACCCCCTTCCTGCCCAGACGAGATTTTAGCTTCCGGCACTGCGTCGCTTTAACTGACAATTGCGCGGTCGTGCGACGTGGCTCCCAAACAAAATTGACGTCTTTTTTTTCCACACAAATAGAGCTTTCTTTCGGTGGTATTTGATCGCCTGGGCGGTTTTTATTTTTTGGGCTATAAACAAAAAAAATAGCGTCAATTTTGGAAAGAAAAAAAACAATATTTTTTACTTTTTGCTCTAATATCCCATTTTTAAAAAAAAAATATATATATTTTTTTCTCAGATTAGGCCGATACGTATTTTACAAATTTTTGGTAAAAAAAAAAAATATCGCAATAACCTGGTTTGAGCAAAAGTTATATTGCCTACAAAATAGGGGACATAATGATTTTTTTTTTTTTACTAGGAATGGCGGCAATCTGCATTTTTTTTCGGGACTGCGACATTATAGCGGATAACAACACAAAGGGGGAGAGAGCCCGGTGGAGGAACGGGATGTGCTCTCCCTCCTCTCTGTACTCCGCTTTCCTCCAACACTCCAATGACGTGCTGGTAGCTTATTGGCTCCGATCTAAATTGCCCCTAGTATGTGTGTGTATGAATGTGAGCTAGGGGACCTTGGATTGTAAACTCCTTGGGGGCAGAGACTGATGTGAGTGTACAATATACATATTTATGTAAAGCACTGCGTAAATGAAAATGTTATATAAGTACCTGTAATAAATAAATAATAAAATAAACGTACCTCAAGATCCAGTAATGTCTGTACGCTATTTCCTAACAAGTCACCTCTCCTCTGGAACTTCCTGTCTTTACCCTACATCACTTCCTGTCCGTACATGACATCACGTCCTTCTTTGCGTTCCACGCTCAGGAGTGAGATCACCATCTTGTGGAGAATTGAAATACGGCAGCCTTCATTCATAAATACTGCAGCCTTCAGCCATAGATTAAAACTCGTCACGTTTACCTTTTCTGTACATTTATTATTTTTTGTTGTTTATCTGTATCCTCATGTACAAGCCAAAGAAAAATATTTTAAAAAAAAAATATTTTCATTTTAGTGCTATTAAAAACACACACACTATATATAATACAGTAGTATATATACACAGTGCCTTGAAAAAGTATTAATACCCCTTGAAATTTTCCACATTTTATCATGTTACAGCCAAAAACGGAAAAGTAATAGATAGTGATAGATCAACACAAAGTGGCACATAATTGTGAAGTGGAGGGAAAATGGTTTTCCAAAATGTTTACAAATAAATATGCAGTACAGATACTGTTGTTCTAAGCGATGTGGATTTCTGAGTATCACAGGCACTTCCCACTTAATGGCACATTATATACCCCAGCACACAATGCGTATTGGAAGAGGCTGGAAACACGTTACCCGTAGCAGCTGGGAGTCTTTCATCCGACCAAGGTTACCACTGCAGGACCCTGTAGGACCCCTGAACTATCCCTCACAGGCCGGAACACTCTCCCTGACTCCTCCTATCTCTCCCTCACAAGCAGGGTCTCTGTCCCTATCTGCATCCACACATGTTCTGTCTAAAACGTGCCTGAGCTTTCCTATATAAAGAAACCACCCCAAAATGGCCGCCCAAATCTCTCGAGATCTCGTGCGGCCTATCAGGACACAGGGCTCCTCCAAAATGGTGTTGGAGACACTCCAGAGGTCAATAGTGTTAACATAAGTACATACATAAACATAACAACTCAACTTCAGTGTGAATACATACGATTATTTTACCACTTGCTCTTGCAGCACTAGACTGCCCTATCACTAACAGAGAGGAGGGAGAGAGGAGCTGTCAGCTCGATGTCGGGGGTGTGGGCAGGACCCAGCAGCTAAATTACACCAACCAATGATTGGGCTGCTTTAGAAAGGGGGCGGGCCTCATACACGTAGTGGCCCACCCAAAAACGAACCCATTGGCTGGTGTAATATAGCTGCTGGGTCCCGCTCACCCCCGACATCGAGCTGACAGCTCCTCTCTCCTCTCTGTTTCTTGTTTCACACTCAGCGTGGCGCTTGATGCTGTCAGAGCCGCTGAGTGTGGAGACGGGAGGAGGAACGGTGGTCAGTGTAAAATATCGGCCTAATTTTGATAATAATTGGCCGATGCCGATTTATCAAAAATGCCCAAATATCGGCCGATATATCGGTCTACCTCTAATGTTAATTTATGTTTCTGGTCACCTCCTCTTTAACTGTATATAAGACTTGTATTCTGGTTCTAATAAACTGTCTGATGTTTTATCCTACACTGAGATAAGACTAGTGAATAGGAAAGCTAAGGGGTCTTTGGATAGTGTGGTTCCGTACAGGAGGGGCGATAAACTAAAGACCCTTTTTACTTCTGCGCCAATACTGGTACATCCGGATCCCAAACTTCCTTTCATCATGGAAGTTGATGGTTCAAGTTCTGCTGTGGGAGCTATTCTTTCTCAAAGAACTGGAAAAAGCTGCACCTTCTATGTCCGTTTTTCTCTCTTCTCTTATAGGAAATAAGAGATCGCTAGCAATTAAGGAAGCATTTTCCAAATGGAGGTATCTACTGGAAAGGGGCTAAGCATCCTGTAACTGTCCTCACTGATCATAAAAAATTTAGAAAGTATTTATTATGTCAAGAGAATGTCTTCTAGACCAGTGTTTCTCAACTGCAGTCCTCGAGGCTCCCCAGCAAGTCATGTTTTCAGGCTTTCCATTATATTGCACAGGTGATTTGATCAGTTTGACTGTCTTAGTAATTACCACAGCTGAGGGAAATCCTGAAAACATGACCTGTTGGCGTGCCTTGAGCACTGGAGCTGAGAAACACTGTTTTAGACAAGCACGTTGGACCCTATTCTTCTCGGGGTTCAGTGTTGTTATTTCGTATCGCCCTCAGTCAAGGAATGGCAAGGCCTGTTCTCTGGGCCTCTCCCGGAAAGCAACTCTGAATGTACGATCTTGCCTCAAAAGAACTTTCAATGTCTAAGATCTTTTTAAATCTTCTATAAGAGGGGTATAAATGACCCACTTCTTAATCATCCACCTAAGGACATTAACCTTGATTATACGGATGGCTATTGGACTCAAGGGCATCATCTTTATGAACCTGAATCTGCTTGGTTTAGAAGCCTTCAGGTTGGTTCATGACCTGTTGGTTATTTTGGGGTTTCTAAGACAGAAGAACTTTCATCATGTTCCTTTTGGTGGTCCAGTTACAAGAAAGATGCTAAAAGCTATGTGGCCTCGTTCCTGACCTGTGCAGAAAAATGCCACCCAATCTTCTACATTGGGGTTGCTTTAACCACTTCCTGTTCCATCAAGACCATGGGGGTCAATTTCTATAAACTTTGTGCTCGATTTTCCTCCCTCAAAAGAAATGACCTCTATCTTGGGAGTTGTTGACTCTCTCACAAAGATAGCTATTTTTTTTACCCGTTAAGGGGTACCCACTGCTGAACCAACTGCCGAAGTGATGTCTTGGGACATTTTTAAACGCCATGGAATGCCTGGTGGTGTAGTGTCTGACAGAGGAGAACAGTTTCTTTCAAAATTCTAGACTCTCTGGAATTGGACTTTTTGGACTCTTTGGAACTGGACCTTTTGGACTCTATGAAATTGATCCTCATGGATCCTCTGGAACTGGACCTCATGGGTCCTCTGGAATTAGACATTCTGAATCCTCTGGAACTGTACCTTCTGCATCCTTTGGAACGGGACCATTTGGACGCTCTGGAACTGGACCTTCTGGAATCTCTGGAACTGGACCTTCTGGAATCTCTGGAACTGGTCCTTCTGGACTCTCTGGAACTGGACTCTCTGGAACTGGACTCTCTGGAACTGGACCTTCTGGACTCTCTGGAACTGGACCTTCTGGACTCTCTGTTATGGGACCTTCTGGACTCTCTGGAAATGGATCTCCAGGTTTTTTTGGAATGGGACCTTCTGGATCCTCTGGAACTGGACCTTTTTGATCCTCTGGAACTGGACCTCCTGGGCTCTCTGGAACTGGAGCTTCTAGACCAGCCATTCTCAACCAGGGTTCCCCCTGAGGTGGCTAGGGGTTCCTTGAGCTGTGGCTGATTTGCCTCCTATTTGATGGTGCCTACATAGTTCCGAGCCAATGCCACTTGGAGGAGCCAGTGGTATGACACCAATAATCTTTATAGCTCTCTGTAAGGGGGTCATACTTACCACCACATGATAAAAAGGGCATTCTTCTCACTGACCACCAAAATAAGGGGCATTGTTCCCACTGACCCCCAATGAATGTGTTTTATCAGGGGTTCCCCGAGACCTAAAAAAATATTTTAAGGGTTCCCCTGGGGTAAAAAGGTTGAGAAAGGCTGTTATAGACTCTCACGTCTCACTAATATAACACCAATGGAAGACTCTCTACAAATTAAGCACATTCCAATCACCCATAATCTAAAAATGATGTTCATGTATAGAAAATGACTCAGAACAGAATATAGAGCTTTCTTGTTTATTCTAGAAAATCGGATTAAATATTAATAACACACAATAAATGATCTAAATTAAATATTGCATAGCTGAAGTAAAAGAAAAATCCAATTTAAAAATAATTATACTTTAGTCGGTCCAATAAAAAGTTAGTTCCTTCAGTAAAGCAAAAAAGATGTACAGTATATTGGCTAATAGCAACCAATAAAAAGTATGGTCCATGGGTTGTCGTACTCTATGGTGGGGCCTGTGTGAGTGCGGGACCAAGTCAGCATTGTTTAGAGGATCGTATTACTATAATTCAATCCCTGAAGACCTATAACTATGACATCATAGTACAATGTACTTTGGCCACGCCTCCAAATAAGTCAATATGAACACAAAAACTTTATTAGTCTTTATGAATATTCTGGGATCCAATAAGTGATTTTCTTTAACAGAAACATTTTATACATTCTGACTATAAGGAAGGACAGACACGATCTCACACTCTCCATTGGTCCGTCTAAACATAAAAAAGGTGGTTAGTCCATGTGAATTCCCTGGTGTCGAAGAAGGACACTTTTTTGACTGAAGCATTTCCCGCACTCTGAACATGAATAAGGACGTTCCCCTGTGTGACTTCTTTGGTGAACAACAAGTTCGAATTTCTGAATGAAACCTTTCCCGCACTCTGAACATGAAAAAGGACGCTCACCAGTGTGAGTTCTCTGGTGTGTCAGAAGGTGTCCTTTCTGAATGAAACCTTTACCACAGTACGAACACGAGAACGGACGCTCACCTGTGTGAATTCTTTGGTGATTAACAAGTTCTACTTTCTGAATAAAGCATCTCCCGCACTCTGAACATGAAAAGGGACGCTCACCCGTGTGAACTCTGTGGTGTTTAAGAAGGCTTGATTTGACAGTAAAACGTTTGCCGCACTCTGAACATGGGAAAGTATGCTCGCCTGTGTGAACTCTCAGGTGTATACGAAGGGTTTCTTTCGTTATGAAGCCTTTACCACAGTGCGAACACGAGAATGGACGCTCACTCTTATTACTTTTCTGGTATGTAAGAGGCTCTCTGGTTTCTTGAGATCCTTCATGGTTCAAGGAAGATTCCTCTGGATTAGATGGATCTGTTGATTTATCTGTACTGTGAGATTCAAAAATAATAGTATGTGGATCCTCAGAAGAATCCTCAGGATCAGAGAAATCCCAGGATCTCTCCATATGATAAGTTCTATGATGTATTATTTGTGTAATGCGATTCACTCCTGAAGAACGTTTTGTGGTGGGATTTGCTCCTGGAGAATGTTGTGTGGTGGGATTTCCTCCTGGAGAATGTTGTGTGGTGGGATTTTCTCCTGGAGAATGTTGTGTGGTGGGATTTTCTCCTGGAGAAAGTTGTGTGGTGGGATTTCCTCCTGGAGAACGTTGTGTGGTGGGATTTTCTCCTGGAGAACGTTGTGTGGTGGGATTTTCTCCTGGAGAACGTTGTGTGGTGGGATTTTCTTCTTCTTTATATTCTGAAGATACGTTATTCAGGACATAGTGTCCTCCTGTTGGATATCAATGTTTAAATGTTATAAGAATTCTTCATTCCTTTCATTCAGAAGTCATATACAGTATGTTGGTCTAACACTCTACAGCAGGGATATGCAATTAGCGGACCTCCAGCTGTTGCAGAACTTCAAGTCCCATGAGGCATAGCAAGACTCTGACAGCCACAAGCATGACACCCAGAGGCAGAGGCATGATGGGACTTGTAGTTTTGCAACAGCTGGAGGTCCGCTAATTGCTTATCCCTGCTCTACAGTATCTCAGAGCTCTGGTATGGAATTGGGGGCAATCATAACATAAAATATCAATACAAACCACATAAAGATACATCATCTCCTCCTCATTTGTTGGGAACATGACATTATATTGAGGAATGGAGATGGACCTTTCATATGGTGTACAGTATCTCCTCCTCATTTATTGGGAACATGACGTTATATTGAGGAATGGAGATGGATCTTTCATATGGTGTACAGTATCTCCTCCTCATTTGTTGGGAACATGACGTTATATTAAGGAATGGAGATGAACCTTTCATATGGTGTACAGTATCTCCTCCTCATTTGTTGGGAACATGACATTATATTGAGGAATGGAGATGGACCTTTCATGTGACGTACAGTATCTTCACATTGCAATTATTTTAATTTCATCTTTTATACTCATAGAAGAAAAAGGAAAATGTGAACATTTCTGCATTCAGTGATTATTACTTACTTCTGTTGATATAAAGAGAAGATTCCTCCTGGTCACTTTTCATGGTCATCTCCTCCATGGACTGCTGATCTCCATTCACCAACGTCTCTTCTTCTTCCTCTTTAACCTCAAGTTTGATGTCTTTTCCTAATTTATCCTGAACCCCAATACGAAAAAATTAAGTTCAATATTAAAAAAAAAAATCTATAAGAAAGTTGGGCCAGATCCACAGCCAGGCGGCGCAGCGGAACGTAACCTATTTAGGTTACACTGCCGCAAATTTTCGGGCAAAGTGCCGATCCACAAAGCACTTACCTTGAAATTTGCGGCGGTGTATCCTAAATCCGTCCGGCGCAAGGCGGGCCAATTTAAATGGGGCAAGTCCCATTTAAATTAGGCGCGCTCCCGCGCCGGACGTACTGCGCATGCTCCCGACGCTATTTTCCCAACGTGCTTTGCATTACGTTACGTTGCGCCGAGTTTTGTGAATCGCGACGTGTAAAAAAGAGATGCGGCGGGAAAAAAAATATTTCCAAAAAAATTTGACAGCGACACGGGAAAGAAGGGTATACTTTTACATGGTGTACTAAGTTTACACTTTGTAAAAGCAGCCCTAATTTTGCAACGGCAAACTAACACTTACGGCGACTTAACGATGGGAAAAAGCTTTGTGGATCTCCGTAAGTGCTAATTTGCATACCCGACGCTGGATTACGACGAGAAATGCCCCCAGCGGCGGCCGCGGTACTGCATCCTAAGATCCGACAGTGTAAAACTATTATATCTGTATGATCTTCTGCCTATCTATGCGTAACTGATTCTGTGGATCAGTCGCATAGACAGAAACAGGGATACGACGGCGTATCCCTTTTGTGGATCTGGCCCGTTATCTATAGTTTAGAATAACTTTTGAGTTCTATAGCTCAGTTCTTTCTACCTGATGATGGTGAGGTATGCTTTGATCTTCCCGTGTGGAATCCTGGGAATACTGAAGGCTTTCCCCCTCCATAGACTGCTGATCTCCACTCACCAACGTCTCTTCTTCTTCCTCTTTAACCTCAAGTTTGATGTCTTTTCCTAATTTACCCTGAACCCCAATACGAAAAAATTTGGTTCAATATTAAAAAACAAATTCTATAAGAAAGTAATCTCATAGTTTAGAATAACTTTTGAGTTCTATAGCTCAGTTCTTTCTACCTGATGATGGTGAGGTATGCTTTGATCTACCGGTGTGGAATCCCGGGAATACTGAAGACTTCCCCCCTCCATAGACTGCTGATCTCCACTCACCAGCCTCTCTTCTTCTTCTTCCTTTTTAATCTCAGCTTTGATGTCTTTCAATTCTTCACCCTAAACCCCAAAGATGACAGAATACATTTATAAAAAGGAACAATAAGTTACTTTGAAGAATGTGGTCTCGTAGTTTAGAATTATTTAAAAATGTTAGTTGCTCACTCCCACCTACCTGATGATGATGAGGGATGGTGTGATCTTCCTGTGTGGAATCCCGGGAGTACAGAGGACGGGGAGATCTCTCTGGTGGGTTCCCATTACTGGATCCATCTGTAGGAAACACACACACTGACTGAATACATTGTTTCTATGTGTTTATCAGATGATGGGGGATCTAGGTGGACCCTCCGTACTGCTCTCTCCTTTACAATAGTGTCTCCTCTTACCCGGTGATGTGAGGGGCGGCTGATTCTCCATCATGACGTCCTTGTAGAGATCCTTGTGTCCTTCTAAATACTCCCACTCCTCCATGGAGAAATAGACAGTGACCTCCTGACACCTTATAGGAACCTGACACACACAATGATACAGTCACCATCCAGACACATCCCTTGTCTGTTACTGGATAATGTCCCAGAATTCCCGGCACCGCTCACCTCTCCTGTCAGCAGATCAATGATCTTCTTGGTGACTTCTACAATCTTCTTGGCACTGGTTACCTCTGTTGTCAGGCAGTGAGGTGGAGGCACTGTGATGGGTGATGCCCTGTGAAGATGGTTGTTGGGTGTTATTGGATCTCCAGATGTTTCCTTCACTATTTTATAATTTAGTCTGTCTATAGAAAGAAAGTAAGCATCAATAAAGACGTCGTAGAATCCTCCTCAACTTTCTAGATAGAACAATGTTTTAATTATAGAGATAAGGATGAAGTCACGTGACCCTCCCAGAATCCTCCTCACCTCCTAATGATCTAAATCGGACACTCTTCTCTGTTGATAGACTGAGAATTATTTGGACTATACCAGGATGTGTAATGTCTATATTAGGGATGACCTCTAAAAAAGTTTGGACCAAACCTTGACTGTTCTGGAAGAACAACCTAACATTTACCCTTTCAGGGGGAGAAGAACATCATGTTGAACGGGGTTCAGCCTTAGATATAACACTGAATTTTTTATTTTCTTTCTATTTCTTTGCAAATATGAGGATTTGAAGATGATCAGACAGTGTTCATCCTTAAGTATAACACAGGGAATTTTTATTTCATTTTTTCTCATTGCCGTCTTTCTCCTTTCATCCCCTCTTTCACTGAGGAGGGGCGGGATCTAATGCTGGGGGGTTTCTGTTTTTTGTTTTTTTCTTTTCGTAGTTTTATTTAATTTGTTATTTGTATATAAATTTAGTAGAAAATACGAAGTACGTATAAACATTATGGGCCAGGTCCACAAAGAAATTACGCCGGCGTATCTATTGATACGCCGCGTAATTTCTAAGATCCCCCGTCGTATCTTTGTTTTGTATCTACAAAACAAGATACGACTGAATGAGGGCTCGATCCGACTGGCGTACGTCTTAGTACGCCGTCGGATCTTAGGTGCATATTTACGCTGGCCGCTAGGTGGCGCTTCTGTCGATTTCCGCGTCGAGTATGCAAATTAGCTAGATACGCGAATCTGCAAACGTACGTCCGGCGCATTTTTTTACGTTGTTTCCGTAAGGCTTTTTCCTGCGTAAAGTTACCCCTGCTATATGAGGCGTACTCAATGTTAAGTATGGACGTCGTTCCCGCGTCGAATTTTGAAAATTTTACGTCGTTTGCGTAAGTCGTTCGCGAATAGGGCTTTGCATAGAATTACGTTCACGTCGAAAGCATTGGCTTGTTGCGGGTTAATTTGGAGCATGCGCACTGGGATACCCCCACGGACGGCGCATGCGCTGTTAAAAAAAAACTTAATTTACGTCGGGTCAAGACGTATTAGCATAAAACACGCCCCCATCTCATCCATTTGAATTACGCCGACACAGATACACTACGCCGCCGTAACTTACGGCGCAAATTCTTTGAGAATACGGGAAATACGCTGTAAGTTACGGCGGCGTAGTGTATCTGAGATACACTACGCCGGCCGTAAAGAAGCGCCGCGCTTCGTGGATCTGGCCCTAAATTTATACTATGTGTAAGTGAAAAAGGAATATACGTTAAAATATGTTAATGTTCTCCCAATTAGAGATGTTTATTATGGTACTTTAATCCAATAAAGATATAAAAAAAGATCACCATGTACAGTATCTCACAAAAGTAAGTACACCCCTCACATTTTTGTAAATATTTTCTTCTATCTTTTCATGTGACAACACTGAATAAATGACGCTTTTCTACAATGCAAAGTAGTGAGTGTACAGCTTGTTCAAATTGGGCCCAATTAGCCATTTTTCCTCCCCGGTGTCATGTGACTTGTTAGTGTTACAAGGTCTCAGGTGTGAATGGGGAGCAGGTGTGTTCCATTTGGTGTTATCGCTCTCACTCTCTCATACTGGTCACTGGAAGTTCAACATGGCAACTCATGGCAAAGAACTCTCAGAGGATCTGTAAAAAAGAATTGTTGCTCTACATAAAGATGACCTAGGCTATAAGAAGATTGCCAAGACCCTGAGACTGAGCTGAAGCACGATGGCCAATACCATATAGTGGTTTAACAGGACGGGTTCCACTCAGAACAGGCCTCACCATGGTCCACCAAAGAAGTTGAGTGCACGTGATTAGCGTCATGTCCAGAGGTTGTCTTTGAGAAATGGACGTATGAGGGCTCATTGACACAAGGAGGTGCGTCCGAGCCCAGGCGCTTTTTTGACGTTGTTCTGCTTTTTTTATTAGTCTGCTCCATGCTCGTGAAACACGTGAAAAACATGCTGGCATGATTTTTGGATTGAGCTCCACCATAATACATGTTACTGCGGTATCATGCGTTTAAGTGATCGCAAACAAACATGCAATAGGTGGATGAGTGGGGGTGCCATTAGAAATGAGTGGTGTCTGGGTGCAACTGCAAAAGGCAACGCATTTTTGTGAGGTGTGGAAAAATACGTGAATTCACATTTTGTACCGCACTGCCCCCCGGTGTAAAAAAGACAGAAAATGTAGTTTGTAAGATAGAGTTAAGTGGTCAGTAGCTTGTAAATCCCCCCATCCCCCCTGCTAGCACAACCTCTCCCCCCAAAAAATGCCCCATGTAATATATATCCCCACCTGCAAAATCCCCCATCCTAGCACAAATCCCCCCCTGCTAAACACAAACGCCCATTTCTAAATCCCACTTCTAGCATGCGCAGTTCATCCCGGGCACTTCTCCACAGCAGGGACAATATCCGACAGAACACCGGCAAATCTGAAAGTTTTGCAGCCGCCCGACCTGCCCTTAGCAACTGCTGACTTCATCAGTTGGTAGGATGCATGCGGGTGTCTTAGACGGCTTTCACTTGTTCCGAAAAAGTACAGATAACAACACAAAGGGGGAGAGAGCCCGGTGGAGGAACGGGATGTGCTCTCCTTCCTCTCTGTACTCCGCTTTCCTCCAACACTCCAATAACGTGCTGGTAGCTTATTGGCTCCGATCTAAATTATCCCTAGTATGTGTGTGTATGAATGTGAGTTAGGGACCTTGGATTGTAAGCTCCTTTGAGGCAGAGACTGATGTGAGTGTACAATATACATATTTATGTAAAGCACTGCGCAAATTGAAAACGTTATATAAGTACCTGTAATAAATAATAAAATAAATGTACCTTAAGATCCAGTAATGACGACTGTACGCTATTTCCTAACAAGTCAGCTCTCCTCTGGAACTTCCTGTCTTTTATCCTACATCACTTCCTGTCCGTACATGACATCACTTCCTTCTTTGCGTTCCACGCTCAGGAGTGAGATCACCATCTTGTGGAGAATTGAAATACTGCAGCCTTCATTCATACATACTGCAGTCTTCATTCGTACATTAAAACTCGGCACGTTTACATTTTCTGTACATTTTTTATTTATTTTTTTTGTTGGTTATCTTTATCCTCATGTACAAACCAAATAATAATAATAAAAAAAATTAAATTGTATTACTATTAAACAAACACACACACACACACACACACACACACACACACACTATATATAATTGTATATATACAGTGCCTTGAAAAAGTATTCATACCCCTTGACATTTTCCACATTTTGTCATGTTACAACCAAAAACAGAAATCTTGTTTTTTGGGCTTTTATGTGATAGACCAACACAAAGTGGCACATAATTGTGAAGTAGAAGAAAAATGATAAATGGTTTCCAAATTTTTTAAAAATAAATATGTGAAAGCGTGGCATGCACCCCCCCCCCCCCCCCACTTCATCTGGGAGGCTCACAACACAGTGGTACGGGGTGCATTGATCAGAATAGGAGCTTATTTTAAGAGGGAAAGAACTTTTTGCTTGAATGCATAGTCTGGAGTGCTACCGTAAGGCCAGCCTTTCTCGTACCACATATCAGGATCTTCTTAATGTACGTGAACAGCTCCGCACGCTCCTATATCACAAAACGAAGCAAAAACTGGCATGTGCAATGTACGAATTTTCTAACGAACCGGGTACGTTGTTGGCGCGGGCGCAGTGAGGTCCCCGCGTACAAAAACCTACATCCCCCATATCATGGGCTCCTCAGGGCAGAAGCTTCATACTAATTCGGATATGCCAGCGGAGGTCAGATCCTTTTATGAAGGCCTCTTCAACTTGGACTGGATGTTATTCTAATTTTTTCTGATAACTTTAAGGAACATCTCAAGCATGTCGGCATTGTCTTCACAAGACTAAGAAATAATTACCTTTACATCCAACTGGAGAAATTGTATAAAGGAGTTTTGTGTTGATATGTATGATAATGTGTGTAACGGAACCCCAAATGGGACAGGGGTTAACGCCGTTTAAGATATTCCATTCCGAACCCAAGACAGCTTATCGACACTCCACAATCCGGTGAACACGACCCATACGGATTCCTTCAGAAACGAGACACACAGCTCTGTTCTCTGGTTCAAAACGAATAGACCCTCTTTATTGAGAAAACAGGCTCTTATATACACAAAAATAATACTGCATTAATCAAATGGACAATGACTCAACTCCACCCACAACATTATACAATGGTTCCTAACGAGCCCCCCTCAATACACATTCCTTTAGTCAGACATTCTGACTCCAACTCTGACATAATCCACATGAGCTAATTAACTACAGCTGACAAGTCAGACATCTGACCTTTAGACTGTGCTAACTCACAACACACATCTATCATCAATAGAACTTTCACACAATACAATGTCAATTAGCATAACACAATGAAAGGTTCTTAGGAGCCATACTTCATTTACATCACAGTAGCAGACGATATTAACCCCTAACAGTCTATGTTCCCATATTGAATGAGTCACTCTTTCAATTGACCTGTTGGGTTCAGAATCAACAAACAGTAATATTTCAAGATATTCTTAATGTCCATTATGTTCTGGCTCATATTTTGTAAAAGCTTCTGGGCCCTCCCGTTACAATGTGCATTGTAGTTAGGGAGCCACATCGGCTGCGTTATGGGATTAGTTAATTAGCTCATGTTAATTTATATTTCTGGTTACCTCCTCTTTAACTGTATATAAGACTTGTATTCTGGTTCTAATAAACTGCCTGATGTTTTACCCTACTCTAAGCTACAAAAAGTGAATGGGAAAGCTAAGGGGTCTTTGGATGGTGTGGTTCCGGACAGAGAAGCGATAAACTAAAGACCCTTTTTTCTTCTGCGCCAATACTGGTACATCCGGATCCCAAACTACCTTTCATCATGGAAGTTGATGCTTTAGGTTCTGCTGTGGGAGCTATTCTTTCTCAATGAACTGGAAAAAGATGCACCATCTATGTCTGTTTTTCTCTCGTCTCTTAGAGGAAATAAGAGATTGCTAGCAATTAGGGAAGCATTTTCCGAGTGGAGGTATCTACTGGAAAAGTGCTAAGCATCCTTTAGTCCTATAACTGTCCTCACTGATCATAACAAAAAATTTGAATGTATTTATTATGTGAAGAGATTGTCTTCTAGACCAGTGTTTCTCAACTCCAGTCCTCCAGACGCCTCAACAAGGAATGGCAATGCCTGTTCTCGGGGCCTCTTCCAGAAAGACACTCTGAAGAGGACAGAAAGTGTGTCATATGTGTCTATGACACACTTCCTGTCCTCTTCCTGTTTGTGTTTCATGCTGGTTCTTGTCTCGCTTCCTCTGACATCATCCCCAGGCTCCAGCACCATTGTGTTCCCTAAACACTCACAGCACAAGTTGGCTGTTATCTTGTGGACTTCCCTGGAAGCTCTATCATCAGACTGGGACTGCCCTGCCACTGGAACACCTTCTGGACACATCTTACCTGCTACATGCCTGTTTCATCCACCATCTGTAAGTGTTTTTAACCCCTTTAGGGGATATTAAAAGTTTTATATTTCTGCACTTAGAGGCGCCTTGTTTGTTTTTCTGTTTTCAGAAAAACCAAGGTGGCAGCGATTGAAATATTCTATGTGGCATTTGTAGTGGCTCCATGTATCCTTATAGGATAGAATATTAGCTGGCACACATTTTGAACTGAAACTCATGAATACTCTGGAACTGGACCTCATGGATGCTCTGGAACTATACCTTATGAAACTGGACCTTCTGGACTCTCTGAAACTGGAACTTCTAGATCCTTTGGAACTGAACCTTTTTGACTGGACCTCATGGATCCTCTGGGACTGGACCTCATAGATCCTCTGGAACTGGACCTTCTGAATCCTCTGAAACTGGACCTCCTGGACTCTCTGAAACTGGACCTCATGGATCCTCTTGAACTGGACCTTCTGACTCTCTGGAACTGGACCTTCTGGACTCTCTGGAACTGGACCTTCTGGACTCTCTGGAACTGGACCTTCTGGACTCTCTGGAACTGGACCTTCTGGACTCTCTGGAACTGGACCTTCTGGACTCTCTGGAACTGGACCTTCTGGACTCTCTGGAACTGGACCTTCTGGAATCTCTGGAACTGGATCTCCTGGATACTCTGGAATGGGACCTCAGGGATACTCTGGAACTGGACCTTCAGGATCCTCTGGAACTTGACTTTCTGGACTCTCTGAACTTGGACCTTCTAGATCGTTTTAGAACTGGGCCCTTTGGACTCTCTGGAACTGGACCCCATGGATCCTCTGAGACTGGACCTTCTGCACTCTCTGGAACTGGACCTTCTTGGCTCTCTGGAACTGGACCCTCTTGGCTCTCTGGAACTGGACCTTCTTGTCTCCCTGGAACTGGACCTTTTGGACTCTCTGGAACTGGACCTTCTGGACTCTCTGGAACTGGACCTTCTGGACTCTCTGGAACTGGACCTTCTGGACTCTCTGGAACTGGACCTTCTGGACTCTCTGGAACTGCACCTTCTGGACTCTCTGGAACTGGACCTCCTGGATCATCTGGAACTGGACCTCATGGATCATCTGAAACTGGACCTTCTGAATTCTCTGGAGCTGGACCCCCTGGGCTCTCTGGAACTAGACCTTCGAAACTCTCTGGAACTGGACTCTCTGGAACTTGAACCCACTGGGCTCTCTAGAACTGGACCTTCAAAACGCTCTGGAACTGGACCTCCTGGACTCTCTGTGACTGGACCTCCTGGATCCTCTGAAACTGGACCCCCTGGGCTCTCTGGAACTGGCCCTTCTGGATCATCTGGAACTGGACCTTCTGGACTTTCTGAAACTGCACCTTCTAGACTCCCAAATCTCACTAATATAACACCAATGGAAGACTCTCTATGAATTAAGCACATTCCAATCACCCATAATCTAAAAATGATGTTCATTTGTAGAAAATGACTCAGAATATTGTAGAGTAGAGCTTTCTTGTTTATTATAGAAAATCGGATTACATTAATAAAACACAATAAATAATCTAAATTAAATCTTACATAGCTGAAGTAAAAGAAAAATCCAATTTAAAAATAATTATACTTTAGTCGGTCCAATAAAAAGTTAGTTCCTTCAGTAAAGCAAAAAAGATGTACAGTATATTGGCTAATAGCAACCAATAAAAAATATGGTCCATGGGTTGTCGTACTCTATGCTGGGGCCTGTGTGAGTGCGGGACCAAGTCAGCATTGTTTAGAGGATCGTATTACTATAATTCAATCCCTGCAGATCTATAACTATGACATCATAGTACAATGTACTTTGGCCACGCCTCCAAATAAGCCAATATGAACACAAAAATGTTATTAGTCTTTGTGAATATTCTGGGATCCAAGAAGTGATTTTCTTTAACAGAAACATTTTATACATTCTGACTATAAGGAAGGACACACGATCTCACACTCCCCATTGGTCTGTCTAAACATAAAAAAGGTGGTTAGTCCATGTGAATTCCCTGGTGTTGATCAAAAGCACTTTTTTGACTTAAGCATTTCCTGCACTCTGAACATGCATAAGGACGATCCCCCGTGGGACTTCTCTGGTGTATAAGAAATTGTATCTATCTGAGGGAAAGATTTCCTGCATTCTACACAATAATAAGGACGCTCACCCATGTGAATTTTCAAAAGATGGAGAAGGTTTCCTTTGTTCATCCGTGTGAACTCTCTGGTGTCGAAGAAGTCCTCCTTTCAGAACAAAAGTTTTCCCGCACTCTGAACATGAATATAGACGTTTGCCCGTGTGAATTCTCTGGTGTTGAAGAAGGTTTCCTTTTTCGCTGAAACATTTCCCGCACTCTGAACATGAAAAAGGGCGTTCGCCGGTGTGAATTCTTTGGTGATTAACAAGGTGTCTCTTCTGAATGAAACCTTTCCCGCACTCTGAACATGAAAAAGGACGCTTACCTGTGTGAGTTCTCTGATGTAATAGAAGGTTTCCTCTCTGAGAGAAATCTTTACCACAGTGTGAACATAAGAAGGGACGCTCACCTGTGTGAATTCTTTGGTGATTAATAAGTTCTCCTTTATTAATAAAACATTTCCCGCACTCTGAACATGAAAAGGGATGCTCACCTGTGTGAATTCTGTGGTGATTAAGAAGGATTCTTTTGTCAGTAAAACGTTTGCCGCACTCTGAACATGGGAAAGAACGCTCGCCTGTGTGAACTCTCTGATGTATGAGAAGGTTTCCTTTCTGAGTGAAGCCTTTACCACAGTGCGAACACGAGAACGGACGCTCGCCAGTGTGAATTCTCTGGTGACTGAGAAAGTTTGTTTTCTCATTAAAACATCTCCCGCACTCTGCACATGAGAAAGTACGCCCACTCCTCTTACGACTTTTCTGGTGTGTAAGAGGCTCTCTGGTTTCTTTGGAAGAATTCTCAGACACTGTAGATGACAAGGAATGTTCTCCTGTGCGAGACCCTTCATGGTTCAAGGAAGATTCCTCGGGATTAGATGGATCTGTTGATTTATCTGTACTGTGAGATTCAAAAATAATAGTATGTGGATCCTCAGAAGAATCCTCAGGATCAGAGAAATCCCAGGATCTCTCCATATGATAAGTTCCATGATGTATTATTTGTGTAATGCGAGTCACTCCTGGAGAACGTTGTGTGGTGGGATTTTCTCCTGGAGAATGTTGTGTGGTGGGATTTTCTCCTGGAGAACGTTGTGTGATGGGATTTTCTCCTGGAGAATGTTGTGTGGTGGGATTTTCTCCTGGAGAACGTTGTGTGGTGGGATTTTCTCCTGGAGAATGTTGTGTGGTGGGATTTTCTCCTGGAGAACGTTGTGTGGTGGAATTTTCTTCTTCTTTACATTCTGAAGATACGTTACTCAGGACATAGTGTCCTCCTGTTGGATATCAATGTTTAAATGTTATTAGAATTCTTCATTCCTTTCATTCATTAGTCATATACAGTATGTTGGTCTAACACTCTACAGTATCTCTGGAATTGGGGGCAATCATAACATAAAATATCAATACAAACCAGATAAAGATACATCATCTCCTCCTCATTTGTTGGGAACATGACATTATATTGAGGAATGGAGATGGACCTTTCATATGGTGTACAGTATCTTCACATTGCAATTATTTAAATTCATCTTTTGTACTCATAGAAGAAAAAAGTAAAATGTGAACATTTCTGCATTCAGTGATTATTACTTACTTCTGTTGATATAAAGAGAAGATTCCTCCTGGTCACTTTTCATGGTCATCTCCTCCATAGACTTCTGATCTCCACTCACCAACGCCTCTTCTTCTTCCCTTTTAACCTCAATTTTGATGTATTTTCCTAATTTATCCTGAACCCCAAAATGAAAAAATTAAGTTCAATATTAAAAAAATATCTATAAGAAAGTTATTTCATAGTTTAGAATAACTTTTGAGTTCTATAGCTCAGTTCTTTCTACCTGATGATGATGAGGGATGCTTTGATCTTCCGGTGTGGAATCCCGGGAATACTGAAGACTTCCCCCCTCCATAGACTGCTGATCTCCACTCACCAGCGGCTCTTCTTCTTCTTCCTTTTTAATCTCAATTTTGATGTCTTTCAATTCTTCATCCTAAACCCCAAAGATGACAGAATACATTTATAAAAAGGAACAAGAAGTTACTTTGAAGAATGTGGTCTCATAGTTTAGAATTATTTTAAATTTTTAGTTGCTCAGTCCCACCTACCTGATGATGGTGGGGGATGGTGTGACCTTCCTGTGAATACAGAGGACGGAGACATCTCTCTGGTGGGTTTGTGTCACTGAATGGCTCCATCACAATGTCCTTGAAAAGGTCCTTGTGTCCTTTTGAAAACTCCCCCATAACATTCACCTCCTCATCCTCCTCCTTTATCTCTTCTTTAACAGCATTATTACAATCGTTCTGGTTTACATCCTGAATATTTAATAAATGTGAGATTAGCGGTAACAACATTCATCAAATTGTTAGTATCATCCGTTAATTATTAGTTTTCTACTTAACTCTTTGTGAGATGGTGTGATCTTCCTGTATGGAATTCTGGGAATACAGAGGACCTCCCTCTCCCATATACTGCTGATATCCACCCATCAACATCTCTTTTTCTTTTTTAATCTCGGCTTTGATGTCTTTCAGTTCCTCATCCTAAACCCCACAGATGATAGAATATATGTGCAAAATGGAACAATAAATGACATAGAACGTAGAAATGTTTATTATGGTACTTTAATTCAATAAAGAAATAAAAAAAAAAAAAAGATCATCATGTACAGTATCTCACAAAAGTGAGTACACCCCTCACATTTTTGTAAATATTTTCTTGTATCTTTTCATGTGTAAAGTAGTGAGTGTACAGCTTGTATAACAGTGTAAATTTGCTGTCCCCTCAAAATAACTATATGGTGGATGTTAGTAACTAGTAGCAACCATCTGCCACACTTAAAAAAATGATGTCTATCCACCATCAATCACTTCCACCAGTGATATAGATCAGGGCTTTTCAACTTTTTGGTAGTCAAGGCACCCTTTTGAATTGCGCACGATCTCCGGGATACACCAGACTGAGGGCTCGTTGACACAAGGAGGTGCGTCCGAACCCGAGCGCTTTTTTGCACGTTTTCATTAGGCTGCTCTATGCTTGTGAAACACACCAAAAAACATGCTGGCATGATTTGTAAATTGAGCCCCACCAAACTACACGGTACTGCGGTATCATGCGTTAAAGTGATCGCAAACAAACATGCATCAGATGGATGAGATGGGGAGCCTTTAGGAATTAATGGCGTCTGTGACATCGCATTTTTGTGAGGTGCGGAAAAATATGTGAATTCACAAATTGTACCGCACTGCCCCCCGGTGTGAAAAAAACTAAAAATGTAGTTTGTAAAATAGAGTTAAGTGGTCAGTAGCTTGTAACTCCCCCCATCCCCCCTGCTAGCACAACCCCTCCCCCCCAAAAATGCCCCATCCAGTATAAATACCCCACCTGCGAAATCCCCCATCCTAGCACAAATCCCCCCCTGCTAAACACAAACGCCCCTTTCTAAATCCCACTTCTAGCATGCGCAGTTCATCCCGGGCACTTCTCGACAGCAGGGACAATATCCGACAGAACACCGGCAAAGTTTTGCAGCCGCCCGACCTGCCCTTAGCAACTGCTGACTTCATCAGTTGGTAGAATGCAGGCGGGTGTCTTGGACGGCTTTCACTTGTTCCGAAAAAGTACCGATAACAACACAAAGGGGGAGAGAGCCCGGTGGAGGAACGGGATGTGCTCTCCCTCCTCTCTGTACTCCGCTTTCTTCCAACACTCCAATGATATGCTGGTAGCTTATTGGCTCCGATCTAAATTGCCCCTAGTATGTGTGTGTATGAATGTGAGCTAGGGACCTTGAATTGTAAACTCCTTGGGGGCAGAGACTGATGTGAGTGTACAATATAACTATTTATGTAAAGCACTGCGTAAATTGAAAACATTATATACGTACCTGTAGTTTATAAGTGATAAAATAAATGTACCTTAAGATCCAGTAATGACTGTACGCTATTTCCTAACAAGTCAGCTCTCCTCTGGAACTTCCTGTCTTTTACCCTACATCACTTCCTGTCTGTACATGACATCACTTCCTTCTTTGCGTTCCACGCTCAGGAGTGAGATCACCATCTTGTGGAGAATTGAAATACTGCAGTCTTCATTCATAAATACTGCAGCCTTCATTCATAAATACTGCAGTCTTCAGTCATAGATTAAAACTCGGCACATTTAAATTTTCTGCACATTTATTATTTTTTTGTTGTTTATCTTTATCCTCATGTACAAGCCAAAGAAAAATATTTAAAAAAAAATATTTTCATTTTAGTGCTATTAAAAACACAAACACACACTATATATAATACAGTTGTATATATACACAGTGCCTTGAAAAAGTATTCATACCCCTTGAAATTTTCCCCATTTTATCATGTTACAGCCAAAAACGGAAAAGTAATAGATAGTGATAGATCAACACAAAGTGGCACATAATTGTGAAGTGGAGGTAAAATGGTTTTCCAAAATGATTACAAATAAATATGTGAAAAGTGTGGGATGAATTTGTATTCAGCCCCCCCCCCCCCCCCGGTCGTCTGGGAGGCTCTCAAGACAGTGGTCCGGGGTGCATTGATGAGAATAGGAGCCCATCTTAAAGGGGTTGTAAAGGTTCGTTTTTTATTTTCTAAATTGGTTCCTTTAAGTCAGTGCATTGTTGGTTCACTTACCTTTTCCTTCCATTTCCCTTCTAAATGTTTTATTATTTTTGTTTGAGATTTTTTCCCCTGCTGTAGAAAATTGGATCATGCTTTGCTGGGGGATTTTTTGGCTTACTCTGGATCAACTGTGGGTATAGAATTGGGTATATGTGATTGTACGATATTATTATTATTTTATTTCTTATTGTTGAACTTGATGGACTTTTTTCAACCTGACTAACTATGTAACTATGGACTCCTCAGAGCAGGAGCTTCATACTAATTCGCATATGGCAGCGGAGGTCAGATCCTTTTATGAAGGCCTCTACAACTTGGACTGGATGTTATTCTCATTTTTTTCTGATAACTTTAAGGAACATCTCAAGCATGTCGGCATTGTCTTCACAAGACTAAGAAATAATTACCTTTACATCCAACTGGAGAAATGTGCGTTTGAATGAATTCACGTCTTGTTTTTTGGATACATAATTTCTCCAGAAGGAGTGAGCGTGGATCCCAATAAGATCCAAACAGTGGTGGATTGGCCTGCCCCTAGGAACGTTAAAGGGGTTGTAAAGGTTTGTTTTTTATTTTCTAGCATCCTGCGTCTCCCCGTAGGGATGTAGTCCCAAGGGAGGGGGCGAGCACACAGCCAGAACGGCTCGGATGATGGGGGCATTCTTATTGAGGAGGTACAGGAAGTTAGAAATTCAGACAAAGAAAAAAAGCATTTAGAACGGAAATCAAAGGAAAAGGTAAGTGAACCAACAATGCACTAGCTTAAAGGAACCTATTTGGAAAATAAAAAACAAACCTTTACAACCCCTTTAAGGAAATACCACGATTTCTGGGATTTGCCAACTTTTACAGAAGTTGGCAAACTTTCCCCAAGGTAATTGCTCCAATTATGCAGTTGACGAAGACACCCTTTTTAAATTTACTCGAGACAAAGGTTGCCTTTAGTAAACTGTGACAGACTCAGGCACTGATTGGCGCTAGCAGGTGGCACTGGTTTGGAACTGACAGATGGCACTGGAAGGTGGCACAGATTGACACTGGCAGGTGACACTGGTTTGGAACCGACATGTAAGCGGGGTGAGGGTGTGGCGATTCACAGAGGGAGATACACGTAAAGTTCTTTGAACAAGGTAACGTTTATTCCTGAGAGGCGCTTCCCACTTAATGGCACATTATATACCCCAGCACACAATGCGTATTGGAAGAGGCTGGAAACACGTTACCCGTAGCAGCTGGGAGTCTTTCATTCGACCAAGCTTACCACTGCAGGACCCTGTAGGACCCCTGAACTATCCCTCACAGGCCGGAACACTCTCCCTGACTCCTCCTATCTCTCCCTCACAAGCAGGGTCTCTGTCCCTATCTGCATCCACACATGTTCTGTCTAAAACCAGCCTGAGCTTTCCTATATAAAGAAACCACCCCAAAATGGCCGCCCAAATCTCTCGAGATCTCGTGCGGCCTATCAGGACACAGGGCTCCTCCAAAATGGTGTTGGAGACACTCCAGAGGTCAATAGTGTTAACATAAGTACATACATAAACATAACAACTCAACTTCAGTGTGAATACATACGATTATTTTACCACTTGCTCTTGCAGCACTAGACTGCCCTATCACTGACAACTGCTTACAGACAGATGGCACTGATTGGAGGTGGCACTGACATATTACACTGGCAGGTTTCACACTAAGCCAAGTGTAACTAACTGTGTGAAACTAACAGAGAGGAGAGAGAGAGGAGCTGTCAGCTCGATGTCAGGAGTGGGCAGGACCCAGCAGCTATATTACACCAACCAATGATTGGGCTGCTTTAGAAAGGGGGCAGGCCTCATACACGTAATGGCCCACCCAAAAACTATCCCATTGGCTGGTATAATATAGCTGCTGGGTCCCGCTCACCCCCGACATCGGGCTGACAGCTCCTCTCTCCTCTCTGTTACTTTTCAGTTTCACACTGCGGCGCTTGATGCTGCCAGAGCCGATGAGAGTGGAGAAGGGAGGAGGAACAGCGGTCAGTGTAAAATATCGGCCTAATTTTGATAACAATCGGCCGATGCCGATTTATCAAAAATGGCCAAATATCGGCCGATATATCGGTCTACCTCTAATGTTAATTTATGTTTCTGGTTACCTCCTCTTTAACTGTATATAAGACTTGTATTCTGGTTCTAATAAACTGTCTGATGTTTTACCCTACACTGAGCTATGACTAGTGAATGGGAAAGCTAAGGGGTCTTTGGATGGTGTGGTTCCGTACAGGAGGGGCGATAAACTAAAGACCCTTTTTACTTCTGCGCCAATACTGGTACATCCGGATCCCAAACTACCTTTCATCATGGAAGTTGATGCTTCAAGTTCTGCTGTGGGAGCTATTCTTTCTCAATGAACTGGAAAAAGCTGCACCTTCTATGTCCGTTTTTCTCTCTTCTCTTATAGGAAATAAGAGATCGCTAGCAATTAAGGAAGCATTTTCCAAATGGAGGTATCTACTGGAAAGGGGCTAAGCATCCTGTAACTGTCCTCACTGATCATAAAAAAATTAGAAAGTATTGTGACGGTATGCGAGTTGCGATACATGATAATAGGTACATTTCACCTCGCATACGGTCTATTGTGAGAGACTGAACCGGAATCCGGCCCGGGTTTTACAACCTCTGGGCCTGGCTAGGGTTCCGGTCCGGATGTTTGGGTCCACTGGAGTCCACAATCAGCTGGACTTGAAATGACCAGGAAGAGAGCACAACAGGGCTCTGGCTTTGAGACTCAGGAAGGGACCGCTGAATATTGGACTAAAAGGTTTTCTTTACTGCATGTTTTGTGGGTGACGGGGACCAGCCCTGCACTGTATAGAGAGGAGACTATTTGTTTAGTTAGCGCCGGACGGCAAGGATTTAATTTATTGTTTTCTTTATTTTTAACCTGCAAACCTTTTAAATAAAACCTGGCATCCGCCAGACTTAAAAAGAAAGTGCCTGCTTGCGGACTATCATTCAGAAAAGGCGATCCCCACGAGCTACTCTCCCACACGTGGTGGATTCAGCGGGCACTTTTCTGAAAATGGAAGAAATGTTAAAGTCCCTGCTACAGGCCAATGCAGCCCAGCGGGAAACCAACCGCCAAGTCGCTGAGGCCGCTGCAGCACACCACCGCCTAGTCGCAGAGGCTGTTGCAGCACAACGAGAGGCCGCTGCAGCACAATACGCTGCCCAGCAGGAGATGAACCGCCAGTTCACCGAAGCTCTGGTGGAACTGAAAAAGGGGTCCGCACCTCCTGTGTCAGCAAAAGATCACACCAGCGGATGATGTTGAGGCGTACATGACGACGTTCGAGAGAGTCGCTGTCCGCGAAGGATGGCCAATAGAGCAGTGGGCGGGACTATTGGCCCCATTCCTAACAGGATAAAACCCAAAAGGCCTATTTTGACTTGGAACCAGATACGGCCCAGGACTATGAGACTCTAAAGACCGAGATACTTGCGCGCTTGGGTGTCACCATGGCAGTCCGGGCCCAGCGCGTGCATTGGTGGTCCTACTCCAGCGGCAGGCCACCCCGGTCACAAATGTTTGACCTTATCCACCTCACCAGGAAGTGGTTGCAGCCAGAGACCCTGACCAGCCCTCAGATTGTGGAGCGTGTGGTAATGGACCGGTACCTGCGGGCGCTCCCCGCTGCCCTGAGGAAGTGGGTCGGACAGGGGGACCCCAACACTGCAGCCCAAATGGTGGACCTAGTGGAGAGGTACAGTGCTACCGAGGACTTGATAAACCCACCTACGCCCCACTTCGGTGTGTCTAGGGGTGCAAGATCTCCCAGCGGTTCGGGTAAGACTGTTCTGGGGTTCAAGAGTTTGGGGAGAGTGGATAAGACTGTTGTTACAGCAGATGAGACTGTAGGTCCTAGACCTGGAGACTGGCCAAAGAAGCCAGGAAGGTCTTTGGGACCGTTAAGAGGACTGGGGGTAGGGCAAATACGGTGTTTTCGTTGCCATGAATTAGGCCATATTGCTGCAGACTGCCCTCTAAATGATGAACCTATGCAATGTGATTATGTTGATAGGGTAAGACGCATTTCTCTGTTTGCACAGGTCGCATGTGTTGCGACAGGTCAGAGTCGCCTTGAAAAACAGATGTGCGTTATTTCAGTAGATGGCAAGCCTCTTACAGCCCTGCTAGACTCTGGTAGTGTGGTGACCCTAGTCAGGAGTGCTTGTGTAGACCCTGCAAAACTACACCCCAGTAGTATTGGGGTAATATGCATCCATGGGGACACTCGGGACTACCAGACAGTGGTGGTTGAGGTTGATATCCCCTGGGGCAGTGTAACACATTCAGTGGGGGTGGTACCCTCACTGCTCCATGAAGCTTTAGTGGGGAGAGACTTTCCTCATTTTTGGAAGTTATGGGAGAAGGGAGGCTCGTAGATAGAGCTTCCCCTACTGGGGAAACACGGGAACTCTCACCAGACCCATTTTGCCAAAGGGAAGGGCATGCTGTTGGTGGGATCGAGGAGGCCAGAGATCCTCTTTCATTCCCTGCCATGGCTGGGGAACCGGAGGACTTGGAAGCTAGCACCCAGCCTGAGGGTAACGAACAGGAAATCCCGCCTGACCCCGACATGGAGAGTAACCAAAATGTGGTACCCGACTTGGAGGTCAGGAGGGAGGATTTCTGTACCGAGCAGCTGCGAGAGCCCACCCTCAAGAATGCCAGGGAAAATGTTAAGATGTTGGATGGGGAACCGGTGGATCCTAATTGGGTGGTCTCCTTTCCCTACATGGCAATTAAAAACAATTTGTTATATCGAGTGATAAAACATGGAGAGGAAGAGGTAGAACAGCTACTGGTTCCCAAACCCTTTCGCAGGATGGTGCTAGACCTGGCTCATGGTCATGTAATGGGGGGACATCTCGGGGTCGAAAAAACCCGGGAGAGAATCACCCAAAGATTCTTCTAGCCCGGTTTGCATGCAGAGGTCAAGGAGTACTGCAAATTGTGCCCCGAGTGCCAAATGTCAGCACCGTCGCCCCATTTTCGCAACCCCCTTGTCCCTCTACCAATAATTGAGGTCCCCTTTGAGAGGATTGGCATGGACCTGGTGGGGCCGGTGGTGAAATCTGCCCGAGGTCACCAGCATATTCTGGTGATCCTGGACTATTCGACTCGCTATCCTGAGGCCATACCCTTGCATAACACCTCCGCTAAGGTTATTGCCAAGGAATTAGTCCAGGTGTTTAGAGTGGGGATCCCAAAAGAGATCTTGACCGATCAAGGCACCCCTTTTATGTCTAGGGTTACCAAGGAATTGTGTAGATTGTACAAAATCTCCCATCTCCGTACTTCTGTCTACCACCCCCAGACAGATGGTCTGGTCGAAAGGTTTAATAAAACATTGAAGAGTATGTTGAAAAAGGTGGTCGACAAGGATGGGAGAAACTGGGATTTTTTGCTACCATATCTCATGTTTGCCATACGAGAGGTTCCACAGGCCTCCACAGGCTATTCCCCCTTTGAGCTCTTGTATGGTAGGCATCCCAGGGGCCTGCTAGATATTGCTAAAGAAACGTGGGAAGGAGAGGTCAGCCCATATAGGAGCATCATAGAGCATGTCTCCTTGATGCAGGACCGAATCGCAACCGTCCTGCCCCTAGTACGGGAACATATGGAGCGAGCCCAGGAGGCCCAAAGGAGGGTCTATAACCGGGGTGCCTAGGTCCATACTTTCAGCCCAGGGGACAGAGTGTTGGTACTGGTTCCCACGGTAGAAAGTACGTTTTTAGCCAAGTGGTATGGTCCCTTCGAGGTTGTCGAAAGGGTGGGGGAGGTAAACTACAAAGTCTACCAGCCAGGCAAAAGGAAACCCCACCAAATTTACCATGTAAATCTCTTAAAGCCCTAGAAGGACCGAGAAACTTTACTGGCCACGTCCCCACCTCCAACAGACCGGATACCCGTGATACCTGACGTTCCCATCACGGATTCCCTGTCCGTAGCACAACAAAGTGACGTTAGGGCATTCGTGCAGAAAAATAGAGACTTTTTCTCCCCCTTACCCGGACTGACCAACACGATCCAACATGACATAGTGACGGAACCAGGGGTTCGGGTAAATGTAAAACCGTATAGAATTCCAGAGGCCCGGCGAGAGGCAGTTGCGGAGGAAATAAAAAATATGTTAGAGTTGGATGTGATCGAAGAGTTCCACAGTGAGTGGTCAAGTCCCATAGTGCTGGTCCCAAAACCTGATGGCAGTATCAGGTTTTGTAATGACTTTAGAAAACTTAACAGTGTGTCCAAGTTTGACACCTACCCGATGCCCCGGGTCGACGAACTTGTGGACAGGTTGGGACAGGCTCGCTACATAACGACCATAGACCTAACGAAAGGATATTGGCAGATACCGCTTACTGAATCGGCCAAGAAGAAGACTGCCTTTTCCACTCCTGAGGGCTCGTTTCAGTATAAGCGGATGCCGTTTGGTCTGCACGGAGCCCCTGCATCATTCCAGCGAATGATGGACAAAATTTTGAGACCACATCGCTCGTATGCAGCAGCGTATTTGGACGATGTGGTCATCCACAGCCCAGATTGGGAATCGCACCTGCTCCGTGTACAAGCGGTGGTAGATTCCCTTAGGGAAGCACGTCTCACGGCCAATCCAAAAAAATGTGCCATAGGCCTGGAGGAGGCCAAATACCTTGGGTAAATTGGTTGAGAAAGGAATAAGTGGGGGGATTGGGGATGGTCTAAGTAAAGACAAGATGGTAAGGGGTTACTTTAGGCAACAGTAAATAACCTTGGAAAGTTAGGTATTGAATATAGCAAAATTTTATTAAACATTGGTATGAATGCAAAAAGTTAAAAAATGTTTCTTAGTTTAACATCTGGTAGACTGGTTACTGCAGTACATGTAGCAAAACAAACAAGACTCACAAACTATAATTTTGCTATATTCAATACCTAACTTTCCAAGGTTATTTACTGTTGCCTAAAGTAACCCCTTACCATCTTGTCTTTACTTAGACCATCCCCAATCCCCCCACTTATTCCTTTCTCAACCAATTTACATGTTATTATGGTTACAGCAACAGTACCATCATTCGATGAGTGACCTCTTATAGATACCCAATATACCCAGGGTACCTATCTATCAGTGAAATTACTTGCATTTCCCAATTCCCCCTTCCCTTTTCATTTTTGACAAATACCTTGGGTACATTATTGGCCGGGGAGTGGTCAAGCCGCAGACCAATAAGATTGAGGCAATTCAAAAATGGCCCCAACCGGTCAATAAAAAACAAGTGAGGGCCTTCCTGGGCATTACGGGGTATTACAGGCATTTCATATTTTCAGGCTTTCCATTAAATTGCACAGGTGATTTGATCCGTTTGACTGTCTTAGTAATTACCACAGCTGAGGGAAATCCTGAAAACATGACCTGTTTGGGTGCCTCGAGCACTGGAGCTGAGAAACACTGTTCTAGACAAGCACGTTGGACCCTATTTTTATCCGGGTTCAGTGTTGTTATTTCGTATCGCCCTCAGTCAAGGAATGGCAAGGCCTGTTCTCTGGGCCTCTCCCGGAAAGCCACTCTGTATGTACGATCTTGCCTCAAAAGAAATTTCAATGTCTAAGATCTTTTTAAATCTTCTATAAGAGGGGTATAAATGACCCACTTCTCAATCATCCACCTAAGGACATTAACCTTGATTATACGGATGGCTATTGGACTCATGGGCATCATCTTTATGAACCTGAATCTGCTTGGTTTAGAAGCCTTCAGGTTGGTTCATGACCTGCTGGGCATTTTGGGGTTTCTAAGACAGAAGAACTTTCATCATGTTCCTTTTGGTGGTCCAGTTACAAGAAAGATGCTAAAAGCTATGTGGCCTCGTTCCTGACCTGTGCAGAAAAATGCCACCCGATCTTCTACATTGGGGTTGCTTTAACCACTTCCTGTTCCATCAAGACCATGGGGGTCAATTTCTATAAACTTTGTGGTCGATTTTCCTCCCTCAAAATAAATGACCTCTATCTTGGGGTTTGTTGACTCTCTCACTAAGAGAGGGGAGAAAAAAAAAGGGCGTTCGCCGGTGTGAATTCTTTGGTGATTTTTTTTTACCCGTGCTTTTTTTTACCCGTTAAGGGGTACCCACTGCTAAACCAACTGCGGAAGTGATGTCTTGGGAGATTTTTAAACTCCATGGAATGCCTGGTGGTGTATTGTCTGACAGAGGAGAACTGTTTATTTCAAAATTCTAAACTTGAACCTTTTGGACTCTTTGGAACTGGACCTTTTGGACTCTATGAAATTGATCGTCATGGATCCTCTGGAACTGGACCTCATGGTCCTCTGGAACTGGACCTTCTGAATCCTCTGGAACTGTACCTTCTGCATCCTTTGGAACGGGACCATTTGGACGCTCTGGAACTGGACCTTCTGGAACTGGACCTTCTGGACTCTCTGGAACTGGACCTTCTGGACTCTCTGGAACTGGACCTTCTGGACTCTCTGGAACTGGACCTTCTGGACTCTCTGTTATGGGACCTTCTGGACTCTCTGGAAATGGATCTCCATGGTTTTTTGGAATGGGACCTTCTGGATCCTCTGGAACTGGACCTTTTTGATCCTCTGGAACTGGACCTCCTAGGCTCTCTGGAACTGGACCTTCTAGACCAGCCATTCTCAACCAGGGTTCCCCCCGAGGTGGCTAGGGGTTCCTTGAGCTGTGGCTGATTTGCCTCCTATTTGATGGTGCCTACATAGTTCCGAGCCAGTGCCACTTGGAGGAGCCAGTGGTATGACACCAATAATCTTTATAGCTCTCTGTAAGGGGGTCATACTTACCACCACATGATAAAAAGGGCATTCTTCTCACTGACCACCAAAGTAAGGGGCATTGCTCCCACTGACGCCCAATAAATGTGTTTTTTATCAGGGGTTCCCCGAGACCTAAAAAAATATTTTAAGGGTTCCCCTGGGGTAAAAAGGTTGAGAAAGGCTGTTATAGACTCTCACATCTCACTAATATAACACCAATGGAAGACTCTCTATGAACAGAGGACATTCCAATCACCCATAATCTAAAAATGATGTTCATGTGTAGAAAATGACTCAGAACAGAATATTGTAGAGTAGAGCTTTCTTGTTTATTCTAGAAAATCGGATTACATTAATAACACACAATAAATGATCTAAATTAAATCTTGCATAGCTGAAGTAAAAGAAAAATCCAATTTAAAAATAATTATACTTTAGTCGATCCAATAAAAAGTTAGTTCCTTCAGTAAAGCAAAAAAGATGTACAGTATATTGGCTAATAGCAACCAATAAAAAGTATGGTCCATGGGTTGTTGTACTCTATGGTGGGGCCTGTGTGAGTGCGGGACCAAGTCAGCATTGTTTAGAGGATCGTATTACTATAATTCAATCCCTGCAGATCTATAACTATGACATCATAGTACAATGTACTTTGGCCACGCCTCCAAATAAGCCAATATGAACACAAAAATGTTATTGGTCTTTGTGAATATTCTGGGGTCCAAGAAGTGATTTTCTTTAACAGAAACATTTTATACATTCTGACTATAAGGAAGGACACACGATCTCACACTCCCCATTGGTCTGTCTAAACATAAAAAAGGTGATTAGTCCATGTGAATTCCCTGGTGTCGATCAAGGGCACTTTTTTGACTTAAGCATTTCCCGCACTCTGAACATGCATAAGGACGTTCCCCCGTGGGACTTCTTTGGTGTCTAAGAAATTGTATCTATCTGAGGGAAAGATTTCCTGCATTCTACACAATAATAAGGACGCTCACCCGTGTGAATTTTCAAAAGATGGTGAAGCTTTCCTTTGTTCATTCGTGTGAACTCTCTGGTGTCGAAGAAGTCCTCCTTTCTGAACAAAAGTTTTCCCTCACTCTGAACATGAATATAGACGTTTGCCCGTGTGAATTCTCTGGTGTTGAAGAAGGTTTATTTTTTCGCTGAAACATTTCCTGCACTCTGAACATGAAAAAGGGCATTCGCCCGTGTGAATTCTTTGGTGATTAACAAGGTGTCTCTTCTGAATGAAACCTTTCCCGCACTCTGAACATGAAAAAGGACACTTACCTGTGTGAGTTCTCTGATGTAATAGAAGGTTTCCTCTCTGAGAGAAATCTTTACCACAGTGCAAACACGAGAACGGACGCTCACCCGTGTGAATTCTTTGGTGATTAATAAGTTCTCCTTTATGAATAAAACATTTCCCACACTCTGAACATGAAAAGGGACGCTCACCTGTGTGAATTCTGTGGTGATTAAGAAGGTTTCTCTTGTCAGTAAAACGTTTGCCGCACTCTGAACATGAAAAAGGGCGTTCGCCGGTGTGAATTCTTTGGTGATTAACAAGGTGTCTCTTCTGAATGAAACCTTTCCCGCACTCTGAACATGGGAAAGAACGCTCGCCTGTGTGAACTCTCTGGTGTACGAGAAGGTTTCCTTTTTGAGTGAAGCCTTTACCACAGTGCGAACACGAGAATGGACGCTCGCCAGTGTGAATTCTCTGGTGACTGAGAAAGTTTGTTCTCTCATTAAAACATCTCCCACACTCTGGACATGAGAAAGTACGCACACTCCTCTTACGACTTTTCTGGTGTGTAAGAGGCTCTCTGGTTTCTTTGGAAGAATTCCCACACACTGTAGATGACAAGGAATGTTCTCCTGTGCGAGACCCTTCATGGTTCAATGAAGATTCCTCGGGATTAGATGGATCTGTTGATTTATCTGTACTGTGAGATTCAATAATAATAGTTTGTGGATCATCAGAAGAATCCTCAGGATCAGAGAAATCCCAGGATCTCTCCATATGATGAGTTCTATGATGTATTATTTGTGTAATGCGATTCACTCCTGGAGAACGTTGTGTGGTGGGATTTTCTCCTGGAGAACGTTGTGTGGTGGGATTTTCTCCTGGAGAACGTTGCGTGGTGGGATTTTCTCCTGGAGAACGTTGCGTGGTGGGATTTTCTCCTGGAGAACGTTGTGTGGTGGGATTTGCTCCTGGAGAATGTTGTGTGGTGGGATTCGCTCCTGAAGAATGTTGTGTGGTGGGATTTTCTCCTGGAGAACGTTGTGTGGTGGGATTTTCTCCTGGAGAACGTTGTGTGGTGGGATTTCCTCCTGGAGAACGTTGTGTGGTGGGATTTTCTCCTGGAGAACGTTGTGTGGTGGGATTTTCTTCTTCTTTACATTCTGAAGATACGTTATTCAGGTCATAGTGTCCTCCTGTTGGATATCAATGTTTAAATGTTATTAGAATTCTTCATTCCTTTCATTCAGAAGTCATATACAGTATGTTGGTCTAACACTCTACAGTATCTCTGGAATTGGGGGCAATCATAACATAAAATATCAATACAAACCAGATAAAGATACATCATCTCCTCATTTGTTGGGAACATGATGTTATATCGTAAGTGCCTGATTCACCAAGCACTTGCGATGAAAACTACGCCCGCGGCCTCCGGCGGGCCAATTTAAATGGGCGTGTGCCATTTAAATTAGGCGTGCGCCCGCGCCGGACCTACCGCGCATGCTCCGTTTCCGAACTCCCACCATGCTTTGCGCGCCGTGACGTTATTTTTTTGAACGGCGACGCGCGTAGCGTACTTCCGTATTCCCGGACGGCTTACGCAAACGACGTCGATTTTTACATTTCGACGCTGGAACGATGGCCATACTTTAGACAGCAATACGCTTGCTGACTAAAGTTAGGGCACCAAAAAAAAAGTGTAACTTTGCGACGGGAAACTTGACTAGCGGCGACGTAGCGAGCGCAAAAAAACTTTGTGGATCCGCCGTAACTCCTAATTTACATACCCAACGCTGGTTTACGACGCAAACTCCCCCCAGCGGCGGCTGCGGTACTGCATCCTAAGATCCGACAGTGTAAAACAATTACACATGTCGGATCTTAGGGATATCTATGCGTAACTGATTCTATGAACCAACCGCATAGATAGAAACAGGGATAAGACGGCGTATCAGCAGATACGCCTGCGTATCCCTTTTGTGAATCTGGCCCTTAGTTCCTTCAGTAAAGCAAAAAAGATGTACAGTATATTGGCTAATAGCAACCAATAAAAAGTATGGTCCATGGGTTGTCGTACTCTATGGTGGGGCCTGTCTGAGTGCGGGACCAAGTCACATTGTTTATAGGATCGTATTACTATAATTCAATCCCTGAAGACCTATAACTATGACATCATAGTACAATGTACTTTGGCCACGCCTCCAAATAAGCCAATATGAACACAAAATCTTTATTAGTCTTTGTGAATATTCTGGGGTCCAAGAAGTGATTTTCTTTAACAGAAACATTTTATACATTCTGACTATAAGGAAGGACACACAATCTCACACTCCCCATTGGTCTGTCTAAACATAAAAAAGGTGGTTATTCCATGTAAATTCCCTGGTGTCGATCAAGGGCACTTTTTTGACTTAAGCATTTCCCGCACTCTGAACATGCATAAGGACGTTCCCCCGTGGGACTTCTCTGGTGTATAAGAAATTTTATCTATCTGAGGGAAAGATTTCCTGCATTCTACACAATAATAAGGACGTGTGAATTTTCAAAAGATGGAGAAGGTTTCCTTTGTTCATCCGTGTGAACTCTCTGGTGTCAAAGAAGTCCTCCTTTCTGAACAAAAGTTTTCCCTCACTCTGAACATGAATATAGACGTTTGCCCATGTGAATTCTCTGGTGTTGAAGAAGGTTTCTTTTTTCGCTGAAACATTTCCTGCACTCTGAACATGAAAAAGGGCATTCGCCCGTGTGAATTCTTTGGTGATTAACAAGGTGTCTCTTCTGAATGAAACCTTTCCCGCACTCTGAACATGAAAAGGGACGCTTACCTGTGTGAGTTCTCTGATGTAATAGAAGGTTTCCTCTCTGAGTGAAATCTTTACCACAGTGCAAACACGAGAACGGACGCTCACTCGTGTGAATTCTATGGTGATTAATACGTTCTCCTTTATGAATAAAACATTTCCCACACTCTGAACATGAAAAGGGACGCTCACCTGTGTGAATTCTGTGGTGACTAAGAAGGTTTCTTTTGTCAGTAAAACGTTTGCCGCACTCTGAACATGAAAAAGGGCGTTCGCCGGTGTGAATTCTTTGGTGATTAACAAGGTGTCTCTTCTGAATGAAACCTTTCCCGCACTCTGAACATGGGAAAGAACGCTCGCCTGTGTGAACTCTCTGGTGTACGAGAAGGTTTGCTTTCTGAGTGAAACCTTTACCACAGTGCGAACACGAGAATGGACGCTCGCCAGTGTGAATTCTCTGGTGACTGAGAAAGTTTGTTCTCTCATTAAAACATCTCCCACACTCTGGACATGAGAAAGTACGCACACTCCTCTTACGACTTTTCTGGTGTGTAAGAGGCTCTCTGGTTTCTTTGGAAGAATTCCCACACACTGTAGATGACAAGGAATGTTCTCCTGTGTGAGATCCTTCATGGTTCAAGGAAGATTCCTCGGGATTAGATGGATCTGTTGATTTATCTGTACTGTGAGATTCAAAAATAATAGTATGTGGATCCTCAGAAGAATCCTCAGGATCAGAGAAATCCCAGGATCTCTCCATATGATGAGTTCTATGATGTATTATTTGTGTAATGTGATTCACTCCTGGAGAACGTTGTGTGGTGGAATTTCCTCCTGGAGAACGTTGTGTGGTGGGATTTCCTCCTGGAGAACGTTGTGTGGTGGGATTTCCTCCTGGAGAACGTTGTGTGGTGGGATTTTCTCCTGGAGAACGTAGCGTGGTGGGATTTTCTCCTGGAGAACGTTGTGTGGTGGGATTTTCTCCTGGAGAACATTGTGTGGTGGGATTTTCTTCTGCTTTACATTCTGAAGATACGTTATTCAGGTCATAGTGTCCTCCTGTTGGATATCAATGTTTAAATGTTATTAGAATTCTTCATTCCTTTCATTCAAAAGTCATATACAGTATGTTGGTCTAACACTCTACAGTATCTCTGGAATTGAGGGCAATCATAACATAAAATATCAATACAAACCAGATAAAGATACATCATCTCCTCCTCATTTGTTGGGAACATGATGTTATATTGAGGAATGGAGATGGACCTTTCATATGATGTACAGTAGGGGTGCAACGGATCACAGTTGATCCAAACGGGTCACCCCCTTCGGATTGGAACACACTGTGATGCGCAGATTGCCGTGGCTCCGGAGCTAGGCCAAAGCCGCGGCCTTTCCTAACGTTATGGCCGCGGCTTCGGCCTACCTCCAGAACCGCGGCCATAACGCTAGGAAAGGCCGCGGCTTCGGCCTAGCTCCGGAGTCGCAGGAATAACATTAGGAAAGGCCGCGGCTTCGGCCTAGCTCCGGAGCCGCGGCCATCTTGGTACACCCGGCGGCGGCCCTCCTCTGTTTACACCCACAGAGGAGGAGCCCGCACTCGTGGGACACACGCTGGAAGTGTCTGTACTGCCCGAGGGGGGGGTCTCTTGCCCTGAGAGGAGGGGGGATCTCTTGCCCTGAGAGGAGGGGGGGATCTCTTGCCCTGAGAGGAGGGGGGATCTCTTGCCCTGAGAGGAGGGGGGGTCTCTTGCCCTGAGAGGAGGGGGGTCTGCACCGAGGGGGTACTATAGTTGGTGGGGGGGGTGAACAGTGGGGGGGGGAGATGTGTATATTACAGTGGGGGGGGGGGGGAGATGTGTATATTACAGTGGGGGAGATTTTTTTTTTTTTTTTGCCGATCCGAAATATGATCCGATCCGTGACTCCTGATCCTTGAAACGATCCGAACTGTGAGTTTTTTGATCCGTTGCACCCCTAATGTACAGTATCTTCACATTGCAATTATTTAATTTCATCTTTTATACTCATTGAAGACAAAGTAAAATGTGAACATTTCTGCATTCAGTGATTATTACTTACTTCTGCTGATACAAAGAGAAGATTCCTCCTGGTCACTTTTCATGGTCATCTCCTCCATAGACTGCTGATCTCCACTCACCAACGTCTCTTCTTCTTCCCTTTTAACCTCAACTTTCATGTCTTTTCCTAATTTATCCTGAACCCCAAAATAAAAATAATTAGGTTCAATATTAAAAAAATATCTATAAGAAAGTTATCTCATAGTTTAGAATAACGTTTGAGTTCTATAGCTCAGTTCTTTCTACCTGATGATGGTGAGGGATGCTTTGATCTTCCGGTGTGGAATCCCGGGAATACTGAAGACTTCCCCCCTCCATAGACTGCTGATCTCCACTCACCAGCGTCTCTTCTTCTTCCTCTTTAATCTCAACTTTGATATCTTTCAATTCTTCATCCTAAACCCCAAAGATGACAGAATACATTTATAAAAAGGAACAATAAGTTACTTTGAAGAATGTGGTCTCATAGTTTAGAATTATTTTAAAATTTTAGTTGCTCACTCCCACCTACCTGATGATGGTGAGGGATGGTGTGACCTTCCTGTGTGGAATCCGGGGAATACACAGGACGGGGAGATCTCTCTGGTGGGTTTGTGTCACTGAATGGCTCCATCACAACGTCCTTGAAAAGGTCCTTGTGTCCTTTTGAAAACTCCCCCATAACATTCACTTCCTCATCCTCCTCCTTTATCTCTTCTTTAACAGCATTATTACAATCGTTCTGGTTTACATCCTGAATATTTAATAAATGTGAGATTAGCGGTAACAACCTTCATCAAATTGTTAGTATCATCCGTTAATTATTAGTTTTCTACTTAACTCTTTGTGAGATGGTGTGATCTTCCTGTATGGAATTCTGGGAATACAGAGGACCTCCCTCTCCCATAGACTGCTGATCTCCACTCCTCAACATCTCTTCTTCTTCTTTAATCTCGGCTTTCATGTCTTTCAGTTCCTCATCCTAAACCCCACAGATGATAGAATATATGTGCAAAATGGAACAGTAAATTACATAGAACGTAGAAATGTTTATTATGGTACTTTGATTCAATAAAGAAATTAAAAAAAAAAGAAGATCCTCATGTACAGTATCTCACAAAAGTGAGTACACCCCTCACATTTTTGTAAATATTTTCATGTGATAACACTGCAGAAATGACACTTTGCTACAAGTAGTGAGTGTACAGCTTGTATAACAGTGTAAATTTGCTGTCCCCTCAAAATAACTATATGGTGGATGTTAGTAACTAGTAGCAACCATCTGCCACACTTAAAAAAATGTCCCATGATGTCTATCCACCATCAATCACTTCCCCCAGTGATATAGATCAGGGCTTTTCAACCTTTTGGTAGTCAAGGCACCCTTTAGAATTGCGCACGATCTCCGGGATACAACAGTCTGAGGGCTCGCTGACACAAGGAGGTGCGTCCGACCCCGAGCGCTTTTCATTAGGCTGCGCTATGCTCGTGAAACACACCAAAAAACATGCTGGCATGATTTGTAAATTGAGCCCCACCAAACTACACGGTACTGCGGTATCATGCGTTTAAGTCAGGGTATGACAAATTTGCTTGGAATCTAGGAGCCAGCTAAAAAAGTTAGGAGCCAGAAAACGCGCCCCGTCCCGACGAGCTTGCGCGCAGAAGCGAACACATACGTGAGTAGCGCCCGCATATGTAAACAGTGTTCAAACCACACATGTGAGGTATCGCCGTGATCGTTAGAGCGAGAGCAATAATTCTAGCCCTAGTCCTTCTCTGTAACTCAAAACATGCAACCTGTAGATTTTTTTAAACGTCGCCTATGAAGATTTTAAAGGGTAAAAGTTTGTCGGCATTCCACGAGCGGACGCAATTTTGAAGCGCAACATGTTGGGTATGAATTTAATCAGCGTAACATTATCTTTCATAATATTAAAACAAATGGGGATAACTTTACTGTTGTCTTATTTTTTTATTTAAAAAAAGTGTATTTTTTTCCCAAAAAAGTGCGCTTGTAAGACCGCTGCGCAAATACGGCGTGACAGAAAGTATTGCAACGATCGCCATTTTATTCTCTAGGGTGTTAGGATGAAAAAAAATATATATAATGTTTGGGGGTTCTAATTGCCCCCCTTCCAAGCCAAGTCGCCAGGACCCTATTTCTAGTCGCCATGGCGACCTGGCGACCGGGATTTGTCGAGCCCTGGTTTGAGTGATCGCAAACAAACATGCATCAGATGGATGAGTGGGGGTGCCTTTAGGAATTAATGGTGTCTGTGTGCAACGCATTTTTGTGAGGTGCGGAAAAATAAGTGAATTCACAAATCGTACTGCACTGCCCCCCGGTGTGAAAAAGCTTGAAAATGTAGTTTGTAAAATAGAGTTAAGTGGTCAGTAGCTTGTAACTCCCCCCATCCCCCCTGCTAGCACAACCCCTCCCCCCCCAAAAATACCCCATCCAGTATAAATACCCCACCTGCGAAATCCCCCATCCTAGCACCAATCTCCCCCTGCTAAACACAAACGCCCCTTTCTAAATCCCACTTCTAGCATGCGCGGTTCGTCCCGGGCACTTCTCCACAGCAGGGACAATATCCGACAGAACACCGGCAAATCTGAAAGTTTTGCAGCCGCCCGACCTGCCCTTAGCAACTGCTGACTTCATCAGTTGGTAGGATGCAGGCGGGTGTCTTGGACGGCTTTCACTTGTTCCTAAAAAGTACAGATAACAACACAAAGGGGGAGAGAGCCCGGTGGAGGAACGGGATGTGCTCTCCCTCCTCTCTATACTCCGCTTTCCTCCAACACTCCAATGATATGCTGGTAGCTTATTGGCTCCGATCTAAATTGCCCCTAGTATGTGTGTGTATGAATGTGAGCTAGGGACCTTAGATTGTAAGCTCCTTGGGGGCAGAGACTGATGTGAGTGTACAATATAAATACTTATGTAAAGCACTGCGTAAATTGAAAACATAATATATGTACCTCTAGTTTATACGTTTTAAAAATAAATGTACCTTAAGATCCAGTAATGACTGTACACTATTTCCTAACAAGTCACCTCTCCTCTGGAACTTCCTGTCTTTTGCCCTACATCACTTCCTGTCTGTACATGACATCACTTCCTTCTTTGCGTTCCACGCTCAGGAGTGAGATCACCATCTTGTGGAGAATTGAAATACTGCAGTCTTTATTCATAGATTAAAACTCGGCACATTTTCTGTACATTTATTATTTTTTGTTGTTTATCTTTATCCTCATGTACAAGCCAAAAAACAATATTAAAAAAATAATTATTTTCATTTTAGTGCTATTAAAAACACACACACACACAAACACGCACACACACTATATATAATACAGTAGTATATATACACAGTGCCTTGAAAAAGTCTGGTCGTCTGGGAGGCTCTCAAGACAGTGGCCCGGGGTGCATTGCTCAGAATAGGAGCCCATCTTAAAGGGGTTGTAAAGGTTCGTTTTTTATTCTCTAAATAGGTGCCTTTAAGTCAGTGCATTGTTGGTTCACTTACCTTTTCCTTCCATTTCCCTTCTAAATTTTTTATTTTTTTGTTTGAATTTCTCACTTCCTGTTTCTCCTCAGTAAGCTTTCCACCATCACCTGAGTGGTGGAAAGTCATTTAGAACAGCTTACTGAACACCTTACTGAGGAGGAACAGGAAGTGAGAAATTCAGACAGAGAAAACAAAGAAAAAAATCATTTAGAAGGGAAATGGAAGGAAAAGGTAAGTGAACCAACAATGCACGAGCTTAAAGGAACCTATTTAGAAAATAAAAAACTAACCTTTACAACCCCTTTAAGAGGGAGAGAACTTTATGCTCGGCTGCATAGTCTGGAGTGCTCCCATAAGGCCAGCCTTGTTCGTACCATGTATCAGGATCTTCTTAATGTATGTGAAGAGCTCCGCACGCTCCTATTTAAAAAAACGAAGCAAAAACTGGCATGGGCAATGTACGAATTCCCTAACAAACCGGGTACGTTGTTGGCGCGGGCGCTACAAGGTCTGCGTACAAAAACCTACATCCCCCATATCTTGTTCAGTTTTGGGCTCCAGTTCTCAAGAAGGATATCGGAGAACTGGAGAAAGTGCAGAGAAGAGCAACCAGACTGATAAGAGGCATGGAGGAGCTCAGCTATGAGGAAAGATCTGAATTTATTCTCTCTGGAGAAGAGGAGATTAAGGGGAGATATAATCTCCATATACAAATATATAAGGGGTCCATATAGTGAACTTGGTGTTGAGTTATTCACTTTACGGTCAACACTGAGGACAAGGGGGCACTCTTTACGTCTAGAGGAAAAGAGATTTCACCTCCAAAGACGGAAACGTTTCTTCACTGTAAGAGCTGTGTAAATGGCGATTTTTTTTCTCTCTTCTGATTTACTTCATGTGATGTGGATTATGCTAATCGAGACCTCAAGAGCCTCTTCTGGAATCTGTGGTTATCATAAATGCTTATTTGACCTCTTTTTAGCTAAAGTGGTCAACACCCTGCGGTAAGGTGCCATCCATGAGCACTTTTTTTGCGGTGATTGTATTTTACCTCCCAAAGTATTTATTATGTCAAGAGAATGTCTTCTAGACCAGTGTTTCTCAACTGCAGTCCTCGAGGCTCCCCAGCAAGTCATGTTTTTAGGCTTTCCATTATATTGCACAGGTGATTTGATCAGTTTGACTGAGTAATTACCACAGCTGAGGGAAATCCTGAAAACATGACCTGTTGGGGTGCCTTGAGGACTGGAGCTGAGAAACACTGTTCTAGATAAGCACGTTGGACCCTTTTTTTCTCCGGGTTCAGTGATGTTATTTCGTATCGCCCCCAGGCAAGGCCTGTTCTCTGGGCCTCTCCCGGAAAGCAACTCTGAATGTACGATCTTGCCTCAAAATATCTTTTAATGTCTAAGATCTTTTTAAATCTTCTATAAGGTGGGTATAAATTACCCACTTCTCAATCATCCACCTAAGGACATTAACCTTGATTATAACAATGGCTTTTGGACTCAAGGGCATCATCTTTATGAACCTGAATCTGCTTGGGTTAGAAGCCTTCAGGTTGGTTCATGACATTTTGGGGTTTCTAAGACAGAAGAACTTTCATCATTTTCCTTTTGGTGGTCCAGTTACAAGAAAGATGCTAAAAGCTATGTGGCCTCGTTCCTGACCTGTGCAGAAAAATGCCACCCGATCTTCTACATTGGAGTTGCTTCAACCACTTCCTGTTCCATCAAGACCATGGGGGTCAATTTCTATAAACTTTGTGGTCGATTTTCCTCCCTCAAAAGAAATGACCTCTATCTTGGGAGTTGTTGACTCTCTCACTAGGATAGCTCTTTTTTTTTACCTGTTAAGGGGTACCCACTGCTAAACCAACTGCGGAAGTGATGTCTTGGGAAATTTTTAAACTCCATGAATGCCTGGTGGTGTAGTGTCTAACAGAGGAGAACAGTTTATTTCAAAATTCTGGACTCTCTACAATTGGACCTTTTGGACTCTTTGGAACTGGACCTTTTGGACTCTATGAAATTGATCCTCATGAATCCTCTGGAACTGGACCTTCTGAAATCTCTGAACTGGACCTTCTAGATCATGGGTGCTCAACCTGTGGCTCTCCAGCTGTTGCAGAACTCTTCAAGTCCCATCATGCCTCTGCCTTTGGGAGTCATGCTTGTAACAGTCAGTAGCTTGCAATGCCTCATGGGAATTGTAGTTCTGAAACAGCTGGAGAGCCACAGGTTGAGCATCCATGTTCTAGATCCTTTGGAACTGGACCCTCTGGACTCTCTGGAACTGGACCTTCTGGACTCTCTGGAACTGGACCTTCTGGACTCTCTGTTATGGGACCTTCTGGACTCTCTGGAAATGGATCTCCAGGTTTTTTTTAAATGGAACCTCCTTCTGGATCCTCTGGAACTGGTCATTCTGCACTCTCTAGAAATGGATCTCCTGGGTTCTCTGTAATGGGACCTTCTGGATCCTCTGGGTCTGGACCTAATGGATCCTCTGGAACTGGACCTCCTGGGCTCTCTGGAACTGGACCTTCTAGACTCTCACATCTCACCAATATAACACCAATGGAAGACTCTCTACAAATTAAGCACATTCCATTCACCCATAATCTAAAAATTATGTTCATGTGTAGAAAATGACTCAGAGCAGAATATTGTAGAGTAGAGCTTTCTTGTTTATTCTAGAAAATCGGATTACATTATTGAAACAAAATAAATAATCTAAATTAAATCTTGCATAGCTGAAATAAAAGAAAAATCCAATTTAAAAATAATTATACTTTAGTCGGTCCAATAAAAAGTTAGTTCCTTCAGTAAAGCAAAAAAGATGTACAGTATATTGGCTAATAGCAACCAATAAAAAGTATGGTCCATGGGTTGTCGTACTCTATGGTGGGGACTGTGTGAGTGCGGGACCAAGTTAGCATTGTTTAGAGGATCGTATTACTATAATTCAATCCCTGCAGATCTATAACTATGACATCATAGTACAATGTACTTTGGCCATGCCTCCAAATAAGCCAATATGAACACAAACACTTTATTAGTCTTTATGAATATTCTGGGATCCAATAAGTGATTTTCTTTAACAGAAACATTTTATACATTCTGACTATAAGGAAGGACACACGATCTCACACTCCCCATTGGTCTGTCTAAACATAAAAAAGGTGGTTAGTCCATGTGAATTCCCTGGTGTCGATCAAGGGCACTTTTTTGACTGAAGCATTTCCCACACTCTGAACATGCATAAGGACGCTCCTCTGTGTGACTTCTCTGGTGTATAAGAAATTGTATCTATCTGAGGGAAAGATTTCCTGCATTCTACACAATAATAAGGACGCTCACCCGTGTGAATTTTCAAGTGTTGGAGAAGGTTTCCTTTGTTCATCCGTGTGAACTCTCTGGTGTCGAAGAAGTCCTCTTTTCTGAACAAAAGTTTTCCCGCACTCTGAACACGAATATAGACGTTTGCCCGTGTGAATTCTCTGGTGTATAAGAAGGTTTCCTTTTTCGCTAAAACATTTCCCACACTCTGAACATGAAAAAGGGCGTTCGCCGGTGTGAATTCTTTGGTGATTAACAAGTTTCCCTTTATGAATAAAACATTTCCCGCACTCTGAACATGAAAAGGGACGCTCACCCGTGTGAATTCTTTGGTGATTAATAAGTTCTCCTTTTTGAGTAAAACATTTCCCGCACTCTGAACATGAAAAAGGACGCTCACCTGTGTGAGTTCTCTGATGTAATAGAAGGTTTCCTCTCTGAGTGAAACCTTTACCACAGTGCGAACACGAGAACGGACGCTCACCCGTGTGAATTCTTTGGTGATAAATAAGTTTTCCTTGATGAATAAAACCTTTCCCGCACTCTGAACATGAAAAGGGACGCTCACCCGTGTGAATTCTTTGGTGATTAATAAGTTCTCCTTTCTGAATAAAATTTTTCCCGCACTCTGTACATGAAAAGGGACGCTCACCCGTGTGAATTTTTTGGTGATTAAGAAGGTTTACTTTGTGAATAAAACGTTTGTCGCACTCTGAACATGGGAAAGAACGCTCGCCTGTGTGAACTCTCTGGTGTACGAGAAGGCTTCCTTTCCGACTGAAGCCTTTACCACAGTGCGAACACGGGAATGGACGCTCGCCAGTGTGAATTCTCTGGTGACTGAGAAAGTTTGTTTTCCCATTAAAACATCTCCCGCACTCTGGACATGAGAAAGTACGCACACTCCTCTTACGACTTTTCTGGTGTGTAAGAGGCTCTCTGGTTTCTTTGGAAGAATTCCCACACACTGTAGATGACAAGGAAGGTTCTCCTGTGTGAGATCCTTCATGGTTCAAGGAAGATTCCTCGGGATTAGATGGATCTGTTGATTTATCTGTACTGTGAGATTCAAAAATAATAGTATGTGGATCATCAGAAGAATCCTCAGGATCAGAGAAATCCCAGGATCTCTCTATATGATAAGTTCTATGATGTATTATTTGTGTAATGCGAGTCACTCCTGGAGAACGTTGTGTGGTGGGATTTTCTCCTGGAGAACGTTGTGTGGTGGGATTTTCTCCTGGAGAACGTTGTGTGGTGGGATTTCCTCCTGGAGAATGTTGTGTGGTGGGATTTTCTCCTGGAGAACGTTGTGTGGTGGGATTTTCTTTTTCTTTATATTCTGAAGATACGTTACTCAGGACATAGTGTCCTCCTGTTGGATATCAATGTTTAAATGTTATTAGAATTCTTCATTCCTTTCATTCAGAAGTCATATACAGTATGTTGGCCTAACACTCTACAGTATCTCTGGAATTGGGGGCAATCATAACATAAAATATCAATACAAACCAGATAAAGATACATCATCTCCTTCTCATTTGTTGGGAACATGACGTTATATTGAGGAATGGAGAAGGACCTTTCATATGGTGTACAGTATCTCCTCCTCATTTGTTGGGAACATGACGTTATATTGAGGAATGGAGATGGACCTTTCATATGTGTCAGGAAAGGGTTCACCCGTTGGCGGCGCTGTCGGTTCTATGGATGGTAATACCGGTGTCCACCAGCAGGTGTCTTCTAACATCCAGGACCTACAGTAAAGGGTTTCACCTAATGGTGGCACTGTTGGATCCGTGGGTCGTAGTACCGGTGGCCATCAGCGGGTGATTTCTGGCAGTGTGGAGCTGACTTTATCTCCTGCGGTCAGGCATCACTTGAGCCTGATAGCAAAAGATATGTGTAAATACCTGGCAACTCACACACACAAGTTGCCTTTGTATCTCTCATTGGGCCTTGACTAGGGATGAGCTTCGAGTTCGAGTCGAACCCATGTTCGACTCGAACATCGTATGTTCGATCATTTGTTGAATTTCGAACGTTACGGGGCGTTCGCGCCAAATTCGAGTGGCGCGTCACGGCCCATAATTCACTGCGTCATCGCAGTGCATTGCTGGCTGATGATTGGCCAAGCATGCACTATGATCCGCATGCTTTGGCCAATCACAGGGGATTTAGTACACGCCCCACACTATATAAGGCCGCCTGGTAGTCGGCCTTGTGTAGTGTGTTCCGGCATGCTGAGAGATAGAGAGAGAGAGAGAAACAGTGTAATTTCATTTAAGTTAGATAGAGCAGGCAGACGAGTCAGTTAGCTGCAGTTACAGCGTGTAGAGATAGAGATATATGCATCCCAGGTGTTGTGTATATATATTTATACACTGTATTCAGTTTAGCTAGATCCGTTCCTGTATGCTCTTCCTATTATACTGACAGGCAGGCAGGTGATTAGGCTAGCTGAAGTATTTTCACTTAGTGTACTGTGTCCTTTGCACAGTGTGCACCTAAAGCTACCTGAATACAATTGCTGGTGTTCTCATACAAATACAGGCAGGGACCTCCAATATTTTGATTTAGTGTCCTTTGCACAGTGTGCGCCTAAAGCTTACCTGAATACAATTGCTAATGTTCTCATACAAATACAGGCAGGGACCTGCAGCATTTTGATTTAGTTTCCTTTGCACAGTGTGCACCTAAAGCTTACCTGACTACAATTGCTGGTGTTCTCATACTGATACCACAGGCAGGGAGCTGCAAGTGTTTTCAGTTAGTGTACTGTGTCCTTTGCACAGTGTGCAACTAAAGCTAACTAATGACAATTGCTGGTGTTCTCTTACTAATATTACTACAGGCAGGCAGTTTATTCTGCTAGCTGCAGTAAAATCAGTATATATATACACATCCCAGCTTTGTGCAGCTACATCTCCCTGCAGGCCATTAGTATGTCTGGAAGGACAACAAGGAGAGGCAGACAGTCAAGAGCCGATAAAAGAGGGCAAGCAGGCTCTGCGTCTAGAGGCAACAGTGCTGGTCGTGGAGATGGTGCATCCTCATCAGCACATGGGACACGCTCGTCCTTTTTTTTGGCAGCTGGCCGTGTTGAGCTTCAACATGCGGAAGACTTGGTAGAGTGGATGAACAAGCCGTCCTCATCCTCTCTCACCCAGGCTCAGGGTACTTTGTCTGGCAAAGCAGCTGCCAACTGCTCAATGGCATCAGTCACTCCTTCCCTAGCCCCACCATGTTCTCCTTAGGAGTCCCCCAAACTGTTTGACCACAGTGTTGGGTACATGCTGCAGGTAGGATGTGCAGCGTTTAGAAGGCTCCGATGATGGTACCCAGCTAGAGGAAGGCAGTAATTTGAGCCCAGAGAGAGGGGGTGCCCAAGAAGCACAGCAATCTGGCAGTCATGTTCCCCCAGCTGCAGCATACTGCCAGGTTTTCTCCAGTGATGAGGAGGGAGGGGATGATGAGGTCACTGACTCCACGTGGGTGCCTGATAGGAGAGAGGAGGAGGAGGCACATCTCCAACGAGGCAGGATGCCCTCCAGGGGCCAGCTTAAGGGCAGCACACCGACTGCATCACACCGCAGAGCTCCGCATTTGCAAGGCGCTGCTGTCTCTCCGCGTTATTCCAAAAGTTCTTTGTTGTGGGCCTTTTTTGAGACGAGTGCATCAGATCGCACCACTGCTATTTGCAACATATGTCTCAAGCGTATCTCGCGTGGCCAAAACATCTCCCGCTCGGGCACCACATCCTTGACCAGACATATGTCGACCTGCCATGCAGTTCGTTGGCAAGCGTACCTAAAAGACCCACACCAAAGAACAAAGCGCACCTCTCCTTGCTCCTCATCAGCTGGGATCTCCAACCCCACTATACCTTCAGTCCTCTCTGAAGCCTGCACTGAGAGGAATGAAGATGTAGAATTAGGTGTGTCACAACTTAGTACTTGCGGGCAATCTGCTATCGGTACACCGACGTCAGATTGTACCAGGCAAATTTCCCCCCAGCTGCTGCAGCTCCGAAAGAAGTTCACTCTTAGCCATCCACATGCCCAGCGGTTAAATGCTAGCTTGGCTAAATTGCTATCACTTCAACTGCTGCCTTTTTAGTTGGTAGACTCTGCCCCCTTCCGTGAGTTTGTGGAAGGTGCGGTACCTCAGTGGCAGGTTCCCAAACGCCCCTTTTTCTCACGGAAGGCGATTCCGGCTCTCTACCGGCATGTGGAAGGCAATGTCTTGGCCTCGCTAGACAGGGCGGTCAGCAGTAAGTTGCATATTACTGCTGACTCAAGGTCCAGCAGGCATGGACAGGGACGTTACCTATCTTTCACGGTGCATTAGCTGACTCTGCTGGCAGCTGGGAAGGATGCAGGACAAGGTACAGTAGTGTTGACTCATGGTCCAGCATACATGGACAGGGATGTTTCCTATCTCTGGATGCTTTGTAACCGATCACAGGGTGCGCCTGTCCACGACTCAGTTGATCGACTGACCTTCATAAAAATTAATCAGTCTTGGATCACCAGCAGCTACCAAGCACCTGATGCTGATGTAACTGAATAATTTTTTTTTTTGAAACGTCAGATCCCTTCAAGACTGCCTATGCTGAGGCTGAGTGACTATCCTGTTATGCTGAGTGACTATCCTCTTCCTTCTCAATGATCATGCTGATAGCTTGTAAGAAGATTTTTGGTTCTGGGCACCGCCACCAGTGACTAAGGCCCAATTTTTCTATCCCTGTCCCTGCCTAGGGGCATGTAATTACAATTTTTGATGCAATACTTTGCAGCAGGGCTCATTCCTGCGCTCCAACTAGAGTATCTGTGAGGGGTTGCTGTGTTGTGGAACCAGTGCCTAAGTCCCAATTTTTCTGCCCCTGTTCAATAGGGGCATGTAATTACAATTGCCGTTTTTCTCAATGATTTTCATCCATATTGCCGGGACCAGACATTACATTAAAGCTGCAAGCAGTTTTAAATTACTATTTTTTCCTATAGAAATTTCATTTTGTGCAGGGACAGTTCTAAACACGGGAAACACGTGCCACTTCACAGGCATACTATAGACACCCAGCAGCTACGATATTTAAAGGAATATTTCACTTTTGTTTTTCACTTTAAGCATCATTAAAATGACTGCTCCCGAAAAAAACGGCCGTTCTTAAAGCTTTTTTTTGCATTGATACATGTTCCCTGGGGCAGGAGCTGGGTCCCCAAACCATTTTTAGGACAATAACTTGCATATTAACCTTTAAAATTAGCACTTTTGATTTGGAATGTTCGAGTCCCATAGACTTTAATGGGGTTCTAAAGTTTGCGCGAGCGTTCGTCCGTTCAAAGGTAATGATGCAAACCAAACCGGGGGGTGTTCGGCTCATCTCTAGCCCTGACCTGTCCCTCCTGTGTTGCTGTTACCTTTATCTTTACTCTGTAGCCTGATCCATCATCTCCCTGTCCCGTTTGTTCCCTGTCCCCATCTAATGATCTCCCGTTGATGACCCTGGCCTGGCTACGTTTACATTTGTATATAGTTATTTGTTGTTTGTGGGTCACTGTTTGGTTGGTTGGTTCACTGTTTGTATTGGAGGTGTTTATATATTGTTATCACTTATCTTAATAAACGTTTATATTCATTTTGGTTCTATCTGTGCAGTCCACACAGTCTGGTCTTACCAATTCCTGACAATATGGTGTACATTATCTCCTCCTCATTTGTTGGGAACATGACGTTATATTGAGGAACGGAGATGGACCTTTCATACGGTGTACAGTATCTCCTCCTCATTTGTTAGGAACATGACATTATATTGAGGAATGGAGATGGACCTTTCATATGGTGTGTACAGTATCTTCACATTGCAATTATTTAATTTCATCTTTTATACTCATAGAAGAAAAAAGGAAAATGTGAACATTTCTGCATTCAGTGATTATTACTTACTTCTGCTGATATAAAGAGAAGATTCCTCCTGGTCACTTTTCATGGTTATCTCCTCCATAGACTGCTGATCTCCACTCACCAACGTCTCTTCTTCTTCCTTTTTAACCTCAAGTTTGATGTCTTTTCCTAATTTATCCTGAACCCCAAAACAAAAAAATTAAGTTCAATATTAAAAAAATATCTATAAGAAAGTTATTTCATAGTTTAGAATAACGTTTGAGTTCTATAGCTCAGTTCTTTCTACCTGATGATGGTGAGGGATGCTTTGATCTTCCGGTGTGGAATCCCGGGAATACTGAAGACTTCCCTCCTCCATAGACTGCTGATCTCCACTCACCAACGTCTCTTCTTCTTCCTTTTTAATCTCAACTTTGATGTCTTTCAATTCTTCACCCTAAACCCCAAAGATGACAGAATACATTTATAAAAAGGAACAATAAGTTACTTTGAAGAATGTGTTTAAAAATATTTTTTACATTTTAGTTGTTCGGTCCCACCTACCTGATGATGGTGGGGGATGGTGTGATCTTCCTGTGTGGAATCCCGAGAATACAGAGGACGGGGACATCTTTCTGGTGGGTTTGTGTCACTGAATGGCTCCATCACAACGGCCTTGAAAAGGTCCTTGTGTCCTTTTGAAAACTCCCCCATAACATTCACCTCCTCATCCTCCTCCTTTATCTCTTCTTTATCAGCATTATTACAATCGTTCTGGTTTACATCCTGAATATGTAATAAATGTGAGATTAGCGGTAACAACATTCATCAAATTGTTAGTATCATCTGTTAATTATTAGTTTTCTACTTAACTCTTTGTGAGATGGTGTGATCTTCCTGTATGGAATTCTGGGAATACAGAGGACCTCCCTCTCCCATATACTGCTGATCTCCACTCATCAACATTTCTTCTTCTTCTTTAGTCTCGGCTTTGATGTCTTTCAGTTCCTCATCCTAAACCCCACAGATGATAGAATATATGTGCAAAATGGAACAATAAATTACATAGAACATAGAAATGTTTATTATGGTCCTTTGATTCAATAAAGAAAGAAAAAAAAAAAAAAAAGATCATCATATACAGTATCTCACAAAAGTGAGTACACCCCTCACATTGGACACCGAGTCTGGTCTCAGTGGTCAGTGTAGTCTGGTCAGTGTAGTCTGGTCAGTGGTCAGTGTAGTCTGGTCAGTGGTCAGTGTAGTCTGGTCAGTGGTCAGTGTAGTCTGGTCTCAGTGGTCAGTGGAGTCTGGTTAGTCTGGTCAGTGGAGTCTGGTTAGTCTGGTCAGTGGAGTCTGGTTAGTCTGGTCAGTGGAGTCTGGTCAGTGGTTAGTGTAGTCTGGTCAGTGGAGTCTGGTTAGTCTGGTCAGTGGAGTCTGGTCAGTGGACAGTGTAGTGTGGTCAGTGTAGTGTGGTCAGTGGAGTCTGGTCAGTGTAGTCTGGTCAGTGTAGTCTGGTCAGTGTAGTGTGGTCAGTGGAGTCTGGTCAGTGGAGTCTGGTCAGTGGAGTCTGGTCAGTGGAGTCTGGTCAGTGGAGTCTGGTCTCAGTGGTCAGTGGAGTCTGGTCAGTGGAGTCTGGTTAGTCTGGTCAGTGGAGTCTGGTTAGTCTGGTCAGTGGAGTCTGGTTAGTCTGGTCAGTGGAGTCTGGTCAGTGGTTAGTGTAGTCTGGTCAGTGGAGTCTGGTCAGTGGTTAGTGTAGTCTGGTCAGTGGAGTCTGGTCAGTGGTTAGTGGAGTCTGGTTAGTCTGGTCAGTGGAGTCTGGTCAGTGGAGTCTGGTCAGTGGAGTCTGGTCAGTGGACAGTGTAGTGTGGTCAGTGTAGTGTGGTCAGTGGAGTCTGGTCAGTGGAGTCTGGTCAGTGGTCAGTGTAGTGTGGTCAGTGTAGTGTGGTCAGTGGAGTCTCGTCAGTGGAGTCTCGTCAGTGGAGTCTCGTCAGTGGAGTCTCGTCAGTGGAGTGTGGTCAGTGGTCAGTGGAGTCTCGTCAGTGTAGTCTGGTCTCAGTGGTCTGGTTAGTCTGGTCAGTGGAGTCTGGTTAGTCTGGTATGTGTATGAATGTGAGTTAGGGACTGATGTGAGTGTACAATATACATATTTATGTAAAGCACTGCGTAAATTGAAAACATAATATATGTACCTGTAGTTTATAAGCAGAGCTTTTTTTCTCAGAAAATAGGTGTAGGAACTCAACCACGACCCGTTCAGATTTCACAAACAGTAGAAGGGTCTTAAAGGGGCATTAAATACCAGAATTGCGTTACATACAGAGTGCAGAGTTCAGGGGGTTACAAAGCTGTCACTTGTAAACACAGAAACCAGACTGTGTTTACAAGTGATTGTGGTGAGTAGGCACCAAAGGGTCTGAGCCAGAGGTGGTGGAACCGAGTTCCCCCAAGTTCCCCCTGAAAAAAAGCCCTGTTTATAAGTGATAAAATAAATGTACCTTAAGATCCAGTAATGACTGTACGCTATTTCCTAACAAGTCAGCTCTCCTCTGGAACTTCCTGTCTTTTACCCTACATCACTTCCTGTCCGTACATGACATCACTTCCTTCTTTGCGTTCCACGCTCAGGAGTGAGATCACCATCTTGTGGAGAATTTAAATACTCCAGCCTTCATTCATAAATACTGCAGCCTTCATTCATAAATACTCCAGTCTTCATTCATAGATTAAAACTCGGCACATTTACATTTTCTGTACATTTATTATTTTTTGTTGTTTATCTGTATCCTCATGTACAAGCCAAAAAACAATAAAAAAAAAAAAAAATTAATTTTAGTGCTATTAAAAAAAAACACACACACACACTATATATAATACTATATAGCTAGATTCAAGTAGGGCGGTGCATCTTTCAGGTGGCGTATCGTATCGTATTTATGCTACGCCGCCGTAAGTCAGAGAGGCAAGTGCTGTATTCACAAAGCACTTGCCTCCTAAGTTACGGCGGCGTAGCGTAAATAGGGCCGGCGTAAGCGCGCCTAATTCAAATGAGGATGAGGGGGCGTGTTTTATGTAAATGATTGGTGACCTGACGTGATTGACGTTTTTTATGAACGGCGCATGCGCCGTCCGTGTACATATCCCAGTGTGCATTGCTCCAAAGTACGCCGCAAGGGCGTATTGGTTTTGACGTGAACGTAAATTACGTCCAGCCCCATTCATGGACGACTTACACAAACGACGTAAAATTTTCAAATTTCGACGCGGGAACGACGGCCAAACTTAACATTGGCTAGGCCAGCTATTTGTTGGAATAACTTTACGCCGGAAAAAACGCCTTACGTAAACAGCGTATCTTTACTGCGACGGGCGCACGTACGTTCGTGAATCGGCGTATCTAGTCATTTGCATATCCTACGCCGAACTCAACGGAAGCGCCACCTAGCGGCCAGCGTAAATATGCACCCTAAGATACGACGGCATAGGAGACTTACGCCGCTCGTATCTTAGCCTAATTTAAGCGTATCTGGCTTCCAGAATACGCTTAAATTTACGACGGCGTAGATTCAGAGGTACGACAGCGTATCTACTGATACGCTGGCGTAACTGTTTCTGAATCTGGCCCATAGTATATATACACAGTGCCTTGAAAAAGTATTCATACCCCTTGAAATTTCCCACATTTTATCATGTTACAGCCAAAAACAGAAAAGTATTTTATTGAGATTTTATGTGATAGATCAACACAAAGTGGCACATAATTGTGAAGTGGAAGGAAAATGGTTTTCCAAAATGATTACAAATAAATATGTGAAAAGTGTGGGATGCATTTGTATTCACCCCCCCCCCCCCCCCTCTGGTCGTCTGGGAGGCTCTCAAGACAGTGGTCCGGGGTACATTGATGAGAATAGGAGCCCATCTTAAAGGGGTTGTAAAGGTTCGTTTTTTATTTTCTAAATAGGTTCCTTTAAGTCAGTGCATTGTTGGTTCACTTACCTTTTCCTTCCATTTCCCTTCTAAATGTTTTATTTTTTTGTTTGAATTTTTCACTTCCTGTTTCTCCTCAGTAAGCTTTCCACCATCACCTGAGTGGTGGAAAGTCATTTAGAACAGCTTACTGAACACCTTACTGAGGAGGAACAGGAAGTGAGAAATTTAGACAAAGAAAAAAAAACATTTAGAAGGGAAATGGAAGGAAAAGGTAAGTGCTTTATGCTTGGCTGCATAGTCTGGAGTGCTCCCATAAGGCCAGCCTTGTTCGTACCACGTATCAGGATCTTCTTAATGTGTGTGAAGAGCTCCGCGCGCTCCTATTTCACAAAACGAAGCAAAAACTGGCATGGGCAATGTACGAATTCCCTATCAAACCGGGTACGTTGTTGGCGCGGGCGCTACAAGGTCTGCGTACAAAAACCTACATCCCCCATATCTTGTTCAGTTTTGGGCTCCAGTTCTCAAGAAGGATATCGGGGAACTGGAGAAAGTGCAGAGAAGAGCAACCAGACTGATAAGAGGCATGGAGGAGCTCAGCTATGAGGAAAGATTAGAGGAACTGAATTTATTCACTCTTGAGAAGAGGAGAATAAGGGGGGATATAATCAACATGTACAAATATATAAGGGGTCCATATAGTGAACTTGGTGTTGAGTTATTCACTTTAGGACAAGGGGGCACTCTTTACGTCGGAAAGGTTTCTTTACTGTAAGAGCTGTGAAAATGTGGAACAGACTCCCTCCAGAGGTGGTTCTGGAAAGCTCAGTAAAGTGCTTTAAGAAAGGCCTGGATTCTTTCCTAAATGTACATAATATAACTGGGTACTGACATTTCTAGGTAAAGTTGATCCGGGGAATATCCGATTGCCTCATGGGGGATCAGGAAGGAATTGTTTCCCCTGCTGTAGCAAATTGGATCATGCTTTGCTGTTTTTTTTTTTTTTTTTTGCCTTCCTCTGGATCAACTGTGGGTATAGAATTGGGTATATGTGATTGTACAATATTATTATTATTTTATTTCTTATGGTTGAACTTGATGGACTTGTGTCTTTTTTCAGCCTGACTAACCATGGGCTCCTCAGAGCAGGAGCTTCATACTAATTCGCATATGGCAGCGGAGGTCAGATCCTTTTATGAAGGCCTCTACAACTTGGACTGGATGTTATTCTCATTTTTTCTGATAACTCTGAGAAACATCTCAAGCATGTCGGCATTGTCTTCACAAGACTAAGAAATAATTACTTTTACATCCAACTGGAGAAATGTGCGTTTGAATGAATTCAGGTCTCGTTTTTTGGATACATAATTTCTCCAGAAGGAGTGAGCGTGGATCCCAATAAGATCCAAACAGTGGTGGATTGACCTGCCCCTAGGAATGTTAAAGGGCTTGTAAAGGTTCGTTTTTTATTTTCTAGCATCCTGCGGGGAGATGTAGTCCCCAGGGAGGGGGGCGAGCACGCAGCCAGAACGGCTCGGATGATGGGGGGCAAGCTTACTGAGGAGGAACAGGAAGTGAGAAATTCAGACAAAGAAAAAAAAAACATTTAGAAGGAAAAGGTAAGTGAACCAACAATGCACTAGCTTAAAGGAACCTATTTAGAAAATAAAAAACAAGTCTTTACAACCCCTTTAAGGAAATACAACGATTTCTGGAATTTGCCAACTTTTACAGAAGTTGGAAAACTTTCTCCAAGGTACTTCCTCCAATTATGCAGTTGACGAAGACGCCCTTTTTAAATTTACACGAGACAAAGGTTGCCTTTAGTAAACTGTGACAGACTCACCCGGGACAGAGGCTTTTGGAGGGGACTGAATGTTAGCCTCTTGCCTTGCGATCATGGGCCCTGGCATGTGGGGGAACGGTGCTCTTTGTGAGCTGTATCCCTGAGGTGGAGTTACTTTGGATTCAGGGCTGGAGGTAGACTGATATGGGTTTTTCTCACCCACTCCACTCCTTGCTGCTTACACCTGTCACTCTAGCACACACTTGATGTCCTCAGTACAGATGGCACTGGCAGGTGGCACTGGTTTGGAACTGACAGATGGCACTATTGGCACTGGCAGGTGGCACTGATTGGCACTAGCAGGTGGCACTGGTTTTGAACTGACAGATGGCACTGGCAGGTGGCACTGGCTGGCACTGGTTTGGAACTGACAGATGGCACTGATTGGCACTGCCTGGTGGCACTGATTGGCAGTGGCACTGCCTGGTGGCACTGATTGGCAGTAGCACTGACAGATTGCACTGGCAGGTTTCACACTAAGCCAAGTGTAACTAACTGTGTGAAACTAACAGAGAGGAGAGAGAGAGGAGCGGTCAGCTCAATAACGGGGGTGGGCGGGACCCAGCAGCTATATTACACCAGCCAATGATTGGGCTGCTTTAGAAATGGGGCGGGGCCACATACACATAGCGGCCCGCCCAGATACCATCCCATTGGCTGGTGTAATATAGCTGCTGGGTCGCACTCACCCCCGACATCGAGCCGACAGCTCCTCTCTCCTCTCTGTTACTTGTTTCACACCCAGTGCAGCGCTTGATGCTGTCAGAGCCGCTAAGTGTGGAGACGGGAGGAGGAACGGCGGTCAGTGTAAAATATCGGCCTAATTTTGATAATAATCGGCCGATGACGATTTATCAAAAATGCCCAAATATCAGCCGATATATCGGTCTACCTCTAATGTTAATTTATGTTTCTGGTCACCTCCTCTTTAACTGTATATAAGACTTGTATTCTGGTTCTAATAAACTGTCTGATGTTTTATCCTACACTGAGCTATAACTAGTGAATGGGAAAGCTAAGGGGTCTTTGGATGGTGTGGTTCCGTACAGGAGGGGCGATAAACTAAAGACCCTTCTTACTTCTGCGCCAATACTGGTACATCCGGATCCCAAACTTCCTTTCATCATGGAAGTTGAGGATTCAAGTTCTGCTGTGGGAGCTATTCTTTCTCAATGAACTGGAAAAAGCTGCACCTTCTATGTCCGTTTTTCTCTCTTCTCTTATAGGAAATAAGAGATCGCTAGCAATTAAGGAAGAATTTTCCAAATGGAGGTATCTACTGGAAAGGGGCTAAGCATCCTGTAACTGTCCTCACTGATCATAAAAAATTTAGAAAGTATTTATTATGTCAAGAGAATGTCTTCTAGACCAGAGTTTCTCAACTGCAGTCCTCGAGGCTCCCCAGCAGGTCATGTTTTCAGGCTTTCCAGTATATTGCACAGGTGATTTGATCAGTTTGACTGCCTTAGTTATTACCACAGCTGAGGGAAATCCTGAAAACATGACCTGTTGGGGTGCCTCGAGCACTGGAGCTGAGAAACACTGTTCTAGACAAGCACGTTGGACCCTATTCTTCTCCGGGTTCAGTGCTGTTATTTCGTATCGCCCTCAGTCAAGGAATGGCAAGGCCTGTTCTCTGGGCCTCTCCCGGGAAAGCAACTCTGAATGTACGATCTTGCCTCAAAAAAACATTCAATGTCTAAGATCTTCTATAAGAGGGGTATAAATGACCCACTTCTCAATCATCCACCTAAGGACATTAACCTTGATTATAAGGATGGCTTTTGGACACAAGGGCATCATCTTTATGAACCTGAATCTGGTTGGGTTAGAAGCCTTCATGACCTGTTGGGCATTTTGGGGTTTCTAAGACAGAAGAACTTTCATCATGTTCCTTTTGGTGGTCCAGTTACAAGAAAGATGCTAAAAGCTATGTGGCCTCGTTCCTGACCTGTGCAGAAAAATGCCACCCGATCTTCTACATTGGGGTTGCTTCAACCACTTCCTGTTCCATCAAGACCATGGGGGTCAATTTCTATAAACGTTGTGGTTGATTTTCCTCCCTCAAAAGAAATGACCTCTATCTTGGGAGTTGTTGACTCTCTCACCAAGATAGCTCTTTTTTTTACCCGTTAACCACTAGCCGACCGCGCACCGTCATTATACGGCGGCAGGTCGGCTCTTCTGGGCGAGAGCCCGTAGCTATACGGCGGCTCTTTGAGCCGCCACTAGGGGGCGCGTGCGCGCCGCCGCTCGCCCCGACTCCCGTGCGTGTGCCCGGCGGGCGCGATCGCCGCCGGGCACACGCGATCGCTCGTTACAGAGCGGGGACCGGGAGCTGTGTGTGTAAACACACAGCTCCCGGTCCTGTCAGCGGGGGAAATGCTGATTTTCTGTTCATACAATGTATGAACCGAGGATCAGTGTTTCCCCTAGTGAGGCCACCCCCCCCCCCCACAGTAAGAACACACCCAGGCATACTTAACCCCTTCCCCGCCCCCTAGTGTTAAACCCTTCACTGCCAGTGGCATTTTTATAGTAATCCAATGCATTTTTATAGCAAGGATCGCTATAAAAATGCCAATGGTCCCAAAAATGTGTCAAAAGTGTCCGAAGTGTCCGCCATAATGTCGCAGTACCGAAAAAAAATCGCTGATCGCCGCCATTACTAGTAAAAAAAATATATTAATAAAAATACCATAAAAATACCCCCTATTTTGTAAACGCTATAACTTTTGAGCAAACCAATCAATAAACGCTTATTGCGATTTTTTTTTACGAAAAATATGTAGACGAATACGTATCGGCCTAAACTGAGGAAAAAAAATGTTTTTTTATATATTTTTGGGGGATATTTATTATAGCAAAAAGTAAAAAATATTCATTTTTTTTTAAATTGTCGCTCTATTTTTGTTTATAGCGCAAAAAATAAAAACCGCAGAGGTGATCAAATACCACCAAAAGAAAGCTCTATTTGTGGGAAAAAAAGGACGCCAATTTTGTTTGGGAGCCACGTCGCACGACCGCGCAATTGTCAGTTAAAGCGGCGCAGTCCCGAATCGCAAAAAGTCCTCTGGTCTTTGGGCAGCAATATGGTCCGGGGGTTAAGTGGTTAAGGGGTACCCACTGCTAAACCAACTGCGGAAGTGATGTATTGGGAAATTTTCAAACTCAATGGAATGCCTGGTGGTGTAGTTTCTGACAGAGGAGAACTGTTTATTTCAAAATTCTGGACTCTCTGGAACTGGACCTTTTGGACTCTATGAAATTGATCCTCATGGATCCTGTGGAACTGGACCTCATGGATCCTCTGGAACTGGACCTTTTGGACTCTCTGAAATTGGACCTCATGGATCCTCTGGAACTAGACCTCATGGATCCTCTGGAACTGGACCTCATGGATCCCCTGGAACTGGACCTCATGGATCCTCTGAAACTGGACCTCATTGATCCTCTGGAACTGGACCTCATGGATCCTCTGGAACTGGACCTTATGGGTCCTCTGGAACTGGACCTCATGGATCCTCTGGAACTGGACCTTATGGATGCTCTGAGACTGGACCTCATTGATCCTCTGGAACTGGACCTTCTGAATCATCTGGAACTGGACCATTTGGACTCTCTGCAACTGGACCTTCTGGACTCTCTGCAACTGGTGGACCTTCTGGACTCTCTGGAACTGGACTCTCTGGAATTGGACCTTATGGACTCTCCGGAACTGGACCTTATGGACTCTCTGGAAATGGATCTCCAGGGTTTTTTGCAATGGGACCTTCTGGATCCTCTGGAACTGGACCTTTTTGATCCTCTGGCACTGGTCATTCTGCACTCTCTAGAAATGGATCTCATGGGTTCTCTGTGATGGGACCTTCTGGATCCTCTGGATCTGGACCTAATGGATCCTCTGGAACTGGACCTCCTGGGCTCTCTGGAACTGGACCTTCTAGACTCTCACATCTCACTAATATAACACCAATGGAAGACTCCCTATGAACTGAGCACATTCCAATCACCCATAATCTAAAAATTATGTTCATGTGTAGAAAATGACTCAGAACAGAATATTGTAGAGTAGAGCTTTCTTGTTTATTCTAGAAAATCGCATTACATTAATAACACACAAATAATCTAAATTAAATCTTGCATAGCTGAAGTAAAAGAAAAATCAGATTTAAAAATAATTATACTTTTGTCGGTCCAATAAGAAGTTAGTTCCTTCAGTAAAGCAAAAAAGATGTACAGTATATTGACTAATAGCAACCAATAAAAAGTATGGTCCATGGGTTGTCGTACTCTATGGTGGGGCCTGTGTGAGTGCGGGACCAAGTCAGCATTGTTTAGAGGATCGTATTACTATAATTCAATCCCTGCAGATCTATAACTATGACATCATAGTACAATGTACTTTGGCCACGCCTCCAAATAAGCCAATATGAACACAAACACTTTATTAGTCTTTATGAATATTCTGGGATCCAATAAGTGATATTCTTTAACAGAAACATTTTATACATTCTGACTATAAGGAAGGACACACGATCTCACACTCCCCATTGGTCTGTCTAAACATAAAAAAGGTGGTTAGTCCATGTGAATTCCCTGGTGTCGATCAAGGGCACTTTTTTGACTGAAGCATTTCCCGCACTCTGAACATGCATAAGGACGCTCCCCCGTGTGACTTCTCTGGTGTATAAGAAATTTTATCTATCTGAGGGAAAGATTTCCTGCATTCTACACAATAATAAGGACGCTCATTCATGTGAATTTTCAAAAGATGGAGAAGGTTTCCTTTATTCATCCACGTGAACTTTCTGGTGTCGAAGAAGTCCTCCTTTCTGAGCAAAAGTTTTCCCGCACTTTGAACACGAATATGGACGTTTGCCCGTGTGAAGTCTCTGGTGTATAAGAAGGTTTCCTTTTTCGCTGAAACATTTCCCACACTCTGAACATGAAAAAGGGCGTACGCCGGTGTGAATTCTTTGGTGACCAACAAGTTTTTCTTTCTCATTGAAACTTTTCCCGCACTCTGAACAAGAATAAGGACGCTCCCCCGTGTGACTTGTTTGGTGAATAACAAGGTGTCTCTTCTGAATGAAACTTTTCCCGCACACTGAACATGAAAAAGGACGCTCACCTGTGTGAGTTCTCTCATGTGTTAGAAGGTTTCCTCTCTGAGTGAAACCTTTGCCACAGTGCGAACACGAGAACGGACGCTCGCCAGTGTGAATTCTTTGGTGATTAATAAGTTCTTTTTTATGGAGTAAACATTTCCCGCACTCTGAACATGAAAAGGGGCGCTTACCCTTGTGACTTCTTTGGTGCTTAATAAGTTCTCTTTTCCGAATAAAACATTTCCCGCACTCTGAACATGAAAAGGGACGCTCACCCGTGTGAATTCTTTGGTGATTAATAAGTTCTTTTTTCCGAATAAAACATTTCCCGCACTCTGAACATGAAAAGGGACGCTCACCCGTGTGAATTCTGTGGTGATTAAGAAGGTTTCCTTTGTGAATAAAACGTTTGCCGCACTCTGAACATGGAAAAGTATGCTCGCCTGTGTGAACTCTCTGGTGTATGAGAAGGTGTGCTTTACGAATGAAGCCTTTATCACAGTGCGAACACGAGAATGGACGCTCGCCAGTGTGAACTCTCTGGTGTGTGAGAAGGTTTCCTTTCCGAATGAAGCCTTTACCACAGTGCGAACACGAGAATGGACGCTCGCCTGTGTGAATTCTCTGGTGATTGAGAAATCTTGTTTTCCCAATAAAACATCTTCCGCAGTCTGGACATGAGAAAGTACTCACACTCTTATGACTTTTCTGGTGTGTAAGAGGCTCTCTGGTTTCTTTGGAAGAATTCCCACACACTGTAGATGACAAGGAATGTTCTCCTGTGTGAGATCCTTCATGGTTCAAGGAAGATTCCTCGGGATTAGATGGATCTGTTGATTTATCTGTATTGTGAGATTCAAAAATAATAGTATGTGGATCATCAGAAGAATCCTCAGGATCAGAGAAATCCCAGGATCTCTCCATTTGATGAGTTCTATGATGTATTATTTGTGTAATGCGAGTCACTCCTAGAGAACGTTGTGTGGTGGGATTTTCTTCTTCTTTATATTCTGAAGATACTTTATTCAGGTCATAGTGTCCTCCTGTTGGATATCAATGTTTAAATTTTATTAGAATTCTTCATTCCTTTCATTCAGAAGTCATATACAGTATGTTGGTCTAACACTCTACAGTATCTCAGAGCTCTGGTATGGAATTGGGGGCAATCATAACATAAAATATCAATACAAACCAGATAAAGATACACCATCTCCTCATTTGTTGGGAACATGGCGTTATATTGAGGAATGGAGATTAACCTTTCATATGGCCTTCTCCATGGCTGTCTCTCCACCTGCAAGGTGATTAATGTGGCCAGTCTCTGGGTGGAGACCAAACCTGATTTAAGCCAGAAAAGCCTGCAATCTCAGTATCTCCTCCTCATTTGTTGGGAACATGATATTATATTGAGGAATGGAGATGGACCTTTCATATGATGTACAGTATCTCCTCCTCATTTGTTGGGAACATGACACTATATTGAGGAATGGAGATGGACCTTTCATATGGTGTACAGTATCTCCTCCTCATTTGTTGGGAACATGACGTTATATTGAGGAATGGAGATGGACCTTTCATATGGTGTACAGTATCTCCTCCTCATTTGTTGGGAACATGACGTTATATTGAGGAAAGGAGATGGACCTTTCATGTGTCAGGAAAGGGTTCACCCGTTGGCGGCGCTGTCGGTTCTATGGATGGTAATACCGGTGTCCACCAGCAGCTGTCTTCTAACATCCAGGACCTGCAGTAAAGGGTTTCACCTGATGGTGGCACTGTTGGATCCATGGGTCGTAGTACCGGTGGCCATCAGTGGGTGCTTTCCGGCAGTGTGGAGCCGACATTATCTCCTGCGGTCAGACATCACTTGAGCCTGATTGCAAAAGATATGTGTAAATACCTGGCAACTCACACACACAAGTTGCCTTGGTATCTCTCATTGGGCCCTGATTTGGGAGGAGCTTCGATTTCTAGTCGAACCCATGTCCGCACCAAATTCGAGTGGCGCGTCACGGCCCATAATTCACTGTGGCATCGCATGCATGATTAGCCAAGCATGCACTATGACCCGCATGCTTTGGCCAATCACAGCGTGGAAAAAACGGAGAGCCATAATTATGCCTCAGGGGATTTAGTACACGCCCCACACTATATAAGGCCGTCTGGAAGTCGGCCTTGTGTAGTGTGTTTTCCGGTGTGCTGAGAGATAGAGAAAGAGAGAGAGAGAGTGTAGAGGATATATATGCATCCCAGGTGTTGTATATATATTTATACACTGTATTCAGTTTAGCTAAATGCGTTCCTGTATGCTCTTCCTATTATACTGACAGGCAGGCAGGCGATTGTGCTAGCTTCAGTATTTACACTTAGGCCCAGATTCTCGTAGATCGGCGCATCTCTGCGGCGGCGTAACGTATGTCATTTACGTTACGCCGCCGCAAGTTTTACAGGCAAGTGCTTTATTCACAAAGCACTTGCCTGTAAAGTTGCAGCGGCGTAGCGTAAATCACCCGGCGCAAGCCTGCCTAATTCAAATTAGGCGGGTAGGGGGCGTATCGCATTCAAATTAAGCGTGTTCCCGCGCCGAACGTAATGCGCATGCGCCGTCCCTAAAATTTCCCGACGTGCACTGCGCTAAATGACGTCGCAAGGACGTCATTGGTTTCGACGTGAACGTAAATGGCGTCCAGCCCCATTCACGGACGACTTACGCAAACAACGTCAATTTTTACATTTCGACGCGGGAACGACAGCCATACTTAACATTGATTGCGCCTCATACAGCAGGGGCAACTTTACGCCGGGACAAGCCTAACGTAAACGTCGTAACTTCACTGCGTCGGCCACGCGTACGTTCGGCAATTCGCGTATCTAGCTAATTTGCATACTCGACGGGGAAAACGACGGCGGCGACACCTAGCGGACAAAAAAAATTGCATTTTAGATCCGACGGCGTAAGAGCCTTACGCCTGTCGGATCTAATGGATATCTATGCGTAACTGATTCTAAGAATCAGTCGCATAGATACGACGGCCCAGATTAGGACTTACGACGGCGTACATGGCGTTGCGCCGTCGTAAGCCCTTTCAGAATCTGGGCCTTAGTGTACTGTGTCCTTTGCACAGTGTGCAGCTAAAGCTACCTGAATACAATTGCTGGTGTTCTCATACAAATACCACAGGCAGGGATCTGCAAGTGCTTTCAGTGTACTGTGTCCTCTGCACAGTGTGCATCTAAAGCTACCTGACTACAATTGCTGGTGTTCTCATACTAATACCACAGGCAGGGAGCTGCAAGTGTTTTCAGTTAGTGTACTGTGTCCTTTGCACAGTGTGCAACTAAAGCTACCTGAAGACAATTGCTGGTGTTCTCTTACTAATAATACTACAGGCAGGCAGTTGATTCTGCTAGCTGCAGTATAATCAGTATATATATATATATATATACTATATATATATATATATAGCTCCACCCCTGGTCCCGCCTCCAGTCCTACCCCTGACCCCTCCCCAGACCCCACCTTGAAACAAGGTGCAGGTTTGCCTACAAGTGATAATTATTTTTCTCATCCATGCCGCCAATGCCATAATATGCTGCAGACAGTGCCAGCCATGACACTAATGCCAAAACGCATGTGTTGCCTGCAGAGACCGTGCCAGCTATGCTGCCAATGGCATTATGCCATTGGCGGCATTGGTGGCACTGTCTGCAGCACAATATGGCATTGGCGGCATGGGTGGCACTGTGTACAGCACATAATGGCATTGGCGCATGGGTGGCACTGTCTCTGCAGCACATTACGGCACTGTCAGCATGGGTGGCACTGTCTCTGCAGCACAATATGGCATTGGCGGCATGGGTGGCACTGTCTGCAGCACAATATGGCATTGGCGGCATGAGTGGCACTGTCGCTGCAGGCAGCACATGTGTTATGGGCAGTAACGCATGTGCTACCTGCAGACAGTGCCACCTGTGCCTCCAATACAATATTGTGCTGAAGACAGTGCCACCCATGCCATGCCGCCGATGTCATATTGTGCAGGGAGCACATGCGTTATGGGCAGTAATGCATGTGCTACCTGCAGATAGTGCCACTTATGCCACCAATGCCATAATGTATATGCTGGTTGATGCAGTATTAGATCTTGATTTCTCCTCCCCCCCCCCCCCCTCCCCCAAGCAAGCACACACACCTGTGTTAGCCGGGAGTCACTTCCTCCCTGATCGTGCTGCTGCCTGGACTGTCCACAAACTTTTCCTGACAGATGCCAGCTGCTTCTTCTTCTGCCGCCGCCGCCGCTCGCCTCACTCCTTATCTCACGTGGAGGGAGAGAAATCAATCCGCGGCGCAAGGGAAGGCATAGTAGAGGACGCGCTGGCTGGGACATGACTCATGAGCCAGCATGTGGAGCGGGCACAGAAGAGACATTCTTCTGCGCCCAAAATAGAAAAAACAGTCCCTCCCCCTTTCAGTGCAGTTACAGTGCAGAGGGTTGCGTGGGCGGCGCCAGGGAAGAACACGCTGGATGGGACTTGATCCAGCATTAGGAGCGGGCGCGGAAGAGAAGAGATATTCTTCCGCGCCCGAAATAGAAAAAATAGTCCCTTCCAGCTGCAACCTACAGTACAAGAACGGAACACGGAAGGTAGTGTGCTATTACAGTAAAAAGCAATGATGGGGGGGGGGTGGATGGGGTCCTTCTGGATAACGATGTCCAGGAGGTTTTTTTTTTCCCTACATTAATTTGTTCTCTGTGGGGGTTTGTCGGGCCCCCCTGCTGCCCGGGCCCGGTACAACAGGGCCAGTACAGCGGCCCTGCTGGTAGGACAACAAGGAGATAAATAAAAGAGGGCAAGCAGGCTCTGCGTCTAGAGGCTGTTAACAGTGCTGGTCGTGGACACGGTGCTTCCCCATCAGCACATGGGACACGTTTGTCCTTTTTTTCGGCAGCTGGCCGTGATGAGCTGCAACATGCCGAAGACTTGGTAGAGTGGATGAACAAGCCATCCTCATCCTCTCTCATCCAGGCTCAGGGTACTTTGTCTGGCAAAGCAGCCTCTTCCCTCTGCTCAAAGGCATCAGTCACTCCTTCCCTAACCCCACCATGTCCTCCTGAGGAGTCCCCCGAACTGTTTGACCACAGTGTTGGGTACATGCTGCAGGAGGATGCGGAGCGTTTTGAAGGCTCCGATGATGGTACCCAGCTAGAGGAAGGCAGTAACTTGAGCCCAGAGAGAGGGGGTGCCCAAGAAGCACAGCAATCTGGCAGTCATGTTCCCCCAGCTGCAGCATCCTGCCAGGTTTGCTCCAGTGAGGAGGAGGGAGGGGATGATGAGGTCACTGACTCCACGTGGGTGCCTGATAGGAGAGAGGAGGAGGCACATCTCCAACGAGGCAGGATACCCTCCAGGGGCCAGCTTGGGGGCAGCACACCGACTGCATCACACCGCAGAGCTCCACATGTGCAGGGCGCTGCTGTCTCTCCGCGTTATTCCAAAAGTTCTTTGGTGTGGGCCTATGTCAACCTGCCATGCAGTTCGTTGGCAAGCGTACCTAAAAGACCCACACTAAAGAACAAAGCGGACCTCTCCTTGCTCCTCATCAGCTGGGATCTCCAACCCCACTATACCTTCAGTCCTCTCTGAAGCCTGCACTGAGAGGAATGAGGGTGTAGAATTAGATGTGTCACAGCCAAGTACTTGCGGGCAATCTGCTATCGGTACACCGACGTCAGATTGTACCAGGCAAATTTCCCTGCCCCAGCTGCTACAGTGCCGAAAGAAGTTCGCTCCCAGCCATCCACATGCCCAGCGATTGAATGCTAGCTTGGCTAAATTGCTAGCACTTCAACTGCTGCCTTTTCAGTTGGTAGACTCTGCCCCCAATTCCGGCTCTCTACCGGCATGTGGAAGGCAATGTCTTGGCCTGGCTAGACAGGGTGGTCAGCGGTAAGGTGCATATTACTGCTGACTCATGGTCCAGCAGGCATGGACAGGGATGTTACCTATCTTTCACAGGGCATTGGGGGACTCTTCTGGCAGCTGGGAAGGATGCAGGACAAGGTACACTAGTGTTGGAGGTTGTTCCACCACCACGCCTCCAAAATGCTACTACTGGTGATTGTGACACACCTCTCTCCTCCACCCCATCTTCTTCTTCCTTTATGGCCTCTTCCTGTGCTGATTTGTCCTCGGAACCAGCGGTGCTTCATAGGCGTTCAAGGGGCTACGCAGGTACGCAGGCAAAAAGATGCCATCCGGTGCTTGAGCTGGTGTGCTTGGGGGACAGGAGCCACACTGGGGCAGAGGTTCTGTCCACTCTCCAGGGGCAGGTTCAGAGGTGGTTGACGCTATGCCAGCTTAAGCCAGGAATGGTGGTTTGCGACAATGGCACCAAGCTCCTCTCCGCCCTCCCACAGGGACAACTGACCCATGTGCCCTGTTTAGCTTATGTGCTTAACTTGGTGGTGCAGCGGTTCTTGGGCAGGTACCCGGCAGCCCTGCACATGCAGCAGAGGACCATCAATGAGTATCTGTGCCAATTCTCTCCTGTAAGAGTTAATATGGGGAAAAGGTGTCTCCTCCCCACTGATGCTTTATCACCAATCTAAAGACCCCAAATTTTCAAAAAAACTTTTGTCATTGGGACAGAAAGTGAGGTGAAATTCCCAAACCATTTTTAGGACAATAACTTTTGATTTCGAACGTTCGAGTCCCATAGACTTTAATGGGGTTCTAAAGTTCGCGCAAGCATTCGTCCGTTTGAAGGTAATGATGCAAACCAAACCGGCAGGTGTTCGGTTCATCCCTAGCCCTGACCTGTCCCTCCTGTGTTGCTGTTACCTTTATCTTTACCCTGTAGCCTGATCCATCCTCTCCCTGTCCCGTTTGTTCCCTGTCCCCATCTACTGATCTCCCATTAATGACCCTGGCTTGGCTACGTTTAAGATTGTGGTACTTACCTTCCATTTGTATATAGTTATTTGTTGTTTGTGGGTCACTGTTTGGTTGGTTGTTCACTGTTTGTATTGGAGGTGTTTATATATTGTTATCACTTATCTTAATAAACGCTTATATTCACTTACATGCATTTTTGGTTCTGTCTGTGCAGTCCATACAGTCTGGTCTTACCAATTCCTGACAATATGGTGTACAGTATCTCCTCCTCATTTGTTGGGAACATGACGTTATATTGAGGAATAGAGATAGACCTTTCATATGGTGTACAGTATCTCCTCCTCATTTGTTGGGAACATGACGTTATATTGAGGAATGGAGATGGACCTTTCATATGGCCTTCTCCATGTCTGTCTGTCCACCTGCAAGGTGATTAATGTGGCCAGTCTCTGGGTGGAGACCAAACCTGATTTAAGCCAGCCAAGCCTGAAATCTCAGTATCTCCTCCTCATTTGTTGGGAACATGACGTTATATTGAGGAATGGAGATGGACCTTTCATATGGCCTTCTCCATGAATGTGTCTGTCCACCTGCAAGGTGATTAATGTGGCCAGTCTCTGGGTGGAGACCAAACCTGATTTAAGCCAGCCAAGCCTGAAATCTCAGTATCTCCTCCTCATTTGTTGGGAACATGAAGTTATATTGAGGAATGGAGTTGGACCTTTCATATGGTGTACGGTATCTCCTCCTCATTTGTTGGGAACATGACATTATATTGAGGAATGTAGTTGGACCTTTCATATGGTGTCCAGTATCTCCTCCTCATTTGTTGGGAACATGACGTTATATTGAGGAATGGAGATGGATATTTCATATGGCCTTCTCCATGTCTGTCTGTCCACCTGCAAGGTGATTAATGTGGCCAGTCTCTGGGTGGAGACCAAACCTGATTTAAGCCAGCCAAGCCTGAAATCTCAGTATCTCCTCCTCATTTGTTGGGAACATGAAGTTATATTGAGGAATGGAGTTGGACCTTTCATATGGTGTACGGTATCTCCTCCTCATTTGTTGGGAACATGACGTTATATTGAGGAATGGAGATGGGCCTTTCATATGGTGTACAGTATCTTCACATTGCAATCATTTAAATTCATCTTTTATACTCATAGAAGAAAAAGGAAAATGTGAACATTTCTGCATTCAGTGATTATTACTTACTTCTGTTGATATAAAGAGAAGATTCCTCCTGTTCACTTTTCATGGCCATCTCCTCCATAGACTGCTGATCTCCACTCACCAACGCCTCTTCTTCTTCTTCCTTTTTAACCTCAACTTTGATGTCTTTTCCTAATTTATCCTGAACCCCAAAATGAAAAAATGAAGTTCAATATTAAGAAAATATCTATAAGAAAGTTATTTTATAGTTTAGAATAACTTTTGAGTTCTATAGCTCAGTTCTTTCTACCTGATGATGGTGAGGGATGCTTTGATCTTCCAGTGTGGAATCCCGAGAATACTGAAGACTTTCCCCCTCCATAGACTGCTGATCTCCACTCACCAACATCTCCTCTTCTTCCTCTTTAACCTCAACTTTGATGTCTTTTCCTAATTTATCCTGAACCCCAAAATGAAAAAATGAAGTTCAATATAAAAAAAATATCTATAAGAAAGTTATCTATACTTTAGAATAACGTTTGAGTTCTATAGCTCAGTTCTTTCTACCTGATGATGGTGAGGAATGCTTTGATCTTCCGGTGTGGAATCCCGGGAATACTGAAAACTTCCCTCCTCCATAGACTGCTGATCTCCACTCACCAACGTCTCTTCTCCTTCTTCCTCTTTAATCTCAACTTTGATATCTTTCAATTCTTCATCCTAAACCCCAAAGATGACAGAATACATTTATAAAAAGGAACAATAAGTTACTTTGAAGAATGTGGTCTCATAGTTTAAAAATACATTTTAGTTGCTCACTCCCACCTACCTGATGATGGTGAGGGATGGTGTGACCTTCCTGTGTGGAATCCCGGGAATACAGAGGACGGGGAGATCTCTCTGGTGGGTTTGTGTCACATAATGGCTCCATCACAACAGGCTTGAAAAGGTCCTTGTGTCCTTTTGAAAACTCCCCCATAACATTCACCTCCTCATCCTCCTCCTTTATCTCTTCTTTAACAGCATTATTACAATCGTTCTGGTTTACACCCTGAATATGTAATAAATGTGAGATTAGCGGTAACAACATTCATCAAATTGTTAGTATAATCCGTTAATTATTAGTTTTCTACTTAACTCTTTGTGAGATGGTGTGATCTTCCTGTATGGAATTCTGGGAATACAGAGGACCTCCCTCTCCCATATACTGCTGATCTCCGCTCATCAACATCTCTTTTTCTTCTTTAGTCTCGGCTTTGATGTCTTTCAGTTCCTCATCCTAAACCCCACAGATGATAGAGTATATGTGCAAAATGGAACAATAAATGACATAGAACCTCCTCTCATAGCTTGGAATTCTGTTCTAGTTGTTCAGTCCCACCTACCTGATGATGGTGAGGGATGGTGTGATCTGTCTGTGTGGAATTCTGGGAATACAGAGGACCTCCATCTCCCATATACTGCGGATCTCCGCTCATCAACATCTCTTTTTCTTCTTTAGTCTCGGCTTTGATGTCTTTCAGTTCCTCATCCTAAACCCCACAGATGATAGAGTATATGTGCAAAATGGAACAATAAATGACATAGAACCTCCTCTCATAGCTTGGAATTCTGTTCTAGTTGTTCAGTCCCACCTACCTGATGATGGTGAGGGATGGTGTGATCTGTCTGTGTGGAATTCTGGGAATATAGAGGACCTCCCTCTCCCATAGACTGCTGATCTCCACTCATCAACATCTCTTCTTCTTCTTTAGTCTCGGCTTTGATGTCTTTCAGTTCCTCATCCTAAACCCCACAGATGATAGAGTATATGTGCAAAATGGAACAATAAATGACATAGAACCTCCTCTCATAGCTTGGAATTCAGTTCTAGTTGCTCAGTACCACCTACCTGATAATGGTGGGGGATGGTGTGATCTTCCTGTGTGGAATCCCGGGAATACAGAGGACGGGGACATCTCTCTGGTGGGTTCCCATTACTGGATCCATCTGTAGGAAACACACACACTGACTGAATACATTGTTTCTATGTGTTTATCAGATGATGGGGGATCTAGGTGGACCCTCCGTACTGCTCTCTCCTTTACAATAAAGTCTCCTCTTACCCGGTGATGTGAGGGGCGGCTGATTCTCCATCATGACGTCCTTGTAGAGATCCTTGTGTCCTTCTAGATACTCCCACTCCTCCATGGAGAAATAGACAGTGACCTCCTGACACCTTATAGGAACCTGACACACACAATGATACAGTCACCATCCAGACACATTCCTTGCCTGTTACTGGATAATGTCCCAGAATTCCCGGCACCGCTCACCTCTCCTGTCAGCAGATCAATGATCTTCTTGGTGACTTCTAGAATCTTCTTGGCTCTGGTTACCTCTGTTGTCAGGCAGTGAGGTGGAGGCGCTGTGATGGGTGATGTCCTATGAAGATGGTTGCTGGGTGTTAATGGATCTCTAGATGTTTCCTTCACTATTTTATAATTCTGTCTATAGAAAGTAATTACGTCTTACGTCGTAGAATCCTTCTCTCCTCTCTAGATAGAACAATGTTTTAATTATAGAGATAAGGATGAAGTCACGTGACCCTCCCAGAATCCTCCTCACCTCCTACTGATCTAAATAGGACACTCTTCTCTGTCGTTAGACTGAGAATTATCTGGACTATACCAGGATGTGTAATGGCTACATTAGGGATGACCTCAAGATTCAGTCCAAAAAAAGTTTGGACAAAACCTTGACTGATCAGACGAACAACCGAACATTTACCCTTTCGGCAGGAGAAGAACATCACGTTGAACAGGGTTAAGCCTTATGGACACTGAATTTTTTATTTTCTCTCTCTTGTTCTTTCTATTTCTTTGCACATATAAGGATTTGAAGATGAACAGACAGGCCCAGATTCAGAAAGATTGGCGTTTCTTTAGTACGGCGTACCGCATCTTATATGCGCTACGCCGACGTAACCTAGAGTAGCTCGTACAGTATTCACAAAGCACTTGCTGCCTTTCTTACGCCAGCGTAACATAAATGGGCCGGCGTAAGCCCTCCTAATTCAAAGTAGGCTGGTAGTGGGCGTGTTGTATTAAAATTAACCGTGACCCCATGTAAATGCATGGCCGAACGAACGGCGCATGCGCGCGCATGCTCAGTATCACGTTGAATTTACTCCCTAAGATACGCCAGCTCAATGCCTGTGACGTGAACGTAACCTACGCACAGCCCCATTCACGTACGACTTACGTAAACGACGTTAAAACCTACGATTGTTCCGACGTCCATACTTTGCATTACCTGTGCCTCATATAGCAGGGGTAATGTTACGCCGGACGTAAGCCTTATGTAAACGGCGTAGCTAAATCTGACGGGCGCAAGTACGTTTCGTGAATCGGCGTATCTAGGTCATTTGCATATTCGACGCGTAAATCTACGGAAGCGCCCCTTGCGGCCAGCGTAAATATCCACCCAAGATACGACAGCATACGGCAACTTACGTCGGTCGGAGGAAGCCATATTTCAGGCGTATCTAGTGCTGTGAATAAGGGGCATAGATACGCAGCATAAGTGTAGAGATGCGCCGTCGTATCTGTAGATACGCCAGCGTAAGAGGTTTCTGAATCCGGCCCACAGTGTTCATCCTTAAGTATAACGGGAAAATTGTATTTATTTTTTCTCGTTGCCGTCTTTCTCCTTTCATCCCCTCTTTCACTGAGGAGGGGCGGGATCTAATCCTAGGGGGGTTTCTGTGTTTTTTTTTCCTTTTTCTTTCTTTTCATAGTTTTCTTTTATTTGTTATTTGTATATAAATATAGTAGAAAATACAAAGTACTTATAAACATTAAAATTTGTACTATGTGTATGTAAAGAAGGAATATACGTTGATATATGTTAATGTTCTCCCAATTTGAGATGTTTATAGTACTTTGATTCAATAATGATATAAAAAAAAAAAAAAAAAAGATCATCATGTACAGTATCTCACAAAAGTAAGTACACCCCTCACATTTTTGTAAATATTTTCTTGTATCTTTTCATGTGACAACACTGAAGAAATGACACTTTGCTACAATGTTGTGTAGTGAGTGTACAGCTTGTATAACAGTGTAACATTTCTGTCCCCTCAAAATAACTCAACACACAGCCATTACTGTCTAAACCACTGGCAACAAAAATGAGTACACCCCTAAGTAAAAAACGTCCAAATTGGGCCCAACGAGTCATGTGACTCGTTAGTGTTACACGGTCTCATGTGTGAATGGGGAGCAGGTGTGTTAAATTTGGTGTTATCGCTCTCACTCTTTCATAGTGGTCACTGGAAGTTCAACATGGCACCTCATGGCAAAGAAACTCTCGGGGGATCTGAAAAAAAGAATTGTTGCTCCACATAAAGATGGCCTAGATCTTGAAACTGAGTTGCAGCACCAGCTCCCTCTAGTTAATTAAATGATACATAGTATCCCTACAAATTCACAAAAGAAGTAAGGTGTAAACAAATGTAGCACCCCCTACCATAGAGTGAGGATTTTTGTGAGGTAATCTGTCGGCGCAGGTAAACTAAGGCAGGCCTATGCTTCAGGCTAGACCTGTTTGTTTTGATCTGGGGGGCAGAGTGTGGTTAGTGTAGCCGTGGGTGTGACCACCTGTGCTTCAGTTCTTGGGAGAAGGTTCTGGAAGAGGAGCAGGGCCTGGAGCTGGAGTGACAGGGAGCTCATGTGAGTGTTTGGTATTGCTATATATATATATATATATATATATATACACATACTAAAACATAGAAGGCAATGATTAGTGGACAACCAAACAAAATTTCATAAAAGAGACAATGTGATTGGACAGAAAATGGTCACATGGTGGTGTCCTTTCCACTTGCGGTTCCAGTTTTGGGACCGTGGAACAGAAGTGGCCATCAATGCATACAATTGGAAGTGAGATGGCGCCTATTAGCATATTCAGTGAGTGCTAGGGCGCCATTTCCATCACGTGATTGTCGCAGGAGTGACGCTGTCGGCGCTGCTTTCTCCATGTCATTCTGACATGATGGGCGTGGTGTCTTTTGGGTCACATGATCGCCACGCCGGCGACGTCACTCACGTCACGTGATCACGGCACACGCTCACCATAGGCTAACGTCTAGTTGCCATGGTGACGCATTGCATGATGTTAGGATATGGGCACATGTTGGGTTCACATCCAATTAGATACTCTTCCTGTTTTCTTTCACACCATTGGGCGCTCGATGTATGTCTTGCTGCTGATCTTTGAGCTCGCCTATGGTTATGATGATTGAGCAGGGACAATCTCATGTATTGGCTGCACTTTTGCGGGCCTTTCGATAGACTGTTTGCCATGTGCTATTGTTAGTCACTTCCTGGTTCAATTCATTCTGAACCAGGAAGGACTTGTTATCTTTCCAATGATTGGCCCGTTAGTTCGGGAAGTGGATTATGGGCCCACCATGTGACCATTTTCTGTCCAATCACATTGTTTCTTTTATGAAATTTTGTTCGATTGGTTGTCCACTAATCATTGCCTTCTATGTTTTAGTATATATATATATATATATATATATATATATATATATATATATATATATATATATATATATATATATATATGTTTTAGTATATATATATATAGCAATATGGGGGAGCAGGTTGATGCCCCTGTTGACGTCCGTATTGGAATGAAACGTGTCAGGCTTTGCATTTTGCTCCTTATATTGCTTTTAAGAATTTATGAACTGTGATACATTTTTTTATCATGTATGCTGGTTTTTATTATTTAAACCTCCTTTTGACCTACACCAGGGGTCTCCAAACTGCGGCCCGAGGGCCAGATGTGGCCCTTTGCTAGCCTTTATCTGGCCCTTGGGGCACTATTCTTCCCACTGACACCAACAAGGGGGCACTATTTCTTCCACTGACACTAACAAGGGGGCACTATTTTTTCCACTGACACCAACAAGAGGGCACTATTTCTTCCTCTGACACCAACAAGAGGGCACTATTTCTTCCACTGATACCAATGATGGGATACTATTCCTCCTACTAATAGGGGCACTACTCCTCCTTCTACTGACCACAAACCTTTAAGGCCATATTTATTCTCGCTGATGCTGGGCCCAGGACATTTTCTGCCCCCACTGGCCACAATCCGGCCCTCCTAAAGTCTACAGGACAATAAACTGGCCCTTGGTTTGAAAAGTTTGGAGACCCCTGACCTACACCATTGGAGTCCCCTCTTTTTTTCTTCTCTTTACATGAATTTGTGGAAGATACGTTTTTTTAGTTCTCTCCAGTTGGTTTTAACACCCTTATCAGGGTTGCTGCTTGCCTGAATCTGGTACACATAGATGTCTGTGGATCCCTACGATTGCCATATCAACAACTTAGCCGGGTCTACCATATCAGAGTAATCTGTGGCTGAGGAACATCGGGCCTATCTGTCCTTTTTGGTTTGGTCGCAATTCATCCTTCATTGGATTCTCGTTGACACGTTTGTGGAACAGCTGTTTGGGACACCCTAAGCTCGATTGATCCGTTGTTGTATGACAGTCAAGCCCAACGCCTCTGGTAATCACATATGTATTTCATCATTCATCTGAAGATTTCCGTTGGGATGTTTTCTTCCATCTCATGACATCTTTTTGATTATATTGATTTATGATGGACACTTTATTTCCTAATTTTAATTATATTTGAAATTTTGTTGGTTGTTTTTCACGTTTTTGTTCACTTTGCAGGGTATTTATTGCGTAGCATTTTTATAACATACTATATGGCCACACCCTTACCATGACTCATATGTGGCTCTATATTATCATTCTAGCTCATGTGAGTAGCCCTGACCAATCCCCACTTGGAATTGGGTGGGGGCAGGCTCAGGTCCAGCCCACTGGAGGCGAGTTGTCGGCTGGTAGACGTGGAGAATGTAGTGCTAGATAGCAGCAGGGGCCCCATCCCGATCTGGGGGGGTGCAAGGCCCAGCGGAGGAGTCCAGGAGAGCTGGGAGGGAGCCTCATCCTTACACGGTCATTGAGGAGGTGTCCTGAAACAGAAGGGCTGAAGAAGCTATTGGAACACATTTCCAGTTAAAGTTCTCCATCATGGACTTGAGGCAGAAGGTCGGGGAGTGTGACACAGTGGATTTCTGGAAGAGGCATGCCAGGGGAGCTGGGTGCAAGGCCAGAGGAGAGACTGTGGGGTTTGTGTCAAATCGGTGCTGCCCACGGGCGCAGGATTTGCAAGTTGGGCTATCTGGGATCAGTAGTCCACCAACCAATATAAGCTGCTAAATTACTAGGCCGCCAGGGAGAGGTGCTGCAGACCTCTGGCCTAGTAACCACACAGCAAATTACAGCCAGAATCTGGGATTATTCAGAGTCATCTCTTTTGTTAAGTGAAGATGATGGGACAGGAAGACTAATTGTTTACAGTGGAAGTTTTTTGCAGGAGGAGAGAAGTCCTGGGAGCAAGAGTCTGCAGGAGTCGATGCAGAGGAGGAGCAATAGTCTGCATGGGTTATGCAGGGGAAGTGACTAAATATTAGAGTTCATCAGTTCTTCGAGGCTCAACCTATTCTACCAAGTTCTTTAAATATGATGGCAAAGCAACATGTTCTTTGGGCATCCCATATTCCCTTTCCCCCAACCAAGTTATATCCCCCAATAAACAAAACAATGCAAATGACTGTTCATTGTCTCTGAAGTGATAGATGGAGGTCCGGCAGCAGGGTGATATGGTGGATGTTCGTAACTAGTAGTAACCATCCGCCGCACTTAAAAAAAGAAATGTCCCATGATGTCTATCCACCATCAATCACTTCCCCCAGTGATATAGATCAGTGCTTTTCAACCTTTTGGTAGTCAAGGAACCCTTTAGAATTGCGCACGATCTCCGGGATACACCAGTCTGAGGGCTCGCTGACACAAGGAGGTGCGTCCGAACCCGAGCGCACGTTCTGCACGTTCTGTTTTTCATTAGGCTGCTCTATGCTTGTGAAACATGCGAAAAACGTGCTGGCATGATTTGTAAATTGAGCCCCACCAAAATACACGGTACTGCGGTATCATGCGTTTAAGTGATCGCAAACAAACATGCATCAGATGGATGAGTGGGGGTGCCTATAGGAATTAATGGTGTCTGTGGCAACGCATTTTTGTGAGGTGCGGAAAAATATGTGAATTCACAAATTGTACCGCACTGCCCCCCGGTGTGAAAAAGCCTGAAAATTTAGTTTGTAAAATAGAGTCAAGTGGTCAGTAGCTTGTAACTCCCCCCATCCCCCCTTCTAGCACAACCCCTCCCCCCAAAAATGCTGCATCTAGTATAAATACCCCACCTGCAAAATCCCCCATCCTAGCACAAATCCCCCCTGCTAAACACAAACGCCCCTTTCTAAATCCCCCTTGCAGTTCATCCCGGGCCCTTCTCGACAGCAGGGACAATATCTGACAGAACACCGGCAAAGTTTTGCAGCCGTCCGACCTGCCCTTAGCAACCGCTGACTTCAACAGTTGGTAGGATGCAGGCGGGTGTCTTAGACGGCTTTTACTTGTTCCGAAAAGTACAGATAACAACACAAAGGTGGTAGAGAGACCGGTGGCGGAGAACGGGATGTGCTCTCCCTCCTCTCTGTACTCCGCTTTCCTCCAACACTCCAATGACATGCTGGTAGCTTATTGGCTCCGATCTAAATTGCCCCTAGTATGTGTGTGTATGAATGTGAGCTAGGGGCCTTGGATTGTGCAAGAGACTGATGTGAGTGTACAATATAACTATTTATGTAAAGCACTGCGTAGTACCTGTAATAAATAAATAATAAAATAAATGTACCTTAAGATCCAGTAATGACGACTGTACGCTATTTCCTAACAAGTCAGCTCTCCTCTGGAACTTCCTGTTTTTTACCCTACATCACTTCCTGTCCGTACATGACATCACTTCCTTCTTTGCGTTCCACGCTCAGGAGTGAGATCACCATCTTGTGGAGAATTGAAATACTGCAGCCTTCATTCATAAATACTGCAGTCTTCATTCATACATTAAAACTCTTTACATTTTCTGTACATTTAATATTTTTTGTTGTTTATCTTTATCCTCATGTACAAGCCAAATAACAATATTAAAAAAATAATTATTTTCATTTTAGTGCTATTAAAAACACACACGCTATATACAGGTATAATTGTATATATATATACACAGTGCCTTGAAAAAGTATTCATACCCCTTGAATATATCACATTTTTATCATGTTACAGCCAAAAACGGAAATGTATTTTATTGAGATTTTATGTGATAGACCAACACAAAGTGGCACATGATTGTGAAGTGGAAGGAAAATTATAAATGGTTTTCCAAAATGTTTACAAATAAATATGTGAAAAATGTAGTCACCCCCCCCCCCCCTCTGGTCGTCTGGGAGGCTCTCAAGACAGTGGTCCTGGGTGCAATGATCAGAATCGGAGCCCATCTTAAGATGGAGAGAACTTTTTTGCTTGGCTGCATAGTCTGGAGTGCTCCCATAAGGCCAACCTTGTTCGTACCACGTATCAGGATCTTCTTAAGGTTTGTGAAGAGCTCTGCATGCTCCTATGTCACAAAACGAAGCAAAAACTGGCATGTGCAATGTACGAGTTCCCTGACAAACCGGGTACGTTGTTGGCGTGGGCGCTGCAAGGTCCGCATACAAAAACCTACATCCCCATATCATGGGCTTCTCAGGGCAGAAGCTTCATACTAATTCGGATATGGCAGCGGAGGTCAGATCCTTTTATGAAGGCCTCTACAACTTGGACTGGAAGTTATTCTCATTTTTTCGGATAACTTTAAGGAACAACTCAAGCATGTCGGCATTGTCTTCACAAGACTAAGAAATAATTACCTTTACATCCAACTGGAGAAATGTGTGTTTGAATGAATTCAGGTCTCGTTTTTTGGATACATCATTTCTCTAGAAGGAGTGAGCGTGGATCCCAATAAGATCCAAACAGTGGTGGATTGGCCTGTCCCTAGGAACGTTAAAGGGGCTGTAAAGGTTTGTTTTTTATTTTCTAGCATCCAGCGTCTCCCCGTAGGGATGTAGTCCCAAGGGAGGGAGCGAGCACGCAGCCAGAACGACTCGGATGATGGGGGGCAAGCTTACTGAGGAGGAACAGGAAGTGAGAAATTCAGAATTGAAATCGAAGGAAAAGGTAAGTGAACCAACAATGCACTAGCTTAAAGGAACCTATTTAGAAAATAAAAAACAAAACCTTTTACAACCCCTTTAAGGAAATAAAACGATTTCTGGGATTTGCCAAATTTTACAGAAGTTAGAATTGGTTTGATTATGCCTTGTTTTGGCAAGGTTGGCACCATGCCCTCCTTGAATGACTGGTTTATGAGCTGCGTGATAGCTGGTGCCAAAATATCGGCACATTCTTTCAGCAGTTTAGTGGGGATGATATCATTAGGCGCTGTGCTATTTTGCTGAGCACCGATGATATTTTTAGTGGCATCGATGGAAATGGGTTTTAGAGTGAAATTTGTTGATTGCGGCGGTTTTATGTGGGTATTCGTTTTGTGATTTTGTTAATGAAATAATCCGATAATTCGTTGCAAAATTCTTGTGAATCCGAATTGGGGGCCTCTAAACAGACTGGGTTCATGGTCTGGGTGACTAGATTGAAGAGTTTGCGGGGGCGGTTTAGAGCATTAGCGATGATATTGGAAAAATTATTTTTTTGGGCTATAAAGATTTATGGTATTTCTTAGTTATTATCTTATAATGTGGTTTTCCTCTGAAGAGCTTCTTTTCCAAGCTGCTTCCGCTCTTCTGCGCTCTTGCTTTAGCAACGACAGCTGATCGTTAAACCAGCTGAAGTTATTTTTCCGGATGCATGTTTTGCGTTTTGGCGCTACTAAGTCGGCTGACTGTAGTAGAGCCTTGTTGATGGCGTAAAGTGTTTCTGTGGCTGTTTGATGTTGTTGGATTTTTTCTTTTGTTCCCTAATGTAGTTTTGAAGAGTTCCGAGTGGAGCTTCTTCTGAGATCTAGTCCAGTGTGTTGTCACCGGTTTTATCATTTTTTTTGAGGGGGCATTTTTAGTAATTATGAATTTAATTGCATAGTGATCTGTCCATGGTTGCGGCTCATTTTCCAGAATGTTAATTCCCATATCTTGTCTGAAAATGAGATCGAGCGTGTGACCTGAAGCATGTGTGGGCTCACGTACTAGTTGCTGCAGACCTAATCCTTCCAAATGGTCAATGCAGGCGTCGGCGACGGGGTCCTGTGAGGAGTTGGCCCAGAGGTTGAAATCCCCGAGCAGCAGGAGGTGTTTGATGTTTAGGGTATAGGTGGAGATGAACTCTGTCAATGACGTGAGAAGGTGCGTTTTTGGACCAGGTGGTCTATAGCAGAGAAGTATATGGACAGTGTCCTGGGGATTTATTTGCAGTTGCAGAGTGAGGGTTTCCATAATTGGAAGTGAGTTCTGAAGGTCTGGTTTAGTGATCGAGAGGTGAGTCTTGTCGATCACCGCCAGGCCTCCTCCTCTTTGCCCCACTCTGTTTTCTGTTAAAATGCGGTAATTTTCTGGCACCAGTTCTCCTACAATGGTATTACAGTCGGCTGTTAACCAGCTTTCTGTGATAAAGAGGATGAAATCATGGATTTTGTTGTCAGTGTCTTACTGCCGATCTTGTGTTGACCAAAGCGCATTATATGTGCTTTGGCTGGGGTGAATGCGTGTAATTTTTGACTGTCCGTCGATCGATTCTAAACAGTTGCTCACTTCTTAGAGCTTTTTTGGTGTCGGCTGGTAATATTGAGGCGGATGGCTTTAGACCCCAAATGGTTTCTGCAGAGTATCTCAGATTAGCCTTAATCGCAGAAACGCCAGGGAAGATGATCTTGATCGGGGAGGTATTCAATGACGATGGGAAGGAAGATTCCAAGTGGGTCGCCCAACTTGCTAAACCATCCCTTCCCATTTGATCCAGAGGAAGGCGAAAAAACCCTAGCCGTGCTATGCCAATCTGCAGCGACAGGGAAAAAAAATTCCTTCCTGATCCCTCAAGGGCGATCGGGCGAGCCCTGGATCAAGTGCTAAATGGTGGTAGTCCCTGGATTTATAACTGTTAGAGCTGATGAGTGGGGGGGGGGGGGGGTATACTCACCCCTGAGTTAACAGGTGGGAGCCAATTCCCAGCTTTTGGGCTGTGGAAGGGGAGTGGGGGTAAGTGCTAGGGATATCCCTGTTGCTGGGGTGTACCAAGATGGCCGCCGACTGGGACCAGGCCCGAGCCGGGGGCTGTGCGGCTGGGTGAGTCCGGTCGTATGGAGAAGGAGGCTCTGGGGCACCGAGGGGAGACAATGGAGATCCTCCTGGGGCAAGGGGGAGTTTTGTGATGTTTGAGGGGGATTAATCCGGTGAATGTGCGGCGTGCCGCTAGGCCGGGGCTGAAGCCGCGGACTTTACTAAACGTGGAAATTGTGCGGGCCGAGGTGGGGTTGTGGATGGCTGGAGCTGAGGCGGGGAAATACTTCGATCGCGGCTGGGGGTGTGGGGGGATAAAGATTTGGCCGTTGCTCCGCTATGTTGGGCCGCAGCTGCGGCTTGTCCTGAAAAGGACAGCCGCAAACTGTCCCAGGGGAGGTGGATAGCCCTGAGAAACAGGGCCTTACCTTGTGAGGCTCCAGGGAGATGATGCCTGTGGGAGGAAGAGGGAGGCTAAAAGGGGAAGAGAGAACGCTGGTCCTGGATGCTGTAGCAGGGGAGCTGGGAGAACCCTGCCTATCTGGAGCCAGGAGCCACACGTTCTACTGCTAGGACCGCGCGCCGATTACTAACTGGCACCAATTCTAGCCCTGGGAGTGAGAGCAGACTCGTCATGCAATCTCTCGGTGCCTGAATGGTGTGCAGCAGGATGTGTCCATAAAACAAGCCGAGGTCGGGTCCAGGAGAAGATCAGAGTAAGTCAGGGTCAATCCGGGTCACAGCAGGTAATCAATCAACCAGGAAACAGGAACTCAGGTACAGGAAGCTGAAGACAAACCAGCCAGTAGAGTAGAGCTTTCTTGTTTATTCTAGAAAATCGGATTACATTATTGAAACACAATAGATAATCTAAATTAAATCTTGCATAGCTGAAGTAAAAGAAAAATCCAATTTAAAAATAATTATACTTTAGTCGGTCCAATAAAAAGTTAGTTCCTTCAGTAAAGCAAAATAGATGTACAGTATATTGGCTAATAGCAACCAATAAAAAGTATGGTCCATGGGTTGTCATACTCTATGGTGGGGCCTGTGTGAGTGCGGGGCCAAGTCAGCATTGTTTAGAGGATCGTATTACTATAATTCAATCCCTGCAGATCTATAACTATGACATCATAGTACATTGTACTTTGGCCACGCCTCCAAATAAGCCAATATGAACACAAAAACTTTATTAGTCTTTATGAATATTCTGGGATCCAAGAAGTGATTTTCTTTAACAGAAACATTTTTATACATTCTGACTATAAGGAAGGACACACGATCTCACACTCCCCATTGGTCCGTCTAAACATAAAAAAGGTGGTTAGTCCATGTGAATTCCCTGGTGTCGATCAAGGGCATTTTTTTGACTGAAGCATTGTTGTATAAGAATTGTATCTATCTGAGGGAAAGATTTCCTGCATTCTACACAATAATAAAGACGCTCATCCATGTGAATTTTCAAGTGTTGGAGAAGGTTTCCTTTGTTCATCCGTGTGAATTCTCTGGTGTTTAAGAAGGTTTCCTTTTTCACTGAAACATTTCCCACACTCTGAACACGAAAAAGGACGTTTGCCCGTGTGAATTCTCTGGTGTTTAAGAAGGTTTCCTTTTTCACTGAAACATTTCCCACACTCTGAACACGAATATGGACGTTTGCCCGTGTGAATTCTCTGGTGTTTTAGAAGGCTTCCTTTTTCGTGGAAACATTTCCCGCATTCTGAACATGAAAAAGGACGCTCGCCGGTGTGAATTCTTTGGTGATTATTAAGTACGCCTTTGTGAACAAAAGTTTTCCCGCACTCTGAACATGAATATGGACGATTGCCCGTGTGAATTCCCTGGTGTTTAAGAAGGTTTCCTTTTTCGTGGAAACATTTCCCGCACTCTGAACATGAATATGGACGTTTGCCCGTGTGAATTCCCTGGTGTTTAAGAAGGTTTCCTTTGTCGTGGAAACATTTCCCGCACTCTGAACATGAAAAAGGACGTTCGCCAGTGTGAATTCTGTGGTGATTATTAAGTTCGCCTTTCCGAACAAAAGTTTTCCTGCACTCTGAACACGAATATGGACGTTTGCCTGTGTGAATTCTCTGGTGATTAAGAAGATTTCCTTTTTCGTGGAAACATTTCCCGCACTCTGAACATGAAAAAGGACGCTCTCCAGTGTGAATTCTCTGGTGATTAACAAGACTTCCTTTCTGGTTAAAACTTTTACCGCACTCTGAACAAGAATAAGGACGCCCGCTTTTGTGAATTCTCTGATGGAAAACAAGTTGTGTTTTCTGAGGGAAAGATTTCCCGCACTCTGAACATGAAAAAGGACATTCTCCTGTGTGACTTCTTTGGTGAACAAGAAGGACGCATTTCTGAATGAAACCTTTCCCACACTCTGAACATGAAAAAGGACGCTCACCTGTGTGAGTTCTCTGATGTAATAGAAGGTTTCCTTTCTGAGTGAAACCTTTACCACAGTGCGAACACAAGAATGGACGCTCACCTGTGTGAATTCTTTGGTGAATAACAAGTTCTGCTTTCCGAAAAAAACTTTTCCCGCACTCTGAACATGAAAAGGGACGCTCACCAGTGTGAATTCTCTGGTGTTTAAGAAGGTTTCCTTTGTAAGTAAAAAGTTTGCCGCACTCAGAACATGGAAAAGTATGCTCGCCTGTGTGAACTCTCTGGTGTATGAGAAGGTTTCCTTTCTGAATAAAGCCTTTACCACAAAGCGAACACGTGAATGGACGCTCGCCAGTGTGAATTCTCTGGTGATTGAGAAAGATTCTTTTCACATTAAAACATCTCCCACACTCTGGACATGAGAAAGTACGCAAACTCTTATGACTTTTCTGGTGTGTAAGAGGCTCTCTGGTTTCTTTGGAAGAATTCCCACACACTGTAGATGACAAGGAATGTTCTCCTGTGTGAGATCCTTCATGGTTCAAGGAAGATTCCTCGGGATTAGATTGATCTGTTGATTTATCTGTACTGTGAGATTCAAAAATAATAGTATGTGGATCCTCAGAAGAATCCTCAGGATCAGAGAAATCCCAGGATCTCTCCATATGATAAGTTCTATGATGTATTATTTGTGTAATGCGAGTCACTCCTGGAGAACGTTGTGTGGTGGGATTTTCTCCTGGAGAACGTTGTGTGGTGGGATTTTCTCTTGGAGAACTTTGTGTGGTGGGATTTTCTCCTGGAGAACTTTGTGTGGTGGGATTTTCTCCTGGAGAACGTTGTGTGGTGGGATTTTCTCCTGGAGAACGTTGTGTGGTGGGATTTTCTCTTGGAGAATTTTGTGTGGTGGGATTTTCTCCTGGAGAACGTTGTGTGGTGGGATTTTCTCCTGGAGAACGTTGTGTGGTGGGATTTTCTTCTTCTTTACATTCTGAAGATACGTTATTCAGGACATAGTGTCCTCCTGTTGGAAATCAATGTTTAAATGTTATTAGAATTCTTAATTCCTTTCATTCAGAAGTCATATACAGTATGTTGGTCTAACACTCTACAGTATCTCTGGAATTGGGGGCAATCATAACATAAAATATCCATACAAACCAGATAAAGATACATCATCTCCTCCTCATTTGTTGGGAACATGACGCTATATTGAGGAATGGAGATGGACCTTTCATATGATGTACAGTATCTCCTCCTCATTTGTTGGGAACATGACATTATATTGAGGAATGGAGATGGACCTTTCATATGTGTCAGGAATGGGTTCACCCGTTGGTGGCGCTGTCAGTTCTATGGCAGGTGTCCTCTAAGGCCTCGTACAGACGGGCAAACATGTACGATGAAAACGGTCCGCCGGACCGTTTTCAGCGTACATGCCCGCCCGTAGATTTCTGTATGATGGCTGTACACACCATCATACAGAAATCCGCGCGTACACGATAGGCGGCGACGAGGCCGCGCCGTCGCCACGGCAACGTGCGCGGCCCTGGCAGTTCAATGCTTCCACGCATGCGTCAAAGTCATTCGACGCATGCGAGGGATGGCGGCCGCTCGGACATGTACGGTAAGTCTGTACAGACGACCGAACATGTCCGACGGACAGGATTCCAGTGGGCATGTTTCTAAGCAAGTTTAGAAACATTTGCCCGCTCAAAAACGGTCTGGCAGGCAAATGTACGCTGGAATCCTGTCCGCTCGGCTGTACAGACGGCCGAACATGTCTGCTGAAACTGGTCCGTGGACCAGTTTCAGCAAACATGTTCGGTCGTGTGTACGGGGCCTTACAACCAGGACCTGCAGTAAAGGGTTTCACCTGATGGTGGCACTGTTGGATCCGTGGGTCGTAGTACCGGTGGCCACCAGCGGGTTCTTTCCGGCAGCGTGGAGCTGACATTACTGGTATCTCCTGCGGTCAGGCGTCACCTGAGCCTGATTGCAAAAGATATGTATAAATACCCGGCAACTCACACACACAAGTTGCCTTGGTATCTCTCCTTGGGTCCTGACCTTGCTTGCCTGTTACCTGATTCTGATCCTGAGCCTATCCTGATCCTGTCCCTCCTGTGTTGCTGTTACCTTTATCTTTACCCTGTAGCCTGATCCATCCTCTCCCTGTCCTGTTTGTTCCCTGTCCCCATCTACTGATCTCCCATTGATGACCCTGGCATGGCTATGTTTAAGATTGCGGTACTTCCCTTTCATTTGTATATAGTTATTTGTGGGTCACTGTTTGGTTGGTTGTTCACTGTTTGTATTGGAGGTGTTTATTTATTGTTATCACTTATCTTAATAAACGTTTATATTCACTTACATGCGTTTTTGGTTCTCTCTGTGCAGTCCACACAGTCTGGTCTTACCAATTCCTGACAATATGGTGTACAGCATCTCCTCCTCATTGGTTGGGAACATGACATTATATTGAGGAATGGAGATGAACCTTGCATATGGCCTTCTCCATGTCTGTCTGTCCACCTGCAAGGTGATTAATGTGGCCAGTCTCTGGGTGGAGACCAAACCTGATTTAAGTCAGAAAAGCCTGCAATCTCAGTATCTCCTCCTCATTTGTTGGGAACATGATGTTATATTGAGGAATGGAGATGGACCTTTCATATGGTGTACAGTATCTTCACATTGCAATTATTTAATTCATCTTTTATACTCATAGAAGAAAAAGGAAAATGTGAACATTTCTGCATTCAGTGATTATTACTTACTTCTGTTGATATAAAGAGAAGATTCCTCCTGATCACTTTTCATGGTCATCTCCTCCATAGACTGCTGATCTCCACTCACCAACGTCTCTTCTTCTTCCTTTTTAACCTCAAGTTTGATGTCTTTTCCTAATTTATCCTGAACCCCAAAACAAAAAAATTAAGTTCAATATTAAAAAAAAATATCTATAAGAAAGTTATCTATAGTTTAGAATAACTTTTAAGTTCTATAGCTCAGTTCTTTCTACCTGATGATGGTGAGGGATGCTTTGATCTTCCGGTGTGGAATCCCGGGAATACTGAAGACTTCCCCCCTCCATAGACTGCTGATCTCCACTCACCAGCCTCTCTTCTTCTTCTTCCTTTTTAATCTCAACTTTGATATCTTTCAATTCTTTACCCTAAACCCCAAAGATGACAGAAAACATTTATAAAAAGGAACAATAAGTTACTTTGAAGAATGTGGTCTCATAGTTTAGAATTATTTTTTAATTTTAGTTGCTCAGTCCCACCTACCTGATGATGGTGGGGGATGGTGTGACCTTCCTGTGTGGAATCCCGGGAATACAGAGGACGGGGACATCTCTCTGGTGGGTTCCCATTACTGGATCCATCTGTAGGAAACACACACACTGACTGAATACATTGTTTCTATGTGTTTATCAGATGATGGGGGATCTAGGTGGACCCTCCGTACTGCTCTCTCCTTTACAATAAAGTCTCCTCTTACCCGGTGATGTGAGGGGCGGCTGATTCTCCATCATGACGTTCTTGTAGAGATCCTTGTGTCCTTCTAAATACTCCCACTCCTCCATGGAGAAATAGACAGTGACATCCTGACACCTTATAGGAACCTGACACACACAATGATACAGTCACCATCCAGACACATCCCTTGTCTGTTACTGGATAATCTCCCAGAATTCCCGGCACCGCTCACCTCTCCTGTCAGCAGATCAATGATCTTCTTGGTGACTTCTAGAATCTTCTTGGCACTGGTTACATCGGTTGTCAGGCAGTGAGGTGGAGGCACTGTGATGGGAAATGTCCTGAGAAGACGGCTGCTGGGTGTTAATGGATCTCCAGATGTTTCCGTCAATATTTTATAATTCTGTTGTCAGAATGTTTATACTGAAATAATAAAACAGTATTGTATTTATGAAATTATGCAAATCTTAGTTTTGGGAGATTTACCCTTTTCCATAAATACCAACAAGAAATGTAAGTTTGTTTATCCGTGCTATTTAGAAAGCAAGTGACACAAATGATATGCTTAAAAATATATATTTATTAACTAAAAATACAGTGCAAATCAATATCAGGTATATTTCGTGATAATACAAATGGATATACTTCTAAATATCAATGATAAAATGATGATATAGATAATATTTACATTTCTACACAATCTCTTATTACAAAATACCACAGTTCAATTCTTGAATGATACTTGTACATTTTAGACTTGGTAACTTAGTGGAGTGCCACCCAAAAATGGAACTTCCACATTTTGGATCCCCCCCCCCCGTTGACACATTTGGCACCTTTCAGAGGGGATGGGGGAGCAGATACCCATCTAATACAGGTATTTGCCCCCACTTCCTGGCATAGATCACCTCGTGAGCTATGCCACTTCCAGCGCCTATTCTGTCCTCCACCGCTGTCTTCTGGGAGACACAGGTCCCAGAAGACAGCAGGAACCACTGAGGACGCGCAGCGAGACTCGCGCATGCGCAGTAGGGAACCGGGAAGTGAATCTGCAAGGCTTCACTTCCTGATTCCCTTACGGAGGATGGCGGTGGCAGCAGTCGATCCTCGAACAGATTGGCTTCGGCATGACGACATCGCGGGCGCCCTGGACAGGTAAGTGTCCATATATTAAGTCAACAGCTGCTGTATTTGTAGCTGCAGGCTTTTAATATTTTTTTTTTTTTAGTGGGACCTTGGCTTTAATGAATATTTCTCTGACTTTACGGACAATTGTGTTTACCTTAATCACGGCGTTTCCTTCTCTAAACAAACAGATCTTCTATCTTAAACTTTAAACGTGCACAGACAAAATGTCGTATTGTACACAGCTTGATAATTTGATCCAGACTTATGTTGAATTTAGAATGAATCAATTAACACATATATCATGATAATACCATTGTACAGACTTTAGCTTAAGCTTTTTAAAAACAGACAAAACTGTGTATGTCTCTTAATATTTGGAATATATTTATTTCATACTGCAGTTAAAAATAATACAAGACAAGGAGATTGGCGGGACTTTAAATGAGGCATGGGATACGTCCACGGACGGCGCATGCGCCGTTAGTAAAAAATGTAATTTACGTGGGGTCACAATGATTTTACAAACAACACGCCCACATCTTACACATTTAAATTAGGCGGGCTTACGCCGGCCCAGTTACACTACGCCGCCGTAAGTTAGAGCGCAACTTCTTTGTGAATACAGGACCTGCTGCTCTAACTTACGGCGGCGAAGTGTATCTGAGATACGCTACACCCGCCGAAATCTATGTGATTCTAGCCCACAGTGTTCATCCTTAAATATAATGCCGCGTACACACCATCACTTTGAAAAAAAACGACGTTTTTAAAAACGTCACTTTAAATGACCGTGTGTGGGGGAAAACGTTGTTTTATGTCTTCTGAAAAACGACCAAAAAAAAATTGAAGCATGCTTAAATTTTATGTGTCGTTTTTTAAAACGTCGTTTTTTACTTCACAGAAATTGACCGTGTGTAGCAAAAAACGTCGCTTAAAACGACGTTTTTACACCCGCGCATGCCCAGAAGCTAGTTATGAAGCGAGCTTCAATGAAAAAACGTGGTGAATGTAACCTCGCTTTGCTAGAACATTGTGAGAAAAACGATGGAGTGTAGGCAACTTCGTCTTTGAAAATTGAAGTTTCAAAAACGCAGTTTTTTACTTCACAGAAAATGTCATTTTTTTTCATCACATAAAGTGATGGTGTGTACGCGGCATAACACAGTGAATTTGTTTCTTCTTCTCATGGCTATCTTTCTCCTTTCATCCTCTCTTTTACTAAGGAGGCCCAGAGTCTAATGCTAGGGGGGTTTCTGATTTTTTTACTTTCGTAGTTTTATTTTATTTGTTATTTGTATATAAATATAGTATAAAATACAAAGTACTTATAAACATTACAATTTGTACTATGTGTAAGTAAAGAAGGAATATATGTTGATATTTTTGTTAATGTTCTCCCAATTGGAGATATTTATTTTGGTACTTTGATTCAATAAAGATATTTAAAAAAAAGAACATTGAGTACAGTATCTCACAAAATGTAAGTACACCCCTCACATTTCTGTAAATATTTTATTATCTTCTCATGTGACAACACTAAAGAAATGAAACTTTGCTACAATGTTGTGTAGTGAGTGTACAGCTTGTATAACAGTGTACAATTTCTGTCCCCTCAAAATAACTCAACACACAGCCATTAATGTCTAAACTGCTGGCAACAAAAGTAAGTACACCCCTACGTGAAAATGTCCAAATTGGGTCTCAGGTGTGAATGGGGAGCAGGTGTGTTAAATTTGGTGTTATCGCTCTCACTCTTTCATACTGGTCAGTGGAAGTTCAACATGACACCTCCTGGCAAAGAACTCTCTGAAAAAAAGAATGGTTGCTCTACATAAAGATGGCCTAGGCTATAAGAAGATGGCCAAGATCTTAAAACTGAGTTGCAGCACCTGCTCCCTCATGTGAACAATTAAATGGTACATAGTATCCCTACTCGTTCACCAAAAAAAGTAAGGCGTAAACAAATGTAGCACCCCCTACCAAAGAGTGAATATTTTTGTGAGGTAATCTGTCAGCGCAGGTAAACTTAGGCAGGCCTTTGCTTCAGGCTAGGCCTGTTTGTTTTGATCTGGGTGGCAGAGCGGTTAGTGTAGCAGTGGGTGTAATGCCGCGTACACACGATCATTTTTCGGCATGAAAAAAACAAAGTTTTTAAAAACATCATTTAAAATGATCGTGTGTGGGCTTCACATCGTTTTTCATCTTCTGAAAAATCGTTTTTTAAAATGTCGCTTTTCGTGATGTAAAAAATGATCGTGTGTGGGCAAAAAATTACGTTTTAAACCCGCGCATGGCCAGAAGCAAGTTATGAGACGGGAGCGCTCGTTCTGGTAAAACTACCATTCACAATGGAGTAAGCACATTCATCACGTTGTAACAGACAAAAAAGCGCAAATCGTCTTTTGCTAACAAGGAATCAGCTAAAAGCAGCCCAAAGGCGAATGGAACTTCCCCTTTAGAGTTCCGTCTTATGTGTTGTACGTCACCGCGCTTTGTTCATCATTTTTCAAAAACGAAGGTGTGTGGGCAACATCGTTTTTAATGATGAAGTTGGAAAAACGTTGTTTTTTTTTCATGATGAAAAAATTACATTTTTTTTCATGCCGAAAAACGACCGTGTGTAGAGTTAGAGTTCATCAGTTCTTCGAGGCTCAATCTATTCTACTAAGTTCTTTAAAAATGATGGCAAAGCAAAATGTTCTTTGGGCATCCCATATTTCCTTTCCCCCAATAAACAAAAACAAAACAACGCAAATGACTGTTCATTGTCTCTGAAGTGATAGATGGAGGTCTGGCAGCAGGGTGATATGGTGGATGTTCGTAACTAGTAGCAACCATCCGCCAGACTTAAAAAAAGAAAATGTCCCATAATGTTCATCCGCCCACTTCACCCAGTGATATAGATCAGTGCTAGATAGATCAACCTTTTGGTAGTCAAGGCACCCTTTAGAATTGCGCACGATCTCCGGGGTTACAGCAGTCTGAGGGCTCGTTGACACAAGGAGGTGTGTCCGAACCCGAGCGTCTGTGTGCAATTGCCAAAGGCAATGCATTTTTGTGAGGTGCGAAAAAATACATGAATTCACAAATTGTACGGCACTGCCCCCCGGTGTGAAAAAGCCCAAAAATGTAGTTTGTAGGATAGAGTTAAGTGGTCAGTAGCTTGTAACTCCCCCCAAACCCCCCCTGCTAGCACAACTCCTCCCCCCAAAAATGCCCCATCTAGTATAAATCCCCCTGCAAAATCCCCCATCCTAGCACAAATCCCCCTGCTAAACACAAACGCCCCTTTCTAAATCCCACTTCTAGCATAGTCCAACCCCCCAAATACCCCGTCTTTGCCCTTGCTACAGCAAAATGACACAAAGCTCTGTGCACATGAAAGGGTTACTGTGTTATGTTCTGTGCACTGAGAGGAGGGAGAGCACATCCCATTCCTCCTTCGGGCTCTCTCCTTCCTTTATGCTGTTATCTGTACTTTTGCCGGTGTTCTATCAGATAGTGGCCGCTATCGAGAAGTGCCCAGGACAAATTGCGCATGCGCCGTACGTAACAGCACAACAGCTGACTTTACGATTAGCTGTTGTGACAGCGACACAGCGCCTGCGCGCAATAGGTCTCAGAATTTTTTTTGTGTCACATTGTGCTTCGCACTGCCCTTAGCAACCGATGACTTCATTGGTTGGTAGGATGCAGGCGGGTGTCTTAGACGGCTTTCACTTTTGCCGAAAAAGTACAGACAACAACACAAGGGGGGAGAGAGCCCGGTGGAGGAACGGGATGTGCTCTCCCTCCTCTCTGTACTCCGCTTTCCTCCAACACTCCAATGACATGCTGGTAGCTTATTGGCTCCGATCTAAATTATCCCTAGTATGTGTGTGTATGAATGTGAGCTAGGGACCTTAGATTGTAAACTCGTTTGGGGCAGAGACTGATGTGAGTGTACAATATACATATTTATGTAAAGCACTGCGTAAATTGAAAACGTTGTATAAGTACCTGTAATAAATAAATAATAAAATAAATGTACCTTAAGATCCAGGCATGACTGTACGCTATTTCCTAACAAGTCAGCTCTCCTCTGGAACTTCCTGTCTTTTACCCTACATCACTTCCTGTCCGTACATGACATCACTTCCTTCTTTGCGTTCCACGCTCAGGAGTGAAATCACCATCTTGTGGAGAATTGAAATACTGCAGCCTTCATTCATAAATACTGCAGTCTTCATTCGTACATTAAAACTCGGCACATTTACATTTTCTGTACGTTTATTATTTTTTGTTGTTTATCTTTATCCTCATGTACAAGCCAAATAACAATAAAAAAATAATTATTTTCATTTTAGTGCTATTAAACACACACGCTATATATAATTGTGTATATATACACAGTGACTTGAAAAAGTATTCATACCCCTTGAAATTTTCCACATTTTGTCATGTTACAGCCAAAAACGGAAATGTATTTTATTGGGATTTTATGTGATAGACCAACACAAAGTGGCACATAATTGTGAAGTGGAATGAAATTGATAAACGGTTTTCCAAATTTTTTACAAATAAATATGTGAAAAGTGTGGTATGCATTTGTATTCAGCCCCCCCCCCCCCCCCTCTGGTTGTCTGGGAGACTCACAATACAGTGGTCCGGGGTGCATTGATCAGATTAGGAGCCCATCTTAAAGTGGTTGTAAACCCTTACAACACACTTTTTGCTACAAGTAAGCCTATACTAAGGATTAGCTGTAGCAAACCTGGATAGCTCCTAAACCTGAACGGTTTAGGAGATATCCCCTGTATTTGCATGTGCCGTTGTTTTCAGTGTGTGCCGTTACGTCGTGTGATGTCATTGTGGCTCTGGCCAATCACATCTCCGGAGCCGCCATACCCGAATATAACTCCGGGACGTCATGTCGCCAGCCGCTGCTGTGTCGGGCACCGCAACATGCGCTTCGATCCCAGGTGAGTATTATATAATGAGCTAGTATGCTATGCATGCTAGCTCATTATGCCTTTGTCTTGCAGGTATTATTATTTTTTTCCCTTTAAGAGGGAGAGAACCTTTTGCTCTGCTGCATAGTCTGGAGTGCTCCCATAAGGCCAGCCTTGTTCGTACCACATAGCAGGATCTTCTTAAGGTTTGTGAAGAGCTCCGCACGCTCCTATGTCACAAAACGAAGCAAAAACTGGCATGTGCAATGTACGAATTCTCTAACAAACAGGGTACGTTGTTGGCGCGGGCGCTACAAGGTCTGTGTACAAAAACCTACATCCCCCATATCATGGGCTCCTCAGGGCAGGAACTTCATACTTCGGATATGGCGGCGGAGTTCAGATCCTTTTATGAAGGCCTCTACAACTTGGACTGGATATTATTCTCATTTTTTCTGATAACTTTGAGGAACATCTCAAGCATGTCGGCATTGTCTTTACAAGACTAAGAAATAATTACCTTTACATCCAACTGGAGAAATGTGCGTTTGAACGAATTCAGGTCTCGTTTTTAGGATACATCATTTCTCCAGAAGGAGTGAGCATGGATCCCAATAAGATCCAAACAGTGGTGGATTGGCCTGCCCCTAGGAACGTTGAAGGGGTTGTGAAGGTTCGTTTTTTTATTTTCTAGCATCCAGCGTCTCCCCGTAGGGATGTAGTCCCCAGGGAGGGGGCGAGCATGCAGCCAGAACGGCTTGGATGATGGGGGGCAAGCTTACTGAGGAGGGACAGGAAGTGAGAAATTAAGACAAAGACAAAAAACATTTAGAAGGGAAATTAAAGTGTAGCGCTACCCCCGGAGGAGCCGCTGGTTAGATTTGGGACGGCATGATTATGTTACCTCTGTGATGTGTCTAGGGATGATGATGAAGAAGAGGATGATGATGAGAGAAAATGACAGAATGTCCAGACAGCAGGGTGACGTTTTCTGTGCTTTCATTTCTGGTCCAACATGACCAACAGTCAACTCGAGGTAGATAGAATAGATTGGTGAAAGGAGAGAACTCGCAGATTCAGGCCTTTAGATAAGCGAAGCAGTCCTGCTTCAGGATAATGGCTCTTGCTTCGTCACCACTCTAGCCGGAGTGGGTGTAGTGCCCCTGGACAGGTCCCTCTCACAGGCCTGGCAGCCAGGGCATCACTTAGAACTTCTGGGAAGGAACAAGTCTTTTGGACTCTATGAAATTGATCCTCATGGATCCTCTGGAACTGGACCTTCTGAAATCTCTGAACTGGACCTTCTAGATCCTTTGGAACTGGACCTTCTGGACTCTCTGGAACTGGACCTTCTGGACTCTCTGGAACTGGACCTTCTGGACTCTCTGGAACTGGACCTTCTGGACTCTCTGGAACTGGACCTTCTGGACTCTCTGGAACTGGACTCTCTGGAACTGGACCTTCTGGACTCTCTGGAAATGGACCTTCTGGACTCTCTGGAAATGGATTTCCTGGGTTCTCTGTAATGGGACCTTCTAGATCCTCTGGATCAGGACCTAATGGATCCTCTGGAGCTGGACCTCCTGGGCTCTCTGGAACTGGACCTTCTAGATTCTCACATCTCACTAATATAACACCAATGGAAGACTCTGTATGAACTGAGCACATTCCAATCACCAATCATCTAAAAATGATGTTCATTTGTAGAAAATGACTCAGGACAGAATATTGTAGAGTAGAGCTTTCTTGTTTATTACAGAAAATCGGATTACATTATTGAAACACAATAAATAATCTAAATTAAATCTTGCATAGCTGAAGTAAAAGAAAAATCCAATTTAAAAATAATTATACTTTAGTCGGTCCAATAAAACGTTAGTTCGTTCAGTAAAGCAAAAAAGATGTACAGTATATTGTCTAATAGCAACCAATAAAAAGTATGGTCCATGGGTTGTCGTACTCTATGGTGGGGCCTGTGTGAGTGCGGGACCAAGTCAGCATTGTTTAGAGGATCGTATTACTATAATTCAATCCCTGCAGATCTATAACTATGACATCATAGTACAATGTACTTTGGCCACGCCTCCAAATAAGCCAATATGAACACAAAAACTTTATTAGTCTAAACATAAAAAAGGTGGTTAGTCCATGTGAATTCCCTGGTGTCGATCAAGGGCACTTTTTGACTGAAGCATTTCCCGCACTCTGAACATGCATAAGGACGCTCCCCCGTGTGACTTCTCTGGTGTATAAGAAGTTTCTCTCTCTGAGGGAAAGATTTCCTGCATTCTACACAATAATAAGGACGCTCACCCGTGTGAATTTTCAAGTGTTGGAGAAGGTTTCCTTTGTTCATCCGTGTGAACTCTCCGGTGTAGAAGAAGTCCTTCTTTCTGAACAAAAGTTTTCCCGCACTCTGAACACGAATATAGACGTTTGCCCGTGTGAATTCTCTGGTGTTTAAGAAGGTTTCCTTTTTTGTTGAAACATTTCCTGCACTCTGAACATGAAAAAGGACGTTCGCCGGTGTGAATTCTCTGGTGATTATTAAGTTCGCCTTTCCGAACAAAAGTTTTTCAGCATTTTGAACACGAATATGGACGTTTTCCTGTGTGAATTCCCTAGTGTTTAAAAAGGTTTCCTTTTTCGTGGAAACATTTCCCGCACTCTGAACATGAAAAAGGACGCTCTCCAGTGTGAATTCTCTGGTGATTAACAAGACTTCCTTTCTGATTGAAACTTTTCCCGCACTCTTAACAAGAATAAGGACGCTCGCTCTTGTGAATTCTCTGGTGGAAAACAAGTTGTCTTTTCTGAGGGAAAGATTTCCCGCACTCTGAACATGAAAAAGGACGTTCTCCCGTGTGAGTTCTCTGATGTAATAGAAGGTTTACCTTCTGAGTGAAACCTTTACCACAGTGCGAACACGAGAACGGACGCTCACCTGTGTGAATTCTTTGGTGAGTAACAAGTTCTGCTTTCCGAAAAAAACTTTTCCCGCACTCTGAACATGAAAAGGGACGCTCACCCGTGTGAATTCTGTGGTGTTTAAGAAGGTTTCCTTTGTCAGTAAAACGTTTGCCGCACTCTGAACATGGAAAAGTATGCTCGCCTCTCTGGTGTATGAGAAGGTTTGCTTTCTGAATGAAGCCTTTACCACAGTGCGAACATGAGAATGGACGCTCGAGAGGGAGCTGTGGTGGCTCAACGCGATTGGCACTGCGCTGACAAGCCATTCACCTCTGCAGCTAGAGGTTCGGATCCCGGTCTCGGCTTCATGTGAATTGAGTTTGGTGGTCTCAGCCCGGCTCCCGGTGGGTGTGCTATGCAAGGTAAGCCTGTGCTTAGTACGCCCACCCCCCTCCCACAAAAACCACCACACCTACACAGGCACTCTAAATTGGGTTAACACACTCACATTGACCACGCGGTCTCTAAAAGAGAGGCGAAGGACTAATGGGGCTGGTTGAGCGGGCTAATCCTCTCACTCCCTTATAGGGAGTCCCTCTGCCCCGTTGGGCTTCAAAGCGGAGCAGGTAGGGCGGGCTGTGTGGGAGGACCCCCTCACACACCCGCCATTGCCACCCGGGGCATGGAGAAAGGTGGCAGATTGCCTCTGGGGGAGGCCTGCCTACTCCCAACTCCTGCAGTCCGGCTCCTCTCTCGAGTACACGCACAAAAATACACTTTAAAAAAAAAAAAAAAAAAAAAAAAAAAGAATGGACGCTCGCCAGTGTGAATTCTTTGGTGATTGAGAAAGTTTGTTTTCCCATTAAAACATCTCCCGCACTCTGAACATGAAAAGGGACGCTCACCAGTGTGAATTCTGTGGTGTTTAAGAAGGTTTCCTTTGTCAGTAAAACGTTTGCCGCACTCTGAACATGGAAAAGTATGCTCGCCTGTGTGAACTCTCTGGTGTATGAGAAGGTTTGCTTTCTGAATGAAGCCTTTACCACAGTGCGAACACGAGAATGGACGCTCGCCAGTGTGAATTCTTTGGTGATTGAGAAAGTTTGTTTTCCCATTAAAACATCTCCCACACTCTGAACAAGAAAAGGGACGCTCACCCGTGTGAATTCTTTGGTGAGTAACAAGTTCTGCTTTCCGAATAAAACATCTCCCGCACTCTGAACATGAAAAGGGACGCTCACCCGTGTGAATTCTGTGGTGTTTAAGAAGGTTTCCTTTGTAATTAAAACGTTTTCCGCACTCTGAACATGGGAAAGGACGCTCGCCTGTGTGAACTCTCTGGTGTATGAGAAGGTTTCCTTTCTGAAAGAAGCCTTTACCACAGTGCGAACACGTGAATGGACGCTCGCCAGTGTGAATTTTCTGGTGATTGAGAAAGACTTCTTTCATTTTAAAACATCTCCCGCACTCTGGACATGAGAAAGTACGCACACTCTTATGACTTTTCTGGTGTGTAAGGGGCTCTCTGGTTTCTTTGGAAGAATTCCCACACACTGTAGATGACAAGGAATGTTCTCCTGTGTGAGATCCTTCATGGTTTAAGGAAGATTCCTCGGGATTAGATGAATCTGTTGATTTATCTGTACTGTGAGATTCAATAATAATAGTTTGTGGATCATCAGAAGAATCCTCAGGATCAGAGAAATCCCAGGATCTCTCTATATGATAAGTTCTATGATGTATTATCTGTGTAATGCGAGTCACTCCTGGAGAACGTTGTGTGGTGGGATTTCCTCCTGCAGAACGTTGTGTGGTGGGATTTCCTCCTGGAGAACGTTGTGTGGTGGGATTTTCTCCTGGAGAACATTGTGTGGTGGGATTTTCTCCTGGAGAACGTTGTGTGGTGGGATTTTCTCCTGGAGAACGTTGTGTGGTGGGATTTCCTCCTGGAGAACGTTGTGTGGTGGGATTTTCTCCTGGAGAACGTTGTGTGGTGGGATTTTCTCCTAGAGAACGTTGTGTGGTGGGATTTTCTCCTAGAGAACGTTGTGTGGTGGGATTTTCTCCTGGAGAACGTTGAGTGGTGGGATTTTCTCCTGGAGAACGTTGTGTGGTGGGATTTTCTTCTGCTTTACATTGTGAAGATACGTTATTCAGGACATAGTGTCCTCCTGTTGGAAATCAATGTTTAAATGTTATTAGAATTCTTCATTCCTTTCATTCAGAAGTCATATACAGTATGTTGGTCTAACACTCTACTGTATCTCAGAGCTCTGGCATGGAATTGGGGGCAATCATAACATAAAATATCAATACAAACCAGATAAAGATACATCATCTCCTCATTTGTTGGGAACATGACGCTATATTGAGGAATGGAGATTAACCTTTCATATGGCCTTCTGGCTGTCTGTCCACCTGCAAGGTGATTAATGTGACCAGTCTCTGGGTGGAGACCAAACCTGATTTAAGCCAGAAAAGCCTGCAATCTCAGTATCTCCTCCTCATTTGTTGGGAACATGACATTATATTGAGGAATGGAGATGGACCTTTTTAATATGGTGTACAGTATCTCCTCCTCATTTGTTGGAAACATGACGTTATATTGAGGAATGGAGATGGACCTTTCATATGGTGTACAGTATCTTCACATTGCAATTATTTAAATTCATCTTTTATACTCATAGAAGAAAAAAGAAAATGTGAACATTTCTGCATTCAGTGATTATTACTTACTTCTGCTGATATAAAGAGAAGATTCCTCCTGGTCACTTTTCATGGTCATCTCCTCCATAGACTGCTGATCTCCACTCACCAACGTCTCTTCTTCTTCCTTTTTAACCTCAAGTTTGATGTCTTTTCCTAATTTATCCTGAACCCCAATACAAAAAAATTAAGTTCAATATTAAAAAAGAAAGTTATCTCATAGTTTAGAATAACTTTTGAGTTCTATAGCTCAGTTCTTTCTACCTGATGATGGTGAGGGATGCTTTGATCTTCCAGTGTGGAATCCTGGGAATACTGAAGACTTCCCCCCTCCATAGACTGCTCATCTCCACTCACCAGCGGCTCTTCTTCTTCTTCTTCCTTTTTAATCTCAGCTTTGATATCTTTCAATTCTTCATCCTAAACCCCAAAGATGACAGAATACATTTATAAAAAGGAACAATAAGTTACTTTGAAGAATGTGGTCTCCTAGTTTAGAATTATTTTTACATTTTTAGTTGCTCAGTCCCACCTACCTGATGATGGTGGGGGATGGTGTGATCTTCCTGTGTGCAATCCCGGGAATACAGAGAATGGGGACATCTCTCTGGTGGGTTCCCATTACTGGATCCATCTGTAGGAAACACACACACTGACTGAATACATTGTTTCTATGTGTTTATCAGCTGATGGGGGGGATCTAGGTGGATCCTCCGTACTGCTCTCTTCTTTACAATAAAGTCTCCTCTTACCCGGTGGTGTGAGGGGCGGCTGATTCTCCATCATGACGTCCTTGTAGAGATCCTTTTGTCCTTCTAAATACTCCCACTCCTCCATGGAGAAATAGACAGTGACATCCTGACACCTTATAGGAACCTGACACACACAATGATACAGTCACCATCCAGACACATCCCTTGTCTGTTACTGGATAATGTCCCAGAATTCCGGGCACCGCTCACCTCTCCTGTCAGCAGATCAATGATCTTCTTGATGACTTCTAGAATCTTCTTGGCTCTGGTTACCTCTGTTGTCAGGCAGTGAGGTGGAGGCTCTGTGATGGGTGATGTCCTGTGAAGATGGCTGCTGGGTGTTAATGGATCTCCAGATGTTTCCGTCAATATTTTATAATTCTGTTGTCAGAATGTTTATACTGAAATAATAAAACCGTTTTGTATTTATGAAATTATGCAAATCCTAGTTTTGGGAGATTCACCCGTTTACATAAATACCAACAAGAAATGTAAGTTTGTTTATCCGTGCTATTTAGAAAGCAAGTGACACAAATGATATGCTTAAAAATATATATTTATTAACTAAAGATACAGTGCAAATTAATATCAGGTATATTTTGTGATAATACAAATGGATATACTTCTAAATATCAAAGATAAAATGATGATATAGATAATATTCACATTTCTACACAATCTCTTATTACAAAATACCACAGTTCAATTCTTGAATGATACTTGTACATTTTAGACTTTGTAACTTAAAGTGGAGTTCCACCCAAAAATGAAACTTCCACTTTTTGGAATCCCCCCCCCCCCCCCTCGTTGACACATTTGGCACCTTTCAGGGGGGATGGGGAAGCAGATACCTGTCTAATACAGGTATTTGCCCCCACTTCTTGGCATAGATCACCTCGGTGAGCTACGCCACTTCCAGCACCTATTCTGTCCTCCACCGCTGTCTTCTGGGAGACACATGTGCCAGAAGACAGCAGGAACCAGGGAGGATGCACAGCGCGACTCGCGCATGCGCAGTAGGGAACCGGGAAGTGAAGCTTCAAGGCTTCACTTCCTGATTCCCTTACTGAGGATGGCGGTGGCAGCAGCCGATCCTCGAGCTACAGATTGGCTTCGGCTGTCGACATCGCGGGCGCCATGGACAGGTAAGTGTCCATATATAAAAAATCAGCAGTATAAAGGAAAAAACTGCGCTAAGCAATAATAAATTAAAATCAATGAAGATCAAAGGCAGCAATGAAATGGGATAAACACAAATAACATAATATAAATAAATTGCGCCGAAGAAAAAAGACAGCAGGCAAATGCCAGTACTGAATAAAAAGAAGAAAGTCTTTGATAGCCCCTAAATGGTCAGAGATGGGGGCACACAAAACGTTCCAAATGGGTAGGTGGATTACATCAAACCCACAAGCAGATCATAGCAGCACCACCGTGACAGAGACTTCTTGTGAGAAAAACCACCACCAAACGGAAAGCCGCTTACCAGAGCAACCAGATTGAAAAGCATGTAGGTATAAACTCCATCCACGGACTAGGACACTGGATTGTCAGGCTCCAATGGGCAGATTTCCACGAATGAGTTCACTTGCTCAAAAAATACAGGTCCTGGAGCTCCACAGTCGGCACACACAGTATTGCCAGGTTTCTGGGCCAGCAGGGCTCTCTTGTTCCATTCAGAAAGGAACAAGAGAGCCCTGCTGGAGCTGGCCCAGAGACATAGCAGGTTTAACTATACGCCACCAAACAGCAGCTTTAACTATACGCCGGAAAAAGCCGACTAGAGACGACGTAAAAGAAAGCGACGGCCGCTCGTACGTTCGTGGATCGTCGGAAAGAGCTAATTTGCATACTCGACGCAGATTACGACGGGAACGCCACCCATCGGATGCCGAAAAATTGCATCTTAGATCCGAAGGCGTACGAAGATTTACGCCTGTCCGATCTAACCCAGATGCCGTCGTATCTTGTTTTGAGGATTCAAAACAAAGATACGACGCGGGAAATTTGAAAGTACGTCGGCATATCAGTAGATACGCCGGCGTACTCGCTTTGTGGATCTACCCCTAATACTTTACCAGGACTTAAGAATTTTGTTATTTTGAGAAGCTTCAGTTATGAATTCCAAAGGGACAGAGATAGATCCCTCTCTTCTATCTGTAGCTACTTTTGTACCACTCCATAAAGTATGTGTGTGTAATTACTATGTAATGAATGATGTAATGTGACGATGTGCTTTAGATGTTACCATGACAACCAAGTATGCGGCCATCTTGAATAATTACAATTTTCACCTCTAGGGGCAGTGTTGTATAAGAAATTACTTATAATATTATTTTCATGACTTTCTGCCCTCGGCTTAATAAGACACCATTAATTGTGTCATGGTTGACAATCATGTGTCAGTTTCCTCCAGACATTCTGGCGTTTAGCTTAGATATATGTATATGAGAAGATATACCCCCACATAATTAGCTGAGGTAATTTCTTGAAACTCCGATCACTGGAATTGAACTCTGAGCCTAATGCTGCGTACACACGATCGGTTAAACAGATGAGAATGGTCTGATGGATCGTTTTCATCGGTCAAAACCGATCGTGTGTGGGCGCCATCGGTTATTTAACCATCGGTTAAAAAAAGCCAACTTGCTTTAAATTTATGGAAGGGGATTTCTCTGTGTAAACAGAAAAAGAACACTGCGCTAACGTGTGAAATCAGTTAAATAACCGTGAAAAAATGAATATAAAATTAAATATAAAAAGCTGCCAGTATTAATTACTAAATACCATAGTAAACAAAGAAACAAAAAACAAGATAATACAGCTGTATTATCTTGTTTTTTGTTGCTTTAAATTTAACCGATTGATTCCTAACCGATAGGTCAAAACCGATCGTTAGTAGGCACGACCATCGGTTAAAAATCCATGCATGCTCAGAATCAAGTCGACGCATGCTTGGAAGCATTGAACTTCATTTCTTTCAGCACGTCGTTGTGTTTTACGTCACCGCGCTCTGACACGATAGTTTTTTTAACCGATGGTGTGTAGGCACGACTGACCATCAGTCAGCTTCATCGGTTAACCGATGAAAACGGTCCATCAGTCACCACCTTCCTAAATCCCCACTCTAGCATAGCCCAACCCCCCAAATACCCAGTCTTTGCCCTTGCTAGAGCAAAATGACACAAAGCTCTGTGCACAGTCTGACCATGAAAGGGTTACTGTGTTATGTTCTGTGCACTGAGAGGAGGGAGAGCACATCCCATTCCTCCTTCGGGCTCTCTCCTCCCTTTATGCTGTTATCTGTACTTTTGCCGGTGTTCAGATAGTGCCCGCTATCGAGAAGTGCTCAGGACAAATTGCACATGCGCTGTACGGAAGAGCACAACAGCTGACTTTACGATTAGCTGTTGTGACAGCGACACATCGCCTGCGCACAATAGGTGGTGGAAGAAATGTTTGTGTCACATTGTGCTTCGCACTGCCCTTAGCAACCAATGACTTCATTGGTTGGTAGGATGCAGGCGGGTGTCTTAAGCCTCGTACACACAATCAGTCCATCCGATGAGAACGGTCTGAAGGACCGTTGTCATAGGTTAACCGATGAAGCTGACTGATGCTCAGTCGCGCCCACACACCATCGGTTAAATAACCGATCCTGTCAGAACACGGTGGCGTAAAACACAACGACGTGCTGAAAAAAACGAAGTTCAATGCTTCCAAGCATGCGTCGACTTGATTCTGAGCATGCGTGGATTTTTAACCGATGGTCGTGCCTACCAACGATCGGTTTTGACCTATTGGTTAGGAATCCATAGGTTAAATTTAAAGCAAGTTGGCTTTTTTTTTAACCTATGGATAAATAACCTATGGGGCCCACACACGATCAGTTTTGACCGATGAATACGGTCCATCAGACCGTTTTTCTCTGTTAACCTATCGTGTGTATGAGGCCTAAGACGGCTTTCACTTTTGCCGAAAAAGTACCGATAACAACACAAAGGGGGAGAGAGCCCGGTGGAGGGACGGGATGTGCTCTCCCTCCTCTCTATACTCCGCTTTCCTTCAACACTCCAATGACGTGCTGGTAGCTTATTGGCTCCGATCTAAATTATCCCTAGTATGTGTGTGTATGAATGTGAGCTAGGGACCTTGGATTGTAAGCTCCTTTGAAGCAGAGACTGATGTGAGTGTACATATACATATTTATGTAAAGCACTGCGTAAATTTAAAATGTTATATAAGTACCTGTAATAAGTAATAAAATAAATGTACCTTAAGATCCAGTAATATCTGTACGCTATTTCCTAACAAGTCAGCTCTCCTCTAGAACTTCCTGTCTTTTACCCTACATCACTTCCTGTCCGTAAATGACATCACTTCCTTCTTTGCGTTCCACTCTCAGGAGTGAGATCACCATCTTGTGGAGAATTGAAATACTGCAGCCTTCATTCATACTCGGCACATTTACCTTTTCTGTACGTTTATTATTTTTTGATGTTTATCTTTATCCTTTTGTACAAGCCAAATAACAATAATAAAAAAAGTATTATTTTATACATACCCCTTGAAATTTTCCACATTTTGTCATGTTACAGCCAAAAACGGAAATGCATTTTATTGGGATTTTATGTGATAGACCAACACAAAGTGTACCTGTAGCCACGATCATATATACAGTAACATTTTATTATATTTATGTTGTATGTCAAATTATAATCTTTTAATATTTTTTATTTTAAAAAAATGTCTGAGAAGAGGGGCCTACCGTATATATACACGTATGATCCATGGTTTCCTCGGTAAATGTCGAAGGATTCCGATCCCATCGTGTATGGTACGGACCATTAGAGATGCCTATCCCGATGTCGACCAACAATACACAGGCTTCAAGTGGTCTTCAGACTACAATGCTTCAGACATGGCATTCGAATAAAACATTTCTTGAAGACGTATATTTGTTATGGGGCAGATTCACGTACCTCCGCGCATCTTTCCGCCGGGCGCAGCGTATCTAAGATAAACAACTCAGCCATAACAATTTTTTTTTTTCGAATCCTCAAAGAATTCGCGCCATAAGTTACGGCGGCGTAGTGTATCTCTTGCGGCGTAAGGGCGAGTAATTCAAATGGCTGTGATGGAGGAGTGTTTTTATGTAAATACGTCGTGACCCGACGTGCGCCGTCCGTGGGGGTATCCCAGTGCGCATGCTCGAAATTAAACCAGGAACAAGCCAATGCTTCCGACGGTGACATCATTCTACGCAAATCCCTATTCGCCAACGACTTACGCAAACGACGTAAAAAAATTCAAATTTCGACGCGGGAACGACGGCCATACTTAACATTGAGTACGCCATTATATAGCAGCTTTAACTATACGCCGGAAAAAGCCGAACGCAAACGACGTAAAAAAAATGCGCCGGACGGACGTACGTTCGTGGATCGCCGTAACTAACTAATTTGCATACTCGACGCAGAATTCGACGGAAACGCCACCTAGCGGCCAGCGGAAAAAATGCACCTGAGATCCGACGGCGTACTAAGACGTACGCCTGTCGGATCGATCCCAGATGCCGTCGTATCTTGTTTTGTGGATACAAAACAAAGATACGACGTGGGAAATTTAAAATTACGCCGGCGTATCAGTAGATACGCCGGCGTAATCCTTTTGTGGATCTGCCCCTATAGACGTAGGGTGATCGTGCATGATTATTCTAAATAATTCTTTACATAGGTCCAATCATAAATAATGCACACAAATAAAACCTATACTAATATATTATCTAAAAAAAAAATATATATGTTTTTGTTCAAAAATATATATATTATAAACTTTTATTGACAATAAATCAATTTAATTTTAACGGATACAAACTCAATAAGAATTTAAACTGTTTCATAATGCTTTTGGATAATAAGATATCCCAAAATAAACTTTTTTAATTTTATTATTTAAAAACGAGACAGTTATTTAGATAGCAGTTCATGTTTTGGTGGCCGTGGAAACGCTGCAATGTTTTCTAAATCTTTGACTTGTCGCGAATGCCATGCAAAGGCTTTTATTCCGGCAGCATGGTCAACAACATCACAGATAATTTCTAGCATGAAAGCTTGACTGGTTGGTTCATACATTTTTCCAACATTCCAATCTTTTTTGGCCTTACTAAAACCATACCGATAACGTAAAGCCCCCTTCTCTTCGGTATTTTTTTTAGGTTTCTGAATAACTGCTTGCAAGCGATTTATGTTGCTATTGTGGTCGAGGGCAGCAAGTTGTGTTCTTGCTACCATGCCGTCCATCGAGAAGTGTTGCCATTTGGATCTATATTTCAACACCATGCTATGAAATACTTCAAGCTCTCCAGTGTGGTAAAATCCAGAAAGATGCTCAAGGTCCTTTAGCAGTCTTGGGTCTTCAATTATCGATTTTAATTTATGGTGAGCTGTAGATCCTTGTGTGAGCCACTCATACTCTCTTTCTTCATCAGTAGGTATTGGCTTATGTGAACAGTGATGGTATAAGGAATTTCCATGCCATTCATGTAAATTTGATGCATGAAAATTAATCGAAAGCCATTTTTCTTTTAGTAGAAGAGTATTCAGCTGGCAAGTACTGGATGACCAACATAAATGATTTTTTACCAAAGGAACCCAGCCGGCAAGCTTTCTACCGGTACTTTTTTTACTTTCAGCCATTAGTTTACCTTCAATTGATTTTGCCACATGCCATACATCAAATTCATGCCTAATTTCGGGGTATTTCTCCCTTATTATTTTTCTGATGGATACATGTCTGTCCGTCGCAATGATTTTTACATTAACCCCATCACTTAAAACACGCTCCAAGGCCTTAACGAACGCTATTTTTTCAAGCGAAACAGAGGTACGACCAGCTTGCAATTGTTCCACTTGGAAATCTATAATCTTATCGGTTTCTGCATCCATGAATGTGTAGGTGCAGTACTTTGCATTGAAGCCAGGTGAGTCGCATTGCCCATCGCCAATCAATGCAACACTCTTCTCCGCTATTTTTTGGATGTTCTTTGTTCTTTCATTCAACCAATGATGTTCAATTGTTGGGAAAATGAAATTCCGTTGATTGCTGCAATGAGTGGTAGCAGAAATACCATGCATTTTTAAAATAGAAAAAAAATTCTTGACTCGTACAAAATTGGAACCGCTAGATACTATTGCTGAAGAAATAAGCAGGTTTCCAGCTGGCATTTTTCCGACAAAGGGTTGGCTTCTCCACAATTCAAATTGATGGTGTTGACTGCACTCCGCATATACAATTAAAGCCGAGCCTTTGATGACTTTTTTGAGACCAATTATCCTACCGGGACAATTCGGAACTTTTGAGCAATGAGATTGGACCAATAATTGATCAAGGCATTCCTCAAACACCAAAAATTTGTTTTGATTTGCGACATTGCCGGCTTCCTTTAAGTTGTACACACCTAAATATGAAAGATCTTTTTCACGTACTTCTGAACTTATGTTTTCTTCATTCGATCCGTCGGAAAAAATGTCATCCTCTTCTTCTGGTGAAGGACGATGAGAATGGTCTTTGTCCTTTTTTTTTTTTTGTGGAGCGATTGAAATGTCCAAATCAGTGTTTTCGATCTCATGTAACATCGGTGTTTCTTGGACAGTGCTTTTAATTGGCGATGATCCAAGAACTAAAACATTTGGATGATGATGTACTGCGGGCACATCTATTTTTTTGAAATTTTCTACAGCACTTATAGCTTGTGACGTAAAATTATCAGAAAATGGCGATTGCAAAATATCCTCGTCACTTTCTTCTATATCAGAAACCTCAAACATAGGACTTTGCGAAGTTGGTAGTGGAGTCAATTCTGGCAGTTCAACCAAAGAGCACTGGGAACCAACAGAGACTGTAGACAGAGTTATGCATGCCTGTATCCCCTTTTTTTTTACGTTCCATTTAGGGTTGGTTTGGATACCGCGATGAACAATTTTATATCTTGGTTTGATCTTCATTTCTTTTGAATGAGAGTCCAAATTCTCCATAGTTTCTATTTCTACTTCATTAGCTGATAGATCGATGCAATTCCTAGGTTCATTATCAACAGAGGTGGAAATTAAACTGTCTAGCAATGTAAAGTCCACACATTCAAGCATTACCATCTCTATGTCACTAACTGCAGTTGATGAACCCCCCGACTTATTCTGTAGTTCAGGAACAGATTCCGTTGATGTCTGATTGGATGCATAGCTGTCATCAAAAACATTGGTAGAAGATTCTGAAGACATATCTGTTTCGGTTCTTCCACATTTTGAATAATTGTGTTCTAACTCTAGATGAGATTTTATAGGGGGTTTTTTCAAGAGTAGAGAAGGATAAGCCGTTATCTTCAGATGTCTTTTAGGACCTTTTTGTTGAAAATCTGTTTCATTGAAATGTTTGGAACAAATTTTAAATTTTGAGTTTTTATTAATAGAAATTGTTTCAACAAATGATTCTAAATCATGTCTTGGAATTTGGATTTTTTGAAGCCATTTTCTGATTCTCTCCTGATTGCGGGGAAATGAATAAAGTTTAACATTCGTAGTTCTGTGATTCGAACTGCAAGAATTGATAAAACAAGTGGGCATTCTGAAAAATAGAAAATGAAATATAGGTTTATTATATAAAAGTAAAAAGACAAAAATTAAAGATTTCATGAAAGACGTAAAAAAGGGTAAAGGACAATCATTACATTGAGCGAGGGATAGCATGAATGGATGGATTTTGATACATAGGACACACTGGGCCAGATCCACGTAGATCGGCGTAATTTTAAGCTAGCGTATCGTAGTTACGCTACGCCGCCGCTACTTTGAGAGGCAAGTGCTGTATTCTCAAAGCACTTGCGTCTAAAGTTACGGCGGCGTAGCGTAAATGTGTCGGCGTAAGGGCGCGCAACTCAAATGGATAAGATGTGGGCGTGTTTTATGTTAATTCTACTTGACCCCACGTAAATGACGTTTTTTTTTAACGTTGCATGTGCCGTCCGTGGAGGTATCCCAGTGCGCATGCTCGAAATCACGTCGCAAATAGTCAATGCTTTCGACGTGAACGTAATTTACGCAAAGCCCTATTCACGAACGTTTTACGCAAACAACGGAAAATTTGACGCTGGCCCGACGTCCATACTTAACATTGCGTACGCCTCATAGACCCAGGTGTAACGTTACACCGAAAAAAGCCTTACGGAAACGACATAAAAAAATTCGCTGGGCGGACGTACGTTTGTGGATTGGTGTATCTAGCTAATTTGCATACTCTACACGGAAATCAACGGAAGCGCCACCTAGCGGCCAGCGTAAATATGCACCTTAGATCCGACGGCGTACTAAGACGTACGCCAGTCGGATCTAGCCCCCATTCAGGCGTATCTTGTTTCGTGGATACAAAACAAAGATACGCCGGGGCATCTTAGAACTTACGCGGCTTCGGGTGTCCTCTTCGTCGGGTCCGGCGTCCTTCTGCGGCGCCCTCGCGTCCTCCCCGCTCGTTTTCCGCGCCAAGTTTGAATACTGCGCCGACATATACCGAGCGCAGTACACTCGTGTATCGTCGGGCAGGCTCGGCAACTGTCGCGCTGACGTCCTTCACGCTCAGGACATCAGTGCGAGAGGCACCGAGACTGCCCGAAGATACACGAGTGTACTGCGCTCGGTATATGCTGGCGCAGTATTCAAACTCGTGGCGGGAAAGCGGGTATCGGCGTATATCGCGCACCCACGATTTTGCCCTGATTTTCAGGGCAAAATAGTGCGCGGTATACGCCGATAAATACGGTATGATGGCAAAGCAACATGTTCTTTGGGCATCCCATATTTCCTTTCCCCCACCAAGTTATATCTCCCAATAAACAAAAAACAAAACAACGCAAATGACTGTTCATTGTCTCTGAAGTGATAGATGGAGGTCCGGCAGCAGGGTGATATGGTGGATGTTAGTAACTAGTAGCAACCATCCGCCATCCGCCGCACTTAAAAAAATAATGTCCCATGATGTTCATCCGCCCACTTCACCCAGTGATATAGATCAGTGCTTTTCAACCTTTTGGTAGTCAAGGCACCCTTTAGAATTGCGCACAATCTCCGGGATACAACAGTCTGAGGGCTCGGTGACACAAGGAGGTGCATCCGAACCCAAACGCGTTTTTGCACGTTCTGCTTTTTATTAGGCTGCTCTATGCTCATGAAACATGCGAAAAACGTGCTGGCATGATTTGTAAATTCATCCCCACCAAAATACACGGTACCGTGGTATCGTGCGTTTAAGTGATCGCAAACAAACATGCATCAGATGGATGAGTGGGGGTGCCTTTAGGAATTAATGGTGTCTGTGTGCAATTGCCAAAGGCAATGCATTTTTGTGAGGTGCGTAAAAATACATGAATTCACAAATCGTACCACACTGCCCCCCGGTGTAAAAAAGCCTGAAAATGTAGTTTGTACCGTGTTTCCCCGAAAATAAGCCCGGGTCTTATATTAATTTTGGCAACAAAAGACACAGTAGGGCTTATTTTCGGGGTAGGTCTTACCATGTAATGTGCTGTCTTCTCTCCCCCTCTCTCTCCCTGCCTGACAGGAATCCACAGTGTAAACTGAGTTAAAATGCTTGTAAAATCCTATAATCCACTATATTACAGTAGTATATAATGTACAATGTGTGTGTTTCTGTAATATAATTGTGCCGAATACCTTCGTTATTGTGCCGAATACCTTCGGCGCTTCTGTGACCCGCCGGAGCTCTCTTCCCCGCAATTATATTACAGAAACACACACATTGTACATTATATACTACTGTAATAGAGTGGATTATAGGATGTTACAAACATTTTAAACTAGGGCTTATTTTCGGGGTAGGGCTTATATTGCAGCCCTCCTGGAAAATAACGCTAGGTCTTATTTTCGGGGAAACACGGTATGATAGAGTTAAGTGGTCAGTAGCTTGTAACTCCCCCCATCCCCCCTGCTAGCACAACCCCTCCCCCCAAAAAAATCCTCTATCTAGTATAATCTACCCCCCCCCCTGCAAAATCCCCCATCCTAGCACAAATCCCCCCTGCTAAACACAAACGTCCCTTCCTATATCCCACTTCTAGCATAGCCCAACCCCCCAAATACCCCTTCTTTGCCCTTGCTAGAGCAAAATGACACAAAGCTCTGTGCACAGTCTGACCATGAAAGGGTTACTGTGTTATGTTTTGTACACTGAGAGGAGGGAGAGCACATCCCATTCCTCCTTCGGGCTCTCTCCTCCCTTTATGCTGTTATCTGTAATTTTGCCGGTGTTCTATCAGATAGTGCCCGCTATCGAGAAGTGCCCAGGACACATTGCGCATGCGCCGTACGGAACAGCACAACAGCTGACTTCACGATTAGCTGTTGTGACAGCGACACAGCGCCTGCCCACAATAGGTGGCGGAAGAAATTTTTGTGTCACATTGTGCTTCGCACTGCCCTTAGCAACCAATGACTTCATTGGTTGGTAGGATGCAGGCGGGTGTCTTAAGCCTCGTACACACGATCAGTCCATCCGATGAGAACGGTCTGAAGGACCGTTGTCATAGGTTAACCGATGAAGCTGACTGATGCTCAGTCACGCCCACACACCATCGAGTAAATAACCGATCGTGTCAGAACACGGTGATGTAAAACACAACGACGTGCTGAAAAAAACGAAGTTCAATGCTTCCAAGCATGCGTCGACTTGATTCTGAGCATGCGTGGATTTTTAACCGATGGTCGTGCCTACTAACGATCGGTTTTCACCTATTGGTTAGGAATCCATAGGTTAAATATAAAGCAAGTTAGCTTTTTTTTAACCTATGGATAAATAACCTATGGGGCCCACACACGATCGGTTTTGACCGATGAAAACGGTCCATCAGACCGTTGTTCTCTGGTTAACCTATCGTGTGTACGAGGCCTAAGACGGCTTTCACTTTTGCCGAAAAAGTACAGATAACAACACAAAGGTGGTAGAGGGACCGGTGGAGGAACGGGATGTTCTCTCCCTCCTCTCTGTACTCCGCTTTCCTCCAACACTCCAATGACATGCTGGTAGCTTATTGGCTCTGATCTACAGTAAATTATCCCTAGTGTGTGTGTGTATGAATGTGAGTTAGGGACCTTGGATTGTAAGCTCCTTGGAGGCAGAGACTGATGTGAGTGTACAATATACATATTTATGTAAAGCACTGCGTAAATTGAAAAGGTTATATAAGTACCTGTAATAAATAATAAAATAAATGTACCTTAAGATCCAGTAATGTCTGTACGCTATTTCCTAACAAGTCACCTCTCCTCTGGAACTTCCTGTCTTTTACCCTACATCACTTCCTGTCCGTACATGACATCACTTCCTTCTTTGCGTTCCACGCTCAGGAGTGAGATCACCATCTTGTGGAGAATTGAAGTACTGCAGCCTTCATTCATAAATACTGCAGTCTTCATCCATACATTAAAACTCGGCACGTTTACCTTTTCTGTACGTTTATTATTTTTTGTTGTTTATCTTTATCCTCATGTACAAGCCAAATTTTCATTTTACTGCTATAAAACACACGCACTATATATAATTGTATATATACACAGTGACTTGAAAAAGTATTCATCCCCTTGAAATTTTCAACATTTTGTCATGTTACAACCAAAAACGGAAATGCATTTTATTGGGATTTTATGTGATAGACCAACACAAAGTGGCACATAATTGTGAAGTGGAAGGAAATTGATAAATGGTTTTCCAATTTTTTTACAAATAAATATGTGAAAAGTGTGCATTCAAGGGAGGGGGCGAGCACACAGCCAGAACGGCTCGGATGATGGGGGGCAAGCTTACTGAGGAGGAACAGGAAGAGAGAAATTCAGACAAAAAAAAAACATTTAAAAGGGAAATCGAAGGAAAAGGTAAGTGAACCAACGATGCACTAGCTTAAAGGAACCTATTTAGAAAATAAAAAACAAACCTTTACAACCCCTTTAAGGAAATACGACGATTTCTGGGATTTGCCAACTTTTACAGAGGTTGGCAAACTCTCTCCAAGGTAATTGCTTCAATTATACAGTTGACGAAAACGCCCTTTTTAAATTTACTCAAGACAAAGGTTGCCTTTAGTAAACTGTGACAGACTCACCCGGGACAGAGGCTTTTGGAGGGGACTGAATGCTAGCCTCTTGCCTTTGCAATCATGGGCCCTGGCATTTGGGGGAACGAACGGGGCTCTTTGTGAGCTGTATCCCTGAGGTGGAGTTACTTTGGATTCAGGGGATTTATGTTTCTGGTTACCTCCTCTTTAACTGTATATAAGACTTGTATTCTGGTTCTAATAAACTGTCTGATGTTTTATCCTACACTAAGCTATGACTAGTGAATGGGAAAGCTAAGGGGTCTTTGGATGGTGTGGTTCCGCACAGAGGAGCGATAAACGAAAGACCCTTTTTACTTCTGCGCCAATACTGGTACAACCTGGATCCCAAACTACCTTTAATCATGGAAGTTGATGCTTCAAGTTCTGCTGTGGGAGCTATTCTTTCTCAATGAACTGGAAAAAGCTGCACCTTCTATGTCCGTTTTTCTCTCTTCTCTTATAGGAAATAAGGGCCAGATTCACGTAGAAGTGCGGCGGCGTAACGTATCGTAGATACGTTACACCGCCGCAAGTTTTCATCGCAAGTGCCTGATTCACAAAGCACTTGCAATGGAAACCTACGCTGGCGGCCTCCGGCGTGAGCCCGTGTAATTTAAATGGGCGTGTGCCATTTGAATTAGGCGCGCTCCCGCGCCGGACCTACTGCGCATGCTCCGTTTCGAAATTCCCGCCGTGCTTTGCGCGAAGTGACGTCATTTTTTCGAACGGCGACGTGTGTAGCGTACTTCCGTATTCCTGGACGTCTTACACAAACGACGTGAATTTTTAAATTTCGACGCGGGAACGACGGCCATACTTTATACAGCACATACGTGTGCTGTGTAAAGTTAGGGCACCCAAAACGACGACTAAATTTGCGACGGGAAACTAGACTAGCAGCGACGTAGCGAACGCGAAAATCCGTCGTGGATCGCCGTAACTCCTAATTTGCATACCCGACGCTGGTTTACGACGCAAACTCCCCCCAGCGGCGGCCGCGGTACTGCATCCTAAGATCCGACAGTGTAAAACAATTACACCTGTCGGATCTTAGGGCTATCTATGCGTAACTAATTCTATGAATCAGTCGCATAGATACTCTGAGAGATACGACGGAGTATCTGAGATACTCCGTCGTATCTCCGCTGTGAATCTGGCCCTAAGAGATTGTTAGCAATTAGGAAAGCATTTTCCAAATGGAGGTATCTACTGGAAAGGGGCTAAGCATCCTGTAACTGTCCTCACTGATCATAAAAAAATTTGAAAGTATTTATTATGTCAAGAGAATGTCTTCTATACCAGTGTTTCTCAACTGCAGTCCTCGAAGGCTCCCCAGCAGGTCATGTTTTCAGGCTTTCCATTATATTGCACAGGTGATTTGATCAGTTTGACTGCCTTAGTAATTACCACAGCTGAGGGAAATCCTGAAAACATGACCTGTTTGGGTGCCTTGAGGACTGCAGTTGAGAAACACTGTTCTAGACAAGCTCGTTGGACCCTATTCTTATCCGGGTTCAGTGTTATTTCGTATCGCCATCAGTCAAGGAATGGCAAGGCCTGTTCTCTGGGCCTCTCCCAGAAAGCCACTCTGAATGTACGATCTTGCCTCAAAAGAACTTTCAATGTCTAAGATCTTTTTAAATCTTCTATAAGAGGGGTATAAATTACCCACTTCTCAATCATCCACCTAAGGACATTAACCTTGATTATAAGGATGGCTTTCGGACACAAGGGCATCATCTTTATGAACCTGAATCTGCTTGGGTTAGAAGCCTTCAGGTTGGTTCTGCGCTAGGGTTGCCACCTCATCCCTTTAAAACAGAACACATATGAATTACACAGGTTCTAAGGCTAATTTAATGCAGGTAAGGCACCAAATGAGTCTAATTACCACCTTAATTAGCCTCAGAACCTGTGTAATTCATATGTGTTCTGTTTTAAAGGGATGAGGTGGCAACCCTATTCTGCGCCTACCCGAATGCATTGGTATGAGAGGAGTTAACAGTGTGCCCGAATACACCTCAGTCACGTGTAGGGAGGGGCATAATAATACCCAAGATGGCAGCATTGGAAATATTCTTTGTGGCATTTGTAGTGGCTCCATGTATCCTTAGAATATTAGCTGGCACACAGTTGGAACTGGACCTTTTGGACTCTCTGGAACTGCACCCTTTGGACTCTCTGGGACTGGACTTTCTGGACTCTCTGGAACTGGACCTTCTGGACTCTCTGGAACTGGACTCTCTGGAACTGGACCTTCCGGACTCTCTGGAAATGGATCTCCTGTGTTCTCTGAGACGGGACCTTCTGGATCCTCTGGAACTGGACCTTCTGAAATCTCTGAACTGGACCTTCTGAATCCTCTGGAACTGGACTTTCTAGATGCTTTGGAACTGGACCTTCTGGACTCTCTGGAAATGGATCTCCAGGGTTCTCTGGAATGGGACCTTCTGGATCCTCTGGATCTGGACCTAATGGATCCTCTGGAACTGGACCCCCTGGGCTCTCTGTAACTGGACCTTCTAGACTCTAAGGCCCCGTACACACGACAGAGGAACTCGACGTGCTTGGCACGTCGAGTTCCTCGTCGAGTTTTGGGATGAAGCCGCCGAGGAGCTCGGCGGGCCGCCTTCTCCTATAGAACAACGAGGACAACGAGAAAATAGAGAACATGTTCTCTATTTTCTCGTCGAGTTCCTCGGCGGCTCCATCGAGCCAAAACTGTACAGACGACAGAGTTTCTCGGCAGAATCCGGGTTTTGACCGAGTTTCTCGGTGAATTCTGCCGAGAAACTCTGTCGTGTGTACGAGGCCTCACATCTCACTAATATAACACCAATGGAAGACTCTCTATGAACTGAGCACATTCCAATCACCCATAATCGAAAAATGATGTTCATGTGTAGAAAATGACTCAGAACAGAATATTGTAGAGTAGAGGATTACATTAATAACACACAATAAATAATCTAAATTAAATCTTGCATAGCTGAAGTAAAAGAAAAATCCAATTTAAAAATAATTATACTTTAGTCGGTCCAATAAAAAGTTAGTTCCTTCAGTAAAGCAAATAGATGTACAGTATATTGGCTAATAGCAACCAATAAAAAGTATGGTCCATGGGTTGTCGTACTCTATGGTGGGGCCTGTGTGAGTGCGGGACCAAGTCAGCATTGTTTAGAGGATTGTATTACTATAATTCAATCCCTGCAGATCTATAACTATGACATCATACAAGTACAAGTACAATGTACTTTGGCCACGCCTCCAAATAAGCCAATATGAACACAAAAACTTTATTAGTCTTTGTGAATATTCTGGGGTCCAAGAAGTGATTTTCTTTAACAGAAACATTTTATACATTCTGACTATAAGGAAGGACACACGATCTCACACTCCCCATTGGTCCGTCTAAACATAAAAAAGGTGGTTAGTCCATGTGAATTCCCTGGTGTAAATCAAAAGGAACTTTTTTGACTGAAGCATTTCCCGCACTCTGAACATGCATAAGGACGCTCCCCCGTGTGACTTCTTTGGTGTCTAAGAAGTTTCTCTCTCTGAGGGAAAGATTTCCTGTATTCTACACAATAATAAGGAAGCTCATCCGTGTGAATTTTCAAGTGTTGGAGAAGGTTTCCTTTGTTCATCCGTGTGAACTCTCCGGTGTAGAAGAAGTCCTTCTTTCTGAACAAAAGTTTTCCCGCACTCTGAACACGAATATAGACGTTTGCCTGTGTGAATTCTCTGGTGTTTAAGAAGGTTTCCTTTTCCGTTGAAACACTTCCCACACTCTGAACACGAATATGGACGTTTGCCCGTGTGAATTCTCTGGTGTTGAAGAAGGTTTCCTTTTTCACTGAAACATTTCCCACACTCTGAACACGAATATGGACGTATGCCTGTGTGAATTCTCTGGTGTTTAAGAAGGCTTCCTTTTTCGTGGAAACATTTCCCGCATTCTGAACATGAAAAAGGACGCTCGCCGGTGTGAATTCTCTGGTGATTATTAAGTACGCCTTTGCGAACAAAAGTTTTCCCGCACTCTGAACACGAATATGGATGTTTGCCCGTGTGAATTCTCTGGTGATTAAGAAGATTTCCTTTTTTGTGGAAACATTTTCCGCACTCTGAACATGAAAAAGGACGCTCTCCAGTGTGAATTCTCTGATGATTAACAAGACTTCCTTTCTGATTGAAACTTTTCCCGCACTCTGAACATGAAAAAAGACGCTCGCTCTTGTGAATTCTCTGGTGGAAAACAAGTTGTGTTTTCTGAGGGAAAGATTTCCCGCACTCTGAACATGAAAAAGGACGTTCATCCGTGTGACTTCTTTGGTGAACAAGGAGGACGCATTTCTGAATGAAACCTTTCCCACACTCTGAACATGAAAAAGGACGCTCACCTGTGTGAGTTCTCTGATGTAATAGAAGGTTTCCTTTCTGAGTGAAACCTTTACCACAGTGCGAACACGAGAACGGACGCTCACCCGTGTGAATTCTCTGGTGATTGAGAAAGTTTGTTTTCTCATTAAAACATCTCCCGCACTCTGGACATGAGAAAGTACGCACACTCTTATGACTTTTCTGGTGTGTAAGAGGCTCTCTGGTTTCTTTGGAAGAATTCCCACACACTGTAGATGACAAGGAATGTTCTCCTGTGTGAGATCCTTCATGGTTCAAGGAAGATTCCTCAGGATTAGATGGATCTGTTGATTTATCTGTACTGTGAGATTCAAAAATAATAGTATGTGGATCCTCAGAAGAATCCTCAGGATCAGAGAAATCCCAGGATCTCTCCATATGATAAGTTCTATGATGTATTATTTGTGTAATGCGAGTCACTCCTGGAGAACGTTGTGTGGTGGGATTTTCTCCTAGAGAACGTTGTGTGGTGGGATTTTCTCCTGGAGAACGTTGTGTGGTGGGATTTTCTCCTGGAGAACGTTGTGTGGTGGGATTTTCTTCTGCTTTACATTCTGAAGATACGTTATTCAGGACATAGTGTCCTCCTGTTGGAAATCAACGTTTAAATGTTATTAGAATTCTTCATTCCTTTCATTCAGAAGTCATATACAGTATGTTGGTCTAACATTCTACAGTATCTCAGAGCTCTGGGTGCAATCATAACATAAAATATCAATACAAACCAGATAAAGATACATCATCTCCTCATTTGTTGGGAACATGACGTTATATTGAGGAATGGAGATGGACCTTTCATATTGTGTACAGTATCTCCTCCTCATTTGTTGGGAACATGACGTTATATTGAGGAATGGAGATGGACCTTTCATATGGTGTACAGTATCTCCTCCTCATTTATTGGGAACATGACGTTATATTGAGTAATGGAGATGGACCTTTCATATGATGTACAGTATCTCCTCCTCATTTGTTGGGAACATGACGTTATATTGAGGAATGGAGATGTGTCAGGAAAGGGTTCACCTGTTGGTGGCGCTGTCAGTTCTATGGATCGTAATACCGGTGTCCACCAGCAGGTTTCTTCTAACAGCCAGGACCTGCAGTAAAGGGTTTCACCTGATGGTGGCACTGTTGAATCCATGGGTCGTAGTACCGGTGGCCACCAGCGGGTGCTTTCCGGTGACTTGTCGTTAAGGTTCCCCAGGCGCAATCCTTACCCACGGAAATCTTCGAACCTCGGCCGGCATCCAGGCTCATTCTTTAACATCCCCGTGGATTGGAGGATGTTAAAAAAAGAGCAAGGAGGCCGAGCAAGCCGTCCGCGCGAAGCAAGGACGTGAGGCCGACTGGCCACTTTCCTCAAAATTCACGTCGCCCTGAATGCCGGCTGAGGTTTGGAGATTTCCGTCGGCAAGAATTGCGCCTGCGCAGTCCTTAAAGGAACTTTTTCGTTAGCCGGAACCATATCGGCAGATCACCGGCAGTGTGGAGCCGACATTATCTCCTGCAGTCAGGCGCCACCTGAGCCTGATTGCAAAAGATTTGTATAAATACCCGGCAACTCACACACACAAGTTGCCTTGGTATCTCTCATTGGGCCCTGACCTTGCTTGCCTGTTACCTGATTCTGATCTTGCATTCAATCCTGATCCTGTCCCTCCTGTGTTGCTGTTACCTTTATCTTGATGACCCTGGCCTGGCTACATTTAAGATTGAGGTACTTCCATTTGTATATAGTTATTTGTGGGTCACTGTTTGCATTGGAGGTGTTTATATATTGTTATCACTTATCTTACTAAACATCTAAATTCACTTACATGCATTTTTGGTTCTCTCTGTGCAGTCCACACAGTCTGATCTTACCAATTCCTGACAATATAGTGTACAGCATCTCCTCCTCATTTGTTGGGAACATGACGTTATATTGAGGAATGGAGATGGACCTTTCATATGATGTACAGTATCTCCTCCTCATTTGTTGGGAACATGATGTTATATTGAGGAATGGAGATGGACCTTTCATGTGATGTACAGTATCTCCTCATTGCAATTATTTAATTTCATCTTTTATACTCATAGAAGAAAAAGGAAAATGTGAACATTTCTGCATTCAGTGATTATTACTTACTTCTGCTGATATAAAGAGAAGATTCCTCCTGGTCACTTTTCATGGTCATCTCCTCCATAGACTGCTGATCTCCACTCACCAACCTCTCTTCTTCTTCCTTTTTAACCTCAACTTTGATGTCTTTTCCTAATTTATCCTGAACCTCAATACGAAAAAATTAAGTTCATTATTAAAAAAAATATCTATAAGAAAGTTATTTTATAGTTTAGAATAACGTTTGAGTTCTATAGCTCAGTTCTTTCTACCTGATGATGGTGAGGGATGCTTTGATCTTCCGGTGTGGAATCCCAGGAATACTGAAGACTTCCCCCCTCCATAGACTGCTGATCTCCACTCACCAACGTCTCTTCTTCTTCCTTTTTAATCTCAACTTTGATGTCTTTCAATTCTTCACCCTAAACCCCAAAGATGACAGAATACATTTATAAAAAGGAACAATAAGTTACTTTAAAGAATGTGGTCTCATAGTTTAGAATTATTTTTACATTTTAGTTGCTCAGTCCCCCCTACCTGATGATGGTGGGGGATGGTGTGACCTTCCTGGGAATACAGAGGATGGGGAGATCTCTCTGGTGGGTTTGTGTCACTGAATGGCTCCATCACAACGGCCTTGAAAAGGTCCTTGTGTCCTTTTGAAAACTCCCCCATAACATTCACCTCCTCATCCTCCTCCTTTATCTCTTCTTTAACAGCATTATTAAAATCGTTCTGGTTTACACCCTGAATATGTAATAAATGTGAAATTAGCGGTAACAACATTCATCAAATTGTTAGTATCATCCGTTAATTATTCGTTTTCTACTTAACTCTTTGTGAGATGGTGTGATCTTCCTGTGTGGAATTCTGGGAATACAGAGGACCTCCCTCCTCCATAGACTGCTGATCTCCACTCATCAACATCTCTTTTTCTTCTTCTTTAATCTCGGCTTTGATGTCTTTCAGTTCCTCATCCTAAACCCCACAGATGATATGTGCAAAATGGAACAATAAATGACATAGAACCTCCTCTCACAGCTTGGAATTCTGTTCTAGTTGCTCAGTCCCACCTACCTGATGATGGTGGGGGATGGTGTGACCTTCCCGTGTGGAATCCCGGGAATACAGAGGACGGGGACATCTCTCTGGTGGGTTCCCATTACTGGATCCATCTGTAGGAAACACACACTGACTGAATACATTGTTTCTATGTGTTTATCAGATGATGGGGGATCTAGGTGGACCCTCCGTACTGCTCTCTCCTTTACAATAAAGTCTCCTCTTACCCGGTGATGTGAGGGGCGGCTGATTCTCCATCATGACGTTCTTGTAGAGATCCTTGTGTCCTTCTAAATACTCCCACTCCTCCATGGAGAAATAGACAGTGACCTCCTGACACCTTATAGGAACCTGAAACACACAATGATACAGTCACCATCCAGACACATCCCTTGTCTGTTACTGGATAATGTCCCAGAATTCCTGGCACCACTCACCTCTCCTGTCAGCAGATCAGTGATCTTGTTGGTGACTTCTAGAATATTCTTGGCACTGGTTACCTCTGTTAACAGGCATTGAGGTGGAGGCACTGTGATGGGTGATGTCCTGAGAAGACGGCTGCTGGGTGTTTATGGATCTCCAGATGTTTCCTTCACCATTTTATAATTCTGTGTATAGAGAGAAAGTAATTATCAATGAATCCTTCTCTCCTCTCTAGATAGAAGAATGTTTTAATTATAGAGATATGGATGAAGTCATGTGACCCTCCCAGAATCCACCTCACCTCCTACTCAGAGGCGGCTCTCTAATTAGGCGATCGCCTAAGGCCTCACACTTACAGGTGCCTCGCGACCGCAGAATTTAAGAGCCACCTATGCTGACAACAATGCCGCTGTGACACTGTGTTGTCCGTTGGAGGAGACTCATTCCAGTAGCTGGAGCAAAGTGAAACTTATTCCTGCTGCTCCGGAGACGCAGATCGTCCCCCGCCACCCCCAGCTGGAGTGCTTCGCTGAGCGATCCCCGCACACCCAGAGGAGGCTTCTGACTGGTAAGCAGAGCTGCAGTGGGGAAAAGGAGGGCCCCACCAAGGAAGAAGCCTCACCAGTGTGGTATATGGAGCGGATGGAAGGGGGAGGGAGGAGAGAAATAGTGTCTGGGCTGCCCCTCTCTGGGGCTGTCAATCAGGGCGGGGGGATCCGGGGGTTCAGCTGCAAGGAGGGGCACAGCTACCATGCCATAACCCCTTCTGCAGCCAGCTACCACCATCATCAGAGAGAGCCAGGCCACCCATCCCTGCTCCTCCAGCATCCCTCAGCCATTGGCCTTTAAATGCACCCCCTGCCCCATCCCCTCCACTACCTTCCTTCTGGTTATCAGTGCCACAGTCACAAAAAAAGTAAGGCGTAAACGAGCCACAGTTTTTACCAATCCTTTAGTTAAAAAAATAAATAAAATTGCCCCATGATGTCCATCCACCATTGATCACTTCACCCAGTGATATAGATCGGTGCTTTTCAACCCGTCAAGGCACCCTTTAGAATTGCGCACAATCTCCAGGCACACCAGTCTGAGGGCTCCTTGATACAAGGAGGTGCGTCCGAAGCCCGTGCACTTTTGGAGCGTTCCGTTTTGTTTATTAGGCTGCTCTATGCTCACGAAAAAGGTGCTGGCATGATTTTTAAATTGAGCCTTACCAAAATACATGGTCCTAGCACCAAATCCCCCTGCTAGACACAAACGGCCTTCCTAACACATACCCGCCTTTCTAAATTCCTAAATCCCCCCTTCTGGCACAAACCCAACCCCCCTTCCCCCCCAACAGTTTTCACGTTTCACAAAAAAGTACAGAGGGGTGAGAGAGCCCGGTGGAGGAACGGGATGTGCTCTCCCTCCTCTCTATACTCCGCTTTCCTCCAACACTCCAATGACATGCTGGTAGCTTATTGGCTCCGATCTAAATTGCCCCTAGTATGTGTGTGTATGAATGCGAGTTAGGGACCTTAGATTGTAAGCTCCTTGGGGGCAGAGACTGATGTATATTAGGCAGTGCTTTACATATACATATATATAAATGTAAAGCACTGCCTAAATTGACAACACTATATAAGTACCTGTAATAAATAAATAATAAAATAAATGTACCTCAAGATCCAGTAGTGTCTGTACGCTATTTCCTAACAAGTCACCTTTCCTGTGAAACTTCCTGTCTTTATCCTACATCACTTCCTGTCTTTACCCTACATCACTTCCTGTCTGTACCCTACATCACTTCCGGTCTTTACCCTACATCACTTCCTGTCTGTACCCTACATCACTTCCGGTTTTTACCCTACATCACTTCCTGTCTTTACCCTACATCACTTCCTGTCTTTACCCTACATCACTTCCTTCTATGCGTTCCATGCTCAGGAGTGAGATTGCTAACTTGTGGAGAATTTAAATACTGCATCCTTCATTTATAAATACTGCAGCCTAAGTTCTTCATTCATACATTAAAATCGGTACATTTACAGTGACACCTCGGGTCACAAACTTAATTTATTCCACAAACCGAATTGGTCACGGATCGGGACAAATTTTCCCATAGGGTTCAATGTAAATCAGGTTATTCCGTTCTGAACTTTTTTTTATTTTGGAACCACAAAAATATGAAACAAAGTACAGTATGAAGAGAGAGAACACTAAGCTTGCTTGAGACGACTTCTGGCATGGAGGAACATTCTTGTCACCTGCATTACCGCTCTGCACATTCTTGTCACCTGCATTACCACTCTGCACTTTCTTGTCACCTTCACCACCGCTCTGCACTTTCTTGTCACCTTCATTACCGCTCTGCACTTTCTTGTCACCTTCATTACCGCTCTGCACTTTCTTGTCACCTTCATTACCGCTCTGCACATTCTTGTCACCTTCATTACCACTCTGCACATTCTTGTCACCTGCATTACCGCTCTGCACATTCTTGTCACCTTTATTACCGCTCTGCACATTCTTGTCACCTTCATTACCGCTCTGCACTTTCTGGTCACCTTCATTACCGCTCTGCACTTTCTTGTCATCTTCATTATCAGTCTGCACATTCTTGTCACCTGCATTACCGCTCTGCACTTTCTTGTCACCTGCATTACCGCTCTGCACTTTCTTGTCACCTTCATTACCGCTCTGCACTTTGTCACCTGCATTACCACTCTGCACTTTCTTGTCACCTGCATCACCGCTCTGCACATTCTTGTCACCTTCACTACCGCTCTGCACTTTCTTGTCACCTTCATTACCGCTCTGCACTTTCATGTCACCTTCATTACCGCTCTGCACATTCTTGTCACCTTCATTACCGCTCTGCACTTTCTTGTCACCTTCATTACCACTCTGCACATTCTTGTCACCTTCATTACCACTCTGCACTTTCTTGTCACCTTCATTACCGCTCTGCACTTTCTTGTCACCTTCATTACCACTATGCACATTCTTGTCACCTTCATTACCACTCTGCACTTTCTTGTCACCTTCATTACCGCTCTGCCCTTTCTTGTCACCTTCATTACCGCTCTGCACATTCTTGTCACCTTCATTACCACTCTGCACTTTCTTGTCACCTTCATTACTGCTCTGCACATTCTTGTTACCTTCATTACCGCTCTGCACATTCTTGTCACTTGCATTACCGCTCTGCACTTTGTCACCTGCATTACCGCTCTGCAGTTTCTTGTCACCTGCATTACCACTCTGCACTTTCTTGTCACCTGCATTACCGCTCTGCACTTTCTTGTCACCTCAAACTCCTTTTTTCTTTAACACTGGGTACCAATCAGTTTTTATTCCTGATCTCCCTATATTAAAGTGGCAGTAAACGTAGAACAAAGAGAGAAAAAATAAACTCTCCCTGCAAGGTAAAGGCATAATGTGCTAGTATGCATTGCATACTAAGGCTTCATTCACGCGAGGCGGACTCCGTCTCTACGGAGTCCGCCAGCTCAGCGGGAGATCTCTCCGCTGTTCTCTGCTGAGCTGGCAGATGACAGATCCCTCTCTGCTCACTGAGCATGTCCGTTTCCATCTGATCTCACCCGATCCGACCCGCCATGGGCGGATGGGGACGTATCGCCATACGTCCAATTTTATCAGATCGGATCGAGTCGGATGTCAGCAGACATGTCACCGCTGACATCCGACGCTCCATAGAGATGTATGCAGCGGCCATTCAGGTCCGCCGACAAAACTGACAGGCGGACCTGAACGGTCCGACCGTGTGAAAGGTGCCTAACATATTATGAAAGACTTACTTTGAAACAAAGCCCTTCAGCGGCGAACTGTCACTGCTGCAGAGGCTTCCATCTTCACCTGCTCTTTCTTCCAGGTTTGCAGGCTGCGATCAGAAGGTCTCAACCAGGGGTCAGAGCCCCAGCCAGCCGGTCTTGTTCCAGGAGTCAGGTCGGCTCCTATCGGGGCATCAGGAGAACCCCTATTCAGAGGCCAGGAGAGGGTTTTGCAGCTGGGCACTGTGACTAAAGGCTAAGTGAGCCGAATGAACCAGGAGAGTTGGACAGTACAGTCAGAGGGACTGGTAAAGAGAGCAGCAGTGCTGCTGACAATGGGGCCAGATAGCTCGGTATTTTCAGTTGATGTTGGATACCCCTGTGTGGGCAACTGATGTCTATATGAACTCTCCATTTTATGTAATAAAAATGGGCTGATACACCTTTAAAATACAGTTTGCTCTGGCACAACTCATTGGAAAAGTACCTACCACAAGAGTGTAATCGCCCCAATATCACAAAGGGGGATACACAGATGACATGACACTGACGGGTATGAGCTGATCACTGTGGAGCATAACCAAGATGGCAGCGATGGAAATTTTCTATGTGGCATTTGTAGTGGCTCCATGTATCCTTAGAATATTAGCTGGCACATATTTGGAACAGGACCTTCTGTCTGGAGCTGGACCTTCTGGACTCTCTGGAGCTGGACCTTCTGGACGCTCTGGAGCTGGACCTTCTGGACGCTCTGGAGCTGGACCTTCTGGACGCTCTGGAGCTGGACCTTCTGGACTCTCTAGAGCTGGACCTTCTGGATTCTCTGGAACTGGACCTTTGTGACTCTCTGTGACTTTACCGATGGACCTCTGGGTCCAATGGGCCACGCTATACTTCCCTACACAGCATGCCTGTCTGTAAGTTTTACTATGTGATTAGAGTTGCCATTAAAAGTTCCCACCATAGTTCTCAGATCAGCAGATGACCTTGATCAAGAGTACCTAAGTTGGCTGATCAGAACTTCACCCAACTCTGCCGCTTATCCCATCCCCCCCCCCCCCCCCCCCACCAAGGAATAAGAGAAGGAATAAAAATAGAGAATACATTGAAGGGAGAGGAAAATAGGAGGAGGAACAAAGAAAAAGGCAAAGAAAGAATAAGAGAAAGAACAAGAAAGACCGCTAGAGAAAAAAAAACAAGAAATTCGGATACCGATAAAAGAGAAAGAAAGGAGAACCAAGAGAAAGAGTGGTACATCCTAAAATGCTGTACGAGGGGAAGGGACTCAGGGAGCGCTAAATGTGCGTGGGTTAGGGGCGCAAATTACTTGTCTTGCCTTGGGTGCCGACAACCCACCATAGGAAAATAATTTTACCATTGGGGGTCCCCACAACTTGGGAAATTTTATCAAGGGGTCACAGGACTAGAAAGATCGAGAACCGCTGTTCTAGACTCTCACATCTCACTAATATAACACCAATGGAAGACTCTCTATGGACAGAGGACATTCCAATCACCAATCATCTAAAAATGATGTTCATTTGTAGAAAATGACTCAGAACAGAATATTGTAGAGTAGAGCTTTCTTGTTTATTATAGAAAATCAGATTACATTATTGACACACAAAAGATAATCTAAATTAAATCTTGCATAGCTGAAGAAAAAGAAAATTTGAATTCAAAAATAATTTGACTTTAGTCGGTCCAATAAAAAGTTAGTTCCTTCAGTAAAGAAAAAAGATGTACAGTATATTGGCTAATAGCAACCAATAAAAAGTATGGTCCATGGGTTGTCGTACTCTATGGTGGGGCCTGTGTGAGTGCGGGACCAAGTCAGCATTGTTTAGAGGATCGTATTACTATAATTCAATCCCTGCAGATCTATAACTATGACATCATAGTACAATGTACTTTGGCCACGCCTCCAAATAAGCCAATGTGAACACAAAAACTTTATTAGTCTTTATGAATATTCTGGGATCCAAGAAGGGATTTTCTTTAACAGAAACATTTTATACATTCTGACTATAAGGAAGGACACACAATCTCACACTCCCCATTGGTCCGTCTAAACATAAAAAAAAGGTGGTTAGTCCATGTGAATTCCCTGGTGTCGATCAAGGGCACTTTTTTGACTGAAGCATTTCCCGCACTCTGAACATGCATAAGGACGCTCCCCGTGTGACTTCTCTGGTGTATAAGAAATTTCTCTGCATTCTACACAATAGGGAAAGATTTCCTGCATTCTACACAATAATAAAGACGCTCACCCGTGTTAATTTTCAAGTGTTGGAGAAGGTTTCCTTTGTTCATCCATGTGAACTCTCCGGTGTAGAAGAAGTCCTTCTCTCTGAACAAAAGTTTTCCTGCACTCTGAACACGAATATGGACGTTTGCCCGTGTGACTTCTCTGGTGTTTAAGAAGGTATCCTTTTTGGTGGAAACATTTCCCGCACTCTGAACACGAATATGGAAGTATGCCCGTATGAATTCTCTGGTGTTGAAGAAGGTTTCCTTTTTCGCTGAAACATTTCTCACACTCTGAACACGAATATGGACGTTTGCCCGTGTGAATTCTCTGGTGTTTAAGAAGGCTTCCTTTTTCGTGGAAACATTTCCCGCATTCTGAACATGAAAAAGGACGCTCGCCGGTGTGAATTCTCTGGTGATTATTAAGTACGTCTTTCCGAACAAAAGTTTTCCCGCACTCTGAACACGAATATGGACGTTTGCCTGTGTGAATTCTCTGGTGAGTAAGAAGATTTGCTTTTACGTGGAAACATTTCCCACACTCTGAACATGAAAAAGGACGCTCTCCAGTATGAATTCTCTGGTGATTAACAAGACCTCTTTTCAGATTGAAACTTTTCCCGCACTCTGAACAAGAATAAGGACTCTCGCTCTTGTGAATTTTCTGGTGGAAAACAAGTTGTGTTTTCTTAGGGAAAGATTTCCCGCACTCTGAACATGAAAAAGGACTTTCACCCGTGTGACTTCTTTGGTGAACAAGAAGGACCCATTTCTGAATGAAACCTTTCCCACACTCTGAACATGAAAAAGGACGCTCACCTGTGTGAGTTCTCTGGTGATTGAGAAAGTTTCTTTTCACATTAAAACATCTCCCGCACTCTGGACATGAGAAAGTACGCACACTCTTATGACTTTTCTGGTGTGTAAGGGGCTCTCTGGTTTCTTTGGAAGAATTCCCACACCCTGTAGATGACAAGGAATGTTCTCCTGTGTGAGATCCTTCATGGTTTAAGGAAGATTCCTCGGGATTAGATGGATCTGTTGATTTATCTGTACTGTGAGATTCAATAATAATAGTATGTGGATCATCAGAAGAATCCTCAGGATCAGAGAAATCCCAGGATCTCTCTATATGATAAGTTCTATGATGTATTATTTGTGTAATGTGATTCACTCCTGGAGAACGTTGTGTGGTGGGATTTTCTCCTGGAGAACGTTGTGTGGTGGGATTTTCTCCTGGAGAACGTTGTGTGGTGGGATTTTCTCCTGGAGAACGTTGTGTGGTGGGATTTTCTTCTGCTTTACATTCTGAAGATACATTACTCAGGACATAGTTTCCTCCTGTTGAAAATCAATGTTTAAATGTTATTAGAATTCTTCATTCAGAAGTCATATACAGTATGTTGGCCTAACACTCTACAGTATCTCTGGAATTGGGGGCAATCATAACATAAAATATCAATACAAACCAGATAAAGATACATCATCTCCACCTCATTTGTTGGGAACATGACGTTATATTGAGGAATGGATATGGACCTTTCATATGGTGTACAGTATAGGGTTCACCTGTTGGTGGCGCTGTCAGTTCTATGGATCGAAATACCGGTGTCAGCCAGCAGGTGTCTTCTAACAGCCAGGACCTGCAGTAAAGGGTTTCACCTGATGGTGGCACAGTTGGATCAGTGGGTCGTAATATCAGTGGCCACCAGCTGGTGCTTTCTGGCAGTGTGGAGCCGACATTATCTCCTGCGGTCAGGCGTCACCTGAGCCTGATTGCAAAAGATATGTGTAAATACCCGGCAACTCACACACACAAGTTGCCTTGGTATCTCTTCTTGGGCCCTGACCTTGCTTGCCTGTTACCTGATTCTGATCCTGCATCCAATCCTGATCCTGTCCCTCCTGTGTTGCTGTTACCTTTATCTTTACCCTGTAGCCCGATCCATCCTCTCCCTGTCCTGTTTGTTCCCTGTCCCCATCTACTGATCTCCCGTTGATGACCCTGGCCTGTCTACATTTAAGATTGTGGTACTTCCATTTGTATATAGTTATTTGTTGTTTGTGGGTCACTGTTTGTATTGGAGGTGTTTATATATTGTTATCACTTATCTTAATAAATTATCTTAATAAACGTTTATATTCACTTACATGCGTTTTTGGTTCTCTCTGTGCAGTCCACACAGTCTGGTCTTACCAATTTCTGACAATATAGTGTACAGCATCTCCTCCTCATTTGTTGGGAACATGACATTATATTGAGAAACGGAGATGGACCTTTCATATGGTGTACAGTATCTCCTCCTCATTTGTTGGGAACATGACGTTATATTGAGGAATGGAGATGGACCTTTCATATGGTGTACAGCAGGGGTGCCCAACCAGTGGCCCGCGGAGCCCTCAGATGTGGCCCGCGACCTCCTGCTTTGGGATGGAATAGAATACAGTACTGTTATTAAAGGTAAGTTTATTACTAAAATCACAGTGTATCACATGGCATCTCTGTTCTGCAGTGGTTACTGGGCTGCTTTCAAACTGATCCGCAGGTGCAGAGCAGTTTACCTGCAGGTTATCTGCACTGAGCCATAGGCCCCTTTCACACAGTCAGTCTGACCCAATTGGAACCTCTATTCACCTCTGAGTAGCAGATGTAAATGGACTTGTGTCCGTTTACAAACGCCTACCTCCAATCCGATCAGCAAAAAAAAAAAAAAAGTAGAGTGGGCTGCCATCCACCTGCTCCACTCATTGTGGCCCGCGACCGGTTACTAAGTCGCTTAAGTGGCCCTCGCTCTTCAAAAGGTTGGGCACCCCTGGTGTACAGTATCTCCTCCTCATTTGTTGGGAACATGACGTTATATTGAGGAATGGAGATGGACCTTTCATATGATGTACAGTACCTCCTCCTCTTTTGTTGGGAGCATGACGTTATATTGAGGAATGGAGATGGACCTTTCATATGGTGTACAGTATCTCCTCCTCATTTGTTGGGAACATGACGTTATATTGAGGAATGAAGATGGACCTTTCATATGGTGTACAGTATCTCCTCCTCTTTTGTTGGGAACATGACGTTATATTGAGGAATGGAGATGGGCCTTTCATATGGTGTACAGTATCTTCACATTGCAATAATTTAAATTCATCTTTTATACTCATAGAAGAAAAAGGAAAATGTGAACATTTCTGCATTCAGTGATTATTACTTACTTCTGCTGATATAAAGAGAAGATTCCTCCTGTTCACTTTTCATGGTCATCTCCTCCATAGACTGCTGATCTCCACTCACCAACGTCTCTTCTTCTTCCTCTTTAACCTCAAGTTTGATGTCTTTTCCTAATTTATCCTGAACCCCAAAAACGAAAAAAATGAAGTTCAATATAAAAAAAATATCTATAAGAAAGTTATCTATAGTTTAGAATAACTTTTGAGTTCTATAGCTCAGTTCTTTCTACCTGATGATGGTGAGGGATGCTTTGATCTTCCGGTGTGGAATCCCGGGAATACTGAAGACTTCCCCCCTCCATAGACTGCTGATCTCCACTCACCAACGTCTCTTCTTCTTCTTCTTCCTTTTTAATCTCAACTTTGATATCTTTCAATTCTTCACCCTAAACCCCAAAGATGACAGAATACATTTATAAAAAGGAACAATAAGTTACTTTGAAGAATGTGGTCTCATAGTATAAAAATGTTTTCATTTTAGTTGCTCCGTCCCACCTACCTGATGATGGTGGGGGATGGTGTGATCTTCCTGTGAATACAGAGGACGGGGACATCTCTCTGGTGGGTTTGTGTCACTGAATGGCTCCATCACAACATCCTTGAAAAGGTCCTTGTGTCCTTTTGAAAACTCCCCCATAACATTCACCTCCTCATCCTCCTCCTTTATCTCTTCTTTAACAGCATTATTGCAATAGTTCTGGTTTACAAAAATATTTATAAGAAAGTTATCTATAGTTTAAAATAACTTTTGAGTTCTATAGCTCATTTTTTTCTACCTGATGATGGTGAGGGATGCTTTGATCTTCCGGTGTGGAATCCCGGGAATACTGAAGACTTCCCCCCTCCATAGACTGCTGATCTCCACTCACCAGCGGCTCTTCTTCTTCCTTTTTAATCTCAGCTTTGATATCTTTCAATTCTTCACCCTAAACCCCAAAGATGACAGAAAACATTTATAAAAAAGGAACAAGAAGTTACTTTGAAGAATGTGGTTTAGAACTATTTTGAAATTTTAGTTCCTCACTCCCACCTACCTGATGATGGTGAGGGATGGTGGGATCTTCCTGTGTGGAATCCGGGGAATAAAGAGGATGGGGACATCTCTCTGGTGGGTTCCCATTACTGAATCCATCTGTAGGAAACACACACACTGACTGAATACATTGTTTCTATGTGTTTATCAGATGATGGGGGATCTAGGTGGACCCTCCGTACTGCTCTCTCCTTTACAATGAAGTCTCCTCTTACCCGGTGATGTGAGGGGCGGCTGATTCTCCATCATGACGTCCTTGTAGAGATCCTTGTGTCCTTCTAAATACTCCCACTCCTCCATGGAGAAATAGACAGTGACATCCTGACACCTTATAGGAACCTGACACACACAATGATACAGTCACCATCCAGACACATCCCTTGTCTGTTACTGGATAATGTCCCAGAATTCCCGGCACATTTCACCTCTCCTGTCAGCAGATCAGTGATCTTGTTGGTCTAACTCCCCCTGTAAAATCCCTAAAACTATTTTTAAGAGCATCGATTCCATTTGTATTGCGTTCCTTTGGAACAGCAGACCCCCTAGAGTGGCACTGGAGACACTTCGTCTCACTTGGCGACGTTAGCTTTCCCTGACTTTTACCTCTATTACCAGGCATCTCGACTGGTTAATATCCATGACTGGCTGCACCCTGACTCAAACAATGCCTGCACAACTACCCAAGGTGCCATAGTTTTCTAGTTTGAAACATTACATAATATAATTTATAGAAGGTGCACACCAACAGGACCTGGAATGGCTATCTTACATACCTCTCTCTGTTTAAAACTGTGACAGTTAAGCGTGCCTCTGACTCATGGTTCGCCTCCCCCAATAGTCCACTCTGGTTTAATCCTACGCTTCCGGAACTGAACTCCCTACCTGACCCTCAAAAATGGACTTCCAGGGGGAACAAATACTTAGGAATGGAGGAGGACAAACGTGCACCCCCACCCCCCTTTTGAATCATACCAGGCCACATGCTCTTGACATGAGTAAGTGCCTTGACAAAGGGGAGGACCCTCCGGTAAAGCACCTTATCCCCATGTTGATCAGTACAAGGGATTTTTTTTTACTTCCTTTGATGATTGATACAAAATCAGCTTCTGTTCTGGCTGTGGCTGTGCTTGGAGGGATTTTCCCACTGTTGCCTGTAGGTGGCGATACCACCACCTGCCAATGTTGGAATTCAGGCAGGCTATGGTGCATTGGGTGTCTTTTCCCGGGAACAGCCCAGTGGGTGTGGTCTCCCCACTGGGCATGCTGGGGAAGGATACTTAAGTGACAGACGCCATGTTGCGAGAGGCTCTGCCTCAAGGCCCTCCTAACTTGAGGTCCATGATGATCGTTTAGCCTCGGGGCCTTGTTGGCCCAAGGCTGTACTTCTACCAAGTAGGCCCAGCCATCCTGACTGGGGCCTATGATTTCAGGTGATCCTGAGCTGTCCGTCTCACAAGAGGAAGCTACTTAATGGAGAAAACCAGGGGAGGACCTGCCCAGGATGGGACCAAGCAGAAGGCTGATGTCTCAGGATAGGCCTGGTGACTCTATTAAGGGATGATCTACAATCCATGTTACCCTACAGTTTCGCCAGGTTGGCTTAAAGGCTCTTAAACTGTATGGCTGGAAGTTCGGGTACCAACTCCTGTGGCAGAGGATTCCGGACTGTTCACTTTTGCTTCCAACCAGTCTGTGGCAGAGACTGTTACTGACCATTGTTCGTGCATCATACCGGCTGCTAGGCCAGGTGAGTGGGACCTGGCCAGGTGAGCAATTCCCACTCGAGAGGAAGTGGTGAGTGACCTTTTTGGGACTTCGAAGTTTTCCCCAGTGATCTGTACTATGCGCCTGAACCTTTCCCTGCTCCTCCATCTTTCTACTTTCGTGCAAGTTATGAGAAAAATAAAACCTAACAGCTAAAGGTTACAACTTGCGTGGACATTGGAGTTCTTTACAGACTTTCTTCCCCTAGACAACAAATGTTAAGGTAACGTGCAAGGCCCAAATCTAATCCAGCAGATCCTAGGGGGGTAGTGCTACACGTAATAAAATAAATTTACCTCAAGATCCAGTAATGTCTGTACGCTATTTCCTAACACGTCACTTCTTCTGTGAAACTTCCTGCTTTTACCCTACATCACTTCCTGCCTTTATCCTACATCACTTCCTGCTTTTACCCTACATCACTTCCTGCTTTTACCCTACACCACTTTCTGTCCGTACATGACATCTCTTCCATCTTTGCGTTCCACGCTCAGGAGTGAGATCGCCATCTTGTGGAGAATTTAAATACCAAATCCTAAGTTCTTCATTCATACATTAAAATCGGCACATTTACAGTGATACCTCGGTTCACAAACTTAATTTGTTCCACAAACCGAATTGGTCACGGATCGAGAAAAATTTTCCCATAGGGTTCAATGTAAATCAGGTTATTCCGTTCTGAACTTTTTTTTGTTTGTTTTTGAACCACAAAAATATGAAACAAAGTACAGTACAGTATAAAGAGAGAGAACACTATGTTTGCTTGAGACGACTTCTGGCATGGAGGAACATTCTTGTCACCTTCATTACCGCTCTGCACATTCTTGTCACCTGCATTACCGCTCTGCACATTCTTGTCACCTTCATTATCACTCTGCACATTCTTGTCACCTTCATTACCGCTCTGCACATTCTTGTCACCTTCATTACCGCTCTGCACTTTCTTGTCACCTTCACTACCGCTCTGAACATTCTTGTCACCTTCACTACCGCTCTGCACTTTCTTGTCACCTTCATTATCACTCTGCACATTCTTGTCACCTTCATTACCGCTCTGCACATTCTTGTCACCTTCATTACCGCTCTGCACATTCTTGTCACCTTCACTACCGCTCTGCACATTCTTGTCACCTTCACTACTGCTCTGCACTTTCTTGTCACCTTCATTACTGCTCTGCACATTCTTGTCACCTTCACTACCGCTCTGCACATTCTTGTCACCTTCACTACCGCTCTGCACATTCTTGTCACCTTCACTACCGCTCTGCACATTCTTGTCACCTTCACTACCACTCTGCACATTCTTGTCACCTTCACTACCACTCTGCACATTCTTGTCACCTTCATTATTTCTCTGCACATTCTTGTCACCTGCATTACCGCTCTGCACTTTGTCACCTTCATTACCGCTCTGCACATTCTTGTCACCTTCATTACCGCTCTGCACATTCTTGTCACCTTCATTACCGCTCTGCACATTCTTGTCACCTTCTTTACCGCTCTGCACATTCTTGTCACCTTCATTACTGCTCTGCACATTCTTGTCACCTTTATTACCGCTCTGCACTTTCTTGTCACCTGCATTACCGCTCTTTCTTGTCACCTGCATTACCGACGCTCCATAGAGATGTATGCAGCGGCCGTTCAGGTAACAAAACTGAAAGGCGGACCTGAATGGTCCGACCGTGTGAAAGGGGCCTAACATATTATGAAAGACTTACTTTGAAACAAAGCCCTCCAGCGGCGAACTGTCACTGCTGCAGAGGCTTCCATCTTCACCTGCTCTTTCTTCCAGGTTTGCAGGCTGCGACCAGAAGGTCTCAACCAGGGGTCAGAGCCCCAGCCAGCAGGTCGGCTCCTATTGGGGCATCAGGAGAACCCCTATCCAGAGGCCAGGAGAGGGCTGTGCAGCTGGGCACTGTGACTAAAGGCTAAGTGAGCTGAATGAACCAGGAGAGTTGGACAGTACAGTCAGAGGGACTGGTAAGAAGAGCAGCAGTGCTGCTGACAAAGGAGCCAGATAGCTCTGTATTTTCAGTTGATGTTGGATACCCCTGCGTGGGCAACTGATGTCTATTATGTAATAAAAATGGGCCGATACACCTTTAAAATACAGTTTGCTCTGGCACAACTCATTGGAAAAGCACCTACCACAAGAGTGTAATCACCCCAATATCACAAAGGGGATACACAGCTAACATGACACTGACGGGTATGACCTCTGTATCACTGATGATGAAGATAATAACTGGCAAATAATGGAGCTGATCACTGTGGAGCATAACCAAGATGGCAGCGATGGAAATATTCTATGTGACATTTGTAGTGGCTCCATGTATCCTTAGAATATTAGCTGGCACATATTTGGAACAGGACCTTCTGGACTCTCTGGAACTGGAACTTCTGGACTCTCTGGAGCTGGACCTTCTGGACTCTCTGGAGCTGGACCTTCTGGACTCTCTGGAGCTGGACCTTCTGGACTCTCTGGAGCTGGACCTTCTGGACTCTCTGGAGCTGGACCTTCTGGAGCTTGACCGCCTGGACTCTCTGGAGCTGGACCTTCTGGACTCTCTGGAGCTGGACCTTCTGGACTCTCTGGAGCTGGACCTTCTGGACTCTCTGAAGCTGGACCTTCTGGACTCCCTGGAGCTGGACCTTCTGGAACTGGATCTTCCGGACACTCTGGAACTGGACATCCTGGGCTCTCTGGAACTGGACCTTCTAGACCAGTGGTTCTCAACCTGGGGGTCGAAACCACCTCGAGGGTCGAATAATGATTTTCCAGGGGTCACCGAATCCTGGGCTGTTCCTGAAGCCCACGCCGCTCTCCCAGCCTTTTTGCAGCTGCCCAGTAGGGCTGTCCCTGGATCCCGCGGCCGCCCACTCAGCCTCTTTGCAGCTGCCCATTCAGTTCACGGCATGGCTGGGGGGGGGGGCAGAGACTGGTGAGGGATGTGAAGTGGGAGAGGCTGAAAGGGACCCTATCTCCTGATTTCGGCATAGGTGTCACGGCTGCTATGAGACACAGGGAAGCCGGGGACACAACCTGTGATTAGAGTTGCCATTAAAAGTCCCCACTATAGTTCTCAGATCAGCAGATGACCTTGATCAAGAGCACCTAAGTTGGCTGATCAGAACTTCCCCCAGCACTGCCACTCATCCCAACTCCCCACCAGCACTGCCACACATCCCATTCCCCCCCCCCCCCCCACCAAGGAATAAGAGAAGAAATAAAAATAGAGAATGCATTGAATGGAGAGGAAAATAGGAGGAGGAACAAAGAAAAGGGCAAAGAAAGAATAAGAGAAAGAACAAGAAAGACAGCTGGAGAAAAAAAAATAAAAAATTCGGATACAGATAAAAGAGAAAGAAAGGAGAACCAAGAGAAAGAGTGGTACATCCGCAAATTACTTGTCTTGCCTTGGGCGCCGACAACCCACCATAGGAAAATAATTTTACCATTGGGGGTCCCCACAACTTGGGAAATTTTATCAAGGGGTCACGGCACTTGAAAGATCGAGAACCGCTGTTCTAGACTCTCACATCTCACTAATATAACACCAATGGAAGACTCTCTATGGACAGAGGACATTCCAATCACCAATCATCTGAAATTGATGTTCATTTGTGACTCAGAACAGAATATTGTAGAGTAGAGGTTTCTTGTTTATTCTAGAAAATCGGATTACATTAATAACACACAATAGATAATCTAAATTAAATCTTGCATAGCTGAAGTAAAAGAAAAATCCAATTTAAAAATAATTACACTTTAGTCGGTCCCAATAAAAAGTTAGGGCCAGATTCACAAAAGGGATACGACGGCGTTTCTCCTGATACGCCGTCGTATCCCTGTTTCTATCTATGCGACTGATTCTGAATCAGTTACGCATAGATAGCCATAAGATCCGACAGGTGTAATTGTTTTACACTGTCGGATCTTAAGATGCAATACCGCGGCCGCCGCTGGGGGGAGTTTGCGTCGTAAACCAGCGTCGGGTATGCAAATTAGGAGTTACGGCAATTCCCGACGGTTTTTCGCGTTCGCTACGTCGCCGCTAGTTTAGTTTCCCGTCGCAAAGTTAGTCGTCGTTTTAGGTGCCTTAACTTTACACAACAATCATATTGCTGTATAAAGTATGGCCGACGTTCCCGCGTCGAAATTTAAAAAATAACGTCGTTTGCGTAAGCCGTCCGGGAATACGGAATTACACTACGCGCGTCGCCGTTCGAAAAAATTACGTCACGGCGCGCAAAGCACGGCGGGAGTTCGGAAACGGAGCATGCGCGGTAGGTCCGGCTTGGGAGCGCGCCTAATTTAAATGGCACACGCCCATTTAAATTGGCCCGCCTTGCGCCGGAGGCCGCCGGCATAGGTTTTCATCGAAAGTGCTTGGTGAATCAGGCACTTGCGATGAAAAATTGCGGCGGTGTAACGTATATACGATACGTTACGCCGCCGCTCCCCTACGTGAATCTGGCCCTTTGTTCCTTCAGTAAAGCAAAAAAAGATGTACAGTATATTGGCTAATAGCAACCAATAAAAAGTATGGTCCATGGGTTGTCGTACTCTATGGTGGGGCCTGTGTGAGTGCGGGACCAAGTCAGCATTGTTTGGAGGATCGTATTACTATAATTCAATCCCTGCAGATCTATAACTATGACATCATAGTACATTGTACTTTGGCCATGCCTCCAAATAAGCCAATATGAACACAAAAACGTTATTAGTCTTTGTGAATATTCTGGGGTCCAAGAAGTAATTTTCTTTAACAGAAACATTTTATACATTCTGACTATAAGGAAGGACACACGATCTCACACTCCCCATTGGTCCGTCTAAACATAAAAAAGGTGGTTGATCCATGTGAATTCCCTAGTGTCGATCAAAACCACTTTTTTGACTGAAGCATTTCCCGCACTCTGAACATGAATAAGGACGTTCCCCCGTGAGACTTCTCTGGTGTCTAAGAAGTTTCTCTCTCTGAGGGAAAGATTTCCTGCATTCTACACAATAATAAAGACGCTCACCCGTGTGAATTTTCAAGTGTAGGAGAAGGTTTCCTTTGTCCTTGAAACATTTCCCGGACTCTGAGCATGGATAGGGACATTCATCCGTGTGAACTCTCTGGTGTAAAAGAAGTCCTTCTTTCTGAATGAAAGATTTCCCACACTCAGAACATGAATGAGGATAATCGCCTGTATGAATTCATTGGTGTTTAAGAAGGTGCTCTTTCCGAAACATTCGAACATGAAAAAGGACGCTCGCCGGTGTGAATTCTCTGGTGTTTATTGAGTACGCCTTTCTGAACAAACGTTTTCCCGCACTCTAAACACAAATATGGACGTTTGCCCGTGTGAATTCTCTGGTGTTTAAGAAGGCTTCCTTTTTCGTGGAAACATTTCCCGCATTCTGAACATGAAAAAGGACGCTCGCCAGTGTGAATTCTCTGGTGATTATTTAGTGCGTCTTTCCGAACAAAAGTTTTCCGGCACTCTGAACACGAATATGGACGTTTTCCTGTGTGAATTCTCTGGTGAGTAAGAAGATTTGCTTTTACGTGGAAACATTTCCCGCACTCTAAACATGAATAGGGACGCTCGCCCGTGTGACCTCTCTGGTGGATAACAAGTTGTCTTTTCTGAGTGAAAGATTTCCCGCACTCTGAACATGAAAAAGGACGTTCACCCGTGTGAGTTCTCTGGTGTATGAGAAGGTTTCCTTTCTGAATGAAACTTTTCCCACACTCTGAACAAGAATAAGGACGCTCGCTCTTGTGACTTCTCTGGTGGATAACAAGTTGTCTTTTCTGAGTGAAAGATTTCCCACACTCTGAACATGAAAAAGGACATTCCCCCATGTGACTGCTCTGGTGAACAACAAGGTCGCATTTCTGAATGAAACCTTTCCCGCACTCTGAACATGAAAAAGGACGCTCACCTGTGTGAGTTCTTTGGTGTTTAAGAAGGTTTCCTTTCTGAGTGAAACCTTTACCACAGTGTGAACACGAGAACGGACGCTCGCCAGTGTGAATTCTTTGGTGAGTAACAAGTTCTATTTTCTGAATAAAACATTTCCCGCACTCTAAACATGAAAAGGGACGCTCGCCATTGTGAATTCTCTGGTGATTATTAAATTCGCCTTTGTGAACAAAAGTTTTCCCGCACTCTGAACACGAAAAGGGACGCTCACCCGTGTGAATTCTGTGGTGTCTAAGAAGGTTTCCTTTGTCAGTAAAACATTTCCCGCACTCTGAACATGAAAAGGGACGCTCACCCGTGTGAACTCTGTAGTGTTTAAGAAGGTTTCCTTTGTCAGTAAAACGTTTGCCGCACTCTGAACATGGGAAAGAACGCTCGCCTGTGTGAACTCTCTGGTGTGTGAGAAGGTTTGCTTTCTGAATGAAGCCTTTACCACAGTGCGAACACGAGAATGGACGCTCGCCAGTGTGAATTCTTTGGTGATTGAGAAAGTTCATTTTGAAATGAAAACATCTCCCGCACTCTGGACATGAGTAAGTATGCACACTCTTATGACTTTTCTGGTGTGTAAGAGGCTCTCTGGTTTCTTTGGAAGAATTCCCACACACTGTAGATGACAAGGAATGTTCTCCTGTGTGAGATCCTTCATGGTTCAAGGAAGATTCCTCGGGATTAGATGGATCTGTTGATTTATCTGTACTGTGAGATTCAAAAATAATAGTATGTGGATCATCAGAAGAATCCTCAGGATCAGAGAAATCCCAGGATCTCTCTATATGATAAGTTCTATGATGTATTATTTGTGTAATGCGAGTCACTCCTGCAGAACGTTGTGTGGTAGGATTTTCTCCTGGAGAACGTTGTGTTGTGGGATTTCCTCCTGGAGAACGTTGTGTGGTGGGATTTTCTCCTGGAGAACGTTGTGTGGTGGGATTTTCTCCTAGAGAACGTTGTGTGGTGAGATTTTCTCCTGGGGAACGTTGTGTGGTGGGATTTTCTCCTGGAGAACGTTGTGTGGTGGGATTTTCTCCTGGAGAACGTTGTGTGGTGGGATTTTCTCCTGGAGAACGTTGTGTGGTGAGATTTTCTCCTGGAGAACGTTGTGTGGTGGGATTTTCTCCTGGAGAACGCTGTGTGGTGGGATTTCCTCCTGGAGAACGTTGTGTGGTGGGATTTTCTCCTGGAGAACATTGTGTGGTGGAATTTTCTCCTGGAGAACGTTGTGTGGTGGGATTTTCTCCTGGAGAATGTTGTGTGGTGGGATTTTCTTCTGCTTTACATTCTGAAGATACGTTATTCAGGACATAGTGTCCTCCTGTTGGGAACCAATGTTTAAATGTTATTAGAATTCTTTATTCAGAAGTCAAATACAGTATGTTGGTCTAACACGCTACATTATCTCAGAGCTCTGGTATGGAATTGGGGGCCATCATAACCCAAAATATCAATACAAACCAGATAAAGATACATCATCGCCTCCTCATTTGTTGGGAACATGACGTTATATTGAGGAATGGAGATGGACCTTTCATATGGTGTACAGTATCTCCTCCTCATTTGTTGGGAACATGACGTTATATTGAGGAATGGAGATGGACCTTTCATGTGATGTACAGTATCTTCACATTGCAATTATTTAAATTCATCTTTAATACTCATAGAAGAAAAAGGAAAATGTGAACATTTCTGCATTCAGTGTGTAGCGCCTGTGTACTTTCAGGTACCGGTGCTATTCTAAATTTAAGGGGGATGAGAGAGTTAGTTAGCTCTCATCCAGTTGATTTGCTAAATTGGGTCTCTGCTTCAGCTGGGCTGTGCTGTGGGCTCATTCTGTTGCTTCTGGGGTGTTGTTCCACCCCAGGGCAGTAGGTGGCAGCAGTGGAGTCCAGGCTGGGGTGTCTCTGGCCAGCAGCCAATCAGGAGGGAGTTTCCCTCGCGGGGCATGCTGGGAGAGGGTACTTCTGGAGCAGACGCCATTGGACGGGGGTCTTGTTCCTAGTGTGGCGCCCACCTTCATGGTGACCACAAATCACGGCCCCTGGCGATATGGCCTACCAGGCCAGGGTGCGTGTGCCACGCGGTGTTCCTGGTGCCGGGACCATGTTGGCCTGGGAACATTTAAAGCTGTGGCGGGGCCCCAGTGATCGACTGGGTCCCCAAGTTCTGAGGAAAGATCCCAAGCAAGATAGCTGTTCGGTGGGGAGTCAGCCTGAGGAGAGCCAAGAGAGGCAGGCAATCCAACAGGGCCTCGACAATCCATCGGGGATCAAGGTAACCGGACACTGAGAGGTTGGATGTCAGCCACCTGTCAGTCGGTCACCCAATTGAGAACTACCTGAGGGGAGATTCAGACACAAATACTACTGAAAGGCTATCCTCCATTACCTACGTTCTAGGGAAGGGTCTGTGGCAGAGACTTGTTTTCCTCAAAGTTCCGAGTGATACTCTGGCTGCCAGGTCGGTGTGAGAGGCCTGTCCAGGTACACTATACCCACTCCGGCTGGAGTGGCGTTGGATGCAGGACTGCTTCCGTACTGCTGAACCTGAATCTGCTATTTCTCCTCCTCATCCATCTTTGCTATCTACCTCAAGTTTTACTGTTTACCGTGTTGGGTAAAATAAAGCACAAGAAAAAGACATTCCATTATTGCTGAGGCTCTCATCATCATCTACCCTAGAGGTAACACGCCATACCATCTATAACCAGCGGCTCCTTTGGGGGTGAGCGCTACAAGTGATTATTACTTACTTCTGTTGATATAAAGAGAAGATTCCTCCTGGTCACTTTTCATGGTCATCTCCTCCATAGACTGCTGATCTCCACTCACCAACGTCTCTTCTTCTTCCTCTTTAACCTCAAGTTTGATGTCTTTTCCTAATTTATCCTGAACCCCAAAATGAAAAAATTAAGTTCAATATTTAAAAAAAAATATCTAGAAGAAAGTTATTTCATAGTTTAGAATAACTTTTGAGTTCTATAGCTCAGTTCTTTCTACCTGATGATGGTGAGGGATGCTTTGATCTTCCTGTGTGGAATCCCGGGAATACTGAAGACTTCCCTCCTCCATAGACTGCTGATCTCCACTCACCAACCTCTCTTCTTCTTCCCTTTTAATCTCAACTTTGATATCTTTCAATTCTTCACCCTAAACCCCAAAGATGACAGAATACATTTATAAAAAGGAACAATAAGTTACTTTGAAGAATGTGGTCTCCTAGTTTAGAATTATTTTTACATTTTAGTTGCTCAGTCCCCTCTACCTGATGATGGTGGGGGATGGTGTGACCTTCCTGGGAATACAGAGGACAGGGACATCTCTCTGGTGGGTTTGTGTCACTGAATGGCTCCATCACAACGGCCTTGAAAAGATCCTTGTGTCCTTGTGAAAACTCCCCCATAACATTCACCTCCTCATCCTCCTCCTTTATCTCTTCTTTAACAGCATTATTACAATCGTTCTGGTTTACACCCTGAATATTTAATAAATGTGAGATTAGCGGTAACAACATTCATCAAATTGTTAGTATCATCCGTTAATTATTCGTTTTCTACTTAACTCTTTGTGAGATGGTGTGATCTTCCTGTGTGGAATTCTGGGAATACAGAGGACCTCCCTCTCCCATATACTGCTGATCTCCGCTCATCAACATCTCTTTTTCTTCTTCTTTAGTCTCGGCTTTGATGTCTTTCAGTTCCTCATCCTAAACCCCACAGATGATAGAATATATGTGCAAAATGGAACAATAAATGACATAGAACGTAAAAATGTTTATTATGATACTTTGATTCAATAAAGATGTTAAAAATAAAAAAAAAGATCCTCATGTACAGTATCTCACAAAAGTGAGTACACCCCTCACATTTTTGTAAATATTTTCTTGTATCTTTTCATGTGACAACACTGAAGAAATGACACTTTGCTACAATGTAAAGTAGTGAGTGTACAGCTTGTATAACAGTGGGGTAGATTCAGGTAGGGGCGCGCACTGCTACGGAGGCGCGTACGTTTGTGAATCGGCGTGAGTATGCAATTTGCATACTCTACGCTGACCACTACGGGAACGCCACCTAGCGGCCAGCGTAAGAATGCAGCCTAAGATACGACGGCATAAGAGCCTTATGCCACGCATATCTTAGGCTACAGTCGGCGTATAGAGCTTTCTGAATACAGAAAGTAGATACGCCGGCGCTACTTAGCAATTACGCTGCGTATCTATGGATACGCAGGCGTAATTGCTTGCTGAGTCCACCCCAGTGTAAATTTGCTGTCCCTTCAAAATAACTCAACACACAGCCATTAATGTCTAAACCGCTGTCAACAAAAGTGAGTACACCCCTAAGTAAAAAAAAATCCAAATTGGGCCCAACGAGTCATGTGACTCGTTAGTTTTACAAGGTCTCAGGTGTGAATGGGGAGCAGGTGTGTTAAATTTGGTGTTATCGCTCTCACTCTTTCATACTGGTCACTGGAAGTTCAACATGGCACCTCATGGCAAAGAACTCTCTGAGGATCTGGAAAAAAGAATTGTTGCTCTACATAAAGATGGCCTAGGCTATAAGAAGATGGCCAAGATCTTGAAACTGAGTTGCAGCACTAGCTCCCTCATGTTAACAATTAAATGGTTCATTTGTTCTGAAAAAGTACAGATAACAACACAAAGGTGGTAGAGGGACCGGTGGAGGAACGGGATGTGCTCTCCCTCCTCTCTGTACTCCGCTTTCCTCCAACACTCCAATGACGTGCTGGTAGGGTTGCCACCTCATCCCTTTAAAACAGAACACATATTAATTACACAGGTTCTGTGGCTAATTAAGGTGGTAATTAGGACTCATTTGGTGCCTTACCTGCATTCAATTAGCCTCAGAACCTGTGTAATTCATATGTGTTCTGTTTTAAAGGGATGAGGTGGCAACCCTACGTGCTGGTAGCTTATTGGCTCCGATCTAAATTGCCCCTAGTATGTGTGTGTATGAATGTGAGCTAGGGACCTTAGATTGTAAACTCCTTGGGGGCAGAGACTGATGTGAGTATCCAATATACATATTTATGTAAAGCACTGCGTAAATTGAAAATGTTATACAAGTACCTGTAATAAAACAAATGTACCTTAAGATCCAGTAATGTCTGAACTTCCTGTCTTTTACCCTACATCACTTCCTGTCCGTACATGACATCACTTCCTTCTTTGCGTTCCACACTCAGGATTGAGATCACGTCTTGTGGAGAATTTAATTACTGCAGCCTTCATTCATAAATACTGCAGCCTTCATTCATAAATACCGCAGTCTTCATTCATACATTAAAACTCGGCACACTTGCATTTTCTGTACATTAAGAGCCGGTTCACACACAGGCGGCACGACTTTGGGGGCGACTCGGCAAGGCGATCTCAAGGCGACTTGAGAGGCAACTTGCAAAATGACTTCTGTATTGAAGTCAATGCAAGTCGCCCCGAATCGCCCCCAAAGTCGTACAGGAACCTTTTGCGAACCTTTTGCGTCGCTCCTATTAGAACGGTTCCATTGACTACTGCGGACCGCAACTTGTCAGGCGGCTGAGTCGCCTGACGAGTCGCTCCAGTGTGAACCGGCTCTTATTACTTTTTGTTGGTTATCTTTATCCTCATGTACAAACCAAATAACAATAATAAAAAAATGTATTTATTTAAATTTTAGTGCTATTAAACACACACACACACACACACTTATATATAACATTTTATATATACACAGTGCCTTGAAAAAGTATTCATACCCCTTGAAATTTTCCACATTTTGTCATGTTACAGCCAAAAACAGAAATGTATTCTATTGGGATTTTATGTGATAGACCAACACAAAGTGGCACATAATTGTGAAGTGGAAGGAAATTGATAAATGGTTTTCCAAACTTTTTGCAAATAAATATGTGAAAAGTGTGGCATGCATTTGTATTCAGTCCCCCCTCTGGTCATCTGGGAGGCTCTCAAGACAGTGGTCCAGGGTGCATTGATTAGAATCGGAACCCATCTTAAGAGGGAGAGAAATTTTTGCTCGGCTGCACAGTCTGGAGTGCTCCCATAAGGCCAGCCGCTCCGCTCGTGCATATATCACAAAACAAAGCAAAAACTGGCATGTGCAATGTACAAATTCTCAAACAAACTGGGTACGTTGTTGGCGCTGGCGCTACAAGGTCCGTGTACAAAAACCTACATCCCCCATATCATGGGCTCCTCAGGGGAGAAGCTTCATACTTTTCGGATATGGCGGCAGAGTTCAGATCCTTCTATGAAGGCCTCAACAACTTGGACTGGATGTTATTTTCATTTTTTCTGATAACTTTGAGGAACATCTCAAGCATGTCGACATTGTCTTCACAAGACTAAATGCCTTGTACACACGATCGGAATTTCCGATGAAAAAAGTCAGATGGAATTTTTTCATCAGAAATTCCGATCGTGTGTGGGCCCCCTCTGACTTTTATTTGAGTCTAGAAATAGAATGTGTTATTTTTTTCTGATGGAAAAAAATCGGATAGAAAATTCCTATTGTCTGTGTCAGCTCAGAATAAATTAGGAGACGGTATGGAGATAGCACATTCGTCATGCTGCAAATTATTGCATCGTTTAATGTAGCGCATTCTTTCTAATGATAGAATAATGTTTTTTTTGCTGCTGATATTCACACAGAGTTCTGACCAACTTGCTTCCTTATTGTTACTTGTGATCTCATGAATATTCGTCTTTGATTTTTAAAGCCAGATCTCAAAAATGTTAATTTTTTATTTAATTTTTGGTGATTTGAATCAAGATCTCCTAATTTTTTGTGGGGTTTTAATATTTTCTTGTGATCTCCATTTTTATTTTCTGATCAAGTTACCACAATAACATTATTATGTTGTATTTTGTTACCTCAAGGAGGTTGTTTGTCGTCCCTAGTTAATTACACATTGTATTTATGAAATGTACCTGCCTACTCACAACCAAACTGTCCTTTTTTTTTTTTTAGAAAAACACATAGGCAAGTATTTAAATTAAATCAAATATCCATTTATTCTGGTAACAAAATAAAGAGGAAGGGCAACAATGGAGAAATTGGTTGAATTTACGCAGCCTTTGGACCCCAAGGCAAACATCAAGTGTATGGAAAATAAAATAAATAACTTGAGGAATCCATAGAATAGGGAGCACAATCTGGTCCCCCAAATCTCAGAAATCAGGAGCAGCAGCAGATGTCATATATGTCCCCAAGCTGTGGTACTATAACAGACTGCTTCATCTGAGAAAACTTACCTTAATATAGTCCTTCTGCAGGACTTGAATTATGGCAGAACAGGTCTCTGGTATAATAATCCCCAGAGCCTGGGGGGGGGGGTGCCTGTTGTGAACTTGAGGTCCTGCAGGCTTCTCCTAGTCGTCAAGTATCGCAACGTGGCAACTAGCCTCTGCCCGGCAGTGATGGCTTGCCGCCACACAGTGTCCTGCCTCGTGATATAGGGGGACAGCAAATCCAACAGACGATGAAAAATGGGGTCCGTTGTTTGGAGATAATTCCTGCAGTCATCAGGATTTTTGTCCTGGATTTCCCGCAGCAGAGGCATATGAGAGAATTGGTCCCGCTGGAGCAACCAATTCTTGGTCCATGAACTCCTCCTCACCCTGTTCATGGACTGAGCTCAGGTCAAAGTATTAACCCCAACACCAAGCCCATACGCAGCACGAGCTCTACGATGATAACGTACTTCAAACTTGGCTAGAAACCAGTCGGCTGGTCAGAACAAACTAAACAGAACACACAGGAACAGAAAGTCCTATGAAACGCATTCTGGACTCTCTGAAACTGGACCTTTTGGACTCTCTGATCTCACTAATATAAGACCAATGGAAGACTCTCTATGAATTAAGCACATTCCAATCACCCATAATCTAAAAATGATGTTCATGTATAGAAAATGACGGTTTATTTGAAGAAAAAGACTCAGAACAGAATATTGTAGAGTAGAGCTTTCTTGTTTATTCTAGAAAATCGAATTACATTATTGACACACAATAGATAATCTAAATTACATCTTGCATAGCTGAAATAAAAGAAAAATCCAATTTAAAAATAATTATACTTTAGTCGGTCCAATAAAAAGTTAGTTCCTTCAGTAAAGCAAAAAAGATGTACAGTATATTGGCTAATAGCAGCCAATAAAAAGTATGGTCCATGGGTTGTCGTACTCTATGGTGGGGCCTGTGTGAGTGCGGGACCAAGTCAGCAGTGTTTAGAGGATCGTATTACTATAATTCAATCCCTGCAGATCTAGAACTATGACATCATATATGTATGTATTTTGGCCACGCCTCCAAATAAGCCAATATGAACACAAAAACGTTATTAGTCTTTGTGAATATTCTGGGGTCCAAGAAGTGATTTTCTTTAACAGAAACATTTTATACATTCTGACTATAAGGAAGGACACACAATCTCACACTCCCCGTTGGTCCGTCCAAACATAAAAAAGGTGGTTAGTCCATGTGAATTCCCTGGTGTCGATCAAGGCCACTTTTTTGACTGAAGCATTTCCCGCACTTTGAACATACATAAGGACGTTCCCCAGTGTGACTTCTTTGGTGAACAACAAGGTCGCATTTCTGAATGAAACCTTTCCCGCACTCTGAACATGAAAAATGACGCTCACCTGTGTGAGTTTTCTGGTGTTTAAGAAGGTTTCCTTTCTGAGTGAAACCTTTACCACAGTAAAAACACGAGAACGGACGCTCACCTGTGTGAATTCTTTGGTGAGTAACAAGTTCTGCTTTCCGAATAAAACATCTCCCGCACTCTGAACATGAAAAGGGACGTTCACCCGTGTGAATTCTGTGGTGTTTAAGAAGGTTTCCTTTGTAAGTAAAACGTTTGCCACAATCTGAACATGGGAAAGTATGCTCGCCTGTGTGAACTCTCTGGTGTATGACAAGGTTTCCTTTCTGAGTGAAACCTTTACCACAGTGCGAACATGAGTATGGACGCTCACCAGTGTGAATTCTCTGGTGACTGAGAAAGATTCTTTTCAGATTAAAACATCTCCCGCACTCTGCACATGCGAAAGTACGCACAATCTTATGACTTTTCTGGTGTGTAAGAGGCTCTCTGGTTTCTTTGGAAGAATTCCCACACACTGTAGATGACAAGAAATGTTCTCCTGTGTGAGATCCTTCATGGTTCAAGGAAGATTCCTCGGGATTAGATGGATCTGTTGATTTATCTGTACTGTGAGATTCAAAAATAATAGTATGTGGATCATCAGAAGAATCCTCTGGATCAGAAAAATCCCAGGATCTCTCTATATGATAAGTTTTATGATGTATTATTTGTGTAATGCGATTCACTCCTGGAAAACGTTGTGTGGTGGGATTTTTTCCTAGAGAATGTTGTGTGGTGGGATTTTCTCCTGGAGAACGTTGTGTGGTGGGATTTTCTCCTGGAGAACGTTGTGTGGTGGGATTTTCTCCTGGAGAACGTTGTGTGGTGGGATTTTCTCCTGGAGAACGTTGTGTGGTGGGATTTTCTCCTGGAGAACGTTGTGTGGTGGGATTTTCTTCTGCTTTACATTCTGAAGATACATTATTCAGGACATAGTGTCCTCCTGTTGGAAATCAATGTTTAAATGTTATTAGAATTCTTCATTCCTTTCATTCAGAAGTCATCTACAGTATGTTTGTCTAACACTCTACAGTATCTCAGAGCTCTGGTATGGAATTGGGAGCAATCATAACATAAAATATCAATACAAACCAGATAAAGATACATCATCTCCTCCTCATTTGTTGGGAACATAACGTTATATTGAGGAATGGAGATGGACCTTTCATATGGTGTACAGTATCTCCTCCTCATTGGTTGGGAACATGACATTATATTGAGGAATAGGGATGAGCCGAACACCCCCGTTCGGTTCTCACCAGAACCTGCGAACACACCAAAAGTTTGTGTGAACTTTAGAACCCCGTTAAAGTCTATGGGATTCGAACGTTTAAAATCTAAAGTGCAAATCTTAAAGGCTAATATGCAAGTTATTGTCCTAAAAAGTGTTTGGGGACCCGGGTCCTGCCCCAGGGGACATGTATCAATGCAAAAAAAAGTTTTTAAAAAAAATTGAAGTTTTTTCGGGAGAAGTGATTTTAATAATGCTTAAAGTGAAACAATAAAAGTGAAATATTCCTTTACATTTTGTACCTGGGGGGGGGGGGGGGGGGGGGGTATAGTATGCCTGTTAAGTAGCGCTTGTTTCCTGTGCTTAGAACTGTCCCTGCACAAAATGTAATTTCTGAAGGAAAAAAAGTCATTTAAAAATCACTCGCGGCTATAATGAATTGAGCGGAGACCAAGAGTGGATTACCAGCGCTGGAATCTTTTTATTTTTATTTTATTATTTTTAATAAAAGGACTTTCCTAACTGTGTCTGTTTTTTTTCAAATTTGTTACACTTTCTTTGTGAAATGGTAGGGGTACAATGTACCCCATTACCAATTCACATAGGGGGGCTGGGATCTGGGGGTCCCCTTTGTTAAAGGGGTCTTCCAGATTCCAATAAGCCCCCCGCCCGCAGACCCCCACAACCACCGGGCAAGAGTTGTGGGGATGAGGCCCTTGTCCCCATCAACATGGGGACATGGTGCTTTGGAGGGGTCACAGACCCCCAAAGCATCCTCCCAATGTTGAGGGCATGTGGCCTGGTACGGTTCAGGAGGGGGGCGCTACAGTACAGTATCTCCTCCTCATTTGTTGGGATCATGATGTTATATTGAGGAATGGAGATGGACCTTTCATATGGTGTACAGTATCTTCACATTGCAATTATTTAATTTCATCTTTTATACTCATAGAAGAAAAAGGAAAAAATTTGAACATTTCTGTATTCAGTGATTATTACTTACTTCTGCTGATATAAAGAGAAGATTCCTCCTGGTCACTTTTCATGGTCATCTCCTCCATAGACTGCTGATCTCCACTCACCAACGTCTCTTCTTCTTCCTCTTTAACCTCAAGTTTGATGTCTTTTCCTAATTTATCCTGAACCCCAATACGAAAAAATTAAGTTCAATATTAAAAAAAATATCTATAAAAAAAAAGTTATTTTATAGTTTAGAATAACTTTTAAAGTTCTATAGCTCAATTCTTTCTACCTGATGACGGTGAGGGAGGCTTTGATCTTCCTGTGTGGAATCCCGGGAATACTGAAGACTTTCCCCCTCCATAGACTGCTGATCTCCACTCACCAGCGGCTCCTCTTCTTCCTTTTTAATCTCAGCTTTGGTATCTTTCAATTCTTCACCCTAAACCCCAAAGATGACAGAAAACATTTATAAAAAGGAACAATAAGTTACTTTGAAAAATGTGGTCTCGTAGTTTAGAATTATTTTTAAATTTTAGTTCCTCACTCCCACCTACCTGATGATGGTGAGGGATGGTGTAATCTTCCTGTGTGGAATCCCGGGAATACAGAGGACGGGGACATCTCTCTGGTGGGTTCCCATTACTGGATCCATCTGTAGGAAACACACACACTGACTGAATACATTGTTTCTATGTGTTTATCAGATGATGGGGGATCTAGGTGGACCCTCCGTACTGCTCTCTCCTTTACAATAAAGTCTCCTCTTACCCGGTGATGTGAGGAGCGGCTGATTCTCCATCATGACGTCCTTGTAGAGATCCTTGTGTCCTTCTAAATACTCCCACTCCTCCATGGAGAAATAGACAGTGACCTCCTGACACCTTATAGGAACCTGACACACACAATGATACAGTCACCATCCAGACACATCCCTTGTCTGTTACTGGATAATGTCCCAGAATTCCCGGCATCGCTCACCTCTCCTGTCAGCAGATCAATGATCTTCTTGGTGACTTCTAGGATCTTCTTGGCACTGGTTACCTCTGTTGTCAGGCAGTGAGGTGGAGGCACTGTGATGGGAAATGTCCCGAGAAGACGGCTGCTGGGTGTTCATGGATCTCCAGATGTTTCTGTCAATATTTTATAATTCTGTTGTCAGAATGTTTATACTGAAATAATAAAACCGTTTTGTATTTATGAAATTATGCGAATCTTAGTTTTGGGAGATTTACCCTTTTCCATAAATACCAACAAGAAATGTAAGTTTGTTTTTCCGTGATATTTAGAAAGCAAGTGACACAAATGATATGCTTAAAAATATATATTTATTAACTAAAAATACAGTGCAAGTTCATATCAGGTATATTTTGTGATAATACAAATAAATGGATATACTTCTAAATATCAAAGATGAATGATGATATAGATAATATTCACATTTCTACACAATCTCTTATTACAAAATACCACAGTTCAGTTCTTGAATGATACTTGTACATTTTAGACTTGGTAAGTTAAAGTGGAGTTCCACCCAAAAATGGAACTTCCACTTTTTGGAATCCACCCCCCCTCCGGTGTCACACTTGGCACCTTTTGGAGGGGATGGGGGAGCAGACACCTGTCTAATACAGGTATTTGCCCCCCACTTCCTGGCATAGATCACCTCGGTGATCTACGCCACTGCCAGCGCCTATTCTGTCCTCCACCGCTGTCTTCCGGGAGACACATGTCCCAGAAGACATCAGGGACCAGTGAGGTCGCGCATGCGCAGTAGGGAACCGGTAAGTGAAGCCGCAAGGCTTCGCTTCTTGATTCCCTTACTGAGAATGGCGGTGGCAGCAGCCGATCCTCGAGCGACAGATTGGCATCGGCTGCCGACATCGCGGGCTCCCTGGATAGGTAAGTGTCCATATATTAAAAATCAGCAGCTGCTGTATTTGTAGCTGCTGGCTTTAAATATTTTTTTTTGGTGGGACCTGCGCTTTAATAAATATCTCTCTGTGACTTGTGTAAACAATTGTGTTTACCTTAATCACAGTGGGCCAGATTCACGTAGAATCGCGGCGGTGTAACGTATTCTAGATAAGTTACACCGCCGCAATTTTTCATCGCAAGTGCCTGATTCACCAAGCACTTGCGATGAAAACTACGCCCACGGCCTCCGGCGCAAGGCGGGCCAATTCAAATGGGCGTGTGCCATTTAAATTAGGCGCGCTCCCGCACCGGACCTACTGCGCATGCTCCATTTCCTAACTCCCGCCGTGCTTTGCGCGCCGTGACGTAATTTTTTTGAAGGAGAAGGTGACACAAGTGGGGGGCAGTAGTGAAGCTGATGACACAAGTGGGGGGCAGTAATGAAGGAGAAGGTGACACAAGTGGGGGGCAGTAATGAAGGAGAAGGTGACACAAGTGGGGGGCAGTAATGAAGGTGACACAAGTGGGGGGCAGTAATGAAGGTGACACAAGTGGGGGGCAGTAATGAAGGAGAAGGTGACACAAGTGGGGGGCAGTAATGAAGGAGGTGACACAAGTGGGGGGCAGTAATGAAGGAGAAGGTGACACAAGTGGGGGGCAGTAATGAAGGAGGTGACACAAGTGGGGGGCAGTAATGAAGGAGAAGGTGACACAAGTGGGGGGCAGTAATGAAGGAGAAGGTGACACAAGTGGGGGGCAGTAATGAAGGAGAAGGTGACACAAGTGGGGGGCAGTAATGAAGGAGGTGACACAAGTGGGGGGCAGTAATGAAGGAGAAGGTGACACAAGTGGGGGGCAGTAATGAAGGAGGTGACACAAGTGGGGGGCAGTAATGAAGGAGAAGGTGACACAGGTGGGGGGCAGTAATGAAGGAGAAGGTGTCACAAGTGGGGGGCAGTAATGAAGAAGATGCAGTGAACTTGCCAGAGTAAGTGATGTACAAAGTACGCCGCTGTCACTAAGTGACTTAGTTTAAAAAAAGGACTGAAGGGAAGGGGGTCTATAGTTAGTAGAGGGGGGTCCATACTGAGGGAAGGGGGTCTGTACTGAGGGAGGGGGTCTATAGTTAGTAGAGGGGGGTTCATACTGAGGGAAGGGGGTCTGTACTGAGGGAGGGGGTCTATAGTTAGTAGAGGGGGGTTCATACTGAGGGAAGGGGGTCTGTACTGAGGGAGGGGGTCTATAGTTAGTAGAGGGGGGTCCATACTGAGGGAAGGGGGTCTGTACTGAGGGAGGGGGTCTATAGTTAGTAGAGGGGGGTCCATACTGAGGGAAGGGGGTCTGTACTGAGGGAGGGGGGTCTATACTGAAGGAGGGGGTCTATAGTTAGTAGAGGGGGGTCCATACTGAGGGAAGGGGGTCTGTACTGAGGGAGGGGGGTCTATACTGAAGGAGGGGGTCTATAGTTAGTAGAGGGGGGTCCATACTGAGGGAGGGGGTCTATACTGAGGGAGGGGGTCTATAGTTAGTAGAGGGGGGGTCCATACTGAGGGAAGGGGGTCTGTACTGAGGAAGGGGGTCTATAGTTAGTAGAGGGGGGTCCATACTGAGGGAAGGGGGTCTGTACTGAGGGAGGGGGTCTATAGTTAGTAGATGGGGGTCCCTACTGAGGGAAGGGGTCTATTATTACAATGTAATAAAATAAACACATTCCAAGCATGGTATTAGGATGATATAAATGCTAAAACCAGCCATTCACCCAACAAATCGCTCGTCAACCCCAACAAAACTGTACCTGAATGGTAGTTTGGAAATGTGGTGATTTTATATAAATGTAAAGCACTGCCTAAATTGACAAGACTATACAAGTACCTGTAGTAAATAAATAATAAAATAAATGTACCTCAAGATCCAGTAATGTCTGTACGCTATTTCCTATCAAGTCACCTCTCCTCTGGATCTTCCTGTCTTTTACCCTACATCACTTCCTGTCCGTACATGACATCACTTCCTTCTTTGCGTTCCACGCTCAGGAGTGAGATCACCATCTTGTGGAGAATTTAAATACTCCAGACTAAGTTCTTTATACATTAAAATCGGCACATTTAAATTTTCGGTACATTTACAGTGATACCTCAGTTCACAAACGTATTTTGTAAACCGAATTGGTCACAAACCGAGGCAAATTTTCCCATAGGGTTCAATGTAAATCAGGTTAATCCGTTCTGAACTTTTTTCTTTTTCGTTTTTGAACCACAAAAATATGAAACAAAGTACAGTACAGTATGAAGAGAGAGAACACTAAGCTTGCTTGAGACGACTTCTGGCATGGTGGAACATTCTTGTCACCTTCATTACCGCTCTGCACATTCTTGTCACCTTCATTACCGCTCTGCACATTCTTGTCACCTTCATTACCGCTCTGCACATTCTTGTCACCTTCTCCCATGGGTTGGAGACCAAGCTGAAGCCATTTTTTACGAAGAGGAGCTCACTATATGCTGAGGTAGTATGCGGGGAGGCACCATCTTGTCCTCAATGGGCCGGATTCAAGAAGCAATTGCGCCTGTGTAACCATAGGTTACACAGCGCAATTGCTTACTTGCCCCGGCGTAACGAGTGCTCCTGATTCAGGAACCTCGTTACGCCGACTGCAGCCTAAGATCTGCGCGGCATAAGGCTCTTATGCCCGCATATCTTAGGCTGCATTCTTGCGGTGGACGCTAGGTGGCGTTCACGTTGTGCTCAGTGTATAGTATGCAAATTGCATACTAACACCGATTCACAACGTTGCGCGAGCCCTGCGTACGCAATTTACGTCGTTTACGTACGGCGATTTTCGCGCAAGGCTGCCCCTGCTATTAGCAGGGGCAGCCCATGTTACGTATTTATTTTATTTTTTTCCACAATAACTGTTTATTAAAGAGTAAGTCATTACATGTTACGTATACCCGTCGTTCCCGCGTCGCGAAATTTGAATTTTACGTCGTTTGCGTAAGTGAATCGTGAATGGCGCTGGACGCCATTCACGTTCACTTTGAAGCAAATGACGTCCTTGCGACGTCATTTGCCGCAATGCACGTCGGGAAAGTTTCCCGACGGAGCATGCGCTCTACGATCGGCGCGGGAACGCGCCTAATTTAAATGATTCCCGCCCCCTACGGGATCATTTAAATTGCGTGCTCTAGCGCCGGGCATTTTGCCGGCGCGCCCGCGCAATTCACGGAGCTTCTGCTCCGTGAATCAAGGGCAGCGGAGCAAATTTGCGGGGGCACAGGGCAAAAACGTTGCCCTGCGCCTCCGTAAATAATGCGCAAATCTCTTTGAATCCGGCCCAATGTGTCTAACAAGCCAGCAATCAACCACCTGATCAGGACCTGCAAACACTGTGGCCAGTTGGTTGGAATAACAGATTGGGGTATTCAAGCAGTATCAATTCTATTTGGTTTTTGATCTACTACATCGGTTCTCAACCTTTCTAGTGCTGTGACCCCTTGATAAACTTTCCCAAGTTCTGGGGACCCCCAACATTAAAATCATTTTTGTAGGGTAGGTTGTCAGCATCCAAGGCCAGTAATTTGCACCAATAAAACCTACGGACATTTAGCGCTCCCTGAGTCCCTTCCACTTGTACAATATTAAAACCCCTTGTGGTACCTTTTAGGATGTACCCCTCTTTCTCTTTGTTCTACTTTCTTTCCCTTTTATCTTCTTTCTATCCTATTTTTTTCCCCCCACATCCCTCTCGCCATCTTTCTTGTTCTTTCTCTCACTTTTTCTTTATTCCTCCTGCTCTTTTCCTCTCCCTTCCATGTATTCTCTATTTTTATTCCTTCTCTTACTCCTTAGTGGAGGGAGGGGGATGGGATGATTGGCAGTGCTGGGGGGGGGGGGAGTTGGGAAGAGTGGCAGTGCTGGGGGGGGTGGGATGAGTGGCAGTGCTGGGGGGGAGTTGGGGTGAGTGGCAGTGCTGGGGGGGGATGGCATGAGTGGCATTGCTGGGGGGGGGGATGGGATGAGTGGCAGTGCTGATGGGGGGAGATGGGATGAGTGGCAGTGCTGGGGGGGGGGATGGGATGAGTGGCAGTGCTGGGGGGGGTGGGATGAGTGGCAGTGCTGATGGGGGGAGATGGGATGAGTGGCAGTGCTGGGGGGGGGATGGGATGAGTGGCATTGCTGGGGGGGGGGGGGGATGGGATGAGTGGCAGTGCTGGGGGGGGGATGGGATGAGTGGCAGTGCTGGGGGGGAGATGGGATGAGTGGCAGTGCTGGGGGGGAGATGGGATGAGTGGCAGTGCTGGGGGGGAGATGGGATGAGTGGCAGTGCTGGGGGGGAGATGAGATGAGTGGCAGTGCTGGGGGGGAGATGGGATGAGTGGCAGTGCTGGGGGAGATGGGATGAGTGGCAGTGCTGGGGGGGAGATGGGATGAGTGGCAGTGCTGGGGGGAGATGGGATGAGTGGCAGTGCTGGGGGGGAGTTGAGATGAGTGGAAGTGCTGGGGGGGAGATGGGATGAGTGGCAGTGCTGGGGGGGAGTTGGGATGAGTGGCAGTGCTGGGGGGGAGATGGGATGAGTGGCAGTGCTGGGGGGGAGTTGGGATGAGTGGCAGTGATGGGGGGGAGTTGGGATGAGTGGCAGTGATGGGGGGGAGTTGGGATGAGTGGCAGTGATGGGGGGGGGGGGGGGAGTTGGTATGAGTGGCAGTGCTGGGGGGGAGTTCTGATCAGCCAACTTAGGTGCTCTTGATCCAGGTCATCGGCTGATCTGAGAACTATAGTGGGGACTTTTAATGGAAACTCACAGGTAGTGTTACTCACTGTCTCTCCAGCTCTGTGATGTCTCGCAGAAGTGACACCTATGCCGAAATCAGGAGATAGGGTCTCCTTCAGCCCCTCCCACTTTACATTCCTCACCAGTCAGCTGACCTCTAGTCTCTGCCCCTCCAGACATGCTGTGAACTGAATGGGCGGCTGCGAAGAGGCAGAGTGGGTGGCCTTGGGCTCCAGGAACAGCCCAGCTGGGCGGCCACAGGCTCCAGGGACAGACCTGCTGGGCGGCCGCAAAAGGGCTGGGAGAGCAGTACGGGCTTCAGGAACAGCCCAGGATTCGGTGACCCCTGGCAAATCATCATTGGTTCCGACCCCCAGGTTGAGAACCACCGGTCTACTACAACTGGATGTCATTGGAGTCATCTATTTCTGTTCTTTTTTGCTCCTTTCTTCCTTCTGTAGAGCAGACCCCAAGCCGGTCTCGCTGTTTGTCTCAGGATATTTTTCCTAAAGGTTCAAGGCAGCCAGGCACAGAACAGTTTCTCTGGCCCAGATTCTCAAAGGACTTACGACGGTGCAGCGCCATGTACGCCGTCGTAAGTCCTAATCTGGGCCGTCGTATCTATGCGACTGATTCTTAGAATCAGTTACGCATAGATATCCATTAGATCCGACAGGCGTAAGTCTCTTACGCCGTTGGATCTTAAATGCAATTTTTTTTTTGTCCGCTAGGTGGCGCTTCCGTCGTTTTCCCCGTCGAGTATGCAAATTAGCTAGATACGCGAATTCCCGAACGTACGCGCGGCCGTTGCAGTAAAGTTACGACATTTACAATAGGCTTGTCCCGGCGTAAAGTTGTCCCTGGGTAAATGAGGCGCAACCAATGTTAAGTATGGCCGTCGTTCCCGCGTCGAAATTTGAAAAGTTACGCCGTTTGCGTAAGTCATCCGTGAACGGGGCTGGACGCCATTTACGTTCACGTCAAAACCAATGACGTCCTTGCGACGTCATTTGGAGCAATGCACCCTGGGATATTTTATGGACGGCGCATGCGCAGTTCGTTCCGCGCGGGAACGCGCTTCATTTAAATGCTACACGCCACCTACCCGCCAAATTTGAATTCCGTTACGCCGCCGCAACTTTACACGCAAGTGCTTTGTGAATAAAGCACTTGCCTGAAAAACTTGCACTGATGGGCACCAATATGTAGCACTGATATATAGCACTGATACAGGGCACTGATATGCAGCACTTATACTTGGCACTGGTATGCAGCACTGATGAGAACTGATACGCAGCTGTGGTATGTAGCACTGATGGGCACTAATATGCAGCATTGATGGGCACTGATGTAGCTCTGATGGGCACTAAAATGCAGCACTGATAGACACTAATATGTAGCACTGATGGGCACTAATATGCAGCACTGATGGTCACCGATATGTAGCACTGATACGCAGCACTTATGGGCACTGATACGCAGCACTGGTATGCAGTACTGATGAGAACTGATACGCAGCACTGATGGGCACTAATATGCAGTATTGATATGCAGCACTGATACGTGGCACTGATATGCAGCACCAATGGGCACTTATAGGTGGCACTGTTGGGCATTGATTGGCACCACTGATGGGCACTAATTGGCATTACTGATGGGACTGCTCCGATAATCAGCGTAGACCCCCCCCTGTCAGAAAAGACTCTTATTGGCTCTCCTCTACTCCCGTGCTGTCAGCATGATAGAGGAATGCCGATAACTGGCACTTCCTGGTTACACTGTGATCACCTGTGATTGGCCACAGCTGATCACATGGTACGGAGCCTCCATCATTATGTGATCGGATATGCGGTGCATCCAAACACACAACCCCCCCCCCCCGGGGCACGCACCACTTGTGAAGGACTTCATATGACGTCCAGTGACAACAATAAACCCCACCCACCCGCCCGCCCTTTATTTTTCTATGTATTTTTAGAAGAGGGGGATGGAAGAAGAGATCGCTCTGTCCGCTCCGCACATCCGCCTCGTATTGCAGGAGAAAATAAATAAATTAAAAAAGAGGCAGAATTTTGTAAAGTGTGGATATTTCCTTTTTATTTTATAAAATAAATGATTCACAAACAATCAAATCATTTAAATGAAATCCATCACAGCTGAATTAAAAATTAATGACACACGGGCTGGGCCAATCAAAAGCCTTGTGTTGGCACAGTTTAGTCCTATGGTGCGGTCTGCGTGAGTGCGGGACCCAGTTTAGAGGAACAGAACGCTATCAAGGTTTTTGGTCCATGTGAATCCTCTGGTGTCCAGTAAGTGAACGTTTTTGAGTGAAACTTTTCCCGCACACCGAACACGAATAAGGGCGCTCTCCTGTGTGAGTTCTCTGGTGTATAACAAGTTTGTCTTTCCGAGCGAAACCTTTCCCACACTCCGAACATGAATAAGGACGCTCACCGGTGTGAATCCTCTGGTGCAGAAGAAGGTACCCTTTGTCCTTGAAAAATTTCCCGCACTCTGAACACGAATAGGGACGCTCACCCGTGTGAATTCTCTGGTGTAGAAGAAGCCTTCCTTTCCGAATAAAACATTTCCCGCACTCTGCACATGAATAAGGACGCTCGCCGGTGTGAATTCGCTGATGAATAATCAGTTCTGCTTTCTTAGTGAAGGATTTCCCGCACTCTGAACATGAAAAGGGATGTTCACCTGTGTGAAATCTCTGGTGTATAAGGAGGTTTCCTTTTTCGCTGAAACATTTCCCGCACTCAGAACATGAGAACGGACGCTCACCTGTGTGACATCTCTGGTGACTGAAAAAGTTTCCTTTATGACGAAAGCATTTCCCGCACTCAGGACATGAGAAAGGACGCTCGCCTGTGTGACATCTCTGGTGACTAAGAAAGTTTCCCTTCTGACTAAAACATTTCCCGCACTCTGAACACGAAAAAGGAAGGTTACCGGTGTGAAGTCTCTGGTGATTAAGAAAGCTTCCTTTCTGGCTGAAACATTTCCCGCACTCCGAACATGAGAAAGGACGCTCGCTCTTGTGAATCCTCTGGTGGATCACGAGGTGTCTTTTTTGAGTGAAAGATTTCCCGCACTCTGAACATGAATAAGGTCGCTCACCTGTGTGAATTCTTTGGTGAAAAACAAGGCTACTTTTCTGAATGAAACATTTCCCGCACTCTAAACATGAAAAAGGGCGCACGCCCGTGTGAGTTTTCTGGTGTTTAAGAAAGTTGCCTTTATGAATGAAACCTTTCCCACACTCTGAACATGAGAAAGGACGCTCGCCTGTGTGAATTTTCTGGTGATTAACAAGTTCCACTTTCTGAAAAAAACATTTCCCGCACTCTGAACATGAAAAAGGACGCTCCCCTGTGTGAATTTTCTGGTGTTTAAGAAGGCTTCTTTTGTCACGGAAACTTTTCCCGCACTCCGAACATGAGAAAGGACGTTCACCCGTGTGAAACCTCTGGTGGGTGGCCAGGTCTACTTTCTGATTAAAACATTTCCCGCACTTCGAACATGAATAGGGACGCTCGCCTGTGTGAAGTCTCAGGTGGTTAAGAAGGTTGCTTTTTTGAATGAAACTTTTCCCGCAGTCTGAACACGAATACGGGCGGTCACCTTTGTGAATTCTCTGGTGATTAAGAAAGTTATCTTTACGAACAAAACATTTCCCGCACTCTGAACATGAGAAAGGACGCTCACTTCTCTGGTGTGTAGAAGGCTTTCTTGTTTCTTCGAAAGAATTCCCAGACGCTGTAGATGACAAGGAACGTTCTCCTGTATGAAATCCTTTATGGCTTAAAGAAGATCCCTCAGGATTAGATGGATCTGTTCTGTGAGATCTCAGATTTGTTTCAGTAATAATAGTATGTGGATCACCAGAAGATTCCTCAGGATTAGAGGGATCCATTGGTCTTTCTGAAAAATAATGTCTATGAAATATTTGTGTATTGGGATTTTCTCCTGGAGAACGTTGTGTGGTGGGATTTTCTCCTGGAGAACGTTGTGTGGTGGGATTTTCTCCTGGAGAACGTTGTGTGGTGGGATTTTCTTCTTCCTTATATTCTGAAGATATGTTTTTCGAGACACAATGTCCACCTGTTGGAAACCAATGCTTAAATGTTAGAATAATTCTTCATGTCTTCCTATCAGAAGTCATAGAATGAGGTGTAATCATAACAGCAAATATGACTATAAACCAAAGGATACAATACTAAGCAACAGTGTTTGCATTTGTAACATTGTTAACGTGAGAACAGAGCTGGACCTTCCACCACCTCATTTCTTGGAAACATGACCATGTACTCAAGACTGGAGGATGAACCTTTCATATGGTGTACAGTATCTCCTCCTCATTTGTTGGGAACATGACGTTATATTGAGGAATGGAGATGGACCTTTCATATGATGTACAGTATCTCCTCCTCATTTGTTTGGAACATGATGATATATTGAGGAGTGGAGATGGACCTTTCATATGGTGGACAGCAGGGGTTCTCAACCTCAGTCCTCAAGTACCCCAACAGGCCATATTTTGGGAATTTCTCTTATGCCGCGTACAAACGACCGTTTTTTATTAAGAGAAAAATGCAATTTTTTTAACCACTTAACCCCCGGACCATATTGCTGCCCAAAGACCAGAGCACTTTTTGCGATTCGGGACTGCGCCGCTTTAACTGACAATTGCGCGGTCGTGCGACGTGGCTCCCAAACAAAATTGGCGTCCTTTTTTTCCCACAAATAGAGCTTTCTTTTGGTGGTATTTGATCACCTCTGCGGTTTTTAGTTTTTGCGCTATAAACAAAAATAGAGCGACAATTTTGAAAAAAATGAATATTTTTTGCTGTAATAAATATCCCCCAAAAATATATAAAAAAACATAATTTTTTTCAGTTTAGGCCGATACGTATTCTTCTACATATTTTTCGTAAAAAAAATCACAATAAGCGTTTATTGATTGGTTTGCGCAAAAGTTATAGCGTTTACAAAATAGGGGGTATTTTTATGGCATTTTTATTAATATTTTTTTTTACTAGTAATGGCGGCGATCAGCGATTTTTTTTTCGGTACTGCGACATTATAGCGGACACTTCGGACACTTTTGACACATTTTTGGGACCATTGGCATTTTTATAGCGATCAGTGCTATAAAAATGCATTGGATTACTATAAAAATGCCACTGGCAGTGAAGGGGTTAACACTAGGGGGCGGGGAAGGGGTTAAGTATGTCCCTGGGTGTGTTCTAACTGTGGGGGGGGGGGGGTGGCCTCACTAGGGGAAACACTGATCTTCTGTTCATACATTGTATGAACAAAAGATCAGCATTTCCCCCGCTGACAGGAACGAGAGCTGTGTGTTTACACACACAGCTCCCGTTCCTCGCTCTGTAACGAGCAATCCCGGGTGCCCGGCGGTGATCGAGCCCGCCGGGCACACGCACAGGAGTCGGGGGCGAGCGCACGGGCACCCTAGTGGCGGCTCAAAGAGCCGCCGTATAGCTACGGGCTCTCGCTCAGGAGAGCCGACCTGCCGCCGTATAATGACGGTGCGCGGTCGGCTAGTAGTTAATTGGTCATTAAAAACGATCGTGTGTGGGTTCCAGAGCATTTTTCTCGACGTGAAAAATGGCCATTAAAAATTTAGAACATGCTCTAATTTTTCACGTTGTTTTTCATATCGATGTTTTTCACGTCGTGAAAAACGGTCGTGTGTATGCTTTAAGGACAGGGAAAAAACGTGCATGCTCAGAAGCAAGTTATGAGACGGGAGCGCTCGTTCTGGTAAAACGAGCGTTTGTAATGGAGATAGCACATTCATCACACTGTAACAAGCTGAAAAGCACAAAGACTGAAAAGCGCAAATCATCTCTCACCAAACTTTTACTAACACAAAATCAGCAAAAAGCAGTCCCAAGGGTGGAATTCGAATGGAACTTCCCCTTTATAGTGCCGTCGTAAGTGTTGTACGTCACCGCGCTTTGCTAGAGCATTTTTTTTTCACGATCGTGTGTAGGCAGGCTTGACAAGAATCAAGTAAAAAAAAATTTTTTTTCTAGGACATTAAAAATGGTCGTGTGTACGCGGATTTAGATAAAACCTTCCACATCATTTAGATCACCACCTGTAATTATCTAAATACATACTTTTTACTTTTAGAAATAAAATGTGAACTGTTTCTGCATTTCATGTTTATGACTTACTTGTGTCTATATGTAGAGAAGATTCCTCCTGTTTACTTTCCATAATCATCTCCCCCTCCTCCATAGACTGCTGATCTCCACTCACCAACCTCTCTTCCTCTTCCTCCTTATCCTCAACTTTGATGACTTTCAGTTCTTCATCCTAAACCCCAAAATGATCAAATAAAAGGTCTTGAAAACCTATCTACCAAAATTAAAAAATTATATACAAGAATGTCATCACAAAATTTGGAATATCCCCCTTTACCTTAACATGGTGAGGGATGCTTTGCCCATCCTGTGTTGAATCCCTGCAATACAAAGAACTGCCCTCCATAGACTGCTGATCTCCACTAGCAAACATCTGATCTTCCACTTTAATTTCAGCTTTGAGGTATTTCAGTTCTTCGCCCTAAACCCCAGAGATGGTAGACCACATTCGTAAAAAAAGAACATAGAAGAATGTCATATCACAGAGTTTAGAATTCCTTTTCAGTTCTGGTTGCTCAGTCCCACCTACCTGATGATGGTGGGGGATGGTGTGACCTTCCTGTGTGGAATCCCAGGAATACAGAGGACGGGGACATCTCTCTGGTGGGTTCCCATTACTGGATCCATCTGTAGGAAACACACACACTGACTGAATACATTGTTTCTATGTGTTTATCAGATGATGGGGGATCTAGGTGGAGCCTCCGTACTGCTCTCTCCTTTACAATAAAGTCTCCTCTTACCCGGTGATGTGAGGGGCGGCTGATTCTCCATCATGACGTCCTTGTAGAGATCCTTGTGTCCTTCTAAATACTCCCACTCCTCCATGGAGAAATAGACAGTGACATCCTGACACCTTATAGGAACCTGACACACACAATGATACAGTCACCATCCAGACACACCCCTTGTCTGTTACTGGATAATGTCACTTCCTGTCCAGGGGATGAATGTCAAACAGAACAGGATGTGGCACAGAAAAGGACTATATTGTCGAGCCTATCCTATTAGTATCACTGGACTGACTCTGGATGGACAGTTGGATAAATGGTTTTATATTTAGGATATATCCGGTCTATAAACCAGAGGCTCTGGATAGACAGTTGGATAAATGGTTCTATATTTAGGATGTATTCGGTGTATATACCAGAGGCTCTGGATGGACAATTGGATAAATGTTTCTATATTTATGATGTATGTGGTGTGTACAGTCAGATAAACCACAAATTATGAGATTACCTTATGTATCTCGAAATCCAGTCATGTCTCCAAGTTATTTCCTAACAACTCACCTTTCACCAGGAACTTCCTGTCTTTACATTACATCACTTCCTGTCTGTCCAAGACATCACTTCCTTCTTTGCGTTCCACCCTTAGAAGTGAGACCACCATCTTGTGGAGAATGTAAGTATTGCAGCTTAGTTTTATTTATTTTACTTTAAAATCAGCATCTCCGTGCTTTTTTTCGGTTTTAGTGCATATTTTATAATGCAAAGAAAATTTCAATTCTTAAATAAAATGAATTCTAGTTTTAAAGTGGTTGTAAACCCACTTTTTTCACTTTTGCCTACAGGTAAGCCTATAATAAGGCTTACCTGTAGGTATAAAGAATATCTCCTAAACCTGTACGGTTTAGGAGATATTCCCCTCGCAATGCGCCGCTGATTGCAGCGGTGCATGCGCAGGGGGGATCCTCGGCTGAATGGCCGGCCCCGCCGACCCATGCCGGAAAGGAAATCTCCCGCGCGCATGCGCTGGAGTGACGTCACCGCCGCTCCAGCCAATCACAGCGCTGGAGCAGCGATACCCGGAAGACACGCCGAGGCTCCTTCATTCCCCATGGTCCATGATCAGAGTAAGTTTGTCCTCCTCTATTCTCTGTCAGATGCCACGGCTTCTTCTCTCTTCCCCCACTCTGGCTCTTCCCTGTCAAGTACACACGTCAACCAACCCGGACGAGGGCCTTTTTCGGTGGAGGATGAATGGTGCGATTTAAGACCTAGTTCACACACTGGTGCAATTCCAGATATGACTTGGGTTGCTTAGAATCACACGACGATGGAAATCACTTTGATTACAATGCTGCCAATTCACATCAATGCAACCCAACTGAAATGCAACTTTGGGGAAGGGACATGGTTGGTGCGATGCAGTGTGATTTTGTGCCCCATAAACGTCAATGAAATGACACCAATAAAGCATGCACATGCATTTTGTGTGGCATTCGCTGGCATCCTAACAACCAGAGACTCATCCCTGCTCTGACAGCAGGCACTGCAGCGTATGAGCAGCATCATGCTGCACCTGCTTCTAGGCAAAAGGAAAATACTAGATGTCCTGTGGCAGGTCGCCACACATTCACGTAGCAATTGGCATGCACTTGGGCACCTTAAACAAATGTGTCACTGAGAGAAGTTTCTGAATGGTCTTCAGCTTGATCCCATGTTCCCCGAGACCTCATCCGTTGCATCTGCCTACCCGTGCATGACCAGGCATCCCCCTGGACTTTGCCTCTGCCTTCTGCCTCATCTGGTTACCTTCACCTTGGCCCGATTACTGAACTTGCCTTTGCTTCCTGATTCCATATCTCTTTCCTGTACTTGCTCTACCTGCTGACTCTGTCTTATGTTGCCTGGGTGTTACCAACCTTGGCCTACTTCCAGGACTTGCTCTATCCGATGACTTGGTCTCATGCTACCAACCGTGGCCTACTTCCTGGACTTGCTCTACCTGTTGACTCGGTCTCATGCTGCCTGGCTGTTACTGACCTTGGCCTACTTCCTGGACTTTCTCTACCTGCTGCCTCCATCTCATGCTAACTGGCTCTACCTGCTGACTCAGTCTCATGCTACCCAGCTGTTACCAACCTTGGCCTACTTCTTGGACTTACTCTACATGTAGACCCGGTTTCATGCTGCACGGCTGTTAGCGCCCTTGGCCTACTTCCTGAACTTGCTCTACCTGCAGACTCAGTCTCATGCTGCCTGGCTGTTACCGACCATGGCCTACTTTCTGGACTTGCTCTACCTGCTGACCTGGTCTCATGCTGCCTAGCTGTTACCAACCTTGGACTACTTTCTGTACTTGCTCAGTCTCATGCTGCCTGGCTGTTACTGACCTTGGCCTACTTCCTGGACTTTCTCTTACCTACTGACTCGGTGTCACACACTGCTCGGCTGTTACTGACGTGTCCTTCTTTCTGAACTTGCTCTACCTGCAGACTCAGTCTCAGTCTGCTGTTACTTCCTGAACTTGCTCTACCTGCAGACTCAGTCTCATGTCGCCCAGCTGTTACCGACCTTGAGCTACTTCCTACATTCGCTCTATCTACTCTGTCTCATGCTGCCTTTCCATGCCTTCACCCTCTATGTCTCTGCCTGCAGGATTTGGGCAGGAGGTGCAAGAGAAGCCCAAACAATGTTCTAGTCTCCACCAAGTACACAATAGATAAATTCTTTGTGTGGTTGATTGTTCCCTCAAAAAGGCAAATACTATTTAATTTCTTATTTAGAGCATTTAGTGATTCAGCTTAATGATTTTTAAATATTATTTTAATTTTAAAGAAAAGTTGAAATATTTACAGAAATAATTTTACAGAACAGTAAACAAAACAAGCTCACAAGTAGAAAAAAAAACACAAAAATGAATCTGGTCTTTGATCAATGCAGAGGAAATCCAATCTGGTATCAGAGTCACTGGCTCTAAAAAAATGACCCTTGGCACTCCTTCATAGATTTCATGGTGATGAGAGCTACTGCTAGGAAATTAAAGTAATTGTAAAGTCTAAAGGCCCGGATTCACAAAGCACTTGCGGCGACGTATAACAAGTTACGTCGACGTAAGTGCAAATGTGCGCCGGCGTATGTGTGCGCTAGACCCACAAACTAAGATGCGCCGAAAACCAGGCTACACCCTGCCGACGTATCTTGCTTACGCCGGCGTAAGGTGGGCGTACATTTAGGCTGGGTGCATGGTGCCGCTCCCATTGATTTCTCATTCAAACATGCAAATGAGGGAAATACGGCGATTCACGAACGTAAGTGCGCCTGACGCAGGCTACGAGAGGTGCGCGTAAGTTGTACGTCCAGCGTAAAGTTAGGCCCCATAAAGGAGGTGCAACCCAGCAGCAGACATGCAAAGGTCTGCACCAGGGAACACAAGCCGGCGTATTTTACGTTAGACGTGTGTCTGGCTGGGCGTAGGTTACGTTCACGCCGTACACAGTGATCCGGCGTAGTTTAGGCAGTTGTTCCGACGTGGTTATGAGCAGGCAAAGAGTGATGCGTCCACATCACGGCGCATGCGCAGTTCGTGATACGTATCTGTCTGGCGCTCGGCCCATCATTTGCATGGGCTCACGCCTCATTTGCATGGGTTTGCATGGGTCACGCCCACTTCCACCTACGCCGGCCTGCGCTTTCGAAACCTACGCCACGCAGCGTTGGGAGCAATAGCTTGCACAATGAAGTGATTGCCTCTCTGCGCTGCGTCGGCGTGGCGTACGGCGTTTGCGTTACGGCGGCCTAATGTGCGCCCATCTCTCTGTGAATCTGGGCTTTATTTTTTATCATATAAAAATATCAAACATGTTTTACTTACCTCCTCTGTTGCAGTGGATTTGCACAGAGCAGCTAGGATCCTCCTCTTCTCGGCTCCCACTTCTGTGATCCTGGCCCCTCCATCCTGTTCAGTGCCCCCACAGCAAACAGCTTGCTATGGGGGCACCCGAGCTGAGTCCCAGCTCCCTATGTCCATTCAGACACAGACCTCCGACCCGATCCCGCCCCCTCTTTCCCCTGATTGGCTAGCTGATTTTGATTGAGAGCAGTGGGAGCCAATGGTGCCCCTGCTGTGTCTCAACCAATCACGAAGGAGATTTTCGGATGGCTTAGACATTTGTGGACATTGCTGGACAGAGAGGGACCTCGGGTAAGTGTTTAAAAAACAGTGACACAGAACACAATATTGTAAAGTGTAGCGTTTTTTTTATTACATTTATTATTTTAGAACATCGGAATAAGTGAACACACAATAAAATAATCTAAATTAAATCTTGCACAGCTGAAGTAAAATTTAAAACTCTAATTTAATAATAATTACACATGGGCGGGTCTAATGAAAAGCCAGCTTTATCAGTAAAACAAAAAAGAACAATAAAATACAGTACTTCCTATACACCTATAACTATCACATCACACCCAAAAAATCCCAATATACTTTTGCTACGCCCCAAATAAGCCAATTTGAACATAAAAATACTATTAGCCTTTGCAAAAATTTTGGGGTGCAATATGGGATCTTCTGTAACCAAAACATTTGACGTTCTAAATATAAGGAAAGACACACGTGATGTTCTTCGGTGGTTATTTTTTCCACACTCCCCATATATCCATCTCAATATAAAAGGCGTTAGTCCCGGTGAACTCTCCAGTGTTCAGCAAGTGCACATTTTTGAGCGAAAGCTTTCCCACACACCGAACATAAAAAGGACTCTCCCCTGTGTTAACTCTCAGGTGTTTAGCAAGTATGTTTCTGAGAGAAAGATTTCCCACATTCCAAAAATTAAAAAGGACTCTCTCCTGTGTTAACTCTCAGGTGTTCAGCAAGTATATGTTTCTGAGAAAGCTTTTCTACACACCGAACATGAAAAAGGACTCTCCACTATGTTAATTCTCAGGTGTTCAGCAAGTATATGTTTTTGAGAGAAAGATTTCCCACACCGAACATGAAAAAAGACTCTCCCCTGTGTTAACTTTCAGGTGTTCAGCAACTATATGCTTCTGAAAGATTTCCGGCACTCCGAACATGAAAAAGCACTCTCCCCACTGTGAACCTTCTGGTGTGCAGAAAGCAAACTCCCCATATATCCATCTCAATATAAAAGCCGTTAGTCCTGGTGAACTCTCCAGTGGTCAGCAAGTGCACATTTTTGAGTGAAAGCTTTCTCACACACCGAACATAAAAAAGGACTCTCCCCTGTGTTAACTCTCAAGTGTTCAGCAAGTATATGTTTCTGAGAGAAAGATTTCCCGCACCCCGAACATGAAAAAGGACGCTCTCCCGTGTGAATTTTCTGGTGTGCAGAAAGTGCACTTTTATGAGTGAAACCTTTCCCGCACTCCAAACACGAATAAGGACGCTCGCCCGTGTGAAGTCTCTGGTGTTCCACAAGTATATGTTTCTGAGAGAAACATTTCCCGCACTCTGTACATGAAAAAGGACGCTCCCCAGTGTGAACCCTCTGGTGAATAATAAGGCTTTTCTGAAGGGAGAAAGATTTCTCGCACTCTGAACACGAAAAAGGGCGCTCGCCTGTGTGACTTCGCTGGTGTTGAACAAGGCATCCTTTCTCCTTGAAGCATTTCCCACAATCTGAACAGGAAAAAGGACGCTCACCTGTGTGAATTCTCTGATGAATAATAAGTCCTTCTTTCCGAATGTAACTTTTCCCACACTCTGAGCATGAATGCGGACGCTCACCGGTGTGAGTTTTCTGATGTAAAACTAGGCTTGCTTTCTGAAGGAAACATTTCCCACAGTCTGAACACGTAAACGGGCGGTTACCCGTGTGAGTTTTCTGGTGTTTACGAAGGCCTCCTTTTTCTTTGAAACATTTCCCGCACTCTTCACAGGAGAAAGGACGCTCGTCCCCATGAAATTTCAGGTGTAAAACAAGTTGTGCCTTCAAACTGAAACATTTGTCGCACTCTGGACACGAGAAAGGACGTTCACCCGTGTGAATTCTCTGGTGTATAAGAAGGCTTCCTTTCTGAATGAAAGATTTCCCGCACTCTGAACATGAGAAAGGACGCTCGCCTGTGTGAATTTTCTGGTGATTAAGAAAGTTTCCTTTCTGATTAAAACATTTTCCGCACTCTACACATGAGAAAAGACGTGCATTCTTGTGATTTTTATGGTGTATAAGCAGCTCTTTTGTTTCTTTAAAAGAATTCCCAGACACTGTAGATGACAATGAGCTCTCTCCTGTATGAGATCCTTCATGGTTTAAAGAAGATCCTTTGAGATTAGATGGATCTGTTGATGGATCTGTACTGTGAGATCCCAGATTGGTTTCAGCAGTAATAGTATGTGGATCATCAGAAGATTCCTCAGGATTAGAGGGATCCATTGGTCTTCCCAATTGAGGAGGTCTATGGTGCATTTGTGCATTGGGATTCACTCCTGGAGAACGTTGTGTGGTGGGATTTTCTTCTGCTTTATATTCTGAAGATAATTTATTCAGGACATAGTGTCCTCCTGTTGGAAATTAATTTGTAAACGTTATATGAATTCTTCACGTCTTTCATTTAGAAGTCATATACAGTACATTGGTCTAACACTCTACAGTATCTCAGAGCATCGGTATGGCATTGGGTGTAATCATAACACAAAATATGAATACAAACCAAATAAACAATAGAAAATACAATAAACATACTAGGTAATAGTGTTTGCATTAATGACATTGTTACTGTGAGAATGGGGATGGACCTTCCTCCTCCTCATTTGTTGGGAACATGACGTTATATTGAGGAATGGAGAAGGACCTTTCATATGACCTTCTCCATGTCTGTCTGTCCACCTGCAAGGTGATTATTGTGGCCAGTCTCTGGGTGGAGCCCAAACCTGATTTAAGCCTGCAATCTCAGTATCTCCTCCTCATTTGTAGGGAACATGATGTTATATTGAGGAATGGAGATGGACCATTTATATGGCCTTCTCCATGTCTGTCTGTCCACCTACAAGGTGATTAATGTGGCAAGTCGCTGGGTGAAGACCAAACCTAAATTGGGCCAGCCAAGCCTGCAATCTCAGTATCTCCTCCTCATTTGTTGGGAACATGACATTATATTGAGGAATGGAGATGGACCTTTCATATGGTGTACAGTATCTCTCCTCATTTGTTGGGAACATGACGTTATATTGAGGAATGGAGATGGACCTTTCATATGATGTACAGTATCTCCTCCTCATTTGTTGGGAACATGACGTTATATTGAGGAATGGAGATGGACCTTTCATATGGTGTACAGTATCTCCTCCTCATTTGTTGGAGAACATGACATGATATTAAAGAATGGAAGAATATATTTAAATACATATTTTTACTCAAAGAAAAAAAAATCTATTTTTTTTCTGCATTTATTGTTTATGACTTACTTGTGCCAATATATAGGGAAGATCCCTCCTGTTTACTTTTCATAGTCATCTCCCCCTCCTCCATAGACTGCTGATCTTCACTCACCAACGTCTCTTCTTCTTCCTCTTTAATCTCAACTTTAATGACTTTTATTTCTTCATCCTGAACCGGAAAAATAATAAAATAAAATATCTGGACAAATTAACTGCCAATAATAATATTTTAAATATAAGAATGTTATCTCAAAGTTTATAATAATTGTTGAGTTCTATTGCCCAGTCCTTTCTACCTGAACATGATGAGGGATGCTGTGACTTTCCTGCGTAGAGTTTCTAGAACACAGAGGGTCACACAAAGGCTGCCGATCTCCACTAACATCCATGTGTTCTTCCACTTTAATTTTGACTTTGATGTCTTTCAGTTCTTCGCTCTAAATCCCAAAAATGATAGTAGAGAGTTGTAAAAAAAAAAAAAATGAACGGGATTATATAGAAGACTTTATCTCAAAGTTTAGAATACATTTTTAGAATGCGTGCTCAGCCCCACCACCTACCTGATATTGGTGAGGGATGGTGTAACCTTCCTGTGTGGAATCCCGGGAATACAGAGAACGGGGACATCTCTCTGGTGGGTTCCCATTACTGGATCCATCTGAAGGAAACACACACACTGACTGAATACATTGTTTCTATGTATCTATCAGATGATGGGGGATCTAGGTGGACCCTCCGTACTGCTCTCTCCTTTACAATAAAGTCTCCTCTTACCCGGTGATGTGAGGGGCGGCTGATTCTCCATCATGACGTCCTTGTAGAGATCCTTGTGTCCACTTTCTCTCCAGGTGACCAACAATAAGAACAAGGTGGGAGTCAAATCTCAAGTTGGCTTTCAAAGGAAGTATTACCTGGTAAATATTAGATTGGAGAAAATACGTTTAATAAATAGAACCGACCATGTATGATGGATGGTATGTACACATGACATTGTTCTTTGTGCAAATGTCTATATTGTGAGCCCCGTCCTATTAGTGTCACTGCATGTACTGGGCACATTGATGTCCCCCTGACAGTCAACTCCACCAAAATAAGTCTGGGGACACCTGTGCTGTGTGTAGCACTGAGCGCCACAGCTCTTTAAATCTTGCCCAGCAGTACTGGGTACAAAAAGCATCAAGGAAGTTTTTTTCACTTCCCTCCTGACAGCTGCGGGGAGAGAGAAAGTTAGATTGTGCCCTGATTGGCTGTTGCTACAGCTGAAGAAGACCTATCCCTAGTAGCCTTATGGCGAGAGGACTTCTGATTGGCTGCCTGGGCCAGGTTGGCTGGCTTCTGCTCATAGTATCATGGGGAAATCGGTAGAAGACCCTTGTGGGGTTCAAAAAGAGTTGTCGGTGACCCAGGGATGTGGAGAAGTGACCCCCTATGCTGCAGGGGTACCTATTCGTGTCTCTGGGAGTGTGGTTAAAGACTGGGCACATTACTAGGAGCTTCTGCTGCCTCGACCATTGCTATGATCAAGGCAGCGATTGCTAAAGAGACTACCAGGAGCCCAGTTCTGTGCTATGAGCAATGTCCTATGGAGGGCAAAGTTGGGAGAAACTGAAGGAGGGGGGCTGCTGTGATAGAGGAACCTGCAGAGAACAATTGGATAAATAAACATAAATAAAAAGGAAAATTACCTTATTGGCTTTGTGATCCTATAATATCTCCTAGCCTGAATATGTCACCTCTCATCTGAAACTTCCTGACTTTACCCTACATCTCATCACTTCCTGTCTGTAGCTTACATCACTTCCTGCCTGTACCCTACATCACTTCCTGTCTGTACATTACATCACTTCCTTCTTTGCGTTCCACGCTCATAAGTGAGCTCACCATCTTGTGGAGAATGTAAATACTGCAGCTTACATTCTTCTGTTGTCAATCTGTCAAAATCCGTATCACGGTGCCTTCTTCAGACTCAGACCTATTTTTCAGATTCATGGGTAGATTCAGGTAGGGGCGCGCTAATTTGCGGCGGCGTAGCCTAGCGTGTTTACACTACGCCGCCTTAAGTAAGAGAGGCAAGTACATGATTCACAAAGTACTTGCCTCCTTACTTAGGGCGGCGTAGTGTAAACGCGGCGGGCGTAAGGGCGCCTAATTCAAATGTGTTGGAGGGGCGCGTGTTTAATGGTAATGAGGCTTGACCTCACGTTTTTGACGTTTTTTGGCTACTGCGCATGTGCCGGGCGCCTACATTTCCCAGTGCGCATTGCGGCTAAGTATGCCGTACGGGCCTATTGATTTAGACGTGGACGTAAACGACGTAACTCCCGATTCGCGGACGACTTACGCAAACGACGTAAAAAATTCGAACCTTGCGGCGGGAACGGCGGCCATACTTTAACATTGTTATTCCACCTCATAGGTGGAATAACTTTAGGCCGCCTATGGCCTTACGGAAACGACGTAATTCGACTGCGGCGGGCTGGTGTACGTTCGGGAATCAGCGTAAAAGCTCATTTACATAATCTACGCCGGACGCAATGGAAGCGCCACCTAGTGGCCATCCGAAAAAGCAAGCCGGCCTATCTTAGCTTTGTTTAAGCGTATCTCTGAGCATACGCTTAAACATACGGCGGCGTAGATTCAGAGTTAGGTTGGCTTATCTACTGATAAGCCGGCCTAACTCTTTCTGAATCTACCTATCAGTGTTTACATCTTAAAATTACTTAAGATTACTTGGAACCCCCAAACATTATTTTTTATATATATATATATATATATATATATATATATATATATATATATATATATATATATATATACACACACACATTGTATATTGTTAGAAAACAATAGTCATAATTTTTTTTTATTATTAGATTTTTTCAATAGAAAATTGTGCAAGGTGTGACAATTTAATTCCTGGAATGCCTAGCAACATGGTGGTGGGTCACTTGAGCGTGTTCTGACATCTTCTAACTTGCACTCTCGTAAGCTGCTTGACCAGTGAACCTTGTCCTTTTGGTGTAGAAGAAGAAATGACACGTGTGTGGGTTGGCCTGTTGGCGGAAAATGAATGACAAGAATCTGGAGCAGCGGATTGATGTAAAATTTTGTGTGAAAACTGGAAAAAGTGAGAGTGAAACTTTAGCTTATGATAAACATTTCATGAAGAAATCAAGTGTTTGAGAGCGCGTATTTTCATAAATCCCAGAGCTAGCTCTGTATGATGTTTGAAATTGAGAGTGGCCAATAAGATCCTTAATGTTTCGCTCAGGCGGGTAGAGCGTAACAACTTTTCGATAGTTTAGAGTGCCTTGATTTTAGTTAGGTTGTTTTTATTGTGTTTTTTACTGTTCTTTTGTTTTTTTTATAATTTTTTTGCTATGCAGTCGAGCCTGGGTATGCCCAATAGGCTCTGTTATGTACTATTAACTTCCAAACCGGCAATAAAAATAATTTAACAAAATAAATAAAAATCAAGGGTTTTTGAATGGTGTAGGCAGTTTAAGGAGGGTCTGGAAGATGTCCATGATGCAAGAAGTGGGCACCAAAAACGCAAAGTACGAATACAAATGTGGAAAATGAAAAGGTTACATAATCATTGTATTGTAACTGTATTGTCTCCCTTTTATATTGTAAAGTGCTGCGTAAACTGTTGGCGCTATATAAATCCTGTATAATAATAATAATAATAATAATCTGTTCGGAGGAAATGACCGGAACTCTGGACTGACAAGTGGATTCTCCACGACGACAATGCTCCCACAAGTGACGCGTTGAGTGTTCTCAGGTTCCTGGCCCAGAAATCCATTCCAAAACTTGACCAACCACTTTGTTCCCCTGACTTTTTGCTGTTTCCAAAACTAAAAAAATGATTTGATGACATTCCGGACACCCAGTGCACCGCGACAAAGATACTGTGCATGAATCCAGAAAGCTAATTCCATGGATGTTTCCGGCAGTGGCACAGTATTCTAGAAACATGTGTTACTTTACAAGAAGGCTACTTTGAAGGTGACAACAGCCGCTAGTTTACAGGTAAGCAAACATTTTTTTTTTACAGTCTATTCCGAGAGTTAAATTGTCACACCTTGTAAGGAAGGTTCTTTACACTGACCACTTATATGAAGTGACATTCTTCCCACTGACCACCAATTTAGGGGACATTCCTCCAAATGACCACCAATTTAGGAGACATTCCTCCCAATAATTACCAATTTAGGGGACACTCCTCCCAATGACCACCAATTTAGGGGATATTCCCCCAATAACCACCAATATAGGGGACATTCCTCACAATAACCACCAATTTAGGGGACATTCTTCCCAATGACCACCAATATAGGGGACATTCCTCACAATAACCACCAATTTAGGGGACATTCATCCCAATGACCACCAATGTAGGGGACATTCCTCCCAATGACCACCAATTTATGGGACATTCCACCCAATGACTACCAGATTAGGGGATTTTTCCCCCAATGACCACTAATATAGGGGACATTCCTCCCAAAGTCAGCGGACATTCTTGCCACTAAAATCAATGCGACGGGAGGGCCCGTGGAACCCAGAATCCCTTGGAAAGGTCGGGACCGTTGTTTCAGCTCCCCATGCACCTCTTATGTTTAAGTCACCCTGTACCATCCAGGTGACTGAGAAAATATATCTTGTAATACTTAAAATGGGACAGTAATATGTATCCACAATATCTCCCAGGATATATGTAAAGACTATTCTTGGTTTGTTTGATTCTGAACTCAACATGTTAGTTGAGAGAGCTGATCACATTGGCCTCTGTACAATGTAGGAGACGGGCCGACTCCTGCTGGAGCTCCTGCTATTGTGAGAAGGTGTCCTGTGTTTATCCTTATGATAATGTATCATCTACTGTGTGAAGCTCAGTGACAACAAGTCTGACCTGTAGTGAAATCCTGATTTATCATAACAATGCCCAGGATGGCACGGAGTCACATCGGCTGCTTTAAGGGATTAGTTAATTAGCTCATGTTAATTTATGTTTCTGGTTACAGGTGTATTGTCAGAGAATTATGAGCAGGAGGCGGGAACTTCTTCCTCATCTGTATATAAGACTTGTATTTTGGTTCTAATAAACAGTTCATGTTCAGCAAACGAGTATTGTCTTGATTGTTGTTGATAGTGGTTGGAATATCTGATATCTATATTCAGACTGGGAGTGTAACGGAATGGCCCGTGATACCCAGAGACTTTTGAAGGATGTGGGGTACTCCTGTGCCAGCTTCACTAATGACTCTTGGGTCTAAGGTCATCCTATGTCCAGTAGGGGCATAGGATGACTGATAAATGATATCATGAATTACATGAGATGGGACAATAATCATAATTCATGTATTGCAGGATCTCTTGGAATATTACAGGTGGTTAATTCTGTCCACAACAGGTGAATAGCAGAGTGACTCATTCATGTGGGGACACATAGACTGTTGAGGTGTTAATTAAGTCTTGCTCCTAAGATATTTCATTGTACTATGCTAACTAGCCCTGTATTGTGTGAAAGTTCTATTGATGCTAATATGTGTTGTGAGTTAACACACTCTAAAAGTCATGTCTGCCATGTCAGCTATAGTAATTGATTCATATAGATTCGGTGCCAGAATGTCTGTCTGGGATGTGGATTGAGGGGGACTCGTTAAGCGCCCATTGTGTGATGTTTGGGTGGAGTGTTTAATTGTCCCTGTGATTACTGCAGCATGCTTTCTAACTGTATAAAAAGCTGAGAGTTTACCATTAAAGCATGCATTCGTTTTGGAACCAGAAACAGAGCTGTGTGTCTCGTTTATTCTGGGGAATTCTTATGGATCGTGTCTGCTGGATTGTTGGAGTGTCGGATAAGCTGTCTTGGGTTGGTGGAATGGAATATCGTAAATGGTGTTAACGCCTGACCGTTACAGGGAGGAAGTGGTATATGACGAAAGCACTCAAGCGGAGTGTGAGACGTTTCGTTACAATCAATATAAGTAACATTCTTCATATTGAATTTAAATGTAGGAAGGTCCTCTTCACTCACCAATAATGTACACAGGGTAATCGCCACTTACTGCTGTAGCGCCCCCTCTCTAGCTAGGCTGCTTGGTTAAATTTGTTTTTTAACTTCACTGCAATCAGTGAAGCAGTGATCTACTGTTTTAGTCTAGTCAGGGTTTCTGGGTGTTTTGATTCCTCCATAGAATTACAAAAACAGAGGGCGCATGAGAGCCGGTTCACACTGGGGCGACTCGTCAGGCTGACTTTGACGCATGCGCGGTAGCTTTCACGGCATAGGTAGGGTAAAGCAAGATGACGGCGACGGCATCGAATGTGACGAGCGCATGCTTGTCGTACGCAATGACGTCACCGCATTCTTTCCTTTCAAAAGAACCGCGGTTCTTTTGAAAGGTCAGTGTGTACACTCGGGCGGCAAGAGATTCTTGCTAAGAATCTCGTCAGGGAAAACAACGTTTTTTTCCTGACGAGATTCTTGCCCGGGTGTACAGGGCTTTATGGCTTCTGTCCTAGGAAAGGAAGGAAAACCTTGGTACTTTCTCAGCAGCCCTTTTGTGCGTGATTGCTGCATCGCTGATGTAAGATGGTCCTCCTCTGATTACCACTAATATCAAGAGATATGCTTAAGACGTGACACTGAAGATAGTCTTCCCCGTATCACTAATGAAGATAATTACTTAATTGTGAAGCCCATCAATGTAACCACGAGGATCCAAGATGGCAGCAATGGAAATCTTCTATGTGGCATTTGTAGTGGCTCCATGTGTTCATAAAAATATTGCAGTGCATATAAAAATTACATAAACATAACATATAAATGTTCAACATATAACATCAAAATGAATCACATATGATGCCTCATACACACAACCTTTTTTCTCAGCAAGAAAAAAAATTATGTTTTTCCGGGACTGGGTTCCTCTCAAGCCTGCCTTGCATACACACGTTCAGGCCAAATACTGCCTGTCCTAAACACGGTGACGGCGCCACCCTTTGGGCTGCTTTTGCTGATCCTCGTGTTAGTAAAAGATTGGTGAGAGACGATTTGCAGCCTCGTGCTTTTCAGTCTGTTACAACGTGACGAATGTGCTATCTCCATTACGAACGCTAGTTTTACCAGAACGAGCGCTCCCGTCTTATACTTGATTCTGAGCATGCAGGTTTTTTCCCCTCGGAAAAGCATACACACAACCGGTTTTCCCAGTGTTAAAAAGTCGCCAGGAATCCCGACGGGAAAAAATAGAACATGTTCTCTTTTTTTCCCCTGCAGTTTTCCTGTCGGGAAAAATGCGATGGAGCATTCAGACGGCCGGTATTCCTGGCCAAAAGCTCTCATGGCAGTTTTCCTGCTGGGAAAACCGGTCGTGTGTACGAGGCATAAGTGTATACATATAAACTGAGAAAAAAGTCCAATGGAGAAACAAAAAAGTGATTGAGTGGTCTTCAGTGTTTATAGCGAAATAGAAGATTGTGAATCCCAAAGATCATCCAAGCTTTTCAGAACTGAAACCACCTCTGTATGTGACAAGTGGGGGCTTACCAGATTATCATGACCCTCAGAATTGGAAAGGTCCAAAAAGCTTATAGTTCTCCTCAAAGCCTTCAACCTGCTTTAGATCATTACACTTCGATGTATCCCACCAATCAATGGGTAATGAAGCTCTACACAGGCCAGATGTCATAAAAAAAATAGAGACACCCACCATAGCTTAAAACCGTATATAAAACGATATGTAATAAAATTTGATGCACTTACAATCTGTAGAAGTTGTACAAACAATTAAATTCACATGTATAGTCTGTTTCCTCAAAAAAAGAGATAGCCGCAGCTACTTTGCGCAAGTGCAGTGGCGCATGTACTGGCTCCTCCTACGTGTTTCGTCATACGTGACGTCATCGGGGCAAATTATTGTTGTAATATATATGTGTAGGTATTTAAAATATTGTGTTATCTGTATGGCATGATATATATATATATATATATATGTGTTACATACAGGCATTCAATATTACACATCAAAGGGTGTTTGCTGACCAAAGGGGTTAGTGGCCAAACACATATCAAAGGGACAGCTGAAGACCCTTAGATGTGTTAATCTTGTCCAAGACTACCTAGGTGTTTGTAAGGCCCCATACACACGAGAGGATTTATCCACAGATACGGTCCAGCGGACCGTATCCGCGGATAAATCCTCTCGAGGATTTCAGAGGATTTCTATGCGATGGCGTGTACACACCATCGCATTGAAATCCGCGCTGAAATCCTCTGCCGATGACGTGTCGCGCCGTCGCCGCTATTATGACGCGGCGACGGGCGCGACGCTGTCATATAAGGAATTCCACGCATGCGTCAAATCATTACGACGCGTGCGGGGAATCCCTTTAGACGGATGGATCCGGTAAGTCTGTACAGACGAGCGGATCCATCCGTTGGAATGGATTCCAGCAGATGGATTTGTTGTGCATGTCAGCAAATATCCATCTGCTGGAAATCCATCCCAGGGGAGATTTCTCTGCGGATAAATATCCGTTGGCGTGTACACACCATAGGATCTATCCGCAGAAACCCATTTGATGGGATTTATCTGCGGATAGATTCTATGGTGTGTATGGGGCCTGAGGTATGGCCCGTTAACCTCAAAGGTTATATTGTTTACATACTTTAGGAAGTATTTATTGATGGTAATTAGACTTGAGGGGGTATTCATTCAGGGAAACATTTGGTTGACCTGAGGGAACCCCTCCCTCCAGTGTGAAACCAGTATTTGAGACATTCAAGCTGGCATTCAGTCAGTCTTGTCACTGAGAATATATTCTCTATGTATTCTCTGATATGAAGGCACAGGTCTAGGAAGAGATTTGAATTATATGCTCTGTTGGATTTTGTATCGTCTGTGGACTTTGGACTTTGTTTGTTATTGGAAGTTAAATAAAATGCATTCTCTGGAGAGCCTGGTGTGTTGCTGCGGAACAACAAATTTATAGTCATCATACTAACATCTAAATATCAATTATCTAATCGGACTACACTATACTTTGACTTCACTACAATTATTAGCCTTTATGAATATTCTGGTGTGCACTAAGTGATTTTCTGCTGCTGAAACATGTTCCACACTCTAAATATAAAGGACACACATGTTGTCCTCTGGTGGTTATTTTTGCCGCACACATATTCATCCGAACATCAAAGTTGTTGGCCTTTGTAAATTCTCTGGCATCCAGAAAGTAAACGTGTTTGCGTGAAACGCGCCAGCTGTCCGAGGTTCGATTGCTGTGACTTGTAGTGCTGTTCCTATTTTAAATAAAGGCAACGTTTGTGCGGCTGTCCAGAAATTCATCCTTATTATTCCTGCCTTGCTGATTGCATTGCCTGCACCTGGGATATCTGTGGGGTGGATTATTACCAAGGTCTCCACCTGGAGCGGCCATCTCTCTTTCCTGTGAATTCTTTGGGGTTTAACAAGTACTGTATATATTTCTGAATTAAACATTTCCCACACTCTGAATATGAATAAGATTTCCTTTCTGATTGAAAGAAAGATTTCCTGCACTCTGAACACGAAAAGGGACGCTCTCCAGTGTAAATTCTCTGGCGTATTAGAAGGTAGCCTTTTTCAGTGAAACATTTCCCACACATTATACAGGACGCTCACCTGTGTGAAGTCTCGTATGTGCAACAAGTCGATCTTTTCGAATGAAACATTTCCCACACTCTGAACATGAAAAAGGGCGCTCGCCTGTGTGAATTCTCTGGTGAAGAAGTAGTTTTTCTTTCTGAATGAAACATTTCCCGCACTCCAAACATGAGAAAGGACGCTCCCCCGTGTGAGTTCTATGGTGACTAAGAAGGTTTTCCTTTTCATTAAAACATTTTCCGCACTCCGAACACGAGAAGGGACGCTCGCCTGTGTGAATTCTCTGGTGTGTTACAAGTTTATCTTTCCGAATGAAACATTTCCCGCACTCCGAACATGAGAAGGGACGCTCACCATTATGAATTCTCTGATGTAGAACGAGTTGCCTTTTTTTAATGAAGCATTTACCACACTCTAAACATGAATAAGGACGCTCACTTGTCAGGGTTTTCTGGTGATTAAGGAAGTTTCCTTTCTGTATGAAACCCTTACCACACTCTGAACATGAGAAAGGACGCTCACCGGTGTGAATTTTCTGGTGAATAATAAGTTCTTCTTTCCGAATAAAACGCTTCCCGCACTCCGAACATGAATAGGGTCGCTCTCCTGTGTGAGTTCTCAGGTGGGTAAGAAGATTTGCTTTGTTACCGAAACATTTACCGCAGTCTGAACATAAGAAAGGACGCTCACCCGTGTGAAATCCCTGGTGATTATGAACGTTTTCTTTCCGATCGAAACATTTTCTGCACTCTGAACATGAGAAAGTACGCTCACTCTTATCTATGGTTTCTTTGGAAGAATTCCTAGACACTGTAGATGACAAGGAATGTTCTCCTGTGTGAGATCCTTCATGGTTCAAGGAAGATTCCTCGGGATTAGATGGATCTGTTGATGGATTAGAGGGATCCATTGGTTTCTCCAAGTGGTAAAGTCTGGGATGTATTATTTGTGTGGTGGGATTTTCTCCTGGAGAACGTTGTGTGGTGGGATTTTCTCCTGGAGAACGTTGTGTGGTGGGATTTTCTCCTGGAGAACGTTGTGTGGTGGGATTTTCTCCTGGAGAACGTTGTGTGGTGGGATTTTCTCCTGGAGAACGTTGTGTGGTGGGGTCTTCTTCTTTATATTCTGAAGATACGTTATTCAGGACATAGTGTCCTCCTGTTGGATATCAATGTTTAAATGTTATTAGAATTCTTCATTCCTATTATTCAGAAGTCATATACAGTATGTTGGTCTAACACTCTACAGTATCTCAGAGCTCTGGGTGCAATCATAACATAAAATATCAATACAAACCAGATAAACTAAATAATACACAAAAAACTTTGCATTGATGACATTGTTACTGCGATAACAGAGATGAACCTTCCCCCACCTCATTCCTTGGTAACATGAGAACATACTGAAGAATGGAGATTGACCTTTCATATGGTGTGCAACGGTGAGGGACAATTTAGTGGATACACCTGTGACTCTGTCAGGGCTGGGCTCAGCCCTTCCTTCTCTGAGCTTCCCACACAGCTGTCGGCTAATTGCCAACTCCTATCTATCCACAGTGACTCACCTGTTGATGATCCTGCTCGTCAATCCTGCCTACTTAAGCCTTCCAGTTCAGTTGCTCTCTGCCTTCGCCTTGGTCAACATCACAGAGACTTTCTCCTGCATTCCTGTTGAAGACTTTGCTTGGCTGACATCACTTCTGGCTCCTGATCCCGCTTGCTGTTCTACTACGTTCATCTCTGGCTCTCTGACCTTTGGCTTGTCTGAGTATCCAATCCGGTTCCTGAATGCTGGCTATGTTTTGACTACGCTTACTCTGTTTATCTTTCTATTATTATTATTATTAATAAACAAGTGTGATTTAACTGTACTTCTGTCTCGGTCTGCTTCATGCTTTTTGACAGACTCCTGACAGCCCATAATATTGAGTGTATGTAATGTTGAAGGAAACTGTCAAGAGACTGTAAATATGATATAGGTGCTTATCTGAACAGTGTCTTCAACTCATCAGTTAGAAAAATATTATATTGAGGAATGGAGATGGACCTTTCATATGGTGTACAGTATCTCCTCCTCATTTGTTGGGAACATGACATTATATTGAGGGATGGAGATGGACCTTTCATATGGTGTACAGTATCTCCTCCTCATTTGTTGGGAACATGACGTTATATTGAGGGATGGAGATGGACCTTTCATATGGCCTTCTCCATGTCTGTCTGTCCACCTGCAAGGTGATTAATGTGGCCAGTCTCCTGGGTGGAGAACAAACCTGATTTAAGCCAGCCAAGCCTGCAATCTCCGTATCTCCTCCTCATTTGTTGGGAACATGAAGTTACATTGAGGAATGGAGATGGACCTTCCTCTTGGTTTTACAATATCTCAGCCTTTAAATCCTTTAAATACATAATTTATACTCCTAAAAGTACAGTAATTAGATGTTTCATCATTTAGTGTTTATTACTTACTTGTGTCTATATGTAGAGAAGATTCCTCCTGTTTACTTTCCATAATCATCTCCCCCTCCTCCATATACTGCTGATCTCCCCTCACCAACCTCTCTTCTTCTTCCCCTTTATCCTCAACTTTGATATCTTTCAGTTCTTAAACCCCAAAATAATAAAATAGAATATCAAGGAAAAAAATGAACTGTCAATAATGAAAGATTATATATAAGAATGTTATCTCATATTTTAGATACATTTATGAGTTCAGTGCCCTCTACCTCAACATGGTGAGGGGTGCTTTGTTTTTCTTGTGTTGAATCCCTGGGGTACAGAGGACCTCCCTCCTCTGTAGACTGCTGATCTCCACTAACAAACATCCTTCCTTCCTTTTTAATCGCAACTTTGATGTCTTTCATTTTGTCATCCTAAACCCCAAAGATGATAGAATACATTTATAAAAAAATAACAAGAGATTACATAGAATATCATCTCATTGCTTAGAATACATTTTAGGTCTTCATGCTCAGTCCCACCTACCTGATGATGGTGGGGGATGGTGTGACCTTCCTGTGTGGAATCCTGGGAATACAGAGGACGGGGGCATCTCTCTGGTGGGTTCCCATTACTGGATCCATCTGTAGGAAACACACACACTGACTGAATACATTGTTTCTATGTGTTTATCAGATGATGGGGGATCTAGGTGGAGCCTCCGTACTGCTCTCTCCTTTACAATAAAGTCTCCTCTTACCCGGTGATGTGAGGGGCGGCTGATTGGGTGATAAATGTTTACCAGATATTTTCTTCACTACATTTTAATCCTGTGTACAGAGAGAAAATAACAATTATCATTACAGATTTCCCAGAACCCTCCTCTCCTCCTCCTGATCTATACAGGACTCTCCTCTCTGTAAACAGATAATAAACTAAGAATTGTCTGGACTGTACTGGAATTAAAGGGGTTGTAAAGGTAAAAAATGTTTTCCCTAAATAGCTTCCTTTACCTTAGTGCAGTCCACCTTCACTTACCTCATCCTTCCATTTTGCTTTTAAATGTCCTTCTTTCTTCTGAGAAATCCTCACTTCCTGTTCTTCTGTCTGTAACTCCACACAGTAATGCAAGGCTTTCTCCCTGGTGTGGAATGTCGTGCTCGCCCCCTCCATTGGACTACAGGAGAGTCAGGACACCCACTAACACACAGCTCCTTTCTCTATCTGCAACGTAGAGAGCGTCCTGACTCTCCTGTAGTCCAAGGGAGGGGGCAAGCACAACACTCCACACCAGTAAGAAAGCCTTGCATTACTGTGTGGAGTTACAGACAGAAGAACAGGAAGTGAGGATTTCTCAGAAGAAATAAGGACATTTAAAAGCAAAATGGAAGGATGAGGTAAGTGAAGGAGGACTGCACTAAGGTAAAGGAGGCTATTTGGGGGGGTGGGGTTACCTTTACAACCCCTTCAATGTCTGCACATAGTTCCTCCATTGTTCTGACACCTCAGAGGGTTTCTTATACTAAATTACGAATCTCATTAATCTCACTAAGAGTAAACCAGAGATTCCCTTTTAAAATTTAACTCTAACCAAAATTGAATCTGGATGCTATATCAGAGGCTGTGGATGGACAGTTGGATAAATAGCTCTATATTTAGGATGTATCTGGTCTATAAACCAGAGGCTCTGGATGGACAGTTGGATAAATGGCTCTATATTTAGGATGTATCTGGTCTATAAACCAGAGGCTCTGGATGGACAGTTGAATAAATGGCTCTATATTTAGGATGTATCCAGTCTATAAACCAGAGGCTCTGGATGGACAGTTGGATAAATGGTTCTATATTTAGGATGTATCTGGTCTATGAACCAGAGGCTCTGGATGGACAATTTGATAAATGGCTCTATATTTAGGATTAAGGATGAGCTCCGGCGTGTTTGCATGCTACACGTGCAGAGCCCGCCAGGAAGTCGGCACTGCGCTGCGCTAATCACAGCCAGGGAGACATTGTCCCGATGCTCGGCTGCAGAGATCGGGAAATGTCTCCCTGGCTGTGATTAGCACAGCGCCGTCCACACTTTCGTGGCGGGCTCTGCACGTGTAGCATGCGAACACGCCAGAGGTTATCCTTATTTAGGATGTATCTGGTCTATAAAGCAGAGGCTCTGGATGGACAGTTGGATAAATGGTTTTATATTTAGAATGTATCTGGTCTATACACCAGAGGCTCTGGATGGACAGTTGGATAAATGGTTCTATATTTAGGATGTATCTGCTCTATAAACCAGAGGCTCTGGATGGACAGTTGGATAAATGGTTCTATATTTAGGATGTATCTGGACTATAAACCAGAGGCTCTGGATGGAAAGTAGGATAAATGATAAAAAGCATGATATAACCTTATTTGTCTCGAAATCTGGTAATGTCTCCAAGTTATTTCCTATCAAGTCAGCTCTCCTATGGAGCTTCCTGTTTTAACTCTACATCACTTCCTGTCTGTACATTACATCACTTCCTGCTTTGCGTTCCACGCTCTGGAGTGAGATTGCCATCTGGTGGAGAATGTCAGTACTGCAGCCTACTTTGTTCCGTACATTAAAATCTGTATCTCTAAAGTGCCTTCTACATTATTACTGCATATTTCATACCTAAAATAATTCTAGTTTTAATGCTCTAATATACTACACACACACACACACACACACACACACACACATATATATATATATATATATATATATATATATATATATATATATATATATATATTTATATACACATGTTTTATAATTGCATCGGTAATATATTAAAATGTTTTAATGTTCTTTATGAAGAAAAGTTTACAAAGGGAGAGAGTGTTTCTCTAACTGGGACTTTCAAGGGCAATATTGCTCTAGGAATCAAAATCGTATGAAGTAACATTGCCATTGAAAACTTTCTGGCAAAAATGTTTTCGATTTCTGTAGCCAAATAGCCCGGTGTTTGATTAAAGGGTCACTAAAGGAAAAAAAATGTTTTGCTGAAATGACTGTTTACAGGGTATAGAGACATAAAAGTTAACTGATTCCTTTTAAAAATGATGAAAAATAGATTAAATTCTATTATATAATGTGCCTCTAGTTTCACTTTCGCTTTTAAACTGATTTCATGTTTATGTGAAGTAAAGAGACACACAGAACAAAAACAAACAAATCCAGGGCAGTGTTTTGTTTTTAAAATGAATCTGATTGGTTCTGAGGAGTTTTAGACACACAGCTTAGACCACCATGAGAAGCTCCCATGAGAAATTTACTATGGAGCCAGAGAACCAGGAAGTGAGGATTGCAAAGGATTACAGCTGCTTCAAAGCAAAAACGGACAATGAGGACATGAAATCAAGACTGCTATAAGGTAAAGCAAGCTATTTAGCCCAAAACATTTTTTTGTTTAGTGATCCTTTAAGCAAATATAACAAAGAGACATGAATGACCAATGATGTATTGTGTAAGTTGGACCAATGTGGCTGAGAGAAGTAGAAGCCGTTGTGTAGAGGAAATAAAACTCATCAAGAGACAACATATAAAGAAGATGCGGTTGAGGTGGATATGGTAAATCTTCTATATGAAAAGTGAGCATAGAGACAAGTCTCAAGGGGGTCATCTTGTATCGTCAGCATCTCCCGAAGTGCAGATTTGCCAGCAGACAGTTGTGATGTCCAGGCTCTTTTATAGAAGCACAAATCAGCACGGTTGAGGACCATAAACTCAGTGGGCAGCTATGGAAACTGAGTGCAGCAGAAAAGAAATACGTCTACCTCACCGGTTGCTGACCTCTGTCTTCCTTGTATGCTTCCAGCCTGTCGTAGGTTCCAGTGTTCCTGCCAGCTGCTCCTTGGTGACATCCTCACCTGCTTCCTCGTTGACCTACTCTATGGTCCACATGAACACCTCCTTACCAAAAATTTGAAAGTGATCACCTGTGAACTGGGCTCTCAGCACCCATACCACTCTTGCCCCTTTCATGCCCTTGTTACTATTTCAAGGATGTATGGTCAGAGGTGTAAGGGAAGCCACAAGAGAAGGCATATCAAAGTAACATAATCGATCTGTCCACCACACGTGCTTCTGGACTTGGGAGGACATCGCCCAGGATCTAAATGACTTGTGTGTTTCGAGGGCTGTACCCTCTCCCTTAGAGGCAGGTTTTGGTTTGGAGAAAGAGGGTACAGCCCTCGAAACCCATAATCCATTTGTATTTGTCTTGTATGCCTTGTCAGTCATATTGTTTGTGAGTAGATATATTTACCGTATTTGCCGGCGTATAAGACAAAAGGACGACCCCCTGAGACAACCCCCTTCCTACTAGTCTGTCTGGAAGCTGAGTGGTTGCCAGAACAACCGCTGACAGGAACATGCTTTTTTTAGCTTTTTCAAATCTCACTGTGCCATCAACATGCCTCACTGTGCCATCAACATGCCTCACTGTGCCCACTACATGTCTCACTGTGCCCATTACATGCCTCACTGTGCCATCAACATGCCTCACTGTGCCCACTACATGTCTCACTGTGCCCATTACATGCCTCACTGTGCCATCAACATGCCTCACTGTGCCATCAACATGCCTCACTGTGCCATTACATGTCTCAGTGTGCCCATTACATACCTCACTGTGCCATTACATGCCTCACTGTGCCCATCAACATGCCTCACTGTGCCATCAACATGCCTCACTGTGCCACCCCGTGCCTCAATATGCAGTCAAATGGCTCACTGTGCCATACCTTTAGTCCTGTACTGCGGGCGTCCATTATTCAAAAGCCTCCTCCTCATGCTGTTCCGTGATAGACGTCATCACGGCTCCGGACGCCTCTCTCTCGATGCCCCATAGCAGTGGGAAACCGAAGCGGTGACTCGCGGGAACACGCGAGGAAAAAGAAGCGAGGTGATGCTCCAGATGAACTTTAGAGAGCACTAAACACTCGGTGCGTACTAAAGCCACACACAGACTACCTCCAGAAGCATACAGCTGGATCTGCCAGCTTAGCGGATCAGTGGGAACAGCATCACATGAGCGGACGGCACGGTTGTATTATCCTCCCTGCATGCTGATACATATTGGCGCATCTGACAGTTAACAGACGCCAACTACAGCGATTGGATTCGCACAACAGCAAGGAGGCAGCCAGTAGCCAATGGATTCTGGATCTCTGTGAACTTGTGAACCTTACTGGTAAGATCGTTCCATTATCCTGTTTCCACACGCTCTGCTTAAATATGGAAGCCTATAATACAGACCTACGGTGTTAGTATATAAAACTCTCTAACCAAATCTTGCACCTAACCGCTTCACACATCGGAATCTCTGGAGTCTAAATAGGAACAGCACCACATACCCTCCTTGCAGGCAGGGCAGCCCATACAAGTTATATTATTTTTTTCAAAACCTTTTTTTCATTTTGCAATTTATTCAAAGTGCATGCCCAAGCCTCACAATATATGAACCTTATTTGATCTTGCCATCAGATTCATATATGCAGGATCAAGACTCTTACTAAATTCAGATCCGTTAACCTTAGTTATCCACTGCAGGGGTACTCTTGCTGCCAATTCTCTCCATCTTCATATTAGGCTAATCGCCACATACATTACATCGGATTTCCGACTAGAATTGACAGCAAAAGCTATCCATCTGTCGTCCGGATTGCCACAGTCATTTTTGTCCTGTATGTTTGTCATTGTCTGTGTCCTTTTATGTGCTGTTTGTTGCACGTCATATGAACTAGTTTCATACGTGAATTTTTTGGCCGGCCAATGATTATAGGTTGTCACTAAAGCTATTTTAGCTCCTATAGTGTTATACTTGTACTACTGTCCCAGGTGTATTAATTATACCATGTAACTTGTTACTATTTATTAAACTAAATATTTTTAATTACACAGAGTGTCCGTCACTGCCATAGTAGCCTCTCGGTTGTCCCAGGGGTCACCACCTCTTGGTTTCCCTGTCGGGGCAACAATCTTTCTTTTGTATATGCCTGTTGTTGGCTACGGCGGTGTTCCCCTAATTAGAGGAAGTGATAACGTGTAAAAAACTGGGACACTTATAACCTTAACACAGTGTGGTAGAGGAGGCTTCGCTCATCCTTCCTTTTTATATGTTCCGTGATAGGTGCCCATGTTCCGCCTATCACGGAGGTCTTCTCGTCCGAAGCCGAGGATGAGAAGACATCCGTGATAGGCGGAACACCGAACAGAGGCTCTGCTGGGAAACCAAGTGTTCCACCTATCACGGAACACCACAAGGAGGAGGCGCGGCTTTTGAATATTGGATGCCCGAGGTCTGGTACCGGCGTATAAGATGACCCCTGGGTTTTGAGGCAAGTTTTTAAGCCGAAAAAGGTCGTCTTATACGCTGGAAAATACCGTATACAATATTTGTTTTTGTTTTTTTGAATTCTTTATTTTTCCATTTCTTTCCCTCACACAGGGATAATAACACATCACAGTTAAACGTCATACATTTCAGCCAGAATTCAGGTTTTCTTAATCGAGAATAACCTTTCTCTTAACAACATTTTCTTATTCCTAATTAAGCAAAAAACAAGTAGAGGTTTACCTCACCTTTCTACTACTTCCCATTAGCTAAACGCTTAACGTGTTCTCTCCCTGTTTAAGGTGTCAGTAACCTGGGGTCTCCCCCTGTTATACCCCCCCACCCCCTGCTTAAAAACTGTATGTCCAACCAGCAGAAGCATAAACAAAACAAAAAAAATATATATATATTTTCCTTCTTCCCCCCTACCCCTCCTCCCTACCCCATTCCCCTGGTTCCTTGTATCTAATATAGGGGGCCCAGATTTCCCTAAACGTGTCCTCTTGTTCCCTTAGGGCCATTGTAAGATTTTCCATATGCTGAATTTCAGTAATTTTTGCAAACCATTGTGGTCTACTTGGTGAGATATTACTTTTCCAGAGAACCGGAATACATGCTTGAGCTGTTGTGAGCAAATGTCTTACCAAAGATTTTTTATATTTTTCCAATGAAATCGGAATGTCAAACAACAAATATGTCGCCGGATTCTCTCCGAGAGCTACTTCAGTTATTTCTTCAATTACCTCTGATACCATTTTCCAAAAGTCTTTTACTCCTTCACACTCCCAAAAGATATGTAACAAAGTGCCCTCTTCTTTTTGACAACGCCAACAAAGGTTCGACACCAATGGAAAGATCTGATTCAAAACTACCGGGGTCCTATACCACCTACTCAAAATCTTGTACCCCCCCTCCTGGTATTTAGATGTTAATGATGCCTTGTGGGTAAATTCAAATATTTTGTTCTTTTGATTCTCTGAAAAGGTTACCCCTAGATCTCTCTCCCAGGCCTGCATATAACCTAATTCTTGTGGAGCTTTTAGTTCGTTCACTAGGGTATAAAACAGAGATTGCGAATGTCTCAGCGAGTCTTCTTTAAGGCCCCATACACACCATAGAATCCATCCGCTGAAAAATCCCAGCGAATGGGTTTCAGCGGATAGATCCTATGGTGTGTACAATCCAGCGGATCTGTTTCCGCGGATATTTATCCCATGCGATGGATTTCCAGCGGATAAATATTTGATGACATGCTATCAAATCTATCCGCTGCAATCCGCTGGATGGATCCGCTGGTCTGTACAGACTCACCGGATCCATCCGTCCGAAGGGATCCCCCGCATGCGTCGTAATGATTCGACGCATGCGTGGAATTCCTTATATGACAGCGGCGCGCACGTCGCCGCGTCATAATCGCGGCGACGGCGCGACACGTCATCGCCAGAGGATTTCGATTCGATGGTGAGTACACTCCATCGCATGGAAATCCACGGATAAATCCACGCAAATCCACGGATAAATCCTCTCGTGTGTATGGGGCCTTAGACATAGCTTCTCAAATTCAGACAATGTCGCAATTTCCGTCGACTGCCCCAAGATTGATCGAAGGTATGCCCTTAGCTGTCTCCTCCTATATGGATCCAGATCTTCTGATAATTCATATTTGTTTTTGTTTCTTAACCACTTAACCTCCGGAAGATTTGCCCCACAGATCAGGCCATTTCTTGGGATACAGCACTACTACTGACAATTGCGCGGTCATGCAATGCTGTACACCATGGGTGCTCAACCTTTGGCCCTCCAGCTGTTGCAGAACTACAAGTCCCATGAGGCAATGCGAGCCACTGGCAGTTACAAGTGTGACTCCCAAAGGCAGAGGCATGATGGGACTTGTAGTTCTGCAACAGCTGGAGGGCCACAGGGTGAGCACCCATGCTGTACACAAATAAAAGTGATGTCATTTTTTCCCCACAAACTTTCTTTTGGTGGTATTTGATCACTTCTTTTTTTTTTTTAAGTGTATTTTGTGCGTGTACTTGAGAGAGGAGCCGGTCTGCAGGAGTTGGGAGTAGGCAGGCCTCCCCCAGAGGCAATCTGCCACCTTTCTCCATGCCCCGGGTGGCAATGGCGGGTGTGTGAGGGGGTCCTCCCACATAGCCCACCCTACCTGCTCCGCTTTGAAGCCCAACAGGGAGTGAGAGGATCTAGCCCACTCAACCAGTCCCGTTAGTCCTTCGCCTCTCTTTTTAGAGACCGCGTGATCAAAGTGCGTGCATGTTAACCCAATTTCGAGTGCGTGTAAGTGTGGTGGTTTTTGTGGGAGGGGGGTGGGCGTACTAAGCGCAGGCTTACCTCGCATAGCACACCCATCGGGAGCCGGGCTGAGACCACCAAACTCAATTCACATGTAGCCGAGACCGGGATCCGAACCCCTAGCTGCAGAGGTGAATGGCTTGTCAGCGCAGTGCCAATCGCGTTGAGCCACCGCAGCTCCCTTCGATCACTTCTGCTTTTTTTTTTTTTTGCGTTATAAACAAAAAGAAGACCAACAATTTTGAAAAATAAAAACAATCATTTTTAGTTTCTCCTATAAAAAAAAATGTCTTCATCAATTTAGGCCAATATGTATTCTGCTACATATTTTTGGTTAAAAAAAACAAAACAATAAGCGTATATTGATTGGTTTACACAAATGTTATAGCGTCTACAAACTATGGGATATTTTTTATTTAATTTTACTAGTAATGGAGGCAATCAGTGACTTATAGCCATGATAGACCACATCATTGCGGTAGACAGTCAGACACGAATTGACACTTTGTGGAGACCAGTGACTCTAATACAGTGATCAGTGCTAAGAATATGCACTGTTACTGTACTATAGACACTGTCAGGGAAAGGGTTAAACATCTAGGGCTATCAAAGGGTTAAATGTGTGCCTAGCCAGTGTTTTATGTAAGCTGCTTTTACTTAGGCAAGTGATGGATTTTATTCCCTGACAAAATCCATCCCTTCGCCCGTCAGAACAGTGATCTGCCTTGTTTACATAGGCAGAGTTCCGTCCTGTGTCTCTCCTCATCGATCAGCGGGTGCAGGTGGTCATTCATTGGCTGGCACCTGCAGATCGGCTTCTGCTGTGACTAATCACAGTAAAAGCGGGCTGCCAGCGGCTTGGCGGCCCCCCCTCTGCGGAAGTGCAGAATCAAATGCTGAACCGTGGGCCTAGCCTGTGTTTTAGCGTACTGTGTGGGGGAGGTGCTTTTATTACGGGAAGACCTGGATCCATTCCCCTGCTCTGCAGGAACACACTATTTATACAGGACTGGTGCAAGGATTTTTGACACCCTAGGCGAAAACCTAATTTTTCCCCCTCTCTTGGCTCTGTCCATGACTCCACCCCTTGCCCTGCCCATGTATACGGTGGAGGGGTCAGGAATGTGCAATGCACAGAATGCAGGGGTCAGGAGTGTGTAATGCACATAATGCAGGGGTCAGGAGTGTGTAATGTACAGAATGCAGGGGTCAGGAGTGTGTAATGCACAGAATGCAGGGGTCAGGAGTGTGTAATGTAGAGAATGCATGGGTTAGAAGTGTGTAATGTACAGAATACAGGGGTCAGGAGTGTGTAATGCACAGAATGCAGGGGTCAGGAGTGTGTAATGCACAGAATGCAGGGGACAAATGTGTGTAATACACAGAATGCAGGGTGCAGGAGTGTATAATGTACAGAATGCAGGGTACAGGAGTGTATAATGTACAGAATGCAGGGTACAGGAGTGTATAATGTACAGCATGCAGGGGTCAGGAGTGTGTAATGCACAGAATGCAGGGGTCAGGAGTGTGTAATGCACAGAATGCATGGGTCAGGAGTGTGTAATGTAGAGAATGCATGGGTCAGAAGTGTGTAATGCACAGAATGCAGGGGTCAGGAGTGTGTAATGCACAGAATGCAGGTGACAAATGTGTGTAATACACAGAATGCAGGGTGCAGGAGTGTATAATGTACAGAATGCAGGGTACAGGAGTGTATAATGTACATAATGCAGGGTACAGGAGTGTATAATGTACAGAATGCAGGGTACAGGAGTGTTTAATGTACAGAATGCAGGGGTCAGGAGTGTGTAATGCACAGAATGTAGGGGTCAGGAGCGTGTAACGTACAGAATGCAGGGGACAGGAATGTGTAATGAATAGAATGCAAGGGCCAGGAGTGTGTAATGCACAGAAGAGAGAAGGAGGAGAAAAGAGGAAGGAGGGGGGGAGAGAGGAGACGGGGGTGCCGGCGCCTATCTTGCCTATAGGTAGTGCCAGTATCCATGCCTTCCCTCTAGTCAGAATGGCGATCTGCCTTGTTTACATAGGCAAACAGGCATTCTACCCCTGTGCCGGATGAACAGTGGGTGCTGGCGGACATCAAGTCTGCGGCACCCGCTGTGTATAACCCGGAAGTATCGGATCACGTACTAGGTACCTGATCCCGTGCAGCAGTGCCACTTTGCTGCCGTATATGTAAGTTATACGGTCGGCAAGTGGTTAATAAATGGTTTTAGTGATAATGCACTAGGCCGTTGTGCCCTCTCTTCTCTTGTGTCTTTGGGACATCCCCATCCTGGAGAGGGTACCAGTTGTGAAGCGGATGTGCAGCAGGTACTGGCATTAGATGACCACGCACATGCGCAGGAGGTGTCGTGGCTTTTTGTGTAAGGGAAGCCCTCTCCCTCACTTTGGCCTCTTACCAGCTAGATACCTATTATTATACATCACCCAAAAAACACCAAACTGAACATTGAAAAGACTCTTTTTCTGGCGTGCAAAAACTGATTTTCCGTCGCCAAAATATTTTAAACATTTTGAAGCTAAGAACGAACGCTCTTGTATTTCTCCCACACTTCCAATATACCAGTCTCAACTTATTAAAGGTTGTTGGTCCATGTGAAGTCTCTGGTGTGGAACAAGTGCGCTTTTACGACTGAAACATTTCCCGCACACCGAGCATGAAAAAGGACGTTCGCCTGTGTGACTTCTCTGGTGCCTGACAAGTTTGTCTTTCTGAATGAAACCTTTCCCGCACTCTGAACACGAAAAAGGGCGTTCACCCGTGTGAATCCTGTGGTGTATAAGAAGGCGTTCCTTCTGCGTGAAACCTTTCCCACAATCTGAACATATATAAGGTCGCTCACCCGTGTGAATCATCCGGTGTTTGAGAAGGTTTCCTTTCTGATTGAAAGATTTCCCGCACTCCGAACATGAATAAAGACGCTCGCCGCTGTGATTTCTTTGGTGCTCCAGAAGGTTTCTTTTGTGAACAAAACACTTCCCGCACTCTGAACATGAATAAGGATGCTCGCCTGTGTGTATCATTTGGTGTTTAAGAAGGTCTCCTTTCTGAATGAAACATTTCCCGCACACCAAGCATGAATGGAGACGCTCACCTGTATGACACCTCTGATGGATAAGAAAGTTTCCTTTCTCAGTGAAACATTTCCCGCACTCTAAACAAGAATAAGGGCGCACACCTGTGTGACATCTTTGGTGTTTAAGAAGGTCTCCCTTCTGAATGAATCCCTTTCCACACTCCGAACATGAATAAGGACGCTCACCTGTGTGGATTCTCTGGTGCCTAACAAGACTTGCTTTCTCAGTGAAACATTTCCCGCACTCTGAACATGAGAAAGGACGCTCATCTTTGTGACTTCTCTGGTGTCTAAGAAACGATCTGTTGTTTGTGAAAGATTTCCCACAAACTGTACATGACCAGGAACGCTCTCCTGTGGGAACTTCTTCATGGCTTGAAGAAGGTCCATTGAGATTAGATGGATCTGTTGATGTGTCTGTACTGTGAGATCCCAGATGTATATCCGGAGGGACGGTATGTGATTGGTCAGAAGATTCTCCTGGATGAGACATATCCATTGATCTCTCTAAACAAGGTATTTGACGTACTATTTGTGTATTGAGATTTTCTCCTGGAGAACGTTGTGTGGTGGGATTTTCTCCTGGAGAACGTTGTGTGGTGGGATTTTCTCCTGGAGAACATTGTGTGGTGGGATTTTCTCCTGGAGAACGTTGTGTGGTGGGATTTTCTCCTGGAGAACGTTGTGTGGTGGGATTTCCTCCTGGAGAACGTTGTGTGGTGGGATTTCCTCCTGGAGAACGTTGTGTGGTGGGATTTTCTCCTGGAGAACGTTGTGTGGTGGGATTTCCTCCTGGAGAACGTTGTGTGGTGGGATTTTCTCCTGGAGAACGTTGTGTGGTGGGATTTTCTTCTGCTTTACATTCTGAAGATACGTTATTCAGGACATAGTGTCCTCCTGTTGGATATCAATGTTTAAATGTTTTAAGAATTCTTCATTCCTTTCATTCAGAAGTCATATACAGTATGTTGGTCTAACACTCTACAGTATCTCATCAATATGCCATGGAATTGGGGGCAATCATAACATAAAATATCAATACAAACCAGTAAAAACATAAAATACACACAAATCCCACTGGTTACCAAGGTTTGTGCATTGATGATATTGTTACTTTAAGAATGGAGATGGACGTTCCTCTATCTCATTCCTTGGAAACATGACAACTGAAGAATGGAGATGGACCTTTCATATCGTGTACAGTATCTCCTCCTCATTGGTTGGGAACATGACGTTATATTGAGGAATGGAGATGGACCTTTCATATGGCCTTCTCCATGTCTGTCTGTCCACCTGCAAGGTGATTAATGTGGCCAGTCTCTGGGTGGAGACCAAATCTGATTTAAGCCAGCCAAACCTGCAATCTCAGTATCTTCTCCTCATTTGGTGGGAACATGACCTTATATTGAGGTATGGAGATGGACCTTTCATATGGTGTACAGTATCTCCTCCTCATTTGTTGGGAACATGACATTATATTAAGGAATGGAGATAGACCTTTCGTATGGTGTACTGTACAGTGGAACCTTGGTTTACAAGCAAGGCGGTTAGCGAGCATTTTTAAAGACGAGCAACTTTTTTTTTTTTTTTATTCTGACTTGGTTTGTGAGTTTTGTCTTGCAAAACAAGCAGAATTCAAGCTAATGGGGCCTGCAGTACCGCATTTGGCCTGAGGTGCGGGGGCACCAGAGCCATGCAGAGCCAAGCAGATCTGATCAGAGCCGTTCTGAAACACTCCATTCCTGGGTGTTTTTGAGGGTTTCCAAGGTCAGCCGAGCTGTCCCTGGGCCTTTCCAAGTGTTTCCGAGGCTCTCCAGCACCCCCCACCTCTGGCCACATGCAGTATTGCATGCTATTAAAGTCAATGCAGAACAAATAATTTTCGTTTCCATTGACTTCTATGGGGAAACTCACTTTGATATACGAGTGCTTTGGATTACGAGAATTCTCCTGGAACGGATCACACTCGTAATCCAAGGTTCCACTATATCTCCTCCTCATTTGTTGGGAACATGACGTTATATTGAGGAATGGAGATGGACCTTTCATATGGTGTACAGTATCTCCTCCTCATTTGTTGGGAACATGACATTATATTGAGGAATGGAGATGGCCCTTTCATATGGTGTTCTCCATGTCTGTCTGTCCACCTGCAAGGTGATTGATGTGGCCAGTCTCTGGGTGGAGAACAAACCTGATTTAAGCCAGACAAGCCTGCAATCTCAGTATCTCCTCCTCATTTGTTGGGAACATGACATATTGAGGAATGAAGATGGACCTTCCACACAGTTTACATTATCTCCATCTTGTAAATAAATACATATTTATACTCAAATAAAAATGTGATATATTTTTCTGCAGTTAATGTTAATTACTTACTTGTGTTAATATATAGGGAGGATCCCTCCTGTTTACTTTCCATAATCATCTTCCCCTCCTCCATAGACTGCTGATCTCCACTCACCAACCTCTCTTCTTCTTCTGTTTTAACTTCAACGTTTATGTCTTTTGGTTCTTCATCCTAAACCCCAAAGAGAATAGTACAGATTTGTAAAAAAGAAGGACAAGGAATTATATATAAGACTTATCTTGTTTAGAATACATTTTAGGTCTAAATGCTCAGTCCCATTTACCTGATGATGGTGAGGGATGGTGTGACCTTCCTGTGCGGAATCCCGAGAATACAGAGGACGGGGACATCTCTCTGGTGGGTTTCCGTCAATGGATAGAATAAACATCCGTTCTTCCTCTTTCATTTCAACCTTGAGCTCTTTCAGTTCTTCAACCTAAATACCAAAGATGAACAAACAGATTTCTAAGGAAGAACGAGAGATTATATAGAAGAAAGTCACATCATAGAGTTTAGAATAATTTAAAAGTCTACAAGTCCCATCTACCTGGTCATGGTGAGGGATGGTGTGATCTTCCTGCATAGACTGCTGAGCTCTACCCACCAACGTCTCTTCTTGTTCCTCTTTGGTGTCTTTCATTTCTTCTTTCTAAACCCCAAAGATGATAGAAGAAGCAAGAAGTTACGTAGAAGAATTTACTCTTTTAGGTTTACATGCTCAGCCCCACCTACCTGATGATGGTGAGGGATGGTGTGACCTTCCTGTGTGGAATCCCGGGAATACAGAGGACGGGGACATCTCTCTGGTGGGTTCCCATTACTGGATCCATCTGTAGGAAACACACACTGACTGAATACATTGTTTCTATGTGTTTATCAGATGATGGGGGATCTAGGTGGACCCTCCATACTGCTCTCTCCTTTACAATAAAGTCTCCTCTTACCCGGTGATGTGAGAAGCGGCTGATTCTCCATCATGGCATACACTGGGACACTGTGATGGCTGATATCCTGTGAAGACAGCTGCTGGGGGCTTATGGATCACCAGATATTTTAGGTTTGGATTGACTGTAGAATCCAGTCTGTGTCTGTGTTCTGGTTGGGGAGAATTCCTTACATTTTCTGTCCAGGTGACCGATATCAAGAGGAACAGTTTGAGAGTGGAACTCAAATCTCAAGTTGGGCTTTAAAGAGAAGAATTACCTGGAAAATAATGGATTGGAGAGAATATATGTTTACTAAATTGTATGGAACATGTATGATATAGGATATGTAGACATTGTTATATTTATTATTATTATACATGAATTATAGAGCGCCAACAGTTTACGCAGCGCTTTACAATGTAAAGGGGGAACAGCACAATTACAGTACAGTTCAATACAGAAGGTACAGGAGGGCCCGGCTCGAGGAGCTTACATTCTAAGGGAGGGGGAGGGGGTACAAAAGGTAATAGCTGCAGAGAATCGGGGACAGTTGTTAGGTGGGTGTGGGATAGGCTTCCCTGAATAAGTGAATTTTCAGGAATCTCCTTAAGGTGGACAGGGTAGGGGCTGATCGGACATACCAGGGCAAGGAGTTCCAGAGGATGGGAGAGGCTCTGGAGAAGTCCTGAAGGCTAGCATGGGAGGAGGTAAAAAGGCAGCTAGAGAGCAGAAGGTCCTGGGAGGACGATTTGGGCGATATGTGCGAGATGAGGTTGGTGATGTAGGTGGGGGCGATGTTGTGAATGGCCTTGTATGTTGTGGTTAGTATTTTGAATTTTATACGGTGGGATAGGGGAAGCCAGTGAAGGCATTGGCAGAGAGGGGCAGCAATCACGGATCGGTTAGTGAGGTGTATGAGTCTAGCAGCAGAATTCATAATAGGCATGACATTGTTCTGTGCGCACAGTGACACAAAATAGGTCTGGGGGCATCTATGCTGTGATTGGTGTTCAGGATCACAGGACAGAGACAGGGAAATCAGTTAGGATATGGTGAGGAGTTAAAGAGAACCAACAATCCTCCACTGGCATACTGCAAGGTACATAATTGCAGCATCGCTTCCATGAAAGCACAGTAGGGATGTTCATTCCTTTCCGATGCATTGATTAGAACTTGTACCATAGTTCAGTCTTCTTCCTCCCCATATCCTGATCCAGAGAAGACATGGTGTCCATTATCTCACAGTGATGAGAGCCAACAACCCCGGGACAGCTTCACGGAAGGATGGATAAATGGCTCTATATTTAAGATGTATCCGGTCTATAAACCAGAGGCTCTGGATGGAGAGTTGGATAAATGGCTCTTTATTTTCGATGTATCTGTCTATAAACCAGAGGCTCTGGATGGACAGTTGGATAAATGGTTCTATATTTGGGATGTATCTGGTCTATAAACCAGAGGCTCTGGATGGACAGTTGGATAAATGGCTCTATATTTAGGATGTATCTATGTAAACATATTTATGTGTGTATCGTCATCTGCTAGAGATAAAAGATGTCACAGTGACTATGGAGGAAGAGGACGGACATGATGGAGGATTAATGGGCATAATAAATACAAAATAATATCTTATTACCTCCTCTGCTGTCACAGCAATATCTCCTCTCGAATTCCTCCCGATTCACCTCTCACCCGGAACTTCCTATTTATACCTGAAATTACTTCCTGTCTTTTCCTTCACTTCCTGATTGAAATCTTGCATCACTTCCTGTCTTCACCTACCATTGAGATACTTAAAGCGGTAGTTCACCCTCAGTGTCAACATTGTACCATAAAATCAGGCATTGTAGCGCGAGCTACAGTATGCCTGTCTCGAATTTTTTATCCCCGTACTCACAGTGTACTGGTACATTATAGATTCCGACTCCCGCGGGGAATGGGCGTGCCTATGGAGAGGGAGGATGATTGACGGCCGGCTCTGGCACGTCACGCTCCCCGAAGACAGCGGGAGTAGGTCTCGGCTCTTCACGGCGCCTGCGCACAGGCTATGCGCAGGCGCCGTGAAGAGCCAAGCCTATTTCGGCTATTTCCGGAGAAGCGTGACGCGCCAGAGCCGGCCGTCAATCACCTTCCGTCTGGATTGGAACGCCCATTCCCCGTGGGCAGTCGGAATCGTCTATGTACGATTACACAGTGAGTACGGGGATAAAAAATTCGAGACAGGCATACTGTAGCTCGCGCTACTATGCCTGATTTTATGCTAGAAGAAAAAAATAATTTTTTTTTCTTGTTTATAGGGTGAACCCCCGCTTTAAGCTGGCTATACGAATATATGAAGCTGGTGTCTTTTGCTCAGCCTGCACTAGATAACACAGATGGTCGAATCTCCCCTGCCCGATATTGTATTCTCAATTCCCGCATCTGAAGGGACGCAGGTGCTGTTTAGCTCAATCTTCAACCTGGCTCCTTCGATTTGCCAGTTGAAGGATGTGGTGCCGACAAGGCCACCCACTGACCTCATTTTGGCCAGTTTATCAGGAACCGCTCGAAATTGGCCTGTGTATAGCCAGCTGTACTGTTTGTACCTCAATGACTCCCTGTCTGTGCGTTCCACTGACAATAAGTGACGTAACCTATTTGTGTAGCGTATAAAAACTGCAGTCTACGTTGTTGTTCATTCTTTTAAATTTTTGTACTCGTTATACAGTATATTAACTCCCTAAACAATTCTATATTCTCTGAAAGCAGAGACCCTGGAGAATAAAATAGGGGCAGTTGTTACATGATATTTGCACAGCTATTTATCTAACGCATATTTTAAGGAAGAAATACACAAACAAATTTTAATGAAAACAAAAACAATATAATACCCAATTTTTGGTAAAATATAAAAGACGAGGTTGTGTGAAGTAAATAGATACCAATCACGTCAAGCATTTAAATTGACACTGCCTGCATGGAGTTTGCATGTTTTCCATGTGTCTGTGCGGGTTTCCTCTGGATACTCTGGTTTCCTCCCACACTCCAAAGACATGCTGGTAGGTTAATTGGATCCTGTTTAAATTGGCCCGAGTATGTGTATGTATGAATGCGAGTTAGGGGACCTTAGATAGTAAGCTTCTTGAGGATAGCAGCACTGATTTGGCTTCCAGACATGGTACGCACAAAGGAGCATGGCTACAGGTTTCAGAGCTACACTGCTCTTTTCTCAAAACTGCATTTCACAGAGGTCCTGGCTTCCTTGTGTGAGGCGCTTTCTGGTTACCTTACTATACCCGGCCAGCAGCAGTGATTCAGCTTCCAGACATCATACTCACAAAAGGAGCATGGCTACGGGTTTCAGATCTACACTGCTTCTTTCTCAAGACTGCATTTCACAGAGGTCCTGGCATCCTTGTGTGAGGTGCTTCCTGGTTACCTTACTAAACTCGGCAAGTGGCATTGATTTGGCTTCCTGGCATGGTACACACTAGGGGGCATAGCTATGGGTTTCAGAGCTACTCCTTTTTCAAGCCTGCATTCAAAGAGGTCCTTGCTTCCCTGTGTGAGATGCTTCCTGGTTACCTTACTATACTTGGCAAGTGGCATTGATTTGGCTTCCTGGCATGGTACGCACTAGGGGGCATAGCCATGTGTTTCAGAGCTACGCCTCTCATTTTTCAAGCCAGCATTCAACGAGGCCCTGGGTTCCCTGTGTGAGGGGCTCCTTGTTACCATACTATACCCAGCAAGTGGCGGTTATTCAGCTTCTTGGCACGATAAGCACCATGGGGCATAGCTACGCGTTTCCGAGCTACATGCTCCTTTCTCAAGTCTGCATTTCACAGAGGTCCTGGCTTCCTTGTGTGATGCTCTTCCTGGTTACCTTAATACACCAGCATAAAGAAAGAATTGGGAATAGAGAGGAAGGAGAAGGAAGGACTAAAAGAAAAAAGAGAAGAGGGAAGGGGAAAAAGGGAGGGGGGAGGTTGGAATACAAAAGGGGTTGCACTCACATGGGCCACATCCGTGTATATAGTGAGAGAAGAACAATAGCTACAAGTAGATATTGATGGTCGGACTTTGAGGCCAAGGAAGTGTATTTAAAAATAAATTTAATATCATCAATATAATATACAAAAGCACATAATAATAAAATACAAATGCAAGAAATGACCACTGTACACAAAATCCTTAGAAGTCGCCGACGCACGTTTCGCCGTGGGGCTTCTTCAGGACGATGACAAGGATTTCATAGAAAAGTGTGTAACAGAGAACAGGTAGTTTTATAACAGATGGTCTCACGATGGATGCATCCAACGGGAACGTATAGCAGGCGGTATAATACAACCGACAAGGAATCTTGCACAGACTCTGAAGTCAAGACACAACGTGTTTCAAGCTTGAGTTAGGCGTCTCCGGTGTAGTTACAAATAATCTGTACTATAATAATTAACCCTGCAGCCAACTGGGACAACAGCTCACTTAAAAACAGAAACAAGATAGGATACCATCCGCACATAACAGGTCCCCAGTATACTGGTTCCTGTGCTGGACATCAAAGTTTGAGCCTATATTGGTGGTATCAAGCGACTGTCCAAAGGTCCAAAGCGTGTCCCAGGGTGTACAAACGTTACACACGTTAATACACCAGCGTGGTGCTTTGGCTCTCTGGCATAGACTGATGCACACCCAGTGGAGCTTTTGCGACCAGAATTTTAGTTGACAATTTTTTATAATACTACATTTAGCTGCCATGTGGAACTGGACCTTCTGGTCATTTGTAGAAAAAAAGGCACTCAGGGATAGATTATTATAAAGATCAGAACTTTATTTAGCAAAATCAGAATGGCTCATTTAAACTATGCAAAAAAAAAAAAAAAAATCACATTTATAAATACCTATATATTGGCTGGACCAATGAAAAGACTTCAGTATAATTTTGCCACTCCCCCAGTACACCAGTCTGAACCTGAAAAGGTTTCTAGCCCATGTGCATTTTCTGGTGAGCAATAAATGCTTTTCTGTAACTGAAAAACTTTCCGCACTCTGAACACGAATACGCACGCTCATCCATGTGAATTCTCTGATGTGTAACAAGTGCATTTTTCCGAGTGAAACCTTTCCCGCACCCTGAACACGAATAAGGACGCTCGCCCGTGTGAATTCTCTGGTGTGAAACAAGTTCTCCTTTCTGAATGAAACTTTTCCCGCACTCCGAACATGGAAAAGGACGCTCACTCTTGTGAATCTTCTGGTGAATAGCAAGTGCACTTTTCCAACTGAAACATTTCCCGCACACTGAGCACGAATAAGGACGCTCACCCGTGTGAATGCTCTGGTGTGCTTTAAGTGCATGCTTCTGAGTGAAGCTTTTCCCGCACTCGGAACATGAATAGGGACGCTCACCTGTGTGAATTCTATGATGTATAAGAAGGTCTCCTTTCTGAATGAAACATTTCCCACACTCTGAGCACGAGTAAGGGCGCTCACCTGTGTGACTTCTCTGGTGCTTACGTAGGTCTGTTTTCTGAATGAAACATTTCCCACACTCTGTACATGAATAGGGACGCTCACCTGTGTGAATTCTTTCATGTCTAAGAAGTTCTTGATTCCTAGTAAAACATTTCCCACAAACTGCACATGAATAAGGAGACTCCCCCGTGTGACTTTGCTGGTGTTTATCAAGCCCTCCTTTCTCAATAAAACATTTCCCACACTCTAAACAAGAATAGGGACGCTCACCCGTGTGAATCATCTGATGTTTAAGAAGTCGTTTTTTCTGAATAAAACACTTGCCGCACTCCGAACATGAAAAGGGACGCTCTTCTGTGTGATTTTTCAGGTGTTTAAGAAGGTTTCCTTTCTGATTAAAACATTTCCCGCACTCCGAACATGAATAGGGACGCTCACCCGTGTGACTTCTTTGGTGTATAAAAAGTGTTCTTTTCTCAATAAAGCATTTCCCACACACTGAGCATTCATAAGGACGCTCACCCGTGTGAATTTTCTGGTGTGTTAGAAGGTTTCCTTTCTGAGTGAAGCGTTTCCCGCACTCTGAACATGAATACGGACGTTCACCTGTATGACTTCTTTGGTGTATATGTAGTTTTCCTTTCTCAGTAAAACACTTCCCACACTCTGAACATGAATAAGGACGCTCGCCTGTGTGAATCCTCTGGTGTATTATAAGGTCTCCTTTTGTACTGAAACATTTCCCGCACTCTGAACATGGATACGGACGTTCACCTGTGTGACTTCTCTCATGTATGTGAAGTTTTTCCTTCTGAATAAAACATTTCCCGCATTTTAAACATGAATAGAGATGTTTGCCTGTATGAATTCTTTGGTGTCTAACAAGACCTCCTTTATTGGCGAAACACTTTTCGCACTCCGAACATGAGAAGGGGTGTTCAGTTTTGTGACTTTTTATGTGCCAAATAAGTGCTCTGTTTTCTGTGAAAGATTTCCCACACACTGTACATGATAATGAACTGACTTCTGTGTAAACATCTTCGTGGATTAAAGGCGATTCATGGGGATTAGATGGATCTGTTGAGGTCTCTTTACTGTGAGATCGTAGATGAATATCTGAAGTACCAGCATGGGATTTATCAGATGATTCCTCAGTAATAGAAGAGTTTATTGATCCATTTAAATTGCAAGGTCTGCGATCTATTCTTTGAGTAATGGGATTTACTCCTGGTGAACATTGTGTGATATCATTATCCTCTGCTTTCAGATCTTGGGATAAAAGAAGATGTTCCTCCGAGGTATGCGAGATCCAGTGTCCATCTGTCGGAAATCAAGTTTTAAAAAAAAAATGTATAAGTATTCTTCATACCACACATTCAGGAGTAAATATTTATATTTTCCCTTCTTTGGCCTGAGTAATGCCGCGTACACGCGATCAGATGTTGTCGGAAATTCCGGTGACGTACAACACTACGACGAGCCGACAAAAATTAAGTACAATGATTCCAAGCATGCGTCTAATTGATCCCGAGCATGCGTAGGATTTTTGTGCGTCGGAATTGCATTCAGACGATCGGATTTTCCGACAAGAACTTTTCTTGTCGGAAAATTTGAGAACCAGCTCTCAAATATTTGTTGTCGGAAATTCTGACAGAAAATGTCCGATGGAGCCTACACACGGTCGGAATTTCCAAACAAAAGCTCACATCGAACTTTTCTTGTTGGAATTTCCGATCGTGTGTATGCAGCATAAGGGCCAGGGGAAACTCTAGGAATGGAATTTCAAGTAGTGTACTCTCCTCATTTGTTGGGAACATGACGTTATATTGAGGAATGGAGATGGACCTTTCATATGGTGTACAGTATCTCCCCCTCATTTGTTGGGAACATGACGTTATATTGAGGAATGGAGATGGACCTTTCATTTGGCCTTCTCCATGTCTGTCTGTCCACCTGCAAGGTGATTAATGTGACCAGTCTCTGGGTGGAGACCAAACATGATTTAAGTCAACCAAGCCTGCAATCTCAGTATCTCCTCCTCATTTGTTGGGAACATGACGTTATATTGAGGAATGGAGATGGACCTTTCATATGGTGTACAGTATCTCCTCCTCATTTGTTGGGAACATGACGTTATATTGAGGAATAAAGATGGACCTTTCATATGGTGTACAGTATCTCCTCCATTGTCGGGAACATTGGTTTATTGTTGAAAACACAAAAGGTTCATTGTTGTAGGAATAACTTTTTGTTGCACACATCTTCTTTTAGGTATATTTAAAAAGAACCCTTTCTGCATTTACTTACTTGTGTCTATATGTAGAGAAGATTTCTCATGTTTACTTTCCATAATCATCTTCCCCTCCACCATAGACTGCTGATCTCCACTCACCAACCTCTCTTCTTCTTGCACTTTAATCTCGGCTTTGATGTTTTTCAGTTTTTCATCCTAAACCCCAAAGATAATAAAATATAACATCTGGAAGAATGATTGCCAATATTTAAAGATTATATAGGAGAATATAATTGCTCAGTCCCACCTACCTGATGATGGTGAGGGATGCTGAGATCTTCCTGTGTGGAATCCCGGGAATACAGATTTCTACACTTCTCACCAGACTGCTGATCTCCCCCCACAAACATCTTTTCTTCTTCCTCTTTCTCCTCGACTTTCATGTCTTCACCCTAAGCCCCAAAGATGATAGAATACATTTGCAAAAAGAAGCAAAAGATTACATAGAATGTCATTCCATACAGTTTGGAATCTCTATCAAGTTTCAGTTGTTAACTCCCACCTACCTGATGATAGTGAGGGATGGTGTGACCTTCCTGTGTAGAATCCCGGGAATACAAAATACCTCCTTCCTCCATAGATGGCTGATCACCCTTTATCAATGTCCCTTCCTCTTTAACCTCAACTTTTAGGTCTTTCAATTCTTCACCCTAAAAGTGAAAGGAGATTACATTGGGGAAATGGCATCTTTTAGATTATAACACAAGTTTAGGTCTTCATGCTCAGTTCCACCTACCTGATGGTGAGGGATGGTGTGATCTTCCTCTGTGGTATCCTGGGAATACAGAGGACGGGGACATCTCTCTGGTGGGTTCCCATTACTGGATCCATCTGTAGGAAACACACACACTGACTGAATACATTGTTTCTATGTGTTTATCAGATGATGGGGGATCTAGGTGGAGCCTCCGTACTGCTCTCTCCTTTACAATAAAGTCTCCTCTTACCCGGTGATGTGAGGGGCGGCAGATTCTCCATCATGACGTCCTTGTAGAGATTCTTGTGTCCTTCTAAATACTCCCACTCTTCTGTGGAATAATAGACAGTGACATCCTGACACACACAATGACAGTCACCATCCAGTTGGATAAATGGTTCTATATTTAGGATGTATCTGGACTGGATGAGCTCCGGCATGTTCGCATAGAACACGTGCAGAGCCCACCAGGAAGTGAGCACGGCGCTGCGCAAATAACAGCCAGGGAGACATTTCACAATCCCTGCAGCCGAGCATCGGTATATGTCTCCCTGGCTGTGATTAGCACAGCGCCGTGCTCACTTCCTGGCGGGCTCTGCACGTGTTCTATGCGAACACGCCGGAGCTCATCCTTATTCTGGACTATAAACCAGAGGCTCTGAATGGACAGTTGGATAAATGGTTCTATATTTAGGATGTATATGTTTTACAATACTTTATATATTTAGGTGTTCATCTGTTGGAGCTAAAACAACAACACAGTGACTATGGAGGAAGAGGACAGACATGATGGGGGGGGGGGGGTTACTGGGTGTAAATATAAAACAATATCTTATTACCTTCTCTGCTGCCAGTTCCAGCAATGTCTCCTCTCTACTTCCTCCCGACTCACCTCTCACCCGGAACTTCCTGTCTGTGCATTGTGACGTGAGATCACCACCTTGTGTAATATATAAGTACTGCAGTCCACATTATGTTATATCCATGATTACACACACAGGCCCAGATTCTCGAAGGCGTTACGACGGCGCAACACCATTAGCGCCGTCGTAAATCCTCATCTGGCCCCGGGTATCTATGCGACTGATTCTTAGAATCAGTTGCGCATAGGTACCCATTAGATCTGACAAGCGTAAGGCTGTTACGCTGTCAGATCTTAAAAGTAATTTTTTTTCCCGCCGCTAGGTGTCGCATCGTCGCTTTTCCCCGTCGTCTATGCAAATTAGGTAAGTACGGCGATTCCCAAACATACGCGAGGTCGACGCAGCGAATTAACGTCGTTTGCGTAGCGTACCCGACACGTAAGGTTGCCCCTGCTATTAGCAGGGGCAACCAATGTTAACTATGGCCGTCGTTCCCGCGTCGAATTGAATCAAAATTACGTTGTTTGCGTAACACTACCGTGAATGGCGCTGGATGCCATTTACGTATACATCTAGGCAAATGACGTCGGGGCGACGTCATTTAGCGCAATGCATGTCGGGTAATTTACCCGACGGAGCATGCGCAGTACGCTCGGCGCGGGAGCGTGCCTAATTTAAATGGTGCCCGCCCCATTTGAATTGGGCGGGCTTGCGCCGAGCAATCTAACGATACACCGCCGCAAGTTTACAGGTAAGTGTTCTGAGAATCAGGATTTAAACCTGTAGACCTGCGGCGGTGTAACGTAGAGCTCATACATTACGCTGCCCAGGAGCAGCGCTAATGTATGAGAATCTGGGCCACAGATTATAACGAAGATAAAATCCAGACTAAAATGAGAATGACCATTTTGAAGCTTTTTAAAATGTATTAGGTGAAACTAAATGAGGAAATGGAAACTACAATTTGAAGTACAACATATGTACATTAATACAAGTATAGCCATTTTTATTTTAGCCATGTGACTGTTATTATCACATAGCACTGGAAATAATTGTCCCTTTTAAAAAAAAAAAAAACATTAGAGTGTAAGCTCCTCTGGTACAGAGACTGAGGTGTTCAGTGGCTCTGTGTTCTCTGTACAGCACTGTGGTATATGTCAGGGCTATATAAATGTACAGTATATTAATAATAGTGTGTGACTGTGGGGAGGTCTGAGGTGAGTCTCTATGGAGAGTAGAATCTGCCCGGTGATTCTGATTTCACCCTATGATGGGTTTCTGTGGAGCAGCCAATCACAGTGGAGAGGTCTGAGGTGAGTCTGTGTGGAGAGCAGAATTCACCCGGTGACTGTGCTCCTGCTCTGTGATTGGTTGCAGTGGAGAGAGTGCAGCCAATGACAGGGGAGGAGGTGTGAAGCGGGAACTCTGAGGTGATGGCTGTGAGGTGTTCGACTCTCCTCAGCTCTTCTATTACTGAATTTTCCATTTTGTTTTACATTGGTGACAGAAGTGATGGTGGAATTGGTTCTGTTTTCTGTCACAGGAAATGTGGTAAAGGTAAAATAATATCAGAGTCACATTGACTGTGGGGAGGTCTGAGATGAATCTCTGTGGCGAGTATAATCTGCCCGGTGACTCTGATCCCACCCTATGATGGGTTTCTGTGGATCAGCCAATCACAGTGGAGAGCTCTGAGGTAAGTCTCCATAGAAAGCAGAATCCACCCGGTAACTGTGGTTGGTTGGTGTGGAGGGAGTGCAGAGGGAACTGTGAGGTGATGGCTGTGAGGTGTCCGGTGTTCTGCCGAGATGTGTCCCCCCTGGCGCATAATGCCCACCCTGGACTGCGCAGGCGCAGCTCTCTAGCTCCGAAAATTACCGAACATTAAGAGCTGTGCATGAGCTGTAGACTGCGCCTGCGCGATGAACAGGGCATTGTTACGGGGGGGCGTGGCGTGTGTATTACTATTATATCGTCTGTAATGGGGGCGGGTGTATGAAAAGATGGGAGAGTTTTGCACTGTTGATGGGCGAGTTTGTGCCATCCGCACCCTACACGATATAATTGTAATATACACGCCCCTTGCAGAGTGGAGCGAGCATCGTGAGAGTGCGCCAGCGTGTGGCACAATATTGTGTTCATGAGCCGTGTCCAGGCGATTCACAGCTGTGTTCAGCTTCGGCTATTTTCGGAGATCCACTGCGCCTGCGCAGGACAGAGCAGGAGGTCCGCTGCGCCTGCGCAGGACAGAGCGGGCAAAATAGGCCAGGGAACAAATCTCGGCAGGACAGTGGCTCTCTTATGACTGAATTCTCCATTTTGTTTTACATTGGTGACAGAAATGACGGTGGAATGGGTTCTGTTTTCTGTCACAGGAAATGTGGTAAAGGTAAAATAATATCAGTGTCACATTAACTGTGGGGAGGTCTGAGATGAATCTCTGTGGAGAGTAGAATCTGCCCAGTGACTCTGATCCCACCCTATGATGGGTTTCTGTGGATCAGCCAATCACAGTGCGTCCCTGCTCTCCCCTCCTCCTGTGTGTGTATACAGAATGGAGAAGAAGGGGAGAAGCTTTGACTCACTGACACTCTGCTGTGCTAAACCAAGCTGCTGTCAGGGAGAGGGGAGACAACAGATGTCACTCTTGGTGCAGTCCGGTGTGAATGATGTGTCTGAGTCTGGGGCAGATGTAAACCCGAACACATAATTAAAAAACCGGACTATCTGGGAGAAAACCGGACAGGTGGCAACCCTACTCTATATGTAGTATCTGCTGGAGATAAAAGCATCACAGTGACTATGGAGGAAGAGGACGGACATGACGGGGGTTGCTGGGTGTAAATATAAAATGATATCTTATTGCCTCCTCTGCTGCCACTTCCAGCAATGTATCCTCTCTACTTCCTCACAACTTTGAACTTCCTGTCTGCATCTGACATCACTTCCTGTCTAGCGATCACTGGCTACTGCACAGTGTGATTACTGCGCCTCCAATAATGTGTATCTTCAATGTTGCTGACAGTAAACCAATCCCCTCCTAGTATTCTCTATACACTTTAAATGGGCAGAAACTCTATACAGGGGAACCTCGGTTTAAGAGTAACTTGATGTGAGAGCGTTTTGATTTGCAAACAACTTTATTTTTAATTCTGACTTGATTTGCGAGTATTAACTCGCAAGACGAGCAGAATTCAAGCTAATTAGGCCTGCAGTACCTCATTTGGCCTGAGGTACGGGGGCACAGATGTCGAGCCGAAAATAGGCTCTCCTCCCACCATCCACACTACATTCTCCGACACCTCTCCTCCACCATCCACACTACATTCTCCGACAGATCTCCTCCACCATCCACACTACATTCTCCGACAGATCTCCTCCACCATCCACACTACATTCTCCGACAGATCTCCTCCACCATCCACACTACATTCTTCGACAGCTCTCCTCCACCATCCACACTACATTCTCCGACAGATCTCCTCCACCATCCACACTACATTCTCCGACAGATCTCCTCCACCATCCACACTACATTCTCCGACAGCTCTCCTCCCACCATCCACACTACATTCTCTGACAGCTCTCCTCCCACCATCCACACTACATTCTCCGACAGATCTCCTCCACCATCCACACTACATTCTCCAACAGCTCTTCTCCACCATAGGGTTGCCACCTTTTCTTCAAGTCAAACCCAAACACTTTAGCGGTGCACAGCGATCTTTTTTTAGACATATATTTTGCTAATAAGTAACATTTCTAATCATAGGAAGTTAATAACAAGAGTCCCCCTTTACATCAGAGTCCACAGAGTTCCCCTTATACATTTGAACTCGCAGAGTTCCCTTATACTGTAAAGGGGGACTCTGCAGACTCTGATCTAAGGGTGAGCTCTGGGGACTCTAACATAAGGGTTGCTCTGGGAACCCTGAATTAAGAGGGGATACTGAGAACTCTGATTTACGATGAGGACTCTGATGTAAGGGGGAACTCTGAGAACTCTGATGTATGGGAAATACTCTGATGTAAGGGGGAACACTGTGGCCTCTGGTGTAAAGGTGAACTCTGATGTAAAGGGGAGCTCTGATGTAAGGGGGGGCTCTGACAATCCTGGAATACCTTAGTGTACACACTAAGGCCAGGGAACAAATCTCGGCAGGACAGTGGCTCTCTTATGACTGAATTCTCCATTTTGTTTTACATTGGTGACAGAAATGACGGTGGAATGGGTTCTGTTTTCTGTCACAGGAAATGTGGTAAAGGTAAAATAATATCAGTGTCACATTAACTGTGGGGAGGTCTGAGATGAATCTCTGTGGAGAGTAGAATCTGCCCAGTGACTCTGATCCCACCCTATGATGGGTTTCTGTGGATCAGCCAACCACAGTGCGTCCCTGCTCTCCCCTCCTCCTGTGTGTGTATACAGAATGGAGAAGGAGGGGAGAAGCTTTGACTCACTGACACTCTGCTGTGCTAAACCAAGCTGCTGTCAGGGAGAGGGGAGACAACAGATGTCACTCTTGGTGCAGTCCGGTGTGAATGATGTGTCTGAGTCTGGGGCAGATGTAAACCCGAACACATAATTAAAAAACCGGACTATCTGGGAGAAAACCGGACAGGTGGCAACCCTACTCTATATGTAGTATCTGCTGGAGATAAAAGCATCACAGTGACTATGGAGGAAGAGGACGGACATGACGGGGGTTGCTGGGTGTAAATATAAAATGATATCTTATTGCCTCCTCTGCTGCCACTTCCAGCAATGTATCCTCTCTACTTCCTCACAACTTTGAACTTCCTGTCTGCATCTGACATCACTTCCTGTCTAGCGATCACTGGCTACTGCACAGTGTGATTACTGCGCCTCCAATAATGTGTATCTTCAATGTTGCTGACAGTAAACCAATCCCCTCCTAGTATTCTCTATACACTTTAAATGGGCAGAAACTCTATACAGGGGAACCTCGGTTTAAGAGTAACTTGATGTGAGAGCGTTTTGATTTGCAAACAACTTTTTTTTAATTCTGACTTGATTTGCGAGTATTAACTCGCAAGACGAGCAGAATTCAAGCTAATTAGGCCTGCAGTACCTCATTTGGCCTGAGGTACGGGGGCACAGATGTCGAGCCGAAAATAGGCCTGCAGTACCTCATTTGGCCTGAGGTACGGGGGGGGGGGGGGCTGGGCCGACAGCTAGTGGCTAAGCTGCCTAAAAAGACCCACCCAAGAGCTCCATCCTTTTCAGACAATGTTTTACATGCACCTCTCTCCTACTCCACAAATATCATGACCTCTAACAGCTCTCCTCCCACCACCTACACTACATCCCACCATCCAAACTACATTCTCCGACAGCTCTCCCCCACCATCCACACTACATTCTTCGACAGCTCTCCTCCACCATCCATATTACATACCCTGACAGATCTCCTCCACCATCCTCATTACATTCTCATACAGTTTTCCTCCACCATCCACACTACATTCTCAGACAGCTCTCCCCCACCATCCACACTACATTCTCCGACAGCTCTCCTCCACCATCCACACTACATTCTCCGACAGATCTCCTCCACCATCCACACTACATTCTCCGACAGATCTCCTCCATCCACACTACATTCTCCGACCGCTCTCCTCCACCATCCACACTACATTCTCCGACATCTCTCCTCCACCATCCACACTACATTCTCTGACAGCCCTCCTCCACCGTCCACACTACATTCTCAGACAGCTATCCTCCACCATCCACACTACATTCTCCGACAGTTCTCCTCCACCATCCACACTACATTCTCCGACAGCTCTTCTCCCACCATCCACACTACATTCTCCGACAGCTCTCCTCCCACCATCCACACTACATTCTCCGACAGCTCTCCTCCAATATTCACACTACATTCTCCGACAGCTCTCCTCCACCATCCACACTACATTCTCCGACAGCTCTCCCCCCACCATTCACACTACATTCTCCGACAGCTCTCCTCCCACCATCCACACTACATTCTCCGACAGCTCTCCTCCACCATCCACACTACAGTCTCCGACAGCTCTCCCCACCATCCACACTACAGTCTCCGACAGATCTCCCCCCACCATCCACACTACATTCTCCGACAGCTCTCCTCCCACCATCCACACTACATTCTCCGACACCTCTCCTCCACCATCCACACTACATTCTCCGACAGATCTCCTCCACCATCCACACTACATTCTCCGACAGATCTCCTCCACCATCCACACTACATTCTCCGACAGATCTCCTCCACCATCCACACTACATTCTTCGACAGCTCTCCTCCACCATCCACACTACATTCTCCGACAGATCTCCTCCACCATCCACACTACATTCTCCGACAGATCTCCTCCACCATCCACACTACATTCTCCGACAGATCTCCTCCCACCATCCACACTACATTCTCTGACAGCTCTCCTCCCACCATCCACACTACATTCTCCGACAGATCTCCTCCCACCATCCACACTACATTCTCCGACAGCTCTCCCCCACCATCCACACTACATTTTCCGACAGCTCTCCTCCCACCATCCACACTACATTCTCCGACAGATCTCCTCCACCATCCACACTACACTCTCCGACAGATCTCCTCCACCATCCACACTACATTCTCCAACAGCTCTTCTCCACCATAGGGTTGCCACCTTTTCTTCAAGTCAAACCCAAACACTTTAGCGGTGCACAGCGATCTTTTTTTAGACATATATTTTGCTAATAAGTAACATTTCTAATCATAGGAAGTTAATAACAAGAGTCCCCCTTTACATCAGAGTCCACAGAGTTCCCCTTATACATTTGAACTCGCAGAGTTCCCTTATACTGTAAAGGGGGACTCTGCAGACTCTGATCTAAGGGTGAGCTCTGGGGACTCTAACATAAGGGTTGCTCTGGGAACCCTGAATTAAGAGGGGATACTGAGAACTCTGATTTACGATGAGGACTCTGATGTAAGGGGGAACTCTGAGAACTCTGATGTATGGGAAATACTCTGATGTAAGGGGGAACACTGTGGCCTCTGGTGTAAAGGTGAACTCTGATGTAAAGGGGAGCTCTGATGTAAGGGGGGGCTCTGACAATCCTGGAATACCTTAGTGTACACACTCAGATGCAGGAGAGAGAAGGAGGAGACTTCAGTCACAGGCAGGGATGAATTCTGAGCTTACTTACCCCTTGGCAGTCAGCACCTCTCATCCAGATGTATCTGAGACTGCTGGACTTCAAATTTCCGGCCCCTACTTTCTGAGGCACAGCCCTTGAGATTGGAGTGTGAGTGAGCAGACACAGAGAGGTAGGGGTGGGAGCAAGGGGTGAAGATTGAGCCCTATCTCCTATCCCGTCAGTGTTTGGGTTTGGGGGACTATGATGTGAAGGGGGCTTCTAATCTGATAGGTAGGGGGGACTCTAATGGAAAGGAAGAGGAAGATCTGATGTGAAGAGGAAGATCTGATGTAGAACAGGGCTTTGATGTGAAGTGGGGTCTCAAATGTGGTGGGGGCGTTTGATGTGATGGGGGGGGGGCACTTCTGATGTAAAAAGGGCTTCTAATATGATGGGGGGACCTCTGATGTGATGGGGGAACTTCTAAAATAAAGGGGGGAGCTCTGATGTAAATAGGGGGCTTCCGATGCCAAGAGGGACTAAAAACTACAAATTAGCCAGGCTGGCTACCACCCAGCATAAATACATTTACCTGTAGCCCTATCCTAGGATGAAGGTGCTACATCTGAAAGGTATCTAACTCCTTTAGTAGTAAGGTCTCTTTTTGAGATACACTCTGAACATGAATAAGGACACTCACCCGTGTGAATTCTCAGGTGTTCAACTAGGTTTAATTTATTCAATGCCGTCGCCACCATCTTGCTTCATCCTACCTATACCGTGGAAGCTACCGCGCATGCGTCAAAAGTCATTTCGAGCATGCGTGGGTTTCCACAGCGACAGGCAAGTACACTCTCAGGTTTCTCGTCTGGAAACAGGCAAACGAGAATCTCGAAGAGAAAAAAAGAGAACAGGTTCTCTTTTTTTCTCGTCGAAATTCTGGCCAGATTTCCAGACGAGAAACCTGAAAACCTCGTACACAAGAACGGGAATCTCGGCAAAAAACAGTCGTCTTGTTGTTTTTTGCAGAGAAACCCGGTCGTGTGTACGAGGCATAAGCCTTAATCTAGGCTTACCTGTAGGTAAAAGTGGTTGTACAGGGTGTGCATCCATGGCCGTGGTCGTTTAGTGAAACTACATAGACTTATTAGACAATTATTGTCCAACCTATTTTTTCAATGATCTTGATTTCTTGAAAAAAACTTTTTTTCTATAGTAGTGTCACATTAATTAATGATCGGGGAACATCTACATGCCATCAATAGGACATAAGGACATTAGTCTAGAGCATAATTCACCCCATTGGGTGGGCTCCTTAACCCTGTCCATTTTTCATTTTACACCCATAGGCATTTTTCTCTTTGTTCCCCATTGTACCACCCTACTGCTTCCCTCCCCGCGGGGTCACATCTGCTGTTTTGTTCCATAGTATTTTTATTTTTTTTGAATTTATACAATTATTTCGTTTTTTTCCAATTGGAAATTGCAGCAGATGTGATTATTTTTACGTTATAGGACTATTTGTCTATATATGTTGTATGTTCGTCATTGTCTTTCATGTATGTCTAATTATTTGCACATAGTAATCTTTACAGGTACATTTTTGTTCACTCATCCAGTTCAATCGCTTGTTTATATACTTGCACTTGCACTTTTTACTGCTAGATAATTTTAGGTAGATTCACAAAGAGTTAGGCCGGCTTATCAGTAGATAAGCTGACCTAACTCTGAATCTACGCCGCCGTATGTTTAAGCGTATGCTCAAACAGAGATACGCTTAAACAAAGCTAAGATAGGACGGCTTGCGCCGTCCTATCTTAGCTTGCAATTTTTCTGCTGGCCGCTAGATGGCGCTTCCATTGCGGCCGGCGTAGATTATGTAAATGAGCTTTTACGCCGATTCCCGAACGTACGCCAGGCCGCCGCAGTCGAAGTACGTCGTTTCCGTAAGGCCTTAGGCGGCCTAAAGTTATTCCACCTATGAAGTGGAATAACAATGTTAAAGTATGGCCGCCGTTCCCGCCGCGAGGTTCGAATTTTTTTTACGTCGTTTGCGTAAGTCGTCCGAGATTCGGGAGTTACGTCGTTTACGTCCACGTCTAAATCAATAGGCCCGACCGGCGTACTTAGCCGCAATGCGCACTGGGAAATGTAGTCGCCCGGCGCATGCGCAGTAGCAAAAAACGTGAGGTCAAGCCTCATTTCCATACAACACGCCCCCTCCAAGTCATTTGAATTAGGCACCCTTACGCCCGCTCGTTTTAGGCTTGTTTAAGTGTCCGAAGTGTCCGCCTTAATGTCGCAGTCACGAAAAAAAATGCTGTTCGCCGCCATTACTAGTAAAAAAAATAATAATTTATAAAAATGCCATAAAAACTATCCCCTATTTTGTAGACGCTATAACTTTTGCGCAAACCAATCAATAAACGCTTATTGCGATTTTTTTCCAAAAAATATGTAGAAGAATATGTATCGGCCTAAACTGAGGAAAAAATAATGTTTTTTTATATATTTTTTGGGGGATATTTATTATAGCAAAAAGTTGAAAATATTGCCTTTTTTTCAAAATTGTCGCTCTATTTTTGTTTATAGCACAAAAAATTAAAACCGCGGAGGTGATCAAATACCACCAAAAGAAATCTCTATTTGTGGGAACAAAAGGACGCCAATTTTGTTTGGGAGCCACGTCGCACGACCGCGCAATTGTCAGTTAAAGCGACGCAGTGCCGGATCGCAAAAAATGGCCCGGTCCTTTGGCTGCCAAATCCTCCGGGGCTGAAGTGATTAATAAGGGTTCCCTTCAGTGTGAAACATTTCCCACACTCTAATCATGATTAAGGATGCTCTCTAGTGGGAATTCTCTGGTTTTCAACAAGCTCTCCTTTTTTGAGTGAAAGATGAACATGAATAAACTCACCCGTATGACTTGGAGAAAAGAAGACTAGGAAGCACATGATCTCGGGCATATAAAAACTTTAATAGATTTAAATACATTCAGAGGAATAGGAGCCAATAAGGGGAAAGACCTTGTAGACATCCTTGTAACCACAGAGGGGTGGACACTGCCACCATGGCAAGTGGTGTGGTGTAGCCATCAGCTCCATGCCGAAACCTCTTCCGAACGTACGCCAGCCCGCCGCAGTCGAATTACGTTGTTTCCGTAAGGCCTTAGGCGGCCTAAAGTTATTCCACCTATGAGGTGAAATAACAATGTTAAAGTATGGCCGCCGTTCCTGCCGCGAGGTTCGAATTTTTTTTACGTCGTTTGCGTAAGTCGTCTGCGAATCGGGAGTTACGTCGTTTACGTCCACGTCGAAATCAATAGGCCCGTACAGCGTACTTAGCCGCAATGCACCCTGGGAAATGTAGGCGCCCGGCGCATGCGCAGTGTAAAAAAACTTAAAAAAATGTGAGGTCAAGCCTCATTTCCATACAACACGCCCCCCTCCAACCGATTTGAATTAGGCGCCCTTACGCCCGCTCGTTTGAGGCTACGCCGCCGTAGATTAGCAGGTAAGTAGATTGAAAATCACTACTAGCCTAGATAATTTACGGCGGTGTAGCCTAAACAGGTTAGGCTACGCCGACCTAAAGTTAAACCTATGTACCTGAATCTACCGATTAGAGAATAGTGTGACTTCTCTGGTGTTTCACAAGTTGTCCTTTCTGAGTGAAAGATTTCCCGCACTCTGAACATAAATAAGGACGCTCACCCGTATGAATTCTCTGATGTTTAACAAGGCTTCCTTTACAAATGAAAGATTTCCCGCACTCTGAACATGAATAGGGACGCTCGCCCGTATGAATTCTCTGGTGTTTAACCAGGTCTTCTTTACAAATGAAAGATTTCCCGCACTCTGAACATGAATATGGACGTTCGCCAGTGTGAAATTTCTGGTGTTGCACAAGGCTTCCTTTCAGACTGAAAGATTTCCCGCACTCTACACATAAATAACAACGCTCGTCCGTGTGACTTATCTGGTGTCTAACAAGGTCTCCTTGCTGAGTGAAACATTTCCCGCACTCTGAACATGAATAAGGACGCTCACCTGTGTGAATTTTCTGGTGTCTAGTAAGTTTTCCCTTCTCAGCGAAAGATTTCCCGCACACTGAACATGAATAAGGGCGTTCGCCAGTGTGAAATTTCTGGTGTTGCACAAGGTTTCCCTTCAGACTGAAAGCTTTCCCGCACTCTACACATAAATAAGGACGCTCGTCCGTGTGACTTATCTGGTGTTTAACAAGGTCTCCTTGCTGAGTGAAACATTTCCCGCACTCTGAACATGAATAAGGACGCTCACCTGTGTGAATTCTCTGGTGTCTAGTAAGTGTTCCCTTCTGAGTGAAAGATTTCCCGCACACTGAACATGAATAAGGACGCTCACCCGTGTGAATTCTCTGGTGTTCAACAAGTGTTCCTTTCTGAGTGAAAGATTTCCCGCACTCTGAACATGTGAATATATTCTCACCTCTGTGATCTCCTTCATGGGGTGAGGAAGATTCCTCGGGATTAGAAGGATCTGTTGATCTATCTGCAGTGTGAGATCTTACATGGATATTTACAATCATAGTATGTGATTGATGAGAAGATTCCCCCTGATCAGAGGGATCCATTGATGTCTCCGGACAGGAAGGTCTGTGATGTATATTTTGTGTATTTGGATTTCCTCCTGGAGGATCCTGTGTGATGACAATATCTTCTGACTTACAATCAGCAGATAATAGAAGATGTCTCTCCGAGGAATTCCTCACATCACATCCATCTGTTGGAAAGAAGGAAAAAAATATATAAAAAATCTAAGTAGATGACAAATAACTGGAGTTTTATCTCCTCCCCCCCGTCGGTGGAATAAGTGGAAATGCCGATATCACAGCTGGGCTCATGTTCTCCCTCCAAAATCAATCAGAAAAGTCTTCACACCGAGTCCATATATGATCTGCTAATTCTAGAATAATAAATAGTTATGACTAAGGCTTCATTATCCAAAACGCGTTAGTTTGGATTGCCTGTATATATTCCTGGCTCTTAAATAACAAAGAGTTTGCAGATCATATATGGACTCCGGTGTGAACACTCTCCTAAAAACGTCAGTGATACAAAAAGTCACGTTGGTCTAACAGTCAACAGTTTCACAGAGATCTGACATGGACCTGGGTACAACTTTAACACCAAAATATGAAAACAAAACCAGTTACATCTTTATTCAGGTCGGAAAAAAAACATCCATCCAGTTCAACCATAAAAAAAAAAACAATGAGACACTGGGTAACATTACTGTCTGCATTAATACCAGCTATGGGGAGTAATGGTGGTGCCACCTAATTTTGTAGAAATATGACATTATATTGAGGAATGGAGATGGACCTTTCATATGTCCTTCTCCATGTCTGTCTGTCCACCTGCAAGGTGATTAATGTGGCCAGTCTCTGGGTGGAGACCAAACCTGATTTAGGCCAGCCAAGCCTGAAATCTCAGTATCTCCTCCTCATTTGTTGGGAACATGACATTATATTGAGGAATGGAGAAGGACCTTTCATATGGTGTACAGTATCTCCTCCTCATTTGTTGGGAACATGACGTTATATTGAGGAATGGAGATGGACCTTTCATATGGTGTACAGTATCTCCTCCTCATTTGTTGGGAACATGATGTTATATTGAGGAATGGAGATGGACCTTTCATATGGTGTACAGTATCTCCTCCTCATTTGTTGGGAACATGACATTATATTGAGGAATGAAGATGGACCTTTCATATGGTGTACAATATCTCCTCCTCATTTGTTGGGAACATGATGTTATATTGAGGAATGGAGATGGACCTTTCATATGGTGTACAGTATCTCCTCCTCATTTGTTGGGAACATGATGTTATATTGAGGAATGGAGATGGACCTTTCATATGGTGTACAGTATCTCCTCCTCATTTGTTGGGAACATGATGTTATATTGAGGAATGGAGATGGACCTTTCATATGGTGTACAGTATCTCCTCCTCATTTGTTGGGAACATGATGTTATATTGAGGAATGGAGATGGACCTTTCATATGGTGTACAGTATCTCCTCCTCATTTGTTGGGAACATGACATTATATTGAGGAATGGAGATGGACCTTTCATATGGTGTACAGTATCTCCTCCTCATTTGTTGGGAACATGACGTTATATTGAAGAATGGAGATGGACCTTTCATATGGCCTTCTCCGTGTCTGTCTGTCCACCTGCAAGGTGATTAATGTGGCCAGTCTCTGGGTGGAGACCAAACCTGATTTAAGCCAGAAAAGCCTGCAATCTCAGTATCTCCTCCTCATTTGTTGGGAACATGACGTTATATTGAGGAATGGAGATGGAACTTACTTCCTATTCCTTGTCATAGGTAAGACCAGGGGACACTGTTGGCATATGAGAAGATCTGATAAGTTTCTAACATTTTGGTTTAAACTACAATCCTTATACTCAGAAGTAAAATGAGACTGTGACCCAATTTTCCCATATTGCCTATACTTACTTGTGTTGATATGTGGAGAATTTCCATCCTGTTCACTTTTCATAATAATCCCAACCTCCTCCATGGGTGGCTGATCACCCCCCACATACATCTCTTCTTTTTCCTCTTTAACCTCAGCTTTTATATTAATCCGTTCCTCACCCTAAACCCCAAAATAATGGAAAACATGCATTAAAGTCAGATATAAAAGACAAAAATTACAGCAGCTCTGCATTCCCAACTACATAATTAAATGTGTTTTTTTAATAAATATAAGCAGTGTAGGTAGCTGAATGTGACATGATATCAGCCTCTTGTAGTCCTTGTAAAGCAGAGCTCAAACTGGAGAGGGGAAAGCAGAACAATGAGACAATTAAGAAGGCTGCCTGCTTTTGTGGGAGGAGTCTGAGAGGTATTTATCCCTCCTCCTCTGGCTAGTCCTGCGTCGGCGCGTATTCTGGGTTCCCACCCACCCGTTTCCCCCAATTTTCACATATACTTATACATATTGTTCATTTATTATTCTTCATACAGGGTATGCCCTCTTTCAGGCATACTGACCAGCTAGGCCAAGGCACACCTCAGGCCTTGGTAGGTAGGGCATCGCATTTCCAGTGAAGACTCTGACCACAAGTGCTACCAAGGGGGTCGCTGATAGCACGACATGTGAAGAGAGATTAACTCATCAGTCTGCTGCTTCTCTTTTCACTGTCCAGTCATAGGCTGGGGGAGGGACAGGATCGGTAGGTGTTATGCCGAGTACATACGGCCAGACTTTTGCACGGGCAAAAGTCCGACGGATAGAAAGAGAACATGTTCTCTATCTAGGTCTGTTGGATTTCCAGATGGAAAAAGTCCGATGGGCAATACACACGGTTGGAATTTCCGATGAAAAAAGCCAGTCTGACTTTTTTGATCGAAAAATACGGCCGTGTGTACTCGGCATAACTGACATAAAGCAGGTCTACTGCTCATTACCTGTGAATCCAGGTGGCAAGAGATCCACCCTCTGGAGATATATTATCACAATGGCTTGGACACACAGGAGAGAGATCAGCAGAGATCAGCAACACAACATTAAGCACGCACCCCCCCCCCATTGGAGTAGAAAAAGCAGGAAGAGGACCCATGATGTCATGTGACTAGACTCAAGACTCATAGAAGAAATAAACAATACAATTAGGGGTGCTTCAAGATGCAGCTGGAAATTGAGTTTGGGGGCGGGGGGGGGGCAAAATCTCCACTTTGGGTGTGGAAGTGAACACTAAGTTCAGAATCACTTGTGTGTTCTATACACAGAGTCCACCTACCTGATGGTGAGGGATGGTGTGACCTTCCTGTGTGGAATACAGAGGACGAGGACATCTCTCTGGTGGGTTCCCATTACTGGATCCATCTGTAGGAAACACACACACTGACTGAATACATTGTTTCTATGTGTTTATCAGATGATGGGGGATCTAGGTGGACCCTCCGTACTGCTCTCTCCTTTACAATAAAGTCTCCTCTTACCCGGTGATGTGAGGGGCGGCTGATTCTCCATCATGACGTCCTTGTAGAGATCCTTGTGTCCTTCTAAATACTCCCACTCCTCCATGGAGAAATAGACAGTGACATCCTGACACCTTATAGGAACCTGACACACACAATGATACAGTCACCATCCAGACACATCCCTTGTCTGTTACTGGATAATGTCCCAGAATTCCCGGCACCGCTCACCTCTCCTGTCAGCAAACCAATGATCTTGTTGGTGACTTCTAGAATCTTCTTCTCATAGTTTCTTTTGGGTTTCAGGGAATGATGTGAAGGCACTGTGATGGTTAAATTGTCACCAAACTTCATTGGAGGAAAACTCTGCATTGAAAGCACAACAAAAAGACATGTGACCTCCCAGAATCCTCCTCACCTCTCCGGTAGGGTTGCCATCTCATCCCTTTAAACTCGAACACATATTATTTACACAGGTTCTGTGGCTGATAACGGTGGTAATTAAACTCACTTGGTGCTTTATCTACATTAAATTAGCCTCAGAACCCGTGTAATTCATATGTGTTCGGGTTTAAAGGGATGAGGTGGCAACCCTACTCTCCGGTCATGTCTGAGTTTTATTTTTTTGAGAGAAGGAGTGATGTCATGTGACCTCCCAGAATCCTCCTCACCTCTCCGGTCAGATCTGTGCTTTATTAATAGAGATAAGAGTGATGTCATGTGACCTCCCAGAATCCTCCTCACCTCTCCGGTTAGGTCTGTTTTATTAATAGAGATAAGAGTGATGTCATGTCATCTCCCAGAATCCTCCTCACCTCTCCGGTCAGATCTGTGCTTTATTAACAGAGATAACAGTGATGTCATGTGACCTCCCATAATCCTCCTCACCTCTTCGGTCAGATCTGTTTTATTAATAGGAGATAAGAGTGATGTCATGTGATCTCCCAGAATCCTCCTCATCTCTTAGGTCAGGTCTGTTTTATTAATAGGAGATAAGAGTGATGTCATGTGACCTCCCAGAATCCTCCTCACCTCTCCGGTCAGGTCTGTGTTTTATTAATAGAGATAAGAGTGATGTCATGTGACCTCCCAGAATCCTCCTCACCTCTCCGGTCAGCAGGTAGATGATCTCCAGGGTGAGGTCTAATATCCTCTCAGTCTTGTGACTTGGGTCCTCCTTCATCATCACTGATGTGATCATGTGATCTATATAGGACTCTGACCCCTGTAGAATAAGGTGACCAGATTTTTAAAATTAAATCCGTTTTTTTTTTTTTTTAAATGGCAAATGGTAGAACTATTTTATAAGCATATTTTCCTCAAATGATATATGCAGTATATGTGGTATGTGTTTATGGAATGATTGTATGATATATACGTTATTTCTAAAAGTCATTTCATACCAGCCCCATAGCGTCATTATTTTCTCATTCATAAAAGGGAAAACCATGCATTTTAAAGCACAGTTGAAGAGTGCCCAGCAGCCCAGCCTTACCTGTGATCAGTGCAGAGTGAGCGAGGAGAGGAGACAGATTATACAGAGCAGGGATCTCCTGTTTACCCCCGCATGGCCGATGTCCTCAGACTAAGTCCCGCCTCATATGATAGACGTCACCAGTGTGCTGCCTATCATAGGAGCTGGCCCAGGAGGTGAGACTTCATCCAACAGCACAGAAAGCGGGAGATCCCCGCTCTGTATAATCGGACTCGCCCCCTCCCTGTCCGAGACAGCCTAGTGGAACCCGTTATAGGGCCGGCCCTGGGCGCACACCCTCTGCACCAGTTTGCTATGCACCTGCCCAAGATCGTCTCTGAATCTGGGGACAAAACCGGGGACAGACGGGCTCCGGGGACAGTGTCCTCAATCCGGGACTGTCCCCAGAAACCCAGGGATGTCTGGTCAACCTACTGTAGATAATAAGGCGACTGATCATTATAAATCATTGACAAGTAGAGATTTGTCTTAAACCCTTTGCCCAAAAGTGAGGGAGGTTTACAACTGTGTCTGTGATGTGTTAATAAATACCAAATAAGCACGTGTGTGGTTTATCCAGTCATATTAGACCTTTGTGGCCCGTGTAATCCGGGGTCGTAGCAAGTATGTGTCCATTGTTTACAATCTGCATGCTAAAAGGTGTTCCCTTTTTATAATTTTAGTAAAGTTAGAGGTGTGTATATATATATATATATATATATATATATATATATATATATATACTGTACATATATGTGTGTATCATCATCTTCTGGAGATAAAATATGTCACAGTGACTATGGAGGAAGAGGACGGCAATGCCGGGGATTACTGGGTGCAAATATAAAATAATATCTTATTACCTCCTCTGCTGCCAGTTCCAGCAATGTCTCCTCTCTACTTCCTACTGATTCACCTCTGACCCGGAACTTCCTGTTTGTTTGTGACATCACTTCCTGTCTTTATTCTATATAATTTCCTGCTGGGAACCCACATCACTTCCTGTTTCTACCTCATATCACTTTAAGCTGGCCATATGCGTGTAGATTTATTTTGTTCAGCCTGGGCTAAGTAGAGCAGATAGATGACTCTACCCTACCGCTGTCTTGTTACATTCGGCTCCCCTTTACAGATTGCTCCGGAAGTGACGTTCCGTCGCCGCCATCTTGCTACACCCTACACTCCTGCACAGTAATGATAGAGTGTGAAGGGGGCAAGCGGACATCTTATTACACCCACCGGAGTTTTGGATTTCACAGTTATTTTCAAGACAAAACAGAGCTTATATGCTTAAATACAGTTAGGTAGATTCAGGTACAATGGATTAACTTTAGGGCGGCGTAGCCTAGCCTGTTTAGGCTACACCGCCATAAATTAGCTAGGCTAGTAATGATTCTCAATATACTTACCTGCTAATTTACGGCGGTGTAGCCTAAAACGAGCGGGCGTAAGGGCGCCTAATTCAAATGGGTTGGGGGGGGCGTGTTTCATGTTAATGAGGATTGACCTTACGTTTTTGACGTTTTTTGTCACTGCGCATGTGCCGGGCGACTACATTTCCCAGTGTGCATTGCGGCTAAGTACGCCATACGGGCCTATTGATTTCGACGTGGAGGTAAACAACGTAAATCCCGATTCGCGGACGACTTACGCAAACGACGTAAACATTTCGAATTTCGCGGCGGGAACGGCGGCCATACTTAACATTACTATTCCACTAGAGCCTAGCACTAACTTTACGCGGCCTATCTCTTATGTAAACGGCGTAAAAGTACTGCGTCGGCCTGGCGTTCGTTCGTGAATCGGCGTATCCCCTCATTTACATAATCTACGCCGGCCGCAATGGAAGCGCCATCTAGCGGCCATCAGAAACATTGCAATCTAAGATAGGACGGCGCAAGCTGTCGTATCTTAGATATGTTTAGGTGTATCTCTGTTAGAGAATACACTTAAACATAGGTCGGTGCAGATTCAGAGTTAGGTCGGCTTATCTGTAGATAAGCCGGCCTAACTCTTTCTGAATCTACCTAACTGTTTGGAAATCCGACGGACTGTTTACATGTTAAATTTTTAAAGCAGTATCATTTGTCACTGTGTGTAGAAAGAGGTAAAGCAGCAAAACAGAAAAAAAAAATCTGCAGTACCCAAATACACCAGTCACAATGCTGCACGGTGCACAATACAAATCCACTATAATATTCTTTCTATGTTAGAAAGTATATTATAAGTGTATTACACCCCTATATACTGCACACCAAACAATAGTACACCTATACCAGTCCTTAAAAAGACTTTTGTGGACCTTTTAGCTAGTGATTTGTTTCAATACAGCCTGTCCCTGCTCCACACAGCAACCTCTCCCTACACTGACAAAAAGCAGAATGTAAAATGGCCACCAGATCAGGTCTATTTATAAGGTAGGGGGTATGTCCATGTGCTGAAATGTCTCAATCGCTTCTCGGCCTTTTGTCTAAGATCAAGTGTAATATCTGTTCTTATCAGTTACCAATAGGTGGTGCTATGCTGACCGTCCCTAGTACCTGGCGAGGGGGAAAGGGATGGCGGTCGGCAGACGCTAAGCCTGATGTCGTGGAGGTGTAAGCCTTCTGATTTGGACAGAGGCATGAGGTCGAAGCTGGAAGGCTAGGCCCCTGGCCTCTGGCCTGGATTTGGTGGTGCCTGCCCCAGTCAGTTGTTCGGGAGAGAACCCTTGCTCCTCTTTTCGTCGGGAGGAGCGGTTAGTATCTCCCGAATGTGATTAGGTGGGAGGGATGGGGGTTGTGGGTAGTAGCCTGCTTAGGTGGGCTCACCCCGACCTCTACTTCTACCTTCCTGGCTAGGAAGGGTGTTGCTGGTCCGGACCGGGGGTCAGGGAGCGTTGAAAAGCCTGTGGAGATAGTGCCCCTGGAGTGGCAGTCCAGGGGTGCCATACATTGCACAAGCGTTTGAAAGGGGCACTCATTGTGTGGCACCTTAGGGCACTGATCTCCACATAAACCTTTATGACACCTGCCTCTAGGGCCGGGCCTTTTGGCTGGGACCAGGGGAATTTTTGTTTCCTGGCCGGAGGGCCGGCCATCGTATTGCACGTTGGTCACTTTCCACTCACTTCTCTCACCTTCCTTCTCCCACACTTTCTTTTTTATTTTACCCCCTTGTTTGTCACGTTTTTATCTTTTTTTGTTGGTGCACTTGCACTTAATGTGTGATGAGTAGGGTGCTGGTCCTCGGGCCTGCTCTGAAAGTCTTGGGAGTGGGTGGACATGGCCTTCTCTTATGGGGTCTCCCTTCGGGGGAGCCTCACCGAGGAGGGTTCTGTTTCGGCAGACCCTCCAAGGATGTTGGGTCCATGTGGCTTCGGCTGCATGGACCACTGTTTACGCGAGTCCCTGCCAGGAGCCTAACACCCCGGGGGATCAGAGTTGGGTCTTTTTCGGAGGACCAATTGACGCAGCACCTGTCACAGTTTTTTGTTGCACCTTTTTATGTGTGTGCACATTTTTCCTGCACCGGGTGGAGTTTTTGGGTTGTGTTATGCACACCACAGGCTTTTCAATAGAAAAACAAAATGTCTCAATTGGCTGTCCTGTACCACCTGATGGATGTGTCATGTGTCAAAGTTCTTTTCAATGTAAAATTGCGGACTGGCGCGAATATCGCCAGATCTCCGCCTGTTCGGCGAAACGCAAATGTGCAAAGTTTGCCGCGAACCGATCGCCAGGCCATCTCTACACACGATCGGATATCTGATGGAATCTAATCCGATGGATTTTTTCGTTGGATATCCGATGAAATTGACTTTCGTCAGTCTTGCCTACACACCATCAGTCAAAAATTCCGATGGTGCCCAAACGCGGTGACGTACAACACTAGGACGAGCCGAAAAAAAATTAAGTTTAATGCTTCCAACCATGCGTCGACTTGATTCTGAGCATACGTGGATTTTTGACCGATGGAGTTCCATGCAGACGATCGGATTTTTCTATCGTTTTTTTATCCATAGGAAAAATTTAAAACCTGTTATATATTTTTTACACCAATGGAAATAAAACCGATGGGGCCCACACACGATCGGTTTGTTTGATGAAAACAGTCCATCGGTCAGTTTTCAGCGGACAAACCGATCGTGTGTACAGGGCTTGATGTAGTCAAAGACCAGTCTAGGGGGTGTTGTTTTGTAGTTTTAATTTGTAGGAACTTGGATAGGGTATTTTAGTAGGATGTTTCGGAATAAAACTATACACAACTTTAGGACTCTAGCTGATCTAGAATGGAGTAGTAGGTGAAGTCCCTCGCTAAATGCAGATGGCAGACTTCTGTAGAGCAAATTACACTAATCTAACTATTCACATCCTAGCATCTAAACTAGGAGGGTACTACAATCATATGAATAAAGCTGATCCAAATTCCACAATGTGACAGAAGTACTCTGTTGTGAAGAGGAGGCTCTGATGTGAAAGTGGTGGGGTGGGTGGCTCTCATGTGATAGGGGGGACTCTGTTGTTCAGAGGAGTCTCTGATGTGATGGGAATTTCTGATGTGATGTGTACAACAGGGTTCTGATGTAAGGTATGGGCTCAAATGTGGTGTAGACTTCTGATCGGAAAGTGGTAATGGTCTTTTAATGTGATGAGGGAGCCTCTGATGTGATAGAGGGCTTCTCATGTAAAGGGGGTCTCTGATTTGAAGAGGGCTTCCAATGTGATGAAGGGGGGGGGGGGGACCTCTGATGTGATGGTGGGGGACACCTCTGATGTGAAGGGGACTTCCAATGTGATGGGGGGACCTCTGATGTGACAGGGGGCCTTGCTTGTGAAGAGGGCTCCTAGTGTGATTGGGACCTCTGATGTGATAGGGGCTTCTCAAGTAAAGGGGGACTCTGATGTAAAAGGGGTTTCTAATATGATGGGGGGACCTCTGCTGTGATAGGGGGCATTTTATAGGACAGGGGACTTCCAATAGGATGGGAGGGACCTCTGGTGTGACAGGGGGCTTCTAAAATGAAGGGGGGGGGTCCTCTGGTGTAAATAGGGGGCTTCCAATGTGATGGGGGACCTCTGATGTGATAGGGAGCTTCTGATGTAAAGGCGGGACCTCTGATGTGATAGGAGGATTCTGATGTAAAGGCGGGACCTCTGATGTGATAGGAGGCTTCTGATGTAAAGGCGGGAACTCTGATGTGATAGGAGGCTTCTGATGTAAAGGCGGGACCTCTGATGTGATAGGAGGCTTCTGATGTAAAGGCGGGACCTCTGATGTGATAGGAGACTTCTGATGTAAAGGCGGGACCTCTGATGTGATAGGAGGCTTCTGATGTCAAGGGGGGACCTCTGATGTGATAGGAGGCTTCTGATGTCAAGGGGGGACCTCTGATGTGATAGGAGGCTTCTGATGTCAAGGGGGATTCCGATGTGAAGGGTCTCCTGATGCGAAAGTGATAACTTCAGAGGCAAAAAGGGGAGGACGTCTGATATGAAGTTATTTCTTGGAGATTTTTTTTAATTATTATAAATGAATGAACAAACTGTTTTTTGGCCCATGAATGTTTGTAAAATATACAATGCGGCCTTCACACTGAAAAAAAATTGGAGACTGTCTGGATTAGATGGATCAGGAATCGGGACACAGTGTATGAAATCTCCAACATACAACATTAAGAAACTGGAGGCACGTATGGGAACAATAGATCCATTTATTCGATATTGATGCCACGTATACAGTACATGCCGAATTAGAAACTTCATAATTCATTCTTCATTTCATTTTTATTTTATGATTTCATTATTTTTGTTAAAAATCCCCATTGCCATCATTTAACTTATATATGAACTGCTTTACATATTTCATGAAATTATATAATTTATTTTTTACATCACTCATGTTTACATGTAAAAAAAATATGATCGAAGTATCTGATATGCAGACTTACAGTAGTTGATATAACATTCGTTGAATGAATGTCAGAGGCATTTGTCATCGATGCAGATTGATAGTCTGTATTATCAGCGCCATCTAGTGGCCAAAATGCAGAGTGGTTTTCTGAAAAACAATATCGCATTATGGCCACTAGGTGGAGCCGATGACAAAAGGAATTCATCTCTTAGAAAAATTACAGTGGCATTTCCTTCCGCTTGCTTGAATGATTCTGATATTTGTGCAACAAGTGTTATTTATTATAGGTACTTATATAGCACTGCCAATTTAGGCAGCTCTTTACATATATTATACATTAACAGCTTACAATCCAAGGTCCCTAACTCACAATCATACATAGGTTATATAAATAGACCCTGTAACGGAATGGCCTGTGACACCCAGAGACCTTTGAAGGATGTGGGGTACTCCTGTGCCAGCGTCACTAATGACTCTTGGGTCTAGGGTCAACATATGCCCCTTTTGGGCATAGGATGGCTGAGAAATGATAATTCATGTATTGCAGGAGATCTGGACATATTACAGGTGATTTCATTCTGACCCCCAACCGGTCAATAAGAGTGTCTCCTTCAACACTAGTACTGTTTTGTGTCTATTGTACTAATTAAGTCTGTAAAGGTCATATGTCTAACTTTGAGGTGTTAATTGGGTCTGGCTTCTGAAAGACCTTTCATTGTGGATTCTAATGACACTGTTTTGTGTGAAAAGTCTATTGATGATAGAGGTGTTGTGAGTTAGCAGTCTAAAGGTCAGACGTCTCTTTTCAGGTGTAATGGATTAGCATGTCAATTACGTCTACAAAGGAATGTGCATTATGTAGCATTGAATATATTATTGCGGAGACGGGACGTCTGGGGGATGACTAATAATTAACTCAACTAAATGTCATTGTCTAAGAGAGTGTGTATTGAAGTGCCTTGTGGGTGGAGTTGATTCGTTGTTCACTTGGTTTCTAAAACTGTATATAACAAGCTAAGGTACCATAAAAATTATTCATTGATTTTAGAACCAGTAACAGAGCTGTCTGTCTCGTTATTTCTGGGGAAAATCCAATGGGTCTTGTCTGCTAGATTGTGGATTGTCGGATAAGCTGTCGTGGTTGATGGAATAGAAATCGTAAACGGTGGTGACCGTTACAGACCCCTTAATGTAATACAATTCTATACACTGTATACTTTGTTACTATGCTGTTGGATACCTAGTAGTTGTGGATATGCAGCCAAAAAAAAATACACAATGTAAAAAGCACTCACCTCCGCTGACCACTAATTTTAAGGGGTCCTGCTTATTACTAATATAATGGGTTAAATACCTGTAAACTGGTACTGGGGATTTCCTCTGTATTAATGATGACGATAATAATTGTGAAATTATGGAACCTTTCACTGTGCCCATTTGGAGGATAACTATGATGGGAGTGATGGTGTCAGGACCTGAATCTCCTGCTGGTGGCACTGTGCTTCCCAGAGTGGAAGGTTGTTGTTTTGGCATCCACCAGTAGGTGTCTCTCAGTAGCCAGCAGATCCCGTTAATCAGTTTCCACCTGTGCCCGTGAGGAGGATAACCAAGATAGTGGTGATGGTATCAGGACCTGGATCACCTGCTGGTGGCACTGTGCTTCCAAGAACGGAAGTTTGTAGTTCTGATGTCCACCAGCAGATCCCAGTAGTCAGAATCCACCTGTGCCCGTGAGGAGAATAACCAAGATGGTGGTGATGGTACCAGGACCTGGATCACCTGCTGGTGGCACTGTGCTTCCAAGAATGTAAGTTTGTAGTTCTGGTGTCCACCAGCAGATCCCAGTAGTCAGAATCCATCTGTGCCCATGAGGAGGATAACCAGGATGGCAATGATGGTGTCAGGACTTGGATCACTTGCTGGTGGCACTGTGCTTCCCAGAGTGGAAGGTTGTAGTTCCAGGGCCTCCCAGCAGATCCTACCTGTACCCGTGAGGTGTATAACCAAGATGGCGGTTATGGTGTAAGGACCTGGACCACCAGCTAGTAGCACTGTGCTTCCTAGAGAGGAAGGTTGTGGTTCTGGTGTCCACCAGCAGGTGTCACCCAGCAGATCCCAGTAGTCAGAATCCACCTGTGTCCATGAGGAGGATAACTAGGATGGCGGTGATGGTATCAGGACCTGGATCACCTGCTGGTGGCACGGAGCTTCCCAGAGAGGAAGGTTGATTACTGGGATCTGCTGGTAGACACCAGAACTACAGATTCTACCTGTACCCATGAGGAGGATAACCAAGATGGCGGTGATGGTGGAAGGACCTGGACCACCTGCTGGTGGCACTGTGCTTCCCAAAGTGGAAGGTTGTAGTTCTGGTGTCTACCAGCAGGTGTCACCCAGCAGATCCCAGTAGTCAGAATCCACCTGTGCCCATGAGGAGGATAACCAAGATGATGGTGTATAGACCTGGACCACCTGCTGGTGGCACTGTGCTTCCCAAAGTGGAAGATTGTAGTTCCGGGGTCCACCAGCGAGTGTCACCCAGCAGATCCCAGTTGCAGGATCCACCTGTGCCCATGAGGAGGATAACCAAGCTGGTGGTGATGGTGTAAGGACCGGGATCACCTGCTGGTGGCACTGTTCTTCCAAGAGAGTAATGTTGTAGTTTCGGAGTCCACCAGCAGGTGTCTCCCAACCTCACTTTTTCCACACTTTGAACATAAAAATATTGTTACCCTGTGTGAATTATCTGGTGTGCAATAGACGATCTACTGTAACTGACACATTTTCCGCACTCTGAAAAATGTAAGGATGATTAAGGACGTTCACTCGTGTGGCGTCTTGCATGTCTAACAAGGTCTCCTTTCTGAGCGAAAGATTTCCCGCACTCTGAACAGGAGAAAGGACGTTCACTGGTGTGGCTTCTCTGGTGTCGATAAAGAGAATCCTTACGACAAAAACACTTCCCGCACTCTGTACACGAGAAAGGACGCTCTCCAGTGTGAATTCTCTGGTGTATAAGAAGATCTATTTTGCGATAGAAACACTTTTGACACTCTGAGCATGAGAAAGGGCGCTCACCCGTGTGAATCACCTGGTGCTTAAGAAGGTTTCCTTTCATAATGAACGATTTCCCGCACTCTGGACATGAGAAAGGACGCTCGCCCGTATGAATTCCCTGGTGTTGAAGTAGTATTTGTTTTGTAGAGAAACACTTCCCGCACACTTCACATGAATAAGGCCGCTCTCCCAGGTGACTTTTCTGGTGTTTAACAAGGTCTCCTTTTCCGATGAAACATTTCCCGCACTCTGAACACGAATAAGGACGCTCCCCTGTGTGACTTCTCTGATGGGTAATAAGGTCTCCTTTGTGAATGAAACATTTCCCGCACTCTGAACACGAGAAAGAACGTTCCCCAGTGTGAACTCTCTGGTGTTTAGTTAGGTGTCCTTTCGTAATGTAACATTTCCCGCACTGTGAACATGAAAAAGGACGCTCCCCTGTGTGATTTCTCTGGTGGATGAGGAGGTCTGCTTTCTGAATGAAGCCCTTACCACATTCCGAACATGCATAAGGCCGCTCGCCCGTGTGAATTCTCTGGTGTCTGATGAAAGTTACTTTTTCGGTGAAACTTTTGCCGCACTCTGAACATGAGAAAGGACGCTTATTGTTGTGACTTTTCTGGTGTTTGAGAAGCTCGGTGTTGTTTTTGAATGACTTCCCGCACACTGTACATGATAAGGAACGCTCTCCTGTGTGAGATCCTTCATGGCTCAAAGAAGATCCCTCAGGATTAGGTGGACCTGTTGATGGATCTGTACTGTGAGATCCCAGGAGGAGATCTGGAGGAAACGTATGCGATTGGTCAGGTGTCTCCACGGAATTGGATCTATCCATTGATCTGTCCAAACGGTGAGATCTGTGATGTGTACTTTGAGTCGTGGGATTTAGTCCTGAAGAATATTCCGCAATACCGCTGTCTTCTACCTTACGGTGTGGAGATACAATGAGAGTTCCCCCGGAGATTTCGCCATTCTGAACATACAGTCCATCTGTTGGGAATTTTTTTTTTTTTAAATAAGTATTTTTTATTTCTTTCATTCAGTCATATAAAAACGATATTGTCAAAAGTATTGGGACACCTGCCTTTACACACACATGAACTTTAATGGCGTCTTAGTCCATAGGGTTCAATATTAAGTTGGCCCCGCCCTTTGCAGTTATAACAGCTTCAACTATTCTGGGAAGGCTAAAAAGTAGAAGAAGGCTGTCCGTGAGGTTTAGGAGTGTGTCTATGGGCAGGGGTGGACTGCCCGAGGGCCCAGGGTCAGTAGAGAACACCATGAGAGGCTCAGTCTGCCCATCCCTGCTGGCACTTGATGCAGCTAAAGGAAAGGACTCAGGCATTGATCGGGATAAGAGAATGATCATGGAGATGATGGCAGCCGCACCGGCCACCTCTCTCCCCCCATCTTCCTCCTATTCCTATCTCTCTCCCTTTCTGTCTCTATTCCTCCACCCCTTCTTCAGGTGATGCAAAATACCTGAAAAACATTGGTAACAGAATGTGTGCATTGATGACATTGCTGTGGTAAAAAAAAAAAAAGAAGGAGATGGACCTTCCTCCACCTACTTTTTCTGAAAAAAGACAACACATTAAAGAACACAGATGAACCTTTCATATGGTGTACAGTATCTCCTCCTCATTTGACATTATATTGAGGAATAGAGATGGACCTTTCATATGGCCGTCTCCATATCTGTCTGTCCACTTGCAAGGTGATTAATGTGGCCCTGGGATTAATTGGTCTCTGGGTGGAGACCAAACCTGATTTAAGCCAGCCAAGCCTGCAATCTCAGTATTTCCTCCTCATTTGTTGGGAACATGACGTTATATTGAGGAATGGAGATGGACCTTTCATATGGTGTACAGTATCTCCTCCTCATTTGTTGGGAACATGACGTTATATTGAGGAATGAAGATGAACCTTTCATATGGTGTACAGTATCTCCTCCTCATTTGTTGGGAACATGACATTATATTGAGGAATGGAGAGGGACCGTTCATATGGTGTACAGTATCTTCTCCTCATTTGTATTTCTATCTCCTCCTTATTTGTTAGGAACACTGGTTAGCGATGTTAATACAATGATTACATTCTTCTAGGAAGGACTAGATTTTTTTCAAAACAAATTTGATGCACATGTCTTTATTGAACCCATGCAACAGTGTCAACGTATGCTTCATTCTCAAGTAGTGTAGTGTTTCTGCATTTAGCATTTGTTACTTACTTGTGTCTATATGTAGAGAAGTTTCTGTCTCCATAGACTGCTGATCTCCACTCACCAACCTCTCTTCTTCTTCCTCTTTAATCTCAACTTTGATGTCTTTCAGTTCTTCACCCTAAACCCCAAAGATGGTAGAATACATTTGTAAAAGATAAAAAAACAGGAGAAGATTCTATATAAAAATGTCCTTTCATAGCTTCTAGGTCAGGGGTGCCCAACCTTTTGAAGAGCGTGGGCCACGCAAGCAAGAGTCGATAACCGGTCGTGGGCCACAATGAGCAGACAGGGAGGATAGCAGGTCCATGTTCATCCTGTCTATGCAGAGCAGACACGGACACAGTGAACTCTACTCTATGGGCCCTCCGATCCACCCGATCCACCCAGATGGAAGTGGACAGATCCCCTTCGTTTTTTCTTTTCCGGATCGGATTGGAGGTAGGCGGTTGTACACAGACAAAAGTCTGTTTATATCTGCCGCTCCATAGAGGTGAATGGAGGGTCCAATTGGGTCGGACCAAGTCTATGGCTCAGTGCAGGTAACCCACAGGTACACTGCTCTGTACCTGCAGGTCAGTTTGAAAGCAGCCCAGTAACCACTCCAGAACACATATGCCCAAATATACTGTACACTGTGATTTTAGAAATAAACTTACCTTTAATAACAGTCTTCCATACCGGTATAATCGGGTGTTGCTGTCCCAACCAAAGAGCATTTGGTATCACTCCGCCTGTGACAGGAGCTGGCATCATACAGGAAGCATCGGCTTATGTGGCTCTGCTCCGTAGCCGCTTGCTTCCTCTACCGCATGCTTTATTCAAAACATGATGCTCTGGGATGGCGGGTCGGCAACTCGCATTCTGGGCTTGCTGACCCCCTATCCCAGAGTAGGAAGTCACAGGCCACAACAGAGGGCTCCGCGGGCCACTGGTTGGGCACCTCTGTTCTAAGTGCTCACTCCCACCTACCTGGTGATGGTGAGGGATGGTGTGATCTTCCTGTGCGGAGTCCCGGGAATACAGAGAACCATCCTCCAGAGATTGCTGATCTGCTTTTGCAAATGTTTCTTCTTCTTTTTTAACCTCAAATTTGATCTCCATCCATTTTTCACCCTAAACCCCAAAGATGATAGAACAAAAAAAAAATTAGATTACGTAGAGCAACGCCATTTTATAGTTTAGAATATATTTTGAGTCCTATTCAACTCAGATTACCTGATGATGGTGGGGGATGATGTGATCTTCCTGTGTGGAATCCTGGGAATACAGAGAACCTCCCTCCTCCATAGACTGCCGATTGTCCATCACACAGAACTCTTCTTTTTTAACTTCAATTTTGATGTCTTTCAGTTCTTCCCCCTAAACCCCAAGGATGACAGAATATATCTATTTAAAAAAAACATGAGATTCCATTCCAAGAATGTAGTTTGTTAGCTTCGAATAATTTTAAAGTTTGATTGCTCAGTCCCATCTACCAGATCATGATGACGAATGGTGCGATCTTCCTGTGTGGAATCCAAAGAATGCAGAGGACCTCCCTCCTCCATAGACTCAACTCCGCCCACAAACGACTCCTCTTCTTCTTTTTTAACTTCAACTTTGATGTCTTTCAGTTCTTCACCCTAAACCCCAAAGATAATAGAATACATTTGTAAAATGGAGTAACAGATTACTTGCCTACAATACATTTGTAGATCTACATTCTCAGTCCCACCTACCTGATGATGATGGTGAGGGATGGTGTGATCCTCCTGAGTGGAATCCCGGGAATACAGAGGACGGGGACATCTCTCTGGTGGGTTCCCATTACTGGATCCATCTGTAGGAAACACACACACTGACTGAATACATTGTTTCTATGTGTTTATCAGATGATGGGTGATCTAGGTGGACCCTCCGTACTGCTCTCTTCTTTACAATAAAGTCTCCTCTTACCCGGTGATGTGAGGGGCGGCTGATTCTCCATCATGACGTACAATGAGATACTGTGATGGGTCTCTGAAGACGGCTGCTGGGTGATAATGGCTCCTCTATTTTCTTCCTGTGCAACAAGACAAAGTAACAATTATCATTACAGACTTTTGATGAACGGAACATTCCTGGCTTAAGTTCTTGTCGGGTTTGGTGAATATGACAACATTTCGGGTTCTAAATCTGAACCCCATTATTTAAATGAAAGTAGAACATTCCAAAGAAAAATAAACATTGTAAAATCTCCGTTTGACTAGGATCGATGATTTTAGTAATGATTAACCGCTTCAATACCGGGCACTTTCACCCCCTTTCCTGCCCAGACCAGTTTTCAGCTTTCATCGCCGTCTCATTTTGAATGACAATTGCGCGGTCATGTAACACTGTACACATATGGTATTTTTATCCTTTTTTTTTCACAAAAATAGAGCTTTCTTATGGTGGTATTTAATCACCACTGTGGTTTTAATTTATTTTAAAAAAATATATATAAAAAAACGAAAATTCTAAAAAAATAAAGTTTTTCGTGGTTTCTGTCAGAAATTTTTGTAAATACGTAATTTTTCTCCTTCTCTGATGTGCACTGATGAGGTGGCACTAATATGCCGCACTAATGGGCACTGATAGGTGGAACTGATTTGTGGCACTGATAGGCATCACTGATAGGTGGCACTACTGATAAGCACTAATAGGTGGCACTGATGGGTACTGATAGGCGGCACTGATTTGTGGCACTGATGGTAACTGATATGCGGCACTGATGGGTACTAATAGGCGGCACTGATTTGTGGCACTAATGGGAACTGATAGGGGGCACTGATTTGTGGCACTAATGGGTACTGATAGGTAGCACTGATAGGTGGTACTGATAAGCACTAATAGATGGCACCGATTTGTGGCACTGATGAGTACTGATAGGCAGCACTGATTTTTGACACTGATCGGTACTGATAGGCAGCAGCACTGATGGGTACTGAAAGGCAGTACCGATGGGCATCACTGATGAGCACCGATAGGTGGTACTGATAGGCAGCACTGATGAGCAATGATAGGTGGCATTTATAGGTGGCACTGACTTGCAGTACTAATTGGCACAAATTGGCATCACTTCTGGGCGCAGATTGGCATTAGTGCCCCGATTATCTGTACAGTCTTCCCTGTGAGGAGATGCCACCAATCAGCTCTTGGACACAGCTGATCACATGAGTAAAGAGCCATGTCGTCAGCGATTTACCGATATTGGGGTTGCGCCGGGACACAGCACCCCCACGGGTACAGCGAGACTGGGGCGAGAGGATCCCATTCTCCGCCACCTGTCTATACAGCGAGCGGGAGGTAGTTAAAGTAAAACATTAAAAATGCAAAACTCCATTAAAAAAAAACATTCCTGGGGTTCCCCTAACCTCCATGTGAAGTGGGGCATCGGTATGACGTATACGGCCTACTACAGCAACACTGACATTTCGGACACTGAGCGTTTGAAATTCTCCTCTGAACGCCTTTTACTCCGGCAAAGAAAAAGCAGCCTAGAAAACGCACCCAAAGCCATGTAGTGCAAACATGTTTAGGCGTGTCAAGCATTTTGAGCGTTTATGGAGTCTATTGGCCGGAATATTCATTTATTTTGGTCATTGGAATGAATGAGCGTTCCAGTGCTAAACACGTCTGCGTTTAGATACGTTTACACGCATTTTTTTCTGCCCAAAGCTCCTTTCCTAAACACACTGGGGATTTTTTTTTTTTCATCCTGTAAACACGCCTCTTCTAATATGTCTGGAAATGGCGAAGTGTGCATAGACACGTAGGGTAACACAGAGGTGTTTTTACAGGCTGAAAAAAAAGAAACGTCAGATGCCTGCATGCGCACAAAGAAAAAAGGGCCAGATTCTGGTAGAAGTGCGGCGGCGTATCATAGATACGTTACACCGCCGCAAGTTTTCATCGCAAGTGCCTGATTCACAAAGCACTTGCGATGAAAACTATGCCGGCGCAAGGCGGGCCAATTCAAATGGGCGTGTGCCATTTAAATTAGGCGCGCTCCCGCGCCGGACCTACTGCGCATGCTCCGTTTCTTAACTCCCGCCGTGCTTTGCGCGCAGTGACGTCATTTTTTCGAAACGGCGACGCGCATAGCGTAATTCCGTATTCCCGGACGGCTTACGCAAACGACGTTATTTTTTAAATTTCGAAGCGGGAACGACGGCCATACTTTAGACAGCAATACGTTTGCTGACTAAAGTTAGGGCACCAAAAACGACGACTAACTTTGCGACGGGAAACTAGACTAGTGGCGACGTAGCGAACGCGAAAATCCGTTGTGGATCCGCCGTAACTCCTAATTTGCATACCCGACGCTGGTTTACGACGCAAACTCCCCCCAGCGGCGGCCGCGGTACTGCATCCTAAGATCCGACAGTGTAAAACAATTATACCTGTCGGATCTTAGGGATATCTATGCGTAACTGATTCTATGAATCAGTCGTATAGATAGAAACAGAGATACGACGGAGTATCAGGAGATACGACGGCGTAACTCTTTGGTGAATCTGGCCCCCCAAAGTGCTTTGAAATTGCCGGAAAAATGACAGCTCCCCATAAACAAACCAAGGTTATGCCTTGTACACACGGTTTGACTTTTGACCATGCAAAAGTCCGATGTGAGTCCGTCGGAAGTCCGATGGAAAGAAAGAGAACAAGTTCTCTATCTAAGGTCCGTTGGACTTCCGACAAAAAAAAGTCAGACGGCGGCTACACACGGGCCGGACTTTCCGAGAAAAAAATTCCGTCCGTGTGTACGAGGCATAAGAGATTCCCCTTATCTATACCAGACCCTTATCCTAAATGAGGATGTGGAATAGATAGTAATGAGGCCCCTACACACAAGAATCAAATGTCATGAGGTCCCTGCCAATTCATAACAGGCCCTCCTGGCTTGCTATCATTTTTATGGAGCGCCCCAAAAAATAAACAAAAGAAATAAAAGGCATGGGGTCCCCTACAAGTTCTATACCAGACCCTTTGGTAAAACCATGCAAAAATCAAGAAAAAAATAAAAACAAAGGCTCTGGATGGACAGTTGGATAAGTGGTTCTATATTTAGGATGTATCTGGTCTATAAACCAGAGGCTCTGGATAGACAGTTGGATAAATGGCTCTATATTTAGGATGTATCTGGTCTATAAACCAGAGGCTCTGGATGGACAGTTGGATAAATGGTTCTATATTTAGGATGTATCCGGTCTATAAACCAGAGGCTCTGGATAGACAGTTGGATAAATGGCTCTATATTTAGGATGTATCCGGTCTATAAACCAGAGGCTCTGGATAGACAGTTGGATAAATGGTTCTAGATTTAGGATGTATCCGGTCTATAAAGCAGAGGCTCTGGATAGAAAGTTGGATAAATGGTTCTATATTTAGGATGTATCCGGTCTATAAACCAGAGGCTCTGGATAGACAGTTGGATAAATGGCTCTATATTTAGGATGTATCTGGTCTATAAACCAGAGGCTCTGGATGGACAGTTGGATAAATGGTTCTAAATTTAGGATGTATCTGGTCTATAAACCAGAGGCTGTGGGTGGACAGTTGGATAAATGGTTCTATATTTAGGATGTATCTGGTCTATAAACCAGAGGCTCTGGATAGACAGTTGGATAAATGGCTCTATATTTAGGATGTATCTGGTCTATAAACCAGAGGCTCTTTGTGGATGGTTGGATAAATTGCTCTAAAATTTGTACATTTTTCAATATAGCTCATTATATTTGGATCAGGATGAGCTCCGGCGTGTTCGCACCGCCCACGTGCAGAACCTGCCAGGAAGTCGGCACTGCGCTGCGCTAATCACATTCAGTGAATCATTGTGCCGATGTGCGGCTGCAGAGATCGGGAAATGTCTCACTGCCTGTGATTAGCGCAGTGCCGACTTCCTGGCAGGTTCTGCATGTGGGGTGTGCGAACACGCCGGAGCTCATCCTTATATTTGGATTTTCAGTGCATAACAGCATTTGAAGACACTGAAAAACATCACAGTGACTATAGAGGAAGAGAACAGACATGACGGGGTTACTGGATGTAAATCTAAAATAATACATCTTTACCTTCTTCATTCCCAGTGCCAGCAATGTCTTCTGTCTAATTCCTGTTCACGAACCTCTAGCCTGGAACTTCCTGTTTATATCTGACATCACTTCCTCTTTGGAACCCTGCATCACTTCCTGTCTGCATCTCACATGATTTCCATTTTTTTTTTTTTGCGTTCCACTGACAATAAGTGAGATCACCTCTTTGTGGCGAAGATAAAAACTGCAGCCTACCTTGTTTTTTTGTACTTTGATCATTGCATTCTTCATTTTTGATGCACAGATTATGCAGGTTATAGGTCAAACGATGAAAACCTGCTTATGAAAATTCAGAAATATGTCAAAATAAAGTGCGTTATACAGTGCAGTGTAATATGAGAAAGGATAATACATACCGTATTTATCGGCGTATACCGCGCACTTTTTTGCCCTGAAAATCAGGGCAAAATCGTGGGTGCGCGGTATACGCCGATACCCGCTTTCCCGCGCCGAGTTTTGAATACTGCGCCGACATATACCGAGTGCAGTACACTCGGGTATAGTCGGCCAGTCTCGGCTCCTTCTGCGCTCACGTCCTGGACGTACAGGACGTGAGCGCGAGTGTTGCCGAGCCTGCCCGACAATACACGAGTGTACTGCGCTCTGTATATGTCGGCGCAGTATTCAAACTCGGCGTGGGAAACGAGCGGGGAGGGCGCCGCAGAAGGACGCCGGACCCGACGAAGAGGACACCCGAAGCCCGCAGACGGACCCCGGACCCGACGAAGAGGACACCCGAAGCCGCAGAAGGACGCCGGACCCGACGAAGAGGACACCCGAAGCCGCAGACGGACGCCGGACCCGACGAAGAGGACACCCGAAGCCCGCAGACGGACCCCGGACCCGACGAAGAGGACACCCGAAGCCGCAGAAGGACGCCGGACCCGACGAAGAGGACACCCGAAGCCGCAGACGGACGCCGGACCCGACGAAGAGGACACCCGAAGCCCGCAGACGGACCCCGGACCCGACGAAGAGGACACCCGAAGCCGCAGAAGGACGCCGGACCCGACGAAGAGGACACCCGAAGCCGCAGACGAACGCCGGACCCGACGAAGAGGACACCCGAAGCCCGCAGACGGACCCCGGACCCGACGAAGAGGACACCCGAAGCCGCATAAGGACGCCGGACCCGACGAAGAGGACACCCGAAGCCGCAGACGGACACCGGACCCGACGAGGCCGCCGATGGACGCCGCGCAAGACACCAAAACTGTAAGTACACAAAAAACTTTTTTCCACAGGATTCGGGCAACTTTAGGGGTGCGCGGTATACGCGGGTGCGCGTTATACCGCGATAAATACGGTACATCAGTTAAAAAAAATATCTATGATAAACACAGCGATGTGCAAAAATAGTCTAATGGCGCGTACACACGATCGGAAATTCCGACAAGAAAAGTTCGATGTGAGCTTTTGGTTGGAAATTCCAACCGTGTGTAGGCTCCATCTGACTTTTTCTGTCTGAATTTCCGACAAGAAAAATTTGAGAGCTGGTTCTCAAATTTTCGGACAAGAAAAGTTCTTGGAGGAAATTCCGATCGTCTGAATCAATTCGACGCATGCTCGGAATCATTGAACTTTATTTTTCTCGCCGCGTTCTTGACGGTCAGAATTTGGTGTGACTGTGTGTATGCAACACAAGTTTGAGCCAACATTCCGTCAGGAAAAAATCCCTGGTTTTCTTGTCGGAATTTCCGTCGTGTGTACGCGGCATTAGGCACTGAGGACAGTTCCAAGATTCTTTTGACTTGGTGGTGATGGTGTGTCATATGTGAAAGTCCTTGGATATTAACTGCTTGCTGACCGCCGCACAACTAAATACGTCGGCAGAATGGCACGGCTGCGCAAAAGGACGTATAAATACGTCTCCTTTAAGAAGCGGCATTGTGGACGCACGTGCCGCTGCGAGCTCCGTGACTGCGACCGCGGGTCCCGCGGACTCGATGTCCACAGGCATACCCGCAATTGTGTCACATTGAGGAATAACGGGAAAATGCTGATGTAAACAAGCATTTCCTCAGTCTTCCTAGTGACAGGACACTGATCACAGCTTCCTATAATCGGAAGCGGTGATCAATGTCGCGTCACACACAGCCGATCCCCCCTACAGTTAGAAGCACTCCCTAGGGCACACTTAACCCCTTCAGCGCCACCTAGTGGTTAACCCCTTCACGGTCAGTTTCATTTTCACAGTAATCAGTGCATTTTTATAGCACTGATTGCTGTAAAAATGTTAATGGTCCCAAAAACGTATCATAAGTGTCCGATGTGTCCGCCATAAAGTCACAGTCACGATAAAAATTGCAGATCGCCGCCATTACTAGTAAAACAAATAATAATAATAAAAATGCCATAATTCGATCCCCTATTTTGTAGACGCTATAACTTTTGCGCAAACCAATCAATATACGCTTATTGTGATTTTTTTTTTTTACCAAAAATATGTAGAAGAATACGTATCGGCCTAAACTGAGGAAAAAATATGTTTTTTTTATATATTTTTGGGGGATATTTATTATAGCAAAAAATATTGCATTTTTTTTTCAAAATTGTCGCTCTATTTTTGTTTATAGCGCAACAAAATAAAGACCGCAGAGGTGATCAAATACCACCAAAAGAAATCTCTATTTGTGGGGAAAAAAGGACGCCAATTTTGTTTGGGAGCCACGTCGCACGACCGCGCAATTGTCAGTTAAAGCGACGCAGTGCCGAATCGCCAAAAGTGCTCTGGTCTTTGACCAGCGAAATGGTCCGGGGCTTAAGTGGTCATCCCTAATCTGGTCTATAAACCAGAGGCTCTGGATGGACAGTTGGATAAATTGCTCTATATTTAGGATGTATCTGGTCTATAAACCAGAGGCTCTATATTGTGGGATCAACATCCATTGCCTAGGCTCCGGCTTTTGTGTGCGTCTCATTGGATCTCATCTCCCTGCCCCCTCACAGCCCCTGGGGGAAGACTGGTGAAACTGGAAACATTTTATTTATTTATTATTATTTTTTATCCTTGTTTTCTTTTAAAGTCTTTTCTGATATTGCGTGGTTACACCCATCAAATACATCTACCTCCTGTTTCGCTTATGGGGCGCCACTAGGCTAGAACCCCTATTTTTTACCAAGCGCATGTTTCTGTGTTTCTCCCGAAGAAGCAAGATCCTTCTCGCGAAACGTGTGGGGACCAACAGTTGTTTGAGGTGTTACTCTTTAAAAAGTCCCAAGGGCAATTCTGTTTTTTTGTTGTGCACTCACCATTCAAGCGCCTCTATCTCCTTTGTCCATGTTTACTCACCATTCTACCTCCTCTATCCCCCTCTCCATGTTTACTCACCATTCTCTGTCTTCTATCCCCCCTGTCCATGTTCAGTTACAATTCAACCTCCTCTATCCCCTTTGTCCATGTTCCCTCACCATTCTACCTCCTCTATTCTATCCCCTTTGTCCATGTTCCCTCACCATTCTACCTCCTCTATTCTATCCCCCTGTCCATGTTCACTCACCATTCTACCTCCTCTATCCCCCCTGTCCACGTTCACTCACCATTCTACCTCCTCTATCCCCCCTGTCCACGTTCACTCACCATTCTACCTCCTCTATCCCCCCTGTCCACGTTCACTCACCATTCTACCTCCTCTATTCTATCCCCCTGTCCATGTTCACTCACTATTCTACTTCCTTGATCCCGCTGTCCATATTTAGTCACCATTCTACCTCCTCTATCCCCCCTGTCCACGTTTCACTCACTATTCTACTTCCTTGATCCCGCTGTCCATATTTAGTCACCATTCTACCTCCTCTTTCCTCCATGCAGTCACCATTCTGCCTCCTCTAGCCCCCCCTGTCCATGTTGAGTCACCATTCCTTCACCTTTTTTCTGCCATCCATGTTCAGTCACCATTCTGCCCCCTCTATCCCCCCATCCATGTTCAGTCACCATCCTACCTATGATATCCCATCATCCATGTTCGGTCACCATTCGACCTCCTTTATCCCCCCAATCATGTTCAGTCACTATTCTACCTCCTATATCCCTTCGTCCATGTTCAGTCACTATTCTACCTCCTATATCCCTTCGTCCATGTTCAGTCACTATTCTACCTCCTATATCCATTCGTCCATGTTCAGTCACGATTCTACCTCCTATATCTATTTGTCCATGTTCAGTCACGATTCTACCTCCTATAGCCCTTCGTCCATGTTCAGTCACTATTCTACCTCCTATATCCATTCGTCCATGTTCAGTCACGATTCTAACTCCTATATCCATTCGTCCATGTTCAGTCACCATTCTACCTCCTATATCCATTCGTCCATGTTCAGTCACTATTCTACCTCCTATATCCATTCGTCCATGTTCAGTCACGATTCTACCTCCTATATCTATTTGTCCATGTTCAGTCACGATTCTACCTCCTATAGCCCTTCGTCCATGTTCAGTCACTATTCTACCTCCTATAGCCCTTCGTCCATGTTCAGTCACTATTCTACCTCCTATATCCATTCGTCCATGTTCAGTCACGATTCTAACTCCTATATCCATTCGTCCATGTTCAGTCACCATTCTACCTCCTATATCCATTCGTCCATGTTCAGTCACTATTCTACCTCCTATATCCATTCGTCCATGTTCAGTCACCATTCTACCTCCTATACCCCTTCGTCTATGTTCAGTTACCATTCAACCTGCTCTATCCCCCCAACCATGTTCAGTCACTATTCTACCTCCTATATCCCTTCGTCCATGTTCAGTCACTATTCTACCTCCTATATCCATTCGTCCATGTTCAGTCACTATTCTACCTCTTATATCCCTTCATCCATGTTCAGTTACCATTCAACCTGCTCTATCCCCCCAACCATGTTCAGTCACTATTCTACCTCCTATATCCCTTCGTCCATGTTCAGTCACCATTCTACCTCCTATATCCCTTCGTCCATGTTCAGTTACCATTCAACCTGCTCTATCCCCCCAACCATGTTCAGTCACTATTCTACCTCCTATATCCCTTCGTCCATGTTCAGTCACTATTCTACCTCCTATATCCCTTCGTCCATGTTCAGTCACTATTCTACCTCCTATATCCATTCGTCCATGTTCAGTCACTATTCTACCTCTTATATCCCTTCGTCCATGTTCAGTTACCATTCAACCTGCTCTATCCCCCCAACCATGTTCAGCCACTATTCTACCTCCTATATCCCTTCGTCCATGTTCAGTCACCATTCTACCTCCTATATCCCTTCGTCCATGTTCAGTCACCATTCTACCTCCTATATCCCTTTGTCCATGTTCAGTCACCATTCAAACTCCTATATCTTCCCTGTCGTTGTTCAGTCACCATTCTACCTCCTCTATCCTCTCTGTCCATGTTCAGAGAGGGTTAGGGCCAGGGCCAGGACAGGGTTCAGATGGTAACAGTCAATAGGGCTCTTCACACATAACTCAACACAGAACGGATCTTCTCTCACTTCTCAGTGTGCCATGGTAGATCTTCACTCACCAAGCTCCCAGTCTCTCACTAGACTTCCAGATCCCAGTCATCACTGGATCCCCTGAGCTCTTCCACAGCTAACCTGCTGTAAACTCCTCAAGCGTCATCGCCACTAACCCACTGGGTCAAAGGCTTGGCACTTGCTGAAGCTTTCCCCCTTCTTCAACTTCCACGGCTGGTGAGAAGACTCCTCTGGTACTTCAAACTTTCTCAATGTAATCTTTGGTAATAGGGGGGATGGTCCCTTAGTGGTGACTGCTTCCCTTTTACCCATAACAACGACTGGTTCCCCGTTCAGCTGAACCTCTGCAACTCAGTTGGACTCCAAGCCTGAAGTCGCAACCCTCCCACTCCTGGATAGGCCTCAGGCAGCCTAGCACCCAGGTACTCCTGGGATAGGCCTCAGGCTTTTGGCCTAACAACGCAGAACATCTCAACACATGTCCACCCAGACAGCCGCCCAGGTGAAATAGAACCCCGATCACCTGGCTCTCCCAGCGGGCCAAGGGCTAAAGAGACCCCTGCCAGTTGGCTGAGACACCCCATCCACTCATAGTTTGACTTCGCTATGCCCTTGTCAATCCAATATCACTGGCTACAATGCCACCCAGTGACAGAAGAGAGAAGCACAGCAAACCCAGATTTAGGGAGAAGTTAGTGGATCTTCTAGCAATTAGCCAGGACATTTACTACCTGGCAGACTAAATTTGGTAGCAACCCAGCCTAAACATCAAGGTACTACACGTGTAGTGTATTCTGTTTTGTGCTTAGACGTAGCATGGCTTTACTTTTTCAAAGGAGGCTCTCTCTTCTTTCCTCTTCCACCCAACAAGGTCCTTGTCCCGGCTTGTGATTCGTCGTGGTCGTGTGTCCTTGACAAGAATACAATTACATAGACATACAGTGGAACCTTGGAATATGAGCATAATCCATTCCAGAAAAATGCTTGTAATCCAAAGTGCTCTTATATCAAAGCAAGTTTCCCCCATTGAAGTCAATAAAAACTAAAATAATTTGTTTCGCATTGACTTCAATGGGATGCAATATCGCATGCGGGCAGAGGCAGGGAGCGCCGGAGAGCCTTGGAAATGGGCCAAAAGGCCCGAGGATACTTCGGCTGACCTCGGCAAACCTCAGAAAGACTTGCCAAGGTCAGCCGGCTGTCCTCGGGTCTTTCCGTACATTTTGGCTCTGGCATCCACCCCCCCCCCCCCACCTCAGGCCAAACACGGTACTGCACACCGCTTTGGCCTGAATCGTGCTCGTTTTGCAAGACAACACTCGCAAACCGAGTCGCGATTTTTTAAAATACAGTGCTCGTATTGCGAAACGCTCGTTAACCGCGTTACTCACAATCGGAGGTTCCACTGTACTCTGTAAGCCACTGAGCCTAAGACCTCTCTATCACCGAGTCCCCGAGGAGGATAACCAAGGTGGCAGCAATGGGAATATTGTGTGTGGAATTAGTGGTGGCTCCATGTAGCTTTGGAATATCAGCTGATATACATGTGTGGAACTGGGCCTTCTGTACCCTCCGTCTCACTAATAAAACACTAATGGACGTGTCACTGTCAGTGGTCAGGTTTGGAGACCAATAGCTAGAGCAGTACAGAGATTTCCACTGATTAGCTGGATACATGCAGCAGAAGGTCACCCTGGTGGATGACACCAGTGGCGGCTGGTGGTCAAAATTTTTGGGGGGGCGCAAACAAAATGAAAAAACAAAACAAAAAACATCATCAATTGCAGCCTCACTGTGCCCATCATTGAAAGCAGCTACTCTGCCCATCAATTGTCGCCACTGTGCCCATCAAATGCAGCCAGTTTGCCCACTCAAATTATGCCAGTTTCCTCATCAAATGCAGCCACTTTGCCCCCATAAATGATGTCAGTTTCCCCATCAAATGTAGCCAGTTTGCCCCCCCAAATGCCGCCAGTTTGCCCCCTTAAATACAGCCACTTTTCCCCCATAAATGATGCCAGTTTACCCATCAAATGTAGCCACTTTGACCCCTCAAATACAGCCACTTTTCCCCCATAAATGATGCCAGTTTACCCATCAAATGTAGCCACTTTGACCCCTCAAATACAGCCACTTTTCCCCCATAAATGATGACGGTTTCACCATCAAATGTAGCCAGTTTGCCCCCTCAAATGCCGCCAGTTTGCCCCCTCAAATACAGCCACTTTGCCCCCATAAATGATGCCAGTTTACCCATCAAATGCAGCCACTTTGCTCCCTCAAATATAGCCACTTTGCCCCCATAAATGATGCCAATTCCCCATTAAATGCAACCAGTTTGCCCCATCAAATGCCACCAGTTTGCCCCCTCAAATACAGCCACTTTGCCCCCATAAATGATGCCAGTTTTCCCATCAAATGCCGCTTGTTTGCCCCTCAAATGCCGCCAGTTTGCCCCATCAAATGCCGCCAGTTTGCCCCATCAAATGCAGCCAGTTTGCCTTCCCCACCCGGCACTTACCTTTCTTGGGTCAGCCGTCCTCCTCTACACTCCCTTGATGTCATCTCTGCTCGCCTGTCGCTTCAGCCAATCAGGTGACCGGTAACCAGACCCGGTGCACCTGATTGGCTGAGAGGCAGGTCAGTGTTAGGGAAGCGATTCCCTAACACAGCACTGTGTAAACAGAGAACGCACAGCCTGTGCGCCCTCTGGTTAGCCATTTGGAAGCCGATTAGAGCCTCTGCTGTTATTCAAGTGGCCGGCGCTCAACAGGGGGCCGGACGCCTGAAATGGGGGCGGCGGCAGCGACAATAGATATATTCATGCAATGCATGAATCTACGTATTGTTGAGTGACGGGTGCAGGAGAGAGGGGGCGGCGCTCCTGCGCCCACTATGGACGCACCGCCACTGGATGACACATCTTAACCGAGGGGCGGAGTCTAAGCAGAAAGAAGGTGAAAGTGGCCGGTATTGAGGTGGATACACACGCTCACCGCTGTATAAGAAGAAGGTTTCCTATTTCAGTGAAAGATTTCCTGCATTTCTAAGAAGGACGCTCACCTGTGTGACTTCCCCGGTGTGAATAGAGATACACGATTCTGGATAAAATGAGATCACGATTTATTTTTATTGGGAATAAAGATCACGATTCTGAAGAACTTTTTATTTGAAAGACTTACAACCCGACAACATTAGGTTATCAAACAAGATGGCAATAAAATAAGACATAATACTCTTTGCTTTAATCAAACTGAAAGAAATTTCATGAAAAATAATGTAATGTGTAAAGTAATTAAGTAATTTTTTTTTTAGTACTCGCCGATACCAATTACCGATACCAACCGCAACTTTTTTGTTTACGTTTCAGCAATGGTACAAAGCATTGAGAAGTTTTTTTACAAATGAAATTTTTTACATTTTTGCATTTTCTATTTTTTTTTTTTATGGAAATTCTGTAAATATGTGTTAAATGTGTAAAAAATATTAACGAACATAGAAAACGAGAAAAAAAAAAAGTTTTAATTACAGGTGTTAATAGTTTTTAACGAGAAAATTACAGGTATTAATAGTTTACAAAATAGAAGTAAATAAAAAAGAAAACATCAGCAGGAAAATATTAATTACTGTAAATGGAGAAGGAGAAGAAGGAGTTAATAAGGCTGATACAAGTAAATTAAGGGTTAGAAAAGAGTTAAACAGAGGAACAATTGCATAACCCCACCCCCAGAAATGTTTTAATAATATATATATACATTAGGGTTGTCCCGATACCACTTTTTTAGGACCGAGTACAAGTACCGATACTTGTTTTCATGTACTCGCCGATACCGAATACCGATACTTTTTCTTTTAAATGCAGCCTTGTGTCCCCAAATGCAGCCATGTCCCCAAATGCAGCCGTGTGTCCCCAAATGCAGCCATGTCTCCCCAAATGCAGCCGTGTCCCCAAATGCAGCCGTGTCTCCCCAAATGCAGCCTTGTGTCCCTAAATGCAGCCGTGTGTCCCCAAATGCAGCCATGTCTCCCCAAATGCAGCCGTGTCTCCCCAAATGCAGCCTTGTGTCCCCAAATTCAGCCTTGTCTCCCCAAATGCAGCCGTGTCTCCCCAAATGCAGCCTTGTCTCCCCAAATGCAGCCGTGTCTCCAAATGCAGCTTTGTGTCCCCAAATGCAGCTGTGTCTCCCCAAATGCACCCTTGTGTCCCCAAATGCAGCCGTGTCTCCCGAAATGCAGCCTTGTGTCCCCAAAGAGAAAGCCAAGCCCCCCCGCCGCTGCCGACATCTAGTTGATTAGCGCTTGGGGAACATAACAGCTTTCATTTGAATAGCTGTGTGTTCCCCGCCGCGCCTCGTCATGTATGTATGCATGTATGTAGACACTTCCCCTTGCTCGGGCACTTTGATAGACAGATCACCGTCCAATCCTGGGAAAGGTGATATGTCTATCAAAGTGCCCGGACAAGGGGGAGGGGCTATACATGACGAGACGCGGCGGGGAACACACAGCTATTCAAAATCAACTAGATGTCGGCAGCGGCGGGGGGGCTTGGCTTTCACTTTGGGGACTAGGTGGCAGCAGGTCTCCTCTCCTCCATACCCTATACTCCAAATGCTCAGTATCGGTCCCGATTCTAGTATCGAGACAACCCTAATATATATATATATATATATTTTTACTTGATAAGGTTGCTTAAAGCGGAGTTCCACACTAAAAATGATCTATTAACAGCTTGCCTTTAATGTAAAAAAAAAAATGAAAAAAAATAATTATTTTTACTTACTTCTATCTGGCTGTTACTAGGCAGATTTCGTAATCTGCCTAGTTCCTGATCCCAGGTGGTTCAACTTCCTGTCCTAAGACTCCATTGCCTCCTGGGAAATGATGACACTCATTTCCCAGGAGTCTCTGGGCATTACTGAGCATGCACCTCTCCCTGAAAACCAGGAAGAAAAAGGAACTGGGCTTCACATGCCCACACATATGATGGATACGCCCACACATATGATGGATACGCCCACACATATAATGGATACGCCCACAACATGAGCCGGAGGATATAAGGCAAGTGTATGCAATGATTTCTGGAACGATTAGGGAGCTATTAATATGTTTTACGGACTATTTAATGTGATTCATTTTAGCTTGCAAAAAATAATAATTATGCCCGGAACCCCGCTTTAAACCACTTTCACGTCATTAGTTTGATGTGCCTTTATGCGCCTCTCTGCTATGCTAGCTGGTATCTTTATTTACAGCAGGGTTGCCTTAAACTGCCCTCATCTGCAGACCGAAGTTCATCCCTTTGATCTGTAAATGAATAAACAGAAGGAGAGATAAGAAGATACAATGGGCCAGATCCACAAAAACGGGCGTATATTTAGGCGGGCGTAGCGCATCTCATATGCGCTACGCCGCCGTAAATAAGAGTGGCTCCTAGGGTATCCACAAAGAACTTGCTCCCATATGCGGGCCGGCGTAACGTAAATCTCCAGGGGTAAGCCAGCGTAATTCAAAGCAGTCTTGGAGTGAGCGTGTTGTATGGTAATCTGGTATGACCCCACTTAAATGACGTTTTTTTTTAATGGCGCATGCGCCGTCCGTGGGGGTATCCCAGTGCGCATGCTCGAAATCACGTCGCAAATAGTCAATGCTTTTGACGTGAACTTAATTTACGCAAAGCCCTATTCGCAAATGTTTTACGCAAACGACGGAAAATTTGACGCTGTCCCGACGTCCATACCTAACATTGCGTACACCTCATAGAGGCAGGGGTAACGTTACGCCGAAAAAAGCCTTACGTTAACGACGTAAAAAAATGCTCCGGGCGGACGTACGTTTGAGAATCGGCGTATCTAGCAAATTTGCATACTCTACGCGGAAATCAGCGGAAGCGCCACCTAGCGGCCAGCATAAATATGCACCTGAGATCCGACGGCGTACTAAGACATACGTCAGTCGGATCTAGCCCACATTCAGTCGTATCTTGTTTTGTGGATACAAAACAAAGATACGACGGCGCATCGTAGAACTTACGCGGATACGCCGCCGTAAGTTTTTTGTGGATCTGGCCCAATGTTTCTTTTCATCTCTCTCTCTCTCTCTCTCTCTCTCTCTCTCAAACATTGCCGGCTGTTTGTTTGTTTTTTTTGGACAGCTGTGAGCCGGGAACTACTCTGCATTTGTTACATGAATCGTGGAAACGCTGGATTAAGATCGCGTGGGGGGGATCACAAACTTTTAACGATTAATCATGCGGCTCTAGTGTGTAACAACGCCTCCTTTTCCGACTGAAAGCTTTCCCGCACTCAAAGATGAATAGGGAACGCTCCCCTGTGTGAATTCTCTGGCGATGATGAAGGTTTTCTTTGATCAATGAAACCTTTCCCGCACTTTGTACATTAATATGGACGCCCGCTCACGTGAATTATTTTGTCTTTTAACAAGGTGTCCTTTCAGACCGCAGGGTTTCCCACACTGTGAACAATAATAAGAACGCTCACCTGTGCGAGTGCTGTGGGGATTATTAAAGCGGAGCTCCACCCTAAAGTGGAACTTCCGCTCATCGGATTCCTCCCCCCCTTCAAGGCCACAATTGGCACCTTTCGGGGGGGGAGGGGGGACAGGATACCTGTCTTAGACAGGTATCCTTTCCCATTTCCAGGAGTCCGGCCGTGACGTCACCACGGGGCTCCCTCCTCCTCCTCCCCTGGCCGCCGGGCTAATAGGAGAGAGGAGCGGGGCCTCACGCATGCGCAGTAGGGTTCCCAGCGTGAAGCCGAAAGGCTACACTGCCGGGTTCCCTTACCTGCAATGGCGGCGGTAGTGTAGCCTTTCGGCTTCACGCCGGGAACCCTACTGCCAACAACGCTGGACTCCAGGACAGGTAAGTGTCCATTTATTAAAAGCAAGCAGCTGCAGTATGTGTAGCTGCTGGCTTTTAATTTTTTTTCCCGGACCTTCTCTTTAAAGTGGAGGTTCACCCGAAAAGTTAATTTTTAACATTAGATTGAGGCTCATTTTGTGAAGGGGAATCGGGTAGTTTTTTTAAAATCGAAGCTGTACTTACCGTTTTAGAGAGCGATCTTCTCCGCCGCTTCCGGGTATGGTCTTCAGGACTGGGCGTTCCTATTTGATTGACAGGCTTCCGACGGTCGCATTTATCGCGTCACGATTTTCCGAAAGTAGCCGAATGTCGGTGCGCAGGCGCCGTATAGAGCCGCCCCGACGTTCGGCTTCTTTCGGCTACTCGTGAGGCGATGTATGCGACCGTCGGAAGACTGTCAATCAAATAGGAACGCCCAGTCCCGAAGACCATACCCGGAAGCGGCGGAGAAGATCTCTCTCTAAAACGGTAAGTACTGCTTCGATTTAAAAAAAACTACCCGATTCCCCTTCACAAAATGAGCCTCAATCTAAGAGTAAAAAAAAAAATTCAGGTGAACTCCCGCTTCAGGCTGGGTTCACACTACTACACTACTTTCATCCTACTTTGCTCTGCTACATTGGTCCTACATTTATCCTACATTGGTCCTACATCCATCCTACTTTCATGAACAGGATACTACTTTGGTCCGACTTCAATGATATTCAATGGGCCTGAAGTAGGATCAATGTAGGACCAAAAGTAGTACAGGGAGCATTTTCAAAGTCGGACGGACTTGTGTAGGACGCTACAAGACGCTCTCATAGGGAAACATTGAACACAGAGCAAAGTAGGATGAAAGTAGTGTAGTAGTGTGAACCCAGCCTTAAGCCTTTGTGTGTCCTTGAAAAATTTCCTGCACCCTCAACAGAAACAGGAACCTCAGCTGTGTGAATTCTCTGGTGATGTAGAAGGCTTCTTTTCCCGCACTCTGAACATGAATAGGGACGCTCTCCTGTGTGGCTTTTCTGGTGATTAAGAAGGCATCTTTTGTCAATGAAAGATTTCCCGCACTCTGAACATGAATAAGGATGTTCACCTGTGTGTTTTCTCTGATGTTTAACAAGGCTTGCTTTCAAAATGAACGATTTCCCGCACGCTAAACAAGAATAAGGACGCTCACCCGTGTGACTTCTCTGGTGTGCAAGAAGGTTGGATTTCTGAACAAAACCCTTCCCGCACTCTGGACATGAATGACGCTAGCCTGTGTGAATTTTATGGTGATTAACAAGACTTGATTTCTTGGCAAAACATTTCTCGCACTCTGAACATGAGTAAGGACGCTCCCCCGTGTGACTTCTCTGGTGTTTAAGGAGGACGGCGTTAGAAATGAAAGATTTTCCGCACTCTAAACAAGAAAAGGCACGCTCACCCGTGTGAGTTTTCTGGTGTGTAACAAGAGTTTCTTTCTGAGTGAAACATTTCCCGCACTCTGAACATGCATAGGGACGATCGCCCTTGTGAATCCTCTGGTGCTTTTGAAGTTTACCTTTCTCTGCAAAGCATTTCCCGCACTCTGAACAGGAATAAGGACGCTCATTAGTGTGACTCCTTTGGTGTATAATCAGTTCTCTTTTCCGAACAAAACATTTCCCGCACTCTGAACATGCATGTGGACGCTCACCTGTGTGACTTCTCTGGTGAATTATAAGGTGTCCTTTCAGAACAAAACTTTTCTCGCACTCCGAACATGTATAAGGACGTTCTCCCGTGTGATATTTCTGGTGTATAAGTAGTTTCCCTTTTTCAGTGAAACATTTTCCGCACTCCGAACATGAAAAAGGAAGTTCACCGGTGTGAATTACCTGATGTGCATTCAGTTCTCTTTTGTAAGTGAAACACTTCCCGCACACTGAACATTTATAAGGACGCTCACCTGTGTGACCTCGCTGGTGTGCAACAAGGCCTGCTTTCCGAGTGAAACATTTATCGCACTCTGAACATGAAAAGGGACGCTCACCCGTGTGAACTCTCTGGTGATGATCAAGGTTTCTTCTATCGATGAAACCTTTCCCGCACTCTGAACATGAATAGGGCCGCTCACCTGTGTGCTTTTTCTGGTGATTAAGAAGGTATCTTTTCTGAGTAAAAGCCTTCCCGCACTCTGAGCAGGTGAAAGGACACTCTCCTGTGTGGATTCTCTGATGCTTAAGTAGGGTTCTTTTCATGGAGAAAAATTTTCCGCACTCTGAACAAGAAAAGGGCCGCTCACCCGTGTGTCTCCTTTGGTGTATAAGAAGGTCGGATCTCTGAATGAAACCTTTCCCGCAATCTACACATAAGTAAGGACGCTGGCCTGTGTGAATTCTTTGGTGTTTAGCAAGATGAGCTTTCTGAGCGAAACTTTTCCCGCACTCTGAACATGAGAAAGCCAACTCACTCTTTTGACTTCTCTGGGGTCCAAGTATTCCAGTTTTCCCACACGCCGAAGAAAGGGATTTCTTGGGATTAGATGTGTTTGTTGATGTAGCTGTACTACGAGAACCCAGATGGGTATCTGGAGGAACCTTATGCGATTTACGAGAAGGTTCCTCAGGATTAGAGGGACCAATCCGTCTCCTCAAATGGGAAGGTGTGTGATGTGTACTGGGATTTACTCCCGTAGAACATTCTTCGGCGGCATTCTCATCTTCTTTATATTCTGAAGATGAATTATCCAAGACATAGTGTCCACCTGTTGGAAACCAAAATGTAGGTGTTAGAAGTGTTCCTCACACCAGAAGTCATAAATCCCGATACAGCTTTCAACAGTTTCTCAGAGATCGGGCATGGAATCGGTTGCAGTCACAACATAAAAATATATATACAAGCCACATCAAGGACATATAAACTATAAAATTTAACGGTGTTGGTACGTTGACGACATTCTTACCAGGAAACTGGAGATGGACCTTCCTCCACCTTGTTTCTTGGAAACACCTCAACAAACTGAAGAACAGAGATATAAACCTTTTGTCAGACCTTCCTTCTCTGAGCTGGCCACTCAGCTGTCGGCTAATTGCTAGCTCTTATCTATCCACAGTGACTCACCGGTTGATGATCTGCTCGTCAGTCCTGCCTACTTAAGCCTTCCAGCTCAGTTGCTCTCTGCCTTCGCCTTGCTCAACATCACAGAGACTATCTCCTTCGTTCCTATTGAAGACTTGCTTGGCTGACGTTCCTGCTTGCTCTTCTACTACATTTATCTCTGGCTCTCTGACATTTGTCCTGGCTGACTAGCCGATCCAGTTCTTGAACTCTGGCTATGTTTTGACTATGCTTACTCTGTTTATCTTTTTATTATTAATAATAAACAAGTGTGATTGAACTGTACTTCTGTCTCGGTCTGATTCATGGTTTCTGACACCTTTCATATGAAGTTCTCAAATGATGGACAATTTTGGAGATATAGGGATCCCTCAAGTGTGACTCCTGATATCCCAAAAGCCCCCCCATTCCACCCCCCACCCCCCAAAAAATGACGGACCTTCCTCCACCTCATTTTTTGGAAACACCTCAACATACTGAAGAACAGAGATATAAACCTTTTGTCAGCCCTTCCTTCTCTGAGGTGGCCGCTCAGCTGTCAGCTTATCGACAGCTCCTATCTCTCCTGCTCGGCAGTCCTGCTTACTTAAGCCTTCCAGCTCAGTTGCTCTCTGCCTTGGTCAACATCACAGAGACTATCTCCTTCATTCCTGTTGAAGACTTGCTTGGCTGACGTTCCTTCTGGCTTCAGATCCTGCTTGCTGTTCTGCTACGTTTATCTCTGGCTCTCTGATGGCTCTCTTATATTTGACCTGGCTTACTATCCGATCCAGTTCTTAAACTCTGGCTATGTTTTGACTACGCTTACTTTGTTTATCTTTTTATTATTATTAAACAAGTGTGGACATGATATAGGGGATCCCAAGAGTTCCAGAACGTTTCATGAATAAATAATGGTTCATAGCAGAAACACACAAAACAGTCAATGCGTTTCAAGGGGTTGCACAAAATCTCCCTTCTTCAGGGCTTAAAAATACATAAAATATACTGTAACAGCATTAGTACATTGATGACATTGTTTCCAGGAAACTGGAGATGGACCTTCCTCCACCTCATTTCTTGGTCGGCTAATTGGCAGCTCCTATCTCTCCACAGTGAGTCACAGGTTGATGATCCTGCTCATCAGTCCTGCCTACTTAAGCCTTCCAGCTCAGTTGCTCTCTGCCTTCGCCTTGGTCAACATCACAGAGACTATCTCCTGCATTCCTGTTGAAGACTTGCTTGGCTGACGTTCCTTCTGGCTCCAGATCCTGCTTGCTGTTATATTAAGTATATGTCTGGCATTTGGCCTGGCTGACTATCCGATCCGGTTCCTGAACTCTGGCTATGTTTTGACTACATTTACTCTGTTTATCTTTTTTGTATTATTATTAAACACCTGTAATTTAATTGTGCTTCTGTCTCGGTCTGATTCATGGTTCCAGACACCTTTAATATGAAGTTCTCCAATGATGGACAATTTGAGATAGATGGGTGTAAATGGGCACAAGTCCATTTACATCTGCCGCTCCATAGAGGTGAATGGAGGGTCTGATTGGCTCAAACTTATCGTGTGAATGGAGCCTAGGGCTTTACCTACACCATGGGTGCAGTGCAGTACACACTTTGGCTTTCCTGTGGGTTAGCTGCACTTTGTCATGGACTTATATTATATCTTGCAGATGTAGTCGACTTTCTGAAAGTGCACCAAACCCCCAGGTAAAAACAGAAGTCTGGCTCAGCAGCCCAGTCACCACTGAAAAAACGCTATGCCCAAATATACACTGTGATTTAAGTAATAAACTTACCTTTAATAACAGTCTTCCATTCAGGTATCGCAGGCTGTTACTGTCCCAAGCAGAGCGTATTTGGTATCACTCCTCCTGTGACAGGAGCCGGGGCTCTATACAGGCAGCATCGGCTTATGCGGCTCCTCTCCGCAGCCAATTGCTTCCTCTACCTCCGGCTTAATCTACAACGCTGATGTTCTGGGATGGCAACCTGCGATCTGTGCTTGCCAACCCACCATCCCAGAATAGGAGGTCACGGGCCACATTAGAGTGCTCCGCGGGCCACTGGTTGGGCACCCCTGCTGTACAGTATCTCCTCCTCATTTGTTGGGAACATGTTATATTGAGGAATGGAGATGGACATTTTATATGGCCTTCTCCATGTCTGTCTGTCCACCTGCAAGGTGATTAATGTGGCCAGTCTCTAGGTGGAGACCAAACCTGATTTAAGCCAGTCAAGCATGCAATCTCAGTATCTCCTCCTCATTTGTTGGGAACATGAAGTTATATTGAGGAATGGAGATGGACCTTTCATATGGTGTACAGTATCTCCTCCTCATTTGTTGGGAACATGACGTTATATTGAGGAATGGAGATGGACCTTTCATATGGTGTACAGTATCTTCTCCTCATTTGTTGGGAACATGACATTATATTGAGGAATGGAGATGGACCTTTCATATGGTGTACAGTATCTCCTCCTCATTTGTTGGGAACATGACATTATATTGGGGAATGGAGATGGACCTTTCATATGGTGTACAGTATCTCCTCAATTGTTGGGAACATGACGTTATATTGAGGAATGGAGATGGACATTTCATATGGCCTTCTCCATGTCTGTCTGTCCACCTGCAAGGTGATTAATGTGGCCAGTCTCTGGGTGGAGACCAAACCTGATTTAAGTTAGCCAAGCCTGCAATCTCAGTATCTCCTCCTCATTTGTTGAGAACATGATGTTATATTGAGGGATTGAGATAGACCTTTCATATGGTGTACAGTATCTCCTCCTCATTTGTTGGGAACATTGGTTTGTGATGTTAATACAAATAATACACATTTTCTAGGGAGAACCATTTTGTCTTTGATGAGCCCATGTAAAGCCTCGTACACACGATCTGTCCATCCGATGAGAACGGTCTGAAGGACCGTTGTCATCGGTTAACCGATGAAGCTGACTGATGGTCCGTCGTGCCTACACACCATAGGTTAAATAACCGATCGTGTCAGAACGCGGTGACGTAAAACACGACGACGTGCTAAAAAAAATGAAGTTCAATGCTTCCAAGCATGCGTCGACTTGATTCTGAGCATGCATGGGTTTTTAACCGATGGTTGTGCCTACTAACGATCGGTTTTGACCTATCGGTTACCAATCCATAGGTTAAATTTAAAGCAAGTTGGCTTTTTTTCAACCGATGGTTAAATAACCTATGGGGCCCACACATGATCAGTTTTGACCGATGAAAACGGTCCATCAGACCATTGTCCTCTGGTTAACCTATCGTGTGTACGAGGCCTAACGGTGCAAACATCTACTTCTCATAAAAAAAATATGAAACTGAACTGTTTCTGCCTTTAGTGTTTATACTTACTTGTGTCTATATGTAGAGAAGATTCCTCCTGTTTACTTTCCATAATCATCTCCCCCTCCTCCATAGACTGCTGATCCCCACTCACCAACCTCTCTTCTTCTTCTTCTTCTTTAACCTCAACTTTGATGTATTGCAGTTCTTCACCCTAAACCCCAAAGATGATAGAATACATTCATAAAAAAGAGCAAGAGATTCAATCGAATGTCAGCTTATAGCTTAGAATAATGTTTGTGTTGTATTGCCGAGTCCCATCTACCTCATCATGGTGAACAATGCTGGGATCTTTCCATGTGGAGTTCAGAGGACTTCCTTGCTCATTAGACTGCTGATTTCCCCACACAAATGACTGCTCTTCTTCCTCTTCTTCTTTAACTTCAACTTTGATATCCTTCGATTCTGTGTCCTGAACCCCAAAGATGACAAAATACATTTGTAAAATGGAATAAGAGATTGCTTGTCCAGAAGACTTTTTTGATGGACATGCTCAGTCCCACCTACCTGATGATGGTGGGGGATGGTGTGACCTTCCTGTTTGGAGTCCCGGGAATACAGAGGACGGGGACATTTCTCTGGTAGGTTCCCATTACTGGATCCATCTGTAGGAAACACACACACTGACTGAATACATTGTTTCTATGTGTTTATCAGATGATGGGGGGGATCTAGGTGGACCCTCCGTACTGCTGTCTCCTTTACAATAATGTGCACCACCCTACAGATTGGGCCCCACTGTTAGCTGGGAATACAGAGGACGGGGACATCTCTCTGGTGGGTTCCCATTACTGGATCCATCTGTAGGAAACACACACACTGACTGAATACATTGTTTCTATGTGTTTATCAGATGATGGGGGATCTAGGTGGACCCTCCGTACTGCTCTCTCCTTTACAATAAAGTCTCCTCTTACCCAGTGATGTGAGGGGCGGCTGATTCTCCGTCATGACGTCCTTGTAGAGAGATCCTCGTGTCCTTCTAAATACCTCGGTTGTCAGACAGTGAGGTGGAGGCACTGTGATGGGTGATGTCCTGTGAAGACGGCTGCTGGGTGTTAATGGATCTCCAGATGTTTTCTCACTACTTTATAGTCCTGTGTAAAGAGAAAAAGTAATAATTATCACTACAGACTTCCCAGAATCCTCCTCACCTCTCCGGTCAGGTCTGTCTGTCTGTGTCCCAGCTGTTGAGATTTCCTCTTACTTTTTGTCCATGTGACTGCTGTCAAAAAGGACAGTTGTGAGGAAAATCAGCCCAATGGGGAAAAAAATAAATAATAATCTGAAAGAGTATTTTATATTTAGGATGTATCTGGTCTATAAACCAGAGGCTCTGGATGGACAGTTGGATAAATGGTTCTATATTTAGGATGTATCTGGTCTATAAACCAGAGGCTCTGGATGGACAGTTGGATAAATGGTTCTATATTTAGGGTGTATTGATGTACAAATTATTTTACTCTATGGGCCAGATTCACAAAAGAATTACGCCGGCGTATCTGTTGATATGCCGCATAATTTTAAATTTCCCACGTCGTATCTTTGTTTTCAAAACAAGATACGACTGCATCTCGGATCGATCCAACAAGCGTACGTCTTAGTACGCCGTCGGATCGTAGATGCATTTTTTACGCCAGCCGCTAGGTTGCGTTTCCGTCGAATTCCGTGTCGAGTATGCAAATTAGCTAGTTACGGCGATCCACGAACGTACGTCCGGCCAGCGCATTTTTTTACGTTGTTTGCGTTTGGCTTTTTCCGGCGTATAGTTACCCCTGCTATTACAAGGCGTACTCAATGTTAAGTATGGCCGTCGTTCCCGCGTCAAATTTTGAATTTTTTACGTCGTTTGCGTAAGTCGTTCGCGAATACAGCTGTACGTCATTTACGTTCACGTCAAATCCAATACGTCCTTGTGACGTAATTTGGAGCAATGCACACTGGGATATTTTACAGACAAAAAAAAAGGAAAAAACGCAGGGTCAAGTCAAATTTTAATAAAACACGCCCCCAACATCCCCATTTGAATTACGCAGCCTTACACCGCAACACATACATTATGCCGCCGTAAATAAGGGCGCAAATTCTGAATACAGAACTTGCGCCCAAAGTTACAGCGGCGTAACGTACCGGGGATACATTACGCCAGCAGAAAGATCCGCTGATCTTTCTGAATCTGGCCCTATGTGTGTATCATCATCTGCCGGAGATAAAAGACGTCACAGTGACTATGGAGGAAGAGGACGGACATGACGGGAGGGTTATTGGGTGTAAATATAAAATATCTTATTACCTCCTCTGATGCCAGTTCCTGCAATGTCTCCTCTCCACTTTCTTTTAACTTGCCTGTGACCTGGAAGTTCCTATTTATCTGACATCACTTCCTGTTTGGAAAGCGTATCACTTCCTGTCAATGACTTCCTGTCTGTGCGTTCCACTGCTAAGAAGTGAGATCTATTCCTTGTGGTGAATATAAAAACTGCAGCCTACATTGTTTATCAAACTTTTATCATTGCATTCTTAATTTTTGCTGCTCAGATTATGCAAGATAAAGTCAAATAGAGATACAGTGTTTTTTAGAAAATTAAAGTAAATCAAGATTTTTAAAAAAAATTATATCCATAGTACTGTGCGAGGATACTGAGGATAGTTCTAAAGGCGCTTTACCGCTAATTTAGCGGTGCTATTCGGCCGCTAGCGGGGTGGTTGTACCCCCTGCTAGCGGCCGAGAAAAGGTTAAAACCACCTGCAATGCGCCTCTGCAGAGGTGCATTGGTGGCGGTATAGCCGCCGTGTCCTATTGATTTCAATGGGCAGGATCGGTGGAGGAGCGGGCTGTGGTATACACACCGCTCCAAAGACGCGGCTAGCAGGACTTTTTTTCCATCCTGCCAGCGCACCGCTCCAGTGTGAAAGCCCTCGGAGCTTTCACACTGGAGAAACAGCAGCGGCTGTTTCAGGTCGGTTTGCAGGCGCTATGTTTAGCGCAATAGCGCCTGCAAACCGCCCCAGGGTGAAAGGGGTCTAAAGGATATTACTAGGGACGGGGTATTGGTAACCTTTGATCAGCTATCAGTATTACGTCAGTATTATTTTTGGCTAGGACCAGAGGAATTTTTGTTCCTGGCCAGAGGGCCGGCCATCGTATTGCACGGTGGCCACTTTCCACTCACCATTCCCACCTTCCTTTTCCCCCACTTTCTTTTTTATTTTACCCCCGTTTGTCACGTTTTGTCTTCTTTTTGTTTGGTGCACTGCACTTTTAGTGTGATGAGTTGGTGCTGGTCCTCGGGCCTGCTCTGAAAGTCTTGGGAGTGGGCGGGCACGGCCTTCTGGCTTAGTTCGCCTGCTCTCATGGGGTCTCCCTTCGGGGGAGCCTCACCAAGGATGGTTCTGTTTTGGCACACCCTCTGAGGATGTTGGGTCCTTGTGGCTTCGGCTGCTTGGGCCACAGTTTACTCTTTTCCCTGCCAGGAGCCTAACGCCCCGGGGGATCAGAGCTGGGCCCTTTTCGGAGGGCCACTTGACGATGCACCCATCACAGTTTTTTTGTGTTTCACTCTTTATGTGTGTGCACATTTTTTCCTGCCCCGGGTGAAGTTTTTGGGTTGTGTTATGCACGCCACAGGCTTTTCAAAAGAGCAAGAAAAATAAAATCAGTATTATTTCAGGTTCCTACAGCTTCGTCATGCTTTCCAGGCCCAGTTTAGGGACAGGAGCGTTGAGTCCCTTCCTTCTGATTTAGAAAACCTTCTCATGGTTGAGGAACTCCTTAAAATGCTCCCGGTGACGTATAAAAAACGATTTAAGAAGAAACCATTAGCTGTAACAAAATGTAGGAAGTGTTGGGAGGCTGAGGTGTCTGACATCCAAGGGGAGGAATGAGGTTACATGTGGGATCACCCCTTTCAGCACCTTGTATCTACAAAAGACAGACTGATGCATTTAACATTTTTGCATGTAGCACTCACCCCCGAAGGAGCCGCTGGTTATAGATTGGGATGGCGTGTTACCCCTGTGAGCGTCTAGGGGTAGATGATGAGAGCTTTAGCAAATGGAATGTCCACATAGCAGGTGTCTTTTCTTGTGCTTTAATTTTACCCAACACGGCGAGAGTGGAGAAGTAGTAGGATAAGGAAAAGCAGATCCAGGCGTAACGGTGCGGAAACAATCTGGTTTCCGATAACACTTTGCTTTTGTCGCCACTCCAGCCGGAGGGGGTGTAGTGTACCTGGACAGGCCTCTCACACCGACCTGGCAGCCAGAATTTCACTCGGAACTTTGAGAGGAACAGGCCTCTGCCACAGACCTGGCCTTAGAACTCAGATTATGGAGACCATTCTCCTCAATAGACTTCTTCTTGCCTAGATCTTCCTCAGGTAGTTCCAATTAGGTCATCGACTGACAGGTGGCCAACATCCACCCCCTCAGTGTCCGGCTACCTTGATCCCCGGTGGATTGTCTAGGCCCTGTTGGACCACCAGCCTCTCATTGGCGCTCCTCAGACGGACTCCCCACCGAATAGCTACACTTGCTTGGGATCTCCTCAGAGTTGGGGGCCAGTCGATTACTGGAGCCCCGCCACAGCTTTAAATGTTCCGGGCCAACATGGTCCCGGAACCAGGAACACCGCGTGGCACGCACACCCCGGCCTGGTAGGCCATCTCGCCAGGGAGCCGTGTAGGGTGCCCACGTGTCCCGGATTGCCCGGGACTGTCCCGCAATTGACATGTCTGTCCCAGGTCTCGGGCACCTTCATTCCGGGACAATACAATGTCCCGGAATGAAATAGAGGACACAGCCACCCCCTACTAACTAATAACGACATTTCCAGAACTGGTTGCTAGGTCCAGCGCTGCCTGGCATCTTGCAACCAGTGACAATTTGCTCTCAGACAGTGAGGTCGGGAGCGAGGCCTGCGCCTAGTGCAGCACTGCTGTCCCCATCCACCTTGGCACCTCCTCCTTCTATGGCACCCATCGGCAAGCAGCAGGGATCTTCACTCTCCAGATTGTGACGCCACTCCTTTTCTTTTACGCACGTGGCTCATGCAGAGGGAGTTACAGCAGCACTGCATCTGGTGGCAGGCTATGGGTGGCAAGCGGCACTGCATCTGGTGGCAAGTGGCACAATCACCTGACAAATAACCCACTGCCAAATTCCCCATCAACCAAGAGACTACATTTCCCCCGCCCCCCCCCCATCTTTTTTGGGGGAAGGTGAGAGAGGGGTGTGTCCCTGAATGGCAGTTTGAAAATGTGGTCACCCTAGAGCCGTGATGTGTGGTCACCCTAAAGGTGGGCGCCACACCAGGAACAAGAACTCCGCCTCATGGCGTCTGCTCCAGAAGTACCCTCTCCCAGCTTGCCCCGCAAGAGAAACCCCCTCCTGATTGGCTGCTGGCAAGAGGCACCCCAGCCTGGGCTTCACTGGCGCCACCTGTCAGCCCGGGGTGGTACAACACCCCAGCAACAACAGAGAGAGCCCACAGCCCAGCCGAAGCAGAGACCCAATTTGAACAAATCAACTGGATGAGAGCGAACTAACTCTCTCATCCCCCCTTAAATTTAGAATAGCACCTGTACCTGAAAGTAACCAGGCGCTACATGCATAAAATATATTATACAACAGCCAGATTAGCGGCTTATTATCCGTCTGTTCAGGCGGACTGCTGGAGGTGTTCCTTTTCACCGATGGCTGCGGACCACGTCTTCTGGGGGTGTCCCCAGATCCAAATCTATTGGACTGAGGTTACCTCATGAATTGCAAAGGTCCTGGTAGTGGCAATTCCATAAAAAATTAGAGTATGTTTACTAGGCCCGGAGGAGGAGGTGGTTCCATCTCGAGCGCATAGAAATCTACTTAACCACTTCAGGCCCGGGCCAATTACGACACTTCGCTCCTACATGTAAAAATCATCATTTTTTGCTAGAAAATTACATAGAACCCCCGAACACTATATATGTTTTTTAGCAAAGACCCTAGACAATACAATGGCCGTCATTGCTTTTTATCTCGCACGGTATTTGCGCAGCAATTTTTCAAAGGGCATTTTTTTGGGCTTTAAAAAAACAAAGCAGTAAAGTTAGCCCAATTTTTTTGCATAATGTGAAAGATGAAGTTACGCCGAGTACCGTATATACTCGAGTTTTTCAGCACAGTTTTTGGTGCTGAAAATGCCCCCCTCGGCTTATACTTGAGTCACCTTTTTGCGCCTGATCTCCTGGATTTTGGGGACCCGGTACTGGCCGGTCGTAGGTCCCCTGGACCCCAATCTTGGCACACATACAGTATAGACACACTCTTCCTCTATAAGTGTGCAAAGTTTGTTTTCCGGAGGGCCAACAGCCGGGGAGCACTGATTTTTCAAAATCTGGCACCCCTTCCATAGACTCCCATGTTAAACGGTAATTTCTCCGGTAACTTTTTTTCCCGTCGGAATTCCATACGGACGAACGGATTTTCCGATAGGATTTTTTTCCCGTCTGAAAAATTGAGAACCTGCTCTCAAACTTTGGCTCGCAGAAATTCCGACAGAAAAAGTCAGATGGAGCCCACACACGGTCGGAATTTACGACCAAAAGCTCACATCGATCTTTTCTTGTCAGAATTTCCGATTGTGTGTACGCGGCATAAGATTTCATCCCCTTATTGTTTTTTTTAGGGGTGGGAGCTACTCAATGTCTTAAGAGCTGTACACACGACCGGGAATCCCGTCAGGGAAAAAAAACGTCAGTCTTCCCGACGGGATTCCTGGCAGGCTTGCCCTGAAACGCCGTGAATACAGACGGCCACACAAAAACCTGCTGTTCTTTTGAATGGCAAGAACGCGGTGACGTCATCGACTACGACGAGCCGGTGTCTGGTTACATTCGATTCCGTCGCCGCCATCTTGCTGCACCCCAGATTAACGTTGTATGCTACTGTGCACGCGTCAAAGTGTTATCAAGCATGCACGGTTTTTCTACAGGCGACCGGTTTTCTCGGCAGGAAACACTGCCGGAAATCCCGACGGCTCTCTATTTTCAAATCTAGATCCCCAGCTGTTTTCCTGATGGGAAAACCACTACAGAACATACACACGGCCGGGATTCCCAGCCAAATGCTCTCCTGGCAGTTTTCCTGCCGGGAAAACCGGTCGCGTGTATGAGGCTTTAGTATTTAATGGGGTTGTTTTCTCCGGTTAAAACTACTCTATGAGTGGAATGGGTGAACTGAACTTTGGGTTGTTGGGGGGCAGTGGCGTAGCGTGGGGGGGGCCAGGGGGAGCATTGCCCTGGGCGCAACATTTGGAGGGGCGCAGTGACAGGCAGGAGATTTATCAGAAGATTAGCAGCTGTGAGCTATAAGAAAACAGTTGCGATGTGGTGCGGCTTAGGCTTCAGCCCCGCAGTAACACTGAACACTTCTTCTTCGGGATCATCGTCTTCGCTCACTCTGCACTGTTCAGTCACTCACTACGGTGTCCGCAGTGAGTGACTGAACAGTGCAGAGTGAGTGAAGACGATGATGCCAGCATTGCCAGGGAAGGTGACCGGCACTTGCAGCGTGCGGAGAGTGGGGGCTGGGGGGAATTTAGGGCAGTCGAGGGCGGCATCCTCCATCTCCATACATGTGACTCTGAGTCCTCCAGGATCCCCGCTCGCTCTGCCTGCGTTCTCTTAGCCCGCCCCACAGCCCGGACTTCCGCCGCCGCTTCTCCTGAGTGACGAGTCTGACTCCTGCTTGTCACTGTGCTGCTACGGTGCCCCGGCACTCTCATTCTGCACCGACCACCCCAGGACTGTCTGGAGGAAACCCAGTCCAGGAGGAAAAAGATGCAGTATCCACAGAGACAGAATCCCGGCCCCCTCCTCACTGTCAGCCTGCACGGACACTGTGAGTACTCGCTCTGTATGTACTGCATGGTGGCAACCGAGCCTAAGAGGAGAGCTGAGGGGAAGAGAGTTTTGTATTTGGGGGAGGGGGAGATGTACACAGCGCACCCCCTCAACCCCTCACAGAGCACCCCCTCAACCCCTCACACACCCTCAAACCTGCACGTCGCACACAGAACCCCCCCTCAACCCTGCACGCTGCACGCAGCGCGCCCCCACAACCCTGCACACAGCACACCCCCTCAGCCTTGCACACCGCACACAGCGCACCCCCCCAACCCTGCACGCCACACACAGCGCACGCCCATAACCCTGCACGCCGCACACAGCACACCCCCACACACAGCGCACCCCCTTAACTCTGCACGTCGCACACAGTACACCCCCTCAACTCTGCACGTCGCACACAGTGCACCCTCTCAACCCTGCACACAGCACACCCCCTCAACCCTGCACACAGTGCACCCCCTTAACCCTGCACGCCGCACACAGCACACCCCACACACAGTGCACCCCCTTAACTCTGCACGTCGCACACAGTACACCCCCTCAACTCTGTACGTCGCACACAGTGCACCCTCTCAACCCTGCACACAGCACACCCCCTCAACCCTGCACGCCGCACACAGTGCACCCCCTTAACCCTGCACGCCGCACACAGCACCCCCCCCACACAGTGCACCCCCCCAACCCTGCACGCCACACACAGCACACCCCCTAAACCCTGCATGCCGCACACAGCACACCCCACACACAGCGCACCCCCTCAACTCTGCACGTCGCATACAGCACACCCCACACACAGTGCACCCCCTCAACTCTGCACGTCGCACACAGCGCACCCCCTCAACTCTTTTTTTTCACAAGAAAGACCCCCTCAACTCTGCATGTCGCACACAGCGCACCCCCTCAACTCTGCATGTCGCACACAGCGCACCCCCTCAACTCTGCACATCGCAAACAGTGCACCCCCTCAACCCTGCCCGCCGCACACAGCGCACCCCCTCAACCCTGCACGACGCACATGGCGCACTCCCTTAACCCTTCACACAGCGTGTAGCTGGCCAGCTAGAACCTGTCCTAGGTAGCTAATTTAACATACATGTATATACAGCTAAACCTGCTAAGAACCTAAATGTAGTGCACATGTTTATATGTGAGAGACAGAAGCAAAGTTATTCACTGTGATTTTATGCTTGAATGTCATATAATAGTTGTGTGTTGTGTTCAGAGGCAAAAGAAAAAATATGCCTTTAAGAATCATTTATTTGTGTGACAGTGAAGGTAAGCTCAAATTACACAGTAGATGTGCCAGAGAGCAGAATTAAAGTGGTTGTAAACCGCATAAACAATTTTTTTTTCTTCAAACTTGCAAGGCAAAAGGCATAATCAGCTAGTATGCACCGCATACTAGCTGATTATGAAATACTTACCTCGGAACGAGGTGAAGAACACTTACCTGGTCCACGCCGAGCGAGATGTCATCTTGCTCCGGCGTGTCTTCCGGGTATCGCCGCTCCAGCGCTGTGATTGGCTGGAGCAGCGAAGACGTCACTCCCGCGCGTGCACGCGTGAGATTTAAAATCGGCAAGAGTCGGCGTCTGCCGGTCCTTTCGCCGTGGATTCCCTCCTGCGCATGTGCCGTTGCAATCAGCGGCGCATTGCGAGGGGAATATCTCCTAAACCGTACACGTTTAGAAGATATTCTTTATACCTACAGGTATGCCTTATTATAGTTTTGCTCCCTGGACATTTTTGTTTTGCTCCCTGGACATTTTTGTTTTGCTCCCTGGACATTTTTGTTTTGCTCCCTGGATACTTTTGTTTTGCTCCCTGGACACTTTTGTTTTGCTTCCTGAACATTTTTGTTTTGCTCCCTGGAAACTTTTGTTTTGCTCCGAAAACATTTTTGTTTTGCTCCCTGGACACTTTTGTTTTGCTCCGTGGACACTTTTGTTTTGCTCCCGGGACACTTTTGTTTTGCTCCTGGGACACTTATGTTTTGCTCCCTGGACACTTTTCTTTTGCTCCTGGACATTTTTGCTTTGCTCCCTGGACACTTTTGTTTTGCTCCCTGGACACTTTTGTTTTGCTCCCGGGACACTTTTGTTTTGCTCCCTTGACATTTTTGTTTTGCTCCCCGGACACTTTTGTTTTGCTCCTGGGACACTTTTGTTTTGCTCCCTGGACATTTTTGTTTTGCTCCCTGGACACTTTTGTTTTGCTCCCGGGACACTTTTGTTTTGCTCCCTTGACACTTTTGTTTTGCTCCCCGGACACTTTTGTTTTGCTCCCGGGACATTTTTGTTTTGCTCCAGGGACACTTTTGTTTTGCTCCCGGGACACTTTTGTTTTGCTCCCTTGACATTTTTGTTTTGCTCCCCGGACACTTTTGTTTTGCTCCTGGGACACTTTTGTTTTGCTCCCTGGACACTTTTGTTTTGCTCCCTGGACACTTTTGTTTTGCTCCCTGGACATTTTTGTTTTGCTCCCTGGACATTTTTGTTTGCTCCCTGGACACTTTTGTTTGCTCCCGGGACACTTTTGTTTTGCTCCCTGGACATTTTTGTTTTGCTCCCTGGACATATTTGTTTTGCTCCCTGGAAACTTTTGTTTTGCTCCCTGGACATTTTTGTTTTGCTCCCTGGACACTTTCGTTTTGCTCCATGGACACTTTTGTTTTGCTCCCTGGTCATTTTTGTTTTGCCCCCGGGACATTTTTGTTTTGCTCCCGGGACACTTTTGCTTTGCTCCCCGGACATTTTTGTTTTGCTCCCTGGACATTTTTGTTTTGCTCCCTTGACACTTTTGTTTTGCTCCCTGGACATTTTTGTTTTGTTCCCTGGACATTTTTGTTTTGCTCCCTGGACACTATTGTTTTGCTCCCTTGACACTTTTGTTTTGCTCCCTGGACACTTTTGTTTTGCTCCTGGACATTTTTGTTTTGCTCCCTGGACACTTTTGTTTTGCTCCCTTGACACGTTTGTTTTGCTCCCTGGACACTTTTGTTTTGCTCCTGGACATTTTTGCTTTGCTCCCCGGACACTTTTGTTTTGCTCCCTGGACACTTTTGTTTTGCTCCCGGGACACTTTTGTTTTGCTCCCTTGACATTTTTGTTTTGCTCCCCGGACACTTTTGTTTTGCTCCCTGGACATTTTTGTTTTGCTCCCGGGACACTTTTGTTTTGCTCCCTTGACACTTTTGTTTTGCTCCCTGGACACTTTTGTTTTGCTCCCTGGACATTTTTGTTTTGCTCCCTGGACACTTTTGTTTTGCTCCGTGGACACTTTTGTTTTGCTCCCTGCACATTTTTGTTTTGCTCCCTGGACATTTTTGTTTTGCTCCCTGGACATTTTTGTTTTGCTCCCTGGACACTTTCGTTTTGCTCCATGGACACTTTTGTTTTGCTCCCTGGTCATTTTTGTTTTGCCCCCGGGACATTTTTGTTTTGCTCCCGGGACACTTTTGCTTTGCTCCCCGGACACTTTTGTTTTGCTCCCCGGACACTTTTGTTTTGCTCCCCGGACATTTTTGTTTTGCTCCCTGGACATTTTTGTTTTGCTCCCTTGACACTTTTGTTTTGCTCCCTGGACATTTTTGTTTTGTTCCCTGGACATTTTTGTTTTGCTCCCTGGACACTATTGTTTTGCTCCCTTGACACTTTTGTTTTGCTCCCTGGACACTTTTGTTTTGCTCCTGGACATTTTTGTTTTGCTCCCGGGACATTTTTGTTTTGCTCCCTGGACACTTTTGATTTGCTCCATGGACACTTTTGTTTTGCTCCATGGACACTTTTGTTTTGCTCCCTGGTCATTTTTGTTTTGCCCCCGGGACATTTTTGTTTTGCTCCCCGGACACTTTTGCTTTGCTCCCCGGACACTTTTGTTTTGCTCCCCGGACATTTTTGTTTTGCTCCCTGGACATTTTTGTTTTGCTCCCTGGACATTTTTGTTTTGTTCCCTGGACATTTTTGTTTTGCTCCCTGGACACTATTGTTTTGCTCCCTTGACACTTTTGTTTTGCTCCTGGACATTTTTGTTTTGCTCCCTGGACATTTTTGTTTTGCTCCCTGGACACTTTTGTTTTGCTCCCTTGACACTTTTGTTTTGCTCCCTGGACACTTTTGTTTTGCTCCTGGACATTTTTGCTTTGCTCCCTGGACACTTTTGTTTTGCTCCCTGGACACTTTTGTTTTGCTCCCGGGACACTTTTGTTTTGCTCCCTTGACATTTTTGTTTTGCTCCCCGGACACTTTTGTTTTGCTCCCTGGACATTTTTGTTTTGCTCCCTTGACACTTTTGTTTTGCTCCCTGGACACTTTTGTTTTGCTCCCGGGACACTTTTGTTTTGCTCCCCGGACACTTTTGTTTTGCTCCCTGGACATTTTTGTTTTGCTCCCTTGACACTTTTGTTTTGCTCCCTGGACACTTTTGTTTTGCTCCCGGGACACTTTTGTTTTGCTCCCGGGACACTTTTGTTTTGCTCCCCGGACACTTTTGTTTTGCTCCCTTGACACTTTTGTTTTGCTCCCTGGACACTTTTGTTTTGCTCCCGGGACACTTTTGTTTTGCTCCCTGGACATTTTTGTTTTGCTCCCTGGACACTTTTGTTTTGCTCCCGGGACATTTTTGTTTTGCTCCCGGGACACTTTTGTTTTGCTCCCTGGACACTTTTGTTTTGCTCCCCGGACACTTTTGTTTTGCTCCCGGGACATTTTTGTTTTGCTCCCCGGACACTTTTGTTTTGCTCCCGGAACACTTTTGTTTTGCTCCCTGGGCACTTTTGTTTTGCTCCCTGGACACTTTTGTTTTGCTCCCTGGACACTTTTGTTTTGCTCCCGGGACACTTTTGTTTTGCTCCCTGGACATTTTTGTTTTGCTCCCTGGACATTTTTGTTTTGCTCCCGGGACACTTTTGTTTTGCTCCCGGGACATTTTTGTTTTGCTCCCTTGACACTTTTGTTTTGCTCCCTGGACACTTTTGTTTTGCTCCCTTGACACTTTTGTTTTGCTCCCTGGACACTTTTGTTTTGCTCCCTGAACACTTTTGTTTTGCTCCCTTGACACTTTTGTTTTGCTCCCTGGACACTTTTGTTTTGCTCCCTGGACACTTTTGTTTTGCTCCCTGGACACTTTTGTTTTGCTCCCTGGACACTTTTGTTTTGCTCCCTTGACACTTTTGTTTTGCTCCCTGGACACTTTTGTTTTGCTCCCTGGACACTTTTGTTTTGCTCCCTGGACACTTTTGTTTTGCTCCCTGGACACTTTTGTTTTGCTCCCTTGACACTTTTGTTTTGCTCCCTGGACACTTTTGTTTTGCTCCCTGAACACTTTTGTTTTGCTCCCTGGACACTTTTGTTTTGCTCCCTGGACACTTTTGTTTTGCTCCCTGGACACTTTTGTTTTGCTCCCTGAACACTTTTGTTTTGCTCCCGGGACACTTTTGTTTTGCTCCCTTGACACTTTTGTTTTGCTCCCCGGACACTTTTGTTTTGCTCCCTTGACACTTTTGTTTTGCTCCCTGGACACTTTTGTTTTGCTCCCTGGACACTTTTGTTTTGCTCCCTGGACACTTTTGTTTTGCTCCTTGGACACTTTTGTTTTGCTCCCCGGACACTTTTGTTTTGCTCCCCGGACATTTTTGTTTTGCTCCCCGGACACTTTTGTTTTGCTCCCCGGACACTTGTTTTGCTCCCTTGACACTTTTGTTTTGCTCCCTGGACATTTTTGTTTTGCTCCCTGGACACTTTTGTTTTGCTCCCTGGACACTTTTGTTTTGCTCCCTGGACACTTTTGTTTTGCTCCCTGGACACTTTTGTTTTGCTCCCTGGACACTTTTGTTTTGCTCCCTGGACATTTTTGTTTTGCTCCCTGGACACTTTTGTTTTGCTACCTGGACACTTTTGTTTTGCTCCCTGGACATTTTTGTTTTGCTCCCTGGACACTTTTGTTTTGCTCCCTGGACACTTTTGTTTTGCTCCCTGGACATTTTTGTTTTGCTCCCTGGACACTTTTGTTTTGCTCCCTGGACACTTTTGTTTTGCTCCCTGGACACTTTTGTTTTGCTCCCCGGACATTTTTGTTTTGCTCCCGGGACACTTTTGTTTTGCTCCCCGGACACTTTTGTTTTGCTCCCGGGACATTTTTGTTTTGCTCCCCGGACACTTTTGTTTTGCTCCCCGGACATTTTTGTTTTGCTCCCCGGACACTTTGTTTTGCTCCCGGGACACTTTTGTTTTGCTCCCTGGACACTTTTGTTTTGCTCCCGGGACACTTTTGTTTTGCTCCCGGGACACTTTTGTTTTGCTCCCGGGACACTTTTGTTTTGCTCCCGGGACACTTTTGTTTTGCTCCCGGGACACTTTTGTTTTGCTCCCTGGACACTTTTGTTTTGCTCCCGGGACACTTTTGTTTTGCTCCCTGGACACTTTTGTTTTGCTCTCGGGACACTTTTGTTTTGCTCCCTGGACACTTTTGTTTTGCTCCCCGGACACTTTTGTTTTGCTCCCGGGACACTTTTGTTTTGCTCCCCGGACACTTTTGTTTTGCTCCCGGGACACTTTTGTTTTGCTCCCTGGACACTTTTGTTTTGCTCCCGGGACATTTTTGTTTTGCTCCCGGGACACTTTTGTTTTGCTCCCTGGACATTTTTGTTTTGCTCCCTGGACACTTTTGTTTTGCTCCCTGGACACTTTTGTTTTGCTCCCGGGACACTTTTGTTTTGCTCCCGGGACACTTTTGTTTTGCTCCCCGGACACTTTTGTTTTGCTCCCCGGACACTTTTGTTTTGCTCCCGGGACACTTTTGTTTTGCTCCCGGGACACTTTTGTTTTGCTCCCCGGACATTTTTGTTTTGCTCCCGGGACACTTTTGTTTTGCTCCCCGGACACTTTTGTTTTGCTCCCCGGACATTTTTGCTTTGCTCCGTGGACACTTTTGTTTTGCTCCCTGGACACTTTTGTTTTGCTCCCGGGACACTTTTGTTTTGCTCCCTTGACATTTTTGTTTTGCTCCCCGGACACTTTTGTTTTGCTCCCCGGACATTTTTGTTTTGCTCCCTTGACACTTTTGTTTTGCTCCCTGGACACTTTTGTTTTGCTCCCGGGACACTTTTGTTTTGCTCCCCGGACACTTTTGTTTTGCTCCCTTGACACTTTTGTTTTGCTCCCTGGACACTTTTGTTTTGCTCCCGGGACACTTTTGTTTTGCTCCCTGGACATTTTTGTTTTGCTCCCTGGACACTTTTGTTTTGCTCCTGGGACATTTTTGTTTTGCTCCCGGGACACTTTTGTTTTGCTCCCTGGACACTTTTGTTTTGCTCCCCGGACACTTTTGTTTTGCTCCCGGGACATTTTTGTTTTGCTCCCCGGACACTTTTGTTTTGCTCCCGGAACACTTTTGTTTTGCTCCCTGGGCACTTTTGTTTTGCTCCCTGGACACTTTTGTTTTGCTCCCTGGACACTTTTGTTTTGCTCCCGGGACACTTTTGTTTTGCTCCCTGGACATTTTTGTTTTGCTCCCTGGACATTTTTGTTTTGCTCCCAGGACACTTTTGTTTTGCTCCCGGGACATTTTTGTTTTGCTCCCTTGACACTTTTGTTTTGCTCCCTGGACACTTTTGTTTTGCTCCCTTGACACTTTTGTTTTGCTCCCTGGACACTTTTGTTTTGCTCCCTGAACACTTTTGTTTTGCTCCCTGAACACTTTTGTTTTGCTCCCTTGACACTTTTGTTTTGCTCCCTGGACACTTTTGTTTTGCTCCCTGGACACTTTTGTTTTGCTCCCTGGACACTTTTGTTTTGCTCCCTGGACACTTTTGTTTTGCTCCCTTGACACTTTTGTTTTGCTCCCTGGACACTTTTGTTTTGCTCCCTGAACACTTTTGTTTTGCTCCCTGGACACTTTTGTTTTGCTCCCTGGACACTTTTGTTTTGCTCCCTGAACACTTTTGTTTTGCTCCCGGGACACTTTTGTTTTGCTCCCTTGACACTTTTGTTTTGCTCCCCGGACACTTTTGTTTTGCTCCCCGGACACTTTTGTTTTGCTCCCTTGACACTTTTGTTTTGCTCCCTGGACACTTTTGTTTTGCTCCCTGGACACTTTTGTTTTGCTCCTTGGACACTTTTGTTTTGCTCCCTTGACACTTTTGTTTTGCTCCCGGGACACTTTTGTTTTGCTCCCGGGACACTTTTGTTTTGCTCCCTGGACACTTTTGTTTTGCTCCCTGGACACTTTTGTTTTGCTCCCTTGACACTTTTGTTTTGCTCCCTGGACACTTTTGTTTTGCTCCCTGAACACTTTTGTTTTGCTCCCTTGACACTTTTGTTTTGCTCCCCGGACACTTTTGTTTTGCTCCCTTGACACTTTTGTTTTGCTCCCTGGACACTTTTGTTTTGCTCCCTGAACACTTTTGTTTTGCTCCCGGGACACTTTTGTTTTGCTCCCTTGACACTTTTGTTTTGCTCCCCGGACACTTTTGTTTTGCTCCCTGGACACTTTTGTTTTGCTCCCTGGACACTTTTGTTTTGCTCCCTGGACACTTTTGTTTTGCTCCCTTGACACTTTTGTTTTGCTCCCCGGACACTTTTGTTTTGCTCCCGGGACACTTTTGTTTTGCTCCCCGGACACTTTTGTTTTGCTCCCGGGACACTTTTGTTTTGCTCCCGGGACATTTTTGTTTTGCTCCCTTGACACTTTTGTTTTGCTCCCCGGACACTTTTGTTTTGCTCCCGGGACACTTTTGTTTTGCTCCCCGGACACTTTTGTTTTGCTCCCCGGACACTTTTGATTTGCTCCCTGGACATTTTCGTTTTGCTCCCCGGACACTTTTGTTTTGCTCCCGGGACACTTTTGTTTTGCTCCCGGGACATTTTTGTTTTGCTCCCTTGACACTTTTGTTTTGCTCCCGGGACACTTTTATTTTGCTCCCTTGACACTTTTGTTTTGCTCCCCGGACACTTTTGTTTTGCTCCCTGGACACTTTTGTTTTGCTCCCTGGACACTTTTGTTTTGCTCCCTGGACACTTTTGTTTTGCTCCCTTGACACTTTTGTTTTGCTCCCCGGACACTTTTGTTTTGCTCCCGGGACATTTTTGTTTTGCTCCCCGGACACTTTTGTTTTGCTCCCGGGACACTTTTGTTTTGCTCCCGGGACATTTTTGTTTTGCTCCCTTGACACTTTTGTTTTGCTCCCCGGACACTTTTGTTTTGCTCCCGGGACACTTTTGTTTTGCTCCCCGGACACTTTTGTTTTGCTCCCCGGACACTTTTGATTTGCTCCCGGGACATTTTCGTTTTGCTCCCCGGACACTTTTGTTTTGCTCCCGGGACACTTTTGTTTTGCTCCCGGGACATTTTTGTTTTGCTCCCTTGACACTTTTGTTTTGCTCCCCGGACACTTTTGTTTTGCTCCCTGGACATTTTTGTTTTGCTCCCTGGACACTTTTGTTTTGCTACCTGGACACTTTTGTTTTGCTCCCTGGACATTTTTGTTTTGCTCCCTGGACACTTTTGTTTTGCTCCCTGGACACTTTTGTTTTGCTCCCTGGACATTTTTGTTTTGCTCCCTGGACACTTTTGTTTTGCTCCCTGGACACTTTTGTTTTGCTCCCTGGACACTTTTGTTTTGCTCCCCGGACATTTTTGTTTTGCTCCCGGGACACTTTTGTTTTGCTCCCCGGACACTTTTGTTTTGCTCCCGGGACATTTTTGTTTTGCTCCCCGGACACTTTTGTTTTGCTCCCCGGACATTTTTGTTTTGCTCCCCGGACACTTTGTTTTGCTCCCGGGACACTTTTGTTTTGCTCCCTGGACACTTTTGTTTTGCTCCCGGGACACTTTTGTTTTGCTCCCGGGACACTTTTGTTTTGCTCCCGGGACACTTTTGTTTTGCTCCCGGGACACTTTTGTTTTGCTCCCGGGACACTTTTGTTTTGCTCCCTGGACACTTTTGTTTTGCTCCCGGGACACTTTTGTTTTGCTCCCTGGACACTTTTGTTTTGCTCTCGGGACACTTTTGTTTTGCTCCCTGGACACTTTTGTTTTGCTCCCCGGACACTTTTGTTTTGCTCCCGGGACACTTTTGTTTTGCTCCCCGGACACTTTTGTTTTGCTCCCGGGACACTTTTGTTTTGCTCCCTGGACACTTTTGTTTTGCTCCCGGGACATTTTTGTTTTGCTCCCGGGACACTTTTGTTTTGCTCCCTGGACATTTTTGTTTTGCTCCCTGGACACTTTTGTTTTGCTCCCTGGACACTTTTGTTTTGCTCCCGGGACACTTTTGTTTTGCTCCCGGGACACTTTTGTTTTGCTCCCCGGACACTTTTGTTTTGCTCCCCGGACACTTTTGTTTTGCTCCCGGGACACTTTTGTTTTGCTCCCGGGACACTTTTGTTTTGCTCCCCGGACATTTTTGTTTTGCTCCCGGGACACTTTTGTTTTGCTCCCCGGACACTTTTGTTTTGCTCCCCGGACACTTTTGCTTTGCTCCCTGGACACTTTTGTTTTGCTCCCTGGACACTTTTGTTTTGCTCCCGGGACACTTTTGTTTTGCTCCCTTGACATTTTTGTTTTGCTCCCCGGACACTTTTGTTTTGCTCCCCGGACATTTTTGTTTTGCTCCCTTGACACTTTTGTTTTGCTCCCTGGACACTTTTGTTTTGCTCCCGGGACACTTTTGTTTTGCTCCCCGGACACTTTTGTTTTGCTCCCTTGACACTTTTGTTTTGCTCCCTGGACACTTTTGTTTTGCTCCCGGGACACTTTTGTTTTGCTCCCTGGACATTTTTGTTTTGCTCCCTGGACACTTTTGTTTTGCTCCTGGGACATTTTTGTTTTGCTCCCGGGACACTTTTGTTTTGCTCCCTGGACACTTTTGTTTTGCTCCCCGGACACTTTTGTTTTGCTCCCGGGACATTTTTGTTTTGCTCCCCGGACACTTTTGTTTTGCTCCCGGAACACTTTTGTTTTGCTCCCTGGACACTTTTGTTTTGCTCCCTGGACACTTTTGTTTTGCTCCCTGGACACTTTTGTTTTGCTCCCGGGACACTTTTGTTTTGCTCCCTGGACATTTTTGTTTTGCTCCCTGGACATTTTTGTTTTGCTCCCAGGACACTTTTGTTTTGCTCCCGGGACATTTTTGTTTTGCTCCCTTGACACTTTTGTTTTGCTCCCTGGACACTTTTGTTTTGCTCCCTTGACACTTTTGTTTTGCTCCCTGGACACTTTTGTTTTGCTCCCTGAACACTTTTGTTTTGCTCCCTGAACACTTTTGTTTTGCTCCCTTGACACTTTTGTTTTGCTCCCTGGACACTTTTGTTTTGCTCCCTGGACACTTTTGTTTTGCTCCCTGGACACTTTTGTTTTGCTCCCTGGACACTTTTGTTTTGCTCCCTTGACACTTTTGTTTTGCTCCCTGGACACTTTTGTTTTGCTCCCTGAACACTTTTGTTTTGCTCCCTGGACACTTTTGTTTTGCTCCCTGGACACTTTTGTTTTGCTCCCTGAACACTTTTGTTTTGCTCCCGGGACACTTTTGTTTTGCTCCCTTGACACTTTTGTTTTGCTCCCCGGACACTTTTGTTTTGCTCCCCGGACACTTTTGTTTTGCTCCCTTGACACTTTTGTTTTGCTCCCTGGACACTTTTGTTTTGCTCCCTGGACACTTTTGTTTTGCTCCCTGGACACTTTTGTTTTGCTCCCTTGACACTTTTGTTTTGCTCCCGGGACACTTTTGTTTTGCTCCCGGGACACTTTTGTTTTGCTCCCTGGACACTTTTGTTTTGCTCCCTGGACACTTTTGTTTTGCTCCCTTGACACTTTTGTTTTGCTCCCTGGACACTTTTGTTTTGCTCCCTGAACACTTTTGTTTTGCTCCCTTGACACTTTTGTTTTGCTCCCCGGACACTTTTGTTTTGCTCCCTTGACACTTTGTTTTGCTCCCTGGACACTTTTGTTTTGCTCCCTGGACATTTTTGTTTTGCTCCCGGGACACTTTTGTTTTGCTCCCTTGACACTTTTGTTTTGCTCCCCGGACACTTTTGTTTTGCTCCCTGGACACTTTTGTTTTGCTCCCTGGACACTTTTGTTTTGCTCCCTGGACACTTTTGTTTTGCTCCCTTGACACTTTTGTTTTGCTCCCTGGACACTTTTGTTTTGCTCCCGGGACATTTTTGTTTTGCTCCCCGGACACTTTTGTTTTGCTCCCGGGACACTTTTGTTTTGCTCCCGGGACATTTTTGTTTTGCTCCCTTGACACTTTTGTTTTGCTCCCCGGACACTTTTGTTTTGCTCCCGGGACACTTTTGTTTTGCTCCCCGGACACTTTTGTTTTGCTCCCCGGACACTTTTGATTTGCTCCCGGGACATTTTCGTTTTGCTCCCCGGACACTTTTGTTTTGCTCCCGGGACACTTTTGTTTTGCTCCCGGGACATTTTTGTTTTGCTCCCTTGACACTTTTGTTTTGCTCCCGGGACACTTTTATTTTGCTCCCTTGACACTTTTGTTTTGCTCCCCGGACACTTTTGTTTTGCTCCCTGGACACTTTTGTTTTGCTCCCTGGACACTTTTGTTTTGCTCCCTGGACACTTTTGTTTTGCTCCCTTGACACTTTTGTTTTGCTCCCCGGACACTTTTGTTTTGCTCCCGGGACATTTTCGTTTTGCTCCCCGGACACTTTTGTTTTGCTCCCGGGACACTTTTGTTTTGCTCCCGGGACATTTTTGTTTTGCTCCCTTGACACTTTTGTTTTGCTCCCCGGACACTTTTGTTTTGCTCCCGGGACACTTTTGTTTTGCTCCCCGGACACTTTTGTTTTGCTCCCCGGACACTTTTGATTTGCTCCCGGGACATTTTCGTTTTGCTCCCCGGACACTTTTGTTTTGCTCCCGGGACACTTTTGTTTTGCTCCCGGGACACTTTTATTTTGCTCCCGGGACATTTTTGTTTTGCTCCCTGGACACTTTTGTTTTGCTCCCTGGACACTTTTATTTTGCTCCCGGGACATTTTTGTTTTGCTCCCGGGACACTTTTGTTTTGCTCCCTGGACACTTTTGTTTTGCTCCCTGGACACTTTTGTTTTGCTCCCTGGACACTTTTGTTTTGCTCCCTGGACACTTTTGTTTTGCTCCCTGGACACTTACGTTTTGCTCCCGGGACATTTTCGTTTTGCTCCCGGGACACTTTCGTTTTGCTCCCTGGACACTTTTGTTTTGCTCCCGGGACACTTTTGTTTTGCTCCCGGGACACTTTTGTTTTGCTCCCGGGACACTTTTGTTTTGCTCCACGGACATTTTTGTTTTGCTCCCTGGACACTTTTGTTTTGCTCCCTGGACACTTTTGTTTTGCTCCCTGGACACTTTTGTTTTGCTCCCGGGACACTTTTATTTTGCTCCCGGGACATTTTTGTTTTGCTCCCGGGACACTTTTGTTTTGCTCCCTGGACACTTTTGTTTTGCTCCCTGGACACTTTTGTTTTGCTCCCTGGACACTTTTATTTTGCTCCCGGGACATTTTTGTTTTGCTCCCGGGACACTTTTGTTTTGCTCCCTGGACACTTTTGTTTTGCTCCCTGGACACTTTTGTTTTGCTCCCTGGACACTTACGTTTTGCTCCCGGGACATTTTCGTTTTGCTCCCGGGACACTTTTGTTTTGCTCCCTGGACACTTTTGTTTTGCTCCCGGGACACTTTTGTTTTGCTCCCGGGACACTTTTGTTTTGCTCCCGGGACACTTTTGTTTTGCTCCACGGACATTTTTGTTTTGCTCCCTGGACACTTTTGTTTTGCTCCCTGGACACTTTTGTTTTGCTCCCTGGACACTTTCGTATTGCTCCCTGGACACTTTCGTATTGCTCCCTGGACACTTTTGTTTTGCTCCTGGGACATTTTTGTTTTTGCCCGGGATTGTCCTGCAATTGACATGTCTGTCCCTGGTCCCGGGCACCTTCATTTTGGGACAATACAGTGTCCCAGAATGAAATAGAGGACACAGCCACCCCCTACTTACAACTACATTTCCGAAACTGGTTGCTAGGACCAGCACTGCCTGGTATCTTGCAACCAGTGACAATTTACTCTCAGACAGTAAGGCCGGGAGCGAGGCCTGCGTCTAGTGCAGCACTGCTGTCCCCACCCACCTCGGCACCTCCTCCTTCTCTGGCACCCAGCAGGGAATGGTGTGATCTTCACTCTACAGACAGTGACGCCACTCCTTTCCTTCTACGCACATGGCTCATGCAGAGGGAGTGACAGCAGCACTGCAGCTGGTGACAGGCTATGGGTGGCAAGCGGCACTGCTTCTAGTGACAAGTGGCACATTCACCTGACAAATAACCAGCCGCCAAATTCCCCATCAACCCCGAGACTACAATACCCCCCACCCCCATCTTTTTTGGGGAAAGGTGAGAGAGGGGTTGTGTCCCTGAATGGCAGTTTGGAAATGTGGTCACCCTACTGAGAAGGCTGTGGTCAGGCCACCAGGCCGCATGTCCCAACAACACCACCACCAGCCTTGTCTCCTCCTCGCACATCCTCGTTGCACACCTCCCCGCTCCAGTGCTGACTCCCTACCACACAGAGTGCTGGATCTGGTCTTTCCCTGGCTGGATGCAGGCCAGTCAAGTTCCTCCACCCCAAACTCGCTAATTCATGTCTTTATGGACCTTGCTTTGTGCACTGGTGTGTAGTCATGTTGGAACAGGAAGGGGCCGTCCCCAAACTGTTCCCTCAAAGTTGGGAGCATGAAATTGCCCAAAATGTCTTGGTATGCTGACACCTTAAAGCGGGAGTTCACCCATAAAACAATTTTTCCCCTTAGATTCCTGCTCGTTTTGTCTAGGGGAATCGGCTAGTTGTTTTAAAATATGAGCCGTACTTACCGTTTTCGAGATGCATCTTCTTCCGTCGCTTCCGGGTATGGGTCTTCGGGAGCGGGCGTTCCTTCTTGATTGACAGTCTTCCGAGAGGCTTCCGACGGTCGCATCCATCGCGTCACTCGTAGCCGAAAGAAGCCGAACGTCGGTGCGGCTCTATACTGCGCCTGCGCACCGACGTTCGGCTTCTTTCGGAAAATCGTGACGCGATGAATGCGACCGTCGGAAGCCTCTCGGAAGACTGTCAATCAAAATAGGAACGCCCAGTCCCGCAGCCCATACCCGGAAGCGGCGGAGAAGATGCATCTCGTAAACGGTAAGTACGGTTCATATTTTAAAACAACTAGCTGATTCCCCTAGACAAAACGAGCATCCATCTAAGGGGAAAAAGTATATTGTACGGGTGAACCCCAGCTTTAAGAGTTCCCTTCAATGGAACTAAGGGGCCAAGCCCAACCCCTGAAAAACAACCCCACACCATAATCCCCCTCCATTAAATGGTTTGGACCAGTGCACAAAGCAAGGTCCCTAAAGACATGGATGAGCGAGTTTGGGGTGGAGGAACTTGACTGGTCTGCACAGAGTCCTGACCTCAACTCAATAGAACACCTTTGGGATGAATTAGAGCAAAGACGGCGAGCCAGGCCATCTCATACACCATCAGTGCCTGACCTCACAAACGCGCTTCTGGAAGAATGGTCAAACATTCCCATAGACACACTCCTAAACCTTGTGGACAGCCTTCCCAGAAGAGTTGAAGCTGTTGTATCTGCAAATGGTGGGCCAACTCAATATTGAACCCTACGGACCAAGACTGGGATGCTATTAAAGTTCGTGTGCGTGTAAAGGCAGGCGTCCCAATACTTTTGGCAATATAGCGTAAGTAAAGGATGACTGCGATTTAAAGGGGACTTGCCTTATTATTACCTATTGAAGATACTGAAGTCTTTGTTGATGGAAGATACCACCAGACGACTGTACAAAGCGCATTGTGAACTGTATATTTTTATATGTCCACTGACAAGGTGAGCGAGCATTCCCATCGGTGGTGGAGCACTACACGTTTTGGGGCGGAACACTACACGTTTTGGGGCGGAGCACGGAATCAGACGAAATAAACACAACAATGTTGATTAATTCAGTTTTGACTTTCTATACATTTATGGTCGCATGACAAGTCGCACCCCTATTGTCTGCAATAGAACTGTCCACATTGGTGCGACGCCGACATGTGTCAGGACTAAGCCCCGGTGGGTGGAGTGAAATGCATAAGATTGCATGACTAAGCCAAGGTGGGTGTGGTGAAACGCGTCGGGGAGAGTGCAAAGGGTGAGGGCGCTCTTTACGTCTATCCTATAGGGGCTGGCCGGGGGAGAGCGGCGTCTATTCTTTTCCCACATTGTCTGTTACTTTTTGGTGAAGTACATTAAGAAGCCGGCGCCCTGTTTCCTGAGGAAGTCTCCTCTTGAGCCTAGAGTGGGGATCCCAGCTCTTTACGATACAACAAAGTTTGAATTTATTCAAATAAAAAATTGTAAAACAGAGGTAAAAAATATTCATTTATTAAGAATTCTACATTAGCTGGATCATTAAAATAGCAGTCAACAGCAACCTATAAAAAACTCCATTGATGAAAGATACATTCTGATTGGATGTTCCCCTATTGGTCTTAGCTATTTACCGTTGTCGTTGCTTCTTTGTTGTCTGCATTGTAGGAGAGTTTCCCCTTGAACTGTCATGATTGGCCAACTGTTGCCTAACGTATGGCCATGATTTCTCCAATTGTTTCCCCATGTATGGTCATAACTGCCCAACTGTTTCCCCATGTATGGTCAGGATTGCCCAACTGTTGCCCCATGTATGGTCATGATTGCCCAACTTTTGCCTCACGTATGGTCATAACTGCCCAACTGTTGCCCCATGTATTTGGTCAGGATTGCCCAACTGTTGCCCCATGTATGGTAATGATTGCCCAACTGTTGCCCCATGTATGGTCATGATTTTCCAACTGTTTCCCCATGTATGGTCATGATTTCCCAACTGTTTCCCCATGTATGGTCATGATTGCCCAACTGTTTCCCCATGTATGGCCATGATTGCCCAACTGTTGCCCAAAATATGGTCATGATTGCTCAACTGTTGCCCCATGTATAGTCAAGATTTCTCAACTTTTACCCCATGTATAGTCATAATACCCAACTGTTGCCCCATGTATAGTCAAGATTGCTCAACTGTTGCCCCATGTATGGTCATGATTGCCCAACTGTTGCCCCATGTATAGTCAAGATTTCTCAACTTTTGCCCCATGTATAGTCATGATGCCCAACTGTTGCCCCATGTATAGTCAAGATTTCTCAACTGTTGCCCCATGTATAGTCAGGATTTCCCAACTGTTGCCCCACCTATTGTCACGATTGCCCAACTGTTGCCCTATGTATGGTCAATATTGCTAGTGTGTTACCCACCTTTGTGGGGTCAGCGCTGTTGTGTTATCTATATGAGTGGGGGTCTATATTACTATAATCTGAGGCACGCACACCCAAAACTTTTATTACCTGCAAAAATCTTGACTTGCACAATGCATTACATGGGCCCTTACACAATCTCACCCCTGGAGAACCCGAGGCTCCCTCACTCACAACTGTTCTCTAGTATGTTCGATTTTTCGAGTTCCCAGGTCTGCGTTAAAGCCACGCCCAAAACGAGGGGCCCTCTCCCTGCTGGACTTGTATTTTATATTTTGGAAAGGAAAGGAGACCCCAGTGTGGGCAGGAAGAGATTTTAGCACTGGAGTCTCCAAGACAAAAGAGTCCAAAAGTCCACCAGTTGTTCTGTGGCCCGGAAATTTCCCCCAGTTGTTCTGTGGCCCGGAAAATTCCCCTGGTTGTTCTATGGCCTGGAAAATTGTGTTGTAACCCTACGTAGATGTTTCAACAGAGTCAGCAGGTATGTGGACTCTCTGATGTCTAGTTAGGCTTCTTTTTTGTATAAAACATTTCTCGCACTTTGAACACGAATAAGGGCGCTCACCCGTGTGACTTCTTTGGTGTCCAAGGAGGTCTTTTTTTATAGTGAAAGTTTTCCCGCACTCTAGACATAAGTAGGGACGCTCTCCGGTGTGAATCCTCTGGTGTTTAAGAAGGTCTCCTTTCATAGAGAAAGATTTCAAGCACTCCGAACAGGAAAAGGGACGCTCGCCTGTGTGACTTCTCTGGTGACTGAGGAAGTCTCTTTTGGCGATGAAACTTTTCCCGCACTCTGCACACGAGAACGGACGCTTACCTGTGTGAATTCTCTGGTGTTTAAGAAGGTCTCCTTTTTGAACATAAGTCTTCCCGCACTCCGAACATGAGAAAGGACGCTCGCCCGTGTGACTTCTCTGGTGATTGAGAAGGTCTCTTTGGTCAATGTAACCTTTCCCGCACTCTGAACATGAGAAGGGGCGCGTATCTGTGTGAATTTTCTCATGTTTAAGAAGATCTGCCTTCATGGTGAAAGATTTCCCGCACTCTGAACATGTGAAAGGGCGCTCGCCAGTGTGAATTTTCCAATGTCTAAGAAGGCTACCATGGTCAGTGAAGGATTTTCCGCACTCTGAACATAAGAAGGAACGTTCAGTTGTGTGACTTCTCTGGTGTCGATATAGGCATGATTTGCGATAGAAACATTTCCCACACTCCGGACACGAGAAAGGACGCTCCCCCGTGTGTATTCTTTGATGTATGAGGAGTTCAGATTTGCGATAGTAACATTTCCCGCACTCTAAACATGAGAAAGGACGTACGTTCGTGTGAATTTTCTGGTGTTGAAGGAGGTCTCTTTTCATAGTGAAAGATTTCCCACACTCCGTACATGAGAAAGGACGCTCACCCGTGTGAATTCTCAGGTGTTCAAGAAGCCTTCCGTTCGTAATGAAGCTCTTCCCGCACTCGGCACATTGGAAAGGACGCTCGCCCTTATGAATTCTTTGGTGCATTAGAAGTACTTTTCTCTTACTATAACACTTCCCGCACTCTGAACACGAGAAAGGACGCTCTTCTGTGTGACTTCTCTGGTGTATAAGAAGGGCTTCATTTTCAGTGAAGGATTTCCCACACATCAAACATGGGAAAGAATGTTCTCCTGTGTGAACTCCTTTAAGGCTTAAAGACATTTTTGTGGGATTAGATGGATCTGTTGATGGATCTGTACTGTGAAATCTCAGAAGGGCATCTGGAGGAACAGTGTGTGATGTATCAGAAGATCCCTCAGGATTAGAAGGATCCATTGATCCCTCAGAAGGGAAAGGTTTGTGATTTGTATGTTCAGTAATAGAATTTAATCCTGGAGAATATTGTGCAATTCCATTGTCTTCTGTATTATAAGGTGGAGATAAAATACGATGTCCCTCAGCGATTTTCCCATTCCAAACATAGTGTCCATCTGTTGGAAAGCAATTGTTTTTGTAAAACATTTTGTAATTTTTATTTCGCTCACTCAAATATATAAAACAATTTGCTCTAGCAATGAATGGTCTTAAAGCTCTGGAATCGAAAATGAATGGACCTTTCATATGGTGTACAGTATCTCCTCCATATTTGTTGGGAACATGACGTTATATTGAGGAATGGAGATGGACCTTTCATATTTGTGTACAGTATCTCCTCCTCATTTGTTGGGAACATGACGTTATATTGAGGGATGGAGATGGACCTTCATATGGTGTACAGTATCTCCTTCTCATTTGTGGGGAACATGACGTTATATTGAGGAATGGAGATGGACCTTTCATATGGCCTTCTCGATGTCTGTCTGTCCACCTGCAAGGTGATTAATGTGGTCAGTCTCTGGGTGGAGACCAAACCTGAGTTAAGCCAGCCAAACCTGCAATCTCGGTGGGCCGGATTTAGATACATTGGTGTATCTGTCCGGCCCGCGTAATGTATCTCCGATACGTTACGCCGCTCTAACTTTTTTAGAGCGGCGTAGCGTATGTGTTGCGGCGTAAGGCCGCGTAATTCAAATGGGGATGTAGGGGGCGTGTTTTATTTAAATTTATGTTGACCCCGCATTTTTGACGTTTTAGTTGAACGACGCATGCGCCGTCCGTAAAATATCCCAGCGTGCATTGCTCCAAATGATGTCGCAAGGACGTCATTGGTTTCGACGTTAACGTAAATTACGTCCGGCCGTATTCGCAAACGACTTACGCAAACGACGTAAAAAATTCAAAACTTGGCGCGGGAACGACGGCCATACTTAACATAGGATACGCCGCACTTACCCCTCCTATAGCAGGGGTAACTTTCCGCCGGAAAAAGCCAAACGCAAACGACGTAAAAAAAAAAAAGCGCCGGGCGGTCGTTCGTTTCTGAATCGGCATAAATGCTCATTTGCATATTCGACGCGTAAAAGATACGGAAGCGCCACCTAGTGGCCGGCCTGGAATTGCAGCCTAAGATCCGACGGTGTAAGTCACTTACACCTGTCGGATCTTAGGCATATCTATGCGTAACCTGATTCTATGAATAGATACGACGGCCGGACTCAGAGATACGACGGCGTATCAGGAGATACGCCGTCGTATCTTCTTTCTGAATCCGGCCCAGTATCTCCTCCTCATTTGTTGGGAACATGACCAGGGGCGGACTGACCATTCGGTCAGTCGGGCACTGCCCGAGGGCCCCGTGGTGGGAGGGCCCGGGCTGGCTCAGTCCGCCCATGGAGGTGCCCGCAGCAGCGTCAGCTTCTACACAATAAAAAAAACCCCAGAGAAAGCAGTGCCTTGGATCCCTCTAGCTAGTTTGATGTGGCTGCGCTGTTGTATGAGAGGCTCGTGAGGTGTGAGCTGGAGATGGATGGCTCATCAGAGCGGTGAGCCGTGCGGGGATTTACAGTGGCAGGCGCTTTCGGCCACCTCTCCCCCCTGTGGAATTCAGCTGAGGGGGCGGGGCCGTAAGTCACTGTCGCGGAGAACTGTCTAGCTAGCAGGATTTAATGGTTCAAGGCACTGCTTTCTCGGGGGTACAGACTAGTTTTTTTTTATTGTGTATGATAAGCTGCCACTGCTGCAGGCGCCTCCAGGGGCGGATTGAGCCGGCCCGGGCCCTGCACACTGATATCTGGTACACTGAATGCCACTCAGTGTATAGATATCAGTGTTATATATAGGGAATAGCACTTAGACCTGATTTACATTGAAGCAATATACCATGTGATTTGACATGTCAAATCATTTGGCAATAGCACTACCCGAATCGGTGCGATGCCCCATTTGTGGCGCCGCACCGATTCCCAAAAGTAGTTTTTGTGTAACTTTTGGCAACTTCTAGGTGCAATTTCCATAGACATCTGTGTATGGAACCCGCACAGACGTCTCTGAAATCACCCGCCAAATTCACACTGACATGCGGGTATGAAATCGTGCAAGTTTAGCTGAACTATCCCACACAATTTTATTCCCGCTGTCAGTGTGAACCTGCACTAAGGCCCGATTCACATCTATGGCATTTTTTGTGCTTTTTGCATTTTGCACAACAGTCCATTTAACATGGTTTCCTATGGAACACGTTCTGTAGTGCAAATCTGCAAAATACAAAAAGCACTAAACATGCCATATGTGTGAATCCAGCCTAAGTGAGTGTTATTCCCTATATACATTCCTTACATTGGTGATCAGTGGGAAGAATGTTCCTTACATTGGTGATCAGTGGGAAGAATGTTCCTTACATTGGTGATCAGTGGGAAGAATGTTCCTTACATTGGTGATCAGTGAGAAGAATGTTCCTTACATTGGTGATCAGTGAGAAGAATGTTCCTTACATTGGTGATCAGTGGGAAGAATGTTCCTTACATTGGTGATCAGTGGGAAGAATGTTCCTTACATTGGTGATCAGTGAGAAGAATGTTCCTTACATTGGTGATCAGTGGGAAGAATGTCCCTTACATTGGTGATCAGTGAGAAGAATGTCCCTTACATTGGTGATCAGTGGGAAGAATGTTCCTTACATTGGTGATCAGTGGGAAGAATGTCCCTTACATTGGTGATCAGTGAGAAGAATGTTCCTTACATTGGTGATCAGTGGGAAGAATGTCCCTTACATTGGTGATCAGTGAGAAGAATGTTCCTTACATTGGTGATCAGTGGGAAGAATGTTCCTTACATTGGTGATCAGTGGGAAGAATGTTCCTTACATTGGTGATCAGTGAGAAGAATGTCCCTTACATTGGTGGTCAGTGGGAAGAATGTCCCTTACATTGGTGATCAGTGAGAAGAATGTTCCTTACATTGGTGATCAGTGAGAAGAATGCTCCTTACATTGGTGATCAGTGGGAAGAATGTCCCTTACATTGGTGATCAGTGAGAAGAATGTCCCTTACATTGGTGATCAGTGAGAAGAATGTCCCTTACATTGGTGATCAGTGAGAAGAATGTCCCTTACATTGGTGATCAGTGAGAAGAAGGCCCCTTACATTGATGGTCAGTGGGAAGAATGTTCCTTACATTGGTGATCAGTGGGAAGAATGTCCCTTACATTGGTGATCAGTGAGAAGAATGTTCCTTACATTGGTGATCAGTGGGAAGAATGTCCCTTACATTGGTGATCAGTGAGAAGAATGTCCCTTACATTGGTGATCAGTGAGAAGAATGTCCCTTACATTGGTGATCAGTGAGAAGAATGTTCCTTACATTGGTGATCAGTGAGAAGAATGTCCGTTACATTGGTGATCAGTGAGAAGAATGTCCCTTACATTGGTGATCAGTGAGAAGAATGTCCCTTACATTGGTGATCAGTGGGAAGAATGTCCCTTACATTGGTGATCAGTGAGAAGAATGTCCCTTACATTGGTGATCAGTGAGAAGAAGGCCCCTTACATTGATGGTCAGTGAGAAGAATGCTCCTTACATTGGTGGTCAGTGAGAAGAATGTCCCTTACATTGGTGATCAGTGAGAAGAATGTCCCTTACATTAGTGATCAGTGAGAAGAATGTCCCTTACATTGGTGATCAGTGGGAAGAATGTCCCTTACATTGGTGATCAGTGGGAAGAATGTCCCTTACATTGGTGATGAGTGAGAAGAATGTTCCTTACATTGGTGATCAGTGAGAAGAATGTCCCTTACATTGGTGATCAGTGGGAAGAATGTTCCTTACATTGGTGATCAGTGAGAAGAATGTCCCTTACATTGGTGATCAGTGGGAAGAATGTCCCTTACATTGGTGATCAGTGGGAAGAATGTCCCTTACATTGGTGATCAGTGAGAAGAATGTTCCTTACATTGGTGATCAGTGAGAAGAATGTTCCTTACATTGGTGATCAGTGAGAAGAATGTCCCTTACATTGGTGATCAGTGGGAAGAATGTTCCTTACATTGGTGATCAGTGAGAAGAATGTCCCTTACATTGGTGATCAGTGGGAAGAATGTCCCTTACATTGGTGATCAGTGGGAAGAATGTCCCTTACATTGGTGATCAGTGAGAAGAATGTTCCTTACATTGGTGATCAGTGAGAAGAATGTCCCTTACATTGGTGATCAGTGGGAAGAATGTTCCTTACATTGGTGATCAGTGGGAAGAATGCTCCTTACATTGGTGATCAGTGGGAAGAATGTCCCTTACATTGGTGATCAGTGAGAAGAATGTCCCTTACATTGGTGATCAGTGAGAAGAATGTCCCTTACATTGGTGATCAGTGAGAATAATGTTTCTTACATTGGTGATCAGTGGGAAGAATGTTCCTTACATTGGTGATCAGTGGGAAGAATGTCCCTTACATTGGTGATCAGTGGGAAGAATGTCCCTTACATTGGTGATCAGTGGGAAGAATGTTCCTTACATTGGTGATCAGTGGGAAGAATGTCCCTTACATTGGTGATCAGTGGGAAGAATGTCCCTTACATTGGTGATCAGTGGGAAGAATGTTCCTTACATTGGTGATCAGTGGGAAGAATGTTCCTTACATTGGTGATCAGTGGGAAGAATGTCCCTTACATTGGTGATCAGTGGGAAGAATGTCCCTTACATTGGTGATCAGTGAAAATGATTTAAAGTAAATACAATTATTTAAAAAAAATGTAAAACACACCCATAATCCCTTCACACACTCTATATAAAAAGGGTTATGTAGGATGAGCATATATATGTAAACAATAATGGATACATGTATAGTATCCACCAGAACATCAGAGTGAGAGCAATTCTAGGGCCATATATCATAGTTAAAGGGGTTGTATGGGTTCAGTTTTTTTTTTTTTAATAACAAACATGTTAGTTGTGCAGTTTGTTTTGCACAAAGTGGCCCCGATCGTCATCTTCTGGGGTCCCACGGAGGCTCTCGCGGTTCCTCCCCGCAAGAGCTAACTCCCTCTGGGAAGCTCTCTCCCGAGTGGGTTACCTTGCGGGCGCACTCCTGTGTGATACACTTGGCGGCCATACCCGATAAGGGTATGACTCAGCCCCACCCCCTGTCGTGCAACGACATTAATTTGATTGACAGCAGTGGGAGCCAATGGCTGCGCTGCTATCAATCTAACCAATGAAGAGCCGATTGGAAAGCTATGCGGCAATATTGTGCTAATTTATGAAAACCTTAATTTCGAAAATGTACCATTGTTGCACTTTAATGTACATTTTATTTTTCTTTAATTCCTATATTAAACATTTATTTGGAACATAGCATCCAGAAATTCTTTGAATGCATGCAATATGGGCAGTGCAATATGTAGGTAGGATTTGTGTGGATGCAGCTTGAACGTGGCGGGGACACATGGGCAGAGACACAGGGGGCCCCATGATCTCCTTTTGCCCGGGGGCCCTATGAGCTGTCAGTCTGCCCCTGAACATGACATTATATTGAGGAATGGAGATGGACCTTTCATATGGTGTACAGTATTTCCTCCTCATTTGTTGGGAACATGATGTTATATTGAGAGAAGGATATAGAGGAAGGTTTGGGAAGGACTTGAATGGTGCTTTGTGGGAACAAAAGGATTCCAACTCCACCTCCCTTTCATCCACTGGTTCTGGGTGAGTAAAGTGCAGTGGAGATCACTATGGGAAAGGGCATCTGGAGAGGCAGTGTTAGATTCCTGAAGTAAGATCTTAGTAACAGCTATTAGGTTAAAGGAGTTGGCGATAGAAAGGTAGATGACAGAGGTGAGCTTGTTACAGATTGAGCAGGCATTCCATGAGAAGGTTGGGCTGGGTGTTGAAAGCTGAGGAATCAGTTCTTGAGTGCAAGAGTTGTATCTGCTGCCAGAGGACGTTGGAATAAAGAATTATTTTCTTTGCTGGTGAAAGTTTTATCAGGGTTTTCTACCTTCCTCTGTATCAGTTGTCGCACTAGAATTTTTTAGGGGGGCCATGTCTTTTTAAATGCACATACTTTATATTCATAGAAGTAAAATAAAAATGTGAACTTTTTCTACATTTAGTACTTATTACTTACTTGTGTCTATATGTAGAGAAGATTCCTCCTGTTTACATTTCATGATCATCTCCCCCTCCTCCATAGACTGCTGATCTCCACTCACCAACCTCTCTTCTTCTTCCTCAACTTTGATGTCTTTCAGTTCCTCACCCTAAACCCCAAAATAATAGAATATCAAGAAAAAAAATGAACTGTCAATATTGAAAGATTATATATAAGAATGTTATCTCATAGTTTAGATACATTTATGAGTTCAGTGCCCTCTACCTCAACATGGTGAGGGGTGCTTTGTTTTTCCTGTGTTGAATCCCTGGAGTACAGAGGACCTTCCTCTTCCATAGACTGCTGATCTCCACTCACCAACCTCTCTTCTTCTTCTTCCTCTTTAATATCAACTTTGATGTCTTTCCGTTCTTCACCCTAAACCCCAAAAAAACATCTGGAAAGCTTGAGTGGCAATAACATACATAGAAACATATTCTCCTATAGTTTTGCCACTTGAAGATTTTTAAGGTAGGACGCCTAAAAAAATTTCAACAGCAGCTTCTCTGCCCCTTCCGGAGCTCCCCCATGTTGCTTGTGCTTGCAATTACTGACCGTCATAATGAGGAGAGGGGAATAGTACTGTTAGATTTATATGTTATATTGAGGAATGGAGATGGACCTTTCACATGGTGTACAGTATCTCCTCCTCATTTGTTGGGAACGTGACATTATATTGAGGAATGGAGATGGACCTTTCATATGGTGTACAGTATCTCCTCCTCATTTGTTGGGAACGTGACATTATATTGAGAAATGGAGATGGACCTTTCATATGGTGTACAGTATCTCCTCCTCATTTGTTGGGAACATGACGTTATATTGAGGAATGGAGATGGCCCTTTTTATATGGTGTACAGTATCTCCTCCTCATTTGTTGGGAACATGACGTTATATTGAGAAATGGAGATGGACCTTTCATATGATGTACAGTATCTCCTCCTCATTTGTTGGGAACATGACGTTATATTGAGGAATGGAGATGGACCTTTCATATGGTGTACAGTATCTCCTCCTCATTTGTTGGGAACATGACGTTATATTGAGGAATGGAGATGGCCCTTTTTATATGGTGTACAGTATCTCCTCCTCATTTGTTGGGAACATGACGTTATATTGAGAAATGGAGATGGACCTTTCATATCATGTACAGTATCTCCTCCTCATTTGTTGGGAACATGACGTTATATTGAGGAATGGAGATGGACCTTTCATATGGTGTACAGTATCTCCTCCTCATTTGTTGGGAACATGACGTTATATTGAGGAATGGAGATGGACCTTTCATATGGCCTTCTCCAAGTCTGTCTGTCCACCTGCAAGGTGATTAATGTGGCCAGTCTCTGGGTGGAGACCAAACCTGATTTAAGCCAGCCAAGCCTGCAAAAATTGCTCTGGTCTATAGGGGATTTTCAAGCACGAAACCTGAAGTGGTCAAAATACTTTTTTAAACAAGGAAATGACCTAGGGGCAAGTCATGGACTTTAAGGGCACTGTGGTCTGGTAAGGATAATAGTCGAGAGAAAAAGGGGATTTTTCTAAAAAACAACATTTATTACAAAAATACTATACAGTTATAAAACAGAGGATCTCAGTACACTCAGAATCGCACAGTAACAAATTACACAGCGTTGAGATAGTCATAGAGGACCACCAGGAAATTGTAGACAATCATATTCACACGAAAATAGTATATAAATAATGAAAAAACATTAATAGAGGTGTAACCTCCGACCGATTGTAAATTATATATCTCCTGGAGAGGAACCGAAGACCCATAGACTGGTTGTCTAGATGATGGTAGGTACAACGCTGTGGCCTAACTAAAATACTTTTTTAGTTCTATACACTCAATCCCACCTACCTGATGATGGTGAGGAATGGTGTGACCTTCCTGTGTGGAATCCCGGGAATACAGAGGACGGGGATATCTCTCTGGTGGGGTTGTGTCACTGAATGATTCCATCATGAAGGGGTCTTTGTGTCTTTTGGAAAACCTCTCCATCACACCAACCTCATCATCCTCTTCTTTTATCTCTTTTTTAACAGCATTATTGGAATCACTCTGGTTTATAACCTGAATATTTTATAAAAATTTTAGCTGTAACCACATTGATATTAAACAGGTCAAAATGTAAAAATCAGGAATTAATTAGCTTTCTACTTAACCTGTGAGATGGTTTGATCTTCCTGTGTGGAATCCCGGGAATACAGAGGAGGAGGACATCTCTCTTGTGGGTTTCTTTTACTAGATCCATCTACCTGATGATGGTGAGGGATGGTGGGATCTTCCTGTGTGGAATCCTGGGAATACAGAGGACGGGGACATCTCTCTGGTGGGTTCCCATTACTGGATCCATCTGTAGGAAACACACACACTGACTGAATACATTGTTTCTATGTGTTTATCAGATGATGGGGGATCTAGGTGGAGCCTTCCGTACTGCTCTCTCCTTTACAATAAAGTCTCCTCTTACCCGGTGATGTGAGGGGCGGCTGATTCTCCATCATGACGTCCTTGTAGAGATCCTTGTGTCCTTCTACATACTCCCACTCCTCCATGGAGAAATAGACAGTGACATCCTGACACCTTATAGGAACCTGACACACACAATGATACAGTCACCATCCAGACACATCTGTTACTGGATAATGTCCCAGAATTCCCAGCACCGCTCACCTCTCCTGTCAGCAGCTCAATGATCTTCTTGGTGACTTCTAGAATCTTCTTGGCACTGGTTTCCTTTGTTGTCAGGCAGTGAGGTGGAGGCACTGTGATGGGCGATGTCCAGTGAAGACGGCTGCTGGGTGTTAATGGATATCCAGATGTTTTCTTCACTACTTTATAATCCTGATTAAAGAGAGAAAATAACAAATATCACTACAGACTTCCCAGAATTTTCATCACCTCTCCGGTCAGGTCTGTGTTTTATTAATAGAGATAAGAGTGATGTCATGTGACCTCCCAGAATCCTCCTCACCTCTCCGGTCAGCAGGTAGATGATCTCCAGGGTGAAGTCTAATATCCTCTCAGTCATGTGATTTTGGCCCGTCTCCATCTTCATTGATGTGATCATGTGATCTATACAGGACTCTCCTCTCTGTAGATGGATAATAAACTGAGAATTATCTGGACTGTACTGGGATACCAGGAATAATGTGTGCACAAAGTTCCTCCATAGTTCTGACACCTCACTGGATTCTTATATTATATTAATGGTTTCACTTATCAATCTTATGAGTAAAAACTAGGGTTGTCCCGATACCAGTATCGGGACCGATACCGAGTATTAGCGGGAGTACTCGTACTCCCGCTAATACCGCCGATACTAAAATAGAATACTCCCCCCCCCCCCGCCGCCACAACCGCCGCCGCTGCCACGTTAATCACCGCAGCGCGGGGAACATTACAGCCGGCGTTCGTTTGAATAGCTGTTTTCCCCGCTGCGCATAGACACTCCCCCTTGGACGGATCTGTCCAATCGCGAGCAAGGGGGAGTGTCTCTATACACAGCGCGGCAGGGAAAACAGCTATTCAAACGAACGCTGGCTGTAATGTTCCCCGCACGGTGATTAAAGCGGATGTGCCACTAAAACAATATATTAAAAGCTAGCAGCTACAAATACTGCAGCTGCTGACTTTTAATATAAGGACACTTACCTGTCCTGGAGTCCAGCGGTGATCGCAGCACAGGATGAGCCGATCGCTCGTCACCCTGCTGCTCCCCCCTCCATCCACGGTGAGGGAACCAGGAAGTGAAGCGCTGCGGCTTCACTGCCCGGTTCCCTACGGCGCATGCGCGAGTCGCGCTGCGCCCGCCGATTGGCTCACACGCTGTGTGCTGGGAGCCGAGTGTTCCCAGCACACAACGGGCGACAGACGGGATGTGACGGAATGCCCGTCTTTCGCCCGTAGCGTGTGGCCGGAAGTGGGTGCAAATACCTGTCTTTAGACAGGTGTCTGCACCCCCCTCCCCCCTGAAAGGTGTCAAATGTGACACCGGAGGGGGGGAGGGTTCCGATCAGCGGGACTCCACTTTAGGGTGGAGGACCGCTTTAACGCGGCGGCGGCAGCATCACAGTAGGTACAGGGACATGGCTGGATATACGGGGGACATGGCTGGATATACGGGGGACATGGCTGGATATACGGGGGACATGGCTGGATATACGGGGGACATGGCTGGATATACGGGGGACATGGCTGGATATGGGGGGGACATGGCTGGATATGGGGGGGACATGGCTGCATGTGGGGGGACATGGCTGCATGTGGGGGACATGGCTGCGTATATGGGGGACATGGCTGGATATGTGGGGGGACATGGCTGGATATGTGGGGGGACATGGCTGGATATGTGGGGGACATGGCTGCGTATGGGGGGACATGGCTGCGTATGGGGGACATGGCTGCATATGTTTGGGGACATGGCTGCATATGTTTGGGGACATGGCTGCATATGTTTGGGGACATGGCTGCATGTGTTTGGGGACATGGCTGCATATGTGGGGGGACATGGCTGCATATGTGGGGGGAAATGGCTGCATATGTGGGGGACATGGCTGCATATGTGGGGGACATGGCTGCATTTGGGGACACATTTTAAAAAAAGTATCGGTATTCGGTATCGGCGAGTACATAAAAAAAAGTATCGGTACTCGTACTCGGTCCTAAAAAAGTGGTATCGGGACAACCCTAGTAAAAACCAGACTCTTATTAAAGTGCAATATGATCTAACCTATTCTAGGTTTTCCTTGATTGGAGATGTATTAAATCCACTGTTCTTGCATTCTTACATCTGTGTTCCAGTTGGGGAAATCTCCATTTACTTCTCTTCCTCCTGTCAACAGAACAGGATATGAGGAGAAATCACCCAATGGGAATATACACAGACCATTTGCCATGCACTCTGTTTTACAAAACATTACAGTTTGCACTCCTGAGCAAGCTTCAATTAGAGGCGAAACATGTTGGGTTTAGGGATTTTTTATTGTTAGTTTATCTTTTACTTTGAATAACAAAGCATGAATGAAAGCACTAATCTTTCAAACTCACTGATCCATGTCTTTATGGACATGGATGAGTGTCCTGTATAACCCTGTTCGGGGGGGGGGGGGCTTCTAAACAGACCCCTGACATCTCCCTTTTGAGACAGGGAAAGGGACTGAGGACAGAGATCCCCCAGTCTCTTTTTCTGCAGCCCCAGCTGCACTGGAGATGAATGGAGAGGAGACAGAGGGGGACGACAGGAGGAGGAGGGGGTCGGGGGTCGGAGAAGCACGTGGAGGGGGACGAGGGAGGGGCCCACAGAGGGGGACTGGAGGAGGATGGGGGGGACAACCAAAGACGCACACAGAGGGAGACTGGTGAAGTACGCAGAGGAGGGGGGGACACTGGAGGATGGGGGTGCCAGGGGGAGGGGCCAACGAGAGGGCCTGGAGGACAGGGGGACCGGAGAAGCAAGCAGAGGAGGACTGGGGGAGGGGGGACTGGAGGAGGATGGGGGGGGAGACCAGAGGGAGGGGCCCACAGAGGGAGACCGGAGGAGGGGGGACACTGGAGGATGGGGGTGCCGGAGGGAGGGGCCAACGAGGGGACCGGAGAAGCAAGCAGAGGAGGACTGGGGGAGGGGGGACTGGAGGAGGATGGGAGGGGCCCACAGAGGGGGATTGGAAGGGGGGGGTAGGAGGAGCACACGGAGGGGGACCGGAGGATGGGGGGGAACCGGAGGGAGGAGCCCACAGAGGGGGGACAGGAGGAGAATGGGGGAAACCGGAGAAGCACGCAGAGGAGCACAGAGGGGAGCTGGAGGGGACACCCAGGAACGATCGGTGCGGCGGTGGGGGAAGTTACAATCATCGATCTCCCTGTGTGGCTTTCAATAAAGCAGCTGAAAGCCACAGAAGGGAGAGTAGGAGAAGCGGCTGTCAGCCGCATTATTGAAAGCCAGACAGGGAGATCAGTGATTATAACTTTCCCCAGGTATCGGACTAGGCATTGGGTACAAGCACTCCTGCAAATGCTCTGTATCGGAACAACCCTAGAATAGAGTTTTGCTTGGAAGTTGGAAGGAGGCTACCAGCTGTCCCTGGACATTTTGTGAGTACGGACCCTGAAGGGATCCTTGAGACTGAGTGTGCGTTGCCGAAATCTCCCTCTTGGTCCTAGAAGTCCGCATACTGGGTGTGTGAGCTAAAGGAGACACTGGCTTTATTTTTGTTAGTGTTTAGAGGCACCCATCACTTTTTTCTCCCAAAATGCTCCTCTCCTGAACGATATTTTGGTGTGTTTATATTTTTTGCCCCTAAACCCTATGTGCACATGGACACATAAGCTAACATGGAGGGGTGTTTAGAGGCAGAAAAGACAAAAAAAAAGGAAAGTTGAACGCCTGCCATTTGACAGCTGCAATCTGCATGAGGCAAATAGAGCATGACAGGGGAGGGGGATGGGTTACGGGGTGTAAATAGTAAATAATATCTTATTACCTCTTTAGCTGCCAGTTCCAGCAATGTCTCCTCTCTACTTCCTCCCGACTCACCTCTCACCCGGAACTTCCTGTAGGAGTGTTACATCACTTCCTGTGTTCAGCAGTATTACTTCCTGTCTCTATCTGGTATCACTTCCTGTCTTGCTCACAATTAGTCTCTATTCACGCATAATAAGCGCTTATAAAATCTCTTATGCAGGCATTTTTTTCTACACTTATACACATTTTTTTCTTTTTTATAAGAATTTTTGCATGTATATTTAAGTTTCTGGGTAAAAAGAAGAAGAGCAGGAGCAGAGTAACATTCCTTTCAATGATCCGTCTTCAGTTGCATCACAAAACATCAGTTTTTCACATTTCCATTTTGCGTAAAAAAAAAATATTTCTTGCCTAAAAACAGTCATAAATAGGAGTGACAAAACAGACAACATCAGCTCATGTCTACAAAAATGGAAAGATTCTATATTTAGATTTATAGGGCCAGATTCACATAGAAGAGCAGCGGCGTAATGTATCGTAGATACGTTACACCGCCGCAATTTTTCATCGCAAGTGCCTGATTCACCAAGCACTTGCGATGAAAACCTACGGCGCAAGGCGGGCCAATTTAAATGGGCATGTGCCATTTAAATTAGGCGCTTTCCCGCGCCGGACCTACCACGCATGCTCCGTTTCCGAACTCCCGTTGTGCATTTTTCGAACGGCGACCCGCGTAGCGTAATTCCGTATTCCCGGACGGCTTAGGCAATCGACGTTAAATTTTGAATTTCAACGCGGGAACGACGGCCATACTTTAGACAGCAATATGCTTGCTGACTAAAGTTAGGGCACCAAAAACGACGACTAACTTCCTAATTTGCATACCCGATGCTGGTTTACGACGCAAACTCCCCCCAGCGGCGGCCGCGGTACTGCATCCTAAGATCCGACAGTGTAAAACAATTACACCTGTCGGATCTTAGGGATATCTATGCGTAACTGATTCTATGAATCAGTCACATAGATAGAAACAGAGATACGCCGTCATATCTCCACTGTGAATCTGGCCCATATTGTCTATAAACCAGAGGCTCTGGATGGACAGTTGGATAAAAAGGTTCTATATTTAGGATGTATCCAGTCTATAAACCAGAGGCTCTGGAGTAAAATTTGGATAAATGTATTTGTAGTTTTTATCTCTATCGGTATGTGTGTAGCAGTATCTGCTAAAGATAAAATAGGTAATTTTTAGGACTAGAGATAAAATAATATCTTACTGGATTGTAAGCTCTAATGAGCAGGGCCCTCCTGTATTGAAACTGTACTTTCTGCCCTCATGTTGTAAAGCGCTGCGTACACTGTCGGTACTATATAAATCTTGTAAAATAATACAGTGGAACCTTGGATTATGAGCATAATCCGTTCCAGGAGAATGCTCGTAATCCAAAGCACTCGCATATCAAAGCGAGTTTCCCCATAGAAGTCAATGGAAACTAAAATAATTTGTTCGGCATTGACTTCTATGGCGTGCAATACCGCATGTGGCCAGAGGTAGGGGGTGCCAGAGAGCCTCGGAAATACTCGGGGACAGCTCAGCTGAATTCGGAAACCCTCTGGAACGGAGAATTTCCAAGTGTTTCCGAACGGCTCCGCTCTGATCGGATCCGGCGCCCCCGCACCTCTGGCCAAATGCGGTACTGCACACCACAGCGGCTTGAATCCTGTTCGTTTCACAAACTGAGTCAGGATTTTAAAAAAATACTCGTATTGCAAAATGCTCGTTAATCGCAATCTGAGGTTTCACTGTACCTCCTCTGCTGCTAACTACAGCAATGTCTCCTCTCTACTTGCTGAAAACTGACCCTTTGCTCAAAACTTCCTATCTATATGTGACATCACTTCCTGTCTGTGTGTTACATTGACAATACGTAGGATCATCTCCTTGTGGAGAATAGAACAACTGCAGCCTACGGGGCAGATCCACGTACAGCGGCGCATATTACCGCCGGGCGTAGCGTATCTAAGATACACTACGCCGCCATAACGTATCTAAGATACACTACGCCGCCATAACTTACTTTTATTTCAAATCCTCAAAGAATTCGCACCGTAAGTTACGGCGGCGTAGTGTATCTTTGGCGGCGTAAGGACGCGCCATTCAAATGGATGTGATGGGGGCGTGTTTTATGTAAATACGTCTTGACCCAACGTAAATGACGTTTTTTTTCAACTGCGCATGCGTCGTCCGTGTACATATCCCAGTGTGCATTGCTCCAAAGTACGCCGCAAGGACGTATTGGTTTAGACGTGAACGTAAATTACGTCCAGCCCCATTCACGGACGACTTACGCAAACGACGTAACATTTTTAAAATACGACGCGGGAACGACGGCCATACCAACATTGGCTGCGCCTCATATAACAGGCTTAACTATACGCCTGAAAAAGCTAAACGCAAACGACGGAAAAAAAATGAGCCGGCCGGACGTACGTTCGTGGATCGCTGTATCTAGCTAACTAGCATACTCAACGCGGATTTTGACGGAAACGCCACCTAGCGCCCAGCGGAAAAATGCACCTTAGATCCGACGGCGTACTAAGACGTACGCCTGTCGGATCGATCCCAAATGCAGTCGTATCTTGTTTTGTGGATACAAAACAAAGATACGACGCAGGAAATTTGAAATTACGTGGCGTATCACTAGATACGCCGGCGTTATTCTTCTGTGGATCTGGCCCTACATGTTTTTTTTTTCTTCTTCATTAGTTTGACAACGACTTTGAAACTATGAACAAACACAATGAAGTTCAATTATTTTATTAAAATTAAATAATTAAAAAAAACACAGACTGAATTTTGACATTGGAAATATATTTTGGAAACTTATGGGTAGATTCAGGTAGGGGCGCGCAAAACTAGGTCGGCGTAGCCTAGCGTGTTTACACTACGCCGCCTTAAGTAAGAGAGGCAAGTACATGATTCACAAAGTACTTGCCTCCTTACTTAGGGCGGCGTAGTGTAAATGCGGCGGGCGTAAGGGCGCCTAATTCAAATGGGTTGGGGGGGGGCGTGTTTAATGGTAATGAGGCTTGACCTCACGTTTTTGAAGTTTTTTTGTCACTGCGCATGCGCCGGGCGACTACATTTCCCAGTGTGCATTGCGGTTACGTACGCCGCACGGGCCTATTGATTTCGACGTGGACGTAAACTACGTAAATCCCGATTCGCGGACGACTTACACAAACGACGTTAACATTTTGAATCTTGCGGCGGGAACGGCGGCCATACTTTAACATTGTTATTCCACCTAATAGGTGGAATAACTTTAGGCCTCCTAAGGCCTTACGGAAACGGCTTAAATCGACTGCGGCGGCCGGGCGTACTTTGTGAATCGGCGTACAAACTCATTTACATAATCTACGCCAACCGCAATGGAAGCGCCACCTAGCGGCCACCCGAAAAATTGCAATCAAAGCTTGCGCCGTCCTATCTTAGATATGTTTAAGCGTATCTCTGTTTGAGCATACGCTTAAACATACGGTGGCGTAGATTCTGAGTTAGGCCGGCTTATCTACTGATAAGTCGGCCTAACTCTTACTGAATCTACCTATTAAACCACAAAATTTCATCATATACACATTCCTGGGAGAAAGTCCTGGGCACTTCAAATAACAATCGTCTTCAGTGATGCTTTTCTTTGAAACTGGAAGATGTCTGGCTTCGCTCTTAGGTCAGAATTGGTGAAACCCTCTGAGACTCTGGTGCACCCATCCACAGTGTGGAGGAGTCTTATCATAAAGTGGCCTTCATAGAAGAGTTGCAACCAAACTACCGTTCCTTCAAGATGGAAGCAAAGCCAAGAGGACTCCATTGATGTATTTTTTGTCCGAAGAATGGGGTTTTTCTTTGTTCTGCACATCGGAATGGTTGTACTTGCACCATTTGTTGTAAAGATTGTGAATGTGTTCGGGTTTTTCCACACGGGGCCCATAGATCCGTACAACCGTGCCCATCTACCTGGGAGGCTCAGGTGGTCCATGTAGCTGGCCTGCTAAAATGAATGACAGCCTAGACAACTACACAGGTCTTCATGGCACATCTCCAAATATGTATGTACAGAGACGTGCATCGGGCCTGGGTGTGGCAAGTGAAATTTTACTCAGCTTTCCAAAAAATGTGGTTAATTACAATCCATTCATGATTTAGCAAAGGGGGGGGGGGGTCAATTACTTTTTTCTTTTTTACATCGGGCCAGGCATGTTTGGACAGCTTTTTAACCTTCATAAATGAAATCATCATTTAAAAACAGCATTTCGTATTTACTCCAGTTATCTTTGTGTAATATTAACATTTATTTGATTCAAGTGTAACAAATATGCAAAATAAATAAATAAATAAATCAGGAAGGAGCAAATACTTTTTCACATTACTGTATAAAATTTGATCCCTCACTCACATGGAGATCCACTTTCCTCGTCTATGTCTCGGCTTGCAGTGTATTGTAACAAGATGTGAAATTGAAGCACCACACCACTGCTAAGAAGCCCAAATTCAACTTTATTCCAATTAAAAGTCAGGGGTACGCTTCAAAAAAAAAAATCCAACGCATTTCGGAAGTCTCAGCGCTTTCATCAGGGATTAATTGGCAACAATGTGAACAAACCAGAAGTGAACCAGACCCCTGATGGTATTTTTTCCCAGTGTGAATTACAAGCACGGGCCTTATGCCGCGTACACACAACTGTTTTTTCCGTCGTAATAAACTCCAACTGGCCGAAAAAATTACGTTCTATGCTTCCGAGCATGCGTGGTGTTTATTCCGTCGGAAAAGCATACAGAATTTCCGATCGAATTTTTTTCCAAGGGAAAAATTGAGAACATGTTCTCCATCTAATTCCATTGGAATTTCCGACGGAAAAAGTCTGATGGGGCGGTGAAAATATTCCGTCTGACTTTTTCCGATCGTGTGTACAAGGCATTAGCAAGAGCTTGTTTGGCCATGATAAAAGTGGGTGCGGAGACCCTGAAATGCATTGTCTACTATTTTGCATTGTACTATTTCGCAGTGGTGTGGCGCGTCAATTTCAATTCTCGTTACATTTCACTCACATAGATGACACAAAACAAAATCGTACAGACAACGAAGTGAAGCACGCTAAAAGATCTTAAAAAGCAACAAGTCCTGCCAGGATCTAAAGAAATTCAAGAGATAAGTCAACAGGTGAGAACCAAAGTAATTGACATAGATCGGTCTGGGAAGGGTTACAAAGCCAATTTAAAGACTTTGGGACTCCAGTGAACCACGGGGAGAGCGCTTATCCACAAATGGTGAAAACTTTCGAGAGTGGTGAACCTTCCCAGGAGTGGCCGGCCTACCAAAATTACTCCTCAAGCAAAACATTGACTCATCTAGGAGGTCATAAAGGACCCAGAACAATGTCTTAAGAACTGCAGGCCTCACTTGCTTTAGGTAAGATCGGTGTTCATGATTCAGCAATAATAAACAGACTGGGTAAAAATGGAATCCAAGGGAGAGTTCCAAGGCCAAAGCCACAGCGGACCATAAAGAACACAAAGGCTCATCTCACATTTGCCGAAAAAAACCTTGATGATCCCCAAGACTTTTGGGCAAATATTCTGTGGACCAATGACACAAAAACTGAAGTTGTTGTGCCATTGGTCTACAGAATATTTGCCCAAAAGTCTACAACTCCGACAATGGGTTTCAACCCCTCTGCAATTCCTCTTCCCCTTTTTGAAATGACGACCTTTGCACATATCGGTCATTCACTGACCTCAAACCTGGGGGAACCTTCTCCATTTACTCCTCCTTGACCGTGGGGGGTTCACCTTGTTCCAACCCAAACATCTCCAAATGGGAATGAGACATGGCAGTCTCTATAGATGGAACAGGGCCTGGTCATCATAAGCCAAATGTTCTTTGAACACAGTCACCACGGAGGCGGTCTATAATTCCGCTGGTATTGGGTCCCGGCCCTCAAATCCCATTCGAACCCATCATACAAATGATAGATGCTTCAGGGGGATGTGGCCAACGTGGAGACAAGATCCATATTTGGTGGACTTGCCCACGTTTGGTGGGATTCTGGTCCAAGGTCTACAGCCTCCTCTACAGACGCCCAGCATGCACTTCTCCACTGCCCCCTCCCAGGCTTCTTCTCATACCAACAAAAGCTGGCCACCTACCTCTTCATTGCCGCAAAGTGTGCTATTGCCAGAACTTGGAGGAAGCCATTGGTTGGGTTTGCAGAGGTGAAGAGCATTCTGACTAACCTCTGCTGCATGAGATGATGACCAGTATACTTCATGACTCTCATGCTAAGTGTGGAACCCTTGAGGTCCTATGCTCTCTCCACTCTGCCCCCGACCACCTTGGATATTCTGGACCACGCTAGTATACCATCTAACCCCCCAGGCTCTCTTCCTGTCTAAGCCTACATCTCCTTTTTCTATTTTTGTCTTGACCATCTCCTTCTCTTCCCCTGATCTCACCTTTTCTCCTCGTCCTTCACCCCCCCCCCCTGCTTCTCTGTACCTCCCTATTCCACCCCTCCCTTTTTTTCTCTCTCTCTCTTCTCCCTTTCCCCCTATTCTCCACCATGGGACAACCAGGTCTCAGGCCCCTGTGCCCAGTTAATTATTATCACCTCCGACACTAATGCTGGTTGCTTTTACTATTCGCTTTAAAACATTGGGAAAGTGTTTTGTTTGTATTCACAAGTCATTTGATGTTTTGTTTCCCTGCGCAGGACCATTCTGCCTTTTTTTTCTCTCCTCAAGCCTGTAATTTGGCTTTGTTTAACTCAATAAAAACTATTGTAACAGGAAAAAATAATAATAAAAATGAAGGTTTTGGAGTGGCCTAGTCAAAGTACAGACTTAAATCCGATTGAGATGCTGTGGCATGACCTTAAAGGGGTTGTAAAGGAAAACATTTTTTTTTATAATAAGCATCATTTACCTGCAGACATTCCTCTTTTCACCTTCTCATTGTTCGTTTTTGCTCAGAAGTTGCTCTATTTCTTCTCTGTTCTGTTCACTTCCTGCTTGTCTGATTGTTACTCACCACCGTGAAGGGAGGCTTTACTGCGGTGGTCAGTGACATGCTCACCCCCTCCTGGGAACTACATCTGTGCGGCAGGACGCTCTCTACATGTTAGAGACTTCAAGGAGGTGTGAATTACTGGGCGTGCCGCAATTCATACTGGGAAATGTAGTTCTTACATGAACGAGCGCCGCAAACCAGGAAGTGAATGAGAGAAATGAAACTAGAACTCTGGAGGTGATATAGATGAAGGAAATTAATAGGTATTTACTCGTTTTTTAACAGAATCATTACACTATTCTGTCTGTCTACCTTGCACACATTCATTTTAGGCAACATTTTTTTTTCCTTTACAATTCCTTTAACAACTTGCCGACCAGCCACCATCGCTATACGGTGGCAGGTTGGCTCCCCTGTGCGAATCGCCGTAGCTGTATGGCGGCCGCTTTAAGGGCTATAGGGGGCGTGCACGCCAGAGCCGATGCGCGTGGCCGGCGACGAACTGCGATCGCTCCTCAGAGTGACAGAACGGGGATCTGTCAATGTAAACAAACAGATCCCCATTCTGTCCGGGAAGTAGGGAGAGATTTGCTGTTCCTAGTGGATCAGGAACAGCGATCCCTCTCCTCCAGTCAGTACACTCCCACAGTTAGAAACACCTCCCAGGGAACATGTAACCCCTTAAACGCCCCCCCTAGTGTTAACCCCTTCCCTGCCAGTGACATTCATACAGTAATCAGTGGCTTTTTCTAGCTCTGATCGCTGTTTAAATGTCAATGGTCCCAAAAAAGTGTCTGATCTGTCTGCGTTGCAAAAAATTGCTGATCACTGCCATTACTAGAAAAAAATAAAAATATATATATATATATATATATATATATATATATATATATATATATATATATATATATATATATATATATATATATATATATGCCACAAATATATCCCCTATTTTGTAGACGCTTGTTTGTGCGGTCACAGGTGTTCCCTAGTGAGCTTTCGAGTTATCGGGCCCCCACTTGTGCTATATATTATGGAGATGAATAGGGACCATGCAATGTGGGCCAGAAGAGAGAAACACCTTGTAGCTAATTTTACCACTACTGTGTCCAAGAAATAGATGTCAAAAGGAGACCCAGGCCACCATACTCCACCTTTAACCACATGGCGCCCACGCTATAGCCGAATGGCGGCTACAGCGTGGACCTGAATTGCCGGGAGGCCGTCAATAGACGTCCTCCCCTTTGCACGCTCCTCCTGCAGGGCACAAGCTGTGATCACTGAGACTCGGGTGATCACAGATCCGAGTAAGGAGCCCGGTCCCGGCCCCTTACCATGTGATCAGCTGTCAGCCAATGACAGCTGATCACGTGATGTAAACGAAAGCTCGGTAATCGTTTTTTTTTCCTCCTCACGCTAACAGAGTGAGGAGGAAAAAAAAGCCGATCACCGACTTCTGTGTAAGGGACATCGGTCCCGAGTGGAAGAGGCACATCCGCCTCATCAGTGCCAACCAGTACCCCCTGCCAGTGCAAAATCTATCAATGCCCACCGGTGGTGCCAATCAGTGCCTCATTAGTGCCACCTAGCAGTGCTGCCCATCAGTCTCAGCTACCAGTGCTGCTCAGTGCCCATCATTGCCACCCATCAGTGCCCATCACTGTCAAATTTTATCAGTGCCACCTCTCATGCCTTGTACACACGAGCGGAATTGCTGACAGAAAAAGTCAGACAGAAGCTTTTCATCGAATATTCCGTCCATGTGTATGCCCCATCAGACTTTAGTGTCACCTCTCCATGCCCACCAGTGCAGACCATCAGTGCCAACTTGTGTCCATCAGTGCAACCTCATCAGCGTACATCAATGAAGGAGAAAATGTAAGATGGCTTGAGCGGAAGTCCGTCTGAAAAATCAGGAGTTTATTCCGACGGGGAAAACCTGTCGTGTGTACAGGGCATTAGTGTCACCTCTCAGTGTCCCCTCTCTATGCCCACCAGTGCAGCCCATCATTGCCCACCAGTGCAGCCCATCAGTGCAGCCCATCAGTACCAACTTGTCCATCAGTGCAACCTCATCAGAGTACATCAATGAAGGAGACAATGCAAGACAGCTTGAGCGGAATTCCGTCGGAAAAAATCAGAGGAGTTTATTCCGACGGGGAAACCCGTCGTGTGTACAGGGCATTAGTGCCACCTCTTTGTCGCCTCTCTGTGCCCACCAGTGCCACCTATCCGTGCCCACCAGTGCAGCCCATCAGTGCCAACTTGTTATACCTGAAGGGTTCCACATGTACTGGCACTTTAAGGCTGGCTCCACCCAGCAGTGATGACAAGGGTCAAGGGGCATAGTAGCCATCTTGGAGAGCACATGTAGGAAGCAGATAAGATGTACTGTCCTTAGATGCATGTTGCAGTGTACAGATGACCTGAAATAAACATCCATTGTTCCAGACCACAGTCTTGTGTCTCTCACAACACAGAGGATAAAACACAACTTGTGTCCATCAGTGCCGCCTCATCAATGAAGGAGAAAAATTACCCGTTTGAAAAATGTTATAACAAAATATAATACGGTTTTATTTGTATTTTTTTTATTTGTATTTTTTTTTACAAAAAATAAAAAACGGCAGAGGTGATCAAATACCACCAAAAGAAAGCTCTATTTGTGGGGGGAAAATGATAAAAATGTCATTTGGGTTCAGTGTTGTATGACCGCGCAATTGTCATTCGAAGAGTGAGAGCGTTGAAAGGTGAAAATTGGTCTTGGCAGGAAGGGGGGTTTAAGTGCCCGGTAAGGAAGTGGTTAAATAAAAGGCCATTTGTCCAGCATGTTCCTCCTCAGAAGCTCGTTTCTATCACACATTTGTTCCGCGGACTGAACAGTCTTCCCCCCTTCAGAGCCCTACGTACATTTTTCAACAGCAGCTGCGTGCGTTTTCTGATGACTGGTCAGGTTCCCCTTATGCGTAAACGACCTCCCGCACTCCAAACACGAAAAAGGACGCTCGCCCGTGTGAGTTCTCTGGTGTATAACAAGGTCCCCCCTCTTAATGAAACATTTGCCGCACTCCGAACACGAGAAATTGCGCTCCCCCGTGTGAATTTTCTGGTGGATCAGAAGGTCGGCCTTGCGAAAGAAAGATTTGCCGCACTCCGAACATGAGAAAGGACGCTCCCCTGTGTGAGTCCTCTGGTGTTCGAGAAGTTTCCCTTTCCGGTGGAAACATTTCCCGCACTCTAGACAGGAAAAGGGATAACAGCCTGTGTGGATCCTCCGGTGCTTCAGGAGGTCTGCTCTTTGAATGTACGTTTTCCCGCAGTCTGAACAGGAGAAGGTACGCTCGCCGGTGTGACCTCTCCGGTGATTGCGGAGGTCCCGGTTGTAAATGAAGCATCTCCCGCACTCGGAACAGGCGAAGGGGCGCTCGCCGCTGTGAATTTTCTGGTGCTTTTGAAGGGTCCCTTTGGTTAAGAAACGTTTCCCGCACTCTGAACACGGAAAGGGACGCTCGGCCTTGGGATTTTTCTGCTTTTTAAGAAGGGATATGTAGTCGTTGAAGGATTTCTCGCACTCCGTAAGTGGCAACGGATTTTGGGCTGTGCAAGCGCCTTCAGAGGTCATGGGGTTATAGAGGTCTGCGGATCTCAGACGTATATCGGGAGTAACAGTGTGCGAGGCATCAGAAGGTTCCCGAAATCTAGACCTAGTCATTGTTCTCTTTAAAGGGTGAGATCTGCGATGAGGACGTTGAGTGTTGGGTCTTCCTCCTGCAAGGCCGTCATCTTCTGATTTACAATTCCGAGGTAAAATACGAAGTCCATCAGAGCTTTTCCGATTCTGAACATAGTGTCCATCTGTTGGAAAGAATCTTTTTTAAGTTTATACTTTTTTTTTTTTCCCCCCTTTTAGTCATACACTAGATTAACAAAAGTATTGGGACTCCTGCCTTTACACGCACATGAACTTTAATGGCATCCCAGTCTTAGTCCGGAGGGTTCAATATTGAGTTGGCCCCGCCCTTTGCAGCTATAACAGCTTCAACTCTTCTGGGAAGGCCGTCCACAAGGTTTAGAAGTGTGTCTATGGGAATGTTTGACCGTTCTTTCAGAAGCAAATTGCACTCTTGTTGGACTAGAAGGCCTGGCTCGCAGTAGGGTTGCCCCCCCCTGTACGGGATTGACCCGGACAGTACGGCTCTGGCAACTCGTTACCCAGTTTCTGTTCCCTGGAAACCCTGGGATGTTGAACACGATGGATGGGCCTTTTTTTAAATACTTATACTTATCAATAAAATAAAAATGTAATTTGTTTCTGCATTCAGTGTTTATTACTTACCCGTGTCCATAAGTAGAGAAGATTCCTCCTCCATAGACTGCTGATCTCCACTAACCAACAACTCTTCTTCTTCCTCTTTAATCTCAGCTTTAACGTATGTCAATTCTTCATCCTAAACCCCAAAGAAGATAGAATAAAATGATTAGGAAATAAATAAGTGCCAATTATAGGATACAGTGGAACCTCGGATTACGAGCATAATCCGTTCCAGGAGAATGCTCGTAATCCAAAGCACTCGCATATCAAAGCGAGTTTCCCCATTGAAGTCAATGGAAACGAAAATAAATTTGTTCTGCATTGACTTCAATGGCATGCAATACTGCATGCAGCCAGAGGTGGGGGTGGGGCGCTGGAGAGCCTCGGAAAATCCAGAGGACAGCTCGGCTGACATCAGGAGTACTTTCGTCCAGGGCCGATCCTAGGCAGGGTGCACAGGGTGCATTGCACCCAGGCGCCTGCAGAGGTGGGGGTGCCAAACATCTAACAGACTCTCTAACAGAAGTCCTCTCTGTGTCCATCACAGAGGCCCTTCTCCAGGTCCCAATAAAGTACTCTGCTTCTCTTTTCTGTATTTTGTTTATTGTTAAGAGATCATGTAAGGATCCCAGGTTAATGAAGACTTTGTGGGGGAGCAGCTCTGTGGTTGAGTCATTGCCATAGAAACATTTGTAATGGGGAGGAGTTAGTAAAATGATGACGCCCATGTGGGGGCGCCAGAAATATTTCTGCACCCAGGCACCTGTGACCCTAGGATCGGCCCTGTTTTCATCTCTTTCCGAGTCTTTCCTAGCATTCCTGAGTGGCGCCGTTCATCTCCGACACCCCCCACCTCAGGCCAAATGCAGTACTGCACACCGTTTTGCAAACTGAGTTAGGATTTCTTTAACCACATATACGTCGGCAGAATGGCACGGCTGGGCACAAGCGCGCCCCGGTCCGAAGCTCCGCGGCCGCGGGACCCGCGGACCCGATCGCCGCTGGAGTCCCGCGATAGGCCCCCGGAGCTGAAGAACGAGGAGAGCTGTATGTAAACAGCTGGAGAGGCGCCAGAGAAGTGTGACAGGTGGGAAGATTCCTTTGCTGTAAGGAGGTGGATGACCGAAGGATATCTTTGATGCTTCAGACTTGTCTTTGAGGTGAGAGTCCAGGGAGCCCTTTTGTGGATTTAACCATCATTGTCATCTACATACACCTGGCTTAGTGGACTTTTAGCCCCATTATTTGGCTATGTTATTTACTTCAACCCTCCAACACCCTTCCTTTTTGTATGGGACAATTATCGCATATTTCCATCTTCATTGAACCTATTGTTCACTTGTTTATGGGACATTCCTGAGTTATTTACTTCTACCCATTTTTCACTTGTTTTATGGGACACTTATCACCATTTATTATTATTTCACGTTTACCTTACTGATATTTATCTAGTTTTGGTACCATACAGTATCAATCTGGTCTGATTGATTTTTTTTTATGAGTTCTCACTCTTTTCTATTAGCGTGAGTATTTGTACAAACCCCCCTTTTTAACCCATTTCACCTTGTGTGTAAACACGGCTTCCCCGTTCTTCACTGTGGCACTGTCATTGATCGTGTGTTCCCTGATATAGGGAAGCACGATCAATGGCGTCACACGTCCAGCCCCGCCCCTTTACAGTTGGAAACACATGAGGTCACACTTAACGCCTTCAGCGCCCCCTAGCGGTTAACTCCCAAACTGCAATCGTAATTTTCACAGTAATCAGTGCATTTTATAGCATTTTTTGCTGTGAAAATTACAATTGTCCTAAAAATGTGTCAAAATTGTCCGATGTGTCCGCCATAATGTTGAGGTCAAGAAAAAAAAAAAAAAAAAAAAAAAAAAAATCGCTGATCGCCGCCATTAGTAGTAAAAATCTATCTCCTATTTTGTAAACACTATAAAGTTTGCGCAAACCAATCGATAAATTGCGATTATTGCGATTTTTTTTTTACCAAAAATAGGTAGAAGAATACGTATCGGCCTAAACGGAGGAAAAAATATGTTTTTTATATATTTTTCGGGGATATTTATTATAGCAAAAAGTAAAAAATATTAAAAAAAAATTCAAAATTGTGGCTCTATTTTTGTTTATAGCGCAAAAAATAAAAACTGCAGAGGTGATCAAATACCACCAACAGAAAGCTCTATTTGTGGGGAAAAAAAAAGGACGCCAATTTTGTTTGGGAGCCACGCCGCACGACCGCGCAATTGTCAGTTAAAGCGACGCAGTGCCGAATCGCAAAAACTGGCTGGGTCCTTGACCTGCATTTTGGTCCGGGTCTTAAGTGGTTAAATACAGCGCTCGTATTGCGAAACGCTCGTTATCTCGCCATTCGAGGTTCCACTGTACATGTTGTCTTACAGTTTAATCACTTAAGGATTTTAAAAATAGCAGATTATGTAGAAGTAGAAGATAGAAGTACGAGACCTGAAGTGGACAAGATAAATTAGGAGTTCTTTAAACTCAAACCCACATACCTGATGATGGTGGGGGATGGTGTGATCTTCCTGTGTGGAATCCTGGGAGTACAGAGGACTGAGACATCTCTCTGGAGAGTTTGTATCACTGAACGGCTCCATCACGACAACCTTGAAGGGTTTTTTCTTTCCTTCTGAAAACTTCTCCATCTCACCAACCTCTTCATCCTCCTCTATTATCTCTTCCTTATCCTCCTCTATTATCTCTTCCTTATCCTCCTCTATTATCTCTTCCTTAACAGCATATTTCCAATCACTCTGGTTTATACCCTGGAGTATTCAATAAAAATGAGATTATCTGAAAACATGAGCATGTGAAAATGTATAATTTTTATCAAAATTGATCAATTATTATGTATAAATGTTCTAGTAAACCTTAAGTGTGATGGTGAGATCTTCCTGTGTGGAATACAGAGGACGGGGACATCTCTCTGGTGGGATTTTGTTACTGGATCCATCTACCTGATGATGGTGAGGGATGGTGTGACCTTCCTGTGTTGAGTCCTGGGAATACAGAGGACGGGGACATCTCTCTGGTGGGTTCCCATTACTGGATCCACCTGTAGGAAACAAACACACTGACTAAATACATTGTTTCTATGTGTTTATCAGATGATGGAGGATCTAGGTGGACTCTCCATACTGCTCTATCCTCTACAATATGTGCACCACCCTACAGTTTGGGCCCCATTGTTAGCTGGGAATACAGAGGAGGGGGACATCTCTCTGGTGGGTTCCCATTACTGGATCCATCTGTAGGAAACACACACACTGACTGAATACATTGTTTCTATGTGTTTATCAGATGATGGGGGATCTAGGTGGACCCTCCGCACTGCTCTCTCCTTTACAATAAAGTCTCCTCTTACCCGGTGATGTGAGGGGCGGCTGATTCTCCATCATGACGTCCTTGTAGAGATCCTTGTGTCCTTCTAAATACTCCCACTCCTCCATGGAGAAATAGACAGTGACATCCTGACACCTTATAGGAACCTGACACACACAATGATACAGTCACCATCCAGACACATCCCTTGTCTGTTACTGTAAAATGTCCCAGAATTCCCGGCACCGCTCACCTCTCCTGTCAGCAGCTCAGTGATCTTGTTGGTGATTTCTAGAATCTTCTTGGCACTGGTTACCTCTGTTGTCCGGCAGTGAGGTGGAGGCGCTGTGATGGGTGACGTCCCGTGAAGACGGCTGCTGGGTGTAATTGGATCTCCAGATGTTTTCTGCACTACTTTATAATCCTGTGTAAAGAGAAAAAGTAACAAATATCACTACAGACTTCCCAGAATCCTTCTCACCTCTCCGGTCAGCTCTGTGTTTTATTATAAGAGATAAGAGTGATGTCATGTGACCTCCCAGAATCCTCCTCACCTCTCCAGTCAGAAGGTAGATGATCTCCAGGGTGAGGTTCAATATCCTCTCAGTCATGTGACTCGGGTCCTCCTCCATCCTCCTTGATGTGGTCATGTGATCTTTAGTCATATTCTCTGAAGACGAATAATAAACAAAGAATTATCTGGACTGTAATGGGATGAATAATGTCTGCACAGAGTTCCTCCGTGGTTCTGCCACCTGAGATTCCCCTTAAACTCTAGCCAAATCCTTTTATAATAGGTTCTTACCCTTCTCCAGCCAGAGAGAACCCAACTGTGAGAAAGTCTTCTGTCTGTGTCATGGCTGGTGAGATTTTCCCTCACTTTTTGTCTGGGTGATTAGCGTCAAAGAGAAAAGGACGTGAGGAGGCATCAGCTCATTGGGGACACAGACAAATACTAATCTGACAGAGGTTCTAACCCTAAAGCCCTGTACACACGATAGGTTAACCAGAGGACAACGGTCTAAAGGACCGTTGTCTTAGGTTAACCGATGAAGCTGACTGATGGTCTTACACACCATAGGTTAAATAACCGATCGCGTCAGAATGCGGTGACGTAAAACACAACGACGTGCTGAAAAAAACGAAGCACAATGCTTCCAAGCATGCGTCGACTTGATTCTGAGCATGGTTGTGCCTACTAACGATCAGTTTTGACCTATCGGTTAGCAATCCATAGGTTAATTTTAAAGCAAGTTGGCTTTTTTTTTTTAACCTATGGGGCCCACACACGATCGGTTTTGACCGATGAAAACGGTCCTTCAGACCGTTGTCCTCTGGTTAACCTATCGTGTGTACGAGGCCTTATTCATCAATGATAAAAAAAACACTCGGACTCAAAGAAGAAGATGCTCCGAGTAAATATTGGGTTCAAGGGAATAATGGGATTTTTGTACTTACCATGAGATGATTTTCAGCTGCCAGATCCAGCAATGTCTCCTTTCTACTTCCTTCAAACTCACCTCTTGCCTGGAACTTCCTGTCTGCGGCCTTAGATCACTTCCTATTTATACTTGACATCACTTCCTGTCTTTACCTGACATCGCTTCCTGTCTCTGCATGCCACCATCTTGTGGAAAATATATAAACTGCAGCCTTCGTTGTGTTTCAATACCGTTGGCAGTTACTTCTTGTCGCGCCCTTCTATTATATTGCATATTTTGAACCAACGTTAAAACCAAAGCAATGAAATTAATTTGATTGTTTATTAAAATTCCTAAATACTCCATGATCTGCCCACCGTGTCTTCTGAATGCGTAAATGTACCCATGTAAAATATGGACAGCATTGTTTTTTGGTCTTTTTAAAAAAATATATTTACAGATGTTGTTTTGTCTACTCGAAAAAGTAAGAAAAACGATGAAAAACGTTATAACCTTTTTTTTAACAAATATGTGACTAAAAAAGCAAAGAAAATAGTTGGCCATGTTGGCCATGATCTGCCCACCGTGTCTCCTAAATGTGTAAGCATACCCATGTAAAATCTGGACAGCATTGTTTTTTTTACGTATCTACAGATGATGTCTTGTTTTGTCTACTCGAAAAAGTTAAAAAAATAATAAAAAAGGTATGAAAAATTCTCATACATATGCAAGACTAAATAAGCAATGAAAATAATTTGATTGTATATTACAATGTGTATTTTTGTGTATTTTCTAACACCCACCTAACCATCTGCCCCCTGGACTCTATTCCTTCTCAAATGCTACAGTCTCCCCCTAGCTCTATCTTATACTCTCTTAGGGCCCATTCACACTGGTGCATTTTTGCCGCGTTTTCGCGGTAAAAATAGCGCTATTAAAACGCTCCCCATGCCCCTCTCCATTGAAATGAATTAAAAATGTGGTAAAAACGCGGTGTTTTACCACGATTTTAACGCTCCGTTTTTACAGCGGTTTTTAATTCATTTCAATGGAGGGGGCATGGGGAGCATTTTATGAGCGTTTTAATAGCGCTATTTTTACAGTGAAAACGCGGCAAAAACACACCAGTGTGAAAGGGCCCTAACTCTCATCTTCAACCTCTCCCTCTCTTCTGGCATCTTCCCCAACTCTCTAAAATAGGGTGACCAGAGGTCTCCGGTTTCCGGACTGAGGGCGCTGTCCCCAGTGCCCGTCTGTCCCCGGATTGCAGGGGTGGCGCCAGGTGCGGTCTGCCCTGGGTGCCACACACTGGGGGGTGTGTCAGGCCGACATCTCCTGCTGTGTCAGCCACCATCATACAAGTCCCACCTCTTGGTTTTCTTCTTTGACAGACAGCACACTTGTCCAATTGACATGTGCTGTCTCTCATGGGTAAGTGCTGGTCTGGGAGGCGGGATTTGTGTGACAGGGGCACCCGGCGATTCAAATTAAAGCTGACACAGCAGGAGACGCCAGCCCCCCCCCCCCCCCATCCCAGTGTGTGGGACCCGGGGCGTACCGCGCCCCCCATTGCCTCAGCACTCGCCCAGAATCTGTGTGATGATGATCAGCTCTCCTCTCCTTTCTGATCCCCTGCACTAGGGTGACCACGTGTCTCGGATTGCCCGGGACAGTCCCGCATTTTGCAGGTCTGTCACAAGCACCTTCATTCCAGGACAATACAGTGTCCCCGGAATGAAACTGACACAGCCACCCTCCAGGCCAATCTGATGCCCCCAAAAAAGAACGCCACATCACTGCTTTACTCACTGACAGTACTTGCCCTGGCCGGGAATGCCTGGAGGAGCACAATCCCCGCCCCCTGCTTGTGATTGGAGAAATCATAAATCCCGCCTCTTGTGTCCAATCACTGTGCTGTGATTCGTTACAGCACAATCTGATTTTTGGGACGAGGGTGTCCCTGAATGGTAGTTTGGAAATGTGGTCACCCTACTGCACACGCAAAGCTGCTTTCCTGGGCACAGGTGAGGCTGCAGTGCTGGGCACTGGTGAGGCTGCATAGATGGGCACTGATGAGGTTGCATTCTTTATGTAGTGCACTCCAGAATTCTGCACTCAGTTTTTTTCGGTCTTATCTTCATTACATTTGGTAGTCATATCTGAAAAAGTATATTTTTTTAGATCTTTATTTATGGCCGAAACTTGAGAAATAACGTATATAAATCATACAATCATTCTGCACATACACTGCATATATCATTTGAGGAAAACATGCTTAAAAATGTGTTTACCATTTTGGCAATAAAAATAATAATATGTCCCCGGATTTCATTTTAAAAATCTGGTCACCAGGAGGACAGGGGGCTACAATGTACCTGCACTTAAGGGGGGAGTGGGCTGCATTATATGTGCATTTAAGGAGAGGGGCTGCATTGTATGCGAGTCAAAGAAAGGGGCAGGGGGCTGCATTGTATGTGAGTTTACAGGGGACAGGGGGCTACAATGTACCTGCACTTAAGAAGGGGGGAGGGGGCTGCATTATATGTGAGCTTAAAGCGGAGGTTCACCCATACCTTACACATTTTCCCCTTCGCTTCATGCTCGTTTTTCTCTAGGGGAATTGGCTATTTGTTTTAAAATATGATCCGTACTTACCCGTTTACGAGATGCATCTTCTCCGTCGCTTCTGGGTATGGGCTGCGGGACTGGGCGTTCCTTCTTGATTGACAGTCTTCCGAGAGGCTTCCGACGGTCGCATCCATCGCGTCACGATTTTCCGAAAGAAGCCGAACGTCGGTACGCAGGCGCAGTATAGAGCCGCACCGACGTTCGGCTTCTTTCGGCTACTAGTGACGCGATGGATGCGACCGTCGGAAGCCTCTCGGAAGACTGTCAATCAAGAAGGAACGCCCGCTCCCGAAGATCCATACCCGGAAGCGACGGAGAAGATGCATCTCGAAAGCGGTAAGTACGGATCATATTTTAAAACAAATAGCCGATTCCCCTAGACAAAACGAGCATCCATCTAAGGGGAAAAGAGAAAAAAGGAATTGGGTGAACCCCCGCTTTAAGAAAGGGGGCTGCATTGCATGTGAGCTTAAGAAGGGGGGCAGGGGGTTACATTGTACGTGAGATTAAAAAGGGGGGCAGAGGGTTACATTGTATGTAAGCTTAAGGAGGGCAGGGGGCTTCATTCATGTGAGCTTAAGAAGGGGGGAATCCATCTGAATTAAGTCTTCATTCCGACCATAGGTCCCGCTCTACAGTCCCACCTGCTACCTGTCCACGCTTTCCACTGATGCACATCCACACATTGCCCCTGCATTGCCTCCATTGTCCCTCCAACCTTCATGACTCCGCTTCCCCTGCATCACCCATCAACGAAGAATTATCGTCATTCGATAAAGAAAGCAGATTCATAACAGAATATTGTGAAATTTCGAGATTTCTTGTTTATTTTAGAAAGTCACAATGTCAAATTTAACGCACCAAAAAAAATCTAGGTTTGAGTTTAATAGTCATTTTGACATTAAATGTTTTTATTAAGAATTATACATAGGCGAGACCCATAAAAGAGCAAGAATGTGCTGCAGCCAATAGCAACCTATAAAAAGGTCCAAACACCGATTGCACGTCCTTGTCTTTGCCATAGCTGTGATCTGTTGCTTCTTTGTTGCCCGCATATCGAAAGAGTTTTCCTTGTACGTTCACGATTGCCCATCCGTTGCCCCATGTATTGTCATGATTTCTGTTGCCCATCCGTTGCCTCGTGTATTGTCATGATTTCTGTTGCCCATTTGTTGCCCCATGTATTGCCATGATTTCTGTTGCCCATCCGTTGCCCCATGTATTGTCATGTTTTTTGTTGCCCATCCGTTGCCATGATTTTTGTTGCCCATCCGTTGTCATGATTTCTGTTGCCCATCCGTTGCCCCATGTATTGTCATGATTTCTGTTGCCCATTCGTTGCCCCATGTATTGTCATGATTTCTGTTGCCCATTCGTTGCCCCATGTATTGTCATGATTTCTGTTGCCCATCCGTTGCCCCATGTATTGCCATGATTTCTGTTGCCCATCCGTTGCCCCATGTATTGCTATGATTTCTGTTGCCCATCCGTTGCCCCATGTATTGTCACGATTTCTTTTGCCCATCTGTTGTAACATGTATTGTCATGATTTCTGTTGCCCATCCTTTGCCCCATGTATTGTCATGATTTCTGTTTCCCAATGTGTTGTCATGATTTCTGTTGCCCATCTGTTGCCCCATGTATTGTCATGAGTTCTGTTGCCCCATGTATTGTCATGATTTCTGTTGCCCATCCGTTGCCCCATGTATTTTCATGATTTCTGTTGCCCATCCGTTGCCCAATGTATTGTCATGATTTCTGTTACCCATCCGTTGCCCCATGTATTGTCATGAGTTCTGTTGCCCCATGTATTGTCATGAGTTCTGTTGCCCATCCGTTGCCCCATGTATTGTCATGATTTCTGTTGCCCATCCGTTGCCCCATGTATTGTCATGATTTCTGTTGCCCATCCGTTGCCCCATGTATTGTCATGATTTCTGCTGCCCATCCGTTGCCCAATGTATTGTCATGATTTCTGCTGCCCATCCGTTGCCCAATGTATTGTCATGATTTCTGTTGCCCATCCGTTGCCCCATGTATTTTCATGATTTCTGTTGCCCATCCGTTGCCCAATGTATTGTCATGATTTCTGTTACCCATCCGTTGCCCCATGTATTGTCATGAGTTCTGTTGCCCCATGTATTGTCATGATTTCTGTTGCCCATCCGTTGCCCCATGTATTGTCATGATTTCTGTTGCCCATCCGTTGCCCCATGTATTGTCATGATTTCTGTTGCCCATCCGTTGCCCCTTGTATTGCCATGATTTCTCCACCTTGGTCGTTGAGGGCTGCTGTGTTGTTTCTGCCACCTTCTCCAGAGAACGAGGTTCGAAGGACTAACAATTTTTCTCCGATGTGCTTAGATCTTTTGGGTTCCTAGTTCTACATTAATGCCATATTTATTACGAGGTGCCCCCCGACGTTGGATTTCTAGTTTTTTACTATGATGAGGAAAGGAGACCCCAAATGTGGGCCAGAAGAGAGACAATCTGTAGCAGGCAGATTTTACCACTGGAGGCTCCACCAAAGAGAAGATTCCAGAAGGTGACTCAGCCCACCAGGCTCCATCCTGAACTGAGATGTGCAATTTGCCCGGTTGTTGCTTTTTTTTTTAAGAACATACACTATCTTGTCAAAAGTATTGGGACGCCTGCCTTTACATGCACATGAACTTTAATAGCATCCCGGTCTTTGTCTGTAGGGTTCAATATTGAGTTGGCCCACCCTTTGCACCTATAACGGCTTCAACTCTTCTGGGAAGGCCGTCCACAAGGTTTAGGAGGGTGTCTATGAGAATGTTTGACCATTCTTCCAGAAGAGCATTTGTGAGGTCAGGCACTGATGTTGGACGAGAAATACTGGCTCGCAGTCTCCGCTCTAATTCATCCCAAATGTGTTCTATCGGGTTGAGGTCAGGACTCTGTGCAGGCCAGCTAAGTTCCTCCACCCCAAACTCGCTCATCCATGTCTTTATAGACCTTGCTTTGTGCTCTGGTCCAAATAATTTAGTGACGGGGGGGGGGAATTATGGTGTGGGGGTTGGGTTTGGCCCCTTAGTTCCAGTGAAGGGAACTCTTAAGACATCAGCATACCAAGACATTTTGGACAATTTCATGCTCCCAACTTTGTGGGAACAGTTTGAAGATGGCCCCTTCCTGTTCCAACATGACTGCGAAAGCTCTACCCTGTGGCTATTCTGATGTCTAAGAAGCTCTGCGTTCCTAATGAACCATTTCCCGCACTTTGTACATCAAATAGGAGGCTCTTCTGACATCTAAGAGACTTTTCTTTCCTAATTAAACATTTCCCACACTTTGTATGTCAAATAGGAGGCTCTACCTTGTGGCTTTTCTTATGCTTGAGAAGCTCTGCTTTCCTAATGAACCATTTCTCACACGTTGTATGTCAAATAGGAGGTTCACGCCCATGGCTTTTCTGATGCTTAAGAAGCTCTGCTTTCCTAATGAAACATTTCCCGCACTCCGAACATGGATAAGGACACTCACCAGTGTGAAGTCTCTCATGTCTAATTAGACTTCCTTTTTGTGTAAAACATTTCCCGCACTCTGAACATGAAAAAGGACGCTCGCCCGTGTGAATTCTCTGGTGCCTGAGAAGGTCTTTTTTCATCGTGAAACATTTCCCGCAATCTAGACATGCGAAAGGACGCTCCCCTGTGTGAATTCTCAGGTGTTTAACAAGGTCTCCTTTCATAGTGAAAGACTTCCCACACTCGGAACACAAGAAAGGACGCTCACCCGTGTGAATTCTCTGGTGTTCACGAAGCGTCCCTTTCTTATTGAAACATTTCCCGCACTCTGAACATGTAAAAGGGAAAGAGCCTGTGTGAGTTCTCTGGTGTTTAAGAAGATCTCCTTTTTGAAGGTAAGTTTTCCCGCACTCTAAACATGCGAAAGGGCGCTCACCTGTGTGACTTCTTTGGTGATTGATGAGCTCCCTATTGTAAAGGAAAGATTTCCCACACTCTGAACATGAGAAAGGACGCTTTCTTGTGTGAATTCTCCAATGTTTATGAAGCTGTTCTTTGCTGCTGAAACATTTCCCGCACTCTGAACATGAGAAAGGACGATCACTCTTGTGACTTCTCTCCTTTTTTAGGAGTGTTTTGTATACAGCGTGGGATTTATTGCACCCCAAGGAAGACAATGAACCCACTTTTGTGTGAATTCCTATGTGGTCCAAAGAAGATTCCTTAGGATTAGATGTATCCATTGATTGCTCCAAGGGGTAAAATCGGTGATGTGCGTTTCCAGTAATGGGATTCAGTTCTGAAAAATATTGTGCAACACTATTGTCCTCTGCATCACAATCTCCAGATAAAATAAGAAGCTCCTCAGAGCTATTCCTATTCTGAATAAAGGATCCATCTGTTGTAAAGGAATTTAAAAAAAATTATAAATACATTTAATTTAATTTATTTAATTTTATATTTAGTTTCATATGGTGTACAGTATCTCCTCCTCATTTGTTGGGAACATGACATTATATTAAGGAACAGAGATGGACCTTTCATATGGCCTTCTCCATGTCTGTCTGTCCACCTGCAAGGTGATTAATGTGGCCAGTCTCTGGGTGGAGACCAAACCTGATTTAAGCCAGAAAAGCCTGCAATCTCAGTATCTCCTCCTCATTTGTTGGGAACATGACGTTATATTAAGGAATGGAGATGGACCTTTCATATGGTGTACAGTATCTCCTCCTCATTTGTTGGGAACATGACGTTATATTGAGAAACGGAGATGGACCTTTCATATGGTGTACAGTATCTCCTCCTCATTTGTTGGGAACATGACATTATATTGAGGAATGGAGATGGACCTTTCATATGGTGTACAGTATCTCCACCTCATTTGTTGGGAACATGACGTTATATTGAGGAACAGAGATGGCCCTTTCATATGGCCTTCTCCATGTCTGTCTGTCCACCTGCAAGGTGATTAATGTGGCCAGTCTCTGGGTGGAGACCAAACCTGATACAAGCCAGCCAAGCCTGCAATCTTAGTATCTCCTCCTCATTTGTTGGGAACATGACGTTATATTGAGGAATGAAGATAGACCTTTCATATGGTGTACAGTATCTCCTCCTCATTTGTTGGGAACATGACGTTATATTGAGGAATGGAGATGGACTTTTCATATGATGTACAGTATCTCCTCCTCATTTGTTGGGAACATGACGTTATATTGAGGAATGGAGATGGACCTTTCATATGGTGTACAGTATCTCCCCCTCATTTGCTAGGGACCTTTGGTTGTGTGGAAAATATACCAAATATATTCTTATAGAGGGGAATGGAAATTCATATGGTGTACAAGACCTGCAACTCATTTGTTTGGAACATTGAGAATTGTAATAGGTATATCGATGATGTTTTTAGTGTCAACAGTTAAAATTCCCTTCTGAAGGATGAGAAGTTCTCAATCTTGCTCAAAGACAGCACACACTCTGTAGAATTACAAGAATAAAAGGTAAAACTTTTAAATATAAAAATAGTTCTTACCTGTAAATAATACATTACTATAATTGTTCCCCAAAAAATTGTAACAATGTGTTGATCCAGGGAGTGATCTTATTCTCTTTTGGCAACAGGAAGCAATTATTTTATCTTTGCTAGAGCAAATTGAGCCATTTTTTAGGGTTTTTTGACTTTCTTTGATGCATTAGCATTTTAATTTTTTTTTTTTGCGGGGGCTGATGAACTCTAGGCATATATGTCTCTTTAAATATATTATCCAGATTTAAATTGAAAATGGAAACTGTTTCTGCATTTATTACTTACATGTGTCCATTTGTAGCGAAGACGCCCCCTCCTCTATAGACTGCTGATCTCCACTCACCAACGTCTCTTCTTCTTCCTCTTTAATCTCAATTTTGAGGTCTTTTAGCTCTACGGCCTAAACCCCAAAGATAATATATCAAGATTTATATTTAGGAGCCAGAGGAATGTCATCAAACTGCTTGAAATACATTTTTAAGTGTTTACTCTCAATCTACCTGATGATGGTGAGGGATGGTGGGATCTTCCTGTGTGGAATCCCGGGAATACAGAGGACTGGGACATCTCTCTGGTGGGTTCCCATTACTGGATCCATCTACCTGATGATGGTGAGGGATGGTGTGGTCTTTCTGTGTGGAATCCCGGGAATCCAGAGGACGAGGACATCTCTCTGGTGAGTTCCCATTACCGGATCCATCTGTAGGAAACACACACACTGACTGAATACATTGTTTCTATGTGTTTATTAGATGATGGGGGATCTAGGTGGACCCTCCGTACTGCTCTCTCCTTTACAATAAAGTCTCCTCTTACCCGGTGATGTGAGGGGCGGCTGATTCTCCATCATAACGTCCTTGTAGAGATCCTTGTGTCCGTCTAAATACTCCCACTCCTCCATGGAGAAATAGACAGTGACATCCTGACACCTTATAGGAACCTGACACACACAATGATACAGTCACCATCCAGACACATCCCTTGTCTGTTACTGGATAATGTTCCAGAATTCCCGGCACCGCTCACCTCTCCTGTCAGCAGCCCAGCGATCTTCTTGGTGACTTCTAGAATCTTCTTGGCACTGGTTACCTCTGTTGTCAGGCAGAGAGAGGAAGGCACTGTGTAGGGTGATGTCCTGTGAAGACGGCTCCTGGGTGTCAATGGCTTATCGGATGTTTTCCTCACTACTTCATAATCCTGTGCAAAGAGATACAGTAACAATTATCACTATGGAAGATAAAAATTATGCTATGTGACCTCCCAGAATCCTCCTCACCTCTCCTATCAGCAGATAGACGATCTCCAGGGCGAGGTCTAATATCCTCTTACCCACACGACTTTGGTCACCATCCATCTTCATTGATATGGTCATGTGATTTATACAGGGAACCTCTCTCTGTGGAGAGATAGTAAACTTAGAATTATTTGCACTGTCTCAGGATGAATAATGATTCTCCGCAGTCTCAGACTGCTTCCTATACTAGATTACAACGGCTGGATTAGAAGTCCCACATGGTCCTTCGCAAGAAAGTTTCTTGTGCTACAGTGCATCATTTTGCCATCACAGCACTACCGTATATTCAACTTTCTGTTCATCTAAGGATGCCACCTTTTCTTCAAGCCAAACCCAAACACTTTAGCCACGCACGGCAACGTTTTATTTTAAAGAGGGAACACTGTGGACTCTGGTGTAAAGTGAAACTCTGATGTTAGGGGGTTTCTGCTAACCAAACCTCCCACTTACATCAAAGTTCCCAGCATTCCCCCCTAAGTTAGGGTTCCCAAAGCTCCCCTGACATCAGAGTCTACAGGGCACCCCTTACATCTAAGTCACCCTTACCTTAGTGTACTCACTCGCTTGGAGGCAGGAGAAAGAAGGGAGGGAGAGGAGAGACTTTAGTCACAGACATTGGATGGGGAGCTCACTCCCCCGAAGATGCAGGCTCAGACATCGACATATTTCATTCACGATGCATCTACCGGTTGCTGAGCTTCAAACTTCCAGCCCACAGATCCCGTGAGGCAGAAAACATCAGGGATTGTAGTGTGGGTGGGCAGACAGAGAGGTAGGAGTGGGAGGAGGAAGAGCAGATCAAGCCCTTTCTCCTCTCCTATCTGTGTATGGGCATGGGGCCCATGTGCACACCAATGCACCTGGCGGTTGTGGTACTTGGTTAATTGGGGAGCCAAAGTCCATTCTGAATATTGTGTCCGGATTTTAGATGGTCTGAAACCCGAACACACGATTCAAAACCTGGACTGTCCCAGGTGGGTGAATCACGGACGGGTGGTGACCCGATTTTCATGTCATCAGGAGCTATCATTATAGACTATATTGCATGGCGCCAGCTTCCTGCGGCACTACAGCTGATCACAGAGGGGGCACTGTCTTTAAGAGATAGCATGCAGGTTGCTCTGTGTTTGAGCAACACATCCACACAATAGCAGCCAGACCCCCTGTGTTCCTTAGTGCATTTGGGCATTGCATCAGTTACTCCAGCAATCCCCAGTGCCGTCAGTCATTCCAGCCTAATGATCCCTGTGTACTCCACCTTGAATCCAACTTTGTGACCCCTGTGTACTTGAGCCTGTACCTTGTGCATGTGACCCTGAGCCTGCTCCTCTGGCCCTTGTGTTCCCCAGTCTGTATACTGCTACAGTGACCCCCGTGAAATCCTGCCAGCATCCAGTCTTCCTTCACCACTATGTCCCCCTCTGTACTCAAGTCTTCTACCTGCTCCTCTGTACCAGGATGATTCCCTGTGAGTTCCAGCCAGCCTTGTTACCACCACCGGTGCACTCCCAGTCTGTGTTTCTCTTTCCTACCTCTGTTTGTTTCCATGCACTCCAATCAGTTGGGATTGTGCTACCTACAGCCTAGTGAATCCAGTGTCCCAGCACTGCAAGGGACATTCATCTGCCCTCAGTAGTAGGGAAAAAGAGAGAAAAGAGAAGATGGAGAAGCGAGACGAAGAAGAGAGATGGAGAAGCGAGACGAAGAAGAGAGATGGAGAAGAGAGAAAAAAAGATGATAGAAAAGGAGATAGAAGAGAGAAGTAAAAGAGAGAAGTAAAAGAGAGGAGAATATAGGAGGAGAAGACAGGAGGAGAAGAAGAGAGACGGTGAAGAGAGATTGAGAAGAGAGACAGAGAAGAGAGAGACTTAGAAGGAAAATAGAGAGAGAGAAGAAGAAGAAGAAGAAGAGCGAAGAGAGACAGAGAAGAGAGACAAAGAGAGGAGAAGAGACAAGGAGAAGAGTGATGGAGAAGAGACAAGGAGAAGAGTGATGGAGAAGAGACAAGGAGAAGAGTGATGGAGAAGAGACAAGGAGAAGAGTGATGGAGAAGAGTGATGGAGAAGAGACAAGGAGAAGAGTGATGGAGAAGAGACAAGGAGAAGAGTGATGGAGAAGAGACAAGGAGAAGAGACAAGGAGAAGAGACAAGGAGAAGAGTGATGGAGAAGAGACAAGGAGAAGAGTGATGGAGAAGAGACAAGGAGAAGAGTGATGGAGAAGAGTGATGGAGAAGAGACAAGGAGAAGAGTGATGGAGAAGAGACAAGGAGAAGAGTGATGGAGAAGAGACAAGGAGAAGAGTGATGGAGAAGAGACAAGGAGAAGAGTGATGGAGAAGAGACAAGGAGAAGAGTGATGGAGAAGAGACAAGGAGAAGAGTGATGGAGAAGAGACAAGGAGAAGAGTGATGGAGAAGAGTCAAGGAGAAGAGTGATGGAGAAGAGTCAAGGAGAAGAGTGATGGAGAAGAGACAAGGAGAAGAGTGATGGAGAAGAGACAAGGAGAAGAGTGATGGAGAAGAGACAAGGAGAAGAGTGATGGAGAAGAGTCAAGGAGAAGAGTGATGGAGAAGAGTCAAGGAGAAGAGAGAAGAAGAGGGAAGGAGAAGAAGAGGGAAGGAGAAGAAGAGGGAAGGAGAAGAAGAGGGAAGGACGAGAGAGAGGAGAAGGAGAAGAAGGAAGAAGAATAGAGCATGAGAAGGAAAATAATTGTTACTTTATCAACATATTAAATGTGAATGGCCTACTGTATGTACATTAATTAAAAAACTGCCCACTTTTGCATTAGGTTCAGTATATACTGTAGGTGTACATATGCTAATACAATGATCAAAGGAAAAGATGGAAGAAAAAGAGAGACAAAGAAAAGAGACAGAGAAGAGAGAGAGTGAGAAGAAAGAAGAAGATTGAAGAGAGACAGAGAAAAGAGAAGGAGAAGAGAGACACATAGAAGAGAAAAGAGACGAAGCAGAAGAGAGAAGGACAAGAGAGAAGAAAAAGAAAGTTAGAGAAGACAGAAGAAGAGGAAAGGAGAAGAGAAATGGAGAAGAGGGAAGGAAAAGAGAGAGGAGAGAAGAAGGAGAAGAGGGAAAGAGAAGAAGGAGAAGAGGGAAAGAGAAGAGAGACGGAAAAGAGAGAAGAAGAGAGAAGAAGGAGAAGAGGGAAAGAGAAGAAGGAAGAAGAGAGAATGAAAAGAGGGAAGAAGAGAGAAGGAGAAGAGGGAAAGAGAAGAAGGAAGAAGAGAGAATGAAAAGAGGGAAGAAGAGGGAAAGAGAAGAGGGAAGAAGAGAGAAGGAAAAGAGGGAAGAAGAGAAGAAGGAGAAGAGGGAAAGAGAAGAAGGAAGAAGAGAGAATGAAAAGAGGGAAGAAGAGAGAAGGAGAAGAGGGAAAGAGAAGAAGGAAGAAGAGAGAATGAAAAGAGGGAAGAAGAGGGAAAGAGAAGAGGGAAGAAGAGAGAAGGAAAAGAGGGAAGAAGAGAAGAAGGAGAAGAGGGAAAGAGAAGAAGGAAGAAGAGAGAATGAAAAGAGGGAAGAAGAGAGAAGGAGAAGAGGGAAAGAGAAGAAGGAAGAAGAGAGAATGAAAAGAGGGAAGAAGAGGGAAAGAGAAGAGGGAAGAAGAGAGAAGGAAAAGAGGGAAGAAGAGAAGAAGGAGAAGAGGGAAAGAGAAGAGGGAAGAAGAAGAGAGAAGGAAAAGAGGGAAATAGAAGAGAGTAGAAGGAGAAGAATTCCTATAGCGCAGGGCTTAACAAATGTTCTTGGAATCTGGGAGCCAGCCAGAAAAGTTAGGAGCCATTTTTTTTCCAGCATCCCGAATGGCCAGCTTCTGGCGGACTGGCTGCCATACACACAGGCTGAATGGTGGCCAGTTTTTATTCAACTGGCCGATGTTGCCCGGCATTCGGCCCATGTGTACTAGGCTTGATGTGATGGGCAGTGGCTCACTAGGGAAGGACAGTGTAGCAAGGTGGGGGTGATAGGAGATCCAATAACTCAAGGACCTCGACTGTGGAACTCATTACCAACTCATATCCGAACGTAAGTGAATCACCAGGCCTTCAGGAAATAACTCAAGACCCATCTTTTCTGAAGGCTAAATAGAAGGAAAATGGATGCCAAGCGCCTTGAGGCGATTCAGTTCGCATTTGTAGCACTATATAAGTTATTCACTCACTCACGCCACCTTAGGTTCCTTGCACACAGGTGCCACTGCTAAGTGGAATACGCTTGCTCAGAGGGGATTTCTCCGATATGTACCATCTTGAATGGCCGGGCAAACATCTGGGACCTGTGACGTGTCCCAGAAGATTGCAGGGAGGGAGGGGGCAAGGAGGAGTAGCCTAGGCGGCACAAGCAGAAGCGTGAGCTGGGTACTTGTCAAAACTAGGTAACACCCCCCCCCCCCCCACAAAAAAAAATAAAAAATGACATGCCAAATTTGGCATGTCCGGGGGGTTAGGACTCCTAAAAGTTGAAGTTCCGCTTTTGGGTGGAACTCCGTTTTAAGTCAGTTTGTTCTCCTGACGTAAAGTGATTTCTAACGCTTACCGGAGGGGAGCAGCAGAAACAGACAAAGTCTGGGACGTGAGAAGTCTGCCCGGACCTCCTCTTCCCGTTTCCTGACTCTCAATTCCCGGGCTGTGGGAAGGTCAGCACCAATTACTTTTTTTCCGGCAGACTTACCTGCCTTCTGTAGTCTTATCAATATCTTATTACTTCCTCAGCCCTCAGTTCCAGCAATCTCTCCTCTCTACTTCCTCCCAACTCACCTCTCACCCGGAACTTCCTGTTTATGTGTGACATCACTTCCTATTTTTACCTAACATCACTTCCTGTGTGTGCGTTCCACCGCCACTAAGTCAGATCACCACCACCTTGTGGGGAATATAAAAACTGCAACGTACATTGTTTTTCAATACTTTGATATCAGTTTTGTTGCATATATTACACCAGAGTTAGAACTCCATCAAAACCTTTTGACTGTTTTTGTTAAAATATATAACTACGTGACACTAAATACAAATAAAACAAAAATCCCAAGATTATAGCTGCCCCGCCTCTCCAGTACCGTTTCAGTGTATGTGTATACTGTATATTGTGTGTCTGTGTGTATATGCATACTGTCTGTGTGGCCCCATAATCTGTTGCCTGGGGGCCCCCTAATCTCCTATTGCATGGGGGCCCCATAATCTCCTATTGCCTGGGGGCCCCATAATCTCCTATTGCCCAGGGGGCCCCATAATCTCCTATTGCCCAGGGGCCTCATGAGTTGTCAGTCCGCCCCTGTTGCTGCCCATACAACTAAAGCCGGTATCCTGGTTTCTGAAACCTTGATCCAACATAACCACTCATGCAAATTGTTTCCACCAAATATTACGCAGCAACAGACCTGAGAAAGGAGGAGTCTATTCCCCCCAAACACTTTGGCTTGATGTACATGTTGCTACTTTTTCATAAACATCTGCAAACCATTTTTTGGAAGTCACATTTCTCTGGACACCGGGTGCACCTTTCGGTCTAGCTAAGTCAGTGATCTCCAAACGACAGCCCTCCAGCTGTTGGAGAACTACATGTCCCATGAGGCATTGTAAACCTTTGACATTCACAGACATGACTACGCACAATGGGAATTATAGTTCCTGAATAACTGGAGGGCAATAGTTTGGAGACCCCTGAGCTAAGTCTACATGCTGAAACAACCTTAAGGTCGCATAGAAAAGGCAGCAGCCCAATCCCTGAGAGGGGATGGGGGAAGAAGATTTGTGCTAGGATGGTGAATTACGGTGGAATCTGTGCTGGGAAGGGGGATTTGGAGTGGGGAGGGGGCAATATGTACTAAGAGGGGATATTTTATAAATAGAGAGTTTGTGCTGGGGGGGGGGGTTGGAGTTGAGGGGGGGCATTTAAGCTAGGGGATTTGGGGAATGGCGGGGCAAACGTTTGTGCTAGGAGGGATTTCAGCAGTGGGGTGGATTTGTACTGGAAGGAGGGGGCATTTATGCATACGGGATAAGCATGCAGATAAGTACTCAGTTTTTTTTGTGGCGGGATTTTTACTGACACATAGATCTCATACCTCTTGGGGGGGGGGCAGTTTGAAAGGTTTGCCCTGGGCTCTAGATGACATTGTCCCGGCACTGTTTCCTGCTCTACAATCCCAGCTGTCGCCCAGCCAACGTCCCCACTGATCCAGATCTACGTGTTGCCGCTCCATAGTTCCCACCTTCATGATTTATACTGATACATAAATCTCATACATCTTGGGGGGGGACGGGGACAGTTTGGCTTGTCCACCATAGGCTCTAGATAACCTTGTCCTGACACTACATCCTGCTCCACAGTCCCAGCTGACACCCAGCCAACCACAATAAATACCATACCTCTTGGGGCGGGCACAGTTTGGCGTGTTCGCCCTGGGCTCTAGATGACCTTATCCTGGCACTGCTTTCTGCTCCACAGTCCCAGTTGACACCTGGCCACTGATCCAGATCCACGTGTTGCCACTCTATAGTCCCCACCTTTATGATTTTTACTGACACATAAATCTCATACATCTTAGGGGGGTGTAGTCTTGCGTGTTTGCCCTGGGCTCTAGAAGATTTTATCCCGGCACTAATTTCCGCTCTACAGTCCCAGCTGACACATGGCCACCAGCCACACTGATCTAGATCCAGGTGTTGGTACTTAATAGTTCCTACCTTTATGTTTTTTACTGACACATACATCTCATACATCCTGGGGGGGGTGAGGGCACAGTTTGTCATTGTTAACCTGAGCTCCAGATCAGCGGTTCTCAACCATGTCCTCAAGTACCCCCAACAGGCCATGTTTGCAGGTTTTTCTTTATCTTGCAAAGGTGCTTTAAATCAGAGTTGAGAACCACTGCTCTATATGACCTAGTCCCGGCACTGCTTCCTGCTCCACAGTCCCAGCTGACCTCTGGCTTCCGTCCCCACTGCTCCAGATCAACGTGTTGCCACTCCATAGTTCCCACTATAGTGATTTTTACTGACACATAAATCTCATACATCTTGGGGGGCGGGGGATGGGGTGCAGTTTGGCATGTTTGCCCTGGGCTGGACTTTTCTTTATCTTGCAAAGGTGCTTTAAATCAGAGTTGAGAACCACTGCTCTATATGACCTTGTCCTGGCACTGCTTCCTGCTCCACAGTCCCAGCTGACACCTGGCCACCGTCCCCACTGATCCGGATCCACGTGTTGCCACTTCATAGTCCCCACCTTCATTACTCAGATTTACATTCATATTCAGAATACTTTATTAATCTTAAAGGAAATTATTTCCCCAATCATCTAGGAATTACGCTAATTTCTTAAAAAAAAGGAACTCATAACAGATTATTGTTAAAAGATGTTTAATGCATTCTTTTTTATATAAAAAAAAATGTATATTTATTAAGGATTATACATTGGCTGGACCATGAAAAGAACAATGCGGTAGTGCAGCCATAGCGACCTATAAAAAGGTCCATTGATGCAAGAGATGTTCCTGTATTTGTGTTGGCTATAAACTGTTACCATTGCTTATTTGTTGGCCACATATTGAAAAGGTTGATCTTCATGCAGTCACAATTTCTCTTTTGTTGCCCTATAGATAGTCACGATTTTCAGGGTTACCCATCTTTGTGGGTTCAGTGCTTTTGTGTTACCTGTGTGATCGTGTTGTGTCATTTACATGCGTGAGGGGACATATCACTATAATTGTCAGGACCTGGATGTGCGGAGGGTTGTAATTCCAGTGTCTACCAGGCATCCAGATGAAGGAGGGTTGTAATTCCAGTGTCCACCAGGCATCCAGATGCAGGAGGGTTGTAATTCCAGTGTCCACCAGGCATCAAGATGCAGGTGGGTTGTAATTCCAGTGTCCACCAGGCATCCAAATGAAGGAGGGTTGTAATTCCAGTGTCCACCAGGCATCAAGATGAAGGAGGGTTGTAATTCCAGTGTCCACCAGGCATCCAGATGAAGGAGGGTTGTAATTCCAGCGTCCACCAGGCATCAAGATGAAGGGCATAGCGTACAGAAACAGGATAACGGCTAGCAGTACCTGGCAGTAAGCAAAAAACTGGAGCTAGAAGCAGTTATAGGGGAGGACCTAAATACCCTTCCAGTAGCCAGCATCAGGTGGAAACTGATAACCGAGATCTGCTGGCTGCTGGGAAGGTATTTAGGTCCTCCCCTATTACTGTTTCTAGCTCCAGTGTTTTGCTTACTGCCAGATACCACTAGCAGTTATCCTGTTCCTGTACGCTGTATCCTGTAGCCTGCTGCCTTGTCCCTGCTCCCCATTGTTCCTGACCCCATTTTTGATTCCCCCTTCCTATATGCTCCCTGCAACTCCAGTTTTCCCCCGCTTTTCTGTGTTCCCCATTTGTATATAGTTAGTTAGGCTTTCTGTTTGTTAGGTGAGCACACCTAGTGCATTACCAATGACATTTATTAAATAACAAAAACAGTAAAGAATGCGTACAACTCTCAATAAGACATAAAACCACACAGTGTGGGATAGTGTGGACACAGGTGCTGTATCACACCAAGGGGTAAAAGCTGACGCTTTTCAGGGTGCACCCCACTTTCTTAGAACTAAGCTTAGCTCTAAAGGAAGTGGGTGCGCCCCCAAAACATGTCAGTTTTACCATTTGATGAGAGTTGCACTTTGTGAGTGCTCGCATTTTACTGTTTTTAATTTTTTAAAGAAACGTGTTTTCGTTAATTAGGATATTTCCGAATGAACTAATTTGTCAAAATTCGTTAAAAAAAAGAATTTGGAACTAAACGAAATTGCACATGTCTACTGAACATTTCCACCCGTTAAAAAGACTATCTACAATTTTCAGCACTATCGGCATGTACGTGTGTTCTCTCATGTTTAGTTAAATTTCCTTTATGTGTAAAACATCTCCCACACTTTGAACAAGAATAGGGGCGCTCGCCCGTGTGAATTCTCTGGTGGATAACGAGGGATCCTTGTTGAGTGAAAGATTTCTCGCACTCTGAACATGAATAAGGACGCTCGCCCGTGTGACTTCTCTGGTGTCTACGAAGGTCTCCTTTTCTAATGAAACATTTCCTGCACTCTGAACAGGAGAAAGGGCGCTCACCCGTGTGAATTTTCTGGTGTGCGAGAAGGCTGTCTTTTACGGTGAAAGATTTTCCGCACACTGCGCATGAGAAAGGTTCACTGGTGTGAATTCTCCGATGAGTATTAAGGTCTCCTTTCCGATTGTAACATTTTCCACATTCTAAACAAGAAAAAGGACGCTCGCCCATGTGAACTCTCTGATGTTTATAAAGGTGTCCCTTGGCAAGGAAAGATTTCCCGCACTCTGTACAAGAAAAAGGACGCTCATCTGTGTGAGTTCTCTGGTGTGCAAAGAGGTCTCCTTTGCGATAGAAACATTTTTTGCACTCCGAACATGAGAAAGAACGTTCACCGGTGTGAATAATACAGTGTTTCTGAAGGTCTCCTTTCATGGTGAAAGATCTCCCACACTCCGAACAAGAGAAAGGACGCACAGCCGTGTGAAGTCTCTGGTGTTTGAGAAGGTATCCTTTCATGTTGAAACATTTTCCACACTCCGAACACGAAAAAGAACCTCCAGAGGTGTGAATTCTCTTGTGTTTACGAAGGAGTTCTTTCGAAATGAAACATTTCCCGCAGTCTGAACAAGAAAAAGGACGCTCGCCCGTGTGGATTCTCTGGTGTGTGAGGAAGTCTGCTTTCACAGTGAAAGACTTTCCGCATGCTGAACACGAGAAAGGATGTTCGTTCTTCAGATTTCTCTTATTTTTTACAAATATTCTGCATTCATTAGGAGATTTTTTGCACTCTAAAGGTGACAATGAGCTCGCTCCTGTGTGAGCTCCTTCAGGGCCCAAAGAAGATTCACTGAGAAAAGATGGACCAGTTCTGTGAGATCCCAGAAGGATATCCGGAGTAACAGTATGCGATTGATCAGAAGATTCCTCAGGATTAGAGGGATCCATTGATCTCTCTAAGGGGTAAGGTCTGTGATGTGTACTTTGAGTATTGAGATTTACTTCTTGAGAATATTGTGCGATATCGCAGTTTTCGGCATTATAATATGAAGATAAAATAAAATGTCCATCAGAGCTTTTCCTATTCGGAATATAGTGTCCATCTGTTGGGAAGCAAGTTTTTTGTAAAAATTGTAAGTATTTTTTCTTTTTAATTTAGCCACACAGTAAAATTTGCTTTAGCACTCAACAGTTTAAAAAGACTGGCATGGTAAGTTCAATGGATGAAGATGGACCTTTCATATGGTGTACAGTATATCCTCCTCATTTGTTGGGAACATGACGTTATATTGAGGAATGGAGATAGACCTTTCATATGGTGTACAGTATCTCCTCCTCATTTGTTGGGAACATGACGTTATATTGAGGAATGGAGATGGGCCTTTCATATGGCCTTCTCCATGTCTGTCTGTCCACCTGCAAGGTGATTAATGTGGCCAGTCTCTAGGTGGAGACCAAACCTGATTAATGCCAGCCAAGCCTGCAATCTCAGTATCTCCTCCTCATTTGTTGGGAACATGACATTATATTGAGGAATGGAGATGGATCTTTCATATGGTGTACAGTATCTCCTCCTCATTTGTTGGGAACATGACGTTATATTGAGGAATGGAGATGGACCTTTCATATGGTGTACAGTATCTCCTCCTCATTTGTTGGGAACATGACGTTATATTGAGGACTGGAGATGGACCTTTCATATGGTGTACAGTATCTCCTCCTCATTTGTTGGGAACATAAAATTATATTGAGGAATGGAGATGGACCTTTCATATGGTGTACAGTATCTCCTCCTCATTTGTTGGGAACATGATGTTATATTGAGGAATGGAGATGGACCTTTCATATGGTGTACAGTATCTCCTCCATATTTGTTGGGAACATGACGCTATATTGAGGAATGGAGATGGACCTTTCATATGGCCTTCTCCATGTCTGTCTGTCCACCTGCAAGGTGATTAATGTGGCCAGTCTCTGGGTGGAGACCAAACCTGATTTAAGCCTGCCAAGCCTGCAATCTCAGTATCTCCTCCTCATTTGTTGGGAACATGACGTTATATTGAGGAATGGAGATGGATCTTTCATATGATGTACAGTATCTTTGATATCATTTGATGGGTAGTGTGGAAATACACTGATTACATTATTTTATGAATATCAGAGATTTCTTTACTATATTGTCTACAAGACCTCCATCTAATTTTTTTGGAAACATGATCCCTGTACACTGCCCAACCATTTTCTAACCCTTGTACCCTTTTTTTTTTTAAAATACAGTCCTTAATGTTACTTACTTGTGTCCATTAGTAGAGAATATTCTTCCTGGTTGTTTTCCACAATTCTCTCCCCCTCCTCCTTAAACTGCTGATCTCCACTCACCAACCTCTCTTCTTCTTCCTCTTTAATCTCTGCTTTGATTCCTTTCAGTTCTTCACCCTAAACCCCAAAGATGACAGAATACATTTATAAAAAGATACAAGATTACATATTGTAGAATAATAGCAAAGTTTAGAATTACTTCATAATTCATTTGTCTCAGTCCTCAATCTACCTGATCATGGTGTAAATAGCTGTGATCTTCATTTAGGAAATCCCAAGAGGAAAGAGGACCGCCCTCCTCCATAGACTGCTGATCTCCACTCACCAAAATCTCCTCTGATTCCTCTGTATCCTCAATTTTGATGTCTTTTAGTTCTTCACCCTAAACCCCAAAGATGTTAGAATAGATTTCTAAAAAGAGCAAGAGATTACACAGATGTCCTCTCATAGCTTAGAAATGTTTAGGCCTACATGCTCAGTCCCACCTACCTGATGATGGCGAGGGATGGTGTGATCTTCCTGTTCGGAATCCCGGGAATACAGAGGATGGGGACATTTCTCTGGTGGGTTCCCATTACTGGATCCATCTGTAGGAAACACACACACTGACTGAATACATTGTTTCTATGTGTTTATCAGATGATGGGGGATCTAGGTGGAGCCTCCGTACTGCTCTCTCCTTTACAATAAAGTCTCCTCTTACCCGGTGATGTGAGGGGAGGCCGATTCTCCATCATGACGTCCTTGTAGAGATCCTTGTGTCCTTCTAAATACTCCCACTCCTCCATGGAGAAATAGACAGTGACATCCTGACACCTTATAGGAACCTGACACACACAATGATACAGTCACCATCCAGACACATCCCTTGTCTATTACTGGATAATGTCCCAGAATTCCCGGCACCGCTCACCTCTCCTGTCAGCAGCTCAATGATCTTCTTAGTGACTTCTAGAATCTTCTTGGCACTGGTTACCTCTGTTGTCAGACAGTGAGGTGGAGGCACTGTGATGGGTGATGTCCTGGAAAGACGGTTGCTGGGTGTTAATGGACCACCAGATATTTTCTTAACTACTTTATAATCCTGTGTATAGGGAGAAAGTAATAATTATCACTACAGATCTCCCAGAATCCTCCTCACCTCTCCGGTCAGGTCTGTGTTTTATTATTAGAGATAAGAGTGATGTCATGTGACCTCCCAGGATCCTCCTCACCTCTCCGGTCAGCAGGTAGATGATCTCCAGGGTGAGGTTCAATATCCCCTCAGTCACATGGGTTTGGTCCCCATCCATCTTCATTGATGTGGTCATGTGACATATACGGGACTCTCCTCTCTGTAGACGGATAATAAACTGAGAATTATCTGGACTGTACTCGGATGAATATTGTCTGCACAGAATTCTAACATCTCAGACTGCTTCTAATATTATATTAATAGTCTTACTTATTAATTTTACTAAGTGAAAATTAGAGACTCTCTTTAATGTACAACTCTAACAACAAAATCTGGGAAACCTGGTTGGGTTCCCAACAAAAAAACTGAGAATATTTATGGGGAGCACAGCCCTATCCTTATGTAAGTTGTTGTACTGCCATCTGTGGGACTGTCTAGGTGAGTAAATATGGCCTAACTTTCCAGCACTGATCTGAGTCAAGTCTGTAGAATTGGGTATATGGGATTTTTTCCGATATTTTTATTTATTTTTTATGGTTGAACTAGATGGACTTGTGTCTTTTTTCAACCTGACTATGAAACTATGTAGGATCAAATGTTATATTCCATTTGTTTTCTAGGAAGTTCGGGTGAAAGCAAGGCCGGCAGTGGGGCTGGATAGTGCACCTATGCCTTCCCCCTGCACCAAATCCAGAGGAGCCTCACGCATCGGGCCTAAACGCCTAGCGTGCATAGGGCAGCAATCTTTTTGACTGATATACTGGAGGAGGGTTGGAAAGTCCCAGGTGGTTTGAAGCTGTAATCCCGTAAAACACCTGCTGTTGTAGAGCTGAAGATTGACCAAAGGTCTAGAACATGGATTTCTAACCAAAGTGGTCCATGTATGGGTTTAAGGGGGTCTGTAAGGGTCAGATAAAAAAAAAATCTGTGTATTAGGTTCCTACACACTATTCCCCTTATCGGGGTGCTGTATTGGAGCTCAATAGTGACCAAAGTACCAGGGATGGGGTTTTTGACCTGGGGTCCATGAACCCCTAAGTGGTCAATGAATGGGTTTCAGGGGGTCTGTGATAACAAATAACTGCGTATAAAGTTCCTGCCTGATAAGTGAAAAGTCCTAGGTAATTTAAAGCTGTGATCCCATTTTGGGGTGCTGTTGTGGAGGTCAAGAGTGACCAAAGGTTTAGGACAGTTTTTTTTTTACTTGGGGTCCATGAATGGGTTTCAGGGGGTCCGTGAGGGTCAGATAAAAAAAAATCTGTGTATCAAGTTCCTGCCTGTTATACAAGCAGAGAGGTGAAGTCCCAGGTGTATTGAAGTTGTAATTGCATTTTGGGGTGCTGTTGTGGAGCTCAAGAGTGACCAGAGGGTTAGGACAGGGGTTTTTTAATCTGGGGTACATGGACTCCTAAGTGGTCCATGGATGGGTTTCAGGGGGGTCCATGAGGATCAGATAAAAAATTACTTTGTATAAAATTCCTGCCAGATAGGTGGAAACTCTTAGGTGATTTGAAGCTGTTATCCCTGTTGTAGAGCTCAAGAGTGACCAGAAGGCTAGGACACAGGTTTTTAACCTGGGGTCCATGGACCCCTAAGTAGTCCATTTATGGGTTTCAAGGGGACCTGTGAGGGTCGGACAAAGCATAACATTTACATTCACTATACAGCCCTCCCCTTGTCTCAATCAATGGTTTTCCAAATTAAAGAAAGCACACCGTGCCTCTGTCTATATCGTCAACCGCTAAGCATCTCTTGACTCGATGTTGGCCTATGTTTACCATTTAAATTTGTATCACAGTCATCGCTTTCATCAGATTCTAAAAGTGGTATGTGACTCAAAAAACGTTAATAACCACTGGTCTAGGAGGAAGAAGACCACAAGCGATTACCTGGAGAACTGATGATCGGGAGGCTGCAAAACAAGAAATGCGGGTCAGGCATTTCCGGTGAATGCCGAATCTGATGGGTTTTTGGGTGCAATTGAAAGCGTGTCTGTTGGAGTACTACTAGTATTATTATCTGGTAACGCCGGAGCGAATGGATGAACTGCAGTTGGACGTCGGTATATACAAGCCAGATGTTGATATTTGTCAACCGAAATATGATCTAAAAGCCATAATCATCCTCCGACTTAACTTGTACCTTCGTAGCTCGATGTTTTCGAGTTCCACAACCACCCGACCCTTTCTCTTGAATACATTTGTATGTGTTGGCAGTTGCTGGTGACAAAAGAAAATGGAGGAATAGGATGGACATGGGTGTAAATATAAAAAAATATCTTATTACCTCCTCCAGTTCCAGCAACGTCTCCTCTCTAATTCCTCCAAACTCATCTATCACTTAGAACTTCCTGGTTATACCTCTACATCACTTCCTGTCTGTAGATGACATCACTTCCTGTCTGCATCTCCCATAACTTCCTGTCTGTGCGTTCCACCTACAATGCGTAGGGTCACCCTCTGTGGAGAATATAAAAACTGCAGCCTGTGTTGTATCTCAGTACTGTGACAGCTCGTATACACTCTGAGAAAATTGGCCGAACGACCAGTTGGTTTTCCATGATGTTTCACAGCAAGGCGGAACCGAGGATAGAAAAAATGTAGGAAAATTCTCCTACGACAAAGGCTTTCTTATTTGTTGTTTCGGGTCATGTGCAGTCTTTAGTATCTGATATTTCTTTTAAGAAAATTGTATTGCCGTCACGCCATACCCCACCTCACCTACAAGTTTGTCTTGAAATATACAGTGCCTTGCAAAAGTATTCACCCCCTTGGCATTTTTCATGTTTTCATGTTCTGGCGCCGGCAGATCGTTTCTCCGGGTCTCCGATGGCAAGGGAGAGCCCGGATAAGCACCGGATGGCGGCAGGAGGGGGGGTGACGTCCCCTCCCGCCTCCTATAAGAACGATCAAGCGGCGGAACTGCCGCTATGATCGTTCTTATGGTGCACAGGATCGCCAGCTGAAAAGATGGATATCTGAATGATGCCTGGGTTAACCCGATTGGCCAAAAAGAGAAGCGATTGTATTGGCCGCCGAGTGAAGGAGGCGGGAAGCTGCCGAAGACATAGCCGCCGCCATGGAGGAGGAGAAGCAAGAAGAAGCCAAAGTTGCTAAATGCAGGGCAGGTGGGGGGGAAGGACGAGCGACTGCTGGATGGACCGATCACGGGGGGTGTTGGTGATGGGTGTCATGTTTGCCATCCCCCCCGAAAATATACAGCACCGGCCGCCACTGGGTTGTGGATGTGTCCTCCAGCAGGATAATGACTTAAAACACCAAGGCAACAAAGGAGTGGCTCAAGAAGAAACACATTAATGGTCATGGCGTGGCCTAGCCAGTCTCCAGACCTTAATCTTATATAGCCAGATTCAGGAAGAGTTAGGCCGGCGTATCAGTAGATACGCCGTCGTAACTCTGAATCTGCGCCGTCGTAAATTTAAGTGTATTCTCAAATGGAGATACACTTAAATCTAGCTAAGATAAGACCGCGGGCGCCGTTGTATCTTAGCTGTCTATTTAGGCCGGCCGCTAGGGGCGTGTACGCTGATTTACGCCTAGAATGCGTAAATCAGCGAGATACGCCTATTCACGAACGTACGCTTGCCCGTCGCAGTAAAGATACGCCGTTTACGTAAGGCGTTTTCAGGCCTAAAGTTATAAAGTTACTCCACCAAAAAGATGGCGCAGCCAATGTTAAGTATGGACGTCGGAACCGCGTCTAATTTTTTAATTTTTACGTCGTTTGCGTAAGTCGTCCGTGAATGGGGCTGGGCGTAATTTACGTTCACGTCGAAACCAATAAGTCTTTGCGGCGTAATTTGGAGCATGCGCACTGGGATATGTCCACGGACGGCGCATGCGCCGTTTGTTCAAAACGTCCATCACATCGGGTCACGATTCATTAGCATAAAACACGCCCACCTCATCACAATTTGAATTAGGCGCGCTTAGGCCGGCACATTTACGATACGCCGCCGTAACTTAGGACGCAAGTGCTTTGTGAATACAGCACTTGCCTCTCTAACTTACGGCGGCGTAGCGTATATGAGATACGCTACGCCTGCCTAACGTTAGGCTCATCTACGTGAATCCAGCAAATAGAAAATTTACGGAGGGAGCTGAAAATTTGACTTGCCAAGAGACAGCCAAGAAACCTTAAGATTTAGAGAAGATCTGTAAAGAAGAGTGGACTAAGATCGCTCTGAGATGTGCAGAACCCTGGACACGAACTACAAGAAATGTCTTACCTCTGTGCTTCCCAACAAGCGTTTCTCCACCAAGTACTTGGGGATCAAATACTTATTTTACTCACTGAACTGCAACTCAATTTATAACATTTCTATCGTGTGTTTTCGGGATTTTTGATATTCTGTCTCTATCATTTAACCACTTCAATACCGGAACACTTTCACCCCCTTGCTTCCCAGGCCAATTTTCAGCTTTCAGCCCTCTCGCATTTTCAATGACAATTTCGCAGTCATGCAACGCTGTATCCAAATGAGATTTTCATCATTTTGTGCACACAAATAGAGCTTTCTTTTGGTGGTATTTATTCACTACTTTTTTTTTGTTGTTGTTTTTTTTGCGATATAAGTGAAAAAAAGAGCGTAAATTTGGAGAAAAAAAAACAACAATATTTTCTTCTTTCTATTTTAAAAGAGATCCAATTTTGTCATAAATTTAAGCCAACATTTATTCTGCTACATGTCTTTGGTAAAAAAAATCCTGTTAAGCAGGACTCGACAAATACCGGGCGCCAGGTCGCCAATGGCGACTAGAAATGGCATCCTGGCGACTTGGCTTGGAAGGGGGGCAAAAAAAAATAAAAAAAAAATTGTGAGCTGGCGCCATCTGGTGGTGAGCTGTTGGTATTACAAGTTATTACCACCAGATGTGTGAGCTGGCGCCATCTGGTGGTGGCCCTTGGTATTACAAGTTAAGCATTACAAGTTAAACAGCAATTCTAATGTAATTTTTCACTATTTTCACTGCCATCTTCTTCCCTCTAATTAGAACCCCCAAACATTATATATATTTTTTATCCTAACACCCTAGAGAATAAAATGGCGATCATTGCAATACTTTCTGTCACGCCGTATTTGCGCAGCGGTCTTACAAGCGCACTTTTTGGAGAAAAAATTACACTTTTTTTAATTAAAAAATAAGACAACAGTAAAGTTATCCCCATTTGTTTTTAATATTATGAAAGATAATGTTACGCCGAGTAAATTCATACCCAACATGTCACGCTTCAAAATTGCGCCTGCACGTGGAATGCCGACAAACTTTTACCCTTTAAAATCTTCATAGGCGACGTTTAAAAAATTCTACAGGTTGCATGTTTTGAGTTACAGAGGAGGCCTAGGGCTAGAATTATTGCTCTCGCTCTAACGATCGCGGCGATGCCTCACGTGTGTGGTTTGAACACCGTTTACATATGCGGGCGCTGCTCACGTATGTGTTCGCTTCTGCGCGCGAGCTCGTCGGGACCGGGCGCGTTTTCTGGCTCCTAACTTTTTTAGCTGGCTCCTAGATTCCAAGCAAATTTGTCAAACCCTGCTGTTAAGTATATAACAATTGTTTTTTGTGATCACGGACAGATGGGCGCAGGTGATCATGTACAGATGTAGGCAGTAGTGTTGAGCAGAATATGCCATATTCGATTTCGCGATATATCTCGAATATATATTCGAATATTCGAGATATATTCGCTAAATTCGAATATTCGTGATATTTTATCGAAATTAATTGAATGCGATTTTTCGCTATTGCGAATGCGAAAATAATTGCGATTTTTTTAATAACTGCGGTAGGAGCGCTCTGATTGGCTTAGAATATTCGTGATATTTTATCGAAATATCGCAACATGCGAATGCGATATTTATTGCGCAATTTCGAGATATGCTGGAGGAGCGCTCTGATTGGCTCAGAATATTCGTGATATTTTATCGAAATATCGCAACATGCGAATGCGATATTTATTGCGCAATTTCGAGATATGCTGGAGGAGCGCTCTGATTGGCTCAGAATATTCGTGATATTTTATCGAAATATCGCAACATGCGAATGCGATATTTATTGCGCAATTTCGAGATATGCTGGAGGAGCGCTCTGATTGGCTCAGAATATTCGTGATATTTTATCGAAATATCGCAACATGCGATTGCGATATTTATTGCGCAATTTCGAGATATGCTGGAGGAGCGCTCTGATTGGCTCAGAATATTCCTGATATTTTATCGAAATATCGCAACATGCGAATGCGATATTTATTGCGCAATTTCGAGATATGCTGGAGGAGCGCTCTGATTGGCTCAGAATATTCCTGATATTTTATCGAAATATCGCAACATGCGAATGCGAAATTTATTGCAGATATTTCGAAAACTGCTGTAGCAGCACTCTGAAATCGAATATGTATGATATTTTAACCAAAATACATATTGCGATTGCGATTTTTCGATCGCGCATGCGCAATTGCGCGAACAACACGCGACCATTTCCTGGAGCCTTGCCAGTTTCCCAATATTACAGCAACATGGTGGGAAGCAATTTCTCAAAGTCTGAGGAAAAGTTGCTGATTTGTGTAAGTATTTTGACCACTGTTATTTCATCATCTTCAACTGCATTTAAGTCTAGTTTAAAAGTTAGTATATATGATCAGATATTAGTATTTAACCAAAAATGTGTCTCCTGCTTTTACAAAACTACAAGTCCCAGCATGCCTGGACAGCTGCAGACACCCTGGTTGGCAAATGTGTATTTAGGCACTTTTCCTTGTTATTTAGCATAATGAATTTAAAATTTTTTTGGACATAGGACGTATGCGAACGTCCTGACTTCAGTGTCCTCAAGGCCCAAGGACGTTCGAATACATATTGCCCTTTAGATGTTGCAGAACTACAACTTCCAGCATGCCTGGGAATGCTGGCACTTCTAGTATTGTAAGTTCTGCAGGCCCACATTTTTCAGGCCTTTATGCACGGGTCTCTAAACTGTGGCACCCTAGATGCAGCAAAAGTAAAATTCTTAGCATGCACTGACAGACCGTGGCTGATGGGAGTAGTAGTTTTGCAACAGCTGGAGGTGGACTGGTCTTGAAACCCAGAGTTAGGTAACAAACCCGTAGTGTTTTGCAACCATTCTGCCTCCAGCTGGTTATTTTCTGTTGAAAAGCCTGTGGCGTGCAAAACACAACCCAAAAACTCCACCCGGTGCAAGGAAAAATTTGCACACACCTAAAGAGTGACATCACAAAAAACTGCGACGGTTGCATACGTCAGTGGTCCTCCGAAAAGGTCCCGTCTCTGACCCCCCGGGGCGTTAGGCTCCTAGGCTCCTGACAGGGAAAAGAGTTACTGTGGTCCATACAGCCGAAGCCATATGGACCCATCTCGGTCCAAGCAGCGCAATCAACACGCGAACAACACGCGACCATTTCCTGGAGCCTTGCCAGTTTCCAACTTATGATCGCAGCGCAATCACACAGCAACATGGTTGGAAGCAATTTCACTAAGTCTGAGGAAAAGTTGCTGATTTGTGTAAGTATTTTGACCACTGTTATTTCATCATCTTCAACTGCATTTAAGTCTAGTTTAAAAGTTAGTATATATGATCAGATATTAGTATTTAACCAAAAATGTGTCTCCTGCTTTTACAAAACTACAAGTCCCAGCCCAGCCCAGCATTTTAGTCTAGTTTAAAAGTTAGTATATATGATCATATATTAGTATTTCACAAAAAATGTGTCTCCTGCTTTTACAAAACTACAAGTCCCAGCATGCCTGGACAGCTGCAGACACCCTGGTTGGCAAATGTGTATTTAGGCACTTTTCCTTGTTATTTAGCATAATGAATTTAAAAATTTTTTGGACATAGGACGTATGCGAACGTCCTGACTTCAGTGTCCTCAAGGCCCAAGGACGTTCGAATACATATTGCCCTTTAGATGTTGCAGAACTACAACTTCCAGCATGCCTGGGAATGCTGGCACTTCTAGTATTGTAAGTTCTGCAGGCCCCCATTTTTCAGGCCTTTATGCACGGGTCTCTAAACTGTGGCACCCTAAATGCAGCAAAAGTAAAATTCTTAGCATGCACTGACAGACCGTGGCTGATGGGAGTAGTAGTTTTGCAACAGCTGGAGGTGGACTGGTCTTGAAACCCAGAGTTAAGTAACAAACACGTAGTGTTTTGCAACCATTCTGCCTCCAGCTGTATTTTTCCTGTTGAAAAGCCTGTGGCGTGCAAAACACAACCCAAAAACTCCACCCGGATGCAGTGAAAAATGTGCACACACCTAAAGAGTGACATCACAAAAAACTGCGACTGGTACATACGTCAGTGGTCCTCCGAAAAAGGTCCCGTCTCTGACCCCCCGGGGCGTTAGGCTCCTGACAGGGAAAAGAGTTAGCAACGCATATCTCCCCTATACGTGTATCCTGTGTTGTTAATAATATATTCATAATTATGCAAATGATAATGGCTGCTATATTTATGCAAAAAAGGTGGCGACCGAAATGGCAGGATATAAAATCTTTCATGTTACCCCTGTCATTGATTAATAAGGCGAGAATGCTTCCAATTGTTGAATAGCATACATTTACGTCATATATCCATAAGGCTGTCAACAGAAGTATTACAATATACTTTGTTCTTCATCTTGCAGAAGTTCCTGGAAACAGGATATGATGACCTGCGGCGGCAGCCACAGAAAAGGGCTGTGGTCAGCGCCCTAATCGCTGACTTTGGCGGCCAACATGACCACAAGGCCATTGTTAAGAAGTGGTCTGACCTCAAGAGGCGCCAAATGGGTAATGTCAGACGTCTTCGGGCTAAATATCATCCAGGTAAGTTATTGTTGACAGTTATGTTTTTTTTAAAAAAAGTGTATTTTGTGCGTGAACTCGAAAGAGAGAGGAGCCGGCCTGCAGGAGTTGGGAGGCCTCCCCCAGAGGCAATCTGCCACCTTTCTCCATGCCCCGGTTGGCAATGGCGGGTGTGAGGGGGTCCTCCCAACCCAACCTCGCATAGCACACCCACCAGTGGCGGGGCTGAGACCACCAAACTCAATTCACAGGTAGCCGAGAGCGGGATCCGAACCCCTAGCTGCAGAGGTGAATCAGTTGTCAGTGCAGTGGCAATCGCGTGGAGCCACCGCAGCTCCTTTGGTGACAGTTATGTAAGGTCATATGTAATTCATGTAAGGTCAGATGTTGTTAACCAAGATGCCATGTTGTGCTAACATATATCACCACCGGCCAAGGTATTCATAGTACTGTTGAAAAAAGACATGGGGCAGCAGACAGGAACACAGAAGTTATGTGGGAACATAATTTTCCCATTGCTTTGCATGGGACTTTAAAGAAAAACCCCGACCATGGCAAGTGGGGGTGGGTAAGGTTTAAACCACCTATCCTATGTTTGTGGCTGACATATAAGTAACCTGTGTGCCAAGTTTCATATAAATATCTTTAGCCGTTTGTACGTGATGCTGGAACATACATACATACATACATACATACATACATACATTTATGCACACACACACGTTGAGTTTTATATATATAGATTACCACTAAATTCCTGTGTTAGGAGTGGGGTTGTTATAGTAATCCCGTGTGCTCCATCAGGCCCTTTTTTTAACATGAGATGGTCTGAACAAAACAAAGGAGACAAAAACAGCTCATTTTAACATGGTTGCATCCCAGCTCACGCTCAGTCCCCTGTAGTGCCCACAAGACCCTTTAATATAACATTGTCCCATTGGTTAACTGTCTATATAAATCAATTTGTATTCATATACAATACAGCACAGTACACAGAATTTGCATACGTCATTAGAAAACATTTTTATAATATATGAACATTGTGTTATTATAGGAGCTCCAATGCCAGTTGTCCGCGCCAAGCGCAGAAGGCGCCAGGCCGATGAGGAGGAGGAGGAGGATGCGGCAGAGGAGGATGCGGCAGAGGAGGACATGGATGAGGAGGAGCAGCCAGGGCCCTCCCACTCCCCAACCCCAGCTCCTGTTGAGGAGCAAGCTGAGGAGATTCCCCCCCCCACCACCCCAACTTCTCAAGCGGAAGAGCAGGAGGAAGAGAGCGTTCCTGTGAGCCTCGCTCAGGAAGGTAAATATGTGCACAATGATTAATAACATTTCAACAACAAAATGTAGATATAAAAATGGACAACATATAAAGCGCACCTGTCAGATTGTAGAACCATAATATGGTATTGATGCTAGAAGTATACAGGTAGTGCATAATTATTAGGCAAGTTGTATTTTTTGAGGATTCATTTTATTATTGAACAACAACCATGTTCTCAATGAACCCCAAAAACTCATTAATATCAAAGCTGAATTTTTTTGGAAGTAGTTTTTAGTTTGTTTTTAGTGTTAGTTATTTTCGGGGGATATCTGTGTGTGCAGGTGACTACTATTACTGTGCAGAATTATTAGGCAACTTAACCAAAAAATAAATAGATACCCTTTTCAATGATTTATTTTTAACAGTGAAACCAATATAACATCTCAACATTCACAAATACACATTTCTGACATTTAAAAACAAAACAAAAACAAATCAGTGACCAATATAGCCACCTTTATTTGCAAGGACACTCGAAAGCCTGACATCCATGGATTCTGTCAGTGTTTTGATCTGTTCACCATCAACATTGCGTGCAGCAGCAACCACAGCCTCCCAGACACTGTTCAGAGAGGTGTACTGTTTTCCCTCCTTGTAAATCCCACATTTGATGATGGACCACAGGTTCTCAATGGGGTTCAGATCAGGTGAACAAGGAGGCCATGTCATTACTTTTTTTTATTTAATACCCTTTCTTGCCAGCCACGCTGTGGAGTACTTTGACACGTGTGATGGAGCATTGTCCTGCATGAAAATCATGTTTTTCTTGAAGGATGGTGACTTTTTCCTGTACCACTGCTTGAAGAAGGTCTCTTCCATAATCTGGCAGTAGGACTGGGAGTTCAGCTTGACTCCATCCTCAATCCGAAAAGGCCCCACAAGCTCATCTTTGATGATACCACCCCAAACCAGTACTCCACCACCACCTTGCTGGCGTCTGAGTCGGACTGGAGCTCCCTGCACTTTACCAATCCAGCCACGGGCTCTTCCATCTGGCCCATCAAGACTCACTCTCATTTCAGCAGTCCATAAAACCTTAGAAAAATCTTTCTTGAGATATTTATTGGCACAGTCTTGACGTTGCAGCTTGTGTGTCTTGTTCAGTGGTCGTCGTCTTTCAGCCTTTCTTACCTTGGCCATGTCTCTGGGTATTGCACACCTTGTGCTTTTGGGCACCCCAGTGATGTTGCAGCTCTGAAATATGGCCAATCTGGTGGCAAGTGGCATCTTGGCAGCTGCACGCTTGACTTTTCTCAGTTCATGGTCAGTTATTTTGCGCCTTTTTTTTTCCACACACTTCTTTTGACCCTGTTGACTATTTTGAATGAAACGCTTGATTTTTCGATGATCACGCTTCAGAAGATTTGCAATTTTAAGAGTGCTGCATCCCTCTGCTAGATATCTCTCTATTTTGGACTTTTCAGAGTCTCTCAAGTCCTTCTTTTAGACCATTTTGCCAAAGGAAAGGAAGTTGACTAATAATTATGCACACCTTATATAGGGTGTTGATGTCATTAGACCACACACCTTCTCATTACAGAGATGTACATTACCTAATATGCCTAATTGGTAGTAGGCTTTCGAGCCTATACAGCTTGGAGTGAGACAACATGCATAAAGAGCATGATGTGGTCCAATTACTCATTTGCCTAATAATTCTGCACTCCCTGTATGTGTTAGACACACAACAAATGTATAGACATGATAATGATTGATTAATAAGCAAAAAAAATATTTTATGTATTTGTTAACGGTCTTTGTAATCAAATTGTTTTTTCTTATATCATAACAGCTGTAAAAGAGATTATGCAGAGACAAGCAGCAATAACGAAAAGGCAAGAATTAATTATTGCTAACCAGAGGAAAATGTGCTATTTAGCCAATCAAAACAAGCAACTGGAGGAGCAACAAATGAGAGAAATGCGTGAATTGGAAAAATTGCAAAAGCGCATGAGCCAATCACTTTGATTTTTTTTTTATAATAAAAAATATTATTTTTTGGAAATGTTTCATTTCTTTTTGAGATAGATTTTTAGGTTTTTCAACACATCTAACTTCACATCGAACAAATCAACATCAACACATCTAACTTCATAATAAGCAACAACATTTTATACTATTAATTTATTTAACACAAACCTAGGACAAACTAAAGCACACGGACACAGACACGACGAACACAAAATAAACTGTTGAAAAATGAACATAACAAAAGCAACAATATATATATATATATATATATATATATATATATATATATATATATATATACCGAGAGAGAGAGAGAGCAAGAAAGAGAGAGAGAATGCAGATGAGCTCTTGCAGACAGCCCAATGGTTGCAGTATAAATGCCGCAAAACAGGGTTTAACATAAGGTTCATTGTTATAGTTACACTTGCTGTTTAGATCCGGTCTGGTAGCTTGTAGCGGAGGCTGTTGGTGGATCCGCTGTGCCAGAGAGGTCATGAAGCTTTACTCAGCATGGAGGCAGCAGCAGTAGTATTAAAATATAATGTAACTAGACAATGCATTTCCTGAGGAAAATGCGAGTGGGAATGCTGAATAGCTTAATTGCTGAGCCCCTTGCCAAAGACATTCACCATAACCACTACACTATCTTTAGGACACACAGCTTCTTTCTCTATCTGCAAAGTATAGAGTATGCTGACTTCCTGGTCGCCCCTCCCCCCTCAAGAGGTTTCCCCTCCCCCCCAGGTCAGTGAGGAGGAATATTGCACTGAGGTCAGGAAAGTTATTTATGGAAAGAAATAACATTACAAACGCTTTTAATTCACAGATCAAATACATGATTTAAGCCTCCAAACAAAGCTTAATAAATCCTCAACCGTACATGCGATCGATACAACGACTACACCGTTTGAAATACACGGCCCTTGTGAACGCATCGATATGAAATTTATGTTGATAAACTTAAAAATGTGACATAGGTGTATTGACTGAGCAGCAGAAGCAGCAGTAGTAGTATTAGCAGTAGTAGTTGATACAGAGTCAGATATAGGGTGTGAAATAACTGCTGACATAGGTGTCTTGACTGGGCAGCAGCAGCAGCAGAAGCAGCAGTAGTAGTATTAGCAGTAGTAGTTGATACAGAGTCATATCACTTGGGCAGGAGGTGCCATGATGAACAGCAGTGGTAATAAGAGTATATAGGGTGTGAAATAACTGCTGACATAGGTGTCTTGACTGAGCAGCAGCAGTAGTAGTATTAGCAGTAGTAGTTGATACAGAGTCATATCACTTGGGCAGGAGGTGCCATGATGAACAGCAGTGGTAATAAGAGTATATAGGGTGTGAAATAACTGCTGACATAGGTGTCTTGACTGAGCAGCAGCAGTAGTAGTATTAGCAGTAGTAGTTGATACAGAGTCATATCACTTGGGCAGGAGGTGCCATGATGAACAGCAGTGGTAATAAGAGTATATAGGGTGTGAAATAACTGCTGACATAGGTGTCTTGACTGAGCAGCAGCAGTAGTAGTATTAGCAGTAGTAGTTGATACAGAGTCATATCACTTGGGCAGGAGGTGCCATGATGAACAGCAGTGGTAATAAGAGTATATAGGGTGTGAAATAACTGCTGACATAGGTGTCTTGACTGAGCAGCAGCAGTAGTAGTATTAGCAGTAGTAGTTGATACAGAGTCATATCACTTGGGCAGGAGGTGCCATGATGAACAGCAGTGGTAATAAGAGTATATAGGGTGTGAAATAACTGCTGACATAGGTGTCTTGACTGAGCAGCAGCAGTAGTAGTATTAGCAGTAGTAGTTGATACAGAGTCATATCACTTGGGCAGGAGGTGCCATCATGAACAGCAGTAGGAATAGGAGTATATAGAGTGTCAAATAACTGCTGACATAGGTGTCTTGACTGGGCAGCAGCAGCAGAAGCAGCAGTAGTATTAACAGTAGTAGTTGATACAGAGTCATATCACATGGGCAGGAGGTGCCATGATGAACAGCAGTAGGAATAGGAGTATATAGAGTGTCAAATAACTGCTGACATAGGTGTCTTGACTGGGCAGCAGCAGCAGAAGCAGCAGTAGTATTAACAGTAGTAGTTGATACAGAGTCATATCACATGGGCAGGAGGTGCCATGATGAACAGCAGTAGGAATAGGAGTATATAGAGTGTCAAATAACTGCTGACATAGGTGTATTGACTGGGCAGCAGCAGCAGAAGCAGCAGTAGTATTAACAGAAGTAGTTGATACAGAGTCATATCACATGGGCAGGAGGTGCCATGATGAACAGCAGTAGGAATAGGAGTATATAGAGTGTCAAATAACTGCTGACATAGGTGTCTTGACTGGGCAGCAGCAGCAGAAGCAGCAGTAGTATTAACAGTAGTAGTTGATACAGAGTCATATCACATGGGCAGGAGGTGCCATGATGAACAGCAGTAGGAATAGGAGTATATAGAGTGTCAAATAACTGCTGACATAGGTGTATTGACTGGGCAGCAGCAGCAGAAGCAGCAGTAGTATTAACAGTAGTAGTTGATACAGAGTCATATCACATGGGCAGGAGGTGCCATGATGAACAGCAGTAGGAATAGGAGTATATAGAGTGTCAAATAACTGCTGACATAGGTGTCTTGACTGGGCAGCAGCAGCAGAAGCAGCAGTAGTATTAACAGTAGTAGTTGATACAGAGTCATATCACATGGGCAGGAGGTGCCATGATGAACAGCAGTGGTAATAAGAGTATATAGGGTGTGAAATAACTGCTGACATAGGTGTCTTGACTGAGCAGCAGCAGTAGTAGTATTAGCAGTAGTAGTTGATACAGAGTCATATCACTTGGGCAGGAGGTGCCATGATGAACAGCAGTGGTAATAAGAGTATATAGGGTGTGAAATAACTGCTGACATAGGTGTCTTGACTGAGCAGCAGCAGTAGTAGTATTAGCAGTAGTAGTTGATACAGAGTCATATCACTTGGGCAGGAGGTGCCATCATGAACAGCAGTAGGAATAGGAGTATATAGAGTGTCAAATAACTGCTGACATAGGTGTCTTGACTGGGCAGCAGCAGCAGAAGCAGCAGTAGTATTAACAGTAGTAGTTGATACAGAGTCATATCACATGGGCAGGAGGTGCCATGATGAACAGCAGTAGGAATAGGAGTATATAGAGTGTCAAATAACTGCTGACATAGGTGTCTTGACTGGGCAGCAGCAGCAGAAGCAGCAGTAGTATTAACAGTAGTAGTTGATACAGAGTCATATCACATGGGCAGGAGGTGCCATGATGAACAGCAGTAGGAATAGGAGTATATAGAGTGTCAAATAACTGCTGACATAGGTGTCTTGACTGGGCAGCAGCAGCAGAAGCAGCAGTAGTATTAACAGTAGTAGTTGATACAGAGTCATATCACATGGGCAGGAGGTGCCATGATGAACAGCAGTAGGAATAGGAGTATATAGAGTGTCAAATAACTGCTGACATAGGTGTCTTGACTGGGCAGCAGCAGCAGAAGCAGCAGTAGTATTAACAGTAGTAGTTGATACAGAGTCATATCACATGGGCAGGAGGTGCCATGATGAACAGCAGTAGGAATAGGAGTATATAGAGTGTCAAATAACTGCTGACATAGGTGTCTTGACTGGGCAGCAGCAGCAGAAGCAGCAGTAGTAGTATTAACAGTAGTAGTTGATACAGAGTCATATCACATGGGCAGGAGTTGCCATGATGTACAGCAGTCTTAATAAGAGTATATAGGGTGTGAAATAACTGCTGACATAATTGTCTTGACTGATCCAAAGGAGTCATGGGAGAAAATCATGTGGTCAGATGAGACTATAATATAATTTTTTGATCATAATTTCACTAACCGTGTTCGGAGGAAGAATAATGATGAGTACCATGCCAAGAACGCCATCCCTAATGTGAAGCATGGGGGTGGTAGCATCATGCTTTGGTGGTGTTTTTCTGCACATGGGACAGGGTGACTGCACTGTATTAAGGAGAGGATGACCGGGGCCATGTATTGCAAGATTTTGGGCAACAACCTGCTTCCCTGAGTTAGAGCTTTGAAGATGGGTCGAGGCTGGGTCTTCCAACATGAGAATGACCCAAAGCACACAGCCAGGATAACCAAGGATTGGCTCTGTAAGGAGCATATCAAGGTTCTGGCGTGGCCTAGCCAGTCTCCAGACCTAAACCCAATAGAGAATCTTTGGAGGGAGCTCAAACTCCGTGTTTCTCAGCGATAGCCCAGAAACATGACTGATGTAGAGAAGATCTGTGTGGAGGAGTGGGCCAAAATCCCTCCTCCAGTGTGTGCAAAGCTGGTGTAAAACTACAAGAAATTTTTGACCGCTGTAATTGCAAAGAAAGCCTACTGTACCAAATATTAACATTGATTTTCTCTGATGTTGAAATAGTTATATTCAGCACTGTAAATACATCAGGTCCGGGGCTTCATCAGGGAATGCATGGCAAGGGACCCTTCAGCGCCCTGAACCGACGACGGGTGCCAGAAAGTCACCGCCGATCCAGGACTCATTCATCTTTATGAATGTGAGTCTGTCCACGGACTCTGTGGACAGACGGGTCCTCTTGTCCGTGACCACCCCACCTGCCGCGCTGAATGTCCGCTCAGATAGTACGCTGGAGGGGGGGCAAGACAATAACTCCAGCGCATACTGAGCGAGCTCGCGGCAGGTGTCCAATCTGGCAACCCAGTACTCCATGGGGTCGTCGGTGCTCATACTGTCAGAAGCACCGACGGACGCCATGTAGTCTGCCACCATGTGGGCCAGCCGCTGGTGGTGACTGCTGCTGCTGCTGCTGGTGGTGGTACTGGGTCGCTCGGTTTGGAAGAACATCCTCATCTCTTCCATTAGGTCCCCTGCTCGGCTGCAGCTGGGTGCAGCCACCTGCTGGGTGAGATGAGGGGGGACAACTGGAGGCCGGGGAGTTGCCTGCTCCAACCGTCTGACAATGGCTGCCTGCAGTTCCTCCATCCGGTGCTGCCTCCGGCTGGCTGGGATGAACTGCTCCAGTTTCCCCTTGCACCTGGGATCCAAAAGGGTGGCCATCCAGAAATCATCCCTCGTCTTGATGGTCTTAACCCGGGGGTCCCTCCTGAGGCATCTGAGCATGTGGGCAGCCATGGGGAAGAGCACAGCCCGCTGTGACTCCTCAATGCTGGCCAGGTTAATGAGGTGCGACTCTTCTTCCCTGAGGCGCTGCTGGTCAAACTCAGACATGCCCAACCCCCGGACTATCGGTGCCCCCAACACCGGCTCTCCCTCCTGACCAGGCCCTGACTCCGGGACGACACCAGCAACCACCTCCTCCTCCTCTTCATCATCATCCTCCTCCTCCTCCTCCTCCTCCTGGTCCTGGCCCTGGTCTCGGTGGAGCATTGCTGACTCCTCCTGCTCCACCAAGGCACTCTCCCCAGCCTCGAGCAGGCGATCTAGTGTCCTCTCCAGCATGAACAGTATTGGCAGCACGCTATTGAGGCCAATTTGCTCACTGCTGACCATCTTGGTCGCCTGCTCGAAGGAGGACAACACTTGGCAGACCTGGTTTATCTGCCCCCACTGCGCACAGGCGATGAAAGGGAGTTGTGGTGAAGCCCTCTGAGTGCCTAGTTCCATCAGGTACTCCCTCACCGCCCTTTGCTGCTCCCACAACCTCTTCAGCATGTGGAGGGTGGAGTTCCACCGCGTCACACTGTCCACAATCAGCCTGTGAAGGGGCAGATTGTACTTCCGCTGCAATTTGGACAGGGACGCGGTAGCGGTTGGGGAGCGCCTGAAGTGGCTGGCAATCCTACGCGCCTTTGCCACAATGTCACTCAACCCTGGATAAGTGCGCAGGAACTTCTGCACCACCAGGTTGAGGACATGTGCCAGACAGGGCACGTGCGTCAGACTGCCAGCATGGAGGGCGGCGAGTAGGTTGCTGCCGTTATCGCAGACAACCATACCTGGCTGGAGCCTTCGGGGTGTCAGCCACTTCTGGACCTGAGCTTGAAGTGCTTTCAGCACTTCTTCTGCAGTGTGTCTCCGGTCCCCTAAACTAACAAGCTGGAGCACGGCCTGACAGCGCACGTGCCCCACACTTGAGTAGCTACGGGGGCGCTTGCTGGGAGGCTCAGCAGCTGCGGAGACAGTGGCTTGAGGGAGACCAGCAGTTCTCCCCTGGACACCCCGGGGCGGCACCACAAGATCGGTTGCCGACGATCCCTCACCGACGCCTCGGAGGGAAACCCAATGGGCCGTGAAGCTGATGTAGCGTCCCTGCCCATGCCTGCTGGTCCAGCCATCCATTGTCAGATGAACCCTGTCGCTGACAGCGTGATCCAGCGACAGGGTTACATTCTGAACAATGTGCTGGTGTAGGGCAGGGACACCAGTCCTGGCAAAGAAATGGCGGCTGGGGACACGCCATTGGGGTTGGGCCTGCTCCAACATCTGCCTGAAGGGGTTGCTGTCAACTATGTTGAAGGGCAGCAGATGTTGGGCAATAACCCTTGCCAGGAGCCCATTGAGGGAACGCACACGTCGGTCTCCAGGGGGGAAGGGAGTGGTGCGGTCAAAGGCGTCTGAAATCGACGCCTGGCGCCGGACGGCAGTGCGGGACACAGACGTGGAGGGTGCTGTGGAAGTAGAGGTCTGGCTGCCGGTACCAGTACCTCTACTAGAGGGAGCGGGGGGGCATGACCTGCTGGAAACAGATGAAGATGTGGCAGGGGCTGCTGTACCCTGCTCACTTGTGGTGGTGGCGCTGCTACCACCACCACGCTTCATCTCCTCATACAACGCCCAGTGGTTTATCCTGAGGTGCTGGTTCAGGGCTGTGGTACCCACCCGAGCCAAACACTTCCCTCTCTTCACCCTCACTTTACAAATCCGGCAGATGGCCACGGTAGGGTTGTCTGCCACCAGGGTAAAGAAATTCCAGACAGGTGACTTCAGCACCGCCCTCCTGTCAGATGGGGTGACGCTTACTTGCACCTGCTGGGATTCGGTGCGCACAGGTGGAGCTGCCTGCTGCTGCTGCTGCTGCTGCTGCTCCTCCTCCTGACACCTCCTGCTGCCATCACCAGTGGAGACCCTGACGATGGTCTCCCTGGTGGTGACCTGGCGCACCGTTTCACCAGGGTGCCTACCTTCCCCGTCGTCACTGACGTAGTGAGCCGACGCGTCAGATGGCAACCATGATGGGTCACCCTCTTCGCCCCCAGAGATGTCAGACCAAGGGCTGAGATGTGTTGGTCTGAGGGAACCACGTGACATGGAGCCTCTAGCCTGGCTCCGCTGTCCCCTCACCCACGCCTGGGTCTGACTAGGTGCTGCTGTTTCCTGCACCAAAACAGCAGCACCAGTTTGAAGGGATGTCTCTGGGATACTGCCAGCAGGTATCCCATCCTCCTCATCCATCCCTTCAAAAAGGTCCTGACCATCAGGACAGAGCTGGAGGTCTGCCTGATGCATGGCCTCCCCCAAGAGATCCCTATCACTGTCGCTGTCGAACAGTAAGATGCTGGACTCTTGGGGGCTTGGGGGGGGTAGTACAGGCAACGGTGTAATGGTGGTACTACTGTGAGTCGGGACCGACGACTCAGTGGCACTGCTGTGCCCCATGTAGTCCACCACTACTTGAGCCTGAGATGGCAATATCGGGCGGCTGCCCGATGGGAAGAACTCCCGGATCAGGCGTACTCCCCTTGCACCCGATCCTCTACCACTAGTAGGGGCACGAGAGGTACCCCGTGCTGGCAGCGATCCAGCACTGGGAGTAACTCCCCTACCCCTACTGCCACGGCCACGGATGCCGCTCATAATTGCTGATATGTGTGTGGGGGGGTTAAACTTTATTGGGGGGGAAAATGTGAACAAAATGTGTTTTTGTGTTTTTTTTACAAGACAGGCACGCAGACAAAGACGTACACAGACAGCTACTAAACTATAAGAAAAGTAGTACACCAGACAAGGACTACAAAATTAAAGAAAAAAAAAAAAAGCACTAAACAAACACTAACTTTTTTTTTTTTTTTTTTTTTAAACACAAAACACAGACACTAAACACACACTAAGCTAAGCTAGATGAAATAAATGTACACTAACAGTGTGTACACTTACTACACAAAATTTAACTAAACTGAACACAAAACTTAGCTTTTATAAAAGCTCTTTAGGGAAAACTAAACAAAATTTGAACTGAGATGCCTATCAAATATCACTGAACAGTGAACCTGCAAGATCTGACAGTAACACAAGATGAACAAAACTTAGCTTTTAGAAAAGCTCTTTTATAAAGCTCAGATCAATATGTGTTCTGAAATCTCTTGCAAATATAACTGAACAGGGAGGATTGCAGGATCAAACAGTAACACAAATGAAAAAAACAGCACAAAACAGCACAAAACGTAGCTTTGAAAAAAGCTCTTGGGTCTATTGCTTTGAAAAAAGCAGTTGATATACTGGAAAAGATCCACTGGAATCACTAAATAGCAATGCTGGTGATGATCTAAATCAATCAAGAACAAAGACACAGGAAACCAGGAAACCAGGAACACAGAAACAGCCTCCACACTCTATAGCAAGCTTCTGAATCTGCAATGAAATGGTGCTGGGAGTGAGCTTATATAATGTCCATGCAGGCAGGTTCCTATTGGTTGCTAACCTGTGACGAGTGTGGAAGGAGAACTCTGATTGGCTCTGATGCAAAAGGGCGGAGCAAATAATCGCGCAATATTCCTATTGCCGAATATTCGCATTGCGAATATTCGGCAATATAAAATGATCGCTTCAGCTACTCGGCCCAATGGCTCTAATCATACCAGCAATGCTTTCAGACGTCTATGGAGATCACTAGGATGTGATCTGTTTTAAAAATGAAACTGTAAAAATCGCTCTGATGCGGAAGATCGGGGCGAGGAAAATAATCGCGCGATATTGCGTTTGCCGAATAATCGCATTGCGATCTTTCTGGAAAATTCAATGAACGCTTCAGCTACTCGGCCCAGGGTCTCTAATTATACCAGCAATGCTTTTAGACGTCGATGGAGATATCTAGGATGTGATCTGATTCAAAAAAAAAATTGTAAAAAATCGAATATTCGGAATTGCGAATATTCACCGCGAATTTCGAAATATAGCGCGATTTCTCGAATATGCTATATTCGAGTCGAATATTCGCAATGCGAATATTCGTGAGCAACACTAGTAGGCAGGTGATCAAGGACATATGTGTGCAGATGATCATTGGGACATATGATTTTACTATTACATATGTGGTGGACAGGTGTTTTTACTGTGTGGGGACACTATTTTGGTGATGATGTACAGATGTACGCAGATGATCACGGACATTTCTGTGCAGATGATGATTGGGACATGTGACTTTACTGTTACATATGTGGGGGACAGGGGTTTTTAATGTGTGTGGACATGTGTTTTGGGGACACTATTTTGGTGATCATGTACAGATGTGCGCAGATGATCATGTACAGGTGTGTGCAGGTGATCACGGACATATGTGTGCAGATGATCATTGGGACATGTGATTTTACTGTTAGATATGTGGGGGACACTAGGCCGGTGATCAGTGTATAAAAAGCGATAAAAAACGTCTCATACTCACTGACCACAAACCGGCTGCAGAGATCCGCTCTCCTCTCCTCACTGACAACTTCTGTGTAAGGAGAGGTGAGCCGATCACCTAGCAACCGGCTCTCTATTTACATCACATGACATCTGTGATTGAACACAGCCGTCATGTGATCAGGAGGGCCAATCAGAGAGCCCTCCTGCCGAACAGGGATGCGCCGTGTCCGGGTGACACGAGCGCATAGGGATCGCGCTGCTGCGTGGGCACGCGCATGAGCGAAACCCCTCCTTCTGAGGGACGTTCCTGAACGTCCACTCAGGAGAAAGCTCCCTCCCAGCCATATATATATATACACACACAGTATATACAGTGGCCGGGTGGGAGGAGGTTAAAATACACCTATGATAATTTATAAACCCTTCGGGGCAGATTCACGTACCTCCGCGCATTTCTCCGCCGGGCGCAGCGTATCTAAGATACACTACGCCTCCGTAACTTATTTTTATTTTTTTTCAAATCCACAAAGAATGCGCGCCGTAAGTTACGGCGGCATAGTGTATCTTTGGTGGCGTAAGGGCGCGGAATTCAAAACGATGTAATGGGGCGTGTTTTATGCAAATACGTCGTGACCCGACGTAAACGATTTTTTTTTTGAACGGCGCAATTGCCGTCCGTGGGGGTATCCCAGTGCACAATGCTCGAAATTAAACCGGAACAAGCAAATGCTTACGACGGTGACGTCATTCTACGCAAATCTCTATTCGCGAACGACTTACGCAAACGACGTAAAAAATTTAAAATGCGAGGCGGGAACGACGGCCATACTTAACATTGAGTACGCCACCATATAGTAACTATACTATAACTATACGCCGGAAAAAGCTGAACGTAAACAACGTAAAAAAAAGCGCCGGCCGGACGTACGTTCGTGGATCGCCGTAACTAGCTAATTTGCATAATCAACGGAAACGCCACCTAGCGGCCGCCGAAAGAATGCACCTGAGATCCGACGGCGTACTAAGACGTACGCCTGTCGGATCGATCCCAGATGCCGTCGTATCTTGTTTTGTGGATACAAAACAAAGATACGACGCGCAAAATTTGAAATTACGCCGGCGTATCAAGAGATACGCCGGCGTAATTCTTTTGTGGATCTGCCCCTTCATGTCTTTGTAGGCGGTCAAATTTACACAATCTGCAGAGGATCTAAATCATTATTTTCCCCACTGTAAGTAACAAAACACCAATGGACGACTCTCGATAAACGCACATTCTCCTTCCAATCACCAATCACGAAGAATTATGCTCATTTGTACCAAAAAAAGGACTCGGAAGACCACATTGGGTAGAGATTTAGGATTTATTTAAAAAAAATCTAAATGATTATCACAATAAAAATGAAGCTTAAATCTAAAATAAATCCAGAAAACCGAGGCTCAGAACAGTTCCGATTTATTCCTGATGGGCTGCGCCCTGTGAATCCGCTGGTGGGAAATAAGTGATTTCTTGTAACTGAAGCACTTCCCGCACTCTGAACATGCGAAAGGGCGATCCCCCGTGTGAATCCTCTGGTGGTCATCGAGGTCTCCTTTCTGAACGAAACATTTCCCGCACTCCGAACACGAATAGAGACGCTCGCCCGTGTGAATCCTCTGGTGTCGAAGAAGTGAATTCTTCTGAATGAAACATTTCCCGCACGCTGAACAAGAATAGTCCCGCTCACCCGTGTGAATTTTCTGGTGGAGGAGAAGTACGTTTTTGTCGGTGAAAGATTTCCCGCACTCCGAACATGAAAAAGGATGCACACCTGTGTGGCATCTCTGGTGTCTAAAGAGGTCTCTTTTCTGAATGAAACACTTCCCACACTCTGAACATGAATAAGGACGCTCGCCCGTGTGAATTCTCTGATGTCTAAGAAGGTTTCCCTTTTGATTGAAAGATTTACCGCACTCTGAACATGAAAAGGGACGCTCCCCTGTGTGGATTTTCTGGTGTAGAAGTAGTATATTCTTGTCAGTGAAACATTTCCCGCACTCTGTGCACAAAAAAGAGTGCTCGCGTGTGTGACATCTCTGATGCCTATAGAGGTCTCTTTTCTGAATGAAACATTTCCCGCACTCTAAACATGAAAAAGGACGCTCACCCGTGTGAACTCTCTGGTGTCGAAGAAGATTTCCTTTCTGATTGAAACATTTCCCGCACTCTGAACATGAATGAGATCGGTCAGCCGTGTGGTTTCTCTGGTGCTTACGAAGGTCTCCTTTATGAAAGAAACGTTTTCCGCACTCTGAACACGAACAGAGAGGCTCACTTGCGTGTCTGGTCTGGTGTACAAGAAATGCTGTTTTCTTAGTGAAACTTTTCCCACACTCTGCGCATGAAAACGGACGCTCACCTGTGTGTATTCTCTGATGTACAAGAAGAGCATTTTTCTCAGTGAAACATTTCTCGCACTCCGAACAAGAATAAGGACGCTCACCCGTGTGAGATCTCTTGTGCTTAAGAAGGTTTCCTTTCTGAACAAAACATTTCCCGCACTCTGGGCACGAATAGGGCCGCTCGCCCGTGTGTATTCTCTGGTGTATAACGAGTGCGTTTTTCTCAAAAAAGCATTTCCTACAGGCTGAACATGAATAAGGGCGCTCACCCGTGTGACATCTCTGGTGCTTAAGAAGGTTACCCTTTTGAATGAAACTTTTCCCGCACTCTGAACATGAATAAGGACGCTCACCAGTGTGACTCTTTTGGTGCAAAAGAAGTTTTACTTTCTCAGTGAAACCTTTTCCGCACTCGGAGCACGACAAAGGATTCTCACCTGTGTGTATTCTTTGGTGTTTACGTTTCTCTTTTACAGTTAAACATTTCCCGCACTCCGGACATGAATAGGGACGCTCATCTATGTGAATTCTCCGGTGTCTAAGAAGTTTTCTGTTTTCAGTGAAGGATTTCCCGCACACAGAACATAACAAGGAATGCTCTCCTGTGTAAACTCCTTCGTGGCTAAAAGACGACTCCTTGGGGCCAGATGGGTCTGTTGGCCTCTCCTCGATGTGAGATGGTAGATGGAGATCTGGAGTTCCAGTGTTTATATTATCAGAAGGTTCCTCAGAATGAGAGGGATCAATGGATCCCTCCGAAGGGTAAGATCCGTTATGTACGATTTGAGTGACGGGAATTACTCCTGGAGATGGAGAATATTTCACTATGTGGATGTCTTCTGCTTTAAAATCTGGAGATACAATGAGATGTTCCTTAGAGGCGTTCCCGACGTTGTGTCCTCCTGGTGGAAAGAAAGTTTTAAACTAAATGTTATAAGTATTCTTTTTTTGCATTCATGTACAGTGGAACCTCGGATTGCGGTTAACGAGCATTTCGCAATACGAGCACTGTATTTTAATAATCCTAACTCGGTGTGCAATACCGCGTTTGGCCTGAGTTGGGGGGGGGGGGCGCGCCGGAGCCGAGCAGAGCCGAATGGCACCGTTGGGAAAATCTTGGAAATTCTCCGTTCACAAGCTTTTCCGAGTTCAGCCGAGGTGTCCTCGGGCCTTTCCGAGTGATTCTGAGGCTCTCCGGCGCCCCCCACCTCTGGCCACATTCGGCATTGCATGCCATTGAAGTCAATGCGGAACAAATTGTTTTTGTTTCCATTGACTTCTATGGGGAAACTCACTTTGATATGCAAGTCCTTTGGATTACGAGAATTCTCCTGGAATGGGTTATGCTCGTAATCAGAGGTTCCACTGTATATTGTTACAGCTTTAAACTTTCTCAGAATTCTGGCATGGAATTGAATGCAATCGGAGCAGAAAAATTATGAATACGATCCAGATAAAGGATACAATGGAGATGGACCTTTCATATGGTGTACAGTATCTCCTCCTCATTTGTTGGGAACATGACGTTATATTGAGGAATGGAGATGGACTTTTCATATGGACTTCTCCATGTCGTTCTGTCCACCTGCAAGGTGATTAATGTGACCAGTCTCTGGGTGGAGACCAAACCCGATTTAAGCCAGTCAAGCCTGCAATCTCAGTATCTCCTCATTTATTGGGAACATGACGTTATATTGAGGAAGGGAGATGGACCTTTCATATGGATTTCTCCATGTCGGTCTGTTCACCTGCAAGGTGATTAATGTGGCCAGTCTCTGGGTGGAGACCAAACCCGACCGATTTAAGCCAGTCAAACCTGCAATCTCAGTATCTCCTCCTCATTGGTTGGGAACATGACGTTATATTGAGGAATGGAGATGGTATCTCCTCCTCATTTGTTGGGAACATGATGTTATACAGTGGAACCTCGGATTACAAGCATAATCCGTTCCAGGAGAATGCTCGTAATCCAAAGCACTCACATATCAAAGCGAGTTTCCCCACTGAAGTCAATGGAAACAAAAATTATTAGTTCTGCATTGACTTCAATGGCATGCAATACCGCATGTGGCCAGAGGTTGGGGGGGAGGGGGCGCCAGAGAGCCTCATAAACACAAGGAAAGACCAGAGGACACCTCGGCTGAACTCGAGAAACCTTTGAAAGGCTTGGAAACAGAGCATTTCCGAACGGCGTTGTTCGGCTCTGCTCGACTCCAGCTTTGGCTTTGGCTTGAATCCTGCTCCGGAGTCAGGATTTTTTTTTAAATACAGTGCTTGTATTGCGAAACGATCGTTAACCGTGTTACTCACAATCCGAGGTTCCACTGTGTTAAGGAATTGAGATGGACCTTTCATATGGTGTACAGTATCTCCTCCTCATTTGTTGGGAACATGACGTTATATTGAGGAATGGAGATGGACCTTTCATATGATGTACAGTATCTCCTCCTCATTTGTTGGGAACATGACGTTATATTGAGGAATGGAGATGGACCTTTCATATGGTGTACAGTATCTCCTCCTCATTTGTTGGGAACATGACGTTATATTGAGGAATGGAGATGGACCTTTCATATGGTGTACAGTATCTCCTCCTCATTTGTTGGGAACATGACGTTATATTGAGGAATGGAGATGGACCTTTCATATGGTGTACAGTATCTCCTCCTCATTTGTTGGGAACATGACGTTATATTGAGGAATGGAGATGGACCTTTCATATGGTGTACAGTATCTCCTCCTCATTTGTTGGGAACATGACGTTATATTGAGGAATGGAGATGGACCTTTCATATGGTGTACAGTATCTCCTCCTCATTTGTTGGGAACATGACATTATATTGAGGAATGGAGATGGACCTTTCATATGGTGTACAGTATCTCCTCCTCATTTGTTGGGAACATGACATTATGAAATGAAGATGTACCTATATGGAAAGCAACTACATACTCTATACACAGATGTAAAATCTAAATGTGAACTATTTCTGCATTTAGTGTTTATTACTTACTTGTGTCCATATGTAGAGAAGATTCCTCCTGTTTACTTTTCATAATCATCTCCCGCTCCTCCATAGACTTCTGATCTCCCCTCACCAACCTCTCTTCTTCTTCCTCTTTATCCTCAGTGTAGATTTCTTTCGGTTCTTCATCCTGAACCCCCGAAAAATAATAAAAAAAAATTACATTTGAAAAATAAAATAAACTTCCAATGACAGGAGATTACATTAAAAAAAAAGAAAATGTCCTCTCATAATTCCGGCGTTTTTAAGTTCTTTTGGCCCAGTCTCCTCTACCTGATCATAATGTGTGTAGGTTAGACCTTCCTCTGTGAATTTCTTGGAATATGGGAGACCACCCCCCTCCATAGACTGCTGAGCTCCCCTGACCAGCATCTCTTCTTCTTCCCTTTTAACCTCAACTTTAAAGTCTTTCAGTTCTTCACCCTAAACCACAAAGATGATCAAATAATGTATTAAAAGGTAACAAGAGATAACGTAGAAGAACGTCATCTCACAAAGTTCAGAATCACTTCTGTGTTCCATACACCGAGTCCACCTACCTGATGATTGTGAGGGATGGTGTGATCTTCCTGTGTGGAATCCCGGGAATACAGAGGACGGGGACATCTCTCTGGTGGGTTCCCATTACTGGATCCATCTGTAGGAAACACACACACTGACTGAATACATTGTTTCTATGTGTTTATCAGATGATGGGGGATCTAGGTGGAGCCTCCGTACTGCTCTCTCCTTTACAATAAAGTCTCCTCTTACCCGGGGAATGTGAGGGGCGGCTGATTCTCCATCATGACGTCCTTGTAGAGATCATCTTACCTAGAGATGTGAAGGTCTACATACCCTAAACAATCAATCCATCTATCTGCATAGTTTCCGTAAATGGCATTCAGTAGTCACCTGTGCTGTAATCTAAAGAAGGTTCCTCTTGTTTATTGGTCATCGTCATTCCAACTTTCTCTGTAGTTTGTGGGCAACCCATCACAGTCGTCTCCTCTACTTCCTCTTTGACCTCAACTTTGATATACATCTGTTCCTTGTGCTATAGCAACCGAATGATAGAAATAAAAATCTTTAAAATAGAAAAGGCTGAGACTACATAGAAGAGTATAATCTCATACAGTTCAGAATCACTTTTGGTTCTACTTATCTACCTGATCATGGTGAGGGATGATGTATTGTTGAGAACACAGAAAATGGGGGCTTTCCTCAGGTGGGTTCCCATTACTGGATCCATCTGTAGGAAACACACACACTGACTGAATACATTGTTTCTATGTGTTTATCAGATGATGGGGGATCTAGGTGGATCCTCCGTACTGCTCTCTTCTTTATAATAATGTGCACCACCCTACAGTTTGGGCCCCAATGTTAGCTGGGAATACAGAGGACGGGGACATCTCTCTGGTGGGTTCCCATTACTGGATCCATCTGTAGGAAACACACACACTGACTGAATACATTGTTTCTATGTGTTTATCAGATGATGGGGGATCTAGGTGGACCCTCTGTACTGCTCTCTCCTTTACAATAAAGTCTCCTCTTACCCGGTGATGTGAGGGGCGGCTGATTCTCCATCATGACGTCCTTGTAGAGATCCTTGTGTCCTTCTAAATACTCCCACTCCTCCATGGAGAAATAGACAGTGACATTCTGACACCTTATAGGAACCTGACACACACAATGATACAGTCACCATCCAGACATATCCCTTGTCTGGTACTGGATAATGTCCCAGAATTCCCGGCACCGCTCACCTCTCCTGTCAGCAGCTCAGCGATCCTGTTGGTGACTTCTAGAATCTCCTTGGCACTGGTTACCTCTGTTGTCAGGTAGTGAGGTGGAGGCACTGTGATGGGTGAAGTTCTGGGAAGACAGCTGCTGGGTGTGACGACAGATGTTAATGGGTCATCAGATATTTTCTTTACAACTTTATCATTCCATGTAATGAGAGAAAGTAACAATTATCACTAAAGACTTACCAGAATCCTCCTCACCTCCCCAGTTAAGTCTGTGTTCAGTTACAACAATAAGAGGTAGGCTGTGTCTGGTCTATGAATTGTATTATTATAGACACAATAGCCACAAAATATCGTACAGTGGCTGGACTATATGTAAGCAGCCTGATTAAGCCGCACTGTAAAAGAGAGAGATGAGGCTAGATGTATCTTATTTCCTAGACAATAGCCACAACTATTGTAAAGTAGCTAGACAGAATGTAAGCAGCTTGATTAGGTCAAAACGAAAGAGAGCAAGCCAAGGCAGGTTTTATCTTAAAATAAAGATTATAATTTCAGAGACAATAGCCAGAAATATCCTACAGTTGTTGTGCAACATGTAAGCAGCTTGGTTAGGCCACAAAATAAGAGGGAGAGACAAGGCAAGCTTGAGATAAATATTAGAAGGTAAGTCACAAATATGATGGACCTCTGAAAGAGGCTGCGAAATTTGGGGGTGTAACAAAATTTGGTACCTGAGGTACAGCTGCAGGAGTATTACGTGAGTCACATTTACAACACCGCACCATCAAATTAGTCCACAAATCTGAAATGGGTAATTTCACTGGTCCACGCTGCCAGGGGAAAGGCAGATCTGCGATTATTTGACATACAACTGAGGTTCTTTGAAGTGCTGCATTTTGTACTTCCTCTAGGATGGTTGCAGTTGACTGGCCATTTTCCATTTGTACTGGAGATCCATTAGGATGGCCATCCAGTAACAGTCCCTCTCTTTCATAACCCAAATCCTGGGGTTCCTATGCAGGCATTTTATGGAATTTAGCATAAGAGCCACTCACTAACTTGTCTGGCACAAGAAAGAGCTACCAGAGCCTCTAACCTTCTGTGGCTTTTGTCCTTCAGGCAGACCTCATAATCAGTGCTAAAAAACAAAGGGCCAGATTCACAAAGAGTTACGCCGGCGTATCAGCAGATACGCCGACGTAACTCCGAATCTAAGCCCGTCGTATGTTTAAATGTATTCTCAAACTGAGATACACTAAAACATGCCTAAGATACGACGGCCTGCGCCGTCATATCTTAGGGTGCAATATTTACGCTGGCCGCTAGGTGGCGCTTCAATTGCGGTCGGCGTAGAATATGCAAATGAGTGGTTACGCTGATTCACGAACGTACGTTTGCCCGTCGAAGTAGATTTACGCCGTTTCCGGAAGAGATATGCGGCGTAAAGGTAAACATGCCCCCTAGGTCGCGTATCCAATGTTAAGTATGGCGGTCGTTCACGCGTCGCAATTTGAAAATTTTACGTTGTTTGCGTAAGTTGTCCGTGAATGGGGCTGGACGCCATTTACGTTCACGTCGAAACCAATGACGTCCTTGCGACGTCATTTAGCGCAATGCACGTCGGGAAATTTTCGGGACGGCGCATGCGCAGTACGTTCGGCGCGTGAACGCGCCTAATTTAAATGATCCAAGCCCCCAACCCGGATCATTTGAATTAGGCGGGCTTGCGCCGGGGGATTTACGCTACGCCACCGCAACTTTACAGGCAAGTGCTTTGTGAATCAAGCACTTGCCCGTAAAACTTGCGGCGGCGTAAGGTAAATGCGATACGTTACGCCGCCGCAGATCTACGTGAATCTGGCCCAAAGGCTCTGGATGGACAGTTGGATAAATGGCTCTATATTTAGGATGTATCCGGTCTATAAACCAGAGGCTCTGGATGGACAGTTGGATAAATGGCTCTATATTTAGGATGTATCTGGACTATAAACCAGAGGCTCTGGATGGACAGTTGGATAAATGGCTCTATATTTAGGATGTATATATGTAAATATTACAATACTCTATATATGTGTATTGGCATCTTATGGAGATAAAAGACATCACGGTGACTATGGAGGAAGAGGACGGACATGACGGGGGGATTACTGGGTGTAAATAAAAAATAATATCTTATTACCTCCTCTGCTGCCAGTTCCAGCAATGTCTCCTCTCTACTTCCTCCCAATTCACTTTTCACCCGGAACTTCTTATTCATAAGTGACATCACTTCCTGTCTCTGCGTTCCACTGACAATACCTAGGATGACCACCTGGAGGAGAATACTAAAACCACAGCCTACGTCGTTTCTTGCCTGACTTCTGCTTCGTTGTGCATTCTTCAATATCTATTATATTACAACACAGTTAAAAAACAATCAATAAAAAAAAAAAAAGTTTCATAAAAAATAATTTGATTGTGAATTAAAAATTCATAAATATTTCAGACTAAATAATGAAAATATAAATAAAATTCTGAGATAATTTTTTTTATTTTTTAAACAATTAAAGTTCATTGTGGTGGAAAAGGCCAGGTAGAACGTTCATTGTGGCTGGGCAGAAAGTCCATGGCACTTAAAGTGAAGCTAAAGGCAATTCTTTCAGTTTTGGATAGAGATGAGAGGGATTAGACCCCCTGTCAGGTTTTCATTACTGTCTGTGCCCCCAGTAGGGAGATTCGCCCTCTTTATCTGTCACATTTACCATTATCATCAAAGTAAAAGAAAGTCCCACATTTTGAGTTGACACTAGAACAGGAATAGAGGAGAAATCTTCCAATGGGGACATTAGTTCCAGTGACACCCCAAGATTTCCCCTCACTTCCTGTATTGGCTATGGCACAGAAAGTGAAGGGAAATCTCCCCTATGGGATTTAGATGTGCATTGCGTGTCTATAGAAATGTTTGTTTTTGACCTTCAAAATTTATTTTTGGAAAACCTTTCTTCTCTTTGTAACTGGAAGACTGCTTTTGGCCGAGGATTGGCAGACCCAACTAGGACCCGAATACACTCATCTACAGTATGGAGAAGTCTTATCAGAAAGGGTCTAATAAATCTTCATGCTGTCAACTTTGATGTCAGAGGACACAGCTTGGGTTGTGGCTCAGCAGGCAGAACAAGACAGCTCTCCTCCCACCATCCGCACTACATTCTCCGACAGCTCTCCTCCACCATCCACACTACATTCTCCGACAGCTCTCCTCCCACCATCCACACTACATTCTCCGACAGCTCTCCTCCCACCATCCGCACTACATTCTCCGACAGCTCTCCTCCACCATCCACACTACATTCTCCGACAGCTCTCCTCCCACCATCCACACTACATTCTCCGACAGCTCTCCTCCCACCATCCGCACTACATTCTCCGACAGATCTCCCCCCACCATCCACACTACATTCTCCTCCACCATCCACAATACATTCTCCGACAGCTCTCACCCACCATCCACACTACATTCTCTGACAGCTCTCCTCCACCATCCACACTACATTCTCCGACAGCTCTCCTCCACCATCCACATTACATTCTCCGACATCTCTCCTCCACCATCCACACTACATTCTCTGACAGATCTCCTCCACCATCCACACTACATTCTCCGACAGCTCTCCTCCCACCATCCACACTACATTCTCCGACAGCTCTCCTCCACCATCCACACTACATTCTCCGACATCTCTCCTCCATCATCCACACTACATTCTCCAACAGCCCTCCTCCCATCATCCACACTACATTCTCCGACAGCTCTCCTCCACCATCCACACTACATTCTCCGACAGTTCTCCTCCACCATCCACACTACATTCTCCGACATCTCTCCTCCATCATCCACACTACATTCTCCAACAGCCCTTCTCCCATCATCCACACTACATTCTCCGACAGCTCTCCTCCACCATCCACACTACATTCTCCGACAGTTCTCCTCCACACTACATTCTCCGACAGTTCTCCTCCACCGTCCACACTACATTCTCTGACAGATCTCCTCCCACCATTCACACTACATTCTCTGACAGATCTCCTCCCACCATCCACACTACATTCTCCGACAGATCTCCTCCCACCATCCACACTACATTCTCCGACAGCTCTCATCCCACCATCCACACTACATTCTCCGACAGCTCTCCTCCCACCATCCACACTACATTCTCCGACAGCCCTCCTCCCACCATCCACACTACATTCTCCGACAGCTCTCCTTCACCATCCACACTACATTCTCCGACAGCTCTCCTCCCACCATCCACACTACATTCTCCGACAGCTCCCCCCCACCATCCACACTACATTCTCCGACAGCTCTCCTCCACCATCCACACTACATTCTCCGACAGCTCTCCTCCCACCATCCACACTACATTCTCCGACATCTCTCCTCCACCATCCACACTACATTCTCCGACACCTCTCCCCCACCATCCACACTACATTCTCTGACACCTCTCCCCCACCATCCACACTACATTCTCTGACACCTCTCCCCCACCATCCACACTACATTCTCCGACAGCTCTCCTCCCACCATCCACACTACATTCTCCGACAGCTCTCCTCCACCATCCACACTACATTCTCCGACAGCTCTCCTCCACCATCCACACTACATTCTCCGACAGCTCTCCTTCCACCATCCACACTACATTCTCTGACACCTCTCCCCCACCATCCACACTACATTCTCTGACACCTCTCCCCCACCATCCACACTACATTCTCCGACAGCTCTCCTCCCACCATCCACACTACATTCTCTGACACCTCTCCCCCACCATCCACACTACATTCTCCGACAGCTCTCCTCCCACCATCCACACTGCATTCTCCGACAGATCTCCTCCACCATCCACACTACATTTTCCGACAGCTCTCCTTCACCATCCACACTACATTCTCTGACAGCTCTCCCCCACCATCCACACTACATTCTCTGACACCTCTCCCCCACCATCCACACTACATTCTCCGACAGCTCTCCTCCCACCATCCACACTGCATTCTTCCGACAGCTCTCCTCCATCACCTTATTACATTCTACGACAGATCTCCTCCCACCATCCACACTACATTCTCTGAGATCTTTCCTCCATTCACACTACATTCTCCGACAGATCTCCTCCACCATCCACACTACATTCTCCGACAGCTCTCCTCCCACCATCCACACTACATTCTCTGACAGATCTCCTCCATCATCCACACTACATTCTCCGACAGCTCTCCTCCACCATCCACACTACATTCTCCGACAGATCTCCTCCACCATCCACACTACATTCTCCGACAGCTCTCCTCCCACCATCCACACTACATTCTCCGACAGCTCTCCTTCACCATCCATACTACATTCTCAGACAGCTCTCCCCCCCACCATCCACACTACATCTCCGACAGCTCTCCTCCCACCATCCACACTACATTCTCCGACAGCTCTCCCCCACCATCCACACTACATTCTCCGACAGCTCTCCTCCACCATCATCCACACTACATTCTCTGACAGCTCTCCTCCACCATCCACACTACATTCTCTGACAGCTCTCCTCCACCATCCACACTACATTCTCCGACAGCTCTCCTCCCACCATCCACACTACATTCTCCGACAGCTCTCCTCCACCATCTACACTACATTCTCCGACAGCTCTCCTCCACCATCTACACTACATTCTCCGACAGCTCTCCTCCATCATCCACACTACATTCTCCGACAGCTCTCCTTCCACCATCCACACTACATTCTCTGGCAGCTCTCCTCCACCATTCACTCTACATTCTCTGACAGCTGGAACAAAAGGGACTCAAAATAATGCAAAGTGCAGAGCTTTCTGGTTTATTTCAGAATAAGTGATTACAACAAAGCGCATAACTAAATTAAACCTTTTATAAGTGAAGAGAAAAAGGATTAAATGACTTTATAGTTAAAGCGAACCGTCATCCCCCAGAGCATGTGAAGCTCCCTACTCAACTGTTACCCTCTTAGTCCTGGCCCACCTGCCGCCATTCTCATGAAAATGGTGTGGCCCTGCTGACACGGCCTCCTGGTATTCATCATTACATACCAGGAGGCCGAAGGTGTAGGAATTTACAGCCATCGATCAAAGGGTGGCTGTTTGAACCCAGAAGAGGCAACCGGCTTCTGATGACTAAGGAGGTCCAAAATGGCAGCAGAGGATCGGGGTTGCTTCATCTGATCAGGGGGTCGCAGCAGGACAACTATAGATCCACTAAGCAGGTGAGTATCTGAATACAGAACAATGCTGCAAGTGTAGCTAAAAAAATTATTTAAAAAATTTAGAGGATCGTCATTTCTATGTCCTCCTCTTTAATGATTACCTGGAACATGTGAGTTCTCATGTGCGTACTAAGTGATTTTTTGTAGCTGAAACTTTTCCCGCACTCTGAACATGCAAAAGGGCGATCCCCAGTGTGAATCCTTTGGTGGTCAATAAGGTCTACTTTCTGAATGAAACATTTTCCGCAATCTGAACACGAATAGGGACGTTCACCCGTGTGAACCCTCTGGTGTCTAATAAGTGAATTTTTCTGAATGAAACATTTCCCGCACACCGAGCACGTATGGTCCCGCTCACCCGTGTGAATTTTCTGGTGTAGGAGGAGGACATTTTTGTCAGTAAAACATTTCCCGCACTCAGAGCATGAAAAAGGGTGCTCACCAGTGTGACATCTCTGGTGTCTAAAGAGGTCTCTTTTCTGAATGAAACATTTACCGCACTCTGAGCACGAAAAAGGGCGCTCGCCTGTGTGAATTCTCTGGTGTCTAAGAAGGTTTCCTTTCTGAGTGAAAGATCGCCCGCACTCTGGACATGAAAAGGAACGTTCGCCCTGGTGATCTTTTTTGTGTGTAAGAAATAATGTTTTGTCAGTGAAGACTTTCCCACACTCCGAGCACGAATACGGAGGCTCATTCATGTGACTTTTCTGGTGCTTCCGAAACTCTCCTTTATGAGCAAAACTTTTCCCACACTCTAAACATGAATAGGAATGCTCACCTGTGTGACTTCTCTGGTGGATGAGAAGTATATTTTTGTCAGTAAAAAATTTCCCGCACTCTGAGCATGAAAAGGGACTCTCACCTGTGTGACATCTCTCGTGTTTAAGAAGGTTGGCTTTCTGAATGAAACATTTCCCACACTCTGAACATGAATAAGGACCCTCACCTGTGTGAATCTTGCTGTGTCTATCAAGTGCATTTTTCATAAGGAAACATTTCCCACACACCGAACAGGAATAGGGACGCGCGCCTGTGTGTGTGCTCTGGTGTGTAATAAAAGCGGTTTTCTTAGTGAAACACTTCCCACACTCTTTACACGAAAAGGGACGCTCGCCTGTGTGACGCTTTTGATGTTTAAGAAGGTTACCTTTCTGAATGAAACATTTCCCGCACTCTGAACACGAATAGGGACGCTCGCCTGTGTGTATTCTCTGATGTATAAGAAGTGCGTTTTTCTCGATGAAACATTTCCCACAGATTGAACACGAATAGGGACGCTCGCCCGTGTGACATCTCTGGTGCTTAAGAAGGTTCCCTTTCTGATTAAAACTTTTCCCGCACTCCGAACACGAATAAGGACGCTCCCCCGTGTGACTTCTCTGGTGCAAATGAAGTTTCCCTTTCTCAGAGAAACATTTCCCGCACTCTGAACATGAAAAGGGACGCTCACCTGTGTGGATTCTCTGGTGTATGTGAAGTTTTCCCCTTACAGAAAAACATTTGCCGCACTCGGAACATGCATAGGGGCGCACACCCGTGTGAATTCTCTGGTGCCTAACAAGCTTTCTTTTATGATTGAAAGATTTCCCGCACTGCATACATGTGAATAAACGCTCCCCTGTGTGAAATCCTTCAGGGGTGAAGGAAAATGCTTTGGAATTAGATGGATCTGTTGGCTTCTCCGCACCATGAGTTCGTACAAATGAATCTGAAGTAACCGTATTTAAATTAGTAGATGATTCCACAGGGTTAGAGGAATCCATGGATCTCTCCAAATGGATGTGGGATCGAGTTATATTTTGAGTTGTGGGATTCAGTCCTGGAGAAGATTGTGTGGTGACGTTATCTTCTGAATTATTACCTGGAGATAATACAGGACGTCTTTCATTGGAGTTCCCGAAATAGTTTCCATCTGTTGGAAAGCAAGTTGTACATTAGAGTTAGAAGAAAATTTCATGTTTGGCATAAAGGAGTCAAATCGGTTACTACAACATACACCTTTTTTCAAAGCTCCGACATTGAATTGGGTGCAATCATAATAGAGAAAGAGGAATGCAAACCCCAAAAAAGAATAGAATACACCCACTGGGTGACATTGTGCAATGATGACATTGTTAGGCCCCGTACACACCATAGAATCTATCCGCAGATAAATCCCATCGAATGGGTTTCAGCGATTCTATGGTGTGTACACTCCGGTGGATATTTATCCGCGGATAAATCTCCCCTGGGATGGATTTTCAGCAGATGAATATTTGCTGACATGCTCAACAAATCCATCTGCTGAAGTCCATCCCAAAGGATGGATCCGCTCGTCTGTACAGACTCACCGGATCCATCCGTCCAAAGGGATTCCCCGCACGCGTCGTAATGATTTGACGCATGCGTGGAATTCCTTATATGACAGCGTCGCGCCCGTCGCCGCGTCATAATCGCGGCGACGGCGCGACACGTCATCGCCAGAGGATTTCGGCGCGGATTTCAATGCGATGGTGTGTACACGCCATCGCATAGAAATCTTCTGAAATCCTCGAGAGGATTTATCCGCGGATACGGTCCGCTGGACCGTATTCGCGGATAAATCCTCTCGTGTGTATGGGGCCTTACTGTAAGAATGAAGATGGACCTTCCTCCTCCTCCTCATTTGTTGAAAACATGATGTTATATGGAGGAATGGAGATAAACCATTCATATGGCCTTCTCCATGTCTGTCTGTCCACCTGCAAGGTGATTAATGTGGCCAGTCTCTGGGTGGAGACCAAACCTGATTTAAGCCAGCCAAGCCTGCAATCTCAGTATCTCCTCCTCATTTGTGGGAACATGACGTTATATTGAGTAATGGAGATGGACCTTTCATATGGTGTACAGTATCTCCTCCTCATTTGTTGGCAACATGACATTATATTGAGGAATGGAGATGGACCTTTCATACGATGTACAGTATCTCCTCATTTGTTGGCAACAGGACGTTATATTGAGGAATGGAGATGAACCTTTCATATGGTGTACAGTATCTCCTCATTTGTTGGGATCATAATGTTATATTGAGGAATGGAGATGGACCTTTCATATGGCCTTCTCCATGTATGTCTGTCCACCTGCAAGGTGATTAATGTGGCCAGTCTCTGGGTGGAGACCAAACCTGATTTAAGCCAGCCAAACCTGCAATCTCAGTATCTCCTCCTCATTTGTTGGGAACATGACATTATATTAAGGAATGGAGATGGACCTTTTATATGATGTACAGTATCTCCTCCTCATTTGTTGGGAACATGACGTTATATTGAGGAATGGAGATGGACCTTTCATATGGTGTACAGTATCTCCTCCTCATTTGTTGGGAACATGACATTATATTAAGGAATGGAGATGGACCTTTTATATGATGTACAGTATCTCCTCCTCATTTGTTGGGAACATGACGTTATATTGAGGAATGGAGATGGACCTTTCATATGGTGTACAGTATCTCCTCCTCATTTGTTGGGAACATGGCGTTATATTGAGGAATGGAGATGGACCTTTCATATGGCCTTCTCCATGTCTGTCTGTCCACCTGCAAGGTGATTAATGTGGCCAGTCTCTGGGTGGAGACCAAACCTGATTTAAGCCAGCCAAACCTGCAATCTCAGTATCTCCTCCTCATTTGTTGGGAACATGACATTATAATGAGGAATGGAGATGGACCTTTCATATGGTGTACAGTATCTCCTCCTCATTTGTTGGGAACATGACATTATATTGAGTAATGGAGATAGACCTTTCATATGGTGTACAGTATCTCATCCTCATTTGTTGGGAACATGACATTATAATGAGGAATGGAGATGAACCTTTCATATGGTGTACAGTATCTCCTCCTCATTTGATTTGGAGAGTTATGAGATTGGCTTTTGAGATTCAGAAAAGAGACTTTTGAAGGAAATTTGACCATAAGGACATATACAGGTTTTCTGTCTCTTCTGGACCAACTGCCACTTTGCAACTTTTTTTGTGACCTTATTTTTCAAACAATGTAACAAAATCATAGAAGGAAACTTAAAATGCCAACACTTTCTGCATCGTGTTCATTACTTACATGTGTCAATATAAAGAGAAGGGTCATTCACCACAGACTGAGCTTCATTGCTAATTGTCTCTTCTTCTTCTTCTTCTTCCTCTTTAATTTTAATTTTGATGTCCTTCAGTTCCTCACTCTAAACCCCATGAATGATAAATTATAACAGATAAATTATTACAGTTGGAAAATAGTAACTTCTGACAATACCTGGCAGAATGTCATCTTATAGTTTTGAATACTTTTTGAGTTTCTATTGAGTATTCCCGTCTACCTGATCATACTCTGTATAGTTATCTTCTTGTGTAGAATCCTGGGAAAACGGTGAATCATCCTCCTCCATAGACTTCAGAGCTCCACTCACAAACATCTCTTCTTCTTCCTCCTCTTCAACTTTGATGGCTTTCAGTTCTTCACCCTAAAACCCAAATATGATAGATGACGTTTTGAAAAAAAAAAAAAAGACATTAGAATAATAACAGAATTTTTAGGTCTGCATGCTCAGTCCCACCTACCTGATCGTCATGAGAAAAGGTGGGATCTTCCCGTTTGGTATCCCGGGACAGAGGACGGGGACATCTCTTTGGTGGTTTTCTCTTACTGGGTCCATCTGTAGGAAACACACACACTGACTGAATACATTGTTTCTGTGTGTTTATCAGATGATGGGGGATCTAGGTGGACCCTCCGTACTGCTCTCTCCTTTACAATAAAGTCTCCTCTTACCCGGTGATGTGAGGGGCTGCCGATTGTCCATCGTGATGTCCTTGGGGAAGTCCTTCTGTCCTTCTGAATACTCCTCCATTGAGAAATAGACAGTGACCTCCTGACACCTTATAGGAACCTGACACACACACAATGATACAGTCACCATCCAGACACATCCCTTGTCTGTTACTGGATAATGTCCCAGAATTCCCGGCACCGCTCACCTCCACCTGTCAGCAGTTCAGTGATCTCTTTGGTGACTTCTTTAATTTTCTTGGCACTGGTTACCTCTGTTGTCAGACAGTGAGGTGGAGGCACTGTGATGGGTGATGTCCTGTGAAGACGACTGCTGGGTGTTAATGGATCACCAGAGGTTTTCTTCACTATTTTATAATCCTGTGTATAGAGAAAAAGTAACAACAATTATTACAGATTCCCAGAATCCTCCTCACTTCTCCAGTTAGGTTTGTTTCTTTATGAGAGAGATAATAATGATGTGATGTGACCTCCCCAAAATCCTCCTAACCCCTCAAGATGGTCTCAAGAGTAAGGTCTAATAATGACAAAGTCACAAGCCTCTGGTCTTTGTCTATCCTCATTCAGAAGGTCATGTGATCTATTCAGGATGTGATCTATACAGGATGTAGAGCAGCCTCTCTCAACCCTTTCAAAACGTTGGAACCCTTTAAATAACTTTCAGTTCTCAGGGAACTTCTGCTAAAAATTACTTTTGCCGCATACAGACGATCGGACATTCCGACCACGAAACCATGGATTTTTTTTCCGACTGATGTTGGCTCAAACTTGTCTTGCATACACACGGTCACACAAATGTTGTCGGAAATTCTCATCGCCAAGGACGCGGTCACGTACAACACGTACGACGGCACTATTAAAGGGAAGTTCACTACCAGTCGTGTTAGTAGTATTTTGGTGAGTGACGATTTGCGCTTTTCAGCCTCGTGCTTTTCAGTCTGTTACAGCGTGACGAATGTGCTATGTCCAGACCGAGTTTTACCAGACCGAGCGCTTCCGTCTCGTACTTGATTCAGAGAATGTGTGGAATTTTGTGCGTCGGAATTGTCCACACGCGATCGGAATTTACGAGAACGGATATTGTTGTCGGAAAATTTGAGAACCAGCTCTCCAATTTTTGTTGTCGGAAATTCTGACAGCAAATGTTCCGATGGAGCCTACACATGGTCGGAATTTCCGACAACAAGCTCCCGTCGAACATTTGTTGTCGGAAATTCCGAGCTTGTGTATGCGGCATATATCTACAACTCATGATACATTAGTGTGATGGTCAGTGGGAAGAATGTTCCTCGCACTTGAGGTCATTGGAAAGAATTAGAAGATTTTCACCGCTCCAGGTGAGCCCTATAGACAATCAGGGACGGTCGGATTACCAAGGTGCTGGTAATGCACGTAGCAGTAGCAATAGGAGGAAGGAGATGGCCATGATTAAGCACTAGCAAGAGTGCGAAACTAGTCGGCTGTCCTGGTTTATGGTTGTGGTGATTATGCATGTTCCTGCTTGAAAATAAAAGACAACTTTTTTGAAAAGTTATTTCGGAGTGCGGCTGTCCATCTCCTTCCTCCTATTGCTATTGGGAAGAATTACCTTCTTACATATAGCTAAAAAGATCAATGGTATAAGTGGGAACTTATCTGAGAGGCAGAAATTGCTCCTTGTTCAAGGAAACCCTAGCCACCCTTTGAGGAACCCCAGGGTTCCATGGAACCCTGGTTGAGAAACCATGCTATAGAGAAATTAGAATTATTTGGATTGTACTGGGATGAATAATTTCCTCCATAGTTCTGACACCTCGAAATGCTTCTTCTATCTTCTTGCAGACCTTGCTTATGACTCTCACTGAAAGTAAACCAGAGATTCACGTTTGTGCCAAAATTTGGTACATGGCCTTCTCTTGAATATTTTTTTGAAGCAGAGGTTAGGCCCATGCAAATGAATGGTGCCGCTCCAAAAATAAGCCATAAAAAGAAGCTAAAAACAACTGCGGTGCTGCACTACGCTAAGGTGTGAATGGAGCCTTACGTGGACAATACTGGCTAAGTATAAATACTTGTTTCAAAGCAGCATGAACAGTTTTGGGTTATCACCAGGCCAATAAATATCTGGTTACAAAGATAAAACAATATATACGAGGAGACTGGAAATGACGGATGTCTCCAGAATGCCGACCTGCACTACTGAAAGCAAAAATCCACCTACTTGAACAGTGAGAAAGTAGAAAAAAACTACTCTAATATGACAACAAAAGAAAAATGTTGCTGTAACAATGTGATCGTTATCATCCGTCGTTCTCCGACTTACCTTGCGTCTTTGTACCTATAAGTGTTGTCCTCGATTACTCCAAACTTGTTACCTTGGATGTAAATTGTTCTAGAAAGTACGACTTCTCCAACCTCCCGATCCTTTCTCCTAGATTCACCTCCTCAGCTGCCAGTTCCAGCAATGTCTCTCCCTCCTCATCCTCCCCACTTCACCTCTCACCCGGAACTTCCTGTCTGTGCCTGACATCACTTCCTGTCTTCATGATGACTTCCTGTCAGTATCTCAGATCACCGATTGTTGTGTGTCTCACTCAGAAGAACGCAGGAGATTACAACCTTCAGGAGATTTTATCTAGACTGCAGCCGACGCTGTTTTTCAAATACCTTTAGTTGCATATATAAAACCCAAACAGCACACTGGCGAGGTGGTTGACACTTTTGCCTAGTAGTCCTGGGGTCGAAGGTTTGTATCCCGACCATGACACTAGCTGCATACATTTTGCCTGTTTTCCCCGTACCTGCATGGGTTTCCTCCCGCACTCCACAGACATGCTGGTAAATTAACTGGCTCCTGTCTAAATTGTCCCTAGTATGTGTGTATGAATGTGAGTTACAGACCTTAGATTGTAAGCTCCTTGAGGGCAGAGACTCATTTGAACGTACAATATATATGTAGAGTGCTATAATAAGAACTGTACTTCCAGAGCCTCTGGTTTATTTACCAGATAAATCCTAAATATAGAACCATTTATCCAACTGTCCATCCAGAGCCTCTGGTTTATAGACCAGATACATCCTAAATATAGAACCATTTATCCAACTGTCCATCCAGAGCCTCTGGTTTATAGACCGGATACATCCTAAATATTGAACCATTTATCCTACTGTCCATCCAGAGCCTCTGGTTTATAGACCAGATACATCCTAAATATAGAACCATTTACCCCACTCATTCTGGGACAACCCATCGTCCCAAGCACCAAAGTAAAAAGTCTCGGAGTCACTTTTGACTCAAATATGACAATGGATTCACAAATAAGTTCGGTAGTCAGCGGATCTCACCATCTGCTGTGCCTGCTATGTAGACTCGTTCCCTTTATCCCCAAAGAAGACACGGCAGTCGTAGTGGGAACGATAATCAACTCCAGACTCGACTATGCCAACGCCCTTTACCTCGGACTCCCAAAGTACCAAATCGCTCGTCTACAAGTCGTTCAAAATACAGCGGCACAACTTGTGACTGGGAAAAAAACATGGGAATCAATCTCTCCCTCCCTGAGATCCCTCCACTGTTACCTGTAAAATACAGAATTACCTTTAAGGCACTTTGTCTGACACATAAGTGTGTTCAGGGAAGTGCCCCACAATATTAAAGCGAAAAATTAAAATGCCACAACCCCCATCGCGTTTTTCGTTCCACCGATCAAAAACTACTCCAGATACCTAAGGCCAGATACAAGTCCAAAGGAGAACGAAGATTTGCAGTCCAAGGACCTAGACTGTGGAAAGATCTACCAACCAGTATCTGCATGGAAGTGGATCACCAGGCCTTCAGGAAAAAACTCAAAACCCATCTATTCTGTAGGCTAATTATACGTAAAAAATGGATACTAAGCGCCCAGAGGCGATTCAGTTTGCATGTGTTGCGCTATACAAGTTTCTCACTCACTCATTTATCCAACTGTCCATCCAGAGCCTCTGGTTTGTAGACCAGATACATCCTAAATATAGAACCATTTATCCAACTGTCCATCCAGAGCCTCTGGTTTATAGATCTGATACATCCTAAATATAGAACCATTTATCCAACTGTCCATCCAGAGCCTCTGGTTTATAGATCTGATACATCCTAAATATAGAACCATTTATCCAACTGTCCATCCAGAGCCTCTGGTTTATAGATCTGATACATCCTACATATAGAACCATTTATCCTACTGCACTGTACCCAGCAGCAGTAGAGTCATTGGTTTCAATCCCAACCATGACACTACCTGGCTGCAGTTTGCATGTTCTCCCTGTGCCTGTGCGGGTTTCCTCCAGATACTCCAGTTTCATTCCACACTCCAAAGACATAATGGTAGGATAATTGTCTCCCGTCTAAATAATTGGCCCTAGTATGTGTATGTATGAATGTGAGTTAGGGGACCTATTGTAAGCTCCTTGAGGGTAGGGACTGATGTGAATGTACAAGACTAATATTACAAAGTATTATTTTACTGAAGAAGTAGTTGATGTGTGGAATAGACTTCCAACAGAGGTAGCAAGTCAGTCAATAGTATGGCTCATGGTCGTGCAGAGCCTGTGTACTGACATTCCCGGGACCCGCTACCCTCACATTTAATTTGAAAAGGAGATCATGCTCTGGGGTTTCATGAAGTACCAACATGGATACCGATACATGCGCTGAATGCACAATATCTGTGCTCAGAACATACATCAGTGGCATTGTGGGTACTTTTTATATAACCCCTAAAGAATGACCTCGTACAACCGCCTATTCTAATGCATCTCAATGGGTGACTGTATGCAGCATTAGCAGGTCCTAGGCTGTGCACATTGTTTGACCGTGTGCATGAGGCCTTGGTGAATTTAATTGGGACTGTGAGAGTGAAAGCCCCTGTCTCAGTAAAAATTTGGGTAAAATGGACACAAGACTCTCAAAGAGGCAGTTTGAGAAGTTCCAGCAGAAGATTTGTGAGCAGAGAAAACTATGCTTCAAGTTTTCTCTGGATTTTGTAAGTCTGGATTGGGGCTGGAAACTTGAAGACTTCAAAGAGCATTGGGAGGGATGGAGACTCCACTCTTGTGTCTGGCCTTTCCAGAAGTTCTGCAGGTTGTGTGTGTATGTCCAGGTGCACACACCCATTATAAGGCAGAGCTGAGCATAGCTCAGAGAAGGTGGAAAGGGAGGTGTGCTACTGTTTAAAAACCCAGGCAATAACCTTAAGACGGCACTCCATGTGGGAGAGGTTCCAGGTTGGTGGACTGAGAGAGTCGGGGAGACCATAGCTGAGACAACTGGAAGAGAAAGTACTCGGTACCAGAGGGGACAGTGAGTCTTGGAGGGGTGTAAAAACCTGGAGCGTCAGGAGAGCCCCTTCCTAGAGACCAGGAGTGGGTCTGTACTGCGACCCAGGCTGAGTGAGCCTTAGGAGCCAGGTGGCTTGGCATTTTCGTTTTTGTTGTAATTTTTGTGAGAAGAACCCCGGTGTAGGCAACCCATGCATGTACAGTATGAACTTTCATTTCTGTTACGTTCAATAAAAGTTGGCTACCACGCCCTTCAACTGAAGTTGAACTCACTGAAAACGCATCTACTACTGAGCTAGACATCCCCCAATATTACAGGACATACAGTAGATGTATATTCAGACCCCGCCGCAACTGGTGCATCTGTATGATGTAAACAACCTATTATAGCAACACTGACATTCAAGCCAGTTATGGATCGAAATTTGGCGGGTTCAGAACCGGATTTTGATTCTTCTATGGGCAGGCTGGTTGTACTGAAGTCGATCTACAGATTTTTTCATGCTATAGCTGGAAGCAATAATCATTGTATTCTGAAGGTGGGGAAACCTCCCTCTGACAATACAATAGCAAAGCGGGAGAGATTCCTCCATCAACTGAATGTGTTGATGAGGGAATCAAGCGATTTTCAACCCATGGTCGATGGAAAGAAAATTGGTTAATGTATGGCCTGCCTTACAGAGAAAAAAAAAAACGCTATGAAAATTGGAAGTAAATAACAGCTTACAGCTTCGGACACTTCTTTCTGTCTGTAAACAAAGTCGCCAGGGATTCCATTCATCAATACAAGATTCTTATCCTAGATGAGGGTCGGCTATAGATGTTAATGAAGCAACCCCACCAAAAAAAAAAGAAAAAGAAAGGGTAAGGTCCCCTCCAAATTCTATAGCAGACCCTTCAATTCTGGAAAATACTTTAACGAGGACCCCATGTAAAGAAGAAGAAGAAAAAAAACTCCCAAATTCCATGGAACCCCTCTGGCAAAGGAGCTTGTTCCCATGTTGATGTAGACATGGGCCTCTTCCCCACAACCCAGGCCCGGTGGTTGTGGGGGTCTGCAGGCAGGGGGACATTATCGGAATCTGAAAGCCTTCTTTAAAAATGAGGAGGGCCCCCCCGATCCCACCCCACACACACACACACAAAGATGAGTAAGGAGTTCACCTTACCTCTACTCATTGACAAAAAAAATAAAAAATAAAGATATCACACTTTTTGCAAGTCCTTTAATAAATAAAAAAAAAAATGTACCGTATTTATCGGCGTATACCGCGCACTATTTTGCCCTGAAAATCAGGGCAAAATCGTGGGTGCGCGATATACGCCGATACCCGCTTTCCCGCCATGAGTTTGAATACTGCGCCCGCATATAGCGAGCGCAGTACACTCGTGAATCTTCGGCCAGTCTCGGCGCCTCTCGTACTGACGTCCTGAGCGTACAGGACGTCAGTGCGAGAGGCGCCCGAGCCTGCCCGAAGATTCACGAGTGTACTGCGCTCGCTATATGCGGGCGCAGTATTCAAAGTCGTGGCGGGAAACGAGCGAGAGGACGCCGCCGAAGATGGACGCCGGACCCGCCGAAGAAGGACGCCGACCCGCCGAAGATGGACACCGGACCCGCCGAAGATGGACACCGGACCCGCCGAAGATGGACACCGGACCCGCCGAAGATGGACACCCGACCCGCCGAAGATGGACACCCGACCCGTCGAAGACAGACGCCGGACCCGCCGAAGAGGACACCCGAAGCCGCAGAAGGACGCCGGACCCGACGAGGCCGCAGATGGACGCCGCGCAAGACATCAAAACTGTAAGTACAAAAAAACTAAAAATCTTTTTTTCCCACAGGATTGGGGGCCAAATTGGGGGTGCGCGGTATACGCCAGAGCGCGTTATACCGCGATAAATACGGTACATTCAATGTCGGTAACAGTATCCAGTGATCGAGATTTTTTTCAATCACAATGAATGGCGCACACAAACTTGCTGAAAGGAAAAAAACACCAACCAACTGGCATGTCTGTTCCCGTAACAACTAGCACCATAAATTTTTACAGCTGTCTAAAAGTGGGCATTCTTTCCACCGAGCACCAATATAAGGAATATCCTATGCTCTGGCCACCAACGTATGGGCATATTCTTCCTACTGGTCACCAGTGTAGGGGAACATTTTCCCCAATGGCCATCCATGTAAGGAAACATTCTTCCCACTGGTCATCAATGTAAGGGGACATTCCTCCCACTGACCACCCATGCATGGGACATACTTCCACTGGCCATCTATGTAAGAGCACATTCTTACCAATGATCATCAATGCAAGGGGCATTCTGGCCACCCACGTAAGGAAACATTCTTCTGAAGCCTCGTACACACGTACGGGTTTTACCACCGGGAAAACCGAGAACCTGCTCTATTTTTCCCCTACACACGACTGGATTTCCCAACAGGAAAGCTGCCATGAGAGCTTTGGTCGGGAATCCCGGCCGTGTGTATGCTCCGTTGCAGTGTTTCCCATTGGAAAACTGCCAGGTTACAAACTGCCGGGAATCCAGACGGGAAAAAAGAGAGCTGGTTCTCTTTTTTTCCCGGCAGTTTTCCTGTCGGGAAAACTGTGATACACACGGCCGGTTTTCCCGGGCAAAAGCTCTCATGGCAGTTACAAGGGGACATTCTTCTACATATTACCCAATGTAAGGATCACATTGACCACCAATGTAAAGGGACATTCTTCCCATTTATCACCAATGTGACATTCTTCTCATCAAGTTTCAGCAGCGTTTTTCGGGCACTGGCAGTGTGAAAGGGCTCTTAAAGCACTATGGCTTTCACATTGGGATTACAGATGAGGCTTCTTTGAGGCGTTTTTTTTAGCGCTAAAGCGCCTGAAAAACGCCCCAGTAGGACAGGGGTCTAATGATAAAGTTTCTTTGAGCATCTTTTAAGGAAAATAAGACCCCTTTCACACTGGGGAATTTTTCCAGGTGCTTTAGCGCTAAAAAAGGAGCCTCTAAAGTGTCTGAAAGAAGCCTAAAAGTAGCGCCTGCAAACCGACCCTAAACAGCTGCTGCTGTTTCTCCAGTGTGAAATCTCTGAGGGCTTTCACACTGGAGCGCTATGTTAGCAGGACGGTAAAAAAAAGTCCCGCTAGCCGCATCTTTGGAGCGGTGTGTATACCGCTCCTGCCCATTGAAATCAATGGGCACCGAGGCTATACAGCTGGCAAAGGGTCTCTGCAGAGGCGCTTTGCGATGGTTTTAGCCCTTTCTCAACCTCTAGCGGCTGAATAGCGCCGTGATATTGACGGTTGCACTTACTCCCTCCAGTGGTAAAAACCAGGAAAGACATCCTACTCCAAGAAGATAATACATAAATGAAAAATTATCTTCTGCTTACCTGATCCACGCCGCAGGAAAGCGACCAACAGTAGTTTCCAGCTTTCACCCATCACGGCGGGCAAGTTGTGCCAACCTTCAGGTTTACAAAGGGTTTTATTAGAAAAAAAAACTCATACCTGGACATGTAGAAGACTCTGCCAGAGACTTTTTGTGCCGCGTATGTATTAGTACACCAAAGTCTGGATCCCAGAGCCCAGACCTCCACAGAGAGACATTACAGGCAAACCTCGATTTTTCTCAACACAAGACACGGGTACCAACCATCTTAGGCCTTTGATATCAGCCAGAGGAATGGATCCGGTTATAGCTCTTGGGTCTCTGCAGCCAGACCATCAAAAGAGCATTTTTCTTCTTATCACATGTTGAACGTGACCAACCACCTTAACACTGGTGAAAAAACTGAGGTACTCTCCATTTGGGAGGGGTTATATAGGGGAGGAACTCAATTTTAATTGGGTTTGCCAGTATCCAATCACCAGTGGTGACTACATAACCCATTAAGTAATTAAGGCTCTGTGTCCCGTGATGTATGATCAAGAAAATAAGACACTTTCACACTGGGTCATTTTTCCGACGCTTTAGCGCTAAAAAAAAGCACCTGAAAGAAGCCTTATCTGCAATCCTAATGTGAAAGCCTGATTGCTTTAAGAGCCCTTTCACACTGCCAGTGCCCAAAAAACGCTGGTAAATCGCCGCGTTTTCGAGCGATAGCGGGGCACTTTTAACACCAGCTAGTGCCCGAATAAAAGGGTTAAAAGCACCCACAAAACGCCGCTGCCAAGGCGCTCTGCAGGTGCTTTGCATTGATTTCAATGGGAAGGGGCGCTTTAGGAGCGGTGTATTCACCACTCCTAAAGCGCTGCAAAGGAGCAGCTTGCAGGACTTTTTTTTGACGCCCTGCCAGCGCAGTGCCTCAGCGTAAAAACATTCAGGCTTTCACATTGGGTTTGAAGGTGAGGCTTCTTTCAGGCGCTTTTTTTTTTAACGCTAAAGCGCCTGAAAAAACGCCCCAATGTGAAAGGGGTCTAAATGATGGCAGGTCTGTACTGACTTCTAGTTAACGTCAGTTTGAACGTGATTGCTTAATTCTGAACACATCTACATCCCCAGTTATAAGGGCGTGCACACTTATGCAACCACATTATTTTCTTTTTACTTTACCTCCCTAAAAAATTTCAGTTTGTTTTTGCATTGAGTTGTACAGTTTGTAGGTCACATTAAAAGGTGGAAAAAGTTCTAAAATTATTTATCTTTGTCTCATTTTTTTACATCACGGTAACCTGACATTTTAACAGGGGTGTGCAGACTTTTTATATCCACTGTATGTAATTTTATTTGTCTGGTAATAAAAAGTCCAGTTGACTTCCAGCCCATTCACACTGTTTTCAATTAAGCCCTGACGAAGGGAGTGTTTTTGGACGCAGAAACGCGTTGGTTACTCTTTGGATTGTCCCTCTGACGTTTAGCGGAAGAAAGTAGCATTCGGACCTCTTAGCAGTGGCCTGGCACTTCAATTTCCATATTTGTTAGTTCTATGATGCCGCCAATGTGAGCGTGGGATCAAGTCACAACTCTTTGTTTAGAGAACCATATTGTTATAATTGAATCCACACAGGCCGAAAAAACTTCAATAAATGTTTGTAATGCCCTCAATATACCGAACTTAGCCTGTGTGAATTCTCTGGTGTCTACTAAGTGCTTGTCTATAGCCAAAACATTTCCCGCACTCGAAACAAAAGAAAGGACGCTCCCCCGTGTGAATTCTTTGGTGTATAATAAGTTCTCCCTCCTGAATGAAACATTTCCCGCACTCTGAACACGAATAAGGACGCTCGCCCGTGTGAATCTTCTGGTGTCTAACAAGCGATGTGTTCCGAATGAAACATTTCCCGCACACTGAACAAGAAAAGGGGCGCTCGCCGTTGTGAATTTTCTGGTGTTTGCGAAGGTTTCCCTTCAGGTTGAAGCACTTTCCGCACTCCGAACACGAATAAGGGCGCTCACCTGTGTGAATCCTCTGGTGTTTTAGAAGGTCTTCTTTCTGAATGAAACATTTCTCGCACTCTGTACAGGGATAGGGGCGCTCACCCGTGTGACTGCGCTGGTGCTTAAAGAGGCCTCCTCTCTGAATGAAACTTTTCCCGCACTCGGAACACGAATAGCGACGCTCGCCTGTGTGAATCCTCTGGTGTATAAGGAGGTGTGCTTTCTCAATAAAACATTTTCCGCACTGTGAACATAAGAAAGGACGCTCAGATCTGTGAGTTTTCTGGTGTCTAAGAAGTGCTCTGTTTTCACTGAAAGATTTCCCGCACGCTGTACATGATAATGAACTCACTCCTGTGTGAGTGCCTTCTTGGCTTAAAGAAGATTTTTGGGGATTAGATGGACATGTTGGTTTATCCACAATGTGAGCTCTCAGGAGGATGTCTGGATTGCCAGCATGTGATTGAATAGCAGATTCCTCAACATTGGCAGGATTGATTATTCTCTCCGGATAGTAAGGCCTGTGAGGTGTGCTTTGGGTAACGGGATTTCCTCCTGGAGAATATTGTGCAATCCCGTTATCTTCTGCATTATAATCTGGAGATAACATCATATGTCCTTCTGAGGTATTCCAGACGTAGTGTCCACCTGATGGGAATACATTTTTGAATAAACGTTACAAGTATTCCTCATGCCTTGCTTTGATGAGCCATATATGTTGGTCTACAACCCAACCGTTTTAATGAAACTTGGTATATTATTTGGCAACGGTGTTTGCATAGTGTGAGAATACAGATGGATCTTCCCTCACCTCAATTCTTTAAACAAAAAACATGACAATGTACCAAAGAACATAGGACATAGGAATATGATGTTATACAGTGGAGTCAGTTATTTTTAAATACAATGCTCATATTGCGAAACGCTTGTTAACTGCGTTACTCACAATCCGAGGTTCCACTGTATTGAGGTATGGAGATGGACCTTTCATATGGTGTACAGTATCTCCTCCTCATTTGTTGGGAACATGACATTATATTGAGGAATGGAGATGGATCTTTTATATGATGTACAGTATCTCCTCCTCATTTGTTGGGAACATGACGTTATATAGAGGAATGGAGATGGACCTCTCCATGTCTGTCTGTCCACCTGCAAGGTGATTCATGTGGCCAGTCTCTGGGTGGAGACCAAACCTGATTTAAGCCAGCCAAGCCTGCAATCTCAGTATCTCCTCCTTATTTGTTGGGAACATGACATTATATTGAGGAATGGAGATGGACCTTTCATATGGTGTACAGTATCTCCTCCTCATTTGTTGGGAACATGACGTTATATTGAGGAATGGAGATGGACCTTTCATATGGTGTACAGTATCTCCTCCTGATTTGTTGGAAACATGACGTTATATTGAGGAATGGAGATGGACCTTTCATATGGTGTACAGTATCTCCTCCTCATTTGTTGGGAACATGAAGTTATATTGAGGAATGGAGATGGACCTTTCATATGGCCTTTTCCATGTCTGTCTGTCCACCTGCAAGGTGATTAATGTGCCCAGTCTCTGGGTGGAGACCAAACCTGATTTAAGCCAGCCAAGCCTGCAATCTCAGTATCTCCTCCTCATTTGTTGGGAACATGACGTTATATTAAGGAATGGAGATGGACCTTTCATATGGTGTACAGTATCAAGGTTTCTAAATACAATATTTAGAAATGGCCAATAACATTTGTAGGAAAGATTATTGTAGACGGTTAACCTAAGGAGATCTCCGATAACCTTTTGGGATCTCTTCCCATGGATCAAATGTCAATATTTTGGGTGGGTGAATTTGATGGACATGTGATTTTTTTTTTTTAAACTAATTTAACAGTGTCAGAATTTGGGTTGCGTGGTTGATTTGTGGAACTACGTGGAAATCTCCTAAATCATAGATTCTTACTTATCCCCTAAATATAATACTGTTTAATATTCCGTATAAAATACCCTGACAACAGTTTAACAAACTTTATACTTAATGTTAACTGTTCATGCGTTTAGGGTTTTTTCTTACTTACGTTTGTTGATATAAAGAGAAGATTCCTCCTGTTCACCTTTCTTAATCATCTCCCCCTCATCCATAGACTGCTGATCTCCACTCACCAACCTCTCTTCTTCTTCCCCTTTAACCTCAACTTTGATGTCTTTTAGTTCTTCAACCTAAACTCCAAAATAAGATAATATAGATTTGAAGTAAGAAAATTAGATTACATAGAAAACTGTTATATTAAAGTTTAAATAACTTATTAGGCCTACATGCTCAGTCCCACCTACCTGATGATGGTGAGGGATGGTGTGACCTTCCTGTGTGGAATCCCGGGAATACAGAGGACAAGGACATCTCTCTGGTGGGTTCCCATTACTGGATCCATCTGTAGGAAACACACACACTGACTGAATACATTGTTTCTATGTGTTTATCAGATGATGGGGGATCTAGGTGGAGCCTCCGTACTGCTCTCTCCTTTACAATAAAGTCTCCTCTTACCCGGTGATGTGAGGGGCGGCTGATTCTCCATCATGACATCCTTGTAGAGATCCTTGTGTCCTTCTAAATACTCCCACTCCTCCATGGAGAAATAGACAGTGACATCCTGACACCTTATAGGAACCTGACACACACAATGATACAGTCACCATCCAGACACATCCCTTGTCTGTTACTGGATAATGTCCCAGAATTCCCGGCACCGCTCACCTCTCCTGTCAGCAGCTCAGTGATCTTCTTGATGACTTCTAGAATCTTCTTGGCTCTGGTTATCTCTGTTGTCAGGCAGTGAGATGGAGGCACTGTGATGGGTGATGTCCTGAGAATACGGCTGCTGGGTGTTAATGGATCTCCAGATGTTTTCTTCACTACTTTATAATCCTGTGTGAAGAGAGAAAGTAACAATTATTATTAAAGATTCACAGAATCCTCCTCACCTCTCCGGTCAGGTCTGTGTTTTATTAATAGAGATAAGAGTGATGTCATGTGACCTCCCAGAATCCTCCTCACCTCTCCGGTCAGCAGGTAGATGATCTCCAGGGTGAGGTTCAATATCCTCTCAGTCATGTGACTTTGATCTTTGTCCATTCCTCTTTATGAGCTCATGTGATCTATACGGGACTCTTCTCTCTGTAGACAGATAATAAACTGAGAATTATCTGGACTGTACTGGGATGAATAATGTCTGCACAAAGTTCCGACATGCACCATATTCTATATTACAGGCCTCATTTAGGAATTTGACTAAAAAGCACAAGTCTAACCAAAACTTTTTATTTTAGGTTTAGATCAACTGGAGAAGCAATAGATCCTTTACTGAGGTTTTCTTTGGCTGAGTTCTAGTTGGAGAGATTTCCCTGATTAGCTTCAACCTCAAACTGAATAAGATGTGAGTTTGGACGCCGCACAACTATATAGGTTGGCACTTTGAAGCAGGATATCTCTGTTATGGTAGCAGATAGCTGCCATAACCCACATATCCTAGTCTTCAGTCGACTGTCTGGTTTAGGATAATGGTTATCTCTGCGGCGGATTCGCCACGTGAGGTCGGTTTAACCAAATGCTTTACAAATTGGTAACGGCTTGTAAACATCAAACTGAAACTGTAAATGACTACATCCTCATTGCTTGCCTCACAGAGGGGTACAGATGTACCTTCTTCCCCTTAGAGTGCACTGGGGATCCAATTGGCGGTGGTACAGGGCTCCCCAATTGCACAGGAGAGCCGGGTAAAGGCGACACATGGAAGGGGGGCTTCTTCCGCTTCCTGTAGAAGTGATCATTTGTTTGGAAATCCCTTGCCTATTAGCCTAGGTCAGTGATGGCGAACCTTGGCACCCCAGATTTTGGAACTACATTTCCCATGATGCTCACGCACTCTCCAGTGTAGTTGAGCATCATGGGAAATTTAGTTCCAACACATCTGGGGTGCCAAGGTTCACCATCACTGGCATAGGTCCACTAATACAAGACATTATTCCTCCCGCTGACACCAACAATGGGGCATAATTCTTGCTACTAGCACCAATAATGGGGCTTTATTCCTTCCACTGACACCAACAATGGGGGCATCATTTCTGCTACTGACACCAACAATGGGGCACTATTCCTCCCACTGACACTAACAATGGGGTGCTATTCCGCCCACTGACACCACCGATAGGCCACTATCGCCAGAACAATATCCACTCCCAATGGCCTCAGACTGACCCTCCTAATGCTCGATGGACAGTAAACTGCCCCTTTGTTTAGAAAGTTTGGAGACCCCTGATTGTAACGAAACGTCCCACACTCCGCTTAAGTGCTTTCATCATATACCACTTCCTCCCAGTCTGAATCTAGATATACCAACCACTGACAACTACAAACAAGACAATACTTGCTTTATTGCTGAACATGAACTGTTTATTAGAACCAAAATACAAGTCTTATATACAGTGAAGGAGGAGGGGGTTTCCCCCTTCTGCTCATATTATTCTACCAATACACCTGTAACCAGGAACCTAATTAACATGAGCTAATTAACTAATCCCTTAGAGCAGCCGATGTGACACAGTGCCCGTCAGGATTTCACTACAGGCCAGACTTGTTGTCACCAAGCTGCACACAGTAGATTATACATTATCATAAGTACAAACACAGGACACCTTCACACAATAGCAGGAGCTCCAGCAGGAGTTGCCCGTCTCCTACATTGTAGGACAATGTGATCAGCTCTCTCACTTTAGTGGAGTTCACAATCGTCACCCAAACATGTCTCGTGTTTTGTGAACCCGACCTCAAGCTGACCCCAGGTATGTTCAGCTCATCCTTAAAGTGGATGTAAACCCAAAATTATTATTATTATTATTTTTTTGATGTCACAATGTAGAGTATAAGATTTCCTATCATCTGTGCCCAGTCATAATATGAGGTGATCCACAGTATAAAAAGTGAGAAATCCACCCCTCCCCCACATAACACATCCTGGTAATATACAATGACCTGTGGATCACCTCATATTATGATAAACATAACATAACATATGATAAACATGTCCAAGCTAGATATGTAAATAACCTGTCACTCAAAGCAAGGAGAGAGGAAAGGACTTTGTATTTAGACAGGTTTTTATCTGAAAGTCTGTTAATTTTCACTGAACAATAAAAGAGGATTGCTCAGAGCTGGATTAAATCTGTGTGGCAAGACTGGGCACAGATGATAGGAAATCTTATACTCTGCATTAGGACATCACAAAAAAAATCGGATGAAAACACCTGTATTCAGAATCACCCTTCGATGTTCCGTCACTGCTTTGGAGAGCCAACATGGACTGTTCAGGTGAAAGTTTCCGAAGGGACATGTTGGAAAATTTTTCTCGTTAGTTATTATAATATCCAAATTTAATTTAGTTAGTACAGTGATCATCCTATAAGAATCAAACGAGTAAGTCCGTGCATGATCGGAAACAAAGTGTGACCACAGACTGGACATAGACTGAGGCTACGGAGGTGGGAGGTCGTCCTCCGTCATTCGAGAATTTTCATACCATTAACGGCATTATCCTTTTTCAAACATAGGGAGAGGAAACAGGAAAAAAACATAGGATCGTTCTTCGAGTTTCGAATAGCGTGCACTAGGCTTTACTTATTTTCTTGTGTGTAACATTTCCAATGAACAACAAGAGCTGCAACTATCTGATCCTTTCTTCTAAGTATATCTGTGTGCAACGAAATACTGGAGATAAAAGAATATGGAGGAAGAGGACGGACATGATGGGGGGGGTTACTGGGTGTAAATATAAAATAATATCTTATTACCTCCTCTGCTGCCAGTTCCAGCAATGTCTCCTCTCTACTTCCTCCCGACTCACCTCTCACCCGGAACTTCCTGTTTTAATGTACATCACTTCCTGTTTGTGCGTTCCACAGACAACACCTAGGTTCTTTTTCTTGTGGATATAAAAATTGCAGCCAACATTGCTTAAAGTGCAACTTCAGTGAGCTAGATGCTTAAAGGGGTTGTAAAGGTAAATGTTTCTTCACCTTAATGCATCCTATGCATTAAGGTGAAAAAACATCCGATGGTACCAGCCCCCCCCAAACCCACGTTTTACTTACCTCACCCCTCGAAAGTCCCACGTGCGTCCCTGTGATCCTCTTCGGTTCCCAGCCTGGCAATTGATTGGCTAGGCTGGACGGATTGATAGCAGCGCAGCCATTGGCTTGCGCTGCTGTCAATCACATCCGATGATGCAGCGCGCCGGGGGGGGTGGGGCCGAGTGATACAGCTATGCCCGTCGCTGTATCACGGGAGCACTCGCAAAAGCTTTCCACCATGCTCGCTCGCTCGCATGAAGGTGGAAAGCTCTTGCGGGAAGGACCAGAGACAGCCCCCAAGAGACCCCAGAAGACAGGGTTCGGGGACACTGTGCAAAACGAGCTGCACAGTGGAGGTAAGTATAACATGTTTGTTATTTTTTTTTAAAAAACATTTTTGCCTTTAGTGTTCCTTTAAAGGCTAAGTCCATCAAGAAAACCTTTTTTATTTTCTTTATTACTTTCTTTACTGTCATTATTTGCACTAACTTTCTTTATTTCGTTCTATATTATAATATAATATTCTTATAATAATTTACAATATATATTACTTTTTATTACTTTAGTACTGGCAACACCAGATGTTTTTTCACCTTAAAGAGGGGGTTCGCCCTATAAATTTTTTTTTTTTTCTAGCATTAAATTAGGCATAGTAGCGCGAGCTACAGTATGCCTTTATTTATTTTTTTTGCCCCGTGCTCACTGTGTAATCCTATAGTGAAGATTCCGACTCCCCGCGGGGAATGGGCGTTCCTATCCAGAGGGAAGGTGATTGACGGCCGGCTCTGGCGCGTCACGCTTCTCCGGAAATAGCCGAAATAGGACTTGGCTCTTCACGGCGCCTGCGCATAGTCTGTGCGCAGGCGCCGTATAGCGCCGTGAAGAGCCGAGACCTACTCCGGCTATCTTCGGGGAGCGTGACGTGCCAGAGCTGGCCGTCAATCATCTTCCCTCTGGATAGGAACGCCCATTCCCCGCGGGGAGTCTGAATCTTCACTATAGGATTGCACAGTGAGTACGGGGCTAAAAAAATAAATAAAGGCATACTGTAGCTCGCGCTACTATGCTTAATTTAATGCTAGAATGTTGTTATTGTGGGTGAACCACCGCTTTAATGCATAGATTTCATTAAGGGCCAACTCAATATTGAACCCTACGGACTAAGACTGGCATGCCATTAAAGTTCATGTGCGATGTAAAGCAGGGGTGCTTAACTAGTGGCCCGGGGGCCCAATACTTTTGACACTATAGTGTATTTGTACACTTTTATCTTCTTTTTATGCCAAAAATAAAACATATTGAAAAGAAAACCAGTTGTCCACATATTGTCAAATCTGCCCACCTACAGTGTGGTGCAAAAGTAGCCTCTTTGTGAAATCCTCTATCTTCATACAATTTCTTTCCTTTTTTTAACCACTTAACCCCTGGACCAATATGCAGCTAAAGAACCAGGCCCCTTTTTGCGATTCGGCACTGCGTCACTTTAACTGACAATTGCGCGGTCGTGCGATGTTGTACCCAAACAAAATTGGCGTCCTTTTTTTCCCACAAATAGAGCTTTCTTTTGGTGGCATTTGATCACCTCTGCTGTTTTTATTTTTTGCGCTATAAACAAAAATAATTTTGAAAAAAAATCATTATTTTTTACTTTTTGCTATAATACATATCCCCAAAATATATATAAAAAAAATATTTTTTTCCTCAGTTTAGGCCGATACGCATTCTTCTATATGTTTTGGTAATAAAAATCGCAATAAGCATTTATTAATTGGTTTGCGCAAAAGTTATAGCGTCTACAAAATAGGGGATAGTTTTATGGCATTTTTATTAATATTTTTATTTTTACTAGTAATGGCGGCAATGAGCGTTTTTTTTTTTTTCCGTGACTGCGACATTATGGCGGACACTTTTGACACCATTTTGGGACCATTATTGTTTTTACAGCAAACAGTGCTATAAAAATGCACTGATTACTGTGAAAATGACACTGGCAGTGAAGGGGTTAACCTGAAGGGGTTAAGTGAAACCTAAGGGAGTTATTCTTACTGTGTGGGGGCGTGGCTTGGCATGTAACATCACTGATCGTCGTTCCCTATGACAGGGAACAGACGATCAGTGACACTCAATAGGAAGAAGGGGGAAAGGTTTGTTTACACCCACCTCTCCCCGTTCTTCAGCTCTGTGACTCTGATCGCGGGACACCGGCGGCGATCACGGGCGCAGTCATGGAGCTCACGACCCACGGCTGGGCTCTTAAAAGGGGAGGTACCTGTACGTGCTTATTCCCAGCCGTGCCGCTCTGCCGACGTATATCGTCGTTAGGTGATCCTTAAAGAGGAAGTAAACCCTGATGGATTTTACTTCCTCTTTAGTCCGCTGTACAGCCTGCAAATGAAAAGCATAATGGACTAGTATTCATCGCATACTAGCCCATGATGTGCCACTTACCTGGAAAAGAATCCAGCGATGTCCCCATAGTAGGCAGCGTCCATCTTCTGCCTCCTCTTCCTTTCCGGGGTTGCTGACTCCGGCGCTGTGATTCGCCGGAGCCGCGTGACATCACTCCTGCGCATGCGCACTGGAGCCGCGATTCACAGCACTGGCTGGGGAAGAAACTGCACTTGGTTTTGTTTCTTCCCCGCGCACGCGCAGTAAAGATTAGCGGCGGACTACAAGTGAAATATCTCCAAAACGGCGCACGTTTAGGAGATATTTCCACTACCTATAGGTAAGCCTTATTCTAGGCTTACCTATAGGTAGAAGTCCAACAAGTGGGTTTACAACCACTTTAAGTGGTTAAAGATAGATAATAAATATATCACTCGGGGTTAAAAAAAACAGAAATAAAAACGATGGAACATTTATTGTATCACATTTAAAAAAACAACATTAAGAACATACAAAAAACCCTTCTATTAGATCATTAACTTTAACTTTTTTTTATTTTTTATTAAGTATTGTAAATTTTTCGACTTTATATAAGAGTATACAGTATATACCAGCACTATCCCCTTACAGTATGTACTTTCGCTTTGTTTATCAAGGAATTCTGACGTAGACTCATAGTTAGGCCTCCAGTACCAGAATAGACTCAGTGGAGGCCAGGGATGGACTGGCCATTGGGACTACAGGGAGTTTCCCGGTGGGCCGATGGCTCAGTGGGCCCGCTTCAGTGACAGCGGACCGCTGCCCCCCTCCACTCCTCTGTCTCTCCCTTCCCAAAGCGCTCACCTGGGGGGAACAGAGAAGCAGGGGGAGGACCAGAGGAGCAGGGACGACGACAGAGGAGCATGGGGGAGGGGACAGACAGCTGACTCAACAGCTATGGCCTGGGAGTTTCTCACTTCTGCCTAATCTTGTCCCATAAGGGGGGGCACCGAACTGATTCCTTGCCCCGGGTGAAATAATATCTAGCTTCCCCACTGGTACTGCCTAAAGGAATACCAGTATTAGCCGTTCTAATCTAATAAAGTGGAACAGCTAGTGGCTAGTGAAGGGGGAGAGGGGGCTTTGGTGGCCGGGGGGTGCAGGATTTGTCCGGCCGCCATGGGAGAGACCTGTCAAAGTGGGCCAGTCTGGATGAAGTCCAGGGCCAAATTTTTGTCCCAGTCCAGCCCTGGTGGAGGCCCCTCGGCAGTCGAAAACTTGGGTCCTCACAGGTTTCTGGAGGTTTCTTTTTTTTTTCTTCAATCATTTTTATTGAGTTTGACAGGTGTACAAGTACAATATGAACATTGTACGTCGCGCAACGACGTCATGGATTAACATCCCATAGTGAGGGAAACATAACTACATTAACGAATTAAAGATAAGCACTATATTTTGAGCATATAAGTACTGTGGTCTCAACTCCTTCCCGGCCACCCCAAATGGGTCTGGAGGTTTCTTGAGCTCTAGTTGTATAACGTTGATCTAAGTAGTGTCCACGTTGGGCGCTAGATGGAGATGACCATCACTACTGTACATTGCACATATAGAGGTGGTGACAATTTTTTTTTACAAACTGACAGCTGAAAGAAGATGAATTTATTATAAATTCCAAACTGTAATGTGAACTTGGTTTCTATGGTTTATGGACTTTACGTTTTTATTGGCTACATACAGTATTTTCTCTAGAGAGGCTTTATTGTAAAGTGGTTGTTTCTTTGAGTTGATTAATCTTTTGGAAGCAATTTAAGAAAGCTTCATTGTCGTTTTCTTCCAAGATCAAATCAATATTATTTTGATTATTGATGTGGGGCCCATAGGCTGGTGCCTACTAGACATGTGAACTGACGAAAAATGTGTTTCTTTTTTTTGCATTTTTCAGTAAAATTCAGAAATTTGGGAATTCGGAAATTTGGGAAATCGGGAATTTGAAAATTTAGACATCAGAAAATTTAGACATCAGTCTTGAGGAAATGCTAAACATGGAAAAGAACCCTTTTTAATGTGTATTTTCTGTCATCTGACAAGACTTTCTTCCTCATTGAAAGGTTTCCCGCACGCTGAACATAAGAAAAGGGTGTTAGCGCGTGTGAATTTTCTGGTGCCTTATGAGTTTTTTCCTGTAAATGAAACCTTTCCCGCACTCTGAACATGCGTAAGGACGCTCCCCCGTGTGAATTCTCTGATGTTTAAGAAGGTTTCCTTTGTCGGTGAAAGATTTCCCGCACTCCGAACATGGATATGGGCGCTCGCCTGTGTGGATTCTTTGGTGTCGAAGAAGGCTTACTTTATGACTGAAAGATTTCCCGCACACCAAACAGGAGAAAGGACGCTCGCCTGTGTGAATTCTCTGGTGTGAGAGAAGGTTTCCTTTTTGAACGAAACCTTTCCCGCATTCTGAGCATGAGTAAGGACGATCGGTTGAGTGAATTCGTTGGTGTTTAAGGAGGTTTTCTTTATGAATGAAACTTTTCCCGCACTCAGGACATAAAAAGGGGCGCTCGCATGAGTGACTTCCCTGATGTTGAAGATCTCCTGTTTGTATGAAACCTTCCCCACATTGTGGATATGAAGGACACCCGCAAGTATGACTTTTCTGGTGTTTAAGAAGTGATCTTTTCTCGGTGAAAGATTTCCCGCACTCGGAACATGAAAAAGGACGCTCACCTGTGTGAATTTTCTGATGCATAATAAGATTTCTTTTTTCATTGAAACATTTCCCGCACTCCAAACATGGAAAGGGACGCTCACCCGTGTGGCTTCGCTGATGTATAAGAAGTATTCTTCTCTCAGAGAAACACCTCCCGCACGCTAAACACGCATAGGGCCGCTCCCCCGTGTGGATTCTCTGATGTATGACCAGCGTTCTTTTTTCAGTGAAACATTTCCCGCACTCGGAACACGTATAGGGTCGCTCACCAGTGTGAATTCTGTGGTGTTTGAGAAGGTCTTCTTTCTGAATGAAACGTTTTCCGCACTCCCCACATGGATAGGGACGCTCCCCCGTGTGAGATCTCTGGTGTCTTTGAAGCGTTCTCTTTTCGGCAAAACCTTTTCCACACTCCGAACATAAAAAGGGACGCTCGCCGGTGTGAATTCTCTGGTGTATGACAAGTTTTTCTTTCCGGACAAAACTTTTCCCGCACTCTGAACATTGGAAAAGACCCTCACCGGTGTGAATTCTCTGGTGCGCAAGGAGGTTTCTCTTTTTGGTGAACGATTTATTACACACGGAACATGACCATGAAGACTCTCCTGTGTGAGCTCCTTCGTGGTTCGAAGAAGATTCCTTAGGAGTAGATGGATCTATTGATCGATTGACACTGTGAGATATTGGATGGATATTGGAAGTCATAGCATATGATGGATCAAATGATTCCTCAGGATGAGAGGGATCCATTGACAGCCGTAAATGGGAAGGTCTGTGATGTATATTCTGAGGAACAGGATCTTCTCCTGGAAAGTGTTGTGTGATTCCAGTTTCTTCGGCATTAAAATCCGAGGAGTTCTGGACATAATCTCCGCCTGTTGGGAAGCAATTTTTAGACCAGTGTTACACGTAGTCTTCAACCCGTACATCCATTAAGTCATATATGTTGGTACATAACTCAACAGATTCATAAAGCTCTGGCATAATATTGGTTACATCGATGAAGATAGTGTTGGAGACTGAACATTGTTTCATGCTATGTTATACATTGCTTGGTTTATTTCCCTGTGTATTTGGAGTATGACCACTAGATGTCACTATATACAGATACTCTATCATAATGTTCTTTGTGTTAACTATCTGTTACTGCATTTTCCTGTTATCTATGGTTGTTGTTCTTCTATATCTTGTGTGCTAACATGAGCACCATGCTCTCTGCTGTATGTCTCTTCAATACAAATGAATCCAAGTAAACTACAGCCATCCATATATGTCTGATTATTCTTTGCATCATCTGCACCAGCCAACAGATAGTTGGGAACATGACGTTATATTGAGGAATGGAGATGGACCTTTCATATGGCCTTCTCTATGTCTGTCTGTCCACCTGCAAGGTGATTGATGTGGCCAGTCTCTGGGTGGAGACCAAACTTGATTTAAGCCAGCCAAGCCTGCAATCTCAGCATCTCCTCCTCATTTGTTGGGAACATGATATTATATTGAGGAATGGAGATGGACCTTTTATATGGTGTACAGTTTCGCCTCCTCATTTGTTGGGAACATGACGTTATATTGAGGAATGGAGATGGACCTTTCATATGGTGTACAGTATCTCCTCCTCATTTGTTGGGAACATGACATTATATTGAGGAATGGAGATGGACCTTTTATATGGTGTACAGTATCTCCTCCTCATTTGTTGGGAACATGACGTTATATTGAGGAATGGAGATGGACCTTTCATATGGTGTACAGTATCTCCTCCTCATTTGTTGGGAACATGACGTTATATTGAGGAATGGAGATGGACCTTTCATATGGTGACCTTTTCCTGCATTTTGAGATTATTACTTACTTGTGTTGATATAGAGAGAATATTTCTCTTGTTCATGTTTAATCCTCTCCCCCTTCTCCATAAACTGCTGATCTGCATTCACCAACGTCTCTTCTTCTTCCTCTTTAATCTCAATTTTGATGTCTTTCAGTTCTTCACCCTAAACCCCAAAAATTATAAAAATAAAACATCAGGAAAAACTGCAAAAAAACAGATAACATAGAAGAACTTTGTCTCATAATTTAGAAATATTTTAAGTCCCATCTACCTGATCATGGTGTGAATATAAAGAATCACTCTCCTCTATAGGCTGCTGAGCTCCCCTCGCCATTTTTTCATCATCTTCTTCTTCTTCTTCTTTAACCTCAACTTTGATGTCTTTCAGTTCTTCATCCTAAACCCCAAAGATGACAGAATACATTTATAAAATGGAACAAGATATTACATAGAAGACCTCTCATAGCTTAAAAGTAATTTTGAGTTCTAGTTACTTAGTACCACCTACCTGATGATGGTGAGGGATGGTGTGATCCTCCTGTGTGGAATCCCGGGAATACAGAGGAGGGGGGCATCTCTCTGGTGGGTTCCCATTATTGGATCCATCTGTAGGAAACACACACACTGACTGAATACATTGTTTCTATGTGTTTATCAGATGATGGGGGATCTAGGTGGACCCTCCGTACTGCTCTCTCCTTTACAATAAAGTCTCCTCTTACCCGGTGATGTGAGGGGCGGCTGATTCTCCATCATGACGTCCTTGTAGAGATCCTTGTGTCCTTCTAAATACTCCCACTCCTCCATGGAGAAATAGACAGTGACATCCTGACACCTTATAGGAACCTGACACACACAATGATACAGTCACCATCCAGACACATCCCTTGTCTGTTACTGGATAATGTCCCAGAATTCCCGGCACCGATCACCTCTCCTGTCAGCAGATCAATGATCTTCTTGGTGACTGCTAGAATCTTCTTGGCACTGGTTACCTCTGTTGTCAGACAGTGAGGTGGAGACACTGTGATGGGTGATGTCCTGGGAAGACAGCTGCTGGGTGTTAAGGGATCACCAAATATTGTCCTTACTATTTTATAATCCTGTGTATAGAGAGCAAGAAACAATTATCACTACAGACTTCCCAGACTCCTTCTCTAGTTAGGTAAAATTTTTTGAAGCACAACCTCAACTAAAACCTTTTATTTTAGGTCAGAAATCACTTGAGAAGAGTTGGATATGCTGTTGAGGGTGCAAAGAAGAGGAATTAGATGTAATAGAAGCCACGTCATCAGTGTCAGTGGGATAACGTAAGCCCCATCGTTGGCGTCAGTGGGATAACATAAGCCCCATCGTTGGCGTCAGTCGGATAACGTAAGCCCCATCGTTGGCGTCAGTCGGATAACGTAAGCCCCATCGTTGGCGTCAGTCGGATAACGTAAGCCCCATCGTTGGCGTCAGTCGGATAACGTAAGCCCCATCGTTGGCGTCAGTCGGATAACGTAAGCCCCATCGTTGGCGTCAGTCGGATAACGTAAGCCCCATCGTTGGCGTCAGTCGGATAACGTAAGCCCCATCGTTGGCGTCAGTGGGATAACGTAAGCCCCATCGTTGGCGTCAGTGGGATAACGTAAGCCCCATTGTTGGCGTCAGTGGGATAACGTAAGCCCCATCGTTGGCGTCAGTGGGATAACGTAAGCCCCATCGTTGGCGTCAGTGGGATAACGTAAGCCCCATCGTTGGCGTCAGTGGGATAACGTAAGCCCCATCGTTGGCGTCAGTGGGATAACGTAAGCCCCATCGTGCTCTGGACGATTACCTTGCCTCCTCCCATTTACCTTTACTTTTCCTAGAAAAAAATGTTTTTCCTTGACGTGATTCTTGTCAAGCCTGCCTTGCCTACACACGATCGTGAAAAAGAAATGCTCTAGCAAAGCGCGGTGACGTACGACGGCACTATAAAGGGGAAGTTCCATTCGGATGGCGCCACCCTTTGGGCGGCTTTTGTTGATTTCGTGTTACCGCGTGTTGATAAAAGTTTGGCGAGAGACGATTTGTGCTTACTCCATTACAAATGCTAGTTTTACCAGAACGAGTGCTCCCGTCTCATAACTTGCTTCTGAGCATGCACGTTTTTTTTCCAGTCGTTAAAGCCTACACACGATCGTTTTTGACTACGTGAAAAACAACGCGAAAAATTAGAGCATGTTCTAAATTTTTAATGCCCATTTTTCACATGAAAAATGCTCTGGAGTCTACACACGATCGTTTTTAATGACCAATTTACAAAATGGCATTTTTCATGTCATTACTTGTTAATACCTGCAACCACTGACCATTGGTCTCTGGCTTAACATGGTGGAAGAAATAAACAAGATGGAGCATCTAATGCTTACGGCACAGCATAAACGTGAACGGTATTTCAAAACCTGGACATTGTGGAAAGTTTGATACGCCGCGTAACTTCTAGGATGCGCCGGCGTATCTTTTTTCTGTATCCAGAAAGCAAGATATGCCATATTTTTGCTTAGATACGACTGACGCAAGACTCTTACGCCGTCGTACCTTAGTTGCATATTTACGCTGGCCGCTAGGTGGCGCTTCCGGAGATTTCCGCGCAGAATATGCAAATTAGGTAGATACGCCGATTCACGAACGTACGTGCGCCCGGCGTATCTATATGCGTCGTTTGCGTAAGGCGTCGGACCGGCATAAAGTTACCCCTGCTATAGTGAGGCGTACGCAATGTTAAGTATGGACATTGGGACAGCGTCGAATTTTCTGTCGTTTGCGTAAAACGTTCGCGAATAGGGCTTTGCGTAAGTTACGTTCACGTCGAAAGCATTGACTATTTGCGACGTGATTTCGCGCATGCGCACTGGTATACGTCCACGGACGGCGCATGTGTCGTTCGTAAAAAGCGTCAATTACGTGGGGTCATGCTAGATTAACATACAACACGCCCACTCCAAGCCTACTTTGAATTACGCGGGCTTACGCCGGCCGATTTACGTTACGCGCGCACATATGGGAGCAAGTGCTTTGTGGATACCCTACAAACCACTCTGAGTTACGGCGGCGTAGCGCATATGAGATGCGCTACTCCCGCCTAAATATACGCCTGTTTTTGTGGATCTGGCCCTTTGTCTTCTCTGAAAAGGGGAAAAGATAGAAAGAAAAAAAAAGCCCCTGGGCTAGTGAGATAAAATAAGTCCCATAGTTGGTGTCAGTGGCTTAAAATAAATTTTGACTAACATCAGCCCTTCCTCAGGTCAAGAGACGGCCAGATTCCATTATATAGAGATAAAGTAACACACAAGTCTTATGCTGCGTACACACGATCATTTTTCGGCATGAAAAAAACGTTTTTTTTTTAAAAACGTAATTTAAAATGATGGTGTGTGGGCTTCACATCATTTTTCGGGTTCTGAAAGAAACGACAATTTGTGTCGTTTTTCGGGTTGTAAAAAATGATTGTGTGTGGGCTAAAACGACGTTAAAAACCCGCGCATGCTCAGAAGCAAGTTATGAGACGGGAGCGCTCATTCTGGTAAAACTACCGCTCGTAATGGAGTAAGCACATTCATCACGCTGTAACAGACAGAAAAGCGCAAATCGCCTTTTCCAACACGGAATCAGCTAAAGCAGCCCCAAGGGTGGCGCCATCCGCATGGAACTTCACCTTTTTTATTGCCTTCGTACGTGTTGTACGTCACCGCGCTTTGCTAGAGCATTTTTTTTTTAAACGATGGTGTGTGGGCAACGTCGTTTTAATGATGAAGTTTTTTCTACATGCCGAAAAACGTCTGTTTTTTTCATGCCGAAAAATGATCGTGTGTACGCGGCATTACACTGTAACAAGTAAGAACTCAATTGGAGGGTAACAATGTGATCTGCAGTCATCCAACGACTTACCTCCTTGTATCTTTGTACCTACAGTAAATGTGTTTCCAATCACATTACCTTGTGTGCAACTTTTTCAATTTCAAGTTCTGCCACCTCTTGATCCTTTCTCCTTAATATATTTGTCTTTGTAGCAGCGAATCGAGGGGTTACCGGGTGTCTAATATCTCAGGGCCCTCTGATCCCTCCTGTATTGAATTGTATTGTGACTGTAGTGTCTACCCTGATGTAAAGCGCTGCGCAAACTGTTGGCGCTATATAAATCCTGTATAATAATAATAATAATTACCTCCTCTACTGCCAGTTCCAGAAATGTCTCCTTTCAGCTTCCTCCCGACTCACTTCTGACCGGGAAGTTCTTCTTTATACTTCCACATCACTTCCTGTCTGTAGATGGCATCACTTCCTGTTTGACGCCAAGTGTGAACACCACCTTGTGGAGAATATACAAATTGCGCCCTACATTGTCCTTCAATACTTCCACCAATGCTTCTGGGTGCTAATGAATTAAAAAAATTAGGGCTGTGGAAATTAACTATTAATTCATCGATTAATCTTTAAATTTTTTGATCGATCAAAATTTTTTTGATTGGTACTCACCTCTCCGCCGGCTTCCGGGCCTTCAGGGAGTTCCGTCGGAGATCAGTTGTCGTCACGGACACCGGCGGGGCTTACCGTATCCATCTGAAGGGCTCCTTTGCTGTGCCCTTATATCTCCATGCCGGCGGGACCTTACTATCTGCCACACGCAAGGGCTGTTACACTTTCCTCTATCAACCTGGGATTCTACAGCCATCCACTGGGAGTTGTGATAGTTCCCTTCATGGGACATCTACATGCCGACAGATTGATGTTAACCTCTCCTCATCTGGATTCAGCAGTGGTATCGTTGTACACATTTTTATACCAGTATCATACTTAGCTACATGTTTTTATGACTGCTTTTGGTACCGTTTGGTATTACTCGCACCATTTTTACAGTTTATGTAGCTACATCGATTTTATCTCCAGTGCAATATTTATTTTGTTACCTACTTGAAGACTATAAAAGTTTTAATGCTATTCCCATCGAGCGCTGCCTTTGTGTGTTTTTTGTATCCTGCTATCCATTTTTCCAGTGGTTGGTAGCTGCACTGGGAATCAGCCTGCAAGGTGATCAGCTAAAAGTAGTTGGATCTGTATGTGCGTTATAATTAATCGAAATTAGTCGATTAATCGATTAAAAAAAATCGATTAATCAAACAAACATTTTGATCAGTAACAGCCCTAAAAAAAAAAAATTAACAAATAACATTAGCCAGCTCATTTTCTCTACGACTCCGTTCATTCTTATGGGTGAGTCGTAAAGAATGGGGCTGCGGCGCAGTAAGGTCCAGGTCACACCAGAACAGGGTGCCAGAAATCCACGTTTCCTGCGCGTTCACAGCACTGCATTCAAAACGCACTGCACTTGCGATCCGTCAGTGGTAACTTAATGACGCCACAAGCGCAGGTCACAGACGCAATGCGTTTGCCTGCACGAGACTGCATGGTACAATAGTACCACGATCAGCCTCCTCTATTCTCTATCACAGCCATTCTCAACCAGGATTCCATGGATGAGTTCCTTCAGAGGTTGTTAGGGGTTCCTTGAGCTGTGGTTGATTTTCCTTCCATATGATGGTACTGGCTTTATTTCAGGTCAAACACCACTTGGCAAAGCCATTAGCATGACACCAATGATATAATTACCTGTTTGTAAGGACGGCATTCCGACCACCACTGTAAAGGCCCGTACACACGATCGGATATTCCAACAACAATTGTCCGATGGACGTGTTTTGTCAGATAATCCGACAATTGTTGTCGGAATTTCCGACAACAAATGACGGCCGTGCATGCTCTCAAATTGTCCGACAACAAATGTGTTCCGTCGGACTAAAATCCAAAGTACAAACACGCATGCTCAGAACCAATGCTAAACATCAGACAACAATAGCAGAAGTTGCCCAAAGGGTGGCGGTAAAGAGCTGAAAAACAACGTAGTTTAGTTTGGTGTATGTTGGCTGAAAATGTTCTGCCGTCTTTGGACAAAACGCCCTTTGGACAAAAATCCACGTATTTGTCCGACCGTGTGTATGAGGCTTAAGAGTTGCATTCTTCCTACCAGGGCTGTATTAACGGGCAAAGTAATGCACTGGGGGCCCTACCAGTCTGGCCCAATTCACCCACCTACTCTCAAGAATGAAAGTATAACTAGCTGACAGAATTAAACATATAAGGCCCCGTACACACGACCAAACATGTATGTTGAAACTGGTCCGCGGACCAGTTTCAGCATACATGCTTGGTCGTGTGTAGGCGCGAGCGGGCCGAATTCCAGCAAACATTTGGGCCTTTTCCCAGCGGGCAAATATTCCTGGACGTGTTTTAAAACCGTCCGCTGGAATCCTGCCCGCTCGGACATGTACGGTCATCAGTACAGACCTACCGTACATGTCCGAGCGCCCGCCGTCCCTCGCATGCGTCGAATGACTTCGACGCATGCGTGGAAGCCTTTAAATGGCAGGCCCGCCCACGTCGCCGCGTCATTTATCGCGGCGACGACGCGGACACGCCCCGCGTATTGTTTACGCGCGGACTTCTGTACGATGGTTAGTACAGCCATCGTACAGAAGCCCTCTGGCAGACATGTACGGTGAAAACGGTCCGACGGACCGGTTTCATCGTACATGTTTGCTCGTTAGTACCCGGCCTTAGAAGGCCAGTATGGTGGCCTGAGTTTATGGGAGGAGCCCGGAGGGTATTTAAGCAGCCCACTCACACATGCTCTTTGTAGGTTCAGTGTGCGGTACTACACGTCACTGAGCCGACTCTTCCCTGTTCACCTAATTTCCGTGAGTCTGCGCATTCTACACCCTCCCGCCCTTCCCTTTTTCAGGGCACTTCTCAGCATATCCTTCTTCAATTAACTACCCATTACTTACCTTGGGTATGCCCCCTTTTCTTGGCATACTGACCAGTGGTAACTTAATGACACCACAAGCGCAGGTCACAGACGCAATGCGTTTGCCTACACGAGGCACACTTCAGGTCTAGTTATGTTGTAAGTCTTGTCGCGTGTTTATGTGATCCACATCTCTCTCGGTCAGAGGGTAACGACCATAAATATTTATTAGTACTTTCAATCAAATACATTTTAAACAAGTAGTATGGCAAGATGTCATTCTGATTGTAGATTTAGCCCAGTGACCAGTCCTCACAGTCCAGATTCCAGGATGTTGCCCAGTGTGAGGGGTTAGCTCTGTAGCGGGGTGTGTGACCCCCTGGATGGGTTCACCACACACTGAATTTATACAGACTGGCAGTCGAAGACGGTTGAAAACAAAGGTTATGGTTTATTTTTCCATCTTGCTGGAAAACAAGTGCAAGCATCCAAACAGCATAAACAAAATCAAACATAAAATAAACCCTGGCCACTCTGGGCGTCTGCCTTCCACACAGGAACCTATCTATGAAGGCTAACACAGCCTACTGCTGGGCAGACAGTGCTGGTCATACCGCACAAACAATAGTCTTTTGATTTTTATCACACAGAAAAATCAATGGTCTCCTCACCTCCTCAGGAGACTTTCAGTACGCTGCTCTCCTACTCACAAAGCCTTTAGGAATGATGCAGGCTTCAGTGGTAATCCTTTGGGTTACCTATAGAGGCCTTAATTGCCTCATTCTGAACAGCTGAAGTTTTTTCAACGGCCTTTAGCCTTTCTCTGGCTACGTTTGTAGCCGACGCCCGATAACCATCTGTGTATAGTCTAAACAAGGCAGAAATGTATGTCCCATCTGTGACAACACCCACAGATTTACCTGACTTCCTGTCACACCAGGAAAAGGCCATCCCGGGACAGCTTAGTAAAAAGCGTGACTGTCCTGGCAAATTGCAACCGCAAATTGAGAAGCGGGGGGGAGTGACGCAATTTGAGAAGTGGGGGGGTGATGCAAGTTGAGAAGTGGGGAGGGGTGTTGCAGGTTGAAAAGTGGGGGGGTGATGCAAGTTGAGAAGTGGGGAGGGGTGTTGCAGGTTGAGAAGTGGGGGGGTGATGCAAGTTTAGAAGCGGGGAGGGGTGTTGCAAAAGTTGAGAAGTGGGGGGGTGACGCAAGTTGAGAAGCGGGGAGGGGTGTTGCAAGTTGAGAAGCGGCGGGGGTGACGCAAGTTGAGAAGCGGGGGGGTGACGCAAGTTGAGAAGCGGAGGGGTGACGCAAGTTGAGAAGCGGGGGGGTGACGCAAGTTGAGAAGCGGGGGGTGACGCAAGTTGAGAAGCGGGGGGGTGACACAAGTTGAGAAGTGGGGAGGGGTGTTGCAAGTTGAGAAGCGGGGGGGGGGGGGGGTTGTTGCTGCGTATTTTGAGAATGGGGTGGCCGCCGTGAATTGAGAAGCTGGGGGGGTGCTGCCGCCACAAATTAAGGTCGAGGGGGGGCTTGGGGTGCTGACGAACAATAAAAAAATTTAAAAAAGAAGGGGGATGCCATCCAGGGCCCTGGGGACCACACTGGGCCCCTTAGAGGTCGGGGGGCTTTGGGGGCTGACAAAAAAAAAAAAGGAGGGGGATGCCATTCGGGCCCCCTAGAGGTCAGGGGTGGCAAAAAAAAAAAGGGGGGGGGGGGGGAGATGCCTTTCTCAATAAAAACGATTGTACCAGAAAATAATGTGTCCGGGTTTCAGGCAGTTTAGAACCCGGACACGCGATTCAAAACCTGGACTGTCCCGGTGAATCCCAGACAGATTGCAACCCTAAATAGGGAAGACACGCTCAGCATGGAAAACTCACTGAAAACTGAGCATGTGCAGAACTGCCAACACTGCTCCGCAAAATCTCCAACTGAATTGGGGACATGGACACAAGGGGGCGATAGAGAGCAGCGGGATCAACCAGGTGTTTTGCAGAATACAGAAAAGGAATCCCATAGAGACTGAATGACTATAAACACCATTTATTGATTGTTTTTTATGATGCGGGTTTATTGACACTTTCATCTGATTTACACCGGAGAACAAGGCGGCTTCCTAACAACACAAACCACAGCTACTCTCTATTTATCAGCAATATACAAACATAATCATGATACACTCGCCAAAAGTATTGGGACACCTGCCTTTACACGCACATGAACTTTAATGGCATCCCAGTCTTGGTCCATAGGGTTCAATATTGAGTTGGCTCCGCCCTTTGCAGCTATAACAGCTTCAACTCTTCTGGGAAGGCTGTCCACAAGGTTTAGGAGGGTGTCTATGGGAATGTTTTTTCCAGAAGCACATTTGTGAGGTCAGGCACTGAAGTTGGATGGGAAGGCCTGGCTCACAGTCTCCGCTCTAATTCATCCCAAAGGTGTTCTATCGAGTTGAGGTCAGGACTCTGTGCAGGCCAGTCAATTCCTCCACCCCAAACTCGCTCATCCATGTATTTATGGACCTTGCTTTGTGCACTGGTCCCAATAATTTGGTGGAGGGGGGATTATGGTGTGAGGTTGTTTTTCAGGGGTTGGGCTTGGCCCCTCAAGGGTTGGGCTTGGCTCCTTAGTTCCAGTGAAGGGCACAGTGGCGACAATTGGTGGGCACAGTGGCGACAATTGGTGGGCACAGTGGTGACAATTGATGGGCACAGTGGTGACAATTGGTGGGCACAGTGGTGACAATTGGTGGGCACAGTGGCTGCGTTTGGCATGGCACAGTGGCGACAATTGAGGGGCACAGTGGTGACAATTGATGGGCACAGTGGCTGCGTTTGATGGGCACAGTGGCAGCAATTGATGTTTTTTCGTTTGTTTGCGCCCCCCCCAAACATTTTGAACACCAGCCACCACTGGGATGGCCCTTTCCTGACTGCGCACCAGTGCACAAAGCAAGGTCCATAAAGACATGGAGAAGCGAGCTTGGGGTGGAGGAACTTGAGTCCTGACCTCAACCCGATAGAAAACTTTTTGGGATGAATTAGAGCGGAGATTGCTCGTCAGGTCTTCTCGTCCAACAAAATGGTCAAACATTCCCATAGACACACTCCTAAACCTTGAGGACAGCCTTCCCAGAAGAGTTGAAGCTGTTATAGCTGTAAAGGGCGGGGCCAACTCAATATTGAACCCTACAGACTAAGACTGGGATGCCATTAAAGTTCATGTGCGTGTAAAGACAGGCGTCCCAATACTGAAGACAATATATAGTGTATATCTTTGTTTTTAAAATAAACATATAACATATGACAAAGGATTCCCAGAGTACTACGAGTTACCTAAAGAGACAGGGATGCCATTAAAGTTCATGTGTGTGTAAAGTCAGGCATCCCAATACTTTTGGTAATATAGTGTGTAATAACGACTGTATGGAGAGAAACGATGAGGGAGCTCAGCCATTGGCTAGGTCTAGATATGGATTCGTTATTACGGGCCGCCAGACCTTCCAACCACAATCTCTACAGAACCAAAGTGACGCCATATTGTTTTCTTCGTGAAATAGATCCTCCCGGGTGACTTCTCTGGATTTTTTTTTTCAGCCCGTGTGAATTCTCTGGTGTCTTAAAAGTTTTTTCCTGTAAATAAAACCTTTCCCGCACTCCGAACACGATCAAGGACGCTCCCCCGTGTGAATCCTCTGGTGCTCAAGAAGGCTTCCCTCATCACTGAAAAATCTTCCGCACTCTGAACATGAAAAAGGACGCTCCCCTGTGTGAGCTCTCTCGTGTCTAAGGAGGCATGCTTTACGGCCGAAACATTTCCCGCACGCCGAGCATGAGAAAGGACGCTCGCCCGTGTGAATTCTCTGGTGTGAAAGAAGGTTTCCTTTCTGAATGAAACACTTCCCGCACACCGAGCATGAGAAAGGGCGGTCGCTCGTGTGAATTTTCTGATGCGTAAGGAGGCTTTGTTTCTGATTGAAACTTTTCCCGCACTCTGAGCACGAATAGGGACGCTTGCATGTGTGAACAATCTGATGCGCGAGAAGGTTTATTTTCTCCCTAAAACACTTCCCGCACACTGAGCATGAATAGGGACGTTCGCCCGTGTGGCTTCGCTGGTGTATAAGTAGTATTCTTTTCTCGGCAAAACATTTCCCGCACTCTGAGCATGAATAGGGGCGCTCGCCTGTGTGAATTCTCTGGTGTATAACAAGCGTTCTTTTTTGTTTAAAAGATTTCCCGCACTCTGAGCATGGAAAAGGGCGCTCACCAGTGTGAACTCTCTGGTGTTTTAGAAGGTCTTCTTTCTGAACAAAACATTTTCCGCACTTAGGACATGAATGTGGTCGCTCACCTGTGTGGATTTTCTGGTGTCTAAATAGGCTTACTTTATGGCTGAAACACTTCCCGCACACTGAACATGAGAAAGGACGCTCGCCTGTGTGAATTCTCTGGTGTATAACAAGCGTTCTTTTTTGTTTAAAACATTTCCCGCACTCTGAGCATGGAAAAGGGCGCTCACCAGTGTGAACGCTCTGGTGTTTTAGAAGTTCTTCTTTCCGAACAAAACATTTTCCGCACTTAGGACATGAATGTGGTCGCTCACCTGTGTGGATTTTCTGGTGTCTAAATAGGCTTACTTTATGACTGAAACACTTCCCGCACACTGAACATGAGAAAGGACGCTCGCCTGTGTGAATTCTCTGGTGTATGACAAGCGTTCTTTTTTGTTTAAAACATTTCCCGCACTCTGAGCATGGAAAAGGGCGCTCACCAGTGTGAATACTCTGGTGTTTTAGAAGTTCTTCTTTGCTAATGAAACCTTTCCCACACTCAGAGCATGAATAGGGGCGCTCCCCCGTGTGAGATTTCAGGTGTCTGCGAAGCGTTCTTCTTTCAGCGAAACACTTCCCGCACTCTGAACACGAATAAGGACGCTCATCAGTGTGAATTCTCTGGTGTTTTAGAAGGTCATTTTTGCAAATGAAACCTTTCCCACACTCAGAGCATGAATAGGGGCGCTCCCCCGTGTGAGATTTCAGGTGTCTACGAAGCGTTCTTCTTTCAGTGAAACACTTCCCGCACTCTGAACACGAATAAGGACGCTCATCAGTGTGAATTCTCTGGTGTTTTAGAAGGTCATTTTTGCAAATGAAACCTTTCCCACACTCAGAGCATGAATAGGGGCGCTCCCCCGTGTGAGATTTCAGGTGTCTACGAAGCGTTTCTCTTTCAGTGAAACACTTCCCGCACTCTGAACACGAATAAGGACGCTCACCAGTGTGAATTCTTTGGTGGATAACAAGTCTTTCTTTCCGAACGTAACTTTTCCCGCACACCGAGCATTGGAAAAGACGCTGACCCGTGTGAATTCTCTGGTGTGTGAGAAGGTTTCTCTTTTCAGTGAAAGATTTCCCGCACACTGAACAGGACAGTGGACTTTCTCCCGTGTGAGCTCCTTCATGGTTTATGGAAGATTCTTCGGGATTAGAAGTATCTGTAGATGTGTCTACACTGTGAGGACTTGGATGGACATCTGAAGTCCTAGTATGTGATTGGTGGGATGGTTCCTCGGGACTGGAAGGATCCATGGATGGTTGGGGGTGCTGAGGTGTCCGACGTATAATGTGAGGGACCTTCTGTGCGATTCCATTGTCTTCTGTATTATCCGGGGATAAAAGTCCCTCAGAGGAGGTTCTCTGACCATGGTGTCCATCTGTATTATCTGTAGATAAAAGGCGATGTCCCTTAGAGGAGATCCTCTGACCACAGTGTCCATCTGTATTATCTGGAGATAAAAGCCGATGTCCCTCAGAGGAGATCCTCTGACCACGGTGTCCATCTGTATTATCTGGAGATAAAAGCCGATGTCCCTCAGAGGAGATCCTCTGACCACGGTGTCCATCTGTATTATCTGGAGATAAAAGCCGATGTCCCTCAGAGGAGATCCTCTGACCATGGTGTCCATCTGTATTATCTGGAGATAAAAGCCGATGTCCCTCAGAGGAGATCCTCTGACCACGGTGTCCATCTGTATTATCTGGAGATAAAAGCCGATGTCCCTCAGAGGAGATCCTCTGACCATGGTGTCCATCTGTATTATCTGGAGATAAAAGTCCATGTCCCTCAGAGGAGGTTCTCTGAACACGATGTCCATCTGTATTATCTGGAGATAAAAGTCCATGTCCCTCAGAGGAGGTTCTCTGAACACGATGTCCATCTGTATTATTTGGAGATGGAAGCCGATGTCCCTCCGAGGTACTCCGACCATCGCGTCCATCTAATTCCAAACAATGAAATATAATGTTACTGGTTGTACGTTTTCTCCACGACTTACAGTCATCAGACAAATGTATTTATACAGCTAGACGTGTGCAGAACGAAAAAAATTAGTTTTGGATCGATTCGTTAAAAAAAATGTATTCAAAGTGTTCAATTTTAATTCAAATATAAAATATCGAATTGATTTTCAGAATAACAGTTATATACTATTGTATTCTATTCTGTTTTACTCAATTTTCTATTTTATTCTATTCAAATACTGATAGACGGCTATATTCTATTCTATTCCATCCACTGACACCAACGATGGGACACTATTCCTCCCACTGACACCAATGATGGGTCACTATTCCTCCCAATGATTGGGAACTAGTCCTCCCACTGATACCAAAAATGGGACACTATTCCTCCCACTGACACCAACGATGGAGCACTATTCCTCCCACTAACACCAATGATGGGACACTATTCCTCCCACTGATACCAACGATGGGTCACTATTCCTCCCACTGACACCAATGATGGGTCACTATTCCTCCCACTGATACCAAAGATGGGACACTATTCCTCCCACTGACACCAACGATGGGTCACTATTCCTCCCACTGATACCAACGATGGGTCACTATCCTCCCACTGATACCAATGATGGGACACTATTCCTCCCACTGACACCAATGATTGGACACTATTCCTCCCACTGATACCAACGATGGGTCACTATTCCTCCCACTGACACCAATGATGGGTCACTATTCCTCCCACTGATACCAACGATGGGACACTATTCCTCCCACTGATACCAACGATGGGTCACTATTCCTCCCACTGATACCAACAATGGGACACTATTCCTCCCACTGATACCAACAATGGGACACTATTCCTCCCACTGATACCAACAATGGGACACTATTCCTCCCACTGATACCAATGATGGGACACTATTCCTCCAACTGATACCAATGATGGGACACTATTCCTCCAACTGATACCAACAATGGGAATCTATTCTTCCCACTGACACCAACAATGCAGCACTAGTCCTCCCACTGACACCAATGATGGGGCAACATTCCTCCCACCAATACTAATCATGGGACACTATTTCTCCTACTGACCACAGGTCTTTTTGTTTTACTCCTACTGACCAACAAGCCGGGGGGATTACTTACATGGACGCTACTCAAAGTGGCCCCAACCCCCCCCCCCCCCCGGACAGTAAACTGGCTCTGTTTAAAAAGTTTGGAGACCCCTGCTCTAGAACAAAAATGGGTGAAATGATCCTCCTGGATGTCAGACTGTGGCCTTCTAGTGGTGGAGAAGTACTGTGGGTAACAGCTCTGGGTTGAAGGTGACTATTGCTGCCCAACTTACTTTTGTGTGTGTTATATAGAAAATGTAATAAATGTCTCACCTTCCTCCATGGACTGCTGAGCGCCTCTCACCAACCTCTCTTCTTCTTTCTCTTTATCCTCAACTTTGATGTCTTTCACTTCTTCGCCCTAAACCCCAAAGATGATCGAATACATTCATAAAAGGGAACAAGAGATTATATAGAAGAATGTCCTCTCATAGCTCAGAAGGCATTTGTAGGTCTCCATGGTCACTCCTACCTGATCATGGTGTACATAGTTATGATCTTCCTGTGTGGAATCCCGGGAATACAGAGGACGAGGACATCTCTCTGGTGGGTTCCCATTACTGGATCCATCTGTAGGAAACACACACACACTGACTGAATACATTGTTTCTATGTGTTTATCAGATGATGGGAGATCTAGGTGGAGCCTTCGTACTGCTCTCTCCTTTACAATAATGTGCACCACCCTACAGTTTGGGCCCCAATGTTAGCTGGGAATACAGAGGACGGGGACATCTCTCTGGTGGGTTCCCATTACTGGATCCATCTGTAGGAAACACACACACTGGCTGAATACATTGTTTCTATGTGTTTATCAGATGATGGGGGATCTAGGTGGAGCCTCCGTACTGCTCTCTCCTTTACAATAAAGTCTCCTCTTACCCGGTGATGTGTCGATATAAAGTGAAGATTCCGCCTGTTCACTTTTCATAATCATCTCCTGCTTGTCCATAGACTGCTGATCCCCACTCACCATCGTCTCTTCTTCTTCCTCTTTTACCTCAACTTTGATGTCTTTCAGTTCTTCATCCTGAACCCCAAAATGATAGGATTGCTAGAACAAGAGATTATGTAGAAGAATGTCCTCTCATAGCGTAGAACACATTTTTAGGTCTACATGGTCATTCCCACCTACCTGATGATGGTGGGGGATGGTGTGATCTTCCTGTGTGGAATCCCGGGAGTACAGAGGACGGGGACATCTCTCTGGTGGGTTCCCATTACTGGATCCATCTGTAGGAAACACACACACTGACTGAATACATTGTTTCTATGTGTTTATCAGATGATGGGGGATCTAGGTGGACCCTCCGTACTGATCTCTCCTTTACAATAAAGTCTCCTCTTACCCGGTGATGTGAGGGGCGGCTGATTCTCCATCATGAAGTCCTTGTAGAGATCCTTGTGTCCTTCTAAATACTCCCACTCCTCCATGGAGAAATAGACAGTGACATCCTGACACCTTATAGGAACCTGACACACACAATGATACAGTCACCATCCAGACACATCCCTTGTCTGTTACTGGATAATGTCCCAGAATTCCCGGCACCGCTCACCTCTCCTGTCAGCAGATCAACGATCTTCTTTGTGACTTCTAGGATCTTCTTGGCTCTGGTTACCTCTGTTGTCAGGCAGTGAGGTGGAGGATCTCCAGATGTTTTCTTCACTACTTTATAATCCTGTGTAAAGAGAGAAAATTACAATTATCACTACAGACTTCCCAGAATCCTCCTCATCTTTCTAGTCCGCTCACTACAGGGATTAGAGTGATGTCATGTGACCTCCCAGAATCCTCCTCACCTCTCCGGTCAGCAGGTAGATGATCTCCAGGGTGAGGTCCAATATCATCTCAGTCATGTGATTTTGGTCCTCCTCCATCTTCATTGATGTGGTCATGTGATCTATACGGGACTCTCCTCTCTGTAGACGGATAATAAACTGAGAATTATCTGGACTGTACTGGGATGAATTATATCTGCACAGAGTTCTGACACCTCCAACAGCATCTTATATTACATTACAGGACTCGTTAATCCCACTGAAAGTGACAAACCTTTTACATGGGGTCCCCGACTTACGAACGAGTTGGGGACCTTCCTGTTGTTTGTAATCCGGAAATGTTCGTAAGTCGGGCCGCGCATGCGCAGAACGACAATTACGGACATTTCAGATGTTTTCCGATGTTCCGTTGAATGCCAATTACAGACATTCCCAACGATGTTTTCCGGGGCTCCGTCTGGCTGCGCATGCGCAATACGACAATTACGGACATTTCGATGAATACAGATGTTCCGTCGAATTCCAATTACGGATATTTCCAACATTTTCCGAGGCTCAGTCTGTCCGCGCATGCGCAGAAAGGCAGATGGTCCCCGCAGCGTCCCCATTCGTAAGTAGGAGTAGTTTGTAAAGTCGGGCGTTGGTAAGTCGGGGACCCCTGTATTGTAATATTAGATTGATTGGGGAAATGTTAGATCCTCCATGAAGGGCTTCTTCTGTCTGTTCTGGTTGGGGAGATTTCCCTTCACTTCTCGTACAACTGCTAGATATCAACAGAAGAGGATGTGGATGAATATCAACCCAAATTGGGATCCCGTCATAGTGGTCGTGGGATAAAATAAGTTGGTGTAATAAAAAAAGCCCCAATATCAGTGTCAGTGGGAAAAAATAAGTCCCATAATTGGTGTCAGTGGGATAAAATAAGTCCCATCATAGTGGTCTATGGGATAAATTAAGCTCCATAGTTGCATTTATTGGGGTAAAATAAGCCCCATTGTTGGTCTCGGTGGGATAAAATGAGCCCCATTGTTGGTGTCAGTGGGATAAAATGAGCCCCATCATTATGATAGTTATATAAATTAAGTCCGATCATTGGAGTTGGTTGGATAACATAAGTCCTGTCATTGAGGCCTGTGGGATAAAACAACCCCTATGGTTGGTGTCGGTAAGATAAAAGAAGCCCCATCGTTGGTGTCGGTGGGATAAAAGAAGCCCCATCGTTGGTGTCGGTGGGATAAAAGAAGCCCCATCGTTGGTGTCGGTGGGATAAAAGAAGCCCCATCGTTGGTGTCGGTGGGATAAAAGAAGCCCCATCATTATGATAGTTCTATAAACTAAGTCCGATCATTGGTGTTGGTAGGATCAAATAAGTCACTCGGGCCAAGAGAAATGGAATTTGATATTATAACAACAAAGAAACACATCAGAGTGCAACAATGTGATCGATAATTCGCCGACTTACTTCATATCTTGGCGCCTAGAAGTGTTTCTTGATTATTATTATGAAATACGAATTCTGCAACCACCCGATCTTTTCTCCCAAATGTATTTCTTGCAAAAAATGTTGACAACTAAAGGATATGAAGGAAGAGGACGGACATGACGGGGGGGGGGGGGGGGGTTACTGGGTGTAAATATAAAACATCTTATTACCTCCTCAGCTGCCAGTTCCAGCAATCTCTCCTCTCTACTTCCTCCCGACTCACCTCTCACCCTGATATTCCTTTTTACATGTGACATCACTTCCTGTTAGCCATGCTATCACTTCCTGTTTGTGCGTTCCAACCACGATACGTAGGATTACCTTCTGTGGAGATCATAAAAACTGCAGTTTAGGTTGTATTTTAGTACACTGACAGATTAGGGTGACCACATTTCCAAACTACCATTCAGGGACACCCCCCCTTCCCAAAAATCAGCTTGTGCTGTAACGAATCACGGCACAGTGATTGGACACAAGAGGCGGGATTTATGATTTTTCCAATCACAAGCAGGGGGCGGGATTGTGCTCCTCCGGGCATTCCCGGCCAGGGCAAGTACTGTCAGTGAGTAAAGCGGTGATGTGGCGGCCTTTTTTGGGGGAATCAGATTGGCCCGGGAGGTGGCTGTGTCAGTTTTATTCCGGGACACTGTATTGTCCTGGAATGAAGGTGCCCGGGACAGACCTGCAAAATACGGGACTGTCCCGGGCAATCCGAGACACGTGGTCACCCTACGACAGATGCTTCCTGGGGGTGTTCTTCAAGTTTTTAGTATAAAGCCTTGTGCACATGATAAGAATATCAGATGAATGATAAGTCTGTTTTTTTTTTTTTGCATGCTGATCTCATATCGAAAATGAAGAGGTTTACTTCAGTAAGTTACGAAAATTTGTGCACTACAGCTCTCCCCCACCATCCACACTACATTCTCCGACAGATCTCCTCCACCATTCACACTACATTCTCCGACAGATCTCCTCCATCATCCACACTACATTCTCCGACAGATCTCCTCCACCATTCACACTACATTCTCCGACAGCTCTCCTCCACCATCCACGCTACATTCCCTGACAGTTCTCCTCCACCATCCACACTACATTCTCCGACAGCTCTCCTCCACCATCCACACTACATTCTCCGACAGCTCTCCTCCACCATCCACACTACATTCTCCGACAGATCTCCCACCATCCACACTACATTCTCCGACAGATCTCCCACCATCCACACTACATTCTCCGACAGCTCTCCTCCACCATCCACACTACATTCTCCGACAGCTCTCCTCCACCATACACACTACATTCTCCGACAGCTCTCCTCCACCATCCACACTACATTCTCCGACAGATCTCCTCCCACCATCCACACTACATTCTCCGACAGCTCTCCTCCACCATCCACACTACATTCTCCGACAGCTCTCCCCCCCCATCCACACTACATTCTCAGACAGCTCTCCTCCACCATCCACACTACATTCTCCGACATCTCTCCTCCATCATCCACACTACATTCTCAGACAGCTCTCCTCCCACCATCCACACTACATTCTCCGACAGCTCTCCTCCACCATCCACACTACATTCTCAGACAGCTCTCCTCCCACCATCCACACTACATTCTCCGACAGCTCTCCCCCACCATCCACACTACATTCTCCGACAGCTCCCCTCCCACCATCCACACTACAGTCTCCGACAGCTCTCCTCCACCATCCACACTACATTCTCCGACAGCTCTCCGACACCATCCACACTACATTCTCCGACAGATCTCCTCCTACCATCCACACTACATTCTCCGACAGCTCTCCTCCACCATCCACACTACATTTTCAGACAGCTCGCCTCCATCATCCACACTACATTCTCCGACAGCTCTCCTCCACCATCCACACTACATTCTCCGACAGATCTCCTCCACCATCCACACTACATTCTCCGACAGCTCTCCTCCGCCATCCACATCTCATCCCATAGAGACTGAGTGACTATAAACATCATGGAATACAACGTTTATTGATTGTTTTTTATGATGTGCGTTTATTCACACTTTAATCTAATTTACACCCGAGAACAAGGCGGCTTCCTAACAACACAAACCACAGGTACTCCCTATTTATCAGCAATATACAAACATGATCATGATACACTTGCCAAAAGTATTGGGACACCTGCCTTTACAGGCACATGAAATTTATGGCATCCCAGTCTTAGTCTGTAGGGTTCAATATTGAGTTGGCCCCGCCCTTTGCAACTATAACAGCTTCAACTCTTCTGGGAAGGCTGTCCACAAGGTTTAGGAGTGTGTCTATGGGAATGTTTGACCATTCTTCCAGAAGAGCATTTGTGAGGTCAGGCACTGATGTTGGATGAGAAGGCCTGGCTCACAGTCCTCTAATTCATCCCAAAGGTGTTCTATCGGGTTGGGGTCAGGACTCTGTGCAGGCCAGTCAATTCCACCACCCCAAATTCGCTCATCCATGTCTTTATGGGCCTTGCTTTGTGCACTGGTCCAAATCATTTGGTGGAGGGGGGATTAGGTTGTGGGGGTTGTTTTTCAGGGGTTGGGCTTGGCTCCTCAGGGGTTGGGCTTGGCTCCTTAGTTCCAGTGAAGGGAACTCTTAAGACGTCAACATTCCAAGACATTTTGGACAATTTCATGCTCCCAACTTTGTAGGGAACCAATGCACAACGCAAGGTCCATAAAGACACGGTTGAGCAAGTTCAGGACTCTGTGCAGGCCAGGCAAGTTCCTCCACCCCAAACTCGCTCATCCATGTCTTTATGGACCTTGCTTTGTGCACTGGTGTGCAGTCATATTGGAACAGGAAGGAGCCATTCCCAAACTCTTCCCACAAAGTTGGGAGTACAGTGGAACCTCAGTTTACGAGTAACATGGTTAACGAGCATTTTGAAAGAAGAACAACTTTTTTTTTTAATTCTGACTCGGTTTGCGAGTGTTGTCTCGCAAAAAAAAAAAATCAGAATTCAAGCTTATGGGGTGTGCAGTACTGCATTTGGCCTGAGGTGCGGGGGTGCCAGAGCCGAACAGAGCCATTTGGAAATGCTCGGAAATACTCCATTCCTGGGTGTTTCCGAGGTCAGCCGAGCGGTCCTCAGGCCTTTTCAAGTGTTTCCGAGGCTCTCCGCCCCCCCACTTCTGGCCAAATGCGGTAATGCATGCCATTCATTGACTTCTATGGGGAAACTCGCTTTGATATGCGAGTACTTTGGATTACGAGAATTCTCCTGGAACGGATTATGCGAGTTATCCGACGTTCCACTTTATTAAATTGTCCAAAATGTCTTGGAATGCTGACACCTTAAGAGTTTCCTTCACTGGAACTAAGGGGCCAAACCCAACCCCTGAAAAACAACCCCACACCATAATCCCCCCTCCACCAAATGATTTGGAAGGGTGGCCCAATACTTTCTATAGGCCAGTCAAGTTCCTCCGCCCCAAACTCACTCATCCATGTCTCTATGGACCTTGCTTTGTGCACTGGTCCCAATCATTTGGTGGAGGGAGGATTATGGTGTGGGCTTGGCCCCTCAGGGGTTGGGCTTGGCACCTTAGTTCCAGTGAAGGGAACTCTTAAGGCGTCAGTATACCAAGACAATTTGGACAATTTCATGCTCCCAACTTTGTGAGAACAGTTTGGGGATGGCCCAGTGGCGGTGCGTCCATAGAGGGCACAGGAGCGCCGCCCCCTCTCTCTCCTGCACTGCCACTGAAAAACAATACATAGATTCATGCGTGCATGAATCTATGTAATGTCGCCGCTGCCGCGAGCACCGGCCATCTGAATAACGGCAGCTGCTTAGCTGTGGAAGTGTCTATCAGAGCCAGCGGCGGTAATCGGCTTCCAAATATTTAACCAAGGGGACGCAGGGGGTGTGCATTACCTGATTAACACTGACAGGCGTCTCAGCCAATCAGGTTCACAGGATCTGGTTACCGGTAACCCGATTGGCTGAAGCGACATCGAAGGGATCGTGGAGGAGGATCCGAGGATGGCTGACGAGAAAGGTAAAGTGCCAGGCGGGGGGGCGTGCAATCTGATGGCACAGTGGCTGCATTTGGCATGGCAGTGGCGACAATGGCATGGCACAGTGGCGACAATTGATGGGCACACTGGCTGCGTTTGATGGTAAAGTGGTGACAATTGATGGGCACAGTGGCTGCGTTTGGCATGACACAGTGGTGACAATTGATGGCACAGTGGCTGCATTTGGCATGGCACAGTGGCGACAATTGCATGGCACAGTGGCTGCGTTTGATGGCACAGTGGTGACAATTGATGGGCACAGTGGCGACAATTGATGGGCACAGTGGCTGCATTTGGCATGGCACAGTGGCGACAATTGATGGGCACAGTGGTGACAATTGATGGCATGGCACAGTGGTGGCAATTTTATGGCACAGTGGCTGTGTTTGATGGGCACAGTGGTGGCAATTGATGTTTTTGTGGACAGCCTTCCCAGAAGAGTTGAAGCTGTTATAGCTGCAAAGGACGGGGTTATCTCAATATTGAACCCTACGGACTAAGACAGGGATGCCATTAAAGTTCATGTGTGTGTAAAGGCAGGCGTCCCAATACTGAAGACAATATATAGTGTATAGCTTTGTTTTTAAATAAACCTAAATATATGACAAAGGATTCCCAGAGTACTATGAGTTACCTAAAGAGACAGGGATGCCATTAAAGTTCATGTGTGTGTAAAGTCAGGCGTCCCAATACTTTTGGTAATATAGTGTGTAATAACGATTGTATGGAGAGAAACGATGAGGGAGCTCAGCCATTGGCTAGTTCTAGATATGGATTCGTTATTACGGGCCGCCAGACCTTCCAACCACAATCTCTACAGAACCAAAGTGACGCCATATTGTTTTCTTCGTGAAATAGATCCTCCCGGGTGACTTTTCTGGATTTGCTTTTTTCTCTGCGAAATGTTTCCACGAGAAAGACCAATCAGCCCGTGTGAATTCTCTGGTGTCTTAAAAGTTTTTTCCTGTAAATAAAACCTTTCCCGCACTCCGAACACGAATAAGGACGCTCCCCCGTGTGAATCCTCTGGTGCTAAGGAAAGGCTTCCCTTATCACTGAAAAATCTTCCGCACTCTGAACATGAAAATGGACGCTCCCCTGTGTGAACTCTCTCGTGTCTAAGGAGGCTTGCTTTACGGCCGAAACATTTCCCGCACGCTGAGCATGAAAAAGGACGCTCACCTGTGTGAATTCTCTGGTGTGAAAGAAGGTTTCCTTTCTGAATGAAACACTTCCCGCACTCCGAGCATGAGAAAGGGCGGTCGCTCGTGTGAATTTTCTGATGCGTAAGGAGGCTTTGTTTCTGATTGAAACTTTTCCCGCACTCTGAGCACGAATAGGGACGCTCGCATGTGTGAACGATCTGATGCGTGAGAAGGTTTCTTTTCTCCCTTAAACACTTCCCGCACACTGAGCATGAATAGGGACGTTCGCCCGTGTGGCTTCGCTGGTGTATAAGTAGTATTCTTTTCTCAGCAAAACATTTCCCGCACTCTGAGCATGAATAGGGGCGCTCCCCTGTGTGGACTCTGTGGTGTATAACAAGCATCCTTTTCTTAGTAAAAGATTTCCCGCACTCTGAGCAGGAATAAGGGCGCTCACCAGTGTGAACTCTCTGGTGTTTTAGAAGGTCTTCTTTCCGAACAAAACATTTTCCGCACTTAGGACATGAATGTGGTCGCTCACCTGTGTGGATTTTCTGGTGTCTAAATAGGCTTACTTTATGACTGAAACACTTCCCGCACACTGAACATGAGAAAGGACGCTCGCCTGTGTGAATTCTCTGGTGTATAACAAGCGTTCTTTTTTCTTTAAAACATTTCCCGCACTCTGAGCATGGAAAAGGGCGCTCACCAGTGTGAATTCTCTGGTGTTTTAGAAGGTCTTCTTTGCTAATGAAACCTTTCCCACACTCAGAGCATGAATAGGGGCGCTCCCCCGTGTGAGATTTCAGGTGTCTACGAAGCGTTCCCCTTTCAGCGAAACACTTCCAGCACTCTGAACACGAATAAGGACGCTCACCAGTGTGAATTCTTTGGTGGATAACAAGTTTTTCTTTCCGAACATAACTTTTCCCGCACACCGAGCATTGGAAAACACGCTGACTCGTGTGAATTCTCTGGTGTGTGAGAAGGTTTCTCTTTTCAGTGAAAGATTTCCCGCACACTGAACAGGACAGTGGACTTTGTCCCGTATGAGCTCCTTCATGGTTTATGGAAGATTCTTGGGGATTAGAAGTATCTGTAGATGTGTCTACACTGTGAGGACTTAGATGGACATCTGAAGTCCTAGTATGTGATTGGTGGGATGGTTCCTCAGGACTGGAAGGATCCATGGATGGTTGGGGGTGCTGAGGTGTCCGACGTATAATGTGAGGGACCTTCTGTGCGATTCCATTATCTTCTGTATTATCCGGAGATAAGAGTCCCTCAGAGGAGGTCCTCTGACCATGGTGTCTATTTGTATTATCTGGAGATAGAAGCCGATGTCCCTCAGAGGAGGTCCTCTGACCATGGTGTCCATCTGTATTATCTGGAGATAAAAGCCGATGTCCCTCAGAGGAGATCCTCTGACCATGGTGTCCATCTGTATTATCTGGAGATAAAAGCCGATGTCCCTCAGAGGTTCTCGGACCATGGTGTCCATTTGTTGATAAAAGTCCATGTCCCTCAGAGGAGGTTCTCTGACGACGGTGTCCATCTGTATTATCTGGAGATAAAAGCAGATGTCCCTCAGAGGAGGTCCTCTGACCACGATGTCCATCTGTATTATCTGGAGATAGAAGCCGATGTCCCTCAGAGGAGGTTCTCTGACCATGGTGTCCATCTGTATTATCTGGAGATAAAAGCCGATGTCCCTCAGAGGTTCTCGGACCATGGTGTCTATTTGTTGATAAAAGTCCATGTCCCTCAGAGGAGGTTCTCTGACCACGGTGTCCATCTGTATTATCTGTACATAAAAGCAGATGTCCCTCAGAGGAGGTCCTCTGACCATGGTGTCCATCTGTATTATCTGGAGATGGAAGCCGATGTCCCTCCGAGGTACTCCGACCATCGCGTCCATCTAATTTCAAACAAAGAAAAATAAAATTTCTGGTTATATGTTTTCTTCAGGACTTACAGTCATCAGACAAATGTATTTATACAGCTAGACGTGTGCAGAACGAAAAAAATTAGTTTTGGATCGATTCGTTAAAAAAAATGTATTCAAAGTGTTCAATTTTAATTCAAATATAAAATATCGAATTGATTTTCAGAATAACAGTTATATACTATTGTATTCTATTCTGTTTTACTCAATTTTCTATTTTATTCTATTCAAATACTGATAGACGGCTATATTCTATTCTATTCCATCCACTGACACCAACGATGGGACACTATTCCTCCCACTGACACCAATGATGGGTCACTATTCCTCCCAATGATTGGGAACTAGTCCTCCCACTGATACCAAAAATGGGACACTATTCCTCCCACTGACACCAACGATGGAGCACTATTCCTCCCACTAACACCAATGATGGGACACTATTCCTCCCACTGATACCAACGATGGGTCACTATTCCTCCCACTGACACCAATGATGGGTCACTATTCCTCCCACTGATACCAATGATGGGACACTATTCCTCCCACTGACACCAACGATGGGTCACTATTCCTCCCACTGATACCAACGATGGGTCACTATCCTCCCACTGATACCAATGATGGGACACTATTCCTCCCACTGACACCAATGACTGGACACTATTCCTCCCACTGATACCAACGATGGGTCACTATTCCTCCCACTGACACCAATGATGGGTCACTATTCCTCCCACTGATACCAACAATGGGACACTATTCCTCCCACTGATACCAACAATGGGACACTATTCCTCCCACTGATACCAACAATGGGACACTATTCCTCCCACTGATACCAATGATGGGACACTATTCCTCCAACTGATACCAATGATGGGACACTATTCCTCCAACTGATACCAACAATGGGAATCTATTCTTCCCACTGACACCAACAATGCAGCACTAGTCCTCCCACTGACACCAATGATGGGGCAACATTCCTCCCACCAATACTAATCATGGGACACTATTTCTCCTACTGACCACAGGTCTTTTTGTTTTACTCCTACTGACCAACAAGCCGGGGGGATTACTTACATGGACGCTACTCAAAGTGGCCCCAACCCCCCCCCCCCCCCCCCCCGGACAGTAAACTGGCTCTGTTTAAAAAGTTTGGAGACCCCTGCTCTAGAACAAAAATGGGTGAAATGATCCTCCTGGATGTCAGACTGTGGCCTTCTAGTGGTGGAGAAGTACTGTGGGTAACAGCTCTGGGTTGAAGGTGACTATTGCTGCCCAACTTACTTTTGTGTGTGTTATATAGAAAATGTAATAAATGTCTCACCTTCCTCCATGGACTGCTGAGCGCCTCTCACCAACCTCTCTTCTTCTTCCTCTTTATCCTCAACTTTGATGTCTTTCACTTCTTCGCCCTAAACCCCAAAGATGATCGAATACATTCATAAAAGGGAACAAGAGATTATATAGAAGAATGTCCTCTCATAGCTCAGAAGGCATTTGTAGGTCTCCATGGTCACTCCTACCTGATCATGGTGTACATAGTTATGATCTTCCTGTGTGGAATCCCGGGAATACAGAGGACGAGGACATCTCTCTGGTGGGTTCCCATTACTGGATCCATCTGTAGGAAACACACACACTGGCTGAATACATTGTTTCTATGTGTTTATCAGATGATGGGGGATCTAGGTGGAGCCTCCGTACTGCTCTCTCCTTTACAATAAAGTCTCCTCTTACCCGGTGATGTGTCGATATAAAGTGAAGATTCCGCCTGTTCACTTTTCATAATCATCTCCTGCTTGTCCATAGACTGCTGATCCCCACTCACCATCGTCTCTTCTTCTTCCTCTTTTACCTCAACTTTGATGTCTTTCAGTTCTTCATCCTGAACCCCAAAATGATAGGATTGCTAGAACAAGAGATTATGTAGAAGAATGTCCTCTCATAGCGTAGAACACATTTTTAGGTCTACATGGTCATTCCCACCTACCTGATGATGGTGGGGGATGGTGTGATCTTCCTGTGTGGAATCCCGGGAGTACAGAGGACGGGGACATCTCTCTGGTGGGTTCCCATTACTGGATCCATCTGTAGGAAACACACACACTGACTGAATACATTGTTTCTATGTGTTTATCAGATGATGGGGGATCTAGGTGGACCCTCCGTACTGATCTCTCCTTTACAATAAAGTCTCCTCTTACCCGGTGATGTGAGGGGCGGCTGATTCTCCATCATGAAGTCCTTGTAGAGATCCTTGTGTCCTTCTAAATACTCCCACTCCTCCATGGAGAAATAGACAGTGACATCCTGACACCTTATAGGAACCTGACACACACAATGATACAGTCACCATCCAGACACATCCCTTGTCTGTTACTGGATAATGTCCCAGAATTCCCGGCACCGCTCACCTCTCCTGTCAGCAGATCAACGATCTTCTTTGTGACTTCTAGGATCTTCTTGGCTCTGGTTACCTCTGTTGTCAGGCAGTGAGGTGGAGGATCTCCAGATGTTTTCTTCACTACTTTATAATCCTGTGTAAAGAGAGAAAATTACAATTATCACTACAGACTTCCCAGAATCCTCCTCATCTTTCTAGTCCGCTCACTACAGGGATTAGAGTGATGTCATGTGACCTCCCAGAATCCTCCTCACCTCTCCGGTCAGCAGGTAGATGATCTCCAGGGTGAGGTCCAATATCATCTCAGTCATGTGATTTTGGTCCTCCTCCATCTTCATTGATGTGGTCATGTGATCTATACGGGACTCTCCTCTCTGTAGACGGATAATAAACTGAGAATTATCTGGACTGTACTGGGATGAATTATATCTGCACAGAGTTCTGACACCTCCAACAGCATCTTATATTACATTACAGGACTCGTTAATCCCACTGAAAGTGACAAACCTTTTACATGGGGTCCCCGACTTACGAACGAGTTGGGGACCTTCCTGTTGTTTGTAATCCGGAAATGTTCGTAAGTCGGGCCGCGCATGCGCAGAACGACAATTACGGACATTTCAGATGTTTTCCGATGTTCCGTTGAATGCCAATTACAGACATTCCCAACGATGTTTTCCGGGGCTCCATCTGGCTGCGCATGCGCAATACGACAATTACGGACATTTCGATGAATACAGATGTTCCGTCGAATTCCAATTACGGATATTTCCAACATTTTCCGAGGCTCAGTCTGTCCGCGCATGCGCAGAAAGGCAGATGGTCCCCGCAGCGTCCCCATTCGTAAGTAGGAGTAGTTTGTAAAGTCGGGCGTTGGTAAGTCGGGGACCCCTGTATTGTAATATTAGATTGATTGGGGAAATGTTAGATCCTCCATGAAGGGCTTCTTCTGTCTGTTCTGGTTGGGGAGATTTCCCTTCACTTCTCGTACAACTGCTAGATATCAACAGAAGAGGATGTGGATGAATATCAACCCAAATTGGGATCCCGTCATAGTGGTCGTGGGATAAAATAAGTTGGTGTAATAAAAAAAGCCCCAATATCAGTGTCAGTGGGAAAAAATAAGTCCCATCATAGTGGTTTATGGGATAAATTAAGCTCCATAGTTGCATTTATTGGGGTAAAATAAGCCCCATTGTTGGTCTCGGTGGGATAAAATGAGCCCCATTGTTGGTGTCGGTGGGATAAAATGAGCCCCATCATTATGATAGTTATATAAATTAAGTCCGATCATTGGAGTTGGTTGGATAACATAAGTCCTGTCATTGAGGCCTGTGGGATAAAACAACCCCTATGGTTGGTGTCGGTGGGATGAAAGAAGCCCCATCGTTGGTGTCAGTGGGATAAAAGAAGCCCCATCGTTGGTGTCGGTGGGATAAAAGAAGCCCCATCGTTGGTGTCGGTGGGATAAAAGAAGCCCCATCGTTGGTGTCGGTGGGATAAAAGAAGCACCATCGTTGGTGTCGGTGGGATAAAAGAAGCCCCATCGTTGGTGTCGGTGGGATAAAAGAAGCCCCATCGTTGGTGTCGGTGGGATAAAAGAAGCACCATCGTTGGTGTCGGTGGGATAAAAGAAGCACCATCGTTGGTGTCGGTGGGATAAAAGAAGCCCCATCGTTGGTGTCGGTGGGATAAAAGAAGCCCCATCGTTGGTGTCGGTGGGATAAATGAAGCCCCATCGTTGGTGTCGGTGGGATAAAAAGGAGCCCCATCATTATGATAGTTCTATAAACTAAGTCCGATCATTGATGTTGGTAGGATCAAATAAGTCACTCGGGCCAAGAGAAATGGAATTTGATATTATAACAACAAAGAAACACATCAGAGTGCAACAATGTGATCGATAATTCGCCGACTTACTTCATATCTTGGCGCCTAGAAGTGTTTCTTGATTATTATTATGAAATACGAATTCTGCAACCACCCGATCTTTTCTCCCAAATGTATTTCTTGCAAAAAATGTTGACAACTAAAGGATATGAAGGAAGAGGATGGACATGAAGGAGGGGGGGTTACTGGGAGTAAATATAAAACATCTTATTACCTCCTCAGCTGCCAGTTCCAGCAATGTCTCCTGTCTACTTCCTCCCGACTCACCTCTCACCCGGATATTCCTGTTTATATGTGACATCACTTCCTGTTAGCCATGCTATCACTTCCTGTTTGTGCGTTCCAACCACGATACGTAGGATTACCTTCTGTGGAGATCATAAAAACTGCAGTTTAGGTAGTATTTTAGTACACCGACAGATTAGGGTGACCACATTTCCAAACTACCATTCAGGGACACCCCCCCTTCCCAAAAATCAGCTTGTGCTGTAACGAATCACAGCACAGTGATTGGACACAAGAGGCGGGATTTATGATTTCTCCAATCACAAGCAGGGGGCGGGGATTGTGCTCCTCCGGGCATTCCCGGCCAGGGCAAGTACTGTCAGTGAGTAAAGCAGTGATGTGGCGGCCTTTTTTGGGGGCATCAGATTGGCCCGGGGTGGGCTGTGTCAGTTTCATTCCGAGACACTGTATTGTCCTGGAATGAAGGTGCCCGGGACAGACCTGCAAAATACGGGACTGTCCCGAGCAGCAATCCAAAACACGTGGTCACCCTACGACAGATGCTTCCTGGGGGTGTTTTTCAAGTTTTTAGTATAAAGCCTCGTGCACATGATAAGAATATCAGATGAATGATAAGTCTGTTTTGGTGGAGGGGGGATTATGGTGTGGGCTTGGCGCCTCAGGGGTTGGGCTTGGCCCCTCAGGGGTTGGGCTTGGCCTCTCAGGGGTTGGGCTTGGCACCTTAGTTCCAGTGAAGGAAACTCTTAAGGCGTCAGCATACCAAGACAATTTGGACAATTTCATGCTCCTAACTTTGTGAGAACAGTTTGGGGATAGCCCAGTGGCGGTGCGTCCATAGAGGGCGCAGGAGCACCGCCCCCTCTCTCTCCTGCACCGCCACTGAAAAACAATACATAGATTCATGCGTGCATGAACCTATGTATTGTCGCCACTGCCGCCCACTATTCAGATGGCCGGCCCCCTGGCGAGCGCCGGCCATCTGAATAACGGCAGCTGGTTGGCTGTGGAAGTGTCTATCAGAGCCAGCGGCGGTAATCGGCTTCCAAATAGTTAACCAGGGGACGCAGGGGGTGTGCATTCCCTGATTAACACTGACAGGCGTCTAGGCCAATCAGGTTCACCGGATCTGGTTACCGGTAACCTGATGGCTGAAGCGACATCGAAGGGATCGTGGAGGAGGATCCGAGGATGGCTGACGAGAAAGGTAAGTGCCAGGCGGGGGGGGGTGTGCAATCTGATGGCACAGGGGCTGCATTTGGCATGGCACAGTGGCGACAATTGATGGGCACAGTGGCGACAATGGCATGGCACAGCGGCGACAATTGCTGGGCACACTGGCTGCGTTTGATGGCATAGTGGCAACAATTGATGGGCACAATGGCTGCGTTTGGCATGGCACAGTGGCGACAATTGATGGGCACAGTGGCTGTGTTTGGCATGACACAGTGGCGACAATTGATGGCACAGTGGCTGCATTTGGCATGGCACAGTAGCGACAATTGATGGGCACAGTGGCTGCGTTTGATGGCACAGTGGTGACAATTGATGGGCACAGTGGCTGCGTTTGATGGCACAGTGGTGACAATTGATGGGCACAGTGGCGACAATTGATGGGCACAGTGGCTGCATTTGGCATGGCACAGTGGCGACAATTGATGGGCAATTTTATGGCACAGTGGCTGTGTTTGATGGGCACAGTGGCGGCAATTGATGTTTTTGTGGACGGCCTTCCCAGAAGAGTTGAAGCTTTTATAGCTGTAAAGGGCGGGGCCATCTCAATATTGCACCCTACGGACTAAGACTGGGATGGCAATAATGTTCATGTGCGTGTAAAGGCAGGCGTCCCAATACTAAAGACAATATAGTGTATAGCTTTGTTTTTATATAAACATAATATATGACAAAGGATTCCCAGAGTACTATGAGTTACCTAAAGAGACAGGGATGCTATTAAAGTCCATGTGTGTGTGTGTGTAAAGTCTGGCGTCCCAATACTTTTGGTAATATAGTATGTAATAATGATTGTATGGAGAGAAACGATGAGGGAGCTCAGCCATTGGCTAGGTCTAGATATGGATTCGTTATTACAGGCCGCCTGTCACGGAAGCATGAATCAGACGTACAACAACAGATAAATGAAATAGGAAGGCTTTATTAACCGCTTCCATACCGGGCTTTTAAACACACATCCCTACCAGGCCTATTCTGGCACTTCTCTCCTACATGTACAAATCATATTTTTTTTGCTAGAAAATTACGCAGAACCCCCAAACATTATATATGTTTTTTTAGCAGACATCCTAGGGAATAAAACGACGGTCATTGAAACGTTTTATCTTGCACGGTATTTACGCAATCATTTTTCAAACGCCTTTTTTTTGGAAAAAAATTGTTTCATTAATTAAAAAAATAACAAAACAGTAAAGTTAGCCCAATTTTTTTGTAAAATATGAAAGATTAGGTTACACCGAGTAAATAGATACCTAACATGTCACGCTTTAAAATTGCGCACACTCATGGAATGGCGCCAAACTTCGGTACTTAACAATCTCCATGGGCAACGCTTTGAAATTTTTTACAGGTTACCAGTTTAGATTTACAGATGAGATCTAGTGCTAGAATTGTTGCTGGCACTCTAACGCACGGCGTTTACATATGTCGGCGGGACTTGCGTGTGCGTTCGCTTCTGCGCGCAAAATACTGGGGACAGGGGCGTTAAAAAATTTTTTTTTTTTTTTACATATTTATTTAATTTTTTACACTTTTTTATTCTATTTTTTTTATTATCACTTTTATTCCTATTACAAGGAATGTAAACATCCCTTGTAATAGGAATGTGTGTGACAGGTCCTCTTTATGGAGAGATGGTCAATAAGACCCCACATCTCTCCTCCAGGCTGGAAAGCATGAGATCGGTGAAAAAAAATTCACCGATCTCATGATTACTGTTGCTTAGCAGCCGCAATTGCGGCTTTGTTTACTTACGGGGACCCGGGCGTGACGTCATCACATCGCGCCCGGGTCCTCCGACGGTCATAGAGATGACTGGTGACCATCTGGTCACCAGTCATCTCTATGCTTCCTGCCAGCGCCGGACGATTCGTTCTCCGGGCCCCCGATGGCACGGGAGAGCCCGGAGAAGCACCGGATGGCGGCGGGAGGGGGGGGGGGGATGTCCCATCCCGCCGCCTGTAAGAATGATCTAGCGGTGGAACCGCCGCTATGATCGTTCTTACGTTGTGCAGAATCGCCGGCACAAGAGAAGGATATCTGAATAATGCCTCTAGCTGCAGGCATCATTCAGATATCCACCCGCAAAGCCCAGGACGTCATATGACGTCCACCCGGATCGTTAGAGGTCCGTTGTGGACATCATTTTACAATGGGCTGGTATGGAAGTGGTTAAAAACCAAACAGCAAGGTTAAAGTCCAAACGGATGATCAAACAGTCAGCAGAGTCTTCCACCGGAGCCAGGGTTCGATAGCCAGGGATGAGAGTCAGCCAAGCCGGAGTCCGTAACAAGAGAGAGGTGGTAAGACAAGCCAGAAGGATCGTCCGTGGGAGCCGGGTCGGTAACCAAGAGCAGCAGCACAATCTCAGGAGCATGTGTATACAAGAGGACCAAGCAAGGAACTGCAGCAACAGCCCTCCTATATATATGCAAGGCATCCAGCTCCTCCCAGTGGGAAGGAGGAGCCGCAGGGTGTGGTAAGTTTATAAGAACCCCAGGAAGCAAACATGGCCGCCAGCACATGTCAGATGTAAGAAGCCTGCAAAGAGGTAAGACCATGACACCGCCAGACCTTCCAACCACAATCTCTACAGAACCAAAGTGACGCCATATTGTTTTCTTCATGAAATAGATCCTCCCGGGCAGGGATCGACAAATCCCGGGCGCCAGGTCGCCATGGCGACTAGAAATAGTGTCCTGGCGACTTGGCTTGGAAGGTGGGCAAAAAAAAAAAAAAAGTTTTTTTTTGTGAGCTGGTGCCATCTGGTGGTGGCCGTTGGTATTACAAGTTAAGCATTACAAGTTAAACAGCAATTCTAATGTCATTTTTCACTATTTTCACTGCCATCTTCTTCCCTCTAATTAGAACCCCCAAACATTATATATATTTTTTATCCTAACACCCTAGAGAATAAAATGGCGATCGTTGCAATACTTTCTGTCTCGCCGTATTTGCGCAGCGGTCTTACAAGCGCACTTTTTTGGGAAAAAATTACACTTTTTTTAATTAAAAAATAAAACAACAGTAAAGTTATCCCCATTTTTTTTAATATTATGAAAGATAATGTTACGCCGAGTAAATTCATACCCAACATGTCACGCTTCAAAATTGCGTTTGAACACTGTTTACATATGCGGGCGCTGCTCACGTATGTGTTCGCTTCTGCGTGCAAGCTCGTCGGGACGGGGTGCATTTTCTGGCTCCTAACTTTTTTAGCTGGCTCCTAGATTCCAAGCAAATTTGTCAACCCCTGCTCCCGGGTGACTTTTCTGGATTTGCTTTTATCTCTGCAAAATGTTTCCACGAGAAAGACCAATCAGCCCGTGTGTATTCTCTGGTGTCTTAAAAGTTTTTTCCTGTAAATAAAACCTTTCCCGCACTCCGAACACGAATAAGGACGCTCCCCCGTGTGAATCCTCTGGTGCTCAAGAAGGCTTCCCTTATCACTGAAAAATCTTCCGCACTCTGAACATGAAAATGGACGCTCCCCTGTGTGAGCTCTCTCGTGTCTAAGGAGGCTTGCTTTACGGCCAAAACATTTCCCGCACGATGAGCATGAGAAAGGACGCTCGCCCGTGTGAATTCTCTGGTGTGAAAGAAGGTTTCCTTTCTGAATGAAACACTTCCCGCACTCCGAGCATGAGAAAGGGCGGTCGCTCGTGTGAATTTTCTGATGCGCAAGGAGGCTTTGTTTCTGATTGAAACTTTTCCCGCACTCTGAGCACGAATAGGGACGCTCGCATGTGTGAACGATCTGATGCGTGAGAAGGTTTCTTTTCTCCCTAAAACACTTCCCGCACACTGAGCATGAATAGGGACGTTCGCCCGTGTGGCTTCGCTGGTGTATAAGAAGTATTCTTTTCTCAGCAAAACATTTCCCGCACTCTGAGCATGAATAGGGGCGCTCCCCTGTGTGGACTCTGTGGTGTATAACAAGCGTCCTTTTCTTAGTAAAAGATTTCCCGCACTCTGAGCAGGAATAAGGACGCTCACCAGTGTGAACTCTCTGGTGTTTTAGAAGGTCTTCTTTCCGAACAAAACATTTTCCGCACTTAGGACATGAATGTGGACGCTCACCTGTGTGGATTTTCTGGTGTCTAAAAAGGCTTACTTTATGACTGAAACACTTCCCGCACACTGAACATGAGAAAGGACGCTCGCCTGTGTGAATTCTCTGGTGTATAACAAGCGTTCTTTTTTCTTTAAAACATTTCCCACACTCTGAGCATGGAAAAGGGCGCTCACCAGTGTGAATTCTCTGGTGTTTTAGAAGGTCTTCTTTGCTAATGAAACCTTTTCCACACTCAGAGCATGAATAGGGGCGCTCCCCCGTGTGAGATTTCAGGTGTCTACGAAGCGTTCCTCTTTCAGTGAAACACTTCCCGCACTCTGAACACGAATACGGACGCTCACCAGTGTGAATTCTTTGGTGGATAACAAGTTTTTCTTTCCGAACGTAACTTTTCCCGCACACCGAGCATTGGAAAAGACGCTGACCCGTGTGAATTCTCTGGTGTGTGAGAAGGTTTCTCTTTTCAGTGAAAGATTTCCCGCACACTGAACAGGACAGTGGACTTTCTCCCGTATGAGCTCCTTCATGGTTTATGGAAGATTCTTCGGGATTAGAAGTATCTGTAGATGTGTCTACACTCTGAGGACTTAGATGGACATCTGAAGTCCTAGTATGCGATTGGTGGGATGGTTCCTCAGGACTGGAAGGATCCATGGATGGTTGGGGGTGCTGAGGTGTCCGACGTATAATGTGAGGGACCTTCTGTGCGATTCCATTGTCTTCTGTATTATCCGGGGATAAAAGTCCCTCAGAGGAGGTCCTCTGACCATGGTGTCCATCTGTATTATCTGGAGATAAAAGCCGATGTCCCTCAGTGGAGGTCCTCTGACCATGGTGTCCATCTGTATTATCTGGAGATAAAAGCCGATGTCCCTCAGAGGAGGTCCTCTGACCATGGTGTCTATTTGTATTATCTGGAGATAAAAGCCGAAGTCCCTCAGAGGAGATCCTCTGACCATGGCGTCCATCTGTAGATAGAAGCCGATGTCCCTCAGAGGAGGTCCTCTGACCATGGTGTCCATCTGTATTATCTGGAGATAGAAGCTGATGTCCCTCAGAGGAGGTTCTCTGACCATGGTATCCATCTGTATTATCTGGATACAAAAGTCCATGTCCCTCAGCGGAGGTTCTCTGACCACGGTGTCCATCTGTATTATCTGTACATAAAAGCCGATGTCCCTCAGAGGAGGTCCTCTGACCATGGTGTCCACCTGTATTATCTGGAGATAGAAGCCGATGTCCCTCAGAGGAGGTCCTTTGACCATGGTGTCCATCTGTATTATGTGGAGATAGAAGCCAATGTCCTTCAAAGATTCTCTGACCATGATGTCCATTTGTTGACAAAAGTCCATGTCCCTCAGAGGAGGTTCTCTGACCATGGTGTCTATTTGTATTATCTGGAGATAGAAGCCGATGTCCCTCAAAAGAGGTCCTCTGAACACAATGTCCATCTGTATTATTTGGAGATGGAAGCCGATGTCCCTCCGAGGTACTCCGACCATCGCGTCCATCTAATTCCAAACAATGAAATATAATGTTACTGGTTATATGTTTTCTTCACGACTTAGTCATCAGACAAATGTATTTATACAGCTAGACGTGTGCAGAACGGAAAAAATTAGTTTTGGATCGATTCGTTAAGTTACTAATTGCGATTTGTTGATTCGCTTTTTGACCAGAGTAAAAAAAAAAAATGGTTGGATTCAAAGTGTTCAATTTTAATTCAAATATAACATATCGAATTGATTTTCAGAATAACAGTTATATACTATTGTATTCTATTCAGTTTTACTCAATTTTCTATTTTATTCTATTCAAATACTGATAGACGGCTATATTCTATTCCTCCCATTGACACCAATGATGGGACACTATTCCTCCAACTGACACCAATGATGGGACACTATTCCTCCCACTGATACCAATGATGGGACACTATTCCTCCCACTGATACCAATGATGGGGAACTATTCCTCCCACTGATACCAACAATGGGACACTATTCCTCCCACTGACACCAATGATGGGACACTATTCCTCCCACTGATACCAATGATGGGACACTATTCCTCCCACTGACACCAATGATGGGACACTATTCCTCCCACTGATACCAACAATGGGACACTATTCCTCCCACTGATACTAATGATGGGACACTATTCCTCCCACTGATACCAATGATGGGTCACTATTCCTCCCACTGACACCAGTGATGGGACACTATTCCTCCCACTGATACCAATGATGGGACACTATTCCTCCCACTGACACCAGTGATGGGACACTATTCCTCCCACTGATACCAATGATGGGACACTATTCCTCCCACTGACACCAATGATGGGGCACTATTCCTCCCACTGACACCAATGATGGGGCACTATTCCTCACACTGACACCAACAATGCAGCACTAGTCCTCCCACTGACACCAACAATGCAGCACTAGTCCTCCCACTGACACCAATGATGGGGCAACATTCCTCCCACCAATACTAATCATGGGACACTATTTCTCCTACTGACCACAGGTCTTTTTGTTTTACTCCTGCTGACCAACAAGCCTGGGGGATTACTTACATGGACGCTACTCAAAAGTGGCCCCCCCCCCCCCCCCCCCCCAGACAGTAAACTGGCTCTGTTTAAAAAGTTTGGAGACCCCTGCTCTAGAACAAAAATGGGTGAAATGATCCTGGATGTCAGACTGTGGACTTCTAGTGGTGGAGAAGAAGTACTGTGGGTAACAGCTCTGGGTTGAAGGTGACTATTGCTGCCCAACTTACTTTTGTGTGCGTTATATAGAAAATGTAATAAATGTCTCACCTTCCTCCATGGACTGCCGAGCGCCTCTCACCAACGTCTCTTCTTCTTCCTCTTTATCCTCAACTTTGATGTCTTTCACTTCTCCATCCTAAACACCAAAGATGACGAATACATTTATAAAAGGGAACAAGAGATTATATAGAAGAATGTCCTCTCATAGCTCAGAAGGCATTTGTAGGTCTCCATGCTCAGTCCAACCTACCTGATGATGGTGGGGGATGGTGTAATCTTCCTGTGTGGAATCCCGGGAATACAGAGGATGGGGACATCTCTCTGGTGGGTTCCCATTACTGGATCCATCTGTAGGAAACACACACACTGACTGAATACATTGTTTCTATGTGTTTATCAGATGATGGGGGATCTAGGTGGACCCTCCGTACTGCTCTCTCCTTTACAATAAAGTCTCCTCTTACCCGGTGATGTGAGGGGCGGCTGATTCTCCATCATGACGTCCTTGTAGAGATCCTTGTGTCCCTCTATATACTCCCACTCCTCCATGGAGAAATAGACAGTGACATCCTGACACCTTATAGGAACCTGACACACACAATGATACAGTCACCATCCAGACACATCCCTTGTCTGTTACTGGATAATGTCCCAGAATTCCCGGCACCGCTCACCTCTCCTGTCAACAGATCAATGATCTTCTTGGTGACTTCTAGGATCTTCTTGGCACTGGTTACCTCTGTTGTCAGGCAGTGAGGTGGAGGATCTCCAGATATTTTCTTCACTACTTTATAATCCTGTGTAAAGAGAGAAAATTACAATTATCACTACAGACTTCCCAGAATCCTCCTCATCTTTCTAGTCCGCTCACTACAGGGATAAGAGTGATGTCATGTGACCTCCCAGAATCCTCCTCACCTCTCCGGTCAGCAGGTAGATGATCTCCAGGGTGAGGTCCAATATCCTCCTAGTCTTGTGATTTTGGTCCTCCTCCATCTTAATTGATGTGGTCATGTGATCTATACGGGACTCTCCTCTCTGTAGACGGATAATAAACTGAGAATTATCTGGACTGTACTGGGATGAATAATGTCTGCACAGAGTTCTGACACCTCCGACAGCATCTTATATTATATTGTAAGCTCTAACGAGCAGGACCCTCTGATCCCTCCTGTATTGATTTGTATTGTGACTGTACTGTCTTCCCTGATGTAAAGCGCTGCGCAAACTGTTGGCGCTATATAAATCCTGTATAATAATAATAATATTACAGGACGAGTTAATCCCACTGAAAGTGACAAACCTTTTACAGGGGGTCCCCGACTTACGAACGAGTTGGGGGACTTTCCTGTTGTTTGTAATCCGGAAATGTTCGTAAGTCTGGCCGCGCATGCGCAGAACGACAATTACAGACATTTCAGATGTTTTCCAATGTTACGTCGAATGCCAATTACAGACATTTCCAACATTTTCCGAGGCTCCGTCTGGCCGCGAATGCGCAGAAAGGAAGATGGTCCCCGCAGCGTCCCCTTCGTAAGTAGGAGTAGTTTGTAAAGTCGGGCGTTGGTAAGTCGGGGACCCCTGTATTGTAATCTTAGATTGATTGGGGAAATGTTAGATCCTCCATGAAGGGCTTCTTCTGTCTGTTCTGGTTGGGGAGATTTCCCTTCACTTCTCGTACAACTGCTAGATATCAACAGAAGAGGATGTGGATGAATATCAACCCAAATTGGGATCCCGTCATAGTGGTCGTGGGATAAAATAAGCCCCAATATCGGTGTCAGTGGGAAAAAATAAGTCCCATCATAGTGGTCTATGGGATAAATTAAGCTTCATAGTTGCATTTATTGGGGTAAAATAAGCCCCATTGTTGGTCTCGGTGGGATAAAAGAAGCCCCATCGTTGGTGTCGGTGGGATAAAAGAAGCCCCATCGTTGGTGTCGGTGGGATAAAAGAAGCCCCATCGTTGGTGTCGGTGGGATAAAAGAAGCCCCATCATTGGTGTCGGTGGGATAAAAGAAGCCCCATCGTTATGATAGTTCTATAAATTAAGTCCGATCATTGGTGTTGGTAGGATCAAATAAGTCACTCGGGCCAAGAGAATTCAAATTTCTATCATATACATGGAGACGGGATATGGCGGATGTCTCTGTCTATACACGCACTCCAATATGAGACAATAGTGATAAAGAAACAAACTGCTCCGATATTATAACAACAAAGAAACACATCAGAGTGCAACAATGTGATCGATAATTCGCCGACTTACTTCATATCTTGGCGCCTAGAAGTGTTTCTTGATTATTATTATGAAATACGAATTCTGCAACCACCCGATCTTTTCTCCCAAATGTATTTCTTGCAACAAATGTTGACAACTAAAGGATATGAAGGAAGAGGACGGACATGACGGGGGGGGGGGGGGGTTACTGGGTGTAAATATAAAACATCTTATTCCCTCCTCAGCTGCCAGTTCCAGCAATCTCTCCTCTCTACTTCCTCCCGACTCACCTCTCACCCGGATATTCCTGTTTATATGTGACATCACTTCCTGTTAGCCATGCTATCACTTCCTGTTTGTGCGTTCCAACCACAATAGTAGGATTACCTTCTGTGGAGATCATAAAAACTGCAGTTTAGGTTGTATTTTAGTACACCGACAGATTAGGGTGACCACATTTCCAAACTACCATTCAGGGACACCCCCCCTTCCCAAAAATCAGCTTGTGCTGTAACGAATCACAGCACAGTGATTGGACACAAGAGGCGGGATTTATGATTTCTCCAATCATAGTTGCCAACATTTGTCCAGGGACACTTTGCAGCACAGCTATTAATTAATTACCACACTCACTTCCCCGAAGCTCCACCCACTATGCATAATCTTCGCCAGGCGAAGATTATGCGGAGTGGGTGGAGCTTCGGAGAAGTCAGTGTGGTAATTAATTAATAGCTGTGCTGCAAAGTGTCCCTGAATTTTTTTTAAAAATGTTGGCAACTATGAGCAGGGGGCGGGGATTGTGCTCCTCCGGGCATTCCCGGCCAGGGCAAGTACTGTCAGTGAGTAAAGCGGTGATGTGGCGGCCTTTTTTGGGGGCATCAGATTGGCCCGGGAGGTGGCTGTGTCAGTTTTATTCCGGGACACTGTATTGTCCTGGAATGAAGGTGCCCGGGACAGACCTGCAAAATACGGGACTGTCCCGGGCAATCCGGGACACGTGGTCACCCTACGACAGATGTTTCTTGGGGGTGTTCTTCAAGTTTTTAGTATAAAGCCTCGTGCACATGATGAGAATATCAGATGAATGATAGTCTGTTTTTTTTTTTTGCATGCTGGTCTCATATCGAAAATGAAGAGGTTACTAAAGTTATGAAAATTCTCGCACTACAGCTCTCCTCCACCCTCCACACTACATTCACAAACAGCTCTCCTCCACCATCCACACTACATTCTCTGACAGATCTCCTCCCACCATCCACACTACATTCTCCGACAGCTCTCCTCCACCATCCACACTACATTCTCCTCCACCATCCACACTTCATTCTCCGACAGCTCTCCTCCACCATCCACACTACATTCTCCTCCACCATCCACACTACATTCTCCGACAGCTCTCCTCCACCATCCACACTACATTCTCCGACAGCTCTCCTCCACCATCCACACTACATTCTCCGACAGATCTCCACCACCATCCACACTACATTCTCCGACACCTCTCCTCCCACCATCCACACTACATTCCCTGACAGATCTCCTCCACCATCCACACTACATTCACCGACAGATCTCCTCCACCATCCACACTACATTCACCGACAGATCTCCTCCACCATCCACACTACATTCTCAGACAGCTCTCCTCCACCATCCACACTACATTCTCAGACAGCTCTCCTCCACCATCCACACTACATTCACCGACAGCTCTCCTCCACCATCCACACTACATTCTCAGACAGCTCTCCCCCACCATCCACACTACATTCACCGACAGCTCTCCTCCACCATCCACACTACATTCTCCGACAGTTCTCCTCCACCATCCACACTACATTCTCTGACAGTTCTCCTCCACTATCCACACTACATTCTCAGACAGCTCTCCTTCCACCATCCACACTACATTCTCAGTCTGCTCTCCTCCCACCATCCACACTACATTCTCCAACAGCTCTCCTCCACCATCCACACTACATTATCAGTCAGCTCTCCTCCCACCATCCACACTACATTCTCCAACAGCTCTCCTCCACCATCCACACTACATTCTCAGACAGCTCTCCCCCATCATCCACACTACATTCTCTGACAGTTCTCCTCCACCATCCACACTACATTCTCCGACAGCTCTCCTCCACCATCCACGCTACATTCTCCGACAGCTCTCCTCCACCATCCACACTACATTCTCCAACAGCTCTCCTCCCACCATCCACACTACATTCTCCGACAGCTCTCCTCCCACCATCCACACTACATTCTCCGACAGCTCTCCTCCCACCATCCACACTACATTCTCCGACAGCTCTCCTCCACCATCCACACTACATTCTCCGACAGATCTCCACCACCATCCACACTACATTCTCCGACACCTCTCCTCCCACCATCCACACTACATTCTCCGACAGATCTCCTCCACCATCCACACTACATTCACCGACAGATCTCCTCCACCATCCACACTACATTCTCAGACAGCTCTCCTCCACCATCCACACTACATTCACCGACAGCTCTCCTCCACCATCCACACTACATTCTCAGACAGCTCTCCTCCACCATCCACACTACATTCACCGACAGCTCTCCTCCACCATCCACACTACATTCTCCACTAACTACTACAGATATCACCTATATATTTTTTTAAATTATATAGTTTTTATTTCTTGGACTGAAAGTGCCACTGTATATTGTTCAGAAAAATCATAAGCTGAGTGTACTCCAATTTCTTATTGGATTTCCAGCATCCTCTGGTGTCTAACAAGTGAGTTTTTCTGAATGAAACATTTCCAACACACTGAACAAGAATAGTTCCACTTTCTCATATGAATAGTGTGACATCTGTGGTTTATATAGAGGTCTCTTTTCTGACTCCTTTCAGGTGTGACTTTTTTGGTGGCTGAGAAGGCTTTCTTTCTTAGTAAAACATTTCCCGCACTCTGAACATGTATAAGGACGTTCACCTGTGTGAATTCTCTGGTGTCTATGAAGGTCCTTGTTTTCAATGAAAGATTTCCCACACAGCAAGCATGGGAATGGACGTTCACCCGTGTGACTTCTCTGATGTCTAAGAAGATTTCCTTTACTAATGAAACATTTTCCACACTCTGAACATGGAAATGGACGCTCGCCAGTGTGAATTTTCTGATGTTTATGAAGGTTTCCTTTGTCGTTGAAATTTTTTCCACACTCTGAACACGAATAGGGACATTCACCTGTGTGAGTTCTCTGGTGTCGATGAAGGTCTGATCTGTGAAAGAAACATTTCCCGCATTCTGCACATAAAAAAGGACGCTCGCCAGTGTGAATTTTCTGGTGTTTATATAGGTCTTCTTTCTGAAGGAAACATTTCTCGCACTCTGAACACGAAAAAGGATACTCGCTCCTGTGACTTCTCAGGTGCGTAAGAAGTGTTTTTTTCTCAATGAAACGTTTTCCACACTCTGAACATGGGAAAGGACGCTCACCTGTGTGACTTCTCTGGTGTGTAAGAAGATTGCTTTTTACAGTAAAACATTTCCCACACTCTGAACATGGGAATGGACGCTCACCCTTGTGATTTTTCTTGTGTCTCAGAAGGTTTCTTTTTGCAGTAAAGCTTTTTCCACATTCTGAACATGAAAATGGAGGCCCACTCCTCGAGCGACTTCTCTGATGTTCGAAAAGTGTCCCGTTTTCAGTCAGAGTGTTCTTAACTACAAATCCTATCAATGAACTCTCCATTGTATGAACCACTTCATGGCCTAAAGAACCTTCAGTATATGAAATATGTGATTTATCAGAGGAGTCCTCAGGATTAGAGGGATCCATTAATCTCTTCACATAGTAAGCGGTGTGATGAGTAATTTGATTAACGAGATTTTCTTCTGGGGAATATTGTGCATTGTCATTATCTTCTGCATTACAATCTGAAGATAAAATACGATGTTCCTCAGGGGTATTGCAGCCATATTGTCCATCTGTTGGGAAACAATTGTGATATAGATGTTATAAAACGGAGGTGGACCTTTCATATGGTGTACAGTATCTCCTCCTCATTTGTTGGGAACATGACGTTATATTGAGGAATGGAGATGGACCTTTCATATGGTGTACAGTATCTCCTCCTCATTTGTTGGGAACATGACGTTATATTGAGGAATGGAGATGGACCTTTCATATGGTGTACAGTATCTCCTCCTCATTTGTTGGGAACCTGACGTTATATTGAGGAATGGAGATGGACCTTTCATATGGCCTTCTCCATGTCTGTCTGTCCACCTGCAAGGTGATTAATGTGGCCAGTCTCTGGGTGGAGACCAAACCTGATTTAAGCCAGCCAAGCCTGCAATCTCAGTATCTTCTCCTCATTTGTTGGGAATATTTTGAGTAGTAGGTACATTGGTTACTACCAGTGGTCATCTCTCTTTTTCTCTTACTGCATTTAGTGTATGTTTCTTACCAATGTTTATAGGCAGAGAAGATTTCTCCGGTTTACTTTCCATAATCATCTCCCCCTCCTCCATAGACTGCTGATCTCCAATCATCAACATTTCTTCATCTTCATCTTCCTCTTTAAACTCAACTTTGATGATTTTCAATTCTTCACACTAAACCCCAAAGATGACAAAATACATTTGTTAATAGAAACAAGAGATTACATCGAAGAATTCCTCTCATAGCTTAGAATACTTTTATTGGCTCTACATGTTCAGTCCCATGATGGTGAGGGATGGTGTGATCTTCTTCCTGTGTGGAATACAGAGGACGGGGACATCTCTCTGGTGGGTTCCCATTACTGGATCCATCTGTAGGAAACACACACACTGACTGAATACATTGTTTCAGTTTTCTTTTAGTGAACTGGATTGACATTTGCTTTTAACTAATAATGTAAACACATTTCATTTGTTGGGAACATGACATTATATGGAGGAATGGAGATGGACCTTTCATATGGTGTATATGTAAAATTGAATACTGCCTCTGTATTTAGTGTTTATTACTTACTTGTGTCCATATGTAGAGAAGATTCCTCCTGTTTACTTTTCATAATCATCTCCCCCTCCTCCATAGACTGCTGATCTCCACTCACCAACCTCTCTTCTTCTTCACCTTTAACGGTCAATTTGATTTCTTTTGGTTCTTCACCCTAAACCCCAAAGATGACAGAACACATTCATAAAAAGGAACAAGAAAATATATACAAGACAATCATTCCATAGCTTGGAACCATTATTGAGTTCTAATTGCTCAGTCCCACCTACCTGATGATGGTGAGGGATGGTGTGACCATCCTGTGTGGAATCCCAGGAAGACAGAGGACGGGGACATCTCTCTGGTGGGTTCCCATTACTGGATCCATCTGTAGGAAACACACACACTCACTGAATACATTGTTTCTATGTGTTTATCAGATGATGGGGGATCTAGGTGGACCCCTCCGTACTGCTCTCTCCTTTACAATAAAGTCTCCTCTTACCCGGTGATGTGAGGGGTGGCTGATTCTCCATCATGACGTCCTTGTAGAGATCCTTGTGTCCTTCTAAATACTCCCACTCCTCCATGGAGAAATAGACAGTGACATCCTGACACCTTATAGGAACCTGACACACACAATGATACAGTCACCATCCAGACACATCCCTTCTCTGTTACTGGATAATGTCCCCGAATTCCCGGCACCGCTCACCTCTCCTGTCAGAAGCTCAGTGATCTTCTTGGTGACTTCTAGAATCTTCTTGGCACTGGTTACCTCTGTTAGGCAGTGAGGTGGAGGATCTCCAGATTTTTTCTTCACTACTTTATAGTCCTGTGTGAAGAAATCAAGTGACATTTATAACGATGGACTTTTCAAAAATGTCTTCACTTCTCCATTCCGGATTTTATAGATATAAGAGTGATATTATGTGATCCTCCCAGAATTCTCCTCACCTCTCCGGTCAGAAGGTAGATGATCTTTAGGGTGAGATTTAGTATCGTCTCCGTCACATGGCTTTGGCCTTTATCCATTCTTCCAATAGTCATGTCTATGCAGGACTCTCCTCTCTGTAGATGGATAAAAAAAAACCTGAGAATTATCTGGACTGTGTCGGGATGAATAATGTCTGCACAGAGTTCCTCCATAGTTCTATTAATTCAGACTGCTTATTATACTATATACAGACCTTTAAAGCACAACTCTAACCAGAAACTAGGCTTAGATACACTGGAGAAATGTTAGATATTCTGTGGAGATATTCTTCTGTCTGTGTCCTGGTTTGGAAGATTTATCTTCACGACTTGTCCAGGTAATAGAAATCCAACAGAACAAAATGAGAGTGAAAAATCTGCCAAATTGGGATGTAGAGTGAACTAATCCTACAGAGGTCCTAATTTGTCCTTTTACAATTCAAAACTATTACATTTTAGGTTGAGTTGGGCTATAAAAAGGACTGACTTGGTATATATTAGACATGTGCATTCGTCCGAATGTCAGGTATTTTTGTTTTAACAAACGATAACGAAAGCACAGAGAATGAAAACCGAAAGATCCGACATAAACAAATGCTTTATTTTCGTTTTCGTTGCGGTCGAATGTGCCTAACCTTAACTCTATTGGTCCAATATTATTCTACATAAAGAGAAAAGATTCGACATTATAGAGACATGAAGAAGAGTCGACATAGAGAGAAAAGATTCGACATAGAGAGACATGAAGATTCGACATAGAGAGACATGAAGATTCGACATAGAGAGACATGAAGATTCGACATAGAGAGACATGAAGATTCGACATAGAGAGACATGAAGATTCGACATAGAGAGACATGAAGATTCGACATAGAGAGACATGAAGATTCGACATAGAGAGACATGAAGATTCGACATAGAGAGACATGAAGATTCGACATAGAGAGACATGAAGAGTCAAAATTTTTTTTTTTTTAAAGATTCTATCGAATCTTCTTTTTTTTTTTTTTTAGAACATTCGACAGACACCATAAGCCTTCAATGACAGATTCGACCTTAATTTAGATTTTCGGACGAATGCATTTGTTTTACGAAAAACAAAATAAATGAAAACGAATTTCGGGAGCAACTAAATAAATGTATTTTTCGGACGAAAACGAAACAAAATATTTCAGTGTGCACATGTCTAGTATATATTGGATCATGCTTGTCACCATTTGGAAAAAAATAAAGGGAACATCTTAAAGGGTCCAAGAAGAAAAATACACTTTTCCCTTAGGGTTACGGTTTGCCCTGTTTTAGGAAAATAGGAACTGGATGTACTGTGTGACGGTATCGGTATGATATCCCCGTCAAGCCTTCCCTCCTCTCCATACAAGAACATCACAGGATTCCCCACACATGAGTCAAGACTGGATGCTGGAACCAAGACTGATTTATTGACACAAAAACTCAGCTTATATGTGGTTACAGCCTGTTAGGAACGCCCCCCTCACACAGTGGGGTTTCCCATACAGATTATAGGAGACAAGTCGGAGCCGACCATGCAGACACATTTCTTTAGATAAAGACATCAGGGGAGTTAATTAATACACTGAAGCAATCAGAATAATTAACATACTACTTCTCTAATCATTTAGCCTGATGATACAATACTCATCTTTTAAGGGTAAACACAGATCTTCTTTACACAACACAATAGATCAATTAACCTTTAGAATAGTGAGGGGACATTAGCACGTCAATAACCTGTCAGAGCAATGAATCGCACATGAAATTCCTTTCTACCTCTACAGGGAGCAGTACACTGAGACATATAGGCAAATGTATCACAATGGCCCCCTTTTTGCTCCCTGCTCCGGCAAATCCGGTTGGACCTTTCCTGGTCCAGTAGGGTTGACGGGTTTAGAGCTTTTAGTCCGAGGTTAACTCCGTTTGGCATGACTGACCTCCCTTGGCAACTGCTTCAGACTCAGGTATGTCACCGGGTCGTCAGATCACACGCCGGTCAGTCCCCAAGTCTTTGTGCGATCTGCAAAGTCACCAGAAGTCAGTGTGAAGACAGCGAATGGGTCTGTGCGCCGCCATCTAGGTGTCCCGCTATGGGAGGGGGCAGGTTATGGCTCTGAAGTGACAATCACAGGAGATTCATAAAAAGAAAAAGTTATATTTGTTGAAATGCTGTAGCACTGGTGCTCAGAGTCCGGGGGGGGGGGGGGGAGAGGGGACTCAGAGCCCCATAAGGTCAGCCACCCCCTGCTCCCTCCGCAGCCGCCGGTTCTCCTCTTTGAGCTTCTCCAGCTCCATCTCCAGTTCATGGAGCCTGGGGGGGTCAGCCCGCTGTGACCTCAGGTGGTTGTTCTCCTCCTCCATGCGGCTTATGCACTCCTCCAGCTCTATGTACTCACGGATCAGATCCTGCTTGCTCATGTCCTGCAGGCTCTCCACGTGGTCCTTCATCATCAGGAACTGGGTGGTGGTGTAAGGGGCCACCGGTGGGCCCTTGGCGAACATCTCGGCCCGCATCTGGGGCGCCCGCTGCGATTCCATCTCCTCCAGTCGCTTCTTCTCCTCCCAGGTCCGCTGGTTATATGACTTCCAGGACCTCTTCTTCTTGGAGGGTAGCTGGCGGTGCCTCTTTCTGCCCAGCTCCCTCCAAGGCCCCTCCGGCTCATGGCTGTCGCCCATGACCAGCTGACAATGGTGTTCCCTGTTGTCCGTAATAACAGATTGTACCATGAGGGCTTCGTAAGGGGTGCCCAATGGTTCTTCCTGACCCAGCTCCTGGAGATCCCAAGCCGATTCTACACAATGGGCTGCTGCTGGTGGGCGGTACCCAGGTTGAGACCAATTTGACCTGGTGTTGTCATTCATGGGGCAATTCTGCTTGAAGTGACCCAACTGTTTGCACCGGAAGCAGCGTTGTTCGTTGTCCTCCTGGCGTGGGTAGCGAGGGCTAGATGTCATCGGTCTGTTAGGCGGTTGGTATCTAGCGGCTGGTGGGTGTGAGGGCGCCGTTGGTTGTGGAGGTTGTACCCGTGGTGTGACCTGGTTTGTCTTGCGAGTATCCGCATATTCATCCGCCAACTTCGCGGCCTCTGGTAGAGTCATGGGCCTGCGATCTCTCACCCAATCTTTGACATCCGTCTGGATGTGATTGTAAAATTGCTCCAGGAGCATTAGTTGCAAAATGTCCTCTGCGGTGGTGGCCTGGCTGCTGTTAACCCAGTTAGAGGCCGACAGGGACAGCTGGCATGCCCATTCTACGTAAGAGTCTTTTGTGGTTTTGCGTGAGTCCCTGAACTTCTGTCGGTGGGACTCTGGGGTTACTGCATAACGAGCCAGGAGCGCTTCTTTAACCCTGGCGTAGCTATGGATATCCTGATCTGGCACGGTCCGGAAAGCATCAGAAGCTTTGCCTGACAGTTTGCCTGACAATATTGCAACCCACTCTCTTCTAGCTATTCGGTGCAGGTTACATTGTCGCTCAAAATCCTCCAGGTAGTTATCAATCTCACAGTCCTTTTCATCAAAAGCTTTAAAAGCGCTAAACGGAATCTTCCTTGCGTCTGCTGTGCTGTACTCACTGTTCGTAGAAGGTGCGGCTGCTTGTTGGACTGCTGCCAGTTTTAACTGTAGCTCTGCGTCCCTTATTTGTTTATCCTTCTGTAGTTCTGCGTCCCTTATTTCTTTATCCTTCTGTAGTTCTGTGTCTCTTATTTCTTTAGCCTTCTGTAGCTCTGCGTCTCTTATTTCTTTAGCCTTCTGTAGTTCTGCGTCCCTTATTTGTTTATCCTTCTGTAGTTCTGCGTCCCTTATTTCTTTAGCCTTCTGTAGCTCTGCGTCCCTTATTTGTTTATCCTTCTGTAGTTCTGCGTCTCTTATTTGTTTGGCCTCCTCCGCTAACAGGTCCATCACTTTCAGCACCACATCCGGCGTTGGGTTCGGGCCGAACCACGCTAGCTTCTCTCTCATTAGCTTGTTGGCTGGCGATTCCTCCTCCTGAATCACTGGTGTCTCCATCTCTTGTACTGCTGGCGTTGCTGCAATCCCGTCCTCCTGGTCTATCTCCATTGATTCTTCTATGATGACCCGCTTGGTTTTGTTGCTAGCAATCCTTCCACGAACTTCCAGTAGTTCTTCCAGTGTCTGCTTGGAATCCCGGGTGTAAAGGAGAGTAGAAGGGAAAATCCCACTGCTACCAACCAATTGTGATGGTATCGGTATGATATCCCCGTCAAGCCTTCCCTCCTCTCCATACAAGAACATCACAGGATTCCCCACACATGAGTCAAGACTGGATGCTGGAACCAAGACTGATTTATTGACACAAAAACTCAGCTTATATGTGGTTACAGCCTGTTAGGAACGCCCCCCTCACACAGTGGGGTTTCCCATACAGATTATAGGAGACAAGTCGGAGCCGACCATGCAGACACATTTCTTTAGATAAAGACATCAGGGGAGTTAATTAATACACTGAAGCAATCAGAATAATTAACATACTACTTCTCTAATCATTTAGCCTGATGATACAATACTCATCTTTTAAGGGTAAACACAGATCTTCTTTACACAACACAATAGATCAATTAACCTTTAGAATAGTGAGGGGACATTAGCACGTCAATAACCTGTCAGAGCAATGAATCACACATGAAATTCCTTTCTACCTCTACAGGGAGCAGTACACTGAGACATATAGGCAAATGTATCACATACTGTATAAAACGTTTGATTCCTTCTCATGGGACTATCTGCGATATGTGCTACAGTGTTGGGGTCTCGGGGACTCAATTCTTTTATGGTTGACATCCCTTTTTTTTTTCTCAAGTATTTTATTTAATCATAGGACACAGTCGAGGACATACAACTGGGTGTTCCAAAAAACATAACACAACATTGAAATTAAACATCTCAGATTTAGAACACAGCATTGCTTCAGAAAGGCAGCATATTGGGTCGCCATCCAGAGTATCTCTCCTATTCCACCATAATAATGCTAAAAGTAATATATTAACTCCTGGCGGCCTCACCGTCTACAGAACCCTAAACCTTATATACTGCCCCATCCATAGTCCCGGACCTGTCCTAATCGATTTTATAGCTTTAAATATTAAGGAAAGGTTTTGGACCCCAGGGTCTGGGTCCATGAAACCAGAAAAGAAAAAGGAAAGAATTGGATAGAGGGGGGAGAAAAAAAAGAAGAGAGCAGAGAGAGAGAGAGAGAGAGAGAGAGACTAATGATAAGGTAGGGAAGGAGGGGAGGCTGAAAGAGTGTGAAATGTGTGTGAAGGTGAACCCTGTGTGAGCTCGCAGAATGCATGGAGGGGATAAGATGGAACCCTTGGGTGCCCCCTTAGCTGTTCAAGTTACTGTCAAGGAGGGTTATTCCCTCATCTGAAGCCAGAAAAAATTCCAAAGCAACCAGGTCTTAGAATAGCGTTCCTGCTGATGTCGTGTAGAAAGAACCAAATCTTCTAGAAACTATTCCTTAATCTGACACCAATGATGGGTTACTATTCCTCTCACTGACACCAACAACGGGATACAATTCCTCCCGTTGCTACCAATGATGGGGCACTATTCCTCCCACTGACACCAGCGATGGGGCACAATTCCTCCAACTGACACCAGTGATGGGGCACTATTCCTCCCACTGACACCAACGATGGGGCACTATTCCTCCCACTGATACCAGCGATGGGGCACTATTCCTCCCACTGACACCAGCGATGGGGCACTATTCCTCCCACTGATACCAGCGATGGGGCACTATTCCTCCTACTTACACCAAAAACATGTTACTATCCTGCCTATTGACACCAGCAATGTGGCACTCTTCTTCCCCTAATACCAAAGATGCATTGTTTACTCCCACTGATTGATTCTCACGTGGTTGCGGTCCCCGTCTGTTCCCGGGAATGGTGGTCATAAGTGCAGGGTGAGTGGCCATGCCCGCAAGTAGACTAAATTAAGCTCCATCATTGATCTCAGTGGAATAAAGCACCATTGTTGGTGTCAGTAAAATAAAATAAGTCCTATTGTTGGCATCAGTGGGATAAAATAAACGTGTTTGGAGAAAGCAACAGTTTTGGTCTAAAATCAGTCCTTCCTCAGGTCAAGGGACACAGCTTGTTACCTTGTGTGTATTTCTTTCCCTAAAACCACCCAATCCTTTCTACTCAAAATATTTGTGTGAAACAGTTGCAGGAGATAAAAGAATATGGAGGACGGGGATGAACACAACAAGATGTTGATGGGTGTAAAATGAAAAACTGTTATCAAATACCATAATTTTTCTTTCCTGATTCTTTTCCGTGGCAGCATACATGTAGGTTAGGCTTGGTCTTCAAGCTTCCATAGGATCTCCTACTATAAAACTGAAGACCTACCCAGCTGGTCCCATTTAGGTAAGAAGTCGTTACACTTTCTGGGGAGGGAAGCATGCTACCATGGAGGTAAGTCAGGAAAGGAAAATTAAAGTGTAACTCCACTTTTGTTGAGCAAAAAACATTCCTACATAGGATCTATGTACATTGCAAGGATTATAACAACCTTTGTTGTAGATTCCTACCTTTTGTTATTCTGAAGAAATCCCTGGGCGTTTGTCTGTGCCTCTGGGCTTAGTGGGTCTAATTGGAGAGGTTTCATAATTACCAGTCAGCTGTGGTAGCTGCAAGGCACTAGTGAGGAAATCTGCTGGACCTTTATCCTTTTAGACGTGTTCCTATTGGAAGCATCTCACCAAAAAGGAAATCTTTATTGCAGGTGATGCCTGAAATCTGACTTGCATCCTAGGCAGACTTCTGGGAAAATTGGTGAGCCAATCACACAATTTGCTTCCCCCCACAAAAGTGTAGTTACCTTTTAAGGTAAGTATTTGATACCAATTTTGCATATTCCCGACTATCTCATGGCAGCATACACGTAGGTTAGGCTTGGTCTCCGAGCTTCCATAGGACCCCCTACTAAAAGACGAAAGTCCTACCCAGCTGGTCCTATTCTTGTAAGAAGTCGTTACACTTTCTGGGGAGGGAAGCATGCTACCACAGAGGTAAGTCACGAAAGAAAAATTAAGGTAAGTATTTGATACCAATTTTGCGTTTTCACGACTAACTCATGGCAGCATACATGTAGGTTAGGCTTGGTCTCCGAGCTCCCATAGGACCCCCTACTAAAAGACGAAAGTCCTACCCAGCTGGTCCTATTCTGGTAAGAAGTCGTTACACTTTCTGGGGAGTTTAGCATGCTACCATGGAAGGAAGGTAATTAGTAAGTATTTGATATAAATTTTTCATTTCCCTGATCTATCTCATGACTACATACACATGTGGAAAAGAAATCGATCCTCACAGCGTCCATTGGATGGTCCAAGGACTTCCCACAATCTACGCAACCTGGTGGAAATTGCAATGGATTAACCTACGGTACCTAAGGGTATGATCCTATGTAGCTAGGAAAAAAAGAGAATGAAGCCTCCCAGGTGAAACTTCAACTTATTAGTATGAGGTCCTATGGGAGCTCGAGGAGCGGATCCTAACAATTACTAATGTGTATGTGGCTGTGGAGATAAGTTGGGAAAAATAATTCAAATAAGAATAATTTTATTACCTCCTCTGCTGCCAGTTCCAGCAATGTCTCCTCTCTACTTTCTCCCAAACTCACCTTTCACCCGGAACTTCATTTTTATACCTGACATCACTTCCTCTCTGTGCCTCACATCACTTCCTGTCTGTGCGTTCCATTGACAATTCGTAGGATCACCTTCTTGTGGAGACTATAAATACTGCAGCCTATATTATTTTTCAGTTCTATGAGGGCCAATTTATTATTATTATACAGGATTTATATAGCGCCAACAGTTAGCGCAGCGCTTTACAATGTAGAGGGGAGGGGGGGACAGTACAATTACAGTACAGAAGGGACGGGATGATGTGATCTTCATTTTATTAGCATATATTATATCAGAGTTAAAAACAAGAACATGTCTGGAAACTTGGTTGATTGAATAAAAAAGGGTTACTAAAGGCTCACATTTTTTTCTTCAAAATTACAAACATTTTATACTTACCCGCTCTGTGTTATGGTTTTGCACAGAGCAGCTCTGATCCTCCTCTTCTCAGGTCTCCTGCCACCTACCCGGGCACTCATGCTTTACCCAGACCCCCGTTCTGTGTGTCGGGTAAGTATTAGGGGGCTACACACTGAGACCTAGATTCACGTAGAGAGGCGTATCTTTTGGCGCATCCCATTTGCACTACGCCGACGTAACATAGTGAGGCAAGGCCAGTATTCACAAAGCACTTGCTCCTTAAGTTACGTCGGCGTAGCGCAAATGGGCCGGTGTAACCCTGCCTAATTCAAAGTAGGCATGTAGTGGGCGGGCTACATTTAAATTAACCGTGACCCCATGTAAATGAGGGCCGTTCGTATGGCACATGCGCGCGCATGCTCAAAATCACGTTGCAAATACTCCCTACGAAACGACGTCGGCTCAATGCTTTCGACGTGAACGTAACCTACGCCCAGCCCCTTTCACGTACGGCTTACGCAAACAACGTAAAATACGACGGCTGTTCCGACGTCCATACCTTGCATGGGCTGCGCCACCTAGAGAGGTGTTTTATCTTTACGCCGGCCTTTGTGTTAAGTAAAAGGCGTAGCTTACTGCGACGGGCGTACGTACATTCGTGAATTGGCATATCTTGCTCATTTACATATTCCATGCATAAATCAACGCAAACGCCCCTAGCGGCCAGCATAAATATGCACCCAAGATACGACGGCGTAGGAGACTTACGTCGGTCGTATCTTGGCAACAGTGAGGCGTATCTCAGTTTAAGAATGCGCGCAAACCTCTTTCTGTTAAAAAAAAGAATGCGCGCAAAGTAAGTCTCGTAAGTCTCTCTGAATCTGGCCCTGAACATTTATTACCGTCATTAAACTATAAACTTGTATCGAAGACTGTGGTATGTAGACAATTATTGGAAATTAGCATAGTACTGCAATGACAATGTTACAGTAAGTGAAAACAATAATAATCCATTACGAATAACAAATGCAGGTCCAGAGACAATTGTGCGAGAAAACGGTATGAACAGCTGCCAACTACGGGCTCACTTGGCCGACTTCTCCTTGGGAATTCGGAATAGAAAAAGAAAGTCTGATCCGGTGCCATCACAGACTCTGTGAACTATGGAGGAAACGCTTCACGGTAGAAAAGCACCTGCAGAGGTCTGACATGGTAGTACGCTAACAGCCACTTTTTCCAAAGGGGATTAGGAGATAGGAAGAAATCCAAAGAAGAAAGAAAGGGAAAAGCTAAGTTTTTATTGTCAGTGGCCAATAACTCCTCTATACGCATGATATAATTTACCATCCACGCTACATTCTCCAACAGATCTCCTCCACCATCCACACTACATTCTCCGACAGATCTCCTCCACCATCCACACTACATTCTCCGACAGCTCTCCTCCACCATCCACACTTCATTCTCCGACAGCTCTCCTTCCACCATCCACACTACATTTTCCGACAGCTCTCCTCCCACCATCTACACTACAGTCTCTGACAGATCTCCTCCACCATCCACACTACATTTTCCGACAGCTCTCCTCCCACCATCTACACTACAGTCTCTGACAGATCTCCTCCACCATCCACACTACATTCTCCGACAGATCTCCTCCACCATCCACACTACATTCTCCGACAGCTCTCCTCCACCATCCACACTACATTCTCCGACAGCTCTCCTCCACCATCCACACTGCATTCTCCGACAGCTCTCCCCCACCATCCACACTGCATTCTCCGACAGCTCTCCTCCCACCATCCACACTACATTCTACGACAGCTCTCCTCCATCCACATTACATTCTCCGACAGATCTCCTCCACCATCCACACTACATTCTCCGACAGCTCTCCCCCACCATCCACACTGCATTCTCCTAACAGCTCTCCTCCTACCATCCACACTACATTCTCCGACAGCTCTCCTCCATCATCCAAACTGCATTCTCCGATATCTCTCCTCCATCATCCACACTAAATTCTCCGACAGCTCTTCTTCCACCATCCACACTACATTCTCCAACAGCTCTCCTCCACCATCCACACTACATTCTCCGACAGATCTCCTCCACCATCCACACTACATTCTCTGACAGCTCTCCTCCACCATCCACACTACATTCTCTGACAGCTCTCCTCCACCATCCACACTACATTCTCCGACAGCTCTCCTCCACCATCTACACTACATTCTCCGACAGCTCTCCTCCACCATCCACACTACATTCTCCGACAGCTCTCCCCCCACCATCCACACTACATTCTCCGACAGCTCTCCTCCACCATCCACACTACATTCTCCGACAGCTCTCCTCCCACCATCCACACTACATTCTCCGACAGCTATCCTCCCACCATCCACACTACATTCTCCGACAGCTCTCCTCCACCATCCACACTACATTCTCCGACAGATCTCCTCCACCATCCACACTACATTCTCCGACAGCTCTCCTCCATCATCCACACTACATTCTCCGACAGCTCTCCACCTACCATCCACACTACATTCTCCGACAGCTCTCATCCAATATTCACACCACATTTTCAGACAGTTCTACTCCACCATTCACATTACATTCTCCACATACTACCACAGACTCCACCTATCAACAAATGTCACCAGGATGTACTATAAAAAAATATTTTTTAATGATACAGTTCTCTGGACCGAACAGTTCCATTTGGTATATTGCACTATACATTTATCAGCAGTGTTCTCCGATATGCATTTAGATTTCCTTTATGTGTAAAGCATTTCCTGCAGTCTGATCATAAAAAGTGTGTTTTTCCTGGTGCTTGACCAGGCTTTCTTTCTTACTGAAATGCTTCCCACACTCTGGACAAGAAAAAGGATGCTCACCAGTGTGAATTGTCTGATGTATCAGAAGTTTTGCTTTCTCAGTAAAAGATTTCACGCACTCTGACGCCCCCCCGTGTCAGCTCTACATGGCTCCTAGTTGGTGCGCAGAAAACTGCCGTCGATAGCGGCACACTTCCGAGTTCCAAGCTGGAACGCACCACGGCGCCGGGCGATGACATCATCGCGCGAGCGCCATATGCGTTTCAGCATGGAACGCACTACGGCGCCTGTCATTACCGGAGCGCCTGTAACACACATCATTGAGATGAAAACAGGAACTTGCATTGTCAGGATGGAAGCAGATGCTTGCTAAAGAGATGACGTATGTCCCTCCCTAACCCAAGCTTTTTCGTCTTTACCAACTGCATAAATACTGTGAATCTGTGTTCAATAAACTAAAGACCTTTTGATAACACTCAACTGTTCATGTGCATCATTGCGTTCTCTCTCAGATCTGACGGGTAACTATAGTGTTATTTTGCATTACCTGAGAATACACCTGGGTGGTTATATTAGATATTCTCATCAGTGACGTTATTTTACTCACTGCAACTCAATTTATAACATTTGTATCATGTTTTTTCTGGATTTTTGGTTAATATTCTGTCTCTATCATTTATCATATTCCATCAGCCTTCAAGAACAGACTCCACCTATAACTCAATAACACTATTGCCATGCTATGTACCCTTTAAAAAAATGAATTTGGTTTTATTACACACTTCTATGAACTGGATTGTTCCGCCTTACATTTGTTAACATAATCATCAGCAATGTGTAATTCAATGTCCAATCAGATCTCCTTACATCTCCCCAACTTTCAAATGTGACTTTTCTGATGTTTGAGGAGGCTTTCTTTCTTTGTGAAAGATTTCCCGCAGTCCGAACACAAATAAGGACGCTCTCCCGTGTGACTTCGCTGATGCCTAATAAGTTTCGCTTTGTCGTTAAAACATTTCCCACACTCCGAACACGAGAAAGGACGCTCCCCCGTGTGAATTCTCTTATGTTTAAGGAGGTTTCCCTTATCATTAAAAAATTTCCCGCACTCTGAGCACGAAAAAGGACGCTCACCTGTGTGAGTTCTCTGATGTTTAAGAAGGTTTCCTTTGTTACCAAAAAATTTTCCGCACTCCAAACACGAATAGGGGCGCTCCCCTGTGTGAGTCCTCTTGTGTCTAAGAAGGTCTGATTTCTGAATGAAACCTTTCCCGCACTCTGAACAGGTGAAAGGTCGCTCACCGGTGTGAATCCTCTGGTGTTTAAGAAGGTCTCCTTTCTGAATGAAACATTTCCCGCACTCGGAACATAAATAAGAAACCTCGCACGTGTGGCTTTTCTGGTGTGTAAGAAGCGTTCTTTTCTCAGCAAAGCATTTCCCGCACTCTGGGCATGAGAAAGGACGCTCACCGGTGTGACTTCTCTGGTGTACAAGAAGGCTTCTTTTTACAGTGAAACTTTTCCCACACTCCGCGCACGAGAAAGGACGTTCACTCGTGTGATTTTTCTGTTGTTTGAAGAGTGCTTCGTTTTCAGAGAGTGATTTCCGACACACTGAACATGTCAATGTTCCCTCCACTGAGTTACCTCCTACAAATCCTAAAGAAGATTCCGTGGGATTAGATGAATTTGCTGATTTATACAGACTATGAGGTCCAAGTGGAAGATCTGAAGTAAAAATATGTGATCTGTCAGGGTTTGACAGATCCATAGATCTCTCCAAATCATAAGGTCTGTAATGTATATCTTGAGTAAGCAGATTTACTCCTGGAGAATCCTGTGTGATGCCATTATGTTCTGCATTATAACCTGAAGATAACATGAGATGTCCTTCTGGGGTGTTCCCGATATAGCGCCCACCTGTTGGGAAACAATTTTAAAATTAATAAGAACTATTCATGTCCTACATTCAGGAATAACATATGCTGATAAACCTCTAAACAGTTTCTCTTAGCTTTGTTTTAGAATTGGGGGCGACCTTAACATTGGAGACGGACCTTTCAAATGGTGTACAGTATCTCCTCCTCATCTGTTGGGAACATGACGTTAGATTGAGGAATAGAGATGGACCTTTCATATGACCTTCTCCATGTCTTTCTGTCCACCTGCAAGGTGATTAATGTGGCCAGTCTCTGGGTGGAGACCAAACCTGATTTAAGCCAGCAATCTCAGTATCTCCTCATTTGTTGGGAACATGACATTATATTGAGAAATGGAGATGGACCTTTCATATGGTTTACTGTATCTCCTCCTCATTTGTTGGGAACAAGACATTATATTGAGGAATGGAGATGGACCTTTTATTTGGTGTACAGTATCTTCTCCTCATTTGTTGGGTACGTGTTTTTTTCTCTCGAAGAGAGCAGATGGAACTTTCATATGGTGTACTTTATATACATAGAAGTCGATTACTTACTTGTGTCTATTTGTAGAGAGGATTCCTCCTGTTTACTTTTCATAATCATCTTCCCCTCCTCCATAGACTGCTGATCTCCACTCACCAATGTCTCTTCTTCTTCCTCTTTAATCTCAACTTTGATGTCTTTCAGTTCTTCACCCTAAACACCAAAGATGATCCAAAAACATTTTTAAAAAAGGTACAAGAGATTACATGGAAAAATTTAATTTCACAGCTTAAAATATATTTTTAAGTCTAAATGGTCATTCCCACCTACCTGATGATGGTGAGGGATGGTGTGACCTTCCTGTGTGGAATCCCGGGAATACAGAGGACAGGGACATATCTCTGGTGGGTTCCCATTACTGAATCCATCTGTAGGAAACACACACACTGACTGAATATTGTTTCTATGTGTTTATCAGATGATGGGGGATCTAGGTGGACCCTGCGTACTGCTCTCTCCTTTACAATAAAGTCTCCTCTTACCCGGTGATGTGAGGGGCGGCTGATTCTCCATCATGACGTCCATGTAGAGATCCTTGTGTCCTTCTAAATACTCCCACTCCTCCATGGAAAAATAGACAGTGACATCCTGACACCTTATAGGAACCTGACACACACAATGATACAGTCACCATCCAGACACATCCCTTGTCTGTTACTGGATAATGTCCCAGAATTCCCGGCACCGCTCACCTCTCCTGTCAGGAGATGAATGATCTTCTTGGTGACTTCTAGAATCTTCTTGGCACTGGTTACCTCTGTTGTCAAGCAGTGAGGTGGAGACACTGTGATGGGTGATGTCCTCTGAATACGGCTGCTGGGTGTTAATGGTTCACCAGATATTTTCTTCACTACTTTATAATCCTGTGTAAAGAGAAAAAGTAATAATTATAACAACAGACTTCCCAGAATCCTCCTCACCTCTCCGGTCAGGTCTGTGTTTTATTAATAAAGATAAGAGTGATGTCATGTGACCTCCCAGAATCCTCCTCACCTCTCCGGTCAGCAGGTAGATGATCTCTAGGGTGAGATCCAATATCCTCCTCGTCATGTGACTTTGCTCTTCCTTCATCTTCATTGATGTGGTCATGTGACTTACACAGGCCTCTCCGCTCTGTAGACGGATAATAAACTGATAATTATCTGAACTGTACCGGGATTAATAATGTCTGCATAGAGTTTCTTCATCTCAGATGGCTTCTTATATGATATTACAGGCTTAGGTTAACTTTATTCCAAAAGTATATCAGAAAAACCCTCTAGAACGCTACACAATCTTAACCATTTTCTTCACTCAATCTAAAAACTATAAATGAGAGTTAAAACCTCTGTTGAGATATTCCAGTGCCTGTGTTCGTGTTAGGGAGATTTCCTTCACTTTTCTTCCAGTAAATGTCAAACATAACAGGATATGAGGGAAAATAAATCCAAAGGGGCTATAGGAATAATCAGACAGAGGTTCCAACGCTACCTTCTTCATAGAAAACAAAACATATTAGCTAATGTAATGCTTTCAAAAGCGGTCTAATGCCTTGTACACACAATCGGAATTTCAGATGGGATAAAATCTGATGGAATTTTCATTAGGAAGTCACTTCAAGTTGTTTTGAATACACACTGTCACCGTCCAAAACGCAGTGACGTAAAACACTACGACGAGCCGAGAAAAATTAAGTTCAATGCTTCCGAGCATGCGTCGACTTGATTCTGAGCATGCATGTTTTTTTCTCCGTCTGAGTTTCACACAGACGATCGAAATTGTTCCATTTCTAAACTCCAGCGGAAAAAGGTTCGATGGGGTCCACACACAGTTGGAATATCCGATGAAAAAATTCCATCTGACTTTTTATCGTCAGAAATACCGATCATGTGTACAAGGCATTACTTGGTAATTATGGGATCATAGTTGCCAACAAATGAAAATACAGTAAATAAGGGAGCACCTTAAATGGTTTATGAAGACAAATTTCTGTTGACATTGTAGTGTCGTACTTGTTGGTTTCAATGGTATAAAATAAGCCCCATAATTGGCGTCAGTGGTGTAGAATAAGTCTCATCATTGGTGTCAGTGGGATAAAATTAGTCCCATCGTTGGTGTTGGTGGGATTAAAAAAAGCCCCATCATTAATTCCAGTGGGACAAAATAAGCCCCATCAATGGTTTCAGAGATAGAAAATATCTTCCTTAGGAAGGACCTTGCCGGGGACTGAGGTACTCACTAGGTCCATCTGGCAGAAACCAGACAGACCCCGTTCTCTGGAGTGTCTGCCGAAACAGACCCACCCAAGTACTCGGTGGGACTCCCCTGAAGGGAGACCCCATGAGAGAGGGTGAACTATGCCAGAAGGCCATGTCCACCCCCTCCCAAGACTTTCAGGGCAGGCCCCCAGTAGTAGCCGGGGCCTGTAGAGTAAGACTTGACAGGCTGTGAGGAGGGCAGCGGCGGCGACAGGCATTGAGTCGCTGATTGCCACCATTACTAGTAAAAAAAAATGTCCCCGGATTTCATTTTAAAAATCTGGTCACCTTAAAGTAGAGGTTCACCCTAAAAACATGTATTTAACATTCCATTCAGCATAATTCCAACATTTACACTATGCCGTTTTTTTTGCTGTACATCCAATCTTATTGTTATTTTCCACCCGGCTTCCGGGTTCTCACTCCCGCGGGAGTAGGCATTCCTAAGCAGAGGCTAGATGATTGACGCCTTGTGAAAAACTTCTCCCCGGCGCATAAGGCGCGTCACCAGTTTCCGAAAGTAGCCGGCTCTATATGGGGCCTGCGCAGTCAGCTCTACACGGCAGGCGCCGTATAGAGCCGACTAGCAGTTCGGCTACTTTCGGAAAACTGGTGACGCGCCTTATGCTCCGGGGGGGAAGTTTTTCACAAGGCATCAATCATCTAGCCTCTGCATAGGAATGCCTACTCCCGCGGGAGTGAGAACCCGGAAGCCGGGTGGAAAATAATAAGACGGTATGTACAGCAAAAAAAAAAACTACATAGTGTAAATGTTGGAATTATGCTGAATGGAATGTTAAATACATGTTTTTAGGGTGAACCTCCGCTTTAAGTTACAGAGAAACAAAGTATATATCATAAGCCAAAAATTACGGGTGTCTACACTGTAACCATTCACGTGATTAATAAAAAATGCGATCTGTGATCCTTTTGCGACTTACCTTGTAACTTTGTACCTAGATTTGTCTCCTAATTTTTCCAAACTCATTACCTCGTATAAAACTTTCTCAATTGATTACCAATTCTGCAACCACCCGATCATTTCTCCTAAATATATTTGTATGTGTACCAGTTACTGGGTGTAAATCTAAAATAATACCTTCTTGTCTCCTCTCTCTACTTCCTCCTGACTCACCTCTCACCTGGAACTTCCTGTCTGTGTATTACATCACTTCCTGTCTGATCTTTATATCACTTCCTGTGTCTTTGCGTTCCATTTAAATGCCTTTGATCGTCTCCTTGTGGAGAATATAAAAAACTGCAGCCTGTGTTGTTTTTCAATACATTGACAGCTGCGTTCTGGGGCGTTCTTCAATTTGGTTGTATACAGTACACGCCTGAATTGAAGGCCAAAAAAGGAAAGAATACAAGAAAAAAAAGTTCTATTATATATCAAAATTAAAAAAAAACATGCAAAACTAATTAATGGAGAATGGGAAGTGAAATTGAAACAGTTAAGGCACAACTATTTATTGGGCCATTTAAGTGTCTCCATGTACACTTAAGCCTTGTACACACAATCAGACTTTCTGTAGACAAAGACTCAGACTTTGGTCCAAAGGGCGTTGTCCAGGAACTTGTCTTGCATACAAACGGCACACAATTTTCGGCCAACAAACACGAACGTAGTTACGTACTACATCGTTTTTCAGCTCTTTTGCGCCACCCTATGGGCACCTTGGCTGAGCCATCGACCAGTAGACCCTTCTAACACTAACCACCAATCTAAACAGTTTCTTCTTCCAATGACCACCAAAATAAACACCAAGAGGACATTTTCTTTACTGACCACCAATGTAAGAGGACGTTTTCTTTACTGACCACCAACATAGCTCCCAACTGTCCCTGATTTCGAGGGACTGTCCCTGATTTGGAGCAATGTCCGTCTGTCTCTCATTCCTCCTCATTTGTCGCAAATTTTGGTCTGATCTATATAGATGTATATAAAATGCACGTTTCATCTATCAGGAGCAGTGATTTTAATAATGCTTGAAGTGAAACAATAAAAGTGAAATATTATTTTAAATTTCTTACCTGGGGGTGTCTATAGTATGCCTGTAAAGTGCCACATGTTTCCTGTGTTTAGAACTGTCCCGCAGCAAAATTACATTTCTAAAGGAAAACAAGCCATTTAAAACTACTCGTGGCTATAATATCTATCTTTGCCCTCTCTTTGAAATCATCAGTAACCAGAAGTTACTTTACCACTCCTATGCAGACGACACACAACTGTATTTCCGCATCTGCAACAAAAAGGATCATTCTCTTGGACTAGAGAAATGCCTCACTCTAATAGATAGCTGGATGACCAACAGTTATCTTAAACTCAATGGTTCGAAAACAGAACTTCTCCTGTTTCACGCTAACCAGAAAAATCACCCCGCGTCAACATGGACTCCCCCGCCCATTCTGGGTAAAACTATCACCCCTAGCACCAAAGTCAAAAGTCTCGGAGTCATTTTCGATACCTACATGACAATGGATGCACAAATAGGGTCAGTAGTCAGCGGATCCCACCATCTGCTGCGCCTACTACGCAGACTCACGCCCTTTATCCCGAAAGAGGACATTGCAGTCGTGGTGGGAACAATCATCAATTCCAGACTCGACTACGCAAATGCCCTCTATCTAGGACTCCCCAAATACCAAATCACTCGTCTGCAAGTCGTTCAAAATACGGCCGCTCGACTAGTGACTGGGAAAAAACCATGGGAATCAATCTCACCTTCACTGAGATCCCTTCATTGGTTGCCAGTAAAAGACAGAATCACTTTCAAGGCACTCTGCCTAATACATAAGTGTATTCAAGGAAACGCCCCCCAATATCTATGCGATCCACCAATCAAAACCTCCTCCAGATACCCAAGGCCAGATACAAGTCCAAAGGAGATCGAAGATTTGCAGTCCAGGGACCTCGCCTGTGGAATGCACTACCAACCACCATCCGACCACTTGGCCTTCAGGAGAAAGATTAAAACCCATCTCTTCTGAGGTCAAGGGGTTCCTTACCCATGAAATGGATACAGCGCCCAGAGGCGATTCAGTTTGCATGTGTTGCGCTTTACAAGTCTCTCTCTCTCTCTCTATAATGAATTGTCGGATCTCGGCAATACAGATAAAACTCATTGAAAGAAAAGTCATGGGCCCTTTGGGTTTGGTATAAATATTAAGGGGAACCCCCGAACCAAAATTAAAAAAAAATTGCATGGGGGGGTACGTTCGACTCGAACATCAGGCTCATCCCTACTGACCAGTAATGGTTGCAGATATACTGTATATTATACAGGTGATCCCTGAGACCGGAAAACTGTTTTAAGGGTTTCTCCTTGGGAAAACCAGTAGATCCTTTCCTCTCATCCTTTCAGGTGAGTAAGTGATACCAGTTAGGGTTTTATCTGCCTCTAAGGGGTCTTCTACCACTAACCACCAATCTAAGGAGTTACTTCTCCCAATGACTACCAAAGTAACAGGGCACTTCTTCATTGACCATCAATGTAAGAGAATGTTTTTTTTTACTGACCACCAATGTTTTCTCACCGAACACCAAGGTAATGGGGCACTTGCTTCCTGACCAACATTGGTTGCAGATATACTTTAAGCCTCATACACACGATCAGACTTTTAGTGGACTTTTCCGTGGATTTTGGTCGGAGGGGTGTTGGCCATGAACTTGTTCTCTATACAGACAGCACAACATTTTCAGCCAACATTCACCAAACCACGTGTTTTTTCAGCTCTTTACTGCCACCCTTTGGGAAACTTCTGCTATTGTTGTGTGATATTTAGCTTTGGTTCCGAGCATGCCTGTTTGTACTTTGGATTTTAGTTGGACGGCCGATTGGATATACCGACTTAACAGATTTATTGCCAGACAGTTGGTGAGCGTGAACAGCCAACATTTGTTGTCGTTAATTTAGCCAACATTTGTCTGATGGAGCATACACGGTCGGATTATCTGACACAACACGTCCGTCAGACAATTATGGCCATAAAATTGGATCATGTGTACGGGCCTTAAGACAGGTGTTCCCTAAGACCAGAAAATTACTTTAAGGGTTCTTTTTTGGCAGTGGAACCAGTAGATCCTTTCCTCTCATCTTTTCAGGTGAGTAACTGATTCCAATTAGTTTCTTCTCCCAAAGACCCCACCAAAGTAACAGGCCACTTCTTCATTGACCATGGGGACATTTCCTTACTGACCACCAATATAAAAAGATGACTTTACCTTCCTGACCACTAATGTACGAATTACAGATCACACTAATATACCGTGAGTTGGAGATATAATTTAAGCAGAGGTTCCTAAGACCTTAATGCCGCGTACACACGATCATTTTTCGGCATGTAAAAAACGTTTTTAAAAAATGCCATTTAAAATGATCGTGTGTGGGCTTCACATCATTGTTCGGGTTCTGAAAAACGACTAAAATTCAAACATGCTGCATTTTTTAACAAAGTTTGAAATAATGTAATTTTTCGGGTTGTAAAAAATGATCGTGTGTGGGCTAAAACGACGTTAAAAACCTGAGCATGCTCAGAAGCAAGTTATGAGACGGGAGCGCTCGTTCTGGTAAAACTACCATTCATAATGGAGTAAGCATATTCATCACGCTGTAACAGACAGAAAAGCGCGAATCGTCTTTTACTAACAAGGAATCAGCTAAAGGGTGACATCATCCGAATGGAACTCCCCCTTTATAGTGCCGTCGTACGTCACCACGCTTTACTAGAGCATTTTTTTTAAATGACCGTGTGTGGGCAGCGTCGTTTTAATGATGAAGTTGGAAAAAACTTTGTTTTTTCTACATGCTGAAAAACATGCTGACTAGAGCAGCCACGAGCAGCCGAACCGATCCTTCACTAAGAGGCGATGCCCAGCATTGCTGCATAGTGAAGGACTTGACTCGAGTCACTGTCAGGGGCAGGCGAACTGAGCCGAGCAGACTTGGAGCTCCTCTTCCAGGCTCCGACCTCGCCTGCCACCTGTCCTTCAGTACGCGGCCCGTTGCGCGTGACATCACGTGGAGGCAGAGTCACACAGAAACGCTAGGGCTAGCCCACGTTTCCTCTCCTCACACCGTCACACTCACTCTGCCCTGACACTGACACTGTGTGCGCAGTGAGCTGTAAAAAAAGCACTTTTGGTACCCTGCTATAATATATATTTATAAATCTAGATTGACCAGCCAGCCAGCAACCTGAGGCCAGCCAGCCAGCACCCTGAGGCCAGCCAGCCAGCACCCTGAGACCAGCCAGGCCAGCACTGAGACCAGCCAGGCCAGCACTGAGACCAGCCAGGCCAGCACCGAGTACACTGAGGCCAGCCAGCCAGCCAGCACCCCAAGACCAGTCAGGCCAGCACCAGCATTTTCTGTGAAATATATATGCATATGAGCGTATCATTTTTTTTTTTGGTGGGGGAGTGGATCTTGGGTGGGAGTTCCCACACTTTTTTCCCCAGGACTTGACCCCTGCTGAGAACTATGAAGAAGAAATAAAGGACTCGGGACAGAATGTGGAATTTTTCTGTTTAGAGAATAATTAAGACAAAATAAAACCAAGCTTTATTCTAAATCGAATGCTGTACGTTCAAGTTAAAATATAAAATAATAATAAATCTATGATATCACTTGGGTGGTCCAATGACAAGCCAGCTTCTTCAGTAAAGTAAAACAAAGAGCATTGTTGAGTAACGACCAAACAAACAATAGGTTTTCCTAGCAATGTGCATGTGCTTGCCGTCATCTTGGGAAGGCTCAACAACGAATCGCACTGGCGGATGACATGTTCCTATCTTTATGCAAAGTCTTTTCATATATCCTATACAAACACACAGCAGGTTGTGACTTTTGAGAATGAATTAGTGTACAGTACATGCAGATACGGAGGTTACTGAGGGTTTGACTTAAAGTTCTTTTACTGCGTGGTAAGAAGCAAATTGCATGTCCATTGACTAGTTACAGGTGTAAACCCCAACAATGAACTTCTCTTACCGTGTTTCCCCGAAAATAAGCCTGGGTCTTATATTAATTTTGGCAACAAAAGACACAGTAGGGCTTATTTTTGGGGTAGGTCTTACCATGTAATGAGCTGTCTTCTCTTCCCCTCTCTTGACCTGCCTGTTAGGAATCCCCGGTGTGAACTTAGTTAAAATGCTTGTAAAATCTTATAATCCACTCTATTACTGTAGTATATAATGTACAATGTGTGTATTTCTGTAATATAATTGTGCCAAATACCTTCATTATAGCGCCGCTCTGCGCTTTTGTGACCTGCCGGAGCTCTCTTCCCTGCATTTATGTTACAGAAACACACACATTGTACATTGTGTACTACTGTAATAGAGTGGGTTATAGGATTTTAAACTAGGGCTTATTTTCGGGGTAGGGCTTATATTGCAGTCCTCCTGGAAAAGTGCGCTAGGTCTTATTTTAGGGGTAGGTTTTATTTTCGGGGAAACAGGGTATTTGCCCCTTTCTGGTCTGTTAAATACCATTAACTACATAGCAACCAGCCCCCATCATTATACTGCGGCAGGTCGGGTCGTTCCTGTAAATCGCCATAGGTGTACGTCAGCTCCTTTCAGGCCTTGTACACACAACCGAACATGTCCGCTGAAACTGGTCCGCGGACCAGTTTCCACGGACAAGTCCGACCATGTGTAGGGCCTAGTGGACAGTTTTCCGGCCTAGCGGACAGGTTTCCAGCAGACAAAAGTTTCTTAGCATGCTAAGAATCTTGTCCACTGGAAACATGTCCGTCGGACATGTCCGAAGGTTAGTACGACTCATCGGACATGTCCGCTGGTTATGACGTATAACCAGCGGGCCGAAATCCTGCCCATGCGTTGAATTGATTCGACGCATGCGTGGAAGTATTGAACTCGCGTGTAAAGGGCCGTACACACGACCGAACATGTCTGCTGAAACTGGTCCGCGGACCAGTTTCAGCAGACATGTTCGGTCGTGTGTAGGACCGAGCGGACAGGATTCCAGCATACATTTGCCCGCCAGGCCTTTTTCCAGCGGGCAAATATTTCTGGACTTGTTTTAAAACAGCCCGCTGAAATCCTGCCCGCTCGGACATGTTCGGTCGTCTGTACAGACCTACCGTACATGTCCGAGCGCCCGCCATCCCTCGCATGCGTCGAATGACTTAGACGCATGCGTGGAAGCATTGAACTGGCAGGGCCGCCCACGTCGCCGCGTCATCGTCGCGGCGACGGCGCGGACACGCCCCGCGTATTGTTTACGCGCGGATTTCTGTATGATGGTGAGTACAGCCACCATACAGAAATCCCCGGGCAGACATGTACGGTGAAAACGGTCCGGCGGACCGGTTTCATCGTACATATATGCTCGTCTGTACGCGGCCTTAGAGAACGTCGGTGTCTTATACGTCACCGCCGTCACCGCGTTCATCAGATTTTGGTCTGATGGTGTGTACACACATCAGACCAAAAGCTCCCAGCAGACATGTCCGATGAAAACGGTCCGCGGACCGTTTTCATCGGACATGTCTGCTCGTGTGTACAAGGCCTCAGAGCCATTGCAGATGAGCGTGCACCCACTGCACTGCCGGGGACCCGATGCGTGTGGCTGGCGGTGGCGATGTCCGGGAATGAGAGCCAGAACTGGGATCTGTCAATGTAAACAGACAGATCCCTGTTTTGACAGGAGAGTAGAGAGAGATTGTCTGTTGCTAGTGATCAGGAACAGCGATATGTCTCCTCCTCCAGTCAGTCAGTTACATCCCACCCCACCAGTTATAACACCTCCCTAGGGAACACATTTAACCCCTTGATCACCCCCTAGTGTTAACCCCTTCCCTGACAGTGACAATTTATTTAGTAATCAGTGCATTTTTTTTTAGCACTGTAAAGATCACTGTATAAATGTCACTGGTCCCAAAAAAATGTAAAAAAGTATCCGATCTGTCCGCCGCAATGTTGCAGTCCTGCTAAAAATTGCAGATCGCCACCATTACTAGTAAAAAATAAATAAATAAATAAATAAATATATAAAAATGCCATAAATCTATTCCCTATATTGTAGACGGTAGAACTTTTGCGCAAACTAATCAATATAGGCTTATTGTGATTTTCTTTACCAAAACTATGTAGAAGAATACATATCGGCCTAAACTGATGAAGACATTTTTTTATTTTATTTTATGAGATATTTATTATAGCAATAAGTAAAACATTTTTTTTTTCGAAATCTTTTGTTTATAGCGCAAAAAATAAAAACCGCAGAGGTGATCAAATACCACCAAAAGAAAGCTCTATTTGTGGGAAAAAAAAGAACGGCAATTTTGTTTGGGTACAGCGTCGCACGATCGCGCCGCAGTGCCTGTTCATTTAAGGGGGTAAATCTCCCAGTCTGTAAGTGGTTAAAAGGGTTTCGTTATATCTCTTTGATAAGTGGCAAAGAAATATTTGTCGATCCTTTCAGAGATCTAGAGAACTTCCTGTGCTCCTTGCCTCTGCTACAATGTTATCATCCCTGCCCAGCTATATTGGTGAACTACACAACCTCTACCCACATTCTGTAGTCCAAATCAAAACCATGCCTAGGGTATGACGTTGATCCTCCAGAGATACAGTACAATAGGTGAGCGTTCTCAGCCTAAGGCAGGAAATATTTTACTGGCAGGGGAAAATAAAGTAAAACAAAGACAAAAAAAAAACCAAATGCAGCCGCCACATCTTAGGACTGGTAAGCTGCCAGGGAATGACTTTTGCAGGGATAACCCCCTTTAAATAATCATATAGTTCTTTGGACTGACCAAAACCTCCTGTTAGACGTCCCCACACAATAGTCAACAGGATCAATGAGTGCTCTGATGTCTAATTAAATTTCCTTTATGTATAAAACATTTCCCGCACTCTGAGCACGAATAAGGACGCTCGCCGGTGTGAATCCTCTGGTGATAAAGAAGGCTTCCTTTCTGAGTGAAACATTTCCCGCACTCCGCACAGGAAAAAGGACGCTCCCCCGTGTGACTTCTCTGGTGTGCGAGCAGTTTGCCTTTGACAGTGAAAGATTTCCCGCAGTCTGAACATGAATAAGGGCATTCGCCCGTGTGGCTTCTCTGGTGCGTGAGAAGGCTTCCTTTCTGAGTGAAACCTCTCCCGCACTCTGGGCATGAAAAGGGGCGTTCACCCGTGTGACTTCTCTGATGGGTAACTAGGGCTCTATTCTCAGTGAAACATTTCCCACACTCTGAACACGAATAAGAATTCTTTTTCCTGTGAGTTCTCCTGTGTGCATCAAGTTCGCCCTTTTTAGAGACAGTCACCCCGCACTCTGAACATGTAAAGATCACACTGGTGTGAGATCTGAGATGGGTGAAAAGTTCAGACCTCCTCGTGAAAGATTTCCCGCACCCCAAACAAGACAACGAACTCTCATCTTTTGGGGTCAAAGCAGATTCTTTGGGATTAGATGGATCTGTTGATGTATACGCACTGTGAGATCTCCAATGGATATCTGAAGTCATATTAGGTGATTGATCAGAAGATATTTCGGGATTAGATGCTTCTATTGATTTCTCCAAATAATAAGGTCTGACGTGTATATTTTGAGTAACTGAATTTACAGACATTGAAGTTTGACTTAAGCCATTATCTTCTGATTTACAACCAGCAAATATTGGATGTTCCTCCAGAGTTTTCCTGACTTGGAGTCCATCTGCTAAAAAATCTAAAAAAGTTAAAAGTGTTAGTAGTTAAAGAGTCATGTAAGTTGGTCAAGCAGTCAACAGATTCATAGAATCCTGACACCGAAATATAACAAAACAAACCAGATAAAGGATGAAAAACACAGAGATGGACCTTTCATATGGTCTTCTCCATGTCTGTCTGTCCACCTGCAAGGTGATTAATGTGGCCAGTCTCTGGGTGGAGACCAAACCTGATTTAAGCCAGCCAAGCCTGCAATCTCAGTATCTCCTCCTCATTTGTTGGGAACATGACGTTATATGGAGGAATGGAGATGGACCTTTCATATGGTGTACAGTATCTCCTCCTCATTTGTTGGGAACATGACGTTATATTGAGGAATGGAGATGGACCTTTCATATGGTGTACAGTATCTCCTCCTCATTTGTTGGGAACATGACGTTATATTGAGGAATGGAGATGGACCTTTCATATGATGTACAGTATTTTGTTTGGAACATGACGTTATATTAACCACTAGGGCTCTGCGCTATAGCCGAATGACGGCTACAGAGCGGACCTCAAATGCCGGGAGGACGTCAATAGACGTCCTCCACTTTGCACGCGCCCCCTGCAGGGCGCTCACACGGCCTCACTAAGACTCGGGTGATCACAGATCCAAGTAAGGGGCTGGTCTTGGCCCCTTGCCACGTGATCAGCTGTCAATCAATGACAGCTGATCATATGATGTAAACAAAGCTCAGTAATTGTGAGGAGAAAAAAAAGGCGATCACCGGTTCATAAGTAAGGGACATCGATCCCAAGTGGAAGAGATGTGCCTCTTTGCCTCAGCCTCATTAGTGTCCGCCAGTGACCCCCAGTGCAATAAATGCCACCTATCAATGCCCACGAGTGCGACCTATCAATGCCCACCAGTGGTGCCAATGAGTGCCAACTAGCAGTGCTGCCAATCAGTCTCACCTACCAGTGCCCATCATTGCCACCTTTCAGTGCCAATTCTCAGTGCCAACCAGTGCCACCTATCAATGCCCTTCAGTGGAACCCATCAGTGCCACCTCTCAGTGTCACCTCAGTGCCCACCAGTTCCGCCTCTCAGTGCCCATCAGCACAGCCTCATCAGCGTACATCAATGAAGGAGAAAAATTACCCGTTTGCAATATTTTATAACAAAATCTAAAATGGTTTTGTATTTGTTTTTTTATTCTGTAGTGTTTAATTCTCTTAACAAAAAATAAAAGCCGCAGAGGTGATCAAATACCACCAAAATAAAGCTCTATTTGTGGGGGAAAAATGATGTGTTTGGGAGTCACATTGCACGACCGCGCAATTGTCAGTTAAAGCGACACAATGCCGAATCGCAAAAAGTGGCCCGGTCTTTGGCCAGTGGTTAAACGCCACACTTTATTCTAGTAGAAATAAAGTTGAACCACGGAGCAACTGTTTCTTACATAGTGTCTGTTACTAACCTGTGCTGATACCTAGAGAAGGTTCATCCTGTTCGCTTCTCATTGTCATCCCAACCTCCTCCATAGACTGCTCAGCTCCCCTCACATACGTCTCCTGTTCTTCCTCTTTAACTTCAACTTTCATATTAATCAGATCTTCACCCTAAACCCCAAAATGAAAGAAAATAACATCTTTTAAAAGTAAACGTTAAAACAAGAGACAAGGTAGAAGAATACCATCTCATACAGACTTTGGAATATTCAGTCCCACCTACCTGATGATGGTGAGGGATGGTGTGATCTTCCTGTGGTGAATCCCGGGAATACAGAGGACGGGGACATCTCTCTGGTGGGTTCCCATTACTGGATCCATCTGTAGGAAACACACACACTGACTGAATACATTGTTTCTATGTATTTATCAGATGATGGGGGATCTAGGTGGACCCTCTGTACTGCTCTCTCCTTTACAATAAAGTCTCCTCTTACCCGGTGATGTGAGGGGCGGCTGATTCTCCATCATGACGTCCTTGTAGAGATCCTTGTGTCCTTCTAAATACTCCCACTCCTCCATGGAGAAATAGACAGTGACATCCTGACACCTTATAGGAACCTGACACACACAATGATACAGTCACCATCCAGACACATCCCTTGTCTGTTACTGGATAATGTCCCAGAATTCCCGGCACCGCTCACCTCTCCCGTCAGCAGATCAATGATCTTCTTGGTGACTTCTAGAATCTTCTTGTCATTGTTTCTCTTGGGTTTCAGGGAATGAGGTGAAGGCACTGTGATCGTTAAATGGTCACCAGACTTCACTGGAGGACAACTCTGTTTTGAAAGAGCAACAATAATGTCATGTGACCTCCCAGAATCCTCCTCACCTCTCCGGTCAGGTCTGTGTTTTATTAATAGAGATAAGAGTGATGTCATGTGATCTCCCAGAATCCTCCTCACCTCTCCGGTCAGGTCTGTGTTTTATTAATAGAGATAAGAGTGATGTCATGTGACCTCCCAGAATCCTCCTCACCTCTCCGGTCAGCAAGTAGATGATCTCCAGGGTGAGGTTTAATATTCTCTCAGACATGTGACTCAGGTCCTCCTCCATCCTCATTGATGTGTTCATGTGATCCATACAAGATGATCATCATAACTCATAGACAAGTGGAGATTCCTTCAAAAGGCTCAACTCTATCCAAACCTTTTAGTTTGAACTTGGAAAGAGCGAGGGAGGTCTAGAATGGTGACTGTGTTGAGTTAATAAACAATAAATATATTCATCCTCAAAACAAGCACTTGAAAAAAAAACTACTATACTCAAAATTATAGCTTTGCAACGCAATAAAAACCTTCTCCTAATGTGCGTGTATGGATGTCTAATACTGTATCATACTATAGGCATTTACATATATTTATGCACCCTACACATTTCTTGAGGAGGGGGGATTTTCAATGTATTTATTATACTTTTGACTATATTTTAAATCGTTTTTATACTAAAAATAGCTATTAGGGTAGTAATATTGGGGTGTATATATAGTGTGTGTGACCTCTGTTGGAGATAAAAAGACATCGCTGTGGAGGAAGAGGACGGACATGACCGGGGGGTTACTGGGTGTAAATATAAAATAATATCTTATTACCTCCTCTGCTGCCAGTTCCAGCAATGTCTCCTCTCTACTTCCTCCCGACTCACCTCTCACCCGGAACTTCCTGTTTATAACCTTACATCACTTCCTGTCTTCCATAGAGACTTTCTATCTGGGCCTTGTCTCCATCAATTGACCTGTGTGTATGTATCGTATATCCTTATAGATGGGGTCATCTCTACTCCCATCCTATCTCCTATATGTCATTTAAAATCAAGAGGGGAAAAAAATTGAGCAATTTGATAGTATTTAAATATTCATGAAGGGGACACTAAATCAAAATTATTATATATATATATATATATATATATATATATATATCTATATATATATATAAAACTCAACGTGCGTATGTATGTATGTATGTATGTTCCAGCATCACGTCCAAACGGCTAAAGATATTAACATGAAACTTGGCACACATGTTACTTATATGTCAGCAGCAAACATAGGATAGGTGGTTTAACCCTTACCCACCCCCATTTGCCATGGTCGGGGTTTTTCTTTAAAGTCCCATTCAACTCTATGGGAAATACATGTTACTTCATAACTTCCAAACGGCTGTAGATATTTCGATAACACTTGGTCACATGTTACTTATATGTCCACTTAAACTATAGGATAGTTAATTTATCCCTTAACTACCCCCATTTGTGAGGGTCAGGGTTTTTGTTTAAAGTCCCATGCAAATCAATGGGAAATGTATGTTCCCACATAACTTCTGTACGCCTGGAGATATTTCAATAATACCTGGTACACATATTACTTATATGCCAAATAAAAATATATGACAGTTAAATTAACCCTAACCTACACCCTTATATAAAAGATGGGTATATTTATATTACTATCATTTATCTCCCCAAAAGGTTAAGATAGGAAGACCGGGCAATGCCGGGTATTCAGCTAGTATATATATATATATGTGTAGCACTACCCCCGAAGGAGCCGCTGGTTTGTTTTGGGCAGCATGTTACCTCTATTCCTTCGCCGTTTAGGGTATCAGATGAGAGTTGAGAAAAACTTCAATGTCCACACTTTAGGCTACTTTTTCTTTGCTTTATTTACGCAACATGGTAAAAGGAATAAAAGTAGTAGTTGAAGAGGTGGAAGGGTAATAGGTAACAGGTTCAGGTGTATAGCTTTGTTCGGAAACACTCCTGCTTCCAGCAAATAAGCTTTCATCGCCACTCTAGCCAGAGTGGGTATTGTGCACCTGGATAGGCCTCTCTCACTAACCTAGCAGCCAGAGTGTCACATGGAAACTTGGAAAAGTCTCTGCCACAGACCTTCCCAAAGGTGGAGATATATTCGGTCCAGAATCCTCTCAGCACAGGATTAAGCACTTGGATTTCTCGAGTAAATTCTTGTGAACTCAGAACTGACAGGCGACCATCACTCAGCCTTTTAGTAGTCCTTCGATGAAGTTCAAGGCCTCTCCTGAGATACCAGCCTTGTGCTTGGTGCTCTCCAAGACAGGTTCTCCATCGAGTGGCTTCCTCCCTCAGGACGGACAGCACAGGACCACTCTGCAAAAGTAGACCCAGTCTGACTACCAGTCCTACTCAGTAGATCACAACCCCGGACCAACGTGGTCCCGGAGCCAGGAACACTTGAACAAGCACCCCCGGCCAGGAGGGCCACACACAGGGGGTGGTGGGACGACAGACCCAGGATCGGCGACCTCGACCCTGAACTAATGAGGTCTGTCACTTAAGTACTCTTCCCCAGCATGCACAGCGGGACGATCAACTCCCCTTGATTGGCTGCCGAAGGGGAACACCCAAAACACCTTGACCTGACTGCTGCCACCCTTGGCCTGGAGTGAGAACGACACCCCAGACAACAGTAGTGGTCACTCACAGTACAGCCATGGCTGGAACAGAAGTCCAAATTTAGTGAAAAATCATACAGTCTGAGTCAACTAACACTCAGACTCCCCTCTAAATGTAACACAGCGCCATCTAGAAAGTAGCAGCCCGCTACATATATAGTTACATAGTTAGTCAGGTTGAAAAAAGACACAAGTCCATCCAGTTCAACCACAAAAAAAATAAACAAACAAAAGTAAAAAACACAATACAATCCCATACACCCAACTCCATACCCACAGTTGATCCAGAGGAAGGCAAAAAACCCCAGCAGAGCATGATCCAATTTGCTACAGCAGGGGAAAAAATTCCTTCCTGATCCCCCGAGAGGCAATCGGATTTACCCTGGATCAACTTTACCTACAAATCTTAGTACTCAGTTATTTTATGTACATTTAGGAAAGAATCCAGGCCTTTCTTAAAGCAATCTACTGATCTGGCCAGAACCACCTCTGGAGGGAGTCTGTTCCACATTTTCACAGCTCTTACTGTGAAAAAAACCTTTCCGTATTTGGAGGTGAAATCTCTTTTCCTCTAGACGTAAAGAGTGCCCCCTTGTCCTCAGTGTTGACCGTAAAGTGAATAACTCAACACCAAGTACACTGTATGGACCCTCTTATATATTTGTACATGTTGATCATATCCCCCCTAATTCTCCTCTCTCAAGAGTGAATAGATTTAGTTCTTCTAATCTTTCCTCATAGCTGAGCTCCTCCATGCCTCTTATCAGTTTGGTTGCTCTTCTCTGCACTTTCTCCAGTTCTCCGATATCCTTTTTGAGAACTGGTGCCCAAAACTGAACTGCATATTCCAGATGAGGTCTTACTAATGATTTGTACAGGGGCAAAAATGATATCTCTGTCTCTGGAGTCCATACCTCTCTTAATACAAGAAAGGACTTTGCTCGCTTTGGAAACCGCAGCTTGGCATTTGCATGCCATTATTGAGCTTATGATCAACTAAAACCCCAGATCCTTCTCCACTACAGATCCCCCCAGTTGTACTCCCCCTAGTATGTATGATGCATGCATATTCTTAGCCCCCAAGTGCATAACTTTACATTTATCAACATTAAACCTCATCTGCCACTCAGTCGCCCAATTAGACAGAGCATTGAGGTCGGCTTGTAAATTGGCGACACCCTGCAAGGACGTTATTCCACTGCATAGCTTGGTGTCATCTGCAAAGACAGAAATGTTACTTTGATCCCAGACCCAATATCATTTATAAATATATTGAAAAGTAAGGGTCCCAGCACTGAACCTTGGGGTACACCACTGATAACCTTGGACCATTCAGAGTAAGAATCATTAACCACGACTCTCTGAATTCTGTCTTTCAGCCAATTTTCTATCCATTTACAAACTGATATATCCAATCCTGTAGACCTTACCTTACACATGAGCCGTGTGTGCGGAACTGTATCGAACGCTTTTGCAAAATCCAAATATATCACGTCCACAGCCACTCCTCTGTCCAGGGTTTTACTTACCTCTTCATAAAAGGAAATCAGGTTTGTCTGACAACTTCTGTCTTTCATGAATCCATGCTGTCTGCTGCTTAAATAGTTTTTTTCCTGCAAGAACTCATCCATATGGTCTTTTATTAAACGTTCCAGTATCTTCCCAACTATAGAAGTTAGACTAACAGGTCTATAGTTACTTGGTAAAGACTTTGTTCCCTTTTTAAATATAGGCACCACATTGGCTCTACGCCAATCCAGTGGTACTATTCCTGTCATTAATGAGTCCCTAAATATTAGATACAGTGGCTTTGAAATGACAGAGCTCAACTCACCTAGGATCCGTGGGTGGATGCCATCAGGTCCAGGTGCTTTATCCACCTTTATTCTGTCTAAATATTTCTGGACCATATCACTTTTGAGCCATTGTGGATTTGGGGCTGTGTCACTCCCCACCCCCATTATGGACATGAGCTCCCCCATGCTCCATTGTATACACAGAGCTGAAGAAAGCATTTAATAAATTTGCCTTCTCTTTGTCCCCAGTCACCCACTCTAGATTATTTTGTAAGGGGCCTACATGCTCAGACTTCACCTTTTTACTATTAATATATTTAAAGATTTTTTTGGGGTTTGTCCTACTATCTTTTGCAATCTGTCGTTCATTTTGAATTTTTGCATCCTTGATTTCCTTTTTACATATCCTGTTATATTCTTTGTAACATTTAAACAACACTAGTGTTCCTTCATTTTTATATTTTTTAAAAGCTACTTTCTTATTGTTTATTAGCTTTTTTAACTTTGCCCGTGAGCCACATAGGTTTTATTTTTAGCCTTTTAAACTTATTGCCCATGGGAACATACTTTGCAGTGAGGTTCCACACAGTCTTTTTGAAAAATTCCCATTTCTGTTCTGTGTTCATCTGTGTCAATAGTCCCTCCCAGTCCAAGTCCTGGAGAGCGGCCCTCATCCTTGGAAAATTTGCTCTCTTAAAATTTAGTGTTTTAATATTTCCTGTATGTATTTCTTGCTTATAGTTAACATTAAATGAAATCATGTTATGATCACTGCTACCCAGGTGTTCCTTTATCTGAACATTAGTAATAAGCTCTGCATGGTTTGAGATTATCAGGTCCAACAGAGCATCATTCCTAGTTGGGGCCTCAATAAACTGCACCATAAAATTGTCCTGCAATAGGTTTTTAAATTGTTGTCCTTTAACTGTCCCAGAAGTGCCATTAATCCAGTCAATTTCTGGGTAGTTAAAATCCCCCATTATTATCACCGTCCCAGCCCTTGCAGCCCTTTCCATCTGTGCAAGGAGCTGAGTCTCCACCTCCTCATTAACATTGGGTGGTTTATAACAAACTCCAATGATTAATTTTGAACTACGCACATCTGTATGCAGTTCCACCCATAATGCTTCAGCCTCATCACACTCTCCATCAACCAGGTTCTCTTTCACACTTGCTTTGAGGTCACTTCTTACATAGAGACAGACCCCTCCACCTTTCCTTTTTACCCTGTCTTTCCGAAAGAGAGCATAGCCAGGAATATTAATATTAATATATATACACACCCACACACCTGTATATCTACATACCCACTCACCGGACATTTTATTAGGTACACCTGTTCAATTGCTTGGTAACACAAGTTGTTAATTAGCCAATCACATGACAACAACTCAATGCATTTAGGCATATAGTCGTGGTGAAGATGACCTGCTGAAAGTTGAAACCGAACATCAGAATGGGGAAGAAAGGGGATTTAGGTGACTTTTAAAGTGGTATGGTTGTTGGTGCCAGATGAGGCTCTGGGTGGACAGTTGGATAAATGGCTCTATATTTAGGATGTATCTGGTCTATAAACCAGAGGCTCTGGATGGAGTTGGATAAATCTCTCCTCTCTATCTTCTTCGAACTCACCTTTAACCCAAAACTTCCTGTTTCTACTTCTACTTCATTAGCCATTTTTGTGTTGCAACTGAAATCACCACCTTATGTGGAATACAAGCACCATATTTTCTGTTATAATTCAACATTCAGTTCGCTGCCTCATGGTCCATTCCTCTAATGAATATAATAATGATCAAGCACAACCCAGAGAAGCTGTGCGCTAATAATTTACGAATCAATTGATCCGAAAGTATCACTCAGTATAAACATAACTGCATAGCGATTCTCCACCTGTAACAATGTTGGTTTCACTTTCTCTTTCCTCTATTGTATTACATCCATGAATTACACATGAAGATTATACCGCAGATAAAATCCTCACATTACAAAAGAAATGAAAAAATGACAAAACAAAAATTTTATAGGGTTTTAATATTTATTAATGAGTAACTAAATGCAAATCAAACTAAATATTGAAATACAAGATGTTAGGCTCAATTTACAGAACTTTAATACCAGGCAAAGGAACATTATCTTGTAGCCATGAGCAATCTTCTAATTGTGGACGGTGTGAAGGTGTCAACTCAGTTTCTCACACATGGTGAGGGGCTCCAGGGTTTCTGACTGAGGAAAAAAACTCAAGTCCTGTCCTGGGTACTCGGGATGCATTGAAGAGCTTTGGGTGGGAATAGGACTCCATTCTAATGCCCCGTACACACCATCACTTTATGTGATGAAAAAAAACGACATTTTCTGTGAAGTAAAAAAATGACGTTTTTGAAACTTCAATTTTCAAAGACGAAGTTGCCTACACACCATCGTTTTTCTCACAATGTTCTAGCAAAGCGAGGTTACGTTCCACCACGTTTCTCCATTGAAGCTCGCTTCATAAGTAGCTTCTGGGCATGCGCGGGTGAAAAAACGTCGTTTTAAACAACGTTTTTTGCTACACACGGTCAATTTCTGTGAAGTAAAAGTTGACGTTTTGAAAAACGACACATAAAATTGAAGCATGCTTCAATTTATTTTGGTCGTTTTTTAGAAGACATAAAACAAAGTTTTCCCCCACACACGGTCAATTAAAGTGACGTTTTTAAAAACGTAATTTTTTTTCATCACATAAAGTGATGGTGTGTACGGGGCATTAGGTCCACATCATACCTAGTAGTCAGTGCTTATTATCAAAAGGCCATAACATAATTGAGCTGACTACGGCTCAGGTCTCGCTTTCCTATGAGAGTTAGGTGAAAAGTGCTGACATAACACTAAAAAGGTATAAAATCTGCCTCTTTGTTTTGGGGATCCCATGGGGGCTGGGCAACCTGTTAGTCAGGAAATGGAACGAACACCAGACCAAAGAAAAATATCTGGGATGGATCAGTGTGATCCTCTGTGCCGGTACTGGCCGATCAGAATCACTCTTCATCCCAAATGTTCTGCAGAAAGAAGAAGAAATGAAGGGGGATTTCAAATCACTGGACCAGTACACTGGCTGGGTGGGCACTAACAGCTGACTGAGGCTCAGGGCTTTTTTTCTCTTTCCTACGAGCACTAGGTGAAAAGGCTGAGTGCTAACAGAACACTAAAAAAGGTACAAGAGCTGCCAGTTTGCTTTGGGGAACCCATTGGAGGTGGGCATCCTGTTAGGATATGGAAGGAGCACCATACCCAAGAAGAAACCTGGGATATATCAAAGCGATTCTAAATGGTCAGCTGATTCTTTGGTCTGGTGCTCTTTACATTTCCTAAATAACAGGTTGCCAACCCCCTATGGGTTCCCGGAAACAAACAGGCAGCTCTTAGGCCCCGTACACACGGCCGAGGAACTCGACGTGCCAAACACGTCGAGTTCCTCGTCGAGTTCTGGGATGAAGCCGCCGAGGAGCTCGGCGGGCCGCCTTCTCCCATAGAACAACGAGAAAATAGAGAACATGTTCTCTATTTTCTCGACGAGTTCCTCGGCGGCTCCATCGAGCCAAAAGTGTACAGACGACAGAGTTTCTCGGCAGAATCCGGGTTTTGACCGAGTTTCTCTGTGAATTCTGCCGAGAAACTCTGTCGTGTGTACGAGGCCTTATAGTTTTTTTTAGTGTTCTGTCAGCACTCAGCCTTTTCACCTAGCTTTCATAACACTAAAAAGGTATAAGAGCTACCTGTTTGTTTTGGGGAACCCATTGGGGTGGGCAACCTGTTAGTCAGGAAATGGAAGGAGCACTAGACCAAAATAATAAAATCTGGGATGGATCAGTGATTTTCTGTGCCGGTGCTGAATCGCTCTGATCTATTCCAAAAGTTGTGCATCAAGAAGCACAGAGATTTCAAATCTCCGGAATGCTACACTGGCTGGGTGGGCACTGACAGCTGACTGTGGCGCAGGGTTTTCCTTATCTTTCCTTAGAGAGCTAGGTGAAAAGGCTGAGTGCTGACAGAACACTAAAAAAATGCAAGAGCTGCCAGTTTGTTTTGAGGTTGGGCACCCTGTTTGGAAAAGGAAGGAGCACCACACCAAAGAATAAAATCTGGGATGGATCAGAGCGGTTATAATTGGTCAGCACCAGCACCGAGAATCAGAAGATCCACTCGGTCCCAGCTGAATGGCAACAAATACTAAAAATTCTGCATAGGCTACACATTATTATTTTTTTACAGGTTACCTGTTTAAAGTTACAGATGGTCTAGTGCTAGAATTATTGCTCTCGCTCTAACGTTCATGGTGATACCTCACATGTGTGGTCCGAAATTACACTGTCCCTTTCATTTTACTTTTTTTTAACCATTTTTATTTCTATTACAAGGAATTGTACACATCCATATAAAGGGATGAAAGGTCCTCTTTATGGAGATTTATGAGACCCCAGATTTCTTCTCTATCTTTGAAAGCAAAAACTCAAAAACATTGATCATATGCTTAAAAAAAAAAAAAAAAAGGTTAATTCTGTCCTTGGCCCGGAAGTGACATCATGATCATAGAGGTTGTCCTCCTAGATCATAGAGGTGGGGAGATACGATTTGGTCTCTCCTCACCTGTGACCAGCCGCGTGAACCGTCAGATCATTTCTCGGGCTGGTCAGTAAGAACGATAAGTCCGAGAAACACCATTAAGCGGCTGTTGGGGGGCGATGACCCTTCCCACTGCTTGTAAAAGTGATCTAGCAGCAAATCAGCTGCTTGGATTGCTTTTATTAGAGAATCACCGACTGAAAAAAACAAACAAAAAGAAAACAGAGTTATGGCTGATACCTTTAGCCATCACCCCGGTAAACCACTTCAAAGCTGCAACGTATATATACGTATTGTGGTCTTTTTAAAGAAAAGTATGGGTTTGGTCCAATGCTACATCTGTCCCCTGCCGCCTCTACCCTGAGAACCGAGTGATCGAACATCGCTGATTGCTTGGTTCTCACTGCTCCTCGAGCAGAGAGCTGCTGACTGTCAATCAGCATCTCTCCGCTCTGCTCCTTCATGCTCACTGGAGCACTGAGCTGTGGAGGGGCAGGGAGCGGCCTTGTCAGCCTTTCAGCGGCTCGCTGAGAGGCTAAGATGGGTGTCACTCCAAGCACCTGGCGGATCCAGACTTCCATTGTCACGACGACGTGGTGCCTGGACTCATTCCTGTGACGTCAGTAGAGGGTGGACTTAAGTCCGCTCTCTACTAAAAACGGGTCACAGGAGTGCAAAACTAATTGCACTCCTGTGACCCATATGAGATGCCCAACCAAACGAGCTTAGGCTGGACTTCTCCTTTAAGTGGGTTTATACTGCGTCCCCAATGTACTGTAATGAGCTTTGTACACCCTCTGAAAATCTTAGACTTATGAAGTTATAAATTGTTTTCTGGCATGCCTATATCTTAGGCCGGGTACTCACGACCAAACATGTATGGTGAAAGCGGTCCGTCGGACCGTTTTCACCATACATGTCTGCCAGAGGGCTTCTGTACGATGGTTGTACACACCATCGTACAGAAGTCCGCGCGTAAACAATACGCGGGGCGTGTCCGCGGTGTCGCCGCGTCGATGACGCGGTGTCGCCGCGACAATGACGCGGCGACGTGGGCGGCCCGCCTTTAAAATGCTTCCACGCATGCGTCAAAGTCATTCGACGCATGCGAGGGACGGCGGGCGCCTGGACATGTACGGTAGGTCTGTACTGACGACCGTACATGTCCGAGCGGGCAGAATTCCAGCGGACTGTTTTAAAACAAGTCCAGGAATATTTGTCTGCTGGGAAAAGGCCCGGCGGGCAAATGTTTGCTGGAATTCGGCCCGCTCGCGCCCACACACGACCAAACATGTCTGCTGAAACTGGCCTGCGGACCAGTTTCAGCAGACATGTTTGGTCGTGAGTACGGGGCCTTAGCGTTCCCGTGTCTACATACCTACATAGCCCAATATGAGAAGGTTTCATAGCCCATTAAGAGAAGGCTTCGTAGCCCGTTATCAGAAGGCTTCGTAGCCCGTTATCAGAAGGCTTCGTAGCCCGTTATCAGAAGGCTTCGTGGCCCGTTATCAGAAGGCTTCGTGGCCCGTTATCAGAAGGCTTCGTGGCCCGTTATCAGAAGGCTTTGTGGCCCGTTATCAGAAGGCTTCGTGGCCCGTTATCAGAAGGCTTCGTGGCCCGTTATCAGAAGGCTTCGTGGCCCGTTATCAGAAGGCTTCGTGGCCCGTTATCAGAAGGCTTCGTGGCCCGTTATGAGAAGACTTTGTGGCCCGTTATGGGAAGGCTTCGTGGCCCATTATGAGAAGGCTTCATAGCCCATTATGAGAAGGCTTCATAGCCCATTATGAGAAAGCTTCTACTATCTGTGCTGTATTTTTATTTTATAGTATGCAGATATAGAAAGTAATGGGGATACCACAAAGTGGTGGGCAGACTGTAGCTAGCACATCCCACCATTTGGGAGTCTACAAGAAATAGGAGGAAGCCAAGAGAAGTCTCGGCCCCATCAAACTTTACCTAAAAAAAACGTCAGTTTGTAATCTGATCATATTTGATGGCCCTGAGGAAGCAGGAGGCATTTACCCTGAAACGAGTTGGCTTTAATGGATGCTCTTAACCAGTGATCTCTAAACTTCGGCCCTCCAACTGTTGTGGAGCTACACATCCCACGAGGCTTTGTGAAACTCTGACATTCACAGACATGGCTAAGCATGATGGGAATTGTAGTTCCTGGACAACTGGAAGGCCATAGTTTGAAAACCCCTGCCCTAAACTAAGATACATTTCAAATAGACCAACCGAGTGTTAAGAAATGTTGTACTGTGTGCTCCTCAATAACCACCCCTATGAATGAAATATCAATTTTACCAGGATGTACCCCAGTTGTTATATAGAATAAACAGTTCCCATCTGACGAAACACGTAAAAGGTAGGTAAAAAAGAGCACCCAATATCCAATGAAGTGCAAGTTCTCTTACGTTGGGCAGGAATCATTGGGGGGAAACTCTTTCAACCCACCCCCAGCATCACCTACTTATTGACCTACAACTGAGTGAGTCAGTCCAGCGTAATCTCCAACCCTAAAGAGCTACGTGTTGAAACCCAGCCTACATTTGTCAAAAGAATCAGCGGGTGCATCCTCTTCGATGTCGAATCAGAATTCTTTTATCTGCCATCTGAACACAGCAAGGATGTTCCATGATGTGTTTAAGGAGATTTCCCGTAAAGGGTTTCCTGCACTTTGGACATGAATCGAGAAACTCACCCGTGTGTTCAAGAATTCATTTATTTTTTGTGAAAGATCCCTCACATTCTAAATATGAAAATGGAAGCTCATACATGACTTCTCTGATGTGCAAGAAGGGTGATTTTCTGAGTAAAACATTTCCCGCACTCCGAACAGGAAAAAGGCTGCTCGCCCGTGTGACTCCTCTGGTGTATAATCAGTTTTTCTCTCTTGATGAAACATTTGCCACACTCCAAACAAGGAAAAGGACGCTCGCCTGTGTGAATCCTTAGGTGCACAATAAGATCTCCTCTCTGAGTGAAACGTTTCCCGCACTCTGAACACGTATAAGGACGCTCGCCCGTGTGAATCCTCTTGTGTTCAATAAGCGCTCCTTTCTGAGCAAAACATTTCCCACACTCTGAACACGGATAAGGACGCTCCCCAGTGTGGATCCTCTGGTGTTTAACAAGCTCTCCTTTCCGAATGAAGCAATTTCCGCACTCGGAACACGAAAAAGGACGCTCGCCAGTGTGAATCCTCTGGTGGACCATAAGCGCTCCTTTCTGAGTGAAACTTTTCCCGCACTCTGAACAGGAAAAGGGACGCTCGCCGGTGTGAGTTCTCAGGTGTTGAAGAAGGTTTTTGTTATCAGTGAAATATTTTCCACACACCAAGCAGGACGATGAGTGCTCTCCTTTGTGAATTCCCTTATGGGTTGAAGATGATTTCTGGGGATTAGGTGGATCTGTTGATGTGTCCGCACTGTGAGAACTTAGATGGACATCTGAGGTCGTAGTATGGGATTTATCACAAGATTCCTCAGGATTAGAAGGGACCACAGATCTTACCAACCAGAACGAGTTGACTTTTGGAAAAGGTGAAATGTCGCTGCATTCTGCGTTACAATGTGGAGATAAAATAAGATGTCCCTCCAATGTATTTATACTCCATAAATGCTGTCCATCTGTTGGGAAGCAATTGAAAAAAAATATGTTATTTGTATATGTCTTACATTCAGAAATCGTATGTTGGTACCGAGTTCAAAACTTTCTCAGAGCTCCGACATTAAATTGGGTGCAGCTATAAAAGCAAATTACAAACACAAACCAGATCAATAATTCAAAACACCCAAAACCACAAAAGGCAACATTATTTGGTGTACAGTATCTCCTCCTCATTTGTTGGGAACATGACGTTATATTGAGGAACAGAGATGGACCTTTCATATGGCCTTCTCCATGTCTGTCTGTCCACCTGCAAGGTGATTAATGTGGCCAGTCTCTGGGTGGAGACCAAACCTGATTTAATCCAGCCAAGCCTGCAATCTCAGTATCTCCTCCTCATTTGTTGGGAACATGACGTTATACTGAGGAATGGAGATGGACAGTCTCTGATGATATGAAGATCTACTAATTTTCTAACAGTTTTGCTTAAACTGCAATCCTTATGCGGCGTACACACGGTCGTTTTTCGGGATGAAAAAAAACGTAATTTTCAGCATGTCCAAAAACGAAGTTTTTCCAACTTCATCATTAAAAACGATGTACAAAGCGCGGTGACGTGCAACACGTACAACGGCACTCTGAAGGGGAAGTTCTATTCGCCTTTGGGCTGCTTTTAGCTGATTCCTTGTTAGTAAAAGACGATTCGCGCTTTTCTGTCTGTTACAGCGTGAAGAATGTGCATACTCCATTATGAATGGTAGTTTTAACAGAACGAGCGATCCCATCGCATAACTCGCTTCTGGGCATGCGCGGGTTTAAAACGTCGTTTTAGCCCACACACGATAATTTTTTACAACCCGAAAAACGACATTTTAAAAAACGACATAGAAAAATGCAGCATGTTCAAATTTTTTTTTTTGTTGTTTTTCAGAAGCTGAAAAACGATGTGAAGCCCACACACGATGATTTTAAATGACGTTTTTAAAAATGTCATTTTTATTCATGACGAAAAACGACCGTGTGTACGCGGCATTAGACTTGGAAATAAAATAAATTGTGAACTATTTCTTCCATAGTATCTGTACTTACTTGGGTCAATATGTAGAGAATTTTCATCTTGTTCACTCTTCATCCCAACCTCCGTCGAGGACGGCTGATCACCCCACACATACGTCTCTACTTCTTCCTGCTTTATCTCAGTTTTTAAATTAATTTGTTCTTCATCCTAAACATAATAGAAACCTTCTATTAAAGCTGAACTCCAAAGAGATATAAAAGAAATACATGGATGCAGAACTCCATTCATTAATGCATTATTAAAAAATGTTTTTAATACAAGCAGTGTAAGTACCTGAATGTGACCTGGTAACAGTCTCTTGTAGTCCCTGTACAGCACAGCTCAGACTGGTAAAGGGAGAAGCAGCACCAGGACACAATCAGCTCTACTGCAGTGCTAACAAGGGACATGCTGATAGGAGGAAATAGCAGAGTGAAAGAGAGGTGGGCTCATCAATCTGCTTGCTCTCCATTCACTGTCCAGTGCCAGGCTGGAGGAGGGACAAGACTGGTACGTGTTATTGACCTGCCGCAGAGAAATATCAGATCTGCTGCCCATTTCGGATCAAGTCTTCTTCCCATTTTTAGTGGGTCCAGGAAGCCACTGTCTTGGCGTGCATCCACACACTGGCCTGGACTCACAGGAACATACAGCACCATGTCATTCAGCACGTTCAAGAAAACACAAAAACACAAAAAAAAGGGGGATACATGACCAACAGAAAAAAGTTCCTTTTATTGATTTTTTTTTTTTTCAAATAATAAAACTGGGAGGTGTCCTAATGGGTAGCTAGAAACAATGAGGGCAACTAAGACTGCATGTAGAAGTCAACAGTAGAACAAGAGAATACATAGTAGAATATCATCTCACAAAGTTCAGAATCACTTCTGTGTTCCATACACCGAGTCCACCTACCTGATGATGGTGAGGGACGGTGTGACCCTCCTGTGTGGAATCCAAAGGAGGAGGACATCTCTCTGGTGGGTTTGTGTCACTGAATGGTTCCATCACAATGTCCTTCAAGGGGTCTTTGTATCCTGAAAACGTATCCATTACACCAACTTCATCATTCTCCTCTTTTTTTTCTCGTCTTTAAAAGCCCATTAACAATCGTCGGATTTATACTCTGAATATTTAATAAAAACGGGATTAGAGCAAACTATATAGACAACGAGCAAGTCTAAATGAATTTTCCACTTAAAGCGGGAGTTCACCCATAAAACAATTTTTCCCCTTAGATGGATGCTATATGGATGCTCGTTTTGTCTAGGGGAATCGGCTAGTTGTTTTAAAATATGAGCTGTACTTACCGTTTTCGAGATGCATCTTCTCCGTCGCTTCCGGGTATGGGTCTTCGGGAGCGGGCGGTCCTTCTTGATTGACAGTCTTCCGACAGGCTACCGACGGTCGCATCCATCGCGTCACTCGTAGCCGAAAGAAGCCGAACGTCGGTGCGGCTCTATACTGCGCCTGCGCACCGACGTACGGCTTCTTTCGGAAAATTGTGATGCGATGGATGCGACCGTCGGAAGCATCTCGGAAGACTGTCAATCAAAATAGGAACGCCCAGTCCCGCAGCCCATACCCGGAAGCGGCGGAGAGGATGCATCTCGTAAACGGTAAGTACGGCTCATATTTTAAAACAACTAGCTGATTCCCCTAGACAAAACGAGCATCCATCTAAGGGGAAAAAGTGTTATGTACGGGTCAACCCCCGCTTTAACCTTATATGAGATGGTGTGATCATCCTTGTAGGAACCGGACACACAATGATAAAGTCACCATCCAAACATTTAGGCTGTATCCCTCCTATAAAGAAAAGGACAGTTTCCCCAGTGGGGTTTTTAGGCAGCAATTGTTGTTGCTTGTTGTGGGAAATTACAAAGACGTACCAATATTTGTAAAAAAGGTAGAAAAGATATTTATTTTAGCAAGTAGAACAAGTTTGATTATAAAACAATGAGCTCTGGTACAGTTTAAACATTGAGAACACATACATATGATGATAAAGCATCAAAGTTGCATGACATTGATCAACATGATTGGCTGATCTTTAAGTCAAAATGTTCCTGACGCGTTTCGACCCTTGCATGTGAGTCTTCTTCGGAGGAAAAGGTATATGATGCAAACTATAACAAAAAATAGATATATAATAATAGAATACATAATATATAGTACAGTCTGAGTAAAAATATGTTTTAAAGTGTATAGTTACCAACTCACAGGTTGTGTTTCTCAGTTTTATTTGGACCAGAGTAGAATTAAAGTCCTGAGGATCCCTGATAACTTGTCTCCATACGGGTGGTCTGTACCCCCACACGAGAGTCCTCAGAAATGCCCCTTATGAGTGGCCTACAGGAACTCACAGTGTGAGTGGGAAGGAATCCAAATACAGCCAGGGAGCGTGGGCCGGGCAGGTGGGCAGGGGGCCCAGCAAAGCAAGCTGCCTGAGTGATGCCTATTTAAGAGTTCAAAAATAGAGTGGTATGAGTACCAAATTTAGATATATTTTAAAGTATAAAAATAATAATAAATAAATTGTATCAGTAGATGGCGCTAGACTTGCACATGTACCCCATTATAATAGTATATATGTAAAGACGGATATCTAAAATGCCATATAAAACTTAATTATGTAAGTGCATATGGAAAGTTCAGTGGTGTAAAGGAAGGGGTGATGATGGGAAGGGTAATCGAACTTAATTTCGGTTTGTTATATGAAATACAATACAGATCAAATTAGGATACCAAAAATTATTATATATTGGTATAAAGTGTAGTGAATCAAAACAAAAGTGTATGTATAGGGATGAATTTCTTAGTGAGTGTGAAATGTGTATGTGTGAGTGAATATGTGAGAGACAGGAAAAGTGAAAAAAAAATAAAAATTGTTGGGTAGAAATAAATAAATAAATATTAGAATTAAATAAGTGAGTAGATGGGTGGATGGGGATGTGTGAATATGGTAATGAATGGTAAAGGACACAAACAAAAAAGAAAACCCAATAAAATTGTTCTATGTATATATTATACTCTTGATTAAATACCAACACATGTCACGTCCATGGCACCACTAGCAGAATTAATATATGGCCAATATCCATATATCTGGATGCTTCTGTTCCAAATACATAAAAAAATTTGGTAGAATCAATATTATTATTACTTTGTATATTTTCTCTTATCCCAAAAAACTCCAAATAGCCACTCGGAACATCTCTATATCCCTATATCCCCCTCTAAGTATCACAGTCCATAGTTAGACAATTCAACATATGCTTACCCACCCACAGTGGCAATGCCAGATGTTCATGATAAAACTCCAAAAAATAAGCATATATGGTCTATGCATAAATCTTTTGACATCCACTGCTCATGATCAATGCTGTGACTGTAATATAATCATGTATGTAATCTCTGCTGTGACGGGCATAAATGTTTATTTTCAGCAGAATTTATTTCTATATCTATAAATAAGTACTTTATTAATATATAGTTTTTCTTCCTATAGGACCCTGTCATGTCTCCACCGGGTGGTTTTTCCCTCTTGAGTGCCTCTACAATTTGCTACCTTTGTGGTCTCTCAGTGGGGAGGGGGAGACGCAGGGCCCTGTGTTCTCTTCTTCCTCCACAAGATGGTGCTCACTGCGCCATGATGGAGGTGTTTCCTCCCCACTGACGGCGTCAGCGACGCTCCCTGGAGCCGTGGACGCCCCGTGCGCGCGCGCAGTGCGCGCGCACGTGACGTCACTGCGGCGCTCGCGATCGCAACAGAGGGTTGGGGTTAATTCCCTTCTCTGACGCCGAGGAGCTCACAGCTGGGAGGGTCATCTGACCCTGGCATCCTGGTTCAGTTGGAGGAGCCTGTTTGGGAGGGGCAGTCCACCAGGTTGGACAGGGATTTTCCAAGCAAGGCATCAGCTGCCTAAGAGTGATTACCTAAGTGGAAGCACCTGACATGCACATACTTAAACACACTAGGTGTACACCTGACACCTGCCTGTGATCCCATTCCCATACCTTACTGGATACACCACACAGAGGGTAAGACTACAATCTTCCAAAACTCTGCAGACTTGCAACAACTTTTTTCTGTTGATTCATTATTATTTATGAATCATATTCTTTTCTCCAGATACGCCTACTAATGCCTCTTCTGGAATTTGTTGCTACAATTTATTATTATACATTCAAACAAGGTAACTTTATTACAACTCTATTTAACCTCTATAAAAACACTATTTATTAATAATGCACTTTTTTATCATCTAGCTGCACACTTTTACACTAATTTAACTGGCACTCTTTTATCTAACATATTTATCTACCTTTCACCCTACTAGCCCCCACTTATAGCATTTTCGTTTTCTTTTTTGTTTGTGTCCTTTACCATTCATTACCATATTCACACATCCCCATCCACCCATCTACTCACTTATTTAATTCTAATATTTATTTATTTATTTCTACCCAACAATTTTTATTTTTTTTTCACTTTTCCTGTCTCTCACATATTCACTCACACATACACATTTCACACTCACTAAGAAATTCATCCCTATACATACACTTTTGTTTTGATTCACTACACTTTATACCAATATATAATAATTTTTGGTATCCTAATTTGATCTGTATTGTATTTCATATAACAAACCGAAATTAAGTTCGATTACCCTTCCCATCATCACCCCTTCCTTTACACCACTGAACTTTCCATATGCACTTACATAATTAAGTTTTATATGGCATTTTAGATATCCGTCTTTACATATATACTATTATAATGGGGTACATGTGCAAGTCTAGCGCCATCTACTGATACAATTTATTTATTATTATTTTTATACTTTAAAATATATCTAAATTTGGTACTCATACCACTCTATTTTTGAACTCTTAAATAGGCATCACTCAGGCAGCTTGCTTTGCTGGGCCCCCTGCCCACCTGCCCGGCCCACGCTCCCTGGCTGTATTTGGATTCCTTCCCACTCACACTGTGAGTTCCTGTAGGCCACTCATAAGGGGCATTTCTGAGGACTCTCGTGTGGGGGTACAGACCACCCGTATGGAGACAAGTTATCAGGGATCCTCAGGACTTTAATTCTACTCTGGTCCAAATAAAACTGAGAAACACAACCTGTGAGTTGGTAACTATACACTTTAAAACATATTTTTACTCAGACTGTACTATATATTATGTATTCTATTATTATATATCTATTTTTTGTTATAGTTTGCATCATATACCTTTTCCTCCGAAGAAGACTCACATGCAAGGGTCGAAACGCGTCAGGAACATTTTGACTTAAAGATCAGCCAATCATGTTGATCAATGTCATGCAACTTTGATGCTTTATCATCATATGTATGTGTTCTCAATGTTTAAACTGTACCAGAGCTCATTGTTTTATAATCAAACTTGTTCTACTTGCTAAAATAAATATCTTTTCTACCTTTTTTACAAATATTGGTACGTCTTTGTAATTTCCCACAACAAGCAACAACAATTGCTGCCTAAAAACCCCACTGGGGAAACTGTCCTTTTCTTTATTATCTATTTAGGGGTGAGCAGCACTTTCCCCCATCCCATTGTGTCCTTATCCTTTTTTTCGTATCCCTCCTATAAACCAGAGGCTCTGGATGGACAGTTGGATAAATGGCTCTATATTTAGGTTGTATCTGGTCTATAAACCAGAGGCTCTGGATGGACAGTTGAATAAATGGCTCTATATTTAGGATATATTAGGTCTATAAACCAAAACATTCATCACAGTGACTATGGAGGAAGAGGACGGACATGACGGGGGGGTTACTGGGTGTAAATATAAAATAATATCTCATTACCTCCTCAACTGCCAGTTCGAGCAATGTCTCCACTCTACTTCCGTCCACCTCACTTCTCACCCGGAATTTCCTGTTTAAACAACATCACTTCCTGTCCATACAAAACATCACTTCCTGTATGTTCTTTCCAAGTGAGATCACCATCTTGTGTTAAATATAAATACTGCATTCTACGTTATGTTTTAACATTTTACTTGCTTTCCCGTGTTCCATTCCTCGATTAGGCTCCATCCATGGTTTCGCCCATGGATTATACTTCAGATAAAATTCAGACGGTAAAAAAAATGTTAAAATGAAATTAAAACAACAAAGTGATAGAGTTTTGATATTTATACATTTGAAAACAAACTAAATATTGGAATACAATATATTAGGCTCAGTTTAGAAAACGATAACCCAAGTATAAAAATACAGGGCCAGATCCACAAAAACCTGACGTAACTTAAAAAATCCCATTTAAGTTACACTGCCTTAAAGTTTCTACCTAAGTGCCTGATCCACAAAGCACTTATCTAGAAATTTCAGGCTGTGTAACTAAAATTCCGCCGGCGCAAGGCGTTCCTATTCAAATGGGGCGAGTCCCATTTAAATGAGGCGCGCTCCCGCGCCGGCCGTACTGCGCATGCGCGAAGTTACGTTACGCCGAGTTTTGAGGATCGCGACGGCTTAAAAAAGTTGCGTCGGGAAAAAAAAAAATGACAGCGGCATGCATTCCTGAGGGAGAACTCCATGCCAATTTTCAAAGAAAAAACCGGCATGGGTTCCCCCCCAGGAGCATACCAGGCCCTTAGGTCTGGCATGGGTTGTAAGGAGACCCCCCCACGCCGAAAAATTGACGTAGGGGGTCCCCCTACAATCCATACCAGACCCGTATCCAAAGCACGCTACCCGGCCGGCCAGGAAAGGAGTGGGGACGAGCAAGCGGCCCCCCCCCTCCTGAGCCGTGCCAGGCCGCATGCCCTCAACATGGGGGGGTTGGGTGCTCTGGGGCAGGGGGGCGCACTACGGGCCCCCCCACCCCAGAGCACCCTGTCCCCATGTTGATGAGGACAGGACCTCTTCCCGACAACCCTTGCCATTGGTTGTCGGGGTCTGCGGGCGGAGGCTTATCGGAATCTGGGAGTCCCCTTTAATAAGGGGGCCCCCAGATACCGGCCCCCCACCCTAAGTGAATGGATATGGGGTACATCGTACCCCTATCCATTCACCTGTAGGCAAAAAGTAAAAGTTAATAAACACACAACACAAGGCTTTTTAAAATATTTTATTATTCTGCTCCGGATGCCCCCCCTGTCTTCGTTATTAGCTCAATTACCAGGGGGGGCTTCTTCTTCCGCTCTCCGGGGGTCTTCCACTCTCCGGGGGTCTTCCGCTCTCCGGGGGGGCTTCTCCGGACTCCGGGGGGCTTCTTCCATCTTCTCCCCTCTTCCGCTGTTGACTCGGCGAACCCCGGTTCTTCTGCAGCTCTCCGGTGCCTTCTTCTTCAGCGCTGGCTGCCTGCTATGTTTGTGTGTTAGCTCAATTTCAAACAGGCAGCCGGCGCGGTCTTCTGTGACGTCAGGGTCTTGTCTTCTGTTCTTCCGATGTTGACTCGTCGCCTGTTGTCGCTGTAATGATGGAAGCGCGCCTTGCATCCCATTTATATAGGCATCACCGTCCCATCATGCTCCGGTAGGTACCCACGTGGTGGGTGCACGTGGGTAGGCACCCACCACGTGGGTACCTGCCGGAGCATGATGGGACGGTGATGCCTATATAAATGTGATGCAAGGCGCGCTTCCATCATTACAGCGACAACAGGCGACGAGTCAACATCGGAAGAACAGAAGACAAGACCCTGACATCACAGAAGACCGCGCCGGCTGCCTGTTTGAAATTGAGCTAACACACAAAGATAGCAGGCAGCCAGCGCTGAAGAAGAAGGCACCGGACAGCTGGAGAAGAACCGGGGTTCGCCGAGTCAACAGCGGAAGAGGGGAGAAGATGGAAGAAGCCCCCCGGAGTCCGGAGAAGCCCCCCCCGGAGAGCGGAAGAAGAAACCCCCCCCCGGAGAGCGGAGAAGACCCCCGGAGAGTGGAAGAAGAAGCCCCCCCTGGTAATTGAGCTAATAACGAAGACAGGGGGGGCATCCGGAGCAGAATAATAAAATATTTTAAAAAGCCTTGTGTTGTGTGTTTATTAACTTTTACTTTTTGCCTACAGGTGAATGGATAGGGGTACGATGTACCCCATATCCATTCACTTAGGGTGGGGGGCCGGTATCTGGGGGCCCCCTTATTAAAGGGGACTCCCAGATTCCGATAAGCCTCCGCCCGCAGACCCCGACAACCAATGGCAAGGGTTGTCGGGAAGAGGTCCTGTCCTCATCAACATGGGGACAGGGTGCTCTGGGGTGGGGGGGCCCGTAGTGCGCCCCCCTGCCCCAGAGCACCCAACCCCCCCATGTTGAGGGCATGCGGCCTGGCACGGCTCAGGAGGGGGGGGGGCGCTCGCTCGTCCCCACTCCCTTCCTGGCCGGCCGGGTAGCGTGCTTTGGATACGGGTCTGGTATGGATTGTAGGGGGACCCCCTACGTCGATTTTTCGGCGTAGGGGGGTCCCCTTACAACCCATACCAGACCTAAGGGCCTGGTATGCTCCTGGGGGGGAACCCATGCCGGTTTTGTTTTTACAAATTGCCGTGGAGTTCTCCCTCGGGAAAGCATACCAAATGCCGTCGCTGGAATGGGCTTTTACATGGTGTGACTAGTTTACACTTTGTAGAACCAGCCCTAATTTTACACTTGCAAAATAACACTTACGGCGCAAAAAGGAAGCTGGAAAGCTTTGTGGATCGCCTTAAGTGCTAATTTGCATACTAGCAACGGCATTTCGACTCGAAATGCCCCCAGCGGCGGATGCGGTACTGCATCCTAAGATTCGGCAGTGTAATTCAATTACACATGCCTGATCTTCTGCCTAACTTTGGAAAAAGCCTTTTGAGGATCGTTTCCAAAGTTACACACAGACTGAACAGCAGTTAAGTCGGAGTATCTCTTTTGTGGATCTGGCCCCTAATGTATTGATTTTAGCCATGTACCCATAGGTGTGTGCAGCCTATGGCATTAGGGTGTGCACCCCAAAGCTCAAATACTACCTCCTCACTATCTTCATTCAGAAAGGGAAGGGGTCAATAAATAACATATTTTCTGGCCCCTTCCCCCCATTCATCCTAAAACATCCCTTCAACAACAGCCAGCAGGAGAGGAGGGAGGCCGGCAGTGGTGCGAGAGAGTTGCTAGGGCAGTAGGGAGAATCTATGCTGCACAGGGTGATTAGGGTGTGCCTGGGCACACCTGGCACACCCTGTGCGCACGCCTATGCATGTACCCCTTACTTATTCATACATGGGGGACTGTCATCTGTGGGACCCCATATTTTTTAAGAGTTTCAGATTCCAATAAGCTCCCCACCTGCAGACCTCCATGGCCACCGGGCTGGGGTTGTGGGGAATTGGCCTTTGTCTTCATCAATCATGGGGACAAGATGTCCTGCTGGGGGAGATCTCCCTGGCAAGATACCACCCATTTTGAAAGCATGTGACATGGTATTGTATGGATTTTGGTGGAGCCTCATGTTTTTGTTACATGAGGTTTCCCCTTAAAAATCTATTTTGTGTGCGGTCCCCAATCGCATCTACACCACAACCACACCATCATCTAGGACAGTCTCCAGAATTCCTAAGCAATGGGCAATTTACTGTCCTTCAGGCTTTAGGGCAGGGGTGCCCAACCTTTTGAAGGCTGAGGGCCACTTAAGCGACTTAGTAAACCAGTCGCGGGCCACAATGGGTGGAGTTAGCAGATGACAGGTCTGTGTCCAGTCTGCATATGCAAAGCAGACACAGCCCAATCTACTCTATGGGCCCTCCGGTCCAATCAGATAGAAGGGGGCAGATCCACTTCTGTTTTTTTAGCAGATCGGATTGGAGGTAGGCAGGTGTAAACGGACAAAAGTCTGTTTACATCTGCCGCTCCATAGAGGTGAATGGAGCATCCGATTGGGTTGGACCGATCATGTGAAAGGGGCCTAAGGCTGCTTTTACACTGATGGTCTGCAGTCTATTGAGGCGCAGTGTACCAGTTGTTTTCCCGCCGGTTAGCTGCACTTTGCCATTGATGTCTATTATCTCCTGCAGGTGTGGTGCACTTTCTAAAAAGCCACTTGCTTCCTCTACCGCCAGCTTAATTTACAACACTGATGCTCTCGGCTGGCAGGTCGGCAACCTGCAATCTGGGCTTGCCAACCAGCCATCCCAGAGCAGGAGATCATGGGCCACATCAGAGGGCTCCGCGGGCCACATGTGGCCCCCGGTTGAGCACCCCTGCTTTAGGGGGCTGGACTATGGCTAGTGGGTGTAGAATATGCCCAGGCATCAGTGCCTCATTATTGATCTTAACGGGAGAAATAGTGCCCCATTGATGGTGTCAATAGGGGGAATGGTGCACCATTATTGGTGTGAGTTGGAGGAATAGTGCTCCAAGGACCACATAAAAAGCAAGCAAAGAGCCACAGTTTGGAAACCACTGATCTAGGATAAGGCTTTGTTCACACAGGGAGAACATAAGTGAAATGAACACCACCTGCATTGGGAAATATTGTCAATATTCCCATTGCATACATTCCTGGTTTAGGCTCACAGGCAAATGCACATATCTGCTAGAACATCACGGATCATCAAATGTCATCCAATAATTTTATTGAAGAATGATGACATCACAAAGAACATAGTGGAACGTTTCGGAGCTGTGCGGGACCCATGAACAGGCATGTGCCTAGCATCCCAATTCAGGCAACCCCATTGCTGTCAATTGAGGTGCAGTAGCTGCTGCTCCCAATTTGACATCTGTGCAGGTGCTTGGCCCCGAACACATCCAGCGTGAGGGCCACGGCAATGAACCCTACTTATGGCCTCAAATCAGATTTGAAATTCTTCCTATGGAATGCAGAAAACTCTTCTCCAGATAGAAAGACTGGTGTGGCTGACAGGCCAGGAGAATAGAGTGGAAAGGATACTATGGCCCCGAATAGATGTGCAAGGAACTAGATCACTGTGGCACTGTGGTTCCCAGATCTAAAGGGTGCTGTCCTGAGTCCACAAGCAGGTGCCCCCCAGTAGCCAGAAGATCTCGGCAATTAGTCTCCATCTGATGCTGGCTACTGGGAGGGTATTTAGCTCCTCCTCTAGCATTCCACAGTGCCTCAGTGTTTTGCCTGTGTGCATATTTTCTCTGGTCCTGTAACCTTGATCCTGATTGTTCCTACTCCAGGGTACCTTCTCTCTATTCGACGTGAATTGCTATTCCTTGCTCTTCAGCTTAGTTAGTTGAAATAGGTTTGTTCATGTTTGCTTTAGTTGATTTCACTTCCACTGGTTAGGTTCCCTTTTTTAGAAGCTCACTGGGTTTTTCTATATTGGTATATGTGGATGTTCGTATTGATTGCTGTGTTTATATTACTTGTCTCATGTGCTGTATCCCTGATAAATCAAATTTATTAATACTTACGTTTGAGTTTCATATTCTTTGTGCAGTTCCACACATCTAGTCACATCCACTGTAGAGGATACCAGCTGCCAGAATCTGAATCACCTCCTGGAGGCCCTGTGGTTCCCAGAGAAAAAGTTTGTAGTTCCGGTGTCCATCAGTGGGTGTCTCCTGACAGCCAGCAGATCTCAGTAATCAGTTTTTACCTGGGCCCATGAGGAGGATAACCAAGATGGCGGTGATGCTGTCAGGACCTGGATCACCTGCTTGTGGCACTGTGGTTCCTGGAGCAGAAGGTTGTAGTTCTGGTATCCACCAAAGGGTGTCTCCCAGCACATCGCAGTAATCGGTTTCCACCTGGTGTTGGCTGCTGGGAGGGTATTTAGTTCCTCCTCTACATTTACCTTGTGCTTCAGTGTTTTCCCCTGCCAGCCAGTTCCTGCTTGCTAATTTATTCTGACCCACCTCCTGATCTTGTTCTTGCCCTGCATCCTGTACCCTGTTGCCTTGTATCTGCCCCCTTGTTCCCTATCTTAGTCCTGGTTTCCTCCTTCCTTGCTTCTCTGGTATTACCCTGTTTTTTTGTGTTTCTCATTTTGTATATAGTTAATTTTCTAGTTGGACTTTATGTTACTAAGTTAGGTTGCTTGTTAGGTATGTTGTCACAAGTATTCAGTAATGGCAATCTACAAACAGATACATATCGATAATTGCAGTTGGGTAGTGACTCCCACACACTCCAGAGTAGGTCTAGATCAGCCTTTCTCAACCTTTTGAATATAGAAGAACCCTTGAAATACCTTTCTGGTCTCAGGGAACCTCTACTAATAATTACCACATCTACAGCTTACGATACAGTAGTGTGATGGTCTAAAGCAGTGGTCTCCAAACTGCGGCCCGTGGGTCAGATTGCTTTTTTCTTGCTTTTATCCGGGCTCCTTGCAATATTTCATCCACTAATACCATGTGGTAAAATTCTCCCCACTGACACCAATGAAGAGGGCACATTTCCTCCCACTGATACCAATGATGGAGCACAATTCCTCTCAATGACACCAACTTTGGGGCACAATGACATCAACGATGGGGCACAATTCCTCTCCATGACACCTAAGATGGGGCCAAATGACATCAATTATAGGGCACATTTTCTCCCACTGATTTGGCAAAATTTCTCTCAATGACACCAACTATGGAGCACAATGATATCAACGATGGTGCACAATTCCTCTCAATGACATCAACGATGGGGCTAAATAACATTAATGAGGGTGCTCAATGACATCAACGATGGGGCACAATGACATCCCACTGACACCAATAATGGGGAGCAATTACTCTCACTGAATGGGGCATTATTTTTTTCCCACTAACATCATGACCTTTTCTACTCCCACTGGCCACAGTCCGGCCCCTTAACCCCTGCCGCACGACTATTTACGTCCGTAAAATGGCACGGACAGGCAGAAGGGCGTATATAAACGTCCTTGCCTTCTAGCGGATGGGGGGTCCGATCGGGACCCCCCCCCGTTGCATGCGGATTCCCGCGGGGAGCGATCTGGGACGACGGCGCGGCTATTCGTTTATAGCCGCTCCGTCGCGATCGCTCCCTGGAGCTGAAGAACGGGGAGAGCCGTATGTAAACACGGCTTCCCCGTGCTTCACTGTGGTGGCTGCATCGATCGAGTGATCCCTTTTTATAGGGAGACTCGATCGATGACGTCAGTCCTACAGCCACACCCCCCTACAGTTGTAAACACACACTAGGTGAACCCTAACTCCTACAGCGCCCCCTGTGGTTAACTCCCAAACTGCAACTGTCATTTTCACAATAAACAATGCAATTTAAATGCATTTTTTGCTGTGAAAATTACAATGGTCCCAAAAATGTGTCAAAATTGTCCGAAGTGTCCGCCATAATGTCGCAGTCACGAAAAAAATCGCTGATCGCCACCAATAGTAGTAAAAAAAATAATAATTAATAAAAATGGAAAAAAACTATCCCCTATTTTGTAGACGCTATAAATTTTGCGCAAACCAATCGATAAACACTTATTGCGATTTTTTTTACCAAAAATATGTAGAAGAATACGTATCGGCCTTAACTGAGAAAAAAAAAAAATTTTATATATGTTTTTGGGGGATATTTATTATAGCAAAAAGTAAAAAATATTGCATTTTTTTCAAAATTGTCGCTTTATTTTTGTTTATAGCGCAAAAAATAAAAAACGCAGAGGTGTTTAAATACCACCAAAAGAAAGCTCTATTTGTGGGGAAAAAAGGACGCCAATTTTGTTTGGGAGCCACATCGCACGACCGCGCAATTGTCTGTTAAAGCGACGCAGTGCCGAATTGTAAAAACGCCTTTGGGCATTTAGCAGCATATTGGTCCGGGGCTTAAGTGGTTAAAGTCTGAAGGACAGTAAACTGGCCTTTGTTTAGAAAGTTTGGAGACCTCTGGTCTAAAGGAATAATTCTCCTTAGATTTTGAGTCAGTCGCAAGAATCCCCCCTAGATAGCTAAAAAGACCATTGGCATCAGTAGTTACTTAACTGAAAGGCAGAAGTTGCTCATTGATCAAGAAACCTCTATAGGAACCTTAGGATTCTACAGGACCCTGGTTGAGGAAGGCTGGTCTAGATAACGAGGGCCTCCTCATTCTCATCAGAACAGAATATTATAAAGTGTAGAATAGGTAACACAATATAACCAAGCCGTATTCAAAAACATCTTTTGTACATTTAATCAAATACATGAAAATATTTCAAATCTATTAATAATCATCGATTGTCCGGACCAATGACAGGCCAGCTTCTTCAGTAAAAAAAAAGAAAGAAAAAAGAGCAATGATAAGTAGCAACCAACCAAAAGGTTTTCTTTGTATGAGATATTAGAAATGCTTGTCTCCATCTTGAAAGGAACAATGTGTCATCATCTTCTCTAGTTGTCCCAATGTGTCATCACTGACCACTGCCATTTCCACTTCGTGACTCTAGTATGTCTATTGAAGTCCTCGGGTATAATATCAAACTGATGAATTTGCTATAGAGTCGTTGAAGCAAACCGATATCAGTCGCCTAACTCCTCTTAGCGTATTATTTAATAGTCAATAAGATGACTATATACAACAACGTTTCCACCCAAGTACCAACCTTCCTTCATGCGTTTCCTGTAATGGTCCTTCTCCACTCTCCATTGAAAGCATGAAAGAATAACAGCCGCAATCCGCTTAGCTCCTCCTACCTTAATATTTAATAGTCAATAAGTTGACTGAATTTCGCAATGTCTCAAAATTACTTGATGCGTTTCACCCAGATTGTCCCCAGTTATAGCGTTGTTGAAGCAAACCAACATCAGCCACACTCTGCTTAGCTCCTCTTGCCGTATTATTGAATAGTCAATAAGTTGAATGTCCTCAAAGAAACCATCCTTCCTTGACGCGTTTCATAGGATGCATTAAAACATGAATGTTTACAACCACTTAAGGACCGCCTAACGCCGATATACGTCGGCATTATGGCACGGCTGGGCACAGGCACGTCCCCATTAAGTGCACGGTTGCGGGCCCGCGACCCGGTCCGAAGCTCCGTGACCGCGGACCCGATCGCCGCCGGTGTCACAGGAGCGGAAGAACGGGGAGAGGTGAGTGTAAACACACCTTCCCCGTTCTTCACAGTGGCAGTGTCACTGATCGTCTGTTCCCTGATATAGGGAAAGACGATCAATGATGTCACAAGTCCAGCCCCGCCCCCCTACAGTTAGAAACACATATGAGGTCACACTTAACCCCTGCAGCGCCCCCTAGTGGTTAACTCCTAAACTGCAATTGTCATTTTCACAGTAATAAGTGCATTTTTATAGCACTTTTTGCTGTGAAAATGACAATGGTCCCAAAAATGTGTCAAAATTGTCCGATGTGTCCTCCGCCATAATGTCGCAGTCACAAAAAAACAAAAAACGCTGATCGCCGCCATTACTAGTAAAAAAAAAAATATTAATAAAATGCCATAAAACTATCCCCTATTTTGTAAACGCTTTAAATTTTGCGCAAACCAATCGTTAAACGTTTATTGCGATTTTTTTTTTACCAAAAATAGGTAGAAGAATACGTATCGGCCTAAACTGAGGAAAACAATTTTTTTTATATCTTTTATGGGGATATTTATTATAGCAAAAAATAAAAAATATTGCATTTTTTTCAAAATTGTCGCTCTATTTTTGTTTATAGCGCAAAAAATTAAAACCGCAGAGGTGATGAAATACCACCAAAAGAAAGCTCTATTTGTGGGAAAGAAATTACGCCAATTTTGTTTGGGAGCCACGTCGCGCAATCGTCAGTTAAAGCGACGCAGCGACGAATCGCAAAAAGGGGCAAGGTCCTTTAGCTGCATAATGGTCCGGGTCTTAAGTGGTTAAATGTGAAACAATAAAAAATGTTTTATACTCAACAATGTGTGGCTTCTTATATCAATGTTGCCTAAAAGAACAAATACATATTTGTGCTGCATAATGGTCCGGGTCTTAAGTGGTTAAGTAAACCAACATCAGCCACACTCTGCTTAGCTCCTCTTATGTACGATTTAAGTCAAAAAGTCGACTGCCTACAGCAATGTCTCCACCCAAGAACCAACTTTCTTGACGCGTTTCACATGAAATGTGTCAAGAAAGGATGGTTTCTTTGAGGAAATTGCTGTGGGCAGTCAACTTATTGACTATTCAAAAATACGGCAAGAGAAGCTAAGCAGAGTGTGGCTGATGTTGGTTTGTTTCAACAACGCTATAACTGGGCGCTGGGGACAATCTGCGTGAAACGCATTATGGAAGGTTGGTCCTTGAGTAGAGACATTGATCAATGCAGTCACCTTATTGACTACTAAATATTAAGGTAGGAGGAGCTAAGCGGAGTGCGGCTGATATTCTTTAATATTTTCAAAGAAGGGTGAAGACGGACTAAAGCGGCCGGCGCCCAGATTGTCCATCTATATGAGAGACCAGTCTTGAGAGGAGCTATGGATCTGTACAGTTGTCATCAGATTTGGTCAGTATGCGTAGTCTCATGTCTAAGTAGATTATCTTTACGTGTAAAACATTTCTCGCATTCTGAACATGGAAAGAGACGCTCGCTTGAGTGACTTTTCATATGTCTAATAAGGTTTCTTTTCTTAGAAAAAGGCTTCCCGCACTCTGAACATGAATAGGTGTGAATCCTCTGATGGGTAAGTAGTTCGCTTTCCTTTTTAAAAGATTTCCCACATTCCGAACAATTAAAAGTTACACTGGTGTGAGATCTGAGATGTATTTGAAGTTCAGATTTTGTCCTGAAGGATTTCCCACATCCCAAACATGAGTATAGACTCCCACCCCTGTGATCTCCTTCATGGGGCGAGGAAGATTCCTTGGAATTAGATGGATCTACGGATCTGTCTGCAGTGTGGAAGCTTAAACAGACATTTGCTTTTATCATAGTATGTGATTGATGAGAAGATTCCCCCTGATCAGAGGGATCCATTGATGTCTCCGGACAGGAAGGTCTGTGATGTATATTTTGTGTATTTGGATTTCCTCCTGGAGGATCCTGTGTGATGACAATATCTTCTGACTTACAATCAGCAGATAATAGAAGATGTCTCTCCGAGGAATTCCTCACATCACATCCATCTGTTGGAAAGAGAAATTAAATGAAATATAAAAAGGTCAGTAATAAGAGTCATGAATGTTGGTCTACCGTGTTTCCCCGAAAATAAGACCGGGTCTTATATTAATTTTGGCTACAAAAAAACACACTAGGGATTATTTTCAGGGTAGGGCTTATTTATTTACTGTATTAATACCGTATAAACATAAAGTGTGCAATAAGTCTCAAGTCCCCCCCCCCTCATTGTCAGGTCAGGAGAAAGTTTTTTTCATCATAATGACTTTATGGAATCTGTTTTACTGGTATATGGTGCACACAATTTTATAACACCTTTATAACGGTAACAGCTCCCTTGTCTTCTCTGAGATCTCTGACCAGAGGAGGAAAGAGACGAGCCGAGAGTGTCACTGACGTCAGCCTGCCCCGTGAACTGAAGAGGGAGGGGCGGCCGACATCAGCGGGGAGGAAAGAGAAGAGCCGAGATCCCCTCTGACAGCAGCCCGCTCTGTCCACAGAAGAGGAAGGGGCAGAAGACATCAGCCAGGAGGAGAGAAGAGGACCTCCGGCGGGTCAGTGTTGGGTGTAAACATGGGATTTTTAATACAGCAACACTGCCCCAGATTTACAAAACGGATTACACGATTTTTAATGAAATTTACTAGGACTCATTTTTGGGGTAGGGCTTATATTGCAGCCCGCCCTGATAATCACGCTAGGTCTTAGTTTCGGGGTAAGGCTTATTTTTGGGGAAACACGGTAGCAGTCAATGGTTTCAATGGATAAAAGCAATGGGGTGCAATGGATATGGATTTGTTGCCGCATCATTTTAAAGGAACATGACATTATACTAAGGAATGGAGATGGATCTTTCATATGGTGTACAGTATCTCCTCCTCATTTGTTGGGAACATGACGTTATATTGAGGAATGGAGATGGACCTTTCATATGGTGTACAGTATCTCCTTCTCATTTGTTGAGGACACGACATTATATTGAGGAATAGAGATGGACCTTTCATATGGCCTTCTCCATGTCGGTCTGTCCACCTGCAAGGTGATTAATGTGGCCAGTCTCTGGGTGGAGACCAAACCTGATTTAAGCCAGCCAAGCCTGCAATCTCAGTATCTTCTCCTCATTTGTTGGGAACATGACGTTATACTGAGGAATGGAGATGGACCTTTCATATGGTGTACAGTATCTCCTCCTCATTTGTTGGGATCATGACATTATATTGAGGAATGGAGATGGACCTTTCATATGGTGTACAGTATCTCCTCCTCATTTGTTGGGAACATGACGTTATATTGAGGAATGGAGATGGACCTTTCATATGGTGTACAGTCGCTCCTCCTCATTTGTTGGGAACATGACGTTATATTGAGGAATGGAGATGGACCTTTCATATGGTGTACAGTATCTTCTCCTCATTTGTTGGGAACATGACGTTATATTGAGGAATGGAGATGGACCTTTCATATGGTGTACAGTATCTCCTCCTCTTTTGTTGAGGACACAACATTACTGGAAGTAAATGAAGCTCTGAGGAAGAGAAGAACCCTCCTCAAAGTCCATCAGCCCTAGCAGACCTGCGTGGCTTCCTCCCGTATGAGGTTGTCGAAGCAGCGTTCCTGGTGAACTTGTTTCTGTTTTATGTTGATAAGTGTGTACACATATTGGTTTGTCAGAATAATACTTGTTTTATTAAATTAATAAATAGTGTATAAAGGTAATGTGCTAGGCTGGTGCATCCTCTTCTTTCCTTCTACAGTGGGCAATCTATTGGAACCACCCCAGTCCTAAAAGGGCAGCAAAAATTAGTGGCCTCTCAAGAATTTGAAGTGCTACAGAACCAAAGGGCGTCTACTGAGTATGAACACCATACTTGAGCGATGAGAGAGTTTACTTTTTGTCTTGTGCATGAGGGAAAACGTGATTTTTTTTTTTTATCTTTATATTTAGATCATTAGATTAGATATTATTTGCTGTAAATTACCCCAACCGTCACCTTCAATGATGATCTTCAACTTTTTCAGTTGAATCTGTCTTCTCAACTTTGATGGGCAACTATTAAAAACTCAGTTTTATCTGATGATGTGAAGATCTGATAATTATCCAACAATTTTCCTTAAACTACAATCATTATACTCAACAGTAAAATGCGATTGTGACCTGATTCTTCCATAGTGCCTATACTTACTTATGTCGATAAATAGAGACATTTCTTCCTGTTCACTCTTCATAATCATCCCAACCTCCTCCATGGGCGGCTGATCACCCCCCACATACGTCTCTTCTTCCTCTTTAATCTCAACTTTTATATTAATCGGTTCTTCACCCTAAACCCCAAAATAATAGAAAATATTTATTAAAGCTGAACTCCGGGCAGATATAAAAGACCCAAATTACAGCAGCTCTGCATTTATTAATACATTATTGTGGTTTTTTTTTTAATACAAGCAGTGTGGGTACCTGAAAGTGACCTGGTATCAGGCTTCTGCAGTTTGTGTCACTAAATCGCTCCATCATGATGTGCTTGAAGGGATCTTTGTGTCCTGAAGAGTCCTCCATCACACCAACCTCATCCTCCTCTTTTATTTCTTCTTTAACCCTATGTGAGATTATGTGGCTTTCCTGGGTGGAATCTAAAGGACGGGGACATCTCTCTGGTGGGTTCCCATTACTGGATCCATCTGTAGGAAACACACACACTAACTGAATACATTGTTTCTATGTGTTTATCAGATGATGGGGGATCTAGGTGGAGCCTTCGTACTGCTCTCTCCTTTACAATAAAGTCTCCTCTTACCCGGTGATGTGAGGGGCGGCTGATTCTCCATCATGACGTTCTTGTAGAGATCCTTGTGTCCTTCTAAACACTCCTCCACAGAGGTAGTGACATCCTGACACCTTATAGGAACCTGACACACACAATGATACAGTCACCATCCAGACACAACCCTTGTCTGTTACTGGATAATGTCCCAGAATTCCCGGCACCGCTCACCTCTCCTGTCAGCAGATCAATGATCTTGTCGGCGAGTTCTACAATCTTCTCGTCATTGTTCCTCTTGGGTTTCAGGGAGTGAGGTGAAGGCACTGTGATGGTTAAACAGTCACCAAACTTCACCGGAGGAAAACTCTGTTTTAAAAAAAAACACTAATGTCATGTGACCTCCCAGAATCCTCCTCACCTCTCCCGAGAAGTTTGTGTTTTATTAATAGAGATAAGAGTGATGTCATGTGACCTCCCAGAATCCTCCTCACCTCTCCGGTCAGGCTGTGTTTGTTATTAATAGAGATAATAGTGATGTCATGTGACCTCCCAGAATCCTGCTCACCTCTCCAGTCAGTGTTTTATTAATAGAGATAAGAGTGATGTCATGTGACCTCCCAGAATCCTCCTCACCTCTCCGGTCAGGTCTGTGTTTTATTAATAGAGATAAGAGTGATGTCATGTGACCTCCCAGAATCCTCCTCACCTCTCCGGTCAGGTCTGTTTTATTAATAGAGATAAGAGTGATGTCATGTGACCTCCCAGAATCCTCCTCACCTCTCCAGTCAGCAGGTAGATGATCTCCAGGGTGAGGTTCAATATCTTCTCAGTCATGTGACTTTGGTCCTCCTCCATCCTCATTGATGAGATCATGTGATCCATACAGGACTCTGATCTCTGTAGATAGATAACATACTCAACAATGGCCCTAAAATGAGCAGGGGTCAAAAGTATATAATGCATAGGCTGTTGGGTTCAGGAGCTAATAACACATGGGATACAGGGATCAGGAGTGAGTATTAGTACCAGGGGGTCAGGAGTAGGGTTGCCACCTTTTCTTCAAACCAAACCCAAACACTTTAGCGGCACAGGGCACATTTTTTTCCCATAGTATATGCTATAGGATTATAAAAGACCCGGACATCTTTGGGTGCCCCAAGGAGAGTAGTAATGGGGTACGTTGCTGGGAACTGTGGGTGTGTCCAAAGTACTCTTGCTGACATCATTGCCCTGCCCCCACCCAGTGATGCCGAACCTTCCCCCAGACAGCCACCCACAGCTCCCAGATGGCAACAGACTTGTGTGTAACTATCTCAGTTACTTGGGGATAGGGTTGCCACATCATCCCTTTAATCCATGACACATTTGGCTGATTAAGGTGGTAATTAAACTCACTTGGTGCCTTATCTGCATTAAATCAGCCTCAGAACCTGTAAAATTAATATGTGTCCTGGATTTAAGGGATGATGTGGCAACCCTACTTGGGGAGCCACAGCCATGTCTGGTCCTGGTTTCAGTCTGCCTGAAACCCGGACACATGATTCAATACCTGGACTGTCTGGGTGAATCTTGGACAGGTGTCAATTCTAGTCAGGATTACACAATACACAGTGCAGAGCTCAAGAGTGCATATTGCTCAAAGTGAACGTATCAGGAGTGTGTAATGCATATAGTGCAGGTCTAAGGCCCCTTTCACACTGGGGCGGGAGGTGCGGTGGCGGTAAAGCGCTGCTATTTTTAGCAGCGCTTTATCATCAAAATTGCAGCGGTATTCGTTTGCTAGCAGTGTGGTTTTACCCCCAGAGGCACATTGCCGGCAGTATAGCCGCGGTTTCCCATTCCTTTCAATGGGAATGAGCGGTATACACACGGCTCCTTCACCGCTCCAAAGATGCGGCTAGAAAGACTTTTGGAGGGGTCCTGCTAGGGCACTGTGTGAGAGCCCTCAGGGCGGAATGGGTGCAGAGTGTAAATGGCAGAGTGCAGGGGTCACACTTTTGTCAAAAGTGAGTAAAATGAGGGGGTCAGGATTATGTAATGTACAGGATGCAGGGTACTGGAAAACATAACACACAGACTTTATGGGTCCAGAATACATAATGCACAGAGTGCAAAGTTCAGGAATGCTTACTACACAAAGTGCAGGGGTCAGGAGGGTGCAATAATCATACATGCATATGTATGCTCTGGACTAAAACCCAATGGCTCTGGATGGACTGTTGGATAAATGGTTCTATATTTATTATGTATCTGGTCTATAAACCAGAGGCTCTGGATGGACAGTTGGATACATTACTCTATATTTAGGATGTATTTGGTCTATAAACCAGAGGCTCTGGATGGACAGTTGGAAAAATTGTTCTACTGTATAATCAGGATGGATCTATTGGTAATAAAATACGTCACAGTAATTAAAGAGGAAGAGGACGGACATGACGGGGATTACTGGGTGTAAATATAAAATGTTATCTTATTACCTCCTCTGCTGCCAGTTCCAGCAATGTCTCCTCTCTACTACCTCCCGACTAACCTCTCACCTGGAACTTCCTGTTTCTACTTCTACATCACTTCCTGTCTACACTCTACATCACTTCCTGTCTGTGCGTTCCAAATGAGATCACCACCGTGTGTTGGATATAAATCCTGCGGTCTAGAAAAATGGTGAACCCACTAAAACTGTGTATAAGTAAAATAGAAATCAAATCAAATGATCACAAAATATTACTGGGGAAAAAACAGTGTAAGGAAAACTGGGCATCAAATCTCCCAAGTAGGGTTGCCACCTCATCCCTTTATACACGAACACATATTAATTACACAGGTTCTGTGGCTGATTAAGGTGGTCTGTTCAGGGTTTCACAGGCCTGGGGTTTGATTGCTTCCCCCTGCCTCTGGAAGAAGTTTCCAGAACATAGGGAGGGAGATTCAAATAACCAGCCTGGATATTGATCATGCTCTAATCAATCCCTGGAGAAGGGTGTCCAGAGGGGGGGTGGAAAGGTGATAAATAACCCGAAGCCCTGGGGAAATTTTTCTTTCCTTGGCACTGAGATTCCAAAGCCTCTGGGGTTGCCACCCCTTAGACAATGATCTGCTGCTATTTGAGGTCTCAGCTGCAGCAGAGCTGGGAACCTGAGGTAATCTTTTAAGGAGCCAGCTGTAAGGCTTTGCCATAAGGGCTCTAGAAGAATTGTCTCACTCACTGGATCATGTCCGGAGGACGCTGGTAGGTGTGCAGCTGTCCTGGGGACTTTTGAAAACTGACCTGTGATTCCTGGTGATTGTATGCTTTTGGGATATATACTTTGTTGTCAAAAGTATTAGGACACCTGCCTTTACACGCACATGAACTTTAATTGCATCCCATCTTAGTCAGGGCCGGATTCCAGACAAGGCCAACAAGGCCAGGCCTCGGGGCGGCAGTGGGTGCAGGGGCAGCACTGCGGCTGAGAGGAGAGGACACTTTCACTTTCATATTGGGAGTTCCCCCCTGTCATGCTGATGGTGAGAGGAGAAAAAACAGAGGGAAGAGGAGGTGAGATAGTTCTTGGCAGCAGCACCCCCCCTCCCGGTTCTCAATGTCATTTTTTGTCATTTTCGGCAGCAGCACCCCCCAATGCTCAATGTCATTTTTGGCAGCAACACCCCCCCCCCCTTCTCAGTGTCCTGCCGAAAAAGTCCCCCGGCGGATAATGTCCCCCCCGTACTGCACAGGCGGGGGCGGCAATGAAGGAGCCGGCCTTGGGGCGGCAAAGGTAGTAAATATCACTCTCTCTGTATTCTTGGATCTCTCTGATATCACTCTCTGAATTCTCCGATCTCTCTATCACTTTCACTAATGTCTCTCTTTCTATGATTTCACTCTCTGTATTCTCCAATGACTCTCTCTCTGTATTCTCGGATCTCTCGCTCTGATATTGCACTCTCCAATGTCTCTCTCTCTCAGATATGGCTCTCTGTATTCTCTGATGTGCATCTCTCTCTGTATTCTTAGATGTCTCTATCTGATATCTCCCTCTCTCTCAGACATTGCTCTCTCTGTTGTCTTCCTCTCTGATATCGCTTGCTCTGATGTCTCTCTCACTTTCTGACATTCCTCTCTTCTTCCGATATCTCTCTCTCTGTATTCTCAGATCTCTCCGATATCGCTCTGATGTCTCTCTCTCTGTATTCTCTTAAATTGTTCTTTCTAATGTCTCTCTCTGTATTCTCGGATCACTCTCTGATGTCTCTCTTTAACTGAGATCGCGCTCTCAGATATCCCTCTTTCTCTGATGTTGCCCTCTGTATTGTTGGATATCGCCATATGCTCCGATCTCTCTCTAATGTCTCTCTTTATTCGATATCACTCTCTGTATTCTCGATCTCTCTCTGACATCTCTCTCAGATATCTCTTCCTCTAATATATATATCTCTCTCTCTCTTTGTATTCTCCAATGTCTCTCTCTGTATTCTTGGATCTCACTTTCTGATATCTCTCAGGTATCTTTCTCTAATGTCTCTCTCTCTCTCCCCCTGTATTCTCGGATCTCTCTCCGACATCTTTCTTTGATATCGCTCTCTGATGTCTCTCTCCCTGTATTCTCGGATCTCTTTCTGACATGGCTTTCTGATATCTCTTTCTCCGATGTCTCTCTGTATTCTCCGATCTCTCTCTGATATCGCTATCTGTAGTCTCTGATGTGTCTCTCTCTCACTGTATTCTTGTCTCTAGCCGATTTCTCTCTCTCGGATATCGCTCTCTGATGTCTTCCGTTCAGATATCTCTCTCTCCGTGGATACTCTGAGGTCTCTCTTTCTCTTCCAGCCCAAGCCGATTCTGGAACTTCTCTCCTACATGTAAAAATCTTTTTTTGCTAGAAAATTAAATTTAGCAGAGACCATAGGGAAAAAATTGGCATTCATTGCAACTTTTTATTTTGCACAGTATTTTCGCAGCAATTATTTTTTGACAAAAACGGTTTCATGAAATAAAAAAACACTAAAGTTATCCCAAATATGTTGTATAATGTGAAAAATAATGTCACTGAGTAAATAGATACCCAACATGTCACGCTTTAAAATTGCACTTGCTCGTGGAATGACGCCACATTTCGGTACTTAAAAATCTCCATAGGCGAGGCTTTACATTTTTTTACAGCTTACCTGTTTATTTACTGAGGAGGTCTAGGGCTAGAATAACTACTCTTGCTCTAAGGCTGCATACACACGGTCGATCCATCCGATGAGAATGGTCCGACGGACCGTTTTCATCGGTTCACCGCTGAAGCAGACCGATGGTCTGATGTGCGTACACACCATCAGTTCAAAAACCGATTGGGTCAGAACGCGGTGACGTAAAACACACGACGTGCTGAAAAAAACAAAGTTCAATGCTTCCAAGCATGCGTCGACTTGATTCTGAGCATGCGCGGGTTTTGAACCGATGCTTTTGTGTACTAACCATCGGTTTTGACCTATGGTCAGCCGTCCATCGGTTCGATTTTTAAAGCAAGTTCTCCAATTTTTGTCTGAAGGACAACAGACCGATGGGCCGTACACACGGTTGGTTTGGACCGATGAAACTGGACTTCAGGCCGTTTTCATCGGTTTGGACCGACCGTGTGTACGCGGCCTAACGTTCGTGGTGATGCCTCACGTGTGGTTTAAACGCTGTTTACATATGATGGCGTGACTTACGTATGCTTCTGGGGGTGCCTTAAAGCCCTGTACACACGATCGGTTTGTCTGATGAAAACAGACCGATGGACTGTTTTCATCGGACGAACCGATCGTGTGTGGTCCCCATCGGTTTGTTTTCCATCGGTGGAAAAAAAAAAATAGAACGTTTTAAATTTTTCTATGGATAAAAAAAAACAATCGTCTGTGTGGAAGTCCATCAGTCAAAAATCCAAGCATGCTCAGAATCAAGTTGACGCATGCTCAGAAGCATTGAACTTCATTTTTCTCACCACGCCGTAGTGTTTTACGTCACCGCGTTTGGACACGGTCGGATTTTTGACAGATGGTGTGTAGGCAAGACTGATGAAAGTCAGCTTCATCGGATATCCGATTGTGTGTACAGGGCTTCACTTTTAAAATGAGAATAGCGCATGACGTGCCTTTTTTTTTTTTTTTTCCAAGATACTCTTTATTAAGTATTTTGAAGTTAAGGTACAAAACCAAGCCATACCCAAGGCTGATAAGGTAAAACAAGAAGACATAAAAAGCAAACAACAAAACAAAACTCAACTATTCACTTGGCAACCAAGATGTCAGATTTGAATACGGCTCATTGGTATAGGCGTCAAAAAAAATAAAAAATAAAAAAAGGCACCACCTAATCTGCACTACCCTACAGATACTCTCAATAGGCCAGTAGAATTAAAACCAGTAGGGTTTGTTCTCATGGAGGTAACCCAGATATCCCATGTTTTGGTGAATTTTCCAGGACAACCCTTGGACTCATAGGTGAACTTATACAGCAGTATTGCTGAATTAACCAGAGCTTTCCAAAAATCAAGTGTAGACGCCAATGGGGATTTCAACATGACCTCTTTATAGAAAGCTGTGGGGTCTACAAGACTCTGCATCTCTCCTCTAGGCTGGAAAGTCTGAGATAAAAACAAACAATCTTAGCCTTTCCAGCTATAAAAACACAGCAGTGTTTACATCTGCCGAGGCTGGAAGTGACGCCATAACGTAGTACCCGGCCTTTGAAGGTCATAGAGATGGATGGCTGGGGACCATCTGGTCCTCAGTCAGCTCTATGGTAAATTAAGCGAAAAAATGCCTGTAGCTGCACCCATCATCCAGATACCTCCACTCAAAGTCCAGGACGTCATATGATGGCCTTGGGCGGGAAGTGGTTCAACTGTTCACCACAAGATCTCACCAGCGAAAGGGGCCCCTTCAGTCTGTTATCTTCCCGGGGAGGTGTGGCGTTTTGCTTATGTAGGAGGTCCTAAAAATGGGGGGTCCAGTGGGAGGGAAGGAGAGGTGTGGTGCTGGTAAAGATGTCAATATTCTAGTTAGAGGTTACATCTGAGATGTAGCTAGGTGTTGGTAGTGATCAGTTGTGCAATGGTGGCGCCAACAGCTAAAATTTGGATGGGGAATCTTTCGCAAGACTGATACGTTCTTCCAGTTTTATAGAAGTTTTATTGGTATGAGTTACGTAATCAAGGTACAGTGGGATCTTGGATTACAAAAATAATCCGTTCCAGGAGAATGCTCGTAATCCAAAGTACTCGCATATCAAAGCGAGTTTCCCCATTGAAGTCAATGGAAACTAAAATAATTTGTTTCGCATTGACTTCAATGGCATGCAATAACGCATGCGGCCAGAGGTGGGGGGCGCCGGAGAGGGCTAGGAACACCTTGGCTGAACTTGGAAAGGCTCGGGAACAGAGTATTTCCGTGATTTTCCAAATGGCTCCGGCTCCCCCCCCCCAACCTCAGGCCAAACGCGGTACTGCACACGAGTCATTTTGTTTTTTAAAATACAGTGCTCGTATTGCAAAACTCTCGTTACTCGCAATCCGAGGTTCCACTGTAATCATTCAACAACTAAAAACAAAAAACACACACTGAAGGTGCCTAATCACTGGCCATTAGCACTATTTGAAAGAAAAGGTTTCTCTCCTTTCTTTCTGCACTGCAAATTTTTCAATGACCTTCTGGTTGAAATCAACCATCTCGTTCACCAGTCTCTTTTCTATCGACAGCATGGCCAATGCATTCAGCCTCTCGTGGGTCATGTTGTTTTTCAGAAAAGTCTTTACTTTTTCCAAAGTCGAGTAGCACCTCTCGGGTTCTGCTGTGGTCATGGGTGTGGTGATGAGGATCTTTAGGAGAGAAATAGTCTCTACAAAGACTTCTTCCAGATTGTTCTCCATAAATAGCTTGAGTAAGTCTACGGCACCACGACAGGCTCTGAACTCTTCCGTGCCGTAGATGAGAAAAAGCTCCGTCTTCAACCTACTCAAATTGAGCACTGGATAGGCTTTCAAAGTACTCTTCAGTACATCTTCGGGAAACTCCACTGTGTACTGTTTAAACCTGTCGGCT